>NC_045427.1:193872421-195134921 GCF_902635505.1 Sarcophilus harrisii
ATATTTCATTTATATGTATATACACATATATGTATGTATGTGTGTCTGTGTGTGTGTGTGTATGAGCTCCTTAGGCTCCAGAATGAAAGCACCTTTTTTTAAGTGACAGAAATTGTGAAAATAAGTAGGATCATGAAATTTTTGAAGCTTAGAAGCTCCACCTAGTCCAGCCCTCATTTTACAGATGAAGTAACTGAATTCTAGATTAGGGAAGGGATTCACCCACGATCATATCAGAGCTGAAATTTAACTTTAGGTCTTCAGACTCCAAATGCAGGACTCTTATCATAGCAACAAAAGTGTTATTGTTATTATTATATGATGACGACGATGATGATGATGATGACGATGTCAATGGAGGAAAAGGAGAGGGACACAGTGAAAAAGAAGAAAAAGAACTACCATCTTCAAGACTTAGACATAAAGATTCCAAAGCACACCCCAGTGGGGCTCACTAAATTTTTTGGCTTGTTTATTGACAGAAATGGTATTCCTAAATTGAAAACCTTGAGAGCTGAATGAATATATATACATATAAAGAGTTATCTCTGGGACCAAGGGAAAAGAAAGAAAAAAAAAAAGGAAAAAAGAGAAAAGGCTAGGTGAAAGAAAGGATAAGAGGGAAAGAAAAAAATAGAGGGGAGACTCTGTGAGCAAAAGGACGAAGCTGGGAGATGCCTTGGACTCCAATTGACTGATGTAGAACAGTAGTCAATGTTTAATAATATCGGCATGATGACTAGTAGAATACAGTACTTGGCAGACAATCCTGCAAGAGCCTGGACACACCATTTTGCATCCAAAACAAAAAATTAACTGTAAAGCTTGCCAGAAGTTTGCAAAGATGGGAAGCAAAGAAATTGTGGGGTGCATTACCTCTATTTGAAAGGTTGTTAGGACTTGATGCTGAAAGAACATTTAGAGTTTATCTAGTTCAAACCCTAGATTTGATAAGAAAATTGAGGCCCAAATGAGTCAAAGGACTCATTGAAGCCTGCACAGATAACAGTACACAACAAATCATGTTTTTAATCCTACTCATCTGTCCAGTTGCAGCCTTGGGCTCTGTAGTTGAACTTGGTAACTATGCTAAAGTTCCCATCCATCGAAAGAAGGAGAGGGTGCTTGGAGGTGGCTGCTGGCCCTTTCACCACATTTTTCAAGGTCACAGTGGGGGATCACCAAGGCAAAGCTTTCACTCAAGTCATCAAATCCTAGGGGTTTCCCCCTCCCTTCTTTAAAAAGTACCAAATATCAGCAGCTCCACACCTGCGGGGGCAGTTGGGTGTCCCCTCTGGCACTCAGGATATCAGGGTGAGCTAAATGTGAGTTCAGCTGTGTGACTGACTCACAACTTGTTCCTGGAACTGTCTGAAGGAGGGAGAGGATGCTGTGGGCAGGCCCTGACTGTATCATCTGGGTTTGGGCCGGTAGCAGATGGTCCTTAAAAAAAAATACTTCCATGTGGGTTTAAAATAGAACAGCACCCACAGTCAGCTGAATGGGGAAATGTAAGAGAGCCTGTCATATGGGAAATGATGTTCTCGAGACTCTGGTTTAGAAAAGTAGAGTCTATAAGCCTTTGGATCATGAGATTTGAATTGGAAAAGACCCTTAAGCCAACCCTACTATTTTGTAGATAAGGAAAATGAGACCCCCAACAGTAATGTGATTTGCCCCAAAATACAAGCAACGATAATAATAATGATAGTTGACTTTATGCCATGTGTTTGTAAAATGTTTTAAATACATTCTTGCATTTGATCTTTACAACAAACCTAGGACTCTTTTCCAAATTGTAGAGATGGGGAAAGCAAAAATGATATGACTTGCTCAGGATCATAACAGCTAATACCAGAGATGGGATTCCATCTTAAATCTTTTAAAAGATTCCAAATTTGATTACAAATTCACCACTCACTCCACTATATCACACTTTGAGTAATAACAAAAAAAAAAAAAAAAAAAAAAAAAAAAAAAAAAAAAAAAGAAAGAAAAAGAAAAGAAAAAGAAAAAGAGACTACTTCATACAGAACTCTATATCCTAATCTGGTGGGGAGGGAAGAGGGAATGTTTCTTGATCCAATAACTCAAGACAAGGTAGGAGCAAAGAAAAAGTGATACATGGTAGGCTTTTTGTTTTGGAGTCAGAATTGCCTTCTACTTGTATTCTTCCAATGATAATTCTTTGACCTGGTATCTCCTTGTGGCAGGAGAAGATTATAAATTAATCCCTTTTTTTGTTTGTTCTTCCTTTAAAAATAAAACCCATTTCACTTATTTCAAGGGGACTACATTTGGGGAAGTAGCAGCGACAGCTCTGAACACTATGAGTCTAATGTTACACCCTCCTGACGGCTTTGGTGCCACACATGGAGTAAAAGAGATGGTGACAGGGAAGGATCAGCATTCTGTCCCAGGAGGCGGGGAGGGAGAATGAGCGGGGAAGGAGCAGCGTTCTTGCATGGCCGGGCTGGAAGCAGAAAAGAACATCAGGAGTCCTACAGAGGACAGAGTTCAAGAGGCAGGGGAAAGAAAGCCCATCTCTCATCACAGCCCAAACTTAGTAGCTTTAGGAGGAGGAAGAAGAGGCAAAGTCCTTGGAAGCAGACTGCCAGGAGCTGCCAAATGGAGAGAAGGCACCCAACAGAACCAAAGGAATCTGGGAAAATTCACAGGGATGCTAGTAACATCTGCTCTAGGAGCTTCTCTTCAAATGTTTCAATAGACACCGATTTAAAAACTTAGATTCTACCCTCCACGTCCCCCCACACACTTTCTCCTGCCCCATCACACTTTCCTTGAAGCATAAACAGATTGACACAACTCTCCTCCCACTTACACACACACACACACACACACACACACACACACATCCTGGAACTTGATTTATCTAAAGGGAGACTACATCATGACCAGGATTGCTTGAACAACCTTCCAAGCTACCCTGAGGGAGTTTGGAAGGGGAACAATGGAAGGGTGCAAAGAGTACATGTGCCAAATTCCACTCATCAGTTATATTCTGGAAAATAATCTAGCCCATTGTAAACCTGAAAGATAACATACAGATGTTGTTATTCAGTCCCATTTGACTCTTCGGGACCCCACAGACTATAGCACACCAGGTCCCTAAAACCTGAGGAATCTCTTCATCTTCTGATATATTTTTTAGCATTTTAATACTATCCCTGAGGATTTTTTTTAAGCAAAGATACCAGTATGATTTGCCATTTCCCTCTCCAGAGGATCACCTTTTATCAGAGCTCTCCATTATGACCTATCCATTTTAGGTAATTCTACATGGCATAGCTATACAAGTCCTTCTGCCTCAACAAGACAGTGATCCAGAGGGGAAGATACAGACAACCTAAAGATAAAATAGGTCATTAAAAAAAAAAGGGTTGAGTATCTTACCCTGAGCTTAAATCTGGCATGATTTCAAATTCAAGTGGTTTGTTTTGGTTTTGTTATATTTTTTCTCTTTTTAAACACAAAATTCAAGGAACTGAGGGTAAAGAAGATTCTAAATTGTGTTTTTCTCTTTACTGCCAAACCCTCAATTTTATCCTAAAGCCAATAAACTACTGGTGTTTGATGATGAATGAATTGATGAGAAAGTCAGCCAGTCAAGTAGCATTTATTAATTGCCTGTTATATGCAAGATGCTGTGCTAAAAGGTAGGTTTAAGAAGAAAGGAAAAAGACAGTTTACAATCTAATAGAGGAGACAACATATAATAATTAGTTAGGTATATACTATTTCTCTCTCTTCATATATGTGTGTATGTATATATGTTTATGATATATGAATAGGTTTACACATACAGACAGAGTAGATGGGAAGAAATCTCAGAAGGAAGGGATTAGCAGCTAGAGAGACCAAGAAAGGCCTCCTGTAAAAGGCAGATTTGAGTTGAATCTTGAAGGAAACTAGTGATCCTAAGAAGCAGACAATGGAAGGGAGATCATTATGGGCATGAAAGAATCATTACAAAAGCACAGAACTGGTGAAGGAGTGTCACCTGGGAACAATAACAAGTAGACCAATGTGGATGGATCCTGGAGGGCATGGAACAGGGTAAAATTTTAAAAGAGTACACATTCGGAGCAACTAGATGCACAGTGGATAGAGCACCTGTCCTTGGAGTCAAGAAGACCTGTGTGACCTCAGATGCTTAACATTTACAAGCTGTGTGACCCTGGGCAAGTCACAAGTCCAATTGTCTCACACACACACAAAAGAAAAATACAGAGTTTTAGGTCATAATAAGCTTTAATTGACAAATGAGGGTTTTTCTATTTATTCCTGGAGGCAACTTGGAGACACTAGAGTTTACTGAACAACTTCATGGTCAGACATATGATCAGAAAATCATGTGATAAGAGGACAAAGGATTAGACTGAAGGGTGAGTTGAGTCAGGGAGATCAATTGGAAGACTATAGCAATGATCCGTTGGAGAGGTCATGAGGCACTGAATGAGGGCTGCGGCTGCGTGATTAGACGTAAGAGATATTGTGAAATCAGAAACAAGATTTGGCAAGGGATTAGATATGTGGAGTCAGTGAGAGTGAAAAATTGAGACTGACGCTGAAGTTGCAATTCTGGGTGACTGGACAAATAATAGAGAAGTTCAGAAAAGGGTAGTGTTTGGGACAAAAGATTATGAGTTCTCTCTGGGACCCATCAAGTTTGAGATGTCTAAAGGACATCTAATTCAAAATGTCCAAAGATGATGTGGGATTGTGGATGCCTAAGAGAGAGGCTGGGGCTGGGTATAAAGATCTGGGAATCATTTAAATAGGAATAATTTAATCCATGTGAACTGATGACATTCCAAATGACATTACATAAAAGGAATCGAGTAGGAGCTCTGGATATAGCCTTAAGGTATATGAACAGTAAACAAATAACACATGGGTAAAAAAATAAGCATGGAAGAACAAAGAGAGTAATCAGAATAGGTATACTAGAAAAGCAGAATATCACAAAACCTATAAAGGGAAGAGCGTCCAGGAGGAGAAGGTGATTAACAGCATCAAATGCTACAAAGAGGTCATGAAAAATGAGGGTTAAGAAAAGGCCATTAGTTTCAGCAATTAACAAATTACGATAACTTTGGAAAGATTTATTTCAGTTGTTTGAAGGAGTAGGAGCCAAATTGCTGAAAGTTTGGGAAAAAGTGAGTGAGAATGAATGAGGCATTTATTAAGCCCTTGTTTAGAGTTAAATGCTGGGGATACAAATAGAAAAGAGAATCCCTGTCCCCAGGGAGCTCACATTCTAATAAGGGAGACAATACATATGGAAGGTTTTAAACTGCAAATTAGGTGGAAATCTCCTCTGATCCTCAGGATACAGTGGCAAAGGAGATGCTAATTCTTCTTCTTTAATAGAAGAATTCTTCTTCTTTAATAGAAGAATTCTTCTTCCCCATTGATAAAATTATATCAGTTTCTCATATTGAACATTTTGACAGTACCAAAGACAAGTGGCAAGAACTTTCTTTTCTGAGTTCTCAGTAGCTGTGGTCATAGCATCTGCTGAAGTAATCAGGCTGCCTAATAATAATACCTGACATTTATATAGTGCTTATTATGTGCCAGGCACTGGGCTAAGCACTTTATAAATATTCCCTCATTTGATCCTCACAATAAGCCTTTAAGGTAGGTGCTATTATTATCACCTCCATTTTACAGATGAGGAAACTGAGTCAAACAGAGAATAAGTGGCTTGCCTAGGATCACACAACTGGTAAGTGTCGGAGGTTACATTTGAACTCAGGTCTCCCTGACTCTGGTCAGGACCTCTTTTCACTCTGCTACCTTGCATCTCCACAAGGATTATTTCACAATATGGCAGCTGTAGATGATGGACTAGAAGCATTGCTATTTCAAAAGCTCTTGGGTTCATGGTCCTGAGCTGTCTCATCAGAAGGTGGTGGTGGTCATTTGACTTCCTAGAAGATGCTGCTTCCCATCTCTCCTTCTGGATGCCTTGCTGCTTCAGTGATTGCTCTTTGTCCTTCCTTCTCAAAGAGCACCATGACATCAGGGAGGGGATGCCATTGACATGCAAGTGAATTGGATTTAAGCAAGAGAGAGTTGTGCAAAGTTGCCTGCCTCACGTTCCCCTCCAGAATTATCTGGGTTCTTTGGCAATATATAGAGCAGAATGGACCTTTGTGCTTCAGCTAGAAGAGAAAAGGAGCCTTTTAGTGTTGAAAGAAGCAAGAATGATCAGGTCAATTGAGGCGTTTTTAAGAATAGGAAGAAGTCACAGAAAGGGACCATTGTAGGCAGCAAGAAGGATCAAGCAGATAGGGAGAAAGAGAGCAGAGGTGCTAGTGGATAGGTTTAAAAATGTACGTGAGGGGATTGACACTAGTAAGAAAGTCCACCCTATTATCGGAGACTGAAGTAAAGGGAGAGATTGAGGTGGAAAGAGGAAGGAATGGCTGAGTGATTTGAGATGAGAGGGAGGTGAGAAGGAGCTCTCAGTGAATAATCCCATTTTTTTTATGTGGTATTTGAGATGCTGTCCACAGCTAAGAGTAAGGCAAAGGGGGAAATAAAGTGAAATAACTGCTGTAAGAGAATTAAGGATCGATGAGGAGGTTTGCAAAATCCACTGTAAAAAGCAGAACAACTGATAACAGAGGAGAAGAATGCCTTGCTGTCCTGAGGTCAAGATGAGAGTAAATTATAACAAATTATATAAATGTAATAATATGTAATATAAATTTGTACTTATATATGATATATTAGCATAGTTTTGTGATTTCTTATAGCTTTGTTCATTATCATGTGAAAAAGAATGAAAAAAATTCAATGGTACCTCAACACTTGTCTGCTTCTACACTAGCTCAGCCCTCCTTGAATTTGATTGCTTGCTTGAGCAGTAGGGATATAAAGTTGGTCTAGCATGCTATCTAGCCCTTGCTATCACTGCTATTGCCCTCATTATGGGCAGCTCTTCCACAGGGAAGGCAGAAACCACTAAGATTGCCAGGTTGGAGCCCATAATGCTGAGATCGTGTGTCTCAGCAAGCAGTTAATAGAGCTGTTCCTACAGGATGATATGGTAGTCTCCCGGTTCCCAAAACAGTAGCACTAAAAGGGGCACAGAATGGCCAATGTGCTTTGCAAGAGGAGAAGCAGCAGGAGAAGAAGCAATAGCAATGATATGAAAAGCAGTGTCAGGAGTCCTGGATCCACTGTAGCTACCTCCACCACAGTCTCCATCTGGACTCCTACTGTCCCAAAGCCCTGGCAGAGGCCAGAGCCCTGAATGGTGGAGGTCATGTTTCCTTTCAGAAAGTGAGTTGAGTCAAGAAGGGAGGAGCCTGGTCTGATTGCCTTGTTTCTCTCTCCCCTCTTCACCCTTTGGGGAATTGGGTGGGAGATGATTAGGCTGTGGATTGGAAAAATCTCATTGTTTTTGCAACTCATCATGCCTTCTGGAATCAATTAACTCTGAGTATTGAGGTACCCTTGGAGTTGAAGTAATCTAGACTTTTGGAGTTTGGCAAGATGGGTTGAGCAATAAATAGAAAAAGGGGGCAAGGAATTTAAAAGTAGATGAGAGCATAGAGTTAAATTAGTTCACCAAGGGGACAAGAAAGAGAGGAGAATACAAGGATAGTAGTCTAGGAAAAAACTGAGGAATAGAGAGAAAGGAGACCACAGGAAGAATGAATAACGTGGTGAGGGGTTGTAAGAAAGGAAAATGTAAAATTACAAAAGATCAATTATTGGAGGAATTTTAGAGCTAAAGAACATAGAAGTGGAAAACATGTGGGCCATGGCAAAACCAAGATTTCCATGTATAACTGAGGTGGAGTAGAGAAGTAGATCATGAGAGCTAAGTAGATTGAAAAACTGAGAAGTCAGGCTACTTGAGGGAGCCTTAAATAAGTGTGCTGAAGTCTTTTAGAGTAGAAGATGGTGAAGGGAGAAAGATTTTAAGTCAAGTCAGAGACTAAACTCATTGAGGAAAGGATCATCTCCTCCAGGTCAATAGAAAAAGACCACTGATTTGAACTGGGTGATAAATTTGATCTGCAGGAACCTCAAAGGAGGAGAAGTGGGAGTAGATGGAAAAGTCACTAAGAGTCAATGGAGAACAATGTTATTCCAATTCTCCCATCACAACCAGTATGGCATGTGCTTAGAGGGGAGGGAATAAGGACAGTGGATGGAAGACTTGTGAGAGGAATGTAGGCAGTACAGGAAAGGGTGTCAAGGGAAATAATATCATCAAGGAGAGACCTAGGAAACAATGAGTGCAAGAAGATAAAAAGAGTGAGAAAGGAAGAAGTATAAGATGAAAAGAAATGTGCTCATTTTAGAGCAGGCATTCCAATCAATCAATAAACATTTGTTAAATATGTATTATGTACCAGATACTGTAACAGATTTCCAGATAGAAGAGTGAAGGAGATCTCAAGTAGGACATAGAGTCATAGGGTCATGGGGTTTATACTTTGAGGAGATGCAGAATCATTGGTATGGAGAAAGTATAAGGAGATGAGAGTTTGTTAATCATTGAAAAATGAGTCTAAATAGTATCAGTAGTTAGACACAGGTCCACTAAGGGAGGCACATGATTAAATGAATAAATTAAGGTCCTCTTTCCAGGTCCATCTTCATGAGTAATGTGTTCCTCAAGGACCCAGAGGTTCTCCTAACCACAGGTAAGAATAGAAAGTATGGGAATACAGCTAAGAGGTAATAGTATATGGCCAGCACCAGAAAAGGCTCTTGGAAAGTATACCCAGAGCTTTTAAAGTTGCAAAAGAAATAGTGTGTCCATAAAGGTGTAGACGTGTTTTTCCTAGGATTTAATTATAATCACCTTGTTCAGAATTAGGAAGCTTTGGGTTTCTCATTCTATTTGAGGAGAACAGTACAACCATTCCTTCCTAACCTCCAGGAAAGGTTATACCTTCAGAAGACCAATACAAACAAAATGATTTCTAAATATCTTAATATGAATATTCACCAAAGTCCAGGACTCACCAAGCTATGATTCCTCTCTGCCCCTTCATATTCTCTCTCATAATCCAAAACTCAAATCTGAGTCCATCATCAATGTTTGACATAATTAAGAATTAAAGGATATTTCTGCCTCACACCCAGAACAAATTTGACTAGAGCAGACCCTCCCTTATAGCACTTATTGTTTTTCCATTCTCTTGTCCATATTCAATACAATAAGTATGTTAGGTCAAGAAGTATTTCCTAAATAACTAACACTATCCTAAGTATTATGGTGAGTACAAAAGAACTACAGGCATGGTCCCTTATCTTGACAAATTCATCATTTAGTTGGAGACAAGACATAGACACTGGAGTATCTTAGAATCTTCAAGTTGGGAAGGTACTCAATTATTCTTTGATGTCAAACTCAGGACCTTTTCTATTGTACTATGATAATAAAGGTCTTAACTAGAGTAGTGGTCATGTGTATAGAAAGACAAAGAAATATTGGGAATGTTGTGAAGGTAAAATTGACAAAACTCTGTTAACTTGATGGATCAGGTACAGTTTGAGGAAGAGGATGACTCCAAAGTGTCTTCCATCTTGAAGTAAAATCAGTAATCCAAGAAGTACTCTATTTGATGAGTAGATGATGAACGGTTTGATGATATATTTATCTATTTGATGAGTTGCATCTTTTCCCCAGGGGCACCACAGTGTACTGCACATAGTAGGTCGTTGTTGAACCATAATTCTTAAAAGCTTATAAAAGATGGTATTTCTCTCTCTTCTATCATCACATAATATGAGCCGGTGCCTCCTTCCCACATATCCCTTGTTTCTTGATCATAAGTCATGCCTAAGAAAAAACAAATCTTCCTGGCTTGCCCTTCTCCCTTTCCAGACAAGTGTTACAAAGACAAGGACAAATAAAGATCCATAATCACTGTGCTCAAGCCCACAAGCCTTCATTTCATTCTGCATTATTCAAGCATTTTCTGTTTACTTATATTATATCCTCCTTTATCAAGGTAATCTTCAGGCAGATATGGGCCATTGGACTGCCAGTATTTGGATTATGTGTTACAAAGCCTATCAGAGATTTTTTCCCCTGAGGCAATTGGGGATAAGTGACTTGGTTAAGTCACACAGCTAGTAAGTGTTAATTGTCTGAAGCCAGATTTGAATTCAGATCATCCTGACTTCAGAGCTGATGCTCTATCCACTGCACCACCTAGTTGCCCCTGAGATTTTTTTTTTTTTAATGACATTTATAGGCAGGAGAAAAATATTTGTTCATCCACAGATTTAGACTCTTCAGTACTAAAAGCTGTCAGGGTGTCCTGGACATTCATTTAATGTCAGAGATCACCGATTTGGGTGAAGGGTGTGTTAGTATCCACAAAGCCAAGAACTTTCTTCTGTGTTTCCAATACTTGTCATTCATGTAATAGCCACTGAAAACTAGGATCACCAGCAGGGTTCAGCCTCTTCCCAAGATTCCCTAATTCACTGTCACGTAATGGTTTCCCTCAGGACATTTATCATTAGAAATTCCCAGTCTAGCTCAGCAGCACTAGGAAGGTTCGCAGGAGATACCACCAAGTAGGTCCTCAAACTCTGGAAGACAACAGTGTTCACAGGAGAGGAAAATGTTTGAGCGCCAGGAACTGTAGCCCTTTTTTTTTTTTTAAAAGAGGCATAGAATGATCTGACAGTTAAATGTGGCCTGCAAAAATAAATCCCGGAGGAAGTACACA
This sequence comes from Sarcophilus harrisii, assembly GCF_902635505.1. Classification (NCBI taxonomy): domain Eukaryota; kingdom Metazoa; phylum Chordata; class Mammalia; order Dasyuromorphia; family Dasyuridae; genus Sarcophilus; species Sarcophilus harrisii. Next base: position 193,883,161 of record NC_045427.1, read on the forward strand.
GCAAAATAAGTACATAATACATGGAGCCAAAATACATACACTCCATATTAAATGTGGGATTAAATAAAATTGACGCAGTGGATATGTTGCCAAATGGAATGAATGTGTTTAATCTGAAAGGCCATCTGTGTTTGCTCTTACCTGAGCTCTGTCCCACTCAAAGTTGCACCCATTAATAACTTTTGTGGCCCTCAACTTGCAATGAACCTTGACACAAACTGAATTTCTTTCACATGTTTGTTTTTTTTCCCCCTTTAACATTCATATCATTATTTTCCAAATCAGGGAACTACGAGAGAATAGAGGTGACTTGGGAGTGGGTAGACCTGCAGATTCCAGTCCTGACTCAGCCATTTAACATACCTTAGACCCTGGGAAAGCAATTTAATCTCTCTGATTCTTACTTTCCTTGTACATAAAATAAGGATAACACTATTTGCCCTCTTGTTCACAGGGCTGTTGTGAATGTCAAGGAAGGCTTTAGAGATGTCAAGGCTCATTATTGGTACTGTTATCAATAGGAAGGCAAGTAAGAATGGATGAGATCATATAAGGTGTGTTTGGGAGCTTTTGAAGGAAAGCAGTCATAGTTCAAAGTTGTACTCTAATAGCAGTATTATAAAATTGGGGGGAGAGGGGGTAAGAGTAGTATGGGAGAGAGAGAGCTAGATATATAATTTTACCCATGCAAGGAATTCCTAGTGTGGAAATTCTCTTTACCAACTGTAGGACTTTAGAGACCATCCCCTCCCCAGAGCCCAGACAGATTAAGTCACCCCACCCTTCGAGGAGCTAATAGTCAATAAGCATGTGAAGCAGAATTTGGGGATCAATCAGATCTGAATTCATTTCCTGACTGATACATATTAACCATTTGATCACAACTAAGTCATTTTATTGTTTGTTTTTTATTTTTTGGTTTCTTTTGGCCAGGCTATTGGAATTAAGTGACTTGCCCAGGATCACACAGTTAGAAAGTGTTAAGTGTCTGAGGGCCAAATTTGAATTCAGGTCCTCCTGATTCCAAGACCTGTGCTCTATCTACCAGACCATCTAACTGCTCCACAAATAAGTCATTTTAAGTGTCCCCTAAACAACTTTCTTCGACTTCCAGAAGCCTCATATCTAGTATGTGGGAAAAGGTGGGACTCACATCTTTATCTTCCTGACCCAAAAGTAATCTTTCTATTCTCTAGTCCAAGAATTTTACATATAAAGAAACTGAGGCTCCAAGAGGCTGAGACATGCCCCAAATTACCTAGGTGCATATGAGGAGCTTCAATCCTAGACCCCCTAACTTCAGTTCCAGGACTTTCCCCTACTCTACACTTCCTCTCCCTTCTGATAAGGTATATCTGTTCAGAGCTTAAAGCTTTCCATGGCAGTTCCTGAATCCAGATCCTTTGGTATCTCTAGCCCTAGCAAGCTCATCTCTTTATCAATAATTAGTCTCTACTCTTTTAATTCCTCCTAGTTCATTTTATCATCAGAGCAGAGCAGGATTGATATGCAAATAGCACCTCTTTTAATAGACTTAGTCTTTCCTGGAAAGGGAGGGAATACACCTCATTCACCTGACCACCTGAACAAACTCTGATTTCCTGATGGAGGATACTAATGATTACACACCTGGATGGAAGGAAGGCATCCTTTGAAGACACTAAATGGAATAGAGATGTGAGTTTCCCTACTAGTATCTCCAGACTTCCAGGTAAATATGCTGATGTCACCTAAAGGTTGAAGAGTTCCTTCCTTCACCTGGAACCTTTTCATTATTACTTTTACTTGCTATTTTATACTATATCATTAAAAGAGATGTTATATTTATTCCAACTACTTTCTTTTTACAGAATCAGAAATTCCTTCCAAGAGGGGTCAAATCCATGCTTAAGGTCACATAAGTAGTAAGTGACCACATATAGGTTCTGTAGGCAGCACAGAACAGGTGTGCCTTGGTGTGCTGACACACCTTGATGTGAGTGTTATCCATGGTCCTTCCCACGAAAAAGAGCCAAGGAAAATACACCTTCCAAGATAAGGAGGCAGACTGGGCAGATGTTCTATGCATAGCTTGAGAGGATCAGAGATATAAAATTCATTTTCTACTCATCTAGACTCCTTTCTGGACTTGTGACATTTTCACCATGCCCCCAGGAACTTCATCATTGGGAAATCTCATCATCCTGCAAGATCCAATCAGCCTTAATACTCATACCTCATCAGTATCCTCTGCAATTCTGATGAAGTGTGAAGCCATAAACTCCTCAACTTTTCCTCCTGTTTATAAATGTCATTAAAAAAAAAAAATCTCTGATAGGCCTTATATAACACATAATCCAAATATGGGCAGTCCAACTTTCAGGAAAAAGCAGAAGACGGGGATCTCATTTCCCATCTTGCTGCATTCATTTGTTTTGTTTTGGCTTTTTCCTTCTCTACCATGTCCCTAAACTAGATACTCCCCCACTCACCTGCAGTTTTCTTTTATGTGTTGTCTTAGTCCCTCTCCCCACTTACATTGTAAATAGTTTGAGTATAGAAATTACTTTTTTTTCCCATTTTTGTACCCCCAGCATTTAACAAATAATAGATGCTTGTTAAATGGTTATTGACTTGACAAGAGATGGAAGGGCTCTCAAAGTCACCTAGCCTAATTGCTTAACTTGACAGTATAGAAAGTGAGTCCCAGAGAAGTTGAATAACTTTCCTGAAATCACACAGGTAACAAAGTCAATGTTTGAACCTACATCTTTTGCTTCCAAATCTAGCACCTTCATTGAACCAAGCCAGTGTAGTCAAGCAATTATAAAGTGGTTTCTATGTGTATTATGAATACAAGATAATGGCCATCTTTTTTCAAAACCAAAAGAAAAACATTCAAGGACCTTATATCCTATTGGGCAATAGAGCAAATACAGACCTATAAACAAAAGATAATTGAAAGAGGGAAAGGCTAATAAATGTGAAGAAAGTCTTCCCATAAGAGATCAGACTTGAGGGGAACTTAAAGCAAGCTTGCCTTGCACCCCTCAGGGAATTAAGTAATTCTCAAATAGTTTAAATTTCAGAGCAGGTAGGTCCCCTATTCATGACATCCAGTTCTCTTCCCATTTAAAAAGATATAATAAAAAGATACTCTGAAACCCAAATTGAGCAACTTGCGCAATATTATATGATGCAGATGCAGAATCAAACCCCATACCTCTGTGAGCTCATTCACTACCATTCAAAGGTTCTTTTTATATAGAATGGTTTTCTGGGGAGGAGGAAGAGGAGAGTGAACTTTAATTAATATAAAAACCAAAAAATATCAATAAGTAGATTTTTGTTGTTATTATTCTGGGAGGAAAGAGGGTGTTGCTTTTAAGAAAAATAACATTCATAGGATCCTAGGAATTGAATCCAGAAGAAATCGGAGAGATATATTTTGGAAATATGGAGCATAGGTAGAGAGGAAAGTATCAGATACATATATTTAACCCCATTCTTGTTCTCAACAAGCAGGTAGATACTTGCAGTGTCAGCTTGACAGGTGAATGAATAAAAGAGCAGATGTATCAAATACACACACACCTAACTACATACATGCATACACCTACATGCATCTATATATGTACCCCTAAATATACCTACCTGCACATACAAACACACATACCCACAATCTACCTCCACATATACCTACATATAGTTACAAAAATATGCACACAGTTGGATGCATACACACACGTACCCACATATCTCAGCACAAACAGACTGGAAGATTGAGTCTCAAGTCCATGTTCTGGTTATGTCACATTCTGGCATCCCAGAAAGCAACAGCACATTTTGGGAAAGGGCAAGTGGATCTTTGCCAGGAAACAGCCACTACAAGGACTTGGCAAAAGACCAATTACCCCCACACTGGCTAGGGGCATTATCATGGGAAAGAAAGGTAAGTTGACGGCTGGGAATAGCTTCAAGGGGACTTCTCCCTCCCTAGAATTTAGGTTTTAGTCTGCCAAACTGAAACTTCAAAGATCAGTTTATTCAGGGGGTAATCAGGCCTTGGAAAACTGGCTTGTACCACCCAAGCCTACATGAGACTGATTTGCCCCAGAAAACTGAGTTAATAATCTATGAGTGCTGTCAAGTGGGTTGTTAGGGTGGTCCATTGATGTACTCCTTCCCCAAAGGGAAGAATACTTGGGAAATCAAATTAAGACCAGTATAATTACAAGCCCAAACCCAAATTCCCTATTCTCATAGGTCTCCTGTACCTAAATCATGGCCATTAACCTCCATCAGCAAGATCAATTCTATCCCAGGTTCTGGGACAAAGTCAAACTCATAACAGGGGAGATATAAGAACTCTTAGATGGGAGGATGCTAGGCTTGGAAATGAAAGGGACCTCAGAGAAACTTCTAGGCTAATTTGTTCATCTTACAGATGAGGAAACTGATGCCTTAGAAAATTAAATCAAATGTCCCAATATTACTGAACGCCAAGTAAAATTTAAACTCCTCCATCTGCCATTCAAGATCTTCTACAATCTGGTACTGCCCTTACTCTCTACTTTTATCTTGTACAACTTCCCCATGGACTCTAAGTTCAGCTCAAATGAAAAACCTCTTTCCCTTGAGTATGCAAAAAACTATAAGCCTCTTTGTATCTGCTTAAGCTATTCCTAAAGAATGGAATACTTTCTCTTTTCTATTTCACCTATTAATTTTCCTACGCATCCTTTAAATTCCCATTCAAATGTCATCTTCAAGAAGTCTTTCTTAGTCAACTCCAACCAGTAACAACCTCCCCATTAGACTTCACAGGAGACATTATTTTTTAACCCTCTAATGTGAGATATATTACACAATATCTTTCTTTACACTCTCAACTAGCCTATTTTGTCATGTACTCTGTGCCTTTGTAGACACTCCTCCTGCCACTATCTAGCTGACAGGGGTTCTCAAACTTTATAAATAGGGGACCAGTTCACTGTCCCTCAGACTATTGGAAGGCCGAACTATACTAAAACAAAAACTTTGTTTTGTGGGCCTTTAAATAAAGACACTTCATAGCCCTGGGTGAGGGGGATAAACGGCCTTAGCTGCTGCATCTGGCCCACAGGCCATAGTTTGAGGACTCCTGATTCTAGCATGAACTCCCTCTTCATCTTACTTCTTAGAATACCTAGTTTCCTTTTAAATTTCAGGTCACATGCTATTTTCTAAAATGAAACCTTTTCTTATCCTCCCAACTGCTTTCCTTACTCCCCCCCACAAAAAAAAAATTACATTTACTTTTGTGATTATTTTCCATATACTTGATGTTTACATGTTATTTCCTGGCAATAGAATATAAATTCCTTGAGGAGATTGCTTTAATTTTGTTTTTATATCCCTACCACCTAACACAGTGCCTAGCACTTAATTAATGCTTGTAGATCGACTGTGTTGACACCTCTCTCTTAGAATATAAATTCTTAAAGGGTAGGGAATATGTATTATCTCAATTTTGTGTCTCCCAGTGTGCTTTATATACAGATAGATATTTAATCAATGTTTTTCTTATTGTCTTGCATTGAATTATCTAAGGTCACACAGATAGTAAAGCACTTCCAGAATTCCATGGCTCAGTTTGCTCTGACTCTGGACCCACTCTAACTTTTGTCATAAATTTAGTTTCCATGAACTGAGAATTTGCTCTGGGACTAAACCTCCTCATCTTCTATCTCACCTCTAGTAATCAAGTTTCGTCTTTCTCCAACCACTCTTTACCAGCACTCGAGTCCCTGCTATGATTCAGTATGCAATATCCCAAGTTGCATCTAAATCTACCTAGGGACTCCAGATGTTCAGAACTGAAATTAACCCTGATTTCCATGGATAGGACCCAGCCATTAGCAGCCAGTCCCTTCTGATACCACAATATCTCTGCCTCCCAGGAAGTTAAAGCATTTCCCTTGTGCATGCTCTATTCCCTTATTCAACTAATCAACACTTGGCTCCCTTGTTGAGATCATGTTCAGTCTTGTCCAGTTCTTTGCGACCCCATTTGACTTTTCTTGGCAAAGATACTCAATGTTTTTCCATTTCCTTCTACAGCTCATTTTACAGATTAGGAAATGGAGGCAAAGTGGGTAAAGTGTCTTACTTCAGATCACACATCTAGAAAGTATCTGAGACCAGATTTGAATTCAGGAAGGTAAGTTTTCCTGATTCCAGATCAAGTACTCTATCTACTTAGCTACCCAGAATCATCTTTACCTGTGACCAGATTCCCCTGACATTGTACTCTAGCCCATGCATCTTCCTAACACGAGCTACATTTCAATTGATTATTCCCAGAAGCCCTTAATGTTACCTACCTCAAACTTCCTCCTACTCCTTATTGCTAGGAACTTCCCAGATCACCTGCTCTGCCTCAAAAATCTCCAAGGGTATCTGATAAGTCTATAAAAGCAAAATAAGGAAGTGATATATAGATATAAACCTGCCCAAGTTGGCCATAATTCCAGTCAGTACTTGAATCCCAAATACTCTCCGATATATAGCCTATATTTCTCCTATCATTCACCCTTTTAAAAAATATTCTAAGCTGCATTTTTTTTTTTGATCCATATGATTGATGTTTTCATGCAAAGTGCTTCATTGAAAGAGTCTGTAGGGGGTCTTAATCTGTGCTTTAATAGTCTTTAATTTCAAATGGGCTCCACTGGGGAGGCTGTGTTTATATTACTAGAATCTAAAGTTCAATCAAGAGCCTCTGAGAACAGGGAACAAGTTGGGTTAAGAGAACTATGGCTAGCCTAGAAATGTTCTAGGAAAATCGCTTCCAGCACAATCTGACCTAAGAGATCTAAAGGATCCATAGTAGATGTTCTCTATCAAACCCCAATCTTCATCCTTCTCAAATGGGATGAAATGGGCTCATATCCCAACTCTTTTACTTAGTATTATGTGACTTCCTCTCTAGGACACATTTTCCCCATCCTTAAAATAAAGGAGGTGGACTAGATGATCTCTATAGTTCCTACAGCATTGTCTATGATCCCATGGAATAATGTCAGAATCCACACAACGAGAATTTAGAATGGTGGCCCTTAGAGCTGGAAGGGTCTTGGATTTCAATCCTGTCTTGGACACTTATTAATTTGTATGTCTTTAGAGAAAGAGTTCGCTTTTCTTCCCTAATATTAATTTAATGAAGATGAAGGTAATTTTATTTATAAAGTCATAGATTTCAAGTTGGAAACAGAATTGGAAAGCATCTAGTCCAGGCCATTCATTTTGCAAGTGAAGAAATTGAGACCCAAAGCAATTAAAGTACTTTATCTGACACTTAAACACTGACTACCTTATATGATACTCCTGCAGATGAAACCTAGCAAGATTAAAGGGAACTGTCATGAGTGGCTTTGGAAAAAATAATGCCATAGAAACAAGACTTGGAGCTGGAAAACACTTTAGTGACTATTTAGTGTAGGAGTTCTTAACCTAGGGTCAGCAAAGCATTTAAAAATGTTTTTGATAATGATATATATATATATTCAACAAATTGGTTTCCTTTATAGTGCTATATATTTTAAGAATTTAAAATCATGATTCCAAAAAGGGTTCCATAAACTTCAATAAACTGTCAAAGGGCTCCATGTCACAGAAAACATTATGAACCTTTGGTCTAATGCAACTACCTCATTTTATAGATGGGGAAACTGAGGCCCACAGAAAGGAGTTATTCACTAATCATATAGTATATAAGTAGCACATTTGGGATTTGACCCCAGGTTTTTTATTGCAAATCCAGTGTTCTTTTCCCTATGTAACACCATACACAGAGATTACAAAATGACTAGAGAGGTTTAGATACCAAACCTAAAACTTATATTTAAGCCAAAAGTTTTTATCACCTCCTCTGGAAAAGGAGAAAAAAAGGAAGAAGAAGAAAGAAGAGAAAGAAGAAGGAAGAAGGAGAGGAAGAAAAATTGTCAGGCTGCTCAGTGCTCCAAGCTGTTTGTTTGCCTCACAGATAATTTTTAGAGTTTACCCATTCTTTATCATTATTATTCCAAGTCATATTTCTATAATCTTGTGAGGTTTACCAAGCATTTTCCTCACAACAATCCTTACAAGGAAGTTGTGCAGGTATTATTCCCATGTGAAAATCTCAGTACAAAAATCTTCTCTTTAAAAACTGTTTTTTTACAGCCAAGACCACAAGACTAAAAAGTTCCTCCTTGGAATAAAGCCAAACTTACAAAGGAGGGGGAAAGCACACAACACACACACACACACACAATGCAAGTAGGCGACCCCTGGTGAAGTCTTCCTGGAGGAGTTTTACCTGATGTGACCGTAAATTACAGGGGATTCATGTAACTATTGTGCTGCTCTCTTCAAAACACAGACATGAAGTTGCCATGGCAACCCTCACATCTGACATTACCTCAGAGAGACAGAGCACCTTTTAAAAGAAATTTACTTAGTGATGTGTCATGTTAACTTCTGCACTTTCTACAGATTTTTCAGTAAAGGGGGCAGGTGAACCTCACTGCAAAACATGCTCAGAAAGCAATTTGCAAAGGCCTGCCAAAGCTGAACTGGATCTCTTCTGTCAATCCTCCTTCCACCTGCCTTTGGGGAAACGTAGGGCAGGGCAGGAAGAGACCGAGAGACAGAAAGAGAAATAGAGACCGAGACACCAAGAGAATGACAGAGACAAACAGAGCGTAGAGCCAGATCCTGGGGCCTCTCAGCTACTGAGCTGAGGAAAGCCAAATGAAATTGCATAACCGGTTCCATCTGAAGGTCTTTGTGAATGTTCCAGTGTTTATAAAGGATGCAAAGATGGACATGAGACAGATCATGTGGTGGACAGAGTGCTGGGCTTTGAGGTTAGAAGGCACGGCATCAAATTCAACATCTGACATTAACTATGTGATCTTGGAGAAGTCATTTAATTATTAAATCCCTTAGAATACTCCCTAGCACTTACCTACTAAGTCCCCCCCTCCTGGAGTCTCCCATCATATCCTGCCTATAATTTATGTAGATATCTAGTTATGTACCTAAAATCCAGCGCTGAGAACATGGTAGACAGTGAAGTAATAATTATTAATTGATAGGCAGTACAAAGGTAGACATGTTCAGGAAATCCCAGTAGTCATTACAATATAAAAAAGGTAGAGCAAAAATGCTTGCAACTTAAAAGAAGTTTTAAAATACATCACACGAATTTCTACTTTGCATTGTTGGTAGGAAACTTATGGCTTTTGTTACTCCAAGAAATGGTACAGGTTCAAATAAATAATAGAGAAAAGTGAAATTATATTTGCCAATTATCATTAGACTATTATGAGAACTACATTAATCAATAACCATTTATTAAGTTCATACTGGGTTGCCAGGCACTGTGATAAATGTTGAATACAAAAAGAGGCAAAAGACAGTCTTTTTTCCCTCAAGGAGCTTACAATAGAGGGACTTACAATCTAATTCCTTCTGAATCCTCATCCTGGAATACCCATGATCTAAGTTTTCAATAAGGCATTTGACAAATTGCTTAAGCTGTACTGGGGGTTAAGATGATTGAGATGTGGACTCAATGATAATACAGTTCAGATACCTCATATGTAGCACTGTATCAAACTGGCTATGCTAGATGCTTGGGATCCCTGTGGAAAGCCTGTGTGCCATAATGGCTAAATGTTGGGTTCAATTTTTGTTTCTTATACATACTTGCTCTGTGGACTTCTTACATCAATCAGCCCTCTAAACCTCCAGCTGTGTTCCACTACTCTCCCTGAACCTTCCCAAGATCACAAAGCCAGTCTGTAATAGTTTTTGAAACCAAGTCTTTTGATGTTATGGGCAACAAGATGCAAGTGAAGGCATCAGGAAGTCAGAAAAATTCATCTTCCTGAGTTTCTACCTCAGTTTCCTCATTTGTAAAAATAAGCTGGAAAAGGAAATGGCAAAACATCCCAGTGTTTTTGCCCAAAAAAACGGGATCATGCAGTATTAGACATGACTGAAACAACTAAGCAATAATAACAACTCTTAACTTTAAGCCTAACATTTTATTCACTACATTAAAAATGTTGAAAATATGCTCCCCAGTGTAACTTGGACCAGATGAAAATGTAACTGATTAAAATGTAATTAATGTAATTAAAATCTAAAATGTTAATGTTTTATAAAATAAAAAAAAATACAGTAAAATATAGCTAACATTACATTTTAAAACTGCAAATATGTGGCCCACAGGTATCTTTATTTACAAATTGTTTCCATGAGAGTTTAACACCATGCTGTAATTCATCTAGTCTTGAGTCATTAAATAGTTTGCAGAACTCATGTCATGCAGAATTCCCTTAAATGGGAAAAGGAATAAGCATTTAAGCACCTACTATATGCCCTACATTGTAATAAGTGTTTTACAAATATTATCTTATTTGAACCACACAGATTGTTGTCCTTTGTTCTCTTTTTTCTTTCCTCCTGAGGCAATTGTTGTTAACTGACTTGCCCAGGGTCACACAGCTAGGAAGCATTAAGTGTCTGAGACACACAGGTCCTCTCTGACTTCAAGGCTGGTGCTCTATCCACTGTGCTATCTAGCTGTCCTTTTTGTTCTTTGTTCTCAAAGACCAAAGATCTCAGAGAAGTAATACTGGGACTTGCAAGTGAATTGGATTGAAATGAGTCAGGGCTCTACAAAACCATCAGCCTCACTCTCTCTTCCAGCATCATTGAAGTCTAGTGGTAAAACACAGACCAGTATGACTGGAGACAACTTTGGATACAGTGAGAGACTTTAGCCTTTTTAAGCTAAGGTCTTTCCCAGATCTCAGTTAGTCGGTAAGACTAAGTTAAAAAAATAAGACAAAAAAATGGTCTCTCTCATCTACTCAAAAATAAAAATAATAATAAAAATCAATCTCAAAGGGAAAGACACAAAGAGTTTCTAGCCAGAATTTTATACTCACTCTGAGAAAACAAAACCTAAATAATGACCAATTGAGGCTTGGGTCCGGGCCCATTATTAGCCAATCAATGAGAGCCAGAGTGATTTGGGTTTATTTGAATAAAGGCAAATAGATCCATTTGAATATGAATTAGCTTTATCAGAGCCTGGTTTAAACGAGCTCTAATTTAAGAAATTCATACACACATACATACATACACATATACATACACACACACATATAAGGAAAGAAACAAGAAAACAGCATTGCCCAACTGGAACTGACCAATTGGGTCCCCAATGCAGCTAGTGCTCATAGATGGTTGTTTGTCCTTCTGTTTTCAAAAAGGCCCAATCTTGAACCACACAATGACCCTCTGGGATATGTGCTTTAATGATCCCTATGTTACAATTGAAGAAACTGAGGCAGATAGAAATTAAGCGACTTGCTAGTAAGTGTCTGGGTCAAACTTGAATCCAAGTCTTCTTGTCTCCAAGCCCAGTATCACCTACTGCAGCACCTAGTTGCACTAAATTCAGCAGAACACTGTGCAGGAACTTGGTTTGGGAATACATATATTCAAGCTGGGTCCATTGTTGGAAAGCCCTCCAGTTTTCAACTCAGTCAACCAAGCACCCACGAAAAAGAAATACAGGAGTTAGTGTTCTAGTGTCAACTTCCTGTCAATTAGCTGTGTAACTTTTGAGCAGATCATTTACCATCCCAGGGCATTAGCCTGTGTTCCACTTCTCTCTCTGAACCTTCCCAAGATCACAAAGCTAGTCTGTAATAGTTTTTGAAACCAGGTCTCTTGACATTAGGGACAAGATGGCACAGTGACAGCATCAGAAAGTCAGAAAAATCCATCTTCCTGAGTTTCTGCCTCAGTTTCCTCATTTGTAAAATAAGCTGGAAAAGGAAATGGCAAAACATTCCAGTGGTTTGGCCAAGAAAACGGGGTCATGCAGTATTAGACATGAGTGAAACAATTAAGCAATAACAATAAAATGAACGAGTTAGATTGAGATCCAAGGTCCCTTTCAACTCTAACAATCTCCAAATCTTCAAATTCATTTAATTTATCCTGGAAAAATATATAGCACTGTTCTAGGTCCAGTACCAATATAAAATGCACTAGAAAAGCCAGTTTGGTTGGTGAATGAAATAGAGTGCAGAAAAGGAGGCCAAGGGAAAAGGTCAAATGTTTACCATGAGCAGAAATGCCACTGAAAGAACAAGTTTCAGCAAAGAAAGCAGATACCAAGTGAGGAATCCCTGCATTTCTGATATAGTGTTCATGTTGATAGCATCCAACCAGCATTTATTATAGGTCTGCTATGTGTCCAGGAACGATGCTAAATGCTAGGAGAAATAGTCTTTACCTTCAAGGAACTTACATTTTACTGAGGAAAACCAGATGCATACAGATAAGTAAATAGAAAATATATACAAGAATAAATACAAAGTAATTTCACGAATGGGGAAGAGCATTAGCTGAAGCTTGAGGAACTAAAAATATAACATTTTATAATGCCAATTAATGATTGTAAAAGTGGCAAATATTTGTAAACAGAATTCTTACAAAGTCTTCTTTTTTGTTTAATAATTACTATGTAGAGAAAGTCAAGACCTCATACACACACATTCACTCACAGTAACAACAACCCAGATGTTATTGTATTTGAATATAGAATTCCTGGAGAAATCAAAGCTTGGGGGATAAAATGGGGGTGGGGGGGTGGAAGGATGGGGAGAGGAAAAGCTGCAAAGATCACTCCATTCCTACATCCATTAAGCACCAAGGTATGCTAAGTACTATCCCAGCAACCAGGAAGTTTAATTGAGGCAAGGTCCTTTCCTTCAAGGATCTTACAGATTTGTTGAGAGGATATGGTAACACAAAAATGGATCGATGGAATTAATGGCATTTTCCTTACTCCAAATTATTTACAACCAAGTAATTTTCCTAAATTGTAGAAGAAGAGATTTGGAAGAGACATCAGGATGGACTTTCTGACAGTGAGGGTTGATTAAATGAGGAAAAGACAAACAAGAAAAACTGCATTCTCTTCCACATAAAGAATACAATAGGACATATGAAATGCTAATATGTGGTTATTTATGTCAATATGCAGCTCACAGGGAATCATATGGTTTAGTTGTCAAAATTTCCATTTGAGTTTGACACCATATAGTCTAGTGACTAAATCAAGCTCTCTGTCTCTGTCTGCTTCTGTGTGTGTGTATCTGTGTGTTTCTCTCTGTATCTGTGTATGTTTCTTTCTGACTCTGTCTGATTTTGTTTCTGTCCCTGTGTGTCTCTCTGTCTCTGTCATTCTATGTGTCTCTCTCTTCCTTATGTTTTACAATTTCATAGATCTAGAGGTGGAAGAGACCTCAGAGATCATATAATACAGATTCCTCCTCATATATGAAGGGAAGTAGGTGGTACAAAGGATAGAAAGACTAGAGTCAGGAAGAAATTGAGTTCAAATTTGAACTCAGACACCAGCTGTGTGACTCTGGGCAAGTCAATTAACCTCTGCCTCAGTTTCTTCACCCTTAAAATGTAGACAATAGTACCTACTTCCCAGGATTGTCATGAGGATCAAATAAGGTAATAATTGTAAAGCACTTAGCACAATGTCTGACCCCATAGTTAGTGGTATAAAAATATTAGCTATTATTATTATTACAGGTAAACTAAAGACAGAGTAGCTAAGTTTTTGACTCTGAATACTGATCTCTAAGTATCTTCTAAACCCATGACCCTCATGACTAACCTAAAAAAAGTTAAAGGGACTCCATGAATTTTTCCCTTTTTAGTAGCATTCTCATTTAGCAATTATGGAAACCTTTAGTCATTCAGTGAGTCCAGGGATCTGACTGAATTTTAACCAATAAGACACTTCCTTAACATGGCAGAAAGCACAGTATTTCACTCAATAAGCCAGGCAGAGTTTCTAGTTTATGTAACAGTGGAAATCCCATAATGTCAGAGGGGAATGGATCATGGCATCATGAGACTTAGAGTTACAAGGGACCTTCAGAGGCATCTAGTTCAAGCTCTTCAAGGAATAACTGATGAGTGTAAATAGGAACAACTGATGAGTATAAATAGCAGATCTAAATTTGGATCCAGGCCAAGGAAGAAGGAAAATCAGGGAAAGAAGAAGGGATCTACTATGAACAAGGCATTTTGCTAAGCACTTTACAAATGTTCTCTCATTTGATCCTCACAGGAGAGCAGGAGTCACCTAATTTTTGGCACATCTAGAGTATAATGTGATATATATATATATATATATATATATATATATATATAAATTAGTGAGGCAATTGGGGTTAAGTGTGTGAGGTCACATTTGAATTCAGGTCCTCCTGCCTTCAGGGGCAATGCTCTATCCATTGTGCCATCTAGTTGCTCCCCTATAATATTAAGAGGCAACATCTATACTGTGCTTACTATGTGCCAGATACTGTGCTAAGCACTTTACAAACATCTCATTTTATCCTCAGAATAACTCTGGGAGGTCAGTGCTATTATTATCCCCCTTTTACAGTTAAGGAAACTGAGGCAGAAATTAAATAACTTGCTCAGAGTCACACAGCATTAAGTCTCTGAGGCTATATTTGAATTCATCTCTTCTGAGCTCTAAGCTTAGAAGCACTTTATTCACTTTATCAACAAGCTGCCCAAAACCAGACCTGAGATTTCTTCCTTCAGATATGTCTCTTCTCTATGAGAGAGATATGTCTCTCCCCATATCAATGTAGCTCAACAACTGTTGGCAACCAGAGTTGCCTGGTGTACAGAGGTAAAAGTAAATTAGTCCTCCTGATACTGCCCTTCTTTCCAAAATGTTTGCAATATTCCATGTTGCCACCCAATGTGTTACAAAACCTCCCCACATCAATATAAATCTCGGAGGCAGCAGGATATAGTCAAAAGAGCTTAGGGCAATTTCCCCCATTTTAAAGATTTGACAATGGAGGCTAAAAAATTGAAATGACTTTACCCTAGGAGTCCCACTACTAGAAAGTTGCAGAGCCAGGACTTCAACACAGACTATGTTACTTATTCCAAGCTCAGGCAGTGCTCTTTCTGGGTACCACACTGCCTCCCAAGCAGAAAGCCTTTCCTAAGTCTTGATTCCCGTAACCTTTCCCAGGTAAAGGTCAGGCTCTGGAAACCCAGTTTTCAGGATAAGGAATTGCACAAGATGTGTTTCCCCAGCACCACTGGTATTATGCTATACCACAATGTTGGCACTAGACACAGGTGATCGAAGCTACCGAACTGCCAGTTAGTGGGAAATCTATTAAACCTGAGATAGGAAGGGATGAGTGGAGATGCTTGTCCAAATCTCTGAGATGGGGAGAAGCCAAGAAGGGACGGAATGCGGTCCTATTGCAGAGAGTCTGAAGAGGAGTACGCTGTCACCTGACACACATTCCTACGGTCAGTGTGGTTTGGCAGGAGCCTTCCACCTACTGTTCATTTGTTTAAATGACGTCAGTGGGGGGGGGGGGGAGAGGGACACGACAGAAAAGCTCCAGGTATTGTAAGTGGAAAGAAACCCTAACCAACACCTGCACCTGGTGTTTTTGCATTTCCCAACCCATCAATGGGAGACTTCAGAGATGTGGCTGTGTCGGTAGTTCTCATAAGGTGTGGCTTAGAAGTATGTTATCCTGGGAATCTGCATGGGCTGACAAGGGCTTGGAAAAAAAAGGAGGCTCCCTGAGTACTTCCAGAGAACCAAATTTCACAGCTGTGATCTCTTAGCTTAAGGGCCAGTAAGGAAAGTTTTGTTGCGTGCCCCTCGAAGTCAACCTAGCTTAGTGCAAGGAGCTTTCTTTCAGTCATTCAACAAAAATTTACTCAACATATACTATGTGCCAGGCATCAGAGATAGAGTTAAAAAGTGATTGGGTATAAATATAAGCACAAATAAATATAAAATATAATGGTAAGAGTCTCCACTCTCAAGGAGCTTTCAAGGCGGGAAGTGGGTTATTCGGGCATTTTTTTAGTCATGTCTAACTCCTCCTGACCCCAGTTGGGATTCTTATTTTTCTTGGCAAAGATAGTGGAGTGGCTTGCTATTTCCTTCTCCAGCTCATTTTACAGAGAAGGAAAGTGAGGCAAAAAAGATTAAATGACTAGCCCAGGGACAGCTTCTAAGTTTCTGAAAAAAATCTGTCTTCTTGTCTCCAAGGCCAGCACCCTATCCACTGCAGCTACCTACCTTCCTACCTCAAGGTAGAAAACATGCATAATACAAAATATATGCAAATTAAACACCAAGTTATTTGGGGGAGGAGGGAAAGACTAGCAACTGAGAAAATAAAGAAAAGTATTATTTAGGAGGGGACAGATTTAGAAAGTTAGAAGAACTAGAATTAAGTCCTAGTTGTTCTACTGACTTCAAAAACGTCTATCTCATTTCTTTACACCTCAGTTTCTCCATCTATAAATGGGAGATTGTGACATTGAGCACTTTGAGACTTAACTTCTCAATCTGTACTTCTCTAAAATGAGGGAGGGCTGGCCTAGCTAAGGTTTCTTCCATAATGTCTATTATTATAATTTAACTAAGTTATCTTTAAGTCCTCATTATTTCTTTTGTTTTGTGGATCCTTTTTATTCTGACACTCTATGATCGTAGGATTCTCAGTTCTCTAAATGGACAAGGAGACATTTAAGATTCAGCCCTGATCTTTTCCCTTCAGCAGTCCTAGACTTTACTCCTTTAATTTTTTTCTTCTAAAGTTGAATGGGCCTGTCTTTTCGAGCCTTATCAAGAATTCTGGCAGAGGTGAGGAGCTTCTCTCTGCCCTGGAAATAAGAAGCTTCACTCTGAAACCATTGTAGACTTCCTGGGGATTAAGGATTATTCTCATGGAATTGCTTCCCTGAAGCAATGGGTGTCCTAAAAACAGCCTCCTTTCTCCTGTACTTGCCAAACTCAGCCTCAGCTAATAGTAGAGGTATTCCTGGGTCTTCCTCACTCTGATTCATACATAGAAGGGGAGAAAGAAGGGAAAGAGAGGGAGATAAGCATTTATACAACACCTTTTATGTGCCAGCACTGTAATAAGCATTCTTACAAATATGATCTCATTTTATCTTTATAATAATCGTGAAAGGTGGATGCTATTACAGTTGAGGAAACTGAGGCAGGTTAGAAACTATTATCCTCATTTCACAGTTCAGGAAAGAGAGGGAAAAAGTTTATATGACTTGTCCAGGGTCACACAGAGAATAAGTTTCTGAGGCTGTGCTTGGAGTCAGGAAGACCTCTGACTAAGGCACTATTTATTCATTGCTCCATCAGCTGCTTCTACACAGAGGAGCTATAGATCATTTAAATGGGAGGGAGAAACAGAGAACAACAAAGACACACAGAGACAGAGAGCCAGAGATAAAGAAAGAGACAGAAAAAATAGAGACATAGAGACAGAGAGAGGCAAAAGCAGACAAACACACAGAGAGCCAAAGACAAAGATACAGAAAGATACAGAGGCAGAGACAGAGAAGGAAACAAAAATAGAGAGACAGAGAAAGAGCCAAAGACAAAGATATAGATATATAGAGAGAGGAGATGCTAGTAGGGAAGATGGAAGGGAATAGATTCTAAGGATGCATGTGGTGGGTTGACTTTGGCAAGAAAAGCTACCCTATTAAAGTGTGAAGTTACAGAAGAGGGTGGGGAGAAATGTCTATAAGTGATTTGAGATGATGTGGAGATTAGGAGAAGCTCTCAGTGAATGGCATCACTTTTCATGTGGCATGAGGACTTCAGCTGAGAGAGTAGGAGAAAGGAAAAATTAAGTTAAATAAGTGCTGTAAGAGAATTAACAGATTAATTAGGAAGTTTGGAATAACCACTGTAGAAATCAAAACAATAAACTGATTATTGATGATCCAGTAAGAGCAAGCAAAGTTATTATTGTTATCATTATTGACCAATAATCACAATAGCTGATAATATAGAGCATATTAAAATTTATAGAGTACTTGATATGTGTATCTTACTCAATCTTAATTCCACGGGTCTTGGTATCTACTCTTTTTCAAATTTGAAAACAGTCTCAGAGAGGTTAAATTCAATGGCTAGCGGGTCAAGTCAACAAGGATTTATTAATCATTTGCTATGTACCAGGCACTGTGCTAAGCACTAGAAATACAAATGCAAGTAAAAGGAGAGTCCCTGCCCTAAAAGAGCTTACATTCTAATAGGGGAAGATAACACATAAAAGCTAGCTGAAAAGCAGGTTTGGGTAAGAGAAAGTGAAAGGACCCCCCTCAGAGAACAGAAAACAAACTTTGAAGAGCCAGGAGAAGAGCCCAGAAAAATCCTGGAGAAGAAAGAAGACATGGCTGGTCTTAGCACCTTCCTTAAAATGGATGTTCTGGGAGGACCTAGCCAGTCGGAAAAGGGGGCCATAGGGACGCCGCATACTTCTAGGGAGAGAAGTCCAGGGGCAAAGGGGATGGGTTGGGACTCAAACTCAGGTCTTTTAACTCCAATACTTGTGTTATATTCCCTGCCTGCCTCTAACTTGACTAGCTAACAGTTTTGCCCCCTGTTTGCAGGGCACAGAACTAGGAACAAGGGGAAGATATAAAAGGGATCCAAGCCTGGGGTCCTGCCCTGGGGTAGCTTTGAATTAAATGGGTGGAACAGAGCAGACACAAACATACACAAATAAACACAGAAATGTAAATGGAGCCAACCGCAGCTGCACAGAGACATACAGCCACATGCTAAATAGCCAGAAACACAGAGAAGATGGAGACCGGAGGCGGAGGGTTTTCACAGAGTATGGAGTGAATGGAGCCAGCTGGTTCTGGTCTGGCAGAGCTTCCCGCAGGCCCGTGGGGGCTAAAGAGGAGGGAGCCTTTTTCTAGAGGAAATGAGTTGTGGTTTCCCTCCCCTGACCCTTCCCCTCTCCACCCCCATCCCCAGGTCGGCTGGTAGTTAATCTTAATTGAAGCAGGGGTCTACCAATAAGACTATAGGGTAGGGAGGTGAAAAGAGTCTTGGCTCAGGAATCAGAGGAACTGGGTTCAGATGTTCCAACACTCACCACCTGCGTAGCCCTGGGGAAAATCAATTGACCTCAACTATAAAATTAGGCCTTTGGACTAGATGCCACATATCTAAGGTCCCTTCCTTCTCTAACTATGAGCCTACGTTATAACAAGAGGTTAAAGAATAGCCAATTAGTATAGGGCCATAGACTCCATGATAAAGATATCTCAGGAGGCTTCCTTCATCCAAAGATGATTCTTCTTACAGTTGCCAAAGTAATCTTTCTCACGCATAGCAAGACCTGACCGAGTCACTCCTTAGCTCAAAAGTTTTCGGTGGCTCTTTATTGTCTCCTGAGTAATTTCCAAACCTTTCAATTTGGCAAGGTGCTGCCTTTCCAAGGTACCCTATCTTCCTCTCTGTCACAGACTCTGTACTCTAGCCAAACCGGATGACTCTTTACTCCCACTGAACATGAGCTACACTTTCCATCCTCCCTGATTTTTCTCACCCTGAGCCCAATGCCGGTAGGATTCTCCTTATCCCTATTCTTAATCATCATTTAAAACCCAACTGAAATATCACCTCCATGAAGTCCTGCTGAGGCCCTCAATCAATATTTGCTTTACCTTTTAGGATCCAAATGGCTCTTTATTTTATATTTACACATTGTGTACTATAACTAGATGGGCTTATAGTTTATGCCCTCTGGGGGTCCCATCCACTAACCATACCATACATACTATAAATTATATGGAGACAAGAAAATGTTTCAGCTAAACTCTAGAATGTTGTTGGTACCTAACACAGTGACATACTGAATGTATGTCCTTGATGTTTGATGAACGAATGAATGAATGAATGAATGAGGACCAAAGGTCTTGCTGAAACAAGTTAGTATCTCTGTCTTCTATCAACAAAGAAAATTCAAGGGCAAATAGTTTTAAGGAAATGTTTTCTCTTCTTGTGGGCCAAAATGAAGGGAGATAGAACCTGGTGCATGATCACAGCAGTAGCAGGTTAGGGACTGTCTTATCAACTCATAAGTATTTATTCAATAAAAGAATCTTTTTCCCTTTTATTTCTAAAGTCTCAAATAATCCTGAGTTTGTCAGTTGAAATAACAAGCCACCTTGAAACATATTCCTTTTCATTTCTTAAAATTTTGTTAAAGACTTGCTTCTGTGAATAAGATATTAAACGTTCTATTAAGAAAAATATAAATGAAAACAAAATGTTGACTTTGAAGACCAGTGGTAGATAGAAAACATAATTTCTGCTAATAGGCCCATCTAAAAAGTTTAGATGCTATATACATAGGTATTCACTACAGTTTCTGTGCCCTAATTCCCTACAAAATTTATGCTTGCTTCCCAGGAAACTTGGACTAATTCACAAGAGCCAATTGTTAACTTTTCATTTATAACTAGGGAAATCAACATATGCTAAAAATCAGGACCCGAGTCATTAAAATGATGGAAAAATAGAAATAAAAGTAAATTTAAAAGTGTATTGTGTATGTATGTGCACTGGAGAACCAGTTCTTAAACATTTACTAGCACATGCTCCTCTGTATTCCTCACATCCACCCTTTAAAAAAGCTCTAATTCTGCCATTTTAGAAGTCACAAAGTTAACTGGAAAGAGCCCTGAATTTAGAGTCAAAGGACCTGAATTCATATTCCAGCTCTGCCATGTGCAACTATGCAACTTGAACAAATCATTTCCCTTTTATGAGCCTGTTTCTTTATCTCCAAGGCTAATCTCTAAATGATGTACAGCAGAAAGGCACCCTTTAGCACAAATTCCTATCATCCTAAACTATCTTTCACCCTGAATTAAACTGGGAGCATTTTTTTCTAAAATTTGGTAGCCTCCTCTTCAACAAGGAGATGATTCAGACCAGTTCCAATGACCTTGTGATGAAGAGAGCCATCTACACCCAGAGAAAGGATTCTGGGAACTATATGTGGTTCACAACATAGCATTTTCACTCTTTTTGTTATTTGCTTGCATTTTATTTTCTTTCTCATTTTTTCCCAATTTGATTTTATTTTTCTTACCAGCAAGATAATTGTACAAATATGTATGCATTATTTAACATGTATTGGTCAACCTGCCATCTGGGGGAAGAGGTGGGGGGAAGGAGGGGAAAAACTGGAACAAAAGATTTTGCAATTGTCAATGCTGAAAAATTACCCAAGCATATATCTTGTAAATTATAAAACTATAATAAAAAATGTAGGCATATATTGGATTTAACATATATTTCTACCATGTTTACCATATATTGGACTACTTGCCATGGAGGGAAAAGGAGGAAAATTGGAGCATGAGATTATGCAAGAGTTAATGTTGAAGAAATATCCATGTATATGTTTTTTCTCCTTGTGGGCCAAAATGAAGGGAGATAGAACCTGGTGCATGATCACAGCAGTAGCAGGTTAGGGACTGTCTTATCAACTCATAAGTATTTATTCAATAAAAGAATCTTTTCCCTTTTATTTCTAAAGTCTCAAATAATCCTAAGAGTTTTGAAAATAAAAAGCTTTAATAAAAAAAAAATTTTCGGTAGCCTCTGGGCCACCATTCTTGGTCTCTTGGTTTCCCAGAGCACTGTTGAGGGGCAAAGGACATAATTCCCTTCAGAGTTAACCAAGCTCTTTTGGTGGCCTTTAGCTCAGACTCTGAAATCATTCCCAGTGTTACAAGGCAAGCAAAGTACCAAGAATAAGTAGCACCCACAGTAGTAACGAGCCAGCCACCAGGAAAGAAAGCACAAAACCAGATTCTGATGGATTATTTTGATCACCCTACAGATTCCTATTCCAGGCCCTGCTCTGGGTATTCAAGGAATGCCATTAGGGGTTAGAAAGACTTCTCCTCCTCCCCTCACCCTAACCCTTTCTTTTTTCCTCCTAAATAAAGAAAACAAAGAAAGTGAATCAGGCCAGAGTGAAGCATCGCTGATTCTGCCATCTCCACAGGAATAACTAATTAGTCGCCAAATATTCAGAATGGGTAATTGCTACCTGAATTAATAAGGGCAAACAGTCTGCAAGAAAACAGTGGTTTACTCTTTCTGAGAGACTGCATCACTTAACCCCACGTTATACAGTTGGTTATACTACAGAAGCTTAAGAAGATGGGTCATAGAGAACATTCCATTTTAAACTTGGAAGGAACATTAGGGAATCATTGGAAGGAAAAGCAAAAAGTCCTGAATAGAGTCCTTTTGATGGTAAAGTGGAAAGAACACTGGATTTGGAACCAGAGGACCTGCATTCAAATTCTGACTGTGTTGTGTGATCTGGGCTCAGGTTCCCCCCTTCTAGCTGGACTAGATGATCCCTTGTTTCCTTGAGCTTTGTAAACTGGACCACATCTACCTTTTAGGTATTGTATATTCTTCCACAGTCTGCATCTATTATGTGGTCCAGCCACAACGGCTTTCTTATTGTTCCTCATACATCATCCTTCCTCCTTGCCTTTGCCCCAGTTTTCCCCCATATCCAGAATATAGGTACTCTTCCCTCCTCAACTCTGATTCTAATAATCTCTAGTTTCCTTGAGGATCAGTTTAAGCATTGCCTTCTCTGGGAAGCCTTTCCCAATCTCCCTTCTTCCCCTCCCACACACCCAAATACTGTTATATCCCCCAAATCACATGATATCTAATTTGCAAACACACACACACACACACACACGTACACCTTATTTCCCCTGCTATATTATAAGCTTTTCAAGGCAGCCAAATGGGGCAGTGGATGGAGTTCTAGCTCTAGAGTAAGGATTCAATCCACCTCAGCTATGTGCCTCTAGATATGTCACTTAATCTCTATCTACTTCTATTTCTTCAATTATAAACTGGGGATAGTAACAGCACCTACCTTCCAGGATAACTGTGAGGATCAAATGAAATAATAATTGTAACATGTTTAACATTACCTGGCATGTAGTAAGTGCTCAATAAATACTTGTTCTTCTTCAGGGCAGGAATCATTTTTGTTTATGTCTTTATATCTCTATGTTTGGCACATGGTAGACACTTAATAGTTTTTTTTTTTAATTAATTGGTTGATTGATAAGAGTCAGGAGACCCATGAAAAATCAGGAACTAAAATTCAATTCTGAGAGAAATCTCTTTGTGGCCTTGGCCACATTACTTGAGTTTTCTCATTGATAAAATGCAACATGGTACAGTGGGAAGGAAAAATGGTTAATTTGGAGTCAGTGGAACTAGATTCAAAGATGAGCTCTGTGGTTTATTACCTGTGTGACCTTAAACAATCATTTAAACCTCTTTGGGTTTCAACTTCTCTCTAAAGCCTCTTCCACTTCTACAATCTATGAATGACCCTATTAGTGAAAGGTACTTCCCAGATGTGACATTTTATAATTCATAGAAGAAAAAAAAAAAAAAAAACAACAAATTTTGTGGCAACTTGAAACCTCTTACAGCTCTGAACAAGCCCCAGGAACAAATCATTAGCTAGCAACCCTGTGCTATTACCTGCTTCAGTTAAAATTACGCCTCTGTTAAGAGAAGCCCACTCATTCAGGTCAAGAAGAGCCACTCTTCTCTGTATATTAAAAATGTCTAACAAACCCATGGAGAAATGAAAAAAACATTCGAAATATCATCAATGAGTTAAATCCCAACAAAAGTAGACACTGAGTATTTTCCAGTGTCTCCAAGTCCTTTGAGGGTTTCAAACAAACATTATCAGTAAGCAAGTAGAGTCTCTAAGTCATTACTATGAAAGAAAATTGGAACAGTCCCGGTAATAATAATGATGATGATAAAGACAACTCCCCTCTCTATAAACTTATATAAACTTTATAAAGCTCTTTCTTTATAACAACCCACTGAGAAAGGTAGGTGAGTAAATGGACAGAGCATTAATTAAGCACTTACAATGTATGAGGTACTGCACTAAGCACTGGTGATTCACATACAAGCAAACCTTACAGTTCTGTCTTCAAAAAACTAACTTCCATTTTAATGGAGGAAGACAATGAATAAAAGGATTTTGAAGTAGGGTGAGGATGGTTTGGAGAGGACAGAGAATTAACGGAGTGCAGAGCCAGAACACCCAATAGCAAAGTCCAAGGTTGCTAGGAAAGAGTTGAGAATCATGATCCATGAGTAAGTAGGAAGTATAACATAAATATCATTATTATATAGATGAGGAAATGGACTCAAAAAGATGAAGTAGCTTGCCACAATCAATAAAGCTAATATACTTCAGAGCCTAGACATAAACAGAAGTCTCCTATGTGTAAGTTCAGGGTTCTTTCCATGTTGACCAAGTGCCACTCTTGGAATGGGCCATCCCAGATATAGAGAGAAGAAAAGGGACTTCTGCCATTTGGGGACATATTCTAATGTCACATCTTTAGAAACAGAGTACTAGTTTTCATTTCTGTCCTATCTTGTTTCATATTAATTTCCTTTACTCCATGTGTCAACCCAAAATGGATTAATTTCCATCTCTATTTGAATTGTGTTCTCTCCCCTATCCCAAGACTTTGTTCACATATTCCCCCTTTGTTGAACTCCAGACACCTCCTGCTTCCTCACCCTTTTCTTCTTCCATTCCTGTCAACATTCTCTAGACACAATTTGCTCTTTAGTTCATTGGTCATTAAGTCATTTCCCCTAGTTGCTTCCATAGCTTCTTGAGATCTTCATTATGCCAATTAATCAATCAATCAGCTAGCTCTCAAGGATGGACAGACAGACAGACATATATGATAGATGGATGGATAGATGGATGGATAATTGAGATGTCAGAGGGATAATAACTAGAGAGATGATGGCAAGAAGATAGATAACTAATAGATAATAGAGAAAAAGGAGAAGATTAATAATAGATAATGGCTAGATGGATAACTAGCATATTGATTAAGCACTACTATGTGCTAGGCACTATGCTAAATGCTGAGGATAAAAAATATGAGAAAAAAAAAAAAAAAGAAAGTCCTTATATGTTATTCTTACATATAAAAAGGGGGGGATTAAAGTGGGGAGGAAAACCTCAAATGAGGTAAAGCTCCTGAAAAGGAGTTGAAATGTGAAGCTGGGAAGGAACTGAGCATGAAATAGTGATCTGAGACAGCAATGTCACCAGTCATGAGAGAGAACAGCAGGTGAGCAGTGTCTTCTGAGAGAGAAGAAAGTATGACAAGTAAATTATGGAGGGAATCAACATTTATATAGAGCCTCTTATGTGCCAGACACTGGGCAGAGTTAGCATTCTAACAGGGAAAACATCATGTGTCTATGTAAGCACACGCAAGGCCCCTACAAAGCAAACCCAGAATGATCTTGGATAGGAAGACAGCAAGCATGGTCCAGCCAAATCTGAGCCACTAAAACTGCCTCTGCTGTGCAGAAGGAATCTTTGGTTGATAGGAGTCAGAATGGAAGGGACATTAAAGATGATTGAATCACAGAGTTGGACCTGGCACCTCCTAGGTGACTTCTTAAGTCGAACATCCTCATTTCCAAGAAGAGGACACAGAGAAAAAGAAAGTGACAAGAAAAGAAGAAAGTAGGAAAAAAGCCAAGGCTTGAATTCAGGACCCTCTCACTCCAGAGCAAATCACAGGAGCAGGAGATGCCAGACTTATGGGCCTGGGACCAGATTAAAATACACACACACAAACACACACACACACACACACACACACACACACATATATACACACGTCTCCATATGCATGATGTGTATATATTTATTCACATATATTTATGCATACTTGCACATATATATATATTGCACATATATGTGAGTATTATACATGTGTATAATATGTGTATGTATATAAAGAGATATACACATATATATGTGAAATATTTAACATATAAGTAAAAAATACAACCCAACATAGGTAATGTGATTGCTGGAGTCAAAAGGAAACCTACAAATCCAAAGACATGTCTTCCTAAAAGTGTAATCCAATTGAAGCTTTTAGTAGAAAGATGAAAAGTAGAAGAGATAATATTAGCACTCTCTTATAGAAATCTTAGCTTAAAATTCAAAGCATCAGAAAAATTACAGGAATCCCTTCCCAAACCCCTCCCTCCTTTCTTGGACAATATAATTAGTGATTTTGGCTAAAGATTCTGGCTTTTTTGGTTTGTTCTTAATGGAACAATGCATGTGTACAAGTCCTAGAATTTACATTCGCTGATATATGAGTTCATTGTACAAGAGGAATTTGGGCCACCACAATTTTTTTTTTTCCTATCCTTAGAAACACATTGTGACAGACTGGCAAGAACACTATATTTGGGGATAAAAACCTGGGTTTGAATCTATTCTCTGGAACTTAATACTTGCCTGTATGACTTTGGGTGAGCCACTAAAATGGGTCTCGGTTACCTCCATTCTAAAATAAGGGAATTGAATTATATTCTCTCTCAAGGTGCTCCCCATGTCACTGGAATTATTTTTCATAAGGTCATTAGAGTCATGACCCTCTGAGGCATCAAAGGAACATTCTAAGAATGATGAACTCCATACTCCAAGGTTTTCTGTCTGGAGCAGTGGTTTTCACTTTTTTTTTCCTATTATAAACACTTACTAAGGATTCTCAAAATTCCTCATGTTTTTTGTAACCTGCTAAACCATCCAGAGAGATGCCTAAATTAAGTAGGCTTAGTAGAATTCATCTCATATGTCTAACAAGTCACTGTCCCTATCTGGGTCTCAATTTTCTCATTATAAAATGGGATGCACAGACAAAGATTTCCAAGATACTTTCTGGCTTAAAGAGTACATCATTCTATTATGCATCATCCTCACAAACCATTCACTAAGATTAGAGTTGGAAGAGACCTTTATCCCTCTTGACCTCTGTCTCTCAAAATCCTAGATCTCTTCAAGACTCAGATAAATCACCACCTTCAATAAGAAACCCTTTCCTGATCCCTCTAGCTGCTAGCATTCTCTCCATTCTCTATTATCTAGTCTACACCAATGCTTCTAGTTGTTATCATCTTGACTAGATTACAAATTCCTCAAAGTCAAGGGCAATTTTACCTTTACCTTTGTTTCCCTGGTACCTGACTTAATGCCTTGCATGAGTTCTTTAATAAATCCTTGCTGATCGATAAATTGTGCAAGGTTGTGTGGATAATTAAGTGCTAGATCTACAGTTTAACCCAAGGATTTGATTTCATAGGTCTGTGCTTTTTCTCATTTTACCAAAGTGCCTACCATTGGGTATAAAGTACTTCCCTCATGCAATTCCCTTCATCTAGTATTAGTGCAGGTTTTAATGAGGAGCCCTTTACCTATTTCCAGAGTCCATTCAAACATCTTTGAATGTATTCAAGACTTTCTCCCCACCCCCACCCACCCATAGATTTTTGGATTAAACTTTAAAAAATAATAATAATAATTGCAAACAATTGAATCCAGACACATTTTCCCTGCATTATGTAACAAGAATGCTGGCAATTCCACTGAAATCCTTCTTCCCTTCCCCTCTTTAGCCTCTTGCCTTTCTGGCTTCTTTTTTCTCCCATCTTCCTTCAGCTCCTCAAAGTGTCTTTTAGATCCAAAACCACTAGGAAATACGTGATTTGACTTGTGAGAAGCATTAGAATGTGGTAGCAAGAGGACTCTACTTGGGCTCAGGAGGCTTAGGTTTAAATCCTAATTTGAACATTTACTCTCTTTGTGACCTTACTGAAGGAATTCACTTAGCTCTAGGCCTTAGTAAATAGAGTTGAGGACAATCTTTCTTAGAGGATCATAGATTTAGATCTGGAAGAGACCTCAAAGGTCATCTGGTCCTACCCCCTAATTTAAAAAATGAAAAAACTGTGGCTCCAAAGAGTTAAGTGTTAAATGCCCAAGGTCATACAGATAATAAGCATTGATTATAAGCAAGATTCTAAATGAGATTGTCCAAACTCCAAGTATTTGCTCTATCTGCTTCACCTTGCTGATACTAATTATCTATTTCCCAGTGTAGATGAAAGGAAAGTACTTTGCAAACCTCAGATTATTATGAAAATGGTTGCCAGTTAATGCTTCCAGGAGGTATTCAGAAAAACCCCGTTGACCTATACCAGCAAATATCAAAGACATAACTCCTAAATTCATCCTTAAAAGCCAGTGACCTGTAAATCTAAGGATAGGTCCTTTGGTACATTAGGAAATGACTTTTGGGAATGTTCTTTGATCAAAGTAGCAGAAAAAGCACTGGAGTTTGATGAATGCTCCCCAGACTCCACCCTGCCTTTGAGTGCCATCACACCCTTTCCAGCCAGTGACTTGGAAGGAAATATGCCCACTACCTATTTCCTGAACCTACCCAAATACCCTTGAATATATTCAAACTTTCTCTCTATCTTGTTATTGGTTTATGGATTATGGATTAAACATTTTTTTTTTTTAAATTTTAGAAATAATTGCAAACAATGGAAAACCACACACTGGCTTCTCAGCTCACAGCTAATGATCTAACGGAGCAATATTTTTAGGCCCTATTCAAGTTATGAACCCTAGTTGCAGATGAAATATTAATTAAAGGTTAGACTTCAAGCCTTCGGAAAATGATTATTCAAGATAGCAATTATATTTTCCCTCTTTTGGGGGAATAAAACTGTACCTTGCTGCGCAGTAGAAATTACCATTTCTGTACACTGCTGTCACAGAGACACTATCAAAGCTGGAAAGGGGGCCAAAGCCCCAGGAGATAGCCACAAACACATTTTTGTATCTGCACAAAGACCAAGTTAGTGGGGATGTGGGGAGGGAACTCAACTGCTGATCATTAGCAGTCCATCTAATTATAAACCATGCTATGAATCAGGATTGGGAGGTGGGGAATGGGGGGGAAAGGAAGAACCCTTCAAAATGTTTTTGTTTAGGTTTTGACAAATCCCAGGGTATAATGTAGTAGAAAGAACACTGGCTTTGGAGTCAAATGAGGTTACTTTCAATCCCAGCTCTGTTATCAATGTTAGCAATATAAATAAGTCTTTTCCCCTTTCTGAGCCCCATTTTCCTCATCTATAAAATCAGGGTGTTGAGATAAATTATTGCTTTTAGCTCAAAAATCTCATAACAATCCCATGACCCATAAACTTGAAACAAATAGGTAAATTTCCTAAGATTTTCTCCTGGGAAGGCTTGTTGTTCAGAAAGGGATCTAGGGATTTCAGTGGATTCCAGACTCAAAGAGTCAGAAGTGAGAGGTGACAACAAAAGAAGTATCTTTTGGATCTTGGATCCATATTAAAAGGAACACAGTTTTTAGGAATAGGGAAGTGATAATCATAATAGGCAGCTAGGTGGTACAATGGCTAAAGACTGAGCTTGGAATCAGAAAGATCCTCCTTTATGAGTTCAAATCTTGCCTCAGACATCTACTATCTATGTGACTCTGGACAAATCACTTAACCCTGTTTGCCTCAGTTTCCTCATCTATAAAATAAGCTAGAGAAGGAAATGGTAAATCACTCCAATATCTCTACCAAGAAAACACCAAATGGAATATGAAGAGACTGAAACAACTCATCAACAATAATCATGCTGTACTTCTCCCTTATGTGAAGTATTGTCTTCAGTTCTGGGCACCATGGTTTAAAAAGGATGTTGAAAAGCCAGAAAAGGGTAGTCAGGATGAGGGACAAGTTTTATGAGGATCCAATGATAGTCTATGAGACTTTAAAGGAATTAAGCATGTTCAGCCTGGAGAAAAGAAGACTTGGAATAGGAGGGGTACTGGAAGAGGGATGGAGAAGTATGATAGTCCTACCAAGCATTTGTAGGCTATCATGTGATAAAAGGACTAATTCACATTTTTCTGTCTAGCCCTAGAGGGCAGAACCAAGAGGAATGTATAGAAGTTACAAAGAGATAAATTCAGACTTGAAGGCAGGGAAAACATTCTAATGATTAGAGCTATCCCAAACCAGAACAGTTTGCCTTGAAAGGTGGTTCCCTTTCCTTGAAGGACTTCATGCAAAAACTCTACCTCTTGTCTGGTATGGTATATCAGGGACTCCTTCCTAGGCATAGGTGACACTAAATGGCCATTGAGGTTCCTTCCAAATCTCAAATTCATCGATTCTATCATTCCCAGTCCTCATACCAATTCAAATTTCTATAAAGCCAGTTTGACCCAGAGCACAAGAGTCAGTTAAATTTTTAATAGGAGCATTTATAACTCAAAAATTAGGGCTTGATTTTTCTGTTCATTGTCTAGACTTAAAGAAGCAAAGAAGAAAATATTAATAATTCAGATTAATGTAAGTGCATACATATGTATAACCTACATTTAATTGATTGCATTCTCAATTGGAAGGAGGGAGAGAGAATCTAGAACTCAAAGTTTTTTTTAAAATGTTGAAAATTATTTTTACATGCAACTGTGGAAAAAGAAAATATGAAATAATTGTTTAAATGGAAAAAGTAAGTAATTAACACTTTTTTGGAGAGATAGTTACTAAACTTTATATTTATTTTATTTTAAGTTTATGGAATAAAAAAGTATTTCCATAACATAGCATGATTTTTTTAAAAGATAATTGATTGTACATGAAACTATAAATCTGTTATGTACAACTTGCTAATTCTTTTAAATATATAATAAAGTTATCATGTAAATTTCTTTCCTTTTTTTCCTTCTCCCTACTACCCAGCCATAGAGAGAGCTACCATTAGACAGAAATGTGAATAGATATGTAAACTAATTGTATAAATACTTCTATTTATTAGTTCTTTTTCTGGGTGTAGTTATTAAATGCTGATCAGCACACCACTGACTTCAAACATTTTGCTCATAGTATTTCCATTTACATGTGAGGAAAATGAGGATGATACACAGGATTCAGGTCATGAATCTTAGAGATAGAAGAAAACACAAAGATCATCTACTCCAGTGGAAGAAGTGTCAAATAATTTCCCCAAGTTCTATGGCTGGTAAATAGCAGAATCAGAATTAGAATCAAGGTGATTTTTCTATTAATACACTGCTCTTTCCATTGTACCACTCTGCTGAATCCCAGGTCTTCGGATCCAGATCCATTGCTGTAGCTTCTACTTCATGATGTCACTAAATCTTGGGGTCATGCCCACATGTGCAAAAATGTTTATAGCAGCCCTTTGTGTAGTGGCAAGGAACTGGAAACTGAGTGCATGCCCATCAATTGGGGAATGGTTGAATAAATTGTGATATATGAATGTTTATGGAATATTACTGTTCTGTGAGAAATGATTAGCAGGCTGATTTCAGAAAAGCTTGGAAAGACATGAACTGATACTAAATGAAGTGAGTAGAATCAAGAAAACACAGCAAAAACAAGATTGTGTGATTAACTATAATAGACTTGGCTCTTTTCAACAATGAACAATTATCAAGGCAATTCCAATAGACTTATATTGGAAGGAGCCATCCTCAACCAGAAAAAGAACTATGGAAACTTGTGTGGATCAACACTTTTTTTGTTGTTTTTTACCTTTTTTGTTGTTTGTTTCTGGTCATTTGCTTGTGGGTTTTGTTTTTTCTTTCTCATGTTTTTCCCCTCTCTTGATCTTCTTTTCCTTGTACAGCATGATAAATACAGAAATATGTTTGGAAGAGTTATACATGTTTCACCTATATTGAATTGCTTGCTAGGGAATGGAGGAGAGGGGGAGAAAGAAATTTAGAATTTGGGGTTTTGCAAAGGTGAATGTTGAGGATTTGCATGTATTTGGAAAAATAAAAAGCTAGAATTTAAAAATAAATACATACATCATGGTGTCATGAAAAGCATTGTATGTGGAGCCTGGGAACTTGACTTCAGAGATCAGATTTCAACTTAATACTTATATGACTTCAGGTATCACTTCCCTTTTCTGGGCTTTGATTTCCACTTTTACATGTAAAGAGTAGGTGCTCTCCTTCCTACTCCTTTCACATCTTCAGATCATAGTAAGTGATGAAGCTACTCCCGGGAGGGACACTGGTTAGAGGGGAAAATGTTTTGATAGTGAGATATGTGTAAACTCTTACAAAAGAGATAGAATAAAAGAATTCAGTGGAAAGGGGAAAGGAAGGAGGAAAATAGATGCAGCACCCCTAGGCTGCTCCCAAACTGTGCTACTAAACAGGAGGTTTTTGTCCTCTTCCCTTCTGAGAAGCAATGATGCAAACATCTTTCTAGTAGTTAAGCTTCCAAAGCTAAGAAGCCATACCTATAAGACTTCAATGATTCACAGATCTGATGCTGAGATGCCATGAAAGATCTTTCAATGAATGCCTGAGGCTTCTGGGTTTAATCTCTGGGAACTACTTATACCTTTTCACCCCCCACCCCCCTTAGGTAACTGGGGCTAGGTGAGATAGCAGAACAAGGAGGAGTAAGAGAGTAGACCTGCAAATGTATTGTTGTTGGCATTGTTAAATTATCTTATAGTAAGATTTTTCATTAAGATGGTACTATAAAAAGTCAGAGTGAAGTCCACATCTAAACATCTAGAAAGAACTTCACAAAGACCAATGACAAAGAAAATAAGAAAAAGCAGGATTAAACTCTTCCTCCAATCCGTTTACAAAAAAATAGCCAGAAGCCAACTGAGGCAGGCAGAATGATCTCATCAGAGAAGTCGGCATGAATACAGGAAAACACAGAAAACACAGGGGGGATTGTGCCAAGGAAGTCAGGGTGAGCTCGGGTAAGCCAGCCAGGAGTCAATGGACCCAGGGACATAAACTGTAACAGAAAAGCCAGTGCAGGCATCCAGCCAGCAAGCGTTCTGAGCAGGAAGGTTCTAAGTCACTGCCAAGCTTCATAAAGCAGGAACCTGATAAGTCATATCCTGACCCTGGTCTGTCAGAGCAAAGGTGAGGATGGATAGATCTCTATGGATAGCTAGAGGAACTATATCTGTATTCCTTGGAGCACTAGTCACTATAAAAGATAAAGCCAACTCATGTGTCTCCAGCAACAGCACTAGGGGGGCTGTATAGAGATGCTAGAGACCTACATGATGTCCAGCATTCCAGTGGAGCCTGTTGTTCAATCAGTAAACATCTATTAAGGGTCTACTGTATCTAGTAAGGGTCTACTATGTGCCAGGTACTGCACTAAGAGCTGGGAATACAAAAAGAGGTAAAAGACAATTCAACTGTAGAGGAAACAGCATGCAAATAAATACATGTAATACTACATACAAGATAAATAGGAAATAATGAACAGCAAGAAGTCACCAGAATTAAGAGAAAAGCTTCTTGAAGAAGGTAGGATTTTAGTTGGAGCTTAAAAGAAGCCAGGGGTCAGTAGTCCAGGAAGAGAAGGGAAAGCATTCCAAGCATGGGGGACAGCCATAGAGAATGGATCACAGCAGGGGACAGAACCAAATCTAAATATGAAGATCTGCAACAGGAAGAAAACAAAGGGTAGACCAGGTTAGAATACACAGGGAACCCCACCAGGAGACTAAGAAAGAAACCAATTTGAGAAATAGAGTGAGGCCTAATATCAGGAACTGCATCTGAATGACCAGTATGGACATCTAAGCTACAAAGGAGATAGAAAAAAACAACCCATTCAAGAGGGTTAGGGAGATCTGGCTAGAGCTCAGAGGTCCAAATCAAGAACTGAGGCAAAAAAATATGTCAGCAGAATAAAATATCAAATACAATGAACAAATACTGTGAATTAAAAGAAACACAAAAGGAAAAGGGAATAACCCCACAATAATTTTAAGCAAAGGGTTCCAGGGGTCCTCAAACTACTGCTCGCGGGCCAGATGCGGCAGCTGAGGACGTTTATCCCCCTCACCCAGGGCTATGAAGTTTCCTTATTTAAAGGCCCACAAAACAAAGTTTTTGTTTTTCCTATAGTCTGGTCCTCTAATAGTCTGAGGGACAGTGAAATGGCCCCCTATTTAAAAAGTTTGAGGACCCCTGGAACCATTAGACATAAAGACTGCAAGAATAGCTGTAAGAAATGAAACAAAAAAATAAAAGATGAAATTAGAAATGTAGTGACAGTTGAGTAACTTTATAAAGAAGGTAGAAAATCTTCTCCAAGTACTGGACCCTTAAAAAATAGAATTAAGCAATCAGAATCTAATAATTCTGTGAGATAACAAGGAATATTAGAATAAAGCAAAGATTTAAAAAAAAGAAAATATAAAATTTTTTATTATCAAAAACACCTCTCCTTAATAGATTAAAGAGAATTAATTTAAGAATCATCAGGCTTCCTAAGAACTTTTAAGTTAATAAAACATGTGAACATCATATTTCAAGAAATCATAAAACTGTCTAGCTCTACTAGAACCAAAGACAACTAAGTGGCTCAGTGGATAAAATACCAGGCCTAGAGTCAGGCAGACTTGAATTCAAATTTGATCTCAGACATTTACTAGCTGTATGATCCTGGGCAAGTCATTTAACTCTGTTTTTCTCAATTTTTTTCATCTGTAAAATTAGCTGGCAAAGGAAATAATCGAACCATTTCAGCATTTCTGCCAAGAGTGAGATCATGAAGAGTCAGATAGGACCGAATTGACTCAATGAAAACAACTAGCACCAGACAATAAAGTAAAAAATAGAAAGAATCCATGCTTCATCTCAGGAAAAAAAAAAAAAAAAAAAAAAAAAAAAAAAGTCAAGTTGAAAACACCCAGGAATAGTATGGTCAAAGTCCAGAGCATCTAAGACAAACAAAAAACATCTCTGTCCCTTCCATATATTCTTTAACCCAGTAACGCTGGTTTTCTAGCTATTCTACAAATAAGACACTCCATCTCCTGGAATGCATTCTCTCCTCATCCCTGCCTAAAGGCTTTCCTGGCTTCCTTTAAGTCATAACTAAAATCCCATCTTCTACAAGAAGTCTTTCCTAATACCTCTTAATTCCAGAGACTTCACTCGCTTATTTACTTCCTGTTTATCCTATAAATAGCTTATTTGTACATATTTGCGGTCTCCCTACTAGACTGTCAGTTTTTGGAGGACAAGGACTGTCTTTTGCCTCTATTTTTTTTTTTTATCCTGACTCTCAGCACAGTGCCTAGCACATGATAGGCAATTAGTAAATGTTGATTGATTGCTCACTTATGGTCCCACTAACATGGGGAGGAGAGAGAAACAGGAGGATTCAACCTATATTGCTTAGAAATTTGGAAGGCTGTACTTTGTAAAAGGGATGATAAGATTACTTGTAATTTGGTTTTTATCACTTGTGTATCTTGCATTTAAAAAAAATCCACAACTTTGTAATGTTATAATGTTACAGAAATAATCATATCTGTCTAGAGAAGATTCAGAGGAAGCTGTAGAATCTGTTAACTAAAGACTAAACCTACTTTAAATGATCCCCTACTGTTTTAAATGGATCACTCCCTTCTAAAGGGTCAGTTGGGGGTCATCAAAAATTGTTCCAAAGGGGGAAATCCTAGATACTTTAAGAGAAAAGAGGATCTAGGCATGTTAGGCTTGAGTTAACAAGAGAAAAAGATCAATGGGTTTTCCCAATCTGTGAAAAACTTGAGGCCCCAAGAGGGAAACATTTTGTTCAATATCAAATGGTTAGTTGTTTACAAGACCAAAAGTAGAAACCAGGTCTCCAGACTCTCAAATCAGTGATTTTTCCCCCCTCTCCTTTGCCATCAACTTTGTTGCAGGTCTTTAGACCCATTTTGTCCTGTGATGGGAAGAAGGAGGAAAGGAGGCCATAATGGGAAACAGGAGAGCTAAGATCTTACCTTTCCAGACAGATTAATGAACTTTTCTGAGCTTTAATTTCCTCTGCTGTAAAATGAAATAAGAATTCTTAAGCTCTCCCCCTCATGAGGTTTTTTTGAGGAAAAACCTTTTTCAAATGATAGAATGCCTTATGAATATTTTACTATTATTGATAGCCAGGAATAGTCTCTCCCCAAGAACAACCCTCTTTACCCTGCTTCATGGATAACCTCAGCTGTTTCTCTATTTCCTTCTTACCTGTCCAAAAACTCCATTTCTCTGGGACATTTAGTCCCATGACCAGCCAGCCCCACCTACAGATGAGTAAGCAATGTGTTCAGTGTGATTTTAGAAGCAGGGAAAGGGCTCCCTGCCCAGAGACATCTCCACCAGCTTCCTGGAACTTCTAACATTAATCACCCACTTTTGGGTTAAGGCATGAAAACCCTTGTTAATATTTCATTCCAATAAATATTTATTAATCACTTTCTTTGTGCTAGGCACTGGACATGCTTCAGTTCTGACACAGACCCATGAGCTCATTAAAGTGGCTACACCTACCCATAGAGTAATGTTGTAATGGGAGCTTGAGCATGAATTTTACTATGTGTGCGTCAAGATTTTTTCTAATTCTGAGATTCCATGCAAGTTAGTTATTTTTAAATGTACTTCCCCATCCTTTACCTTGTACTCTTAACATCAATCTGCTTGGGAGATAGTGAAGGTCACAGTGGTGAAGATATCTATGTCAGAGAGAAAAAAAGGAAAAAAGAAAAAAGAAAAGCTATTTTTGCCCATATTCTCTACTGAATTAATTCTCATAATAGATTTGGGGGAAAGCTACTTAGACACTTTTATAAAAAAAAAAGCTAAGTCACTACAAAATGAAAGTTTCCAGCTTATTAAAAAACACTATGTGTGGAACCAATGGATATTAGTTCAAACCTCAGCTCCTCTATTTATAATATGTTTGATCTACAACAAATCACTGTCGATCTCTGGACCTCAGTTTCCTTATCTATAAAATAGGGTTTGGAGGAGTGAGGGGCAGAAATCTCTCAGGTCTATTACAGCTCTAAATTCAATGGTTATATGTCTCTTCACTGGAAATTGGCAAAATGAGCAATGGGATATGGCTAGCCATAATCCTTACCTGTTAAGTATTTTCCTTTGAAGAACTGAAAAAAAGAAGAGATAGAACATCACAAATCTCCAAAGGGAAGAGGATTGATTTAAAAGAGAGATGTACAAAGAGACAAAGATTGTCAAGTGAAGGAGGGCACAATAGCTCTGTTAAGCTTTTTAAAGTTTTAATAGAGGATCGAGAGCTAGGCTTCTGAAACTTTTTCTACTCATGCCATTATTACCCAAAAAACTTCTCTGGCCTAGGGTATATAGATATATAAAATAGATATCCAAATTAAACAGTAATTTTGTTATCTCCACATTCAATTATATGACCCATATAGACACAATCCACAGTTTAAAAAGCTTTGATCTAGATAATAATGTTATACATGTTTATGTATAATTTTAAGTAAGTCAGATTGTGTGTGTGTGTATATACTATAGCTTTGATTTATTGTAGAGGGCCAGAACTCTGGAGAAATATATTTGAAACAAGGATATACAACAAGGTATTAACTCAGTGGAATTGATGAGATGATGGTTCTTTAATACACATATACTTGGCATGGTGATATTCAGTATGCCGAAATGATGTAAATTATAATAGGGTATTTAAGGGTTGGAAGGACTGGAAATGAGAGATTCCGTTTTTTGACCATCCTCTTGGTGGCTTTCCTGCCTCCTGCACTCCTCCACTCAGATTAAGACTGGGCCAGAATAAAGACTCTAGACTCTATTCCTGAGCCTTCTTGTGGTGTCTATCCTGCTGAGACATAGGCCCCATCAGAAGGACCTTCAGAAAACTAGCCGGAACATTATAATTTATGAGGCTAATTGGTACAATAGGTAGAGCACAAATCCTAAAGTCAGTATTTTTTTTGTTTTTCTATTGTTTTCAGTCTTGTCTGACTCTTCATGATCCCATTTAGTGTTTTCTTGGCAAAAATAATGGATTGGTTTCCATTTCTTCTCCAGTTCATTTTACAGTGAAAAACAGGTGAGGTGACTAGTCCAGGCTCACATGGCTAAAAAGTATCTGAAGTTAGATTTGAACTCAAGATCAGTCTTTCTGATTTCAGGCTCAGCACTCTAACCACTGAGCCATCCAATGTCCAAAGCCAGGAAGACAAGTTCAAATCCAGTTTTAGATACTTTCTAGATGTGTGGCTCTGTACAAGTCATTTAATTTCTGTTTACCTCATTTCCCTCATCTGTAAAATGAGGATAATAATAGCACTCATCTCTCAGGGTAGTTTGTGAGGATCAAATACAACAAGATTTATAAAGTGCATAGTATAGTACCTAGCTTATAGCAAACTCTAT
Source organism: Sarcophilus harrisii (assembly GCF_902635505.1). Lineage (NCBI taxonomy): Eukaryota > Metazoa > Chordata > Mammalia > Dasyuromorphia > Dasyuridae > Sarcophilus > Sarcophilus harrisii. The sequence goes on from NC_045427.1 coordinate 193,921,303, forward strand.
ATAAATGTCAGTTCTTTAATTATGTAGAGCTCCTAATAAGGAATTTATTCTACCTTGTAGATATAAAATACACATATAAGCAATTTTTCTAAAATCCTATTGCCAAAAAGCACTGGAAATTAAATGCCTTATTTAAGAGGTTATTGTTGTTGTTTGTCCTTCATCCTCAAAGAGGACCAAGCTATCAGGGAGGTGATACCATGACATGCAAGTGAATTGGATTTAAGTGAGGTAGGGCTATGCAAGGTCACCTACTTCCCTTTCCCTCCAGAACCATCTGAGTCTAATGGCCAGACATAGATCAGGACAACTGGAGATGGCCCTAGATTCAGTGGAAGACCTTGGCCTTTGTAAACTAAAGTCTTCAACAGGTGTCATTTTAAGGGAAGTTATAGACTGTCTGAACCAGGCTTACACTGCCATAAGTGCTTATATCCCCAGGTCAGATTAAGAATTGCAGTGCACTTGGTGGTGAAGTTGTGAATTGATTCAACTATTCTAGAGAGCAATTTGGAATCATGCTTAAATGACTACAAATTCTAAGAGGTAAGATTTAAACCAACATCCTCCTGACTCTGAGACTGGCTTTAATTCACTGCATCATTTTGCCTCTCAATATAAAACCCACATTATGTATGCCTTACATACATAATCTCATTTGAGTAGCTCAGCAAACTTGTGAGGAAGGTCCAACAGTATTATTTGTCCTCACTAAATAGATATAGAAACTGAGGCTCAGAGAGGTATTTACTATTGGTCACACCTACTAGTAAAGTCAGAAACAGGATTTGAGCCTTTCTCTAATAGAATCCTTGATACTTTATATTGCATTTTACATCATCTCACTTGACCCTTACAACAATCCTGTGAAGTAGGTACTTTGGAGGAAGCTGAAATCAGAAAAATTATAGAATTATGTATTTATAGTTGGCAAGCACCTTAAAGGTCCAACACCTTCATTTTACAGGTGAAAAAACTTAATTTTCAGGATGGTAAATGTTTCTGATTTTATAGACTCAAATATCACACCTCATCTGCAGTCTCACCATAGTCTTTTCATTATTTCCTGTCTTTCTCACTTTGGAACATCCCTCAGCTATGCTAACCCCCTTCTCTTTTTGGTTGAGTTCCTCCAAGGGACTCTATTTTGTGGAACAGCCCTAGATGACCAATCTTTATTCCTCTTCTAGTTATGCTTCTCATTTCCTGGCTTCAGTGTTATCCCCCACACCAGGAACTTATTTTCATAATCTATCCCTGCTCTCCACATTCTAGTTCCTATTAGATTGTAAATTCCTTGAAGTCAGGGAGGCACTTTGTTTTTTGCATGTATTTGTATTCCCATCACTTAACTCAGTGTCTGACACTTCATAAGTATTTAATAAATGCTCACCTTGTTACCTTGTCAAAGGTCATAGTAAGTCTTTGAGGCAATATATGAATACTGGGCCTCCCGCCCAGAGCCAGTATTCTTTCTACATAGTAAGTCACTTAGTGAACATTTATTAAGCAACTATTAAGTGACAGGCACTGTATTAAGTATGGGGGGTATGTGCTAGGTTATGAATGACTCTGATTGCCAAAGGTTTTTTTTTGTTTTTTTAAATATTTGATGCTAGAGGTGATAGGGAGTCACTAGAGTTTACTGAATAAGTGGTGACATAGTCAGATGTGCATTTTAGGAAAATTATTTTGGAAGCTGAGTAAAGGATGGACTGGAATGAGCAGGGACTTATGGCAGGATGACCAACCAACAGTTTATTTGCAAGAAAGGGAATACACATTGATATAATATCTACTCCTTGTCAGGCACTGTGCTAAATACTTTATAAATATTATCTCACTTAATCCTGTAGCAATAGATTGGGTATGAGGAGATATGAACCTGTACCAGGGGAGTGGCAGTATCAGGGGAGAGAAGGAGGAAAATTCAAGACATATTACAAAAGTGAAATCAGTAGACCTTGGCAGCAGATTGGACCTAAGGGATGAGAATCAGTGAGGAGTCAAGAATGATACCTAGGTTAATAGCCTGAAGGATTCAGAGAACAGTGATGCTCTCAACAGTAATACAATTATGTACAAATAAGGGATATATATATACATACATATATATGTATGAATATATACATAATAAATTGAAAATAACCTCAGAGAGAAGACACTAAGATTAAGATATTACATTCAAAGAGATGTTGCAAATGTAGAAATGGCAAGATTCGACAAAATAATGACGTGTATAGGGAGACTCTATAGTCTCTCCTGCTTCCAAATCTATGTCCCAATAAAATATTTTCTTCATTTTTAGCTGAAAGTGGGCTGTTCTATCTGAAAGGGATATGGGCTGTTATAGTGAATCAAATATTTCCCCCTTTTCTTTCGTTAGCTAAACACCATGATTATATTAAGAAGCCTAACAGATATAAAATAAACTGGCTTGGTTTTGCCTTTTTTTTCTTTTCTCTATCAGCTCTTAAGAAAAGCAGATGGGATACCACCATGAACATTGCAAATTCCAATGGCTAAAGTAAATACCATATTGTTGGTTGAGCGTGGGGTGGGGGAAAGTAGAGAATGCTAAACAAGCAGAGCAGCCCTATACAGTAGAAGTAGTGAAGTGGGATGATGTTTGATGTTACCTCAGGCTCATGGAATCACTGAAACTTAGAAATGGAAGGAACCTCAGAAGCCATCTAGGCCAAGACGGAAAACTGTCTTTTTTTTTTCCTCCCTTTTTTTTTTATTATAGCTTTTTATTTACAAATAAATGCATAGGTAATTTTTCAGCACTGACAGTTGCAAATCCTTTTGTTCCAACTTTTTCCCTCCTCCCCCTCACCCCTTCCCCCAGATGGCAGGTTGACCAATACATGTTAAATATGTTAAAGTATAAGTTAAATAAAATATATACATGTCCAAACAGTTATTTTGCTGTATAAAAAGAGTCAGACTTTGAAATAGTGTACAATGTACAATTCCTGTGAAGGAAATTTGTAAAGTACTTTGCACACTTTAAAGAGCTCCATAAATGTTAGCTATTTGTTATATTCTTGGACAGCTCTCATCAAAAGTTGTCAAACCCAGATTTGGTTCGGCATAATCTCCACTGCTTGTTCCTAATTCAGCCCATCTGGGGCCAAGCAGAGCAAGGTTTATCATTCCTTATCAAGTCTCCATTAAGCATTCTTTTCTCTAGACTAAACATTTCCAGTCCCTTCAACCAGACCTCAAATGCCATAATCTCAGCATTCTTTGTCCACCTGGGAACCTTCTTTTACACACTCAACAACTCACTAGTGTTTTTCCCCAAAATAATATCTTTCCAATAGTACCAAGTGACTCTTTTCTTCCCACCAGCCTGAGTCATCCTTCAGGAATATCTTCAGCAGATTAAGACAGGTCCCTTCACAAGTATTACTGTCCATCTTCCTTCCTTTCCTGAGTATATGTTGCCTTATCATCTGTGTAATGTGCTCTTCTATTTGAGCTCAGCTTTCTGACTACTTAATTCACATAGGAGATTTTGTTATAAATGAGAGACACCAGGAGGAAAACAAAGAAGAAAAGCATCAGGAAGAAAAAACAAGAGAAAGTATTGGAAATGTTTATTTATTTTTATTTGCTTTTGTACTCATGGGATTTAGAGCTGAAAGGAATTTAACAATCCATCTACCCTAGCCCCCTTATCTTACTGGGGCCTATACAGGAAAAGCGACTTGTCCCTCTTTTGATGAGTGCCAGAGTCTTGGTTTGGGCATGAAAACTTATAACATTGATTAAAGCTTCTAACATTTGTGATACACTGTGACTAATGTAAGTATACAGAGATTAACGATGACATAGTTGCTGACTTTGAATGTTCAGACCCAAAGAATAGGTGTTTATGGTTCAGTGTTGACTTAGAAGGTATCCAGTGATAAATCCCTTGAACCTATACTTGGCCTTAGTCTATTTTCACTAATTAGATTAAAAAGATAGCTAGTAGGCTTATCAAATTTACATAATGTCCCAATTCAACTGTATATAGCCTTTCTCTCTTGAATCTCTGTGCCCCTTCCCATTTGGCTAATACATCCTGTCAAGCCTCAGCCATGGATCACTCCCACCATTTGCCATCTTCTCCCCTCCACACTTGCTGCTAAATGAAGGTGGAGAAAATCACACAACTGTTCTGACTGGATCCATTACAAATTTGTGTCACAATCTCAATTGCAACCTTCTTGTCACTAGGCAATCCTACTATACTTTCCTCATTAAGTTCCTTATCCCACTCTTCACAGTGGCTCTACTAAATCTTTTCATCCCTTCTTAAACTTCCCATGATTCCCCCTCTCTTCAAGGCTCTCAGCTGGGAATCTTGCCCTATATTTTAAAGAAAAAAAATTAATTCCATTTTCCAGGTGCTCCTTCTTCATCTCATATCATTCATATTCCATTTGCCACTATCTCTTCCTTCATCTCCTTCTATCTCACATGATTAAATGGTTTTACTACCTACCAAGGCTAATCTGTTTTACCTGCTCAACCAATTTTAATCCATTCCAAATTATCCTCTATCACTTATTTTCAATCTCTCCCTATTTAGTAGGTCATTCCTTACTATCTACAAATATGTTCATGTTTTTCACATTTTGAAAAAAAAAATCCTCACTTGATCCTTTCATTACACTAATTATCAGCTTTTTGGAAAGTCAATCTATAACAGGTGCCTCTACTTTCTCTAACTTTGTACAATCCAGCTTCTACCTTTAAAATTCTACCAAAAATGCTCTCTTCAAAATCACCAGTGATCTCTTAGTTGCAAAATCCAATGATCTTTTCTCAGTCCTTATTCTCCTTGACCTCTCTGCAGGTGTTGAAATTGTTAATCACCCTCTTTTTTGATATTCTTTTTTCTCTACATTTTTGGGAAATCACTCCTGTTGTTCATTTGTATCAAACTATTCCTCTATTATTCTTTAATGAATTCTCCTCCAGAGGGGCCCTCTTCACTTCTCCTTCTATATTACTTCATTTGGTGATCTCTTCCAGAAATTCCCATTTTTATGGAGGTGGTTCTCAAATCTACTTATCTCATCTACTTATCAAATCTACATAGCCTCTCTGTGGGCCTCCAATCCTACATATCTAACTACTCTTCAGAACTGGATTTTCAGTAGATATCTTAGATTAAAGCTGTCCAAAACAGATTCCTTATCTTTCCTTCTAAACCCTCCCTATCTCCTACTCTCCCTATCACTGTACAGGGCAACGCCAGCTTCCCATGAATGTGAATATTGAAAATTATCTTTGCATATATTTTGAAAATAAAAAGCTATTATTTTAAAAAGAAAAGAAAAAGAAAAAAGAAGTTGGAACAAGCATCATGTTCTTGTTGAATAGAGCTCTTCCCACCCTCCAGGAACTCTTGCAGAGAGAGAAAGCTCTAGTTTTAGCCTTGACAAAGTTTTTTCTCCTTCCCCAGAGGACATTGAAAACTTCAAACGGTCTAGAGGATGTTGGACCTCCCATCTTCTCATCAATGTCCTAGTTGCAGGTGATGGAATGGTTGATTTATTCAACCCCATTCAATTTGAAGTAAGTGATATAATCAATTCAATCAGTAGAGCGGATCAGTAGATAGCAGTGTCTGCATTAGGAGCTAAGGATATATGGACAAAAATTCATCATGGCCTAAAGACAACTTTTTCAGTACCTTCCAAATGAGAAAAAGGGACTTTTGCACCCAGAAACAATGAGTTACTTCTTCACTATATGTAATCTCTAAACTTGAGTCCACTTTCTCCTGGACACTGTACTTGTAGGATGGTGGGCCATAGATATTTGTCAGGATGTTTTATACCAACTATTATTATTGTACCACTTTAGTCCATACTCGCTTTCTAAAGCTTCTTATGGCTTACTGACTAAAATGATTTTTAATTGATTATCTTGGGGGGAAGCATACCAATAGAGGGTTGAACCAGTATCATTAAAAAAAAAAAGTTACCCCACTGCCCTTCGAAAGGTATCTGTAGAATTTTGGGTGGGGGAGATACAGCTGTCTTACACCTCGAGACCCAACCCATCAATAAGAATGCATCTTAGAGCATTGTTGGACTTCATATTTATTGAATATAACATAACAAGAGAACATAAACTCTTTGAGGATATGGATTGTTAATTCATGTCTATATAGGATCAAGGCCTAACACTGTGCCTTATGTTGCTTCAAGAGTAACTAGTGGTGCAGGGGTCTGGAATCAGGAAGACTCAAATTCAGTTCCAGCCCCAAATACTTATTATCTATGTATGACACTGGTCAAGTCACTTAATCCTATTTGTCTCCCTTTCCTTATCAATAAAACGAGCTAGTGAAGGAAATGGCAAACCACTCCAATATCTTTGCCAAGAAAACCCATAAAGAAGTTATGAACAGTCAGACATAGCTAAAATGACTAAACAACAAATATTTGTTAAATTGACAAAAACGTATTATAATCTTGGGTGGCTGGGATAGAAGCAATATCTGCTTTACATAGGTCATGATGATTAAGAGGATAAAGAGACTATCCTTGGAATTTGGTTAAGAGGCCTGGAGCTTGAATCATTGACTTGGCTTCCTTGTTACCTGAGGCGTGAAGATTCTATACTATAGGAAATTACCTGTTCTAAGGTCTCATGGAATTCCCAGTGCCCTGAAAACTCTCTTTCTAATCAAAATTTCCACTAGAGCTACAAGGGGTGAGAGCCCTTTTCATCCTTTGTAAGTAAATTTATTTTTATTTCATTTTACAATTCATAAGTGTTTTCTTGAGTTCTAGTGCTGAATGTGAATCACTGGACTTGGCTGAGTAAGGCCTATCCCAGAACAGTTAAAATGAGAGGGGGGAAAAAAAGGTTGATAACCACACTATATTCGGCTCTCATCAGGCCATATTTACAATATTATATGAAATTCTAGATGCCACATTTTAAAGAGGACATTAATAAGGCAGAAAATATCCAGAGGAGGATAATTATCTTTGTAAAGAACTTCCAGATCATGTACATGAGGATCGCTATAAGTACTGTGGTGTAAACGTTTAACAGTTATTTCTTTGGAAAAAAATGAATGTATAAGACATTTTTAAGTTTAATCTGCACCATTAATTTTTTCTCTATCATATACTTAAGTGTAGACAATCAATAACTAAAACAATTTATATCTCAATAAGATTAATATATGGATAAAACAAATTGTCTAAATGAAACTTAGATATAAATAAAACAATTTTATATAAGTGAAATTTATATATAAATAAAACATTTTATCACTATATATGTATATATTATTTATATACACATTAAAAATTTATTCTAAAATAATAAATCAAGTTCTGACTTTCAGCATTTGATCTTCTGAAATATAAATGCTCACAATGAATATGTAACAATTGTCTCTCACAAGCTAAGACGAGCCAGCTCCAGAACACTATGAGAACTAGAGATATTCTAAGTTGTAAGACTAAGGAGGAGAGAGGGAATATAGACATTTTTCCAAAGTCCTACAGGACAGAGCTGGGAATAAAAGGTAAATAATACAGAGAAACAAATTTAGGCTTAATATCAAGGGGAGGAAATCTCTAGCAACTAAGGCTATTCAAAAGAGGAAATGGGTTAGGTTTTTTTCCTTACTGGAGATCTTCAGAAAAATAACTGGATGGCTATTGGGAGAGAAGGAAAGGGGAAAAGAACATATCAGAAAGAATTCTTGTTGAGGCACCTGTTGAACTAGATGGCCAAGGAGGTCCCTTCCAACTGTGAGATTCTGCGATTCCAAAAAATGTTTGTAAGTTGAACTGTATCATCAAGCTGGAAGTGGGATGATGATTTTTCTTTTGTTGTTGTTGTTGTTGTTGTTATTGTTATTGTAGAAACTCTCAAAGACCATCTTACCAAATCATAGAATTCTAGTTCTAGAGCTGTAAGACACCTCAGAGACCATCTAGTGCAACCATTCTCTCATTTTACAGATGTGGTTTAAGAAAGAGCTAAAATGTCTTTCCCAAAGTCCCATAGGTGGTAAGTATCAAGAGGCAGAACTCAAACCCAGGTCTTCTGACTACAGAGTTAGTATTCTTTCCCCAATACCAAGCTGCCTCTGCCTATGTAGGAGCTTCTGCCTATGTAGGAGAGCTATTAAAACACTACAGCCTTAAAGCATTGATTCAGTTGGTTAATAACTATATTTTTAAATGCCTATTATGTCCCAGGCACTTTGCTCAGTGCTGGTAAGAAAGATAAGTTTCAGACTTCAAGGAGCTTACATTCAGTTACAGAAATCAATAGACAAAATGAAGCTGAGATAGGTTGGGTTGGGGAAGGAAGATACTCTTCCCCAAAGTCAGGATGGAGAATCCCAAAGTAATATAGCCAGGTGGGAAATAAAGAGATAGCTGGCTTAGGCCCTCTCATTTGCTAAGAGATTTTAGAGTTGATGGTTCCATCCTCCAATCAGAGGGGTAGATGAAACCAGAGAGGTGTGAGTTCTAAGGTGAGAGGTTTGTTTGAGAGTTATATACCTGAAACCTTCCTGAATCCCACCCCCAAGACAGCAGTGACAGGGAAACATCAAATCAAAAGAAAGATATTGATCTTTTTTTGGGTGAATGTATAAAGTCTAATTGGAAAATATCAGAAAATCGTGGAATTCAAACTCTCTTCTGGACTGGACTATGGTGAGTCCAAAAGTCCCAGAGGGAGGTCTCTGTGGAGTGGAAGCTGGATCCACATAGAGCTCTGTGCAAACATCCACATCACCCTGCCAAGACAGCAAAGGACTGCTCTGGGCAAACAAAACACACAGAGTGAGCCTGCTTCGACCAGGCATCCCTTCCCCCAGGTATGAGCTCATTCTCTCAGTGGGGCTGGCAAGAAGGAAAGTGGGAAGGAGTCTGTCTCCTGACAGAAGATTTTCAAAACTCACCTACGTGACACAGGAAATGGGACTTGTGAGTCAATAGCTGCCACTTGGCTCTTCTGAAGTTAACCCAGAGGCAACACAGATCATCCTGTTAGACTAGCCCTCCTCCTCCTCCCTAGACAGAACTTCTTCATCTAAGCCCCATTAAAAGAAGAAGAGAGAGGGGCAGCTAGGTGGTGCAGTGGATAGAGCACCAACCCTTTAGTCAGGAGGATCTGAATTCAAATCTAGCCTCAAATAGTTAACACCTCCTAGCTGTGTGACCCTGGGCAAGTCACTTAACCCCAATTGCCTCAGGAAAAAAAAAAGGAAGAAGAAAGACCCAGAAAAGGGTCCCAACTGAGGTCTAGTCTGCAGGGCTAGATCTGTTTTTAACATTGATACTAGGGAATATTTCTAATATACAGGTTATTTATCTCTGCTTTCAAAGAGCTTATTGGAAACAAGATTTAGGATCACACATGAAATATTTAGTAGAAAAAAAAAAAGAGAGAGAGAGAGAGAATGAGAATCATTTCAGAAAAATGTGGCCAGAAAAAAAGAGATGGAGTCACTTTCCAAAAGTAGAATGGACTACACCTAGGGAGTTTGAGGAAACTTCAGAAAGGCATGAACAAGAATGCCTCAGGAGAAGCATGATTGGGTTCTGACTTCCATTATGGAAAAGTAAATATAACAATGAGATCACAGACTCATCACCATTGGAGGGTCAAATTGTCCAGGCCATGTAAGAGAAAAGAAGAGCTTTCACTTATTTTTATATGATCTATACAACTTTTCTAATGAATCATTTGAACAGTCAGTGTGGTAGGGCATAAATATATCAACTCTCCAAAAGCTACTCCCTCAAGTATGTTGAGCCATACTCTGTAACAAAAATGTGAAACATTTATACCTAATTTTTTTTTTCCCCGACAGAAGAAAAAGTTCTGATGAGTTGATGAGTTTAGAGATTCAAGGCAGGTGTGTGTGTGTGTGTGTGTGTGTGTGTGTGTGTGTAAGTTTAGTGTTTGGATTTTCATATGGTTTTTTTGTTTGCTTATTTTGGAATGCTTTTATTTTTTGTTCAAATAACTCGGGGATATCTGAACTTTCCAACTTCAAGTTAGGTATAAGTCATCCACACATAGACTTTGCTAAATGAGAATTAAGGTTCTTGACATTTGAAAAGTCATCCTGTTCAGGCACAGAAGAAAAGGTCATTCACTTGGAGGGCATAACAGAAATGATTAGATCCTCAGTGCTTCAGAGTGCAACTTTAGAGCAGGCATAAAATAACCCTGACAATGGCAATTATGCTTTCAATAATTCCCAAATGCCTTCCTTGGAGAACCTAGCTAGCTATTCAAGTTTCCTTCAGTCTCTCAGATCCCAAATGCTTTAGGTCGGCTGCTTAGGGAGATACACTTACCTAAGAAGACTAGGTCAAGTAACTTGTCTAAAGTCATTTAAAAATTATTTTTTAAGTGCTATGCACACAATAGGCATTTAATAAGTCACAGAATTAAAGTATATGTTACATTATTCACTTAACAAACATTAAGAGCATCAGGATATATAGTGTTCAGGGAAAAGGAGTTACTCTGAGCTGCCAAGCCCTTTGCAAGGTTGCTTTCCACTTTGGGTGTTCACCTGCCACCCAACTCTCACTTATGTTTCCAAGAAGTTGTAGCAGGCACAGTGTCCAGACCCCAAAGAATAGTTTCAGCAGATGGGCTAAACTAGGATAAGGATAACTACAGGACCTCAGACTTGTCAGTGACTTAGTGGGGTCAATACCCTAGGCATGGGAAGTCTTCCCTGGCAGAATGGGCAGATAAGAACAATTTGTTTCACTGATCATGGAGGCAGCTGAAGCAGGCATTGTGGAGGGCTCAGAGCTTGGTCAAACATGGAAGAAGCTAGGGTCATCCACTGCATCCCCAGCCATCTCCAATCATCCTGACTCTTGTCTTGCCACTGAAATCTGATGATTCTGAAAGAGAAAATGAGGTCAACTACTTCCCACAATGTTGTCTCACAAATCTAATTTATGTGCATAGAAAGACATCATCCGTACCATTTTACAATTTTTACCTACCTCAGAGTCCTGTGTCAACAGGCAAATGTGGATATACTGACTGGGAGCTGTAATCACAACTCTGTACACAGGGTCGTCACCTCACGGGACTGAAGCAGCAGGGGGATTCGGCAGCCCCCTGGGGAGGTCTGTGCAGCCTTTTTAAAGAAATGCATTGCTCATCTCCTGGCAAAAGGAAGGGGCTAGAAAAGATGCCCTAAAAATTGTCTGCTTTACCCAACCTTGGCCTGTTTACTGCAGAAGTCAGGGATCCCACCCTGAAACCAAAATACAGACAGGGAAGCACAGCCTGCCTACATCAAAGAACGCACTGTCCTCTATGAGCAAAGCAGAATTTCAGTAGATCAAAAGAAATGTGAGATCACAAATTTAGAGACATCTTCACTTGAAAAGTTTGTATGGGCTATTTGTGCCTACTCTCTGGTAGGATTTCCCAAGCTCCCAAGCCATAGTCAGGAACACTGTACCTTGACCCTGACATAATGATGTCAATTTGGTCCTCTTCCAGAATGAAGGACAACAACCAACCAATTAAGAGCAACTCAATTAACAAATGATTATTAGGACACTTTTGCAGAGGCTGAGGGCACAAATGAATACAAAAATGAAAGAAAATCTTTTCATCAAAAAAAATTACATTCCATTGGAAGAGACAAGTCTGAGTATAAACAGAAGAAGAGGGAAAGAACGGGCAAAGGCAGGTGAAGAGATAGCAGAAGAAATGAAAAATGTCAGAAAGAGGAAGACAATGACAGCGAGCCAGTGGCCTGGAACCAAATGTCATTCTGGCAGATAGAAAAGGAAAGCCTACTGGTTGAGGCTTAGAAACTCTAGGCTGAGCTTAGTCCAAGCCCTGCCCTGCCCTGCCCTCCCTTGGCAAAACATCTCGCATCAGGGGCTAGAGGAGGGGTTCTTAGCCCTTTTTGTTCCATAAATCCCTTTGGCAGTCTGCTAAAGCCTAGGAACCTCTTCTTAGAATGTTTTAATACATAAGATGACATACAAAGGGAAAAAATCATGCTGTAATACAGGTCTCAAAATATTTTTTTAAAAATTCACAGACACCTGGATTAAGAACTGGACTGAAGTTGTCAGTTGAAGAGTATATAAAGTTAGTGGATACCTATGAAACCACCCAGGATCTTCTTGAGCAAGAGCTACTCATCACAGTCTGGCTAAGCTACCACACACAGTCTGGGTCAAGTCAGTATTCTGGGGAGCTGAGGCACAGAAGCCAAGCAAGGTTGGGAAATATCTCTATTTTCTCACTTTGTTCCTTGTTATTTGATTAGTGAAGCAATACAGAAAACAAAATATCTGCCACTTGTTTTTAATTTTATTTTTTGTAATCTTCCTACTGAGTCATTTAGAAACATCATATTTGGGGGAGTTCGGAAATCAATAAATTCTAAACATAACCATTCATCTCTCTCCAAAATTGAACTGAAAGCAGTTGACATACAGGCAGTTAATTGGCTAGAGCATCAGGCCTGGAGTTGGGAAGACCTGAGTTCAAATTCAGCATCAAAAACTTAAATCTCTATTTGCCTTGGTTTCCTTGTATATAAAATGGGAATAATAATAGCACTTACTCCACAAGTGAGTTGTTGTGAGGGGCAAATGAAGTGAAAATTATAGATCTCAGGGCCCAGCACATAGTAAACACCATAAAAATATTGGTTAGTATTGCTGTTGTTATTATCATTATTATTAATTAACCCCAGGTACAGGTGGATCTAAAATGTTGTTTTAGTGATCAGACCACGGGCTTTAAAGTCACAAAGACCTGGATTCAAGTCCTATGACCTTGAGTAAAATTCTTCCATCTCAGTTATTTATAACAAGGTTAGGTTTAACTGAATTATTCCTAAAATCCCTTCCGGTTCTGGCAGTTTGGGGAATCCTCAATGGAAATTCTCTTCAACTACACAAATTGCAACCTATTTGTGATTTGGTAGATCATAAGCTTAGAGTTGAGGGGGAAAAAAAAAGCTTAAAAGTCATCTCCAACCTCTCATTTTAGGAAGGAAAAATTTGAGATCCAAATGAGAAGAAATAACAATACCAAGGTCATCTAGTTAATGGTTGAGAAAGGATTAAAATCTATGCTGTCTTATATCATTTTATATCCTAGTAAGTTGTGGGAGATAATGAGAAGTTAAGCGTCATAAAATCCCAGTCTCCCAAATAGCATCAGAGATCAAGCAATTCTAGCACTCCAAGATGCCTCTCCTCCAACTCTAGCTTTTAATTTTAAGTCTGATTGTTGCTTTTTGGAAAGGGTGGGGGAATTATTGTTGGTTGGTGTATTTGTTTGTTTTCTTAAATTTATGGAACATTGAGAATGTGGAAATTTATTTTGAAATCTATTTAAAAAACCAATCTACAACTGATGCTTTCATTAATACAAGGAGGCTGAAGGGACTAACGGGTACTGAGTGAGTTGTAAGGAGAAAAAGGAAATTGTCAATCCAACTTCTACTTTCCACCAAGACGTTGCTGGGGAAACTTTAGGCCTGAACAGGATTGGGATGCTGCAATGGTTTTTTCTTTTGTTTTGTTTTGTTTGTTATTTTTTTTCTTGACCATAAGATTCATGGACCTACATAAGAAAAATACTGGGCTAGATATAACACTCAGCTTCCTCAACAACACTAAGACTTTCATGCTTACTCTTGATTTAGTCTTCCTCAAGTCATATTCATACTCCTTAGGTGCTCAAAAAAAAAAAAAAAAAAAAAGGTAAACATTAGAAAATAGTAAATGAGCACATAAGCAAGATATAAGTATTGTCCTATTCCCTCCCACAATGAATAGCAACAAGGCCATTGCTCATTTCTCTCTCTTTTTTTTTTTTTTTTTTTTTTGTATTTTAAAAAATATACTCATGTTTCTAGATCTAGATCTAAATCTAGATATGAGACAGCATATATTTGAATGCTGGCTTAATCACTGATTATATGACCTTGATCTAGTTACTTCTTCTGCTTGGACCACAATCATTTCAATCCCCTTAGAAAGGAAAAAAAAAAAAACAAAAATTAAGAGAAGTAATCATGGTGACTTTATCAACACCATCCTAGAAGCAAGTAGCAGAGCTGACATCCAAGCCTATAGCTTCTAGTCCTAAATCAAGTTTTTTAAATGGTTCTCTTGAGCTAGGTAAGGTTAGAAAACCAAAGCCTGACATTAACTATGAGGGCTACTTTTTAATACTATAAAAGTCCATGTTCTTTTCCTTATTATAATGACAGCACAGAAGAACATATTCATCTATTGCTCTGCTCCCACTGGCTCTTAAAATGTTTCCAAAATGCTGGCTGGTCTGGGCTCCATAAAATCATTACAAGACACACTGTAACTCACTTCCAATATCCCAAGCAAAAGATCATATCCAGCTGTCAGAGGAGATTTGTACTGTAAAATTTCAGATAAAATTGTCTCATCTGATAGCATCGTCTATAACACAGTATAGAGAGGTAAATAAAAACTGTCATTATGCTCTAGAGAACTGTAGTCCAATAGGGGTGGAAGATCAAAACCCACATTATTCAAAAGAAGAAGAGAATATTTATGACATTTGGGCACATCTGCAAGCTAAGAAGCCGAAACTAAGATGATGCACATTACTAGAGTAGTATTATAATGGCACCCCAGGGGAAGGGAATATTTTAGCAGATCATTGTGTAAGACCTCACATAAAATGGGCATCTGGTACTACCATACTCATCTGTATCACTTCTTTTTCTTTCCTCTTTTTACTCTTTTTACTTTTTCACTCTTGACTTTTTTCCTCCTTTCTTCTCTTCTTCCCTCTGACTCAACCCCGTTTCCATCTCCTTTCTCTCTCCTTTATCCTTTTCTCTGTCTTTGTCTTTACATATGTGTGTCTCTCTCTTTCCCTTCCTCCTTCTCACTCTCTCTGGGGAGCCCATCTGCAAACGTGTAAATACACACACACACACACACACACACACACACTCTTTCAACAGTGTCATATATACCAACTCGTCTACCACAGACAATCCTTAAAATAGATTCACACAACTTCTTTCTGGAAGGGTGTGTATATGTGTGTGTTTTAGGTTGATATTTGATCATTAACTATTTGGAAGCCAATTCCTTTATAAAACAACACAGCTACATAGCTTTTGAACCATGAATGGTAGACTCTCTATTCTAGATGGGCAGAGTCCTGTTTGTCTCTTGAGTAAATCTGCTGTTCTGTGCTAGCTGGTATCTGATGACTTTATGCATTTTTCTTAAAGGAACTTAAGATCTATCTATGACTAGTGTAGAAATAAAGAAAAAAAAAAACTTTAGAAGAAAAGCTATAGATCATTAAGCAAGTCACCTCTGCACTACCTTCCCCTAACAAAGTTTTTCATGGGTATCCTCATGTTTCATATTGTTTGGTTTGTCTTCTTACTGATTACAGTCAGTGAACTTTGTATATTTTCTTTCTGAGATGCTGAAAGAAATAGAATTTGAGCTGATTAAACTATATGATCCTTGAGAAAATTATTCATCCCTTAGGTCTTCATCTATAAAATGGAAAGGGGAAAACACTGGAATAGATAATCTGTAAGAAAGTTCATTCCAGCTCAAAAATACTTAACTCTACTTGGGTGAAAATTAAAGTGAGATCAATTTGGGGCTCCAGTTTGGTTCAGATTTTTACCCTCCTGCTTATAGAATCAGTGATTCACCTGCTTCCTGTCTTCTTAGGAATTCCTAAGTCTATAGTCCAAAACCAATCCTGCATTCACCCTTCTTCTCATCTTTTTAGCCTATTACAAGGAAGAATTTATTAATAATTAGAGTCATTTAAATATCTACTATGTGCCCAAAGCAATGTGAAATAGGTATGTAGTATTGTCATTTTATTGACCTAAAACTATTCAAACAGACATTGAATGAACATCTGTTTCAAAGCAATGATTGCATTGAGTAGTCACGGATGGTCTCTAAGGTTCTTCTCATGTTAAGATTCTTTAATTCTGTGTACATAAAAGTTGAAGGGTAGCATGGATTCAGAATCAGGACCCTCAAGTTTATACCCTGGGTGTAATGCTCAACCACCTGTATGACGCTGGACAAGTCACTTAATTTCCCTGAAGAATCTCAGTTTCTTCATCTGGATAATGAGGATAATAACATTTGTGCTAGCTCTCTCATAAGGTAGTTGTGAAGAATATACTTTCTGAATCTCGAAATGGTGTAAAAATGTGAGATGGTATTATTTTGGCAGCTAGGTGGCACAGAAGATAGAATATTGGACCTGGAAACTGGAAGATTTCAGTTCAAATCCAGCTTCAGAAACTAGCTGTGTGAGCCTGTGTAAGTCACTTAACTTCATTTTGCCTATTTCCTCATCTTAAAATGGAGATAATAATAGCACCTAGTTTCCAGGGTTGTTGTGAGGATCAAATGAGATAATAATTATAGAGCACTTAACACAGTGTCTAGCACATAGTAAGCACTAAATGAATGTAAGCTATTATTATCATTATTGTTACTGGTCATATATTACAAAGGTTTGGAATTTATATTTGTCAGAAGATGGTTGTCCTGTGGAAACTGGTCTTGTTACAAAAACAAGGGATCCTAGATCATAAGATTTAGAGATGGGAAAGTCCTTAGAGATCACCTGATCCAATTTCTTCATCTGGTGCAAAAAAAAAAAAAAAAAAAAAAAAAAAAAAAAAAAAAAAAAAAAAAGAAAAGAAAAGAAAAAGGAAAAAAAAGGCCCCTTATTCCATAGGTATTAAGTATCAGAATAGCCAGGGTTTTAACTCAAATTTTCTGATTCCCAAACAAACTCTCTTTCCACAAGACTACACTGTCGGATCCTATTTTCAATCTTCTATTCCATCCTATTTCCCATCATCTATTTTCTGGTCCTGCCATTACAGAGCTCAATGACCTTGAATTCATCACTTAGCCTCATTTCCTCTGTCTCTTACCTCTGAAAACATGTTAGTCTTTCTCCATATCCCAGGGACGTACTGGGAATCAGAGCTGTACTGTTCCCACGTGCCACAGAAAGACATACAATTTCTTTCTAAACTTAAAGTGTGTTTCCTAGATGATATCCCTCCCCCATGATTAAAAAAAAAAAAAAAAGGTTGAACCCAAGATCCTGTAGATTCTTTCCAATAGAAGCCCTGGACCACAGAGCTCATAAACTTGAGAAGCCTAGAAGAAAGGTGCTCTCTCACCTCAAGGTGATGCTAATTGCCTGACTGGGAGATCTGATGATTCTTGTCTCATTGCAGTCCTTTATCCTCACATTCCCTAGTGAACTCTGAGAGTCAAGCCCAGTGGTCTATTAGCAGTAATGATTATAATTACAACTCTTATAATAGCAGTTTACATCTTCTTAGTGATTCACATGCCATCAAAATCCCTGCAAGGAAGGCGAGAATTATTACCCACATTTCACAGAGAAGGAAGAAAACCAAGAGGTCATAGAAGTCCAGCCCCACACCTCCAGGCAGGACCACATGGAAGCTAGCTCAGGCAAATCAGGATCCATCCTATTTTTAAACACCTACAGAGAAGATTACATAGTCTCCCTCAGAGAAACCATTCCAGAGTTTAACAATCTTTACATTGGGAAATTATTCTTCACATCCAAGTTTACTTTCTTTCTTCAAGACTTTGGGTCTCTGTGGTTCTTTTAGTATGCCCTCCTCATATTGACGCAAAGCCTAATCCTTCTGTGATTTAAGGAGACAGTCTTTGAAAATTGCTATGACTCAAAAGATTGTCACCCTGTGGTCAACCTGATGGTGAGCTACTCCCAACTTAGTTAATCTTCAGACAACCTCAGACAACAGAATCCATCAGTTAGATCTCCTACCTTGGTAGGACTGGTTAGACAGAGCCTGTGCCTTTAAGAATCCAAGCTTACCTCTACACCATGACACACATTGCTGTAGGATTATTATGGCAGGTCATACATATGCCATGCTTCAATTCTAGAGGCAATGTGGTGACAATGAGAGATGTGCTAGATGTGAAATCACAAGGGCTGAGTTCAAATCTCATTTCTACTACTTACTATCAATGTGCTTTTTTCACATCATAAACTTTCTCTTCAAAATTAGGGGGTCATACTAGAATAACTTCTGAAGTCCTTTCCGACTCAATATCTGTGATCCTCGAAATCCTATTTGTTTTCATTTTTTTTCTTTTTCTAAAGGAAGAAATTGTTTTTTCAGAAGAAAAAAATGAGATCTGAATAAGAAGTCTAGACACTTTAATCTGTTCTTAATATGGCACAGCTAAAAGAATTAAAGAAGTAACAGCTTTAGGCTCTGCTAGGAAGAGAGAAAGACAGAGGCAAACAGAGATGACACAGAAAGATAGAGATAGACACAGAGAGAGAGAGAGAGAGAGAGAGAGAGAGAGAGAGAGAGAAGGGGAGTGGGGCTCAATTCCAGAAAAGAATGTGATTTCTAATTCTAGAATATGCAATTAGAGGAGTGGCTAGCAAATTTCCAGAAGGAAAAAAAAAAAGATGATTCCAAAGAGCTAGTATCATCACCTCAGTAGAATTTCATGTCAGGTTAATATCATTGTCTTTTTTAAAAAAGGTTACTAGACTGAGATCAGGGAGATATTAGAATACAAATTCTAAATTTTAATAAAGCATTTGACAAAATCTCTTATACTATTCTTGGGGACAAGATAGAGAGGTATAGGCTGGACTATAGTTAAGCAAATTCAAAACTGGTTAATGCAAAGAATAGACTAAATATGATGTCAGTTTGAAAGGAGGTTGCCTATGGACTGCCTCAGAGAGCTGGGCTAGTATACCTGTGCTGTGTGTCATTTTTAACAATGACTTGGATAAAATGCATGGAGGACACTCTTGTCACATTTGCAGTTGCCATGAGACTAGTAGAAAAAGCTAAAGTTGAATCCAAAAGGATAGCAAGCTCAAACACTGGGTCAAATCTCACAAGATGAACTATAAAAGAGATTAATGTAAAGTGTTACCCTTGTGTTAAGAAAAAAAAAAAAAATCAACCTCATAAGTTAAGAGTAGAAAGACATGACTAGACCACAGATCTTTCTGAAATAAATCCAGGATTTTCAATGGTCTCCAAACTCAGTATGAGTCACCAATAGGAAATGGCAGACAAGAAAGCTAATGCCATTTTAGGCTGCATTAAGAGAGGTATAGTGTTAATCAAAGACAGAAGCAACTCAAATATTGGGTTTTGAAAGAAGATCATTGAATCCATTTACTTGGAGAAGTAGATCCTACCATAAATTCACCACCTTGTGAGTAGATGGCTTCTCCTTGATCCAAATATCAGTCCAGTCTGTCATATTACCAAGAAAGGAATCCATAGGCCTAATGTTGATTCTGTAGAAATCATTGTCATGTCTCCTCCAAATGTCTAGTTTAAAAATTACGAGGCAGAGAAGTAGCAGAAAAAGCATAGGAATGAGACAAAGCCCACTGACTTAAGCCAAACTAGTCTAGCTTTTCAGTTAAAGGTGAACAAATGGGGGGAGGAGGAGAGGGGTAGAGGGGGAACAAAATTTAAAAGGAAAAACAATTTGTCTTAGAGTCTCTTTCTGTCTCTTTCTCTCTGGCTCTCATTTCCTCCTTCTTTCTCTTTCAAATCCCTTTCTGTTTCTTTTTCTTCTCCCTGTCTCCTTTTCCCCTTCTCTTTCCCTTCCTCCCTTCCTCCCTTCCTCTCTCTCTCTCTCTCTCTCTCCCTCTCTTCTCCCTCCCCTTCTCTCTTTCTCTCATACACACAAAGTGCCTCTAAAAACAGATCATATTATTTTAAAATCTTTGCCCCTCACATAAATTATTTTAACTTTTTCCTATTTTTTGAAGTATTTGAGCAATTATTCCTTATTAAGGGAGGACTTGATAGAATCTCATGAGAGAAAGGCATATGGGGCACAATGTTTCCCATCCTGCCCTACGCATGACTCTTAATCCTGTCTTGCCAAACCAATTTAATATTTCATAAATGAAACTCATGTTCTTATTAAACTATTGGTTTCCCTATTCAGATAAACTGCTGATTTGTGAATCAGAATTAAACTGAAACTATTCTTTGTTGTTAACATAAGGAACTTGAAGGTAGGGTGAATGATAAGAAAGCTAAGTCTATCAGCCTTCTCCATTTATCTCATTCTTCCTCATCTCTGCACTTGTGAGCTTCTAACTGGGTCATAACTCTTTGAAAGATCAGGATAATGTTTTAGACAAGTGTGGCACAATGAAAGAAAAAAATCTGGCTAGATCTGGAGCCAGAAGACATGAATTTGAATCATAATTATTTGCTACTTTGGGCAAATTATTTCAATTCCTCATCTGCAAAATGAAGTGTTTGGATTATATGACCTCTAAGATCCTCTTCTACAATCTTTAATCCAAGATACAGAGTCAATTCTGATCACAAATGTACAAAAGTTCTAAAATTTTATAAAATATTGGGTGAGAAAACAGCTTTTTCTTCAGTAAATGATGATGTTTCCATGATTTAACAACCTAATTCTTATTACCCACTAAGATGTGTCTGTAGGGATCTCTCTGTTCCCCATCACTAATGTGTTTTGTTTAGAGAGGCTCTCTCTTGATACTATGCATTATTCTGAATAGTGCTTAAAAGGGGGAACTCCAGCCAATTGGGTTCTTAAGTGATAATCAGAGAAATCTTCCATCCCATTTCACTGCAGTTCAAGTTGGCCTACAGAGGCTGAGGACTCGTGCAGATGTTACCCAAATGCTTCCATTAACTTAATCTTACTCCAAAGAAGCCCTTGTGCCGCCAAGTGTTTAGAAGTGTCACTCGGGATTGAGATGGTAGTTTTTGCTCATTACTGAACACTGGCCTTGTTCTGAAACCTGTCATTCTAAGTTTTAATGAGGACCATAAAAATGGATTTACCACATAGAATAATAAATTTTAAAATATCATGGTACTTCCTCTGACAATTATGAATATGTGCCTGTGTCCTCTAAAACTAGCATCTACATGTTAGCATCTTCCATTTTTCTTCAAATTTATTAAAATATTATTTAATATTATTTGAAATTTATTAATTAATAAAATGTCAGTAAATAATTTTTATTAATAAATGTGAGTAAATATTATTTTAAAACTTTTAATTAATATTATTTAAAGTTATTATTGATATATTATTTAAAATTTTTTAAATTTCTCTGTTTTGTGTGAAGCCCATTGCCCTGATGCATTATAAAAATATAGCCTTATCTACTATTTAATGCATAGCCAAATAGTATTGTCTGGAAAACATTTCTAAAGGACTGGCACAAGAGAGAGAAACTAATATACAAAGAAAGAAAAAAAAAAAAAAAAGGTCTGAGCAATTAGTTTTCATTCTTCCTTCCTCCCCCCAGTTCAAATGGCTAAAGTTTTCTGATCTTAAAAACATAAGGGACTTTGTTTGACTGGCCTGACATATGGTGCTCTCACCATAAGGAGACAGATCTGGGTGATGGGGTTGGGCTTTTTTTTCTTTTAATTTTACACTTAGTTGTTAAGTGGGAGGAAATAATCATACTAAATTCAGAAATTGAGTAAATTTATGTGTATAAATTTAGGGCAGGCTCTAAAGAAGGAATTAGCAAATGCAAGTAAATCAGATTTTCTCATCCTAAGATTTTCATCTGTATCTCCCACCCCCAACTCCTTGGACAGTTAGCACAAACAACAAAACACTTTGGAGCTACAAGACAATTCTTCTGGCTTCTTGTTAGTGAGAATTTATTAAGTGTTTTACATTTGCCAGACACTGTGTATGCACTAGATTACAAACATAAGCAAAAAGGAACATGGTTCCTACCCTAATGTGAGAAAACAATACTTAAAAGAGAGCTGAAAAACTAGGGGGGTAAGGAGAGTGGTATTTGTGTAGGGTCATGGTGCTGTAGTCTGGAAAATAAGGGATAGCTGGTCTAGATCCTGCTGCAAAATGGAAGACACAGAAAAAACTCCCATCATGGTAGAAGGGGCCAACAGGAGTGGGATTAGGAGGCAGCTGAGAAATTGTGAAGAATGAGACATGATTGGTCAAGTCATTCTAAGATACTGGTTTCTCCTTTAAATTGAATTTGAAGATTTTAGAATGCAAAGAGAACTTCGAGATATTCTGGTCTGATGGCCCTTATTTTAAGGATGAGAAAATCAGAGGTAAAGTGACTGTCCCATTATCACACAATAAATAGAATGGCTAACTTTGTAGTGCAAAGCCACTAGAAAATAAAGACTCAGAGGACCCAGATTTGAATCCCAGATCTGACACTTAACACCTCCATTGACATAAGCAATTCTCATCAGCATTTTAGAACTCATTTTGTCTCCTCTATGAAATGAGAGGGAGTGACTATACAACTTCAAAGATTTCTGGCAAGTCTATTCCTATGAATTGACTGCATATTACTGACAAATATGGACATGAATCTAAGGAGAGACTGCTTCCTAAATTATCTTGTCACTTGTTTGATGTTATAGTATTTATAGAGCATGGGATGGAGTTACTGACTTACTATAGATAAAGTATATCAGAGATAAATAGGTCCCAGCCAGTGCCTCTAGACATGTTGGCACATTGGGGAGATACTGAAATGTCCTGGGTTTCTTCATTTTCTTATGCCAGTTTCTGACAGGACAGTGGAGGGGGATGTAATCATGGTAGAAGAAAGAAGAATAAGGATATGACTCTCATCCATGTGTATGTGTATAGGTATAATTGTGTATGTGTGTGTATATGGTATAAGGTGTAGATAATATATGTGGTATGGGTATGTAGGTATATATATATATATATATATATATATATATATATGGTATAGGGTATATGTATAATATATATGTGTGTGGTGTGAGTGTGTGGGTATATATAACATATAGTGTGGGTGTGGGGGTATATGTGTATATATATATATATATATACACACACACACACAGATATGGTATAGGGTATATATATTATATATATATATATATATGTATAGGTGTAGAGGTATATATTATATATATATATATATATAGAGAGAGAGAGAGAGAGAGAGAGAAAGAGAGAGAGGAGAAGAGAGGAAAGAGAGAGAGAGAAAGAGAGAGAGGAGAAGAGAGGGAGGAAGAGATGAGAGAGGAGAAGGGAGAGGGAGATACAGAGGGACAGGGAAAAAGAGAGAGAAAGAGACAAAGAGAAATGATTGTAGTGTCTACCTTCTATCAGCATAGAAAGGAGAGACAGGAGCTTATTGGAAGGAACCAAGCATTGGGAACTCTGTAATCTTTCCCAGTGTGATATTGTCCAGCTGGAATCACAGGGCATCATTGTATCAGGAATGACTGGCAGCATCAGCATTTCTACTTGGGGCCCCAACAGTCAGAGTACTTAAAAATGGTTCTTAGTTTTATTATTATTATTATTATTTGTGTGATGGACCCCGTAGGCAATTCAGTAAAGCCTAGAGACACTTCAAAATAATGCTTTTGAATGCATAAATAAAATACACAGAATACAAAGAAAACCAATTTATAGAAATATAGTTATTAAAATATTTAAAACAGATCTTAGTTAAACTGGCTTAAGGAAAAAAATGAAAACTGTTTTTGATATTTGTGTGTGTGTATTTTTTTTTTAAGCAGGCCATTTATTTTCCATTAGACTGGCATAGCAGAAAAAGAATCAGACATTAGTATTAGGAGACACCAGGGTTCAAATTTCAGCTTTGACATTTACTAACTCTATGACTCAAGGCAATTCCCTTAACTTGTCTGAGCCTCAGTTTCTTCAAAAATGAGAATAAGAATACTTGATGTTCTATCTGACAGTAGGTCATCTGAATTTTATGAAACATAAATACTGTGAAACATTAGAATACTACAGAAATGTGAGCTGTGATTGATTACCAAGGGAGGGAGAAGTCTGCTAAGGTTTGTGAATATGTCTGGGCAGCAGGGGTGAACAGATCAGGACCCCCGGGAATGTTCTTTATAAATGCTTCAATGTTCCAATGATTGCTCACTCTTTGAGAATGGCAGCTGGGAAAAATGTGTCCTGCAGTTATCAAATATGTGGATGGATTTGTTATTTATCACTTGGAATGGCAAGTCCATTCCCAGAGGAAGAGGCTGTGATCAAAAGAAGTCCTGGAGCAGTAGGTGCAAGCAACAGCCTTGAGAAAACTGCCTAGGACCATAGATCTACAGCTGGAAGGGACTAAAAATATCCATGTAGTAATTCATCCACTTTATTTTACAGAGGAGGAAACATGAGGGAAGGTGAGAAGCGAGGAAACAAATATTTATTAGATACCTACTACTCCCAGACACTGTGCTAAGGACTACAAATATTATCTCATTTTCAATAACCCTGGGAGGTAGGTGCTATAATTATCCTCATTTTATAGCTGAGGAAACTGAGGCAGACAGAGATTGACTTGTCCAGGGTTACACAGATAGAAAGTATCAGAGGTCATATTTGAACTTTGGTTTTCCTGACTCAAGACTCAATACTCTATCTCCAATACCATTTAGTACCAAAGAGCTAAGACTTGCCTGAAGTATCATAAGCATCAGTGGCAGATTTAGTACTCCAGAGCCAGGGCTCTTTCCATTCTACCCAAGCCCATCATCCCCTTAGGGTGCCTCTCTGCCAGCAATCCTAGCACAGACCATCAGACATCCTGAGATCTAGTCCTTCCCACTCCAGGTAGGAATCCCCTCTATAACAGCCCTGTAACAGAAAATCTTCCAGCCTCTGTCTCAATACTTGCGTTGAAAGATTAAGGTTGTTACACAATTTGGCAGAAAGAATGTTAGATTCAGGAAGACCCAAATTCAGATCTTCATTCTAACATTTATTAATTGTAAGATACTATCAGCTTCAGTTTTCTCTTCTATAAAAACGAAGGGGTTGGATTGGATGGCCTTTGAAGTCCCTTCCAATTCTAAATCAATGGTCCCATGAATTCACCATCCATTTGGTTTGTATGGGTTTTTTAAAGCTCCAATTATAGAAAGATCTTCCTTATATTAAGCCAAAATCTGACTCTGTAACTTTTCATCCATTCAGACTGAGTTCTATCTTCAGATGCTACACATAATAAATGTGTTCCCTTTTCCCCATGCAAGAATATTCAAAGGACCTTCTCATTTCTCCAGAGATAGCTAAAAGTGGATAGAGTACCAAGTTCAGAGTCAGGAAGGCCTGAGTTCAAAATTTGAACTCACTTACTAACTTGTGACACTATTCAAGTCACTTAACCCTACTCATTTGTAAAATGAGCGGGAGAAGAAATGACAAACTACTCCAGTATCTCTACCAAAAAAAAAAGAAAAATCCAAATGGGGTCATGAAAAATCAGACACATCTGAAAAAAGTGAACAACATTTTTTTCTCCACTAAATTTTTCCTTCTCCAGGATAAAATGAAGATTGTTACCCCCCAAAACCAAACCAAGTTTCACTTTAGAAAGATACCTCTTTTTGGATTTCCAAGAAGGTCACATTGCATCTAGAAGGGTATTGACAATCACAGGCAACTGGCCCAGAAATATTTTTTCTTCAAGACTCTAGACCACTCATAAGTGGTAGGGTCAGTCATTCTGATTCTTGGAGTAGAAGGGAGTAGCGTGAGAGCTCAGAGATGCATACAGGTGAGCCCTTTTGATGTGAAATAATTTTGTTCCCCTCCCTAGAGGAGCCCATGGAGAGGATGCATATGTCTCCTCAGGTGAAAAGCAGGCTGGCTCCAGCAGACTTGGATGAATCCCACTTTGGCTAAGATTATGAATGAAGAGCTACATCTTTTCCCAGACTTGGGACTCCATACATGCCTCAAGGTGGCTATCTAGAAGGAAACCATTTGCAAAAGCCAATTAAAGCCAATCTCTGAAACCAAGTGGAAAGCTATATATTTTCTCAAGCTTTCCGTAAACACAGGAGAATTAGTGTTTGTGTAGGTTTTGTATTTTTATCCTGCACACAAAATCCTTGCTTTCTCCCTAAAAATCTTCTGCCCCAGTGATGGCTTTTCCAGTTACCCCACAAAGCTAGGCAATGGGTAACCCTCTCTGGGACATAGCCTTCTATTGGAGAGCCCATGCTTAATAAGTTTTACCACATTGGTATGAGAATTGGCTTCCTGCTTATAATATATGGGACAACAAAACTCATATGGGCTAAACTCAGCCAGATCCAGACTGCCAATTTAATTTGAAATGACTTGACAGAAAATCTCTAGGTCACCAAACACTATTATAAAAGCACTAGATTCTCATTAAAGGGCTAGAGTCCTCTTTCTCCCTTAGGGGAGGCTCCCTGGTGAGTCCACCCCTCTGGCTAAGTATATGATGGAACTAATCTGTCTTCTCTTGGACAGGACTGCAGATATGCAAACCCAGGTGGCACTAATAGGTTTAGAGTAATAACTATGGATTTGGAGGGAGTATGTTACACTGCAAGAAATTCCCACAGATCAATTTTTGTGGCCAAGGTTAACCAGCAGACATATAGCCATACTGCCGCAGAGTTTTCCCTCCTTGGGTCTGTTTGCAATTTTATGGTTTTAAAAAAATATATAAAAATGTGAGTGTAGGAGGGGAAGAATCTATCATTTTTTTGGATGAAACAATGCAAATATTTTTTAACTTTGCAAACCTATGTCACGTACATGCACATAAAAACATTCCATATTCCTGGGACCAAGAGCATAAATCCTGTTGATATTCTCATAAATCCCACCTTTCTAAAAGATATTTTGGTAACCTCACTCTGTAAATTGGAACGAGTATGAAATCTGCAGGCTGTGGTAAAAACAAGGAATTCTCTTTTAATTAAAAGTAAAATTTGAAAGTGTCCCTGTAGCTGAGTCCAACAATTAAAAAGAAAAATAGCTCAAGAATAAATGCCTAGTAAATCATTACTTGCAGGCCATTTTCAAAGCAAATTCCTTTGAAAGAAGGGCCTATATACTAGGGTTCTTGAATGTCTCACTCATAGAGCTGTGAAGTTCACAGGAAAGAAATTGTATGCTAAGCTAATCAGAAGATCACTGATCTAGAATTCTGAAGAACTCCAAAAGCCATCTAGCCCCAAACCCTATTTTACAGGTGAGGAAACTGACACCCAAGGGATTAAATGACTTGACCAAAAATCACTTTGGTAATGAGAATCAGAAGCAGAACTTTAAATCACTATTACTGACTCTAGAGACAACACTCTTCCAACAATTATGCTACTACTGCACTATGAATATAAATTATTTTCATTCTCAAGATTACAAGAGTTTTTCATCCTTTTTGTCAAGGACTTCCCACTTTGTCAGTCTAGTGAAGTCTAGAGATCTCTTCTTAGAACCATATCTTTAAATATGTAAAAATTATATATATAGTATCACAAAAGAAATCAATTACCTTAATATTGCTGTTCAGTTGTTTCAGTGACCCAGTTTGGGGTTTTCTTGGCAAAGCTAGCTGCAGTGATTTGCCAATTTCTTCTCTAGCTCATTTTACAGATGAGAAAACTGAGGCAAACAGGGTTATGTGACTTATTCAGGATCACATAGCTGTTAAGTGTCGGACGTCAAATTTAAAATCAAGAACAGGCCTAACTCCAGATCCAGTGCACTATTCATTGTGCCACCTATTTGCCCATATTAAAATATTATTACAGAAATTTATATATATTTTTTAAAACAAGTTTACAGACCCCAGGTTAAAAACTCCTATGAGAACTTGATCATTGACTTAAATAGCAGCAAAGCATTTAGAGGTAGCTGTGACCTTCAATGTCAAACTTATTTGACAAATGATTAGGGAAACTGAGGTCCAGTGAAGCAATATCAATTTTCCAGGGTCATCTGGATTATAAGTGGCTGCGCTGGGATTTGAACTTTGTACCAAAACACTGTTCTCTCCATTATATCACACTGCTTCATCTTTCTGGCTTGAATTAAGTTGTTGAATAAAATGCTCATATGGAGATCTCAGCTTTTTCAGTAACTTCAGAGACCAAGATAAGGAACAAAGGACAGGTCAAAGGGGGACAAAAAGAAGCTGAAACTTAAAAGACAGTTTCTTGAATCTTCAACTATTGATGCAATATTTGTATGTTGTATAATATATAAATTATATATTTGTGTGTATGTGTGTATCTATATTCACAAATCATGATTTTTAAAGTTGAATATACTCTTTCCACAAGGAAATCTGGGGGATGGAAACTCCTAAAAATTTAGTAACCTCTGGGATCATAATTTTAGAATTGGACAGGGCTTTAGAAGTCTTTTAGTCCAATCCAGTCATTTTACAGATGAGAAAAAGAAGACCCAGAGAGATTAAATGATTTCCGAATGTCACACACCTGGGAAGTAGCTAAAGTCAGCATACTTTCCACCGTGGTACCAGGCTTTTAGCTTGTATTATTTAATCTGTCTTTGGCCAATGGTTATACAGCCAGGTGTTTATTATTGCCATCTGCCTAGGCCTTTGGATGGAAATCTTTCTTCTACCAATTGCAGAGAAAAATAAGTAATGGTTTCCTTATAGGCCCTTAAACTCGGCAGTCAACCAAGAACCAACTCTCTTACTGAATATAAACATTTGATCTCATGCCAACTTGTGCTGTGAAAAAGGAATGCTTGGTAAAGAATACCTCCACTCCAAAGGGCCTCCACCCTACCATCATCAACAATTAGAGTAATAACAATAATAACCACAACAAAATGTAGGCGAGTTGGTAATCAAACAAAAGGATATAGAATCCCTTTAGGCTTATAGTAGGACTTAAGGTTTTTAGTTCCTTTTTTCTCTCCTCTGCATTGTAAATTTTAATGTGGTACAAAGCAAGGTAATCTGAGGGTCTGGATTTGAATCTTGACTACTGAATGTCCAGGTCTCTTAGCACAAATTAGTTCCCTTTTCTACTTAAGTTTTCTACTTCTGAAATCTCTTCCAGTTCCAACAAGCCAGCTTGTGTTCTAAGGGTTCCTCTGGTCTGCCTTCTAAAGTTCTTGGCAGTCTGTTTTCTATGAAGCTGACTATTTTGTAATCTTTGTAGTAGACTCTTTTGTATTCTTATTCTGCAGGTAATGAAGAAGCTAGCCTTTCCCTTGGAATCCTCTGAAATTTAAAGAATTGGGAAAAAAAAATTCAGTCCAAACTTCCACCCCCATGGTGTCAGATGCTCATTCAGTTTCAGCTTGAACACTTCCAGAAATCACAAACTCATGGTCTCCAGATAAAATGTGGCTCTAAGTGTTGTTTTTCTATGGTAAACTGAAGCCTTCATTCCCATGACTTCCAACCAGATATCTCATTTCTCCCTCTCTGGAGCAACAAAGAATGTTTTTCCCTCTTTCACAAAACCCCTCAAAAATACTTAGAGATAGCAATCAGCAGTCACATCATCCATCTAAGATGATGAATATTTTGTGTGCTATTGCCATTTTACCCTTAGTAAGAAAGTGAGATTTGGACTAGGGACCAAGTTTTAGTCAAGTTTTACTTAAGATCTTAATCTCTAAACCTGAAGGACAAGGGTGAGATTGACTTTTTTGTTGTTTATTCCTCATTAACCAAAAAGGGATATTTGAACTTGCTTCAACAGCAGGATAATTGTGAAAAATACCTTATAAAAATGGCCATAATTCACAGTGTAAATCTTACCACAACTGTTTTGTAGAACAGATCATTTATACTTCTCTATAACCACAATAGAACCATGAATTCTGGGTTTATATGGAGTAACAGGGGAAGGAGGGAATAAACATTTATATATAGCACCTCCTATATATGCCAGACACCATGCTAAGCACTCTTATTTGATCATCACAACCACCCTACGAGGTAAGTATTATTATTCTCATTTACAGTTGAGGAAACTGAGGCAAAAAGAAGCTAAAGAATTTGTCCAGAATTGTACAGCTAGGAAGTATCTGAGATCACATTAAAATCCATTACTGATTTGAGGCTAGGATTTTATCTAGCCAGTTGCCTCAAAATCACAGTTACCCTTTCATACCATATCAGAACTAAAAGAACCCTAAAAGGTGATTCTGTCCAGAAATTAGAAGTCTTCTCTCTAATATACCAGAATATTGGTCACTCAATCCCTGCATAAAGATCTCTAGGGAAAGGGAGGGAAAGATCTCCCTCCCTACAGAAGCATGCTACTTTCAGACAGATTTAATTGTTGAGAGTTTTAGCTCATGTTGTGCTAAAATCTGTCTCGTGCAGCTTTCTCCCATGCTTCTCATTTTGTCTTACAGAGCCAAGCAGATGTTTATTGTCTTTTCCACAAGATAATCCTTCAAAGAGTCAAAGAGAGCAATGATAATTCCCTCACCCCTACCCCCAGAAAAACAGCTTCAAAGTTGTCTTGTATTAAAAGCTTGTGACAATACCTTCAAAGGGTTTTTTCTTGTTGTTTTTTTTTTTAAAGACAATTGTGGGGGGGGGAGAGGAAGGGGGGTCAGTTAACTGACTTGCCCAGGATCATACCTCTAGTAAGTGTCTGAGACCACATTTGAATTCAGGTCCTCCTAACTCTAGGTTAGTGCTCTATCCATCTAACTGACCTTGGGTGTTTCTTATTTCCAAAATCATAAGGACTTTACTGATTATTGCTGGGAAATTTGAGGGGGAAAAACACATATTATCATTATTCATAAAGAAGAATGTCCATGATGCTACTTACAGGAGGTAATTCTGGAATAGGAAAAAATACCAGTCTGGGAATTAGAAGACCTGGGTTCTGGTCTTTAATTGGTCACTAACTTGCTATATGGTCTTGGGGAGTCATCTTCCTTTAGTTTCCTTCTCTGCAAGAAAGGAAATACAAAAGATATTTATTAGGTGCCTACCAGGTACAAAATTATAACCTAGCTTTAGATCTAGATTTAACTCTGAAGCCAATTATCTGATTCCCAATATTGATCTGTGTCATCATAACTGAGATGATCAGTTCTACCCTGAGCTATAGACATCTTGATGCCTAGGGAAAGTACCCCCAAAATTGGCCTACACAAGTGACATGAAGTATCCCTCATTTCAGGACACCATTCTTACCCCCATGAGCATCAGTCAATAGTTATTAAACATATTTTAAGCCTCTACTATATACCAGGTATTGTATTAAGCACTGGAGATATAAATATGAAAAAAGAAAGACATTACCTGCCTACAATGGAGCTTACAATCTAATTGGGAGAATTCAAAATTCAAAAGGAAACTGTGAAAAAGCCAAGAGGATAGAAAGAGGCTGAAGATAGTACCAGATGCAGAGGCATAGTGGAGAAATCAGTCAGAAAAGTCCCAGAGTAGTTCAGCCAGTTGAAAACTAAAGAGATTACAGTCTGGTAGAGAAATAACAATCGAAACAGCAGCAACAATAGCAAAACCCAATCAAATAACTGTAACATAAAATATTAAATGGCAACATACATTAAAGAGATATGAAACAAAATCCTTGATGAAGTAACAGGCATCTAAAGAGTTAGACCTAGTGAGGGCTATATGGATCTTAGAGTCCAAAATTCTCCTTTTACGTACAGAAAATGGAGGCAGTTGAATTCAGATCCTCTCCAAAGCTCTCTGAATTATACCACAAGGAAGTGAAATCTGAGTAGTTATAGGCTGGAATTTAACCAATGAAAATAAGAAGGGAGAACATTTTAGCCTAAGGAAAAAGCCTGAGCAAAAGTATGGAGGAAGAAACTTGTTGGTCCAAGAGGCAGAGGCTTATTTACCCATTTTGGCTGAAATATAGGGTAAACAAAAAAGGGCAATATGAGAAAAGAGTAGAAAAGATGTTAGTGCCAAGTTTTGGAAAGCATATAATGTTAGGAAATAATGTTTGACCTTTCCACAAGAGATACTAAAGGATTTCTTTTTAGTTTTTCTTGTAGAGAAATAGCAGTGCCAGATCCACAAAGAATGGATGGTATATTCATATATTTTAGATGACACCTATGATTTCACTAGTATGAGAAACTATCTCTACCAATGCAGATCACTTAGCATAATGCTTGACATATAGTAAGTGTTTAATAAATGTTGACTGATTGCTGGATTAAGGTCAAAATCTGCTCTATAACTTAGAATTCTAATGAGCTGCCTATGGATAACAAGAGTGACTTAAACACCATCATTAGAACGATATGTGTCTAAAATAGGAATTAAAATTGGGGCTTCCTAATATCCATGCTATCTCTCCATCCACTATTCTATGCTGCCTCTCACATATTCATATGTATTAAGTAAAATATTATTCTAATGCTGATATAAAGGAAGTCAGGGAAGAGACTTGTTAGAAGGCTCCTATGGTAGTTCAGATGGAAAATAACAATGATCTGTTCACAATGGGAATAGAGAAGAGGACATGATTGCAAGGTATGATACAGAAATGAAACTGACAAAATCTGATGACTTTTTAAATATGGGAGGGAAAAATGAAAAGATAAAGATAACATCAGCTAATAAATAGATGAATATTGATGTCACAAGACAATTTCGTAGGAGAGGGGGAACAAGTATTTATATGGCAGTCTAGGCTAAATATATTTTTCATAATAATTTTCTCACAACAATAGGAGGAGGTAAGAGCTTTTAATATACCCATTTTACAGATGAGGACACTGAGGCAAACAATGTGCTCATACTCATACTTAAGGGCACATTAGTATTTAGAAAGTATGAATCTGGATTTGAATTCAAGTCTTCCTGACTCAAAGGCATAGTGTTTTATCCATTGTACCATCAGCTGCCTCAGTAAAATCAGAATGATTAAGTTTAGAGGAAAAAAGAATGAATTCAGTTTGGGGCATATTTCATCTGTGATGTAGCAGTGAAGTATCTAGGTAGGGATGTCTAGTTGGAGATTCATGAGCCAGAAGTATAAAAAGAAAGTTGAGGCTGGAAATACAGATCTGGGAGTCATCATCAGCATGGGGAAGTGATTGAAGCCATGGAACAGATAAGATTTCCAGGAGAGAAAGAAATGGGAAAGGAAGGAGGAAGAAAGATGCAAGGATCGACCTTTGGGAAATCTTTGTGACATTAAGATGACTTAAAGAGGATACTACAGAAGGAGCTGGAATACAGAGAAAGGCAAAAGTATCACTTCTTTGATGCTGAGGGAAGAGACAATATACAGTAGCAAAAGATTGCTCAATAATGGCAAAAGTTACAGAGAAGTCAAGTTGAATTAGGACTGAAAAAGAAAGGCTATTAGATTTTGTTAATTAAAGTCTCCTTTGGTGATCTTAAAGAAGTTTCAAAAGAGTCATAAGGAGAGAAATCTAATTACAAGGAGAAATTAGGAGTAGGGAAAGTGGGAAAGCACCCAGCATAGACTGTTTCAAGAAGTTCAGCAAGGAAGGAATATCAAGACATGGATTTCCAGTTCCTCCTTTGTAAAACAAGAGAGTTGGATTTTCTCATATTCCTCCCAGTTCCATTACTGTGTTCTATGATCTAAGATCCTCCCCAATAGTATGTTCCAAAATCCCTTCCAGATCCTAACTTTTTAATGTTCTGTGCTCTCCAGTTTTTCCCACAGGCCCATGGGATCATAGACCTAGAGGGGACTGGTGGGGACCTCAGAAGCCATTTAATCCAATATCTTTATTTAACTGCTCTGACATTCAAAGTTCTGTGTTAGACTATCCCCTCTGGCTCAGCTCTGAAATTCTATGTTCTTAAGCAAGTTTCAGCTCTGCCATTCTATGTACCAAGGTTTCCCTTAACTCTTTATATGTTCTATGTTCTCTGGTCCCTTATAGCTCTAACATTTTATTCTATTTTTCACCAACACATGTATTTTCACAAAAATGCTATAAACAATGGTGACTTTAAATTAGGAGAGTATCTTTAATAGCTAATGAAGAGTGAATTAGGCATAGCCCAATACAAGTCAACTGAAAATTGCCTCATTATATTAACTACCATATCAACAGTTTTATTTATTTAGCAAAGTAGTCTTTTTCATTTCTTTTTCCTTTCTTTTTTTTTTTTTTTAATGTTGAAATACTAACTCTGCCAGCTGTGAATAATGACCCCATGGCTGTTGGATGTGAAACTCTCCAGAAAAGCCAAAGAATCTGCGGTGACACTAGCACTCTCATCAATGCAAATCACAGCTGGGTAGCAAGCAGCTTAGTAGTACTAAATAAGGGGAACTTGGAAAGGGGGAAGAGGCTGTGGGAAGAGGGGAGCCAAAGAGTACAGAATTAAGCTTAATTCAACTCAATAGATAGGAAAGATTCTGATGGAAAGTCAAAAAGAAAAAAAAAATACATTATTTCTTTCAAACTTGTTGCTTGATTTACTTCAAGGCTAAAATAAACTGTTTTAGGCTAAATGAAATAGGCATTGTAATAGGAAAAAGGAAGGATGGATGGATGGATGGATGGATGTATTCTCTGACACGTGAAGTGATGGACAATAGATTGCTTTTGGACTACTTCTTGACTGCTGAAGGAGGTATATGTGTGATTGTTATTTATATACCCTCCTTCTAGGACTTATGGAAATCTTTTATAATACCATGTTGATTCATATTGTTTATTACATTATTACTTACTTGTGTAAATATAGATGTAAGGATGAATATAAGTAAAGATGGATGAAAAAAAAACATTTGTTTTGGCTTACTATGTAGCACCAGGAATACAATTTCAAAAGCAAGACAGTCTCTGCCTCCAGAGTTTACATTCTAACAGGGAAAGAGAAAGCATCTTACAGAGCAGTTTTCCTCTTTTTCATATTATTATCCTCATTTTACAGTTGAGGAAATTGAGGTTTAGAGAGCTGAAATGACTTTTTGGAGCTAAAAAGAAACTGGAGATAATTTAGTCTAAACTCTTCATTTTATTACTTTTAGATAACTTTTTTTTAGATTAGATACCTTTATCTCACCTATTCCAGTATTGCTTGGAATGCAAGCTTTTAACCTACTTCCTTGATTCAACGTAGACCAATTTGCACCTGCTTACGCAATCTGGTGGCTCTCCACTCTGGGAGACTCATCCAGTCAGCTAGGTGGTAACATGTAGTGACTAGAGCGCTCAAGGTGGAAGGTCCTGCTTCAGACTACTTCTAAATCCTGTGATCTAGACAAGTCATTTAATTTCATCAACCACATCTTTCTCATCTGTAAAATAGGATAATAATAGCACCTACTCCTCAGAGTTGTGAGAACAAAAGGAAATAATATACGTAAAGCACTTTGCAAAACTGAAAGTGTTATTGTTATTGGTGCCCTAATTAGCTCTATCACTTCTGCAGCTAAGAATCACTGAACTAAAGAGGTTCACTAGCCTCAGCTTTCCCCAGAAGCAAGTGTGACACACCAAACCAAGCCCCTCATTTTATAGACTGTTTCCCGAACTATAATTAAGCATTATACTATAGTAAGATGACTTCTAAGGTATGTTGCAGCTCCAATCATTTATTGGGATTCAAAAACTACTCTCATAGTTCCCTTTCAAATGAAATTGTAGCACATATATAGCAACTTACAAAGCCCTTTACATATAGCTGTGAAGAAGTTAGAACAAGTTTTATTATTTCCATTTTTCAGATAAGGAAATTGGGTTTTAGGGAAACTGAGATTTCTCCAAGGTTCCAAAACTAATCAGGAGCAGGGGTTTAAATTCTATTCAGAAAAGCCAAAAGAAGCTAAGACTTGCTCCCACAAGGGCTATTTCTCCCCCTTGTTTTCTTTTTACTCTTTCTTCTAGCTCCAGGCCATCTATAACCCATTTAAACTGCTTGACATGGTTTGAATAAGGTGGGAAAGATCAATCCTGTGTTTTCCTCTCCACGAGATGGTAGATACCATATCATCGTTTGCCCTTCCTCTATGCCCTGCAGACTCCCAGCACCATCATCTGCCCTTTTGATTTAACCTAAGGATTCCTGGGCTTCCCCAATCTGACCCTCTAGAGCAGCCTGAGGGCTCTTTACTGGGCTTTGCCATCAGTCTTGCAACTGACCTTTCTTTTATGTGTTATCTCCCCAAATTAGAAAGTGAGCTCCTAGAAAGTAGGAATAGTCTTGTGTTTTCTATTTGTCAGCTGAGCATTTAGCATAATGCTTAGTACATAGAAAGTACTTAATAAATGATTTTTCATTCATTCATTCACTCCAGTCTAAAGTTTCCCAGCCCAATCCTCTTTATGAGGATATACTTTATCTTGGGCTTTCCATTTCCAATTCTTGGGTTTTTTGTTCTAACACATCTATCCAGATAATTGAGGGGAAGGAATGGGGTGAAGATAGTCTAGGAGAGATAAGATTCAGTGGAAGATTGGAAGTAATCCTCAAATAATCTCTGCCCATGTGATCCTTTGTGCACATTCTTTAGGCCAGATCTAACCAAACAGATAGAAGGAGGTTATAATTTTGTCCTAACTACTGAGCTGAACTGGAGGCTGCAGGTCAACCTTGCTCATAAATTTTTAGCTGATAGTGCCCAAGGGCTAGGTGGGAAATGATGCAAGAGAGAGAGGGAGACACAATCTTATCTGTCACAAATTGAGGACTTCCCTTCATATTTTACTGAGAAAATAGATTCCATTCACCAGGAATTCCCTTTTCTCCCCTTCCTTATATATCAGAAATTAGTTACATCATCCTTCCTCACCCCGATAATTTCTCTACCTTTACACCAATCTCTGATGAAGTCTCATGTGTGTGTGTGTGTGTGTGTATGTGTGTGTGTATTTATATCATTCTCCTCAAGACCAAATCTTATACATGAAGCATCAATACTCTCTCTCCCATCTTCTCCAGCAGATTATACCTAGTCTCATATCCTCTATCTCTAATCTTCAACTTTGCCCTATGTAGCAATTCCTTCACTTCTGCCAATAAACATATCCAACTTTCCACAGATATAGAAACCCTTACCAGACACTACCATTCCCTCAAGCTATTACGTTATATCTTTTCCCCCCTCTTTTTCAAACAGTCTATTTCACCTTTCTTCAAATCTCACCTTCTTCAAAAGTTTTTAATATTGCTTAGTGTTTTTCCTCCAGTGATCATCTCTAGTTTATCCTGTATTTGTCATATTTGTATATAATGGTTTGCAAGCTAGCACCCCCTTTGGAATATGATATCCTTGTGAGCAGGGAGTGTCTATAGTAGTTAGAATAGTAGCTGGTACATAGCAAACACTTGATAAATTCTTGTAGACTGATTCAGCTTTCTTTTCTCTCACTTCTCAGCCCTTGGCAATCTGGCTTCTGACTTCACCACTCAACTAAAACTGCTCTCTCTGTAGTTACCAATGTTTTCTTAATTGCCCAACCTGATGGCCTTGTCTCAGTCCTATCCTTCTTGACCATCTGATGATGATCCTCTCCTGCTAGATCAATTTCTTTCTCTGGGTTTTTTTTTAACACTACTCTTGATGGCTCTCCTCCTACCTACTGGAATGTGCCTTCTCAAATTTCTTTGCTAGATCATTATTCATATAATATATTCCAATCTGGGTATTCCTCAAGGTTCTACCTAGCTTCTTTTTTTGTTCTTGGTGACCTTATCAGCTCTCATGAGTTTAATTATACAGACAACTATACAATTATACAGACAACTATATAGACAACTCCTAGGGCTATGTAATTAACTTTACTCTTTTAAAAAAAAAAATTTTATTATAGCTTTTTATTTACAAGATATATGCATGGGTAATTTTTTAGCATTGACCCTTGCAAAACCTTCTGTTCCAACTTTTCCTCTCCTTCCTCCCACCCTCTCCCCTAGATGGCAGGTAGACCAATACATGTTAAATATGTTAAATATGTGTATATATATCCTACAGTTATTTTGCTGCACAAGTAAAATTGGACTTAGAAATAAGGTAAAATTAATCTGAGAAGGAAATCAAAAATGCAAGCGGACAAAAACAGGAGTGGAAATGACTAGCTTTACTCTTTCTCCTGAGCTCTAGTCTGACATCCCCAACCAATCATTAAATATTTTGAAATAGATAATCCCCTCAAACTCAGCAGGTCCAAAAGAGCTCATTATAGTTCCTTATTCCCCTACACATACACATACACACACACACACACACACACACACACACACACACACACACACACACCCTCTCTTCAGAACTTCCCTATTACTGCCAAAACCACCATTTTCCTATTCATTCAAGCTTAAAGTTTCAGTGTGTCATCTTTTATTCCTCACTTTCATTATCCCCACATATCCAACCCATTGCCAGATTTTATACTTTCTACTTCTATAATGTGTTTCATCTGTCCCCTTATTACAGCTATGGCTCTAGTTTAGATTCTCTTTGTTTCTCACCTATACTATTACTGTAGGCTGATAATTGATTTCCCTGCATCAAGTCTCTTCTCCATTTCTGTCTAGCCTTCGAAAACTAAGTGATTTTCCTAAAGCAGAGGGCTAACCATGGTACTCTCCTACTCAATAAACTTCCATGGCTCCCTTATGACTTCTAATATCAAGTACACATTCCACTGTTTGGAATTTAAAACTTTTCACAATCTAGCCCTAGCCTACCTTTGAATCCTTATTATACATTACTTCCTTTTCCTCACTCTGCAATCCAATCAAAAGGACTCCCTTGCTGTTTCTTAGACATAAAATCTCTTATCTCTCTTCTTTTGCATAGACTTTTTGCCCCACCTCACCTCCATGTCTACAGTACTTTCCCTCCATATCTTTGCACTTAGAATCTCTAGTTTCCTTCAAACTTCTGTTCAAGCATCACATTCTATAAAAAGCCTTCTCTAATTTCCCCCTACTCCCAGTTGCTAGTACCTCCCCCCCCCCACAAATGATTTTGCATTTATTTTACACCCTTATACAGTTATATGCTGTTGTAAGCAGGATGGTTCCTTGAGGGTAGGAAATGTTGAATTTTTGCCTTTGTGTCTCCAGTACATATTTAGCAGTCACTAAATAAATGTTTTGGATCAATTGAATATAGAGAAAATGAGGTTCTAACGTGCACCTCTTACTGTATCATTCCCTTGTTGATAGAGTAAAAACAATTACTCTCCAAGATGAACATGGGGCTGCCAGCACCTGAATTCTTAGCACTTAAAAAGGTCAAGTAACTTGTCAGAGTATTCCCTGTTTAGTTAAAAAAAAAGCCATCAATTGTCAACATTCCCAAGTTTAATTTTCATAACTTTAAGTATTCACCCCAATGGCATCCATTCACAGCTATACACAGTAGAGAAAAAAAATGAAAGGCACAATATGCAAGTTTGTGAAGCATCTGGTATCTGGAGCAAAGAACTCCCTGTATATTCGTTGCTTATTTTCATTGTTTGGCTTTAAAACTCATGTTTTGTATTGCAATTATGCTCCCAAAGTATAGTGAAAATTCTGTGACTAAACCCCAGCATGCAATTGTGATTTATTGAGAAAATAAAAGTGCTAGATAAACTTCATGCTGGAATGTCTACAGCCAATGAGGACTTCAAGTTTTATATCCACAAAAAGGAGGTAAGTATTCATAAAAGGTTTGTGAATCCCATCCAGAAAGTGAAAAGGAATCTCTCAAGTGTACAACTTCTAGCAAAATATTAGTTTTTGGTGGTACTGGGAATCTAACCACGTATTTTTCATAGGTTCAATGTATCAACATTCTTTTTTTTTTTTTTTTTAATTTTCATGCTATTTTCTAGAAATATTATTTCTGGAAAAGTTGACAATTGATTTATAAATACATAGGACTATGAGTCAGAGGAGTTAAGTTCTATAGGGATAGACCCAGATCTATCCCTATATTTGCTGTGTCACCTGAAGAAAAACACTTCCACCTTTCATTCACAGAGAATCACTGTGCAACAGTGGAAAGAACATGGTATCTGCCTCTGCCAGCATCTGTATATCCTTCTACAAGAAACTTAAT
Source organism: Sarcophilus harrisii (assembly GCF_902635505.1). Classification (NCBI taxonomy): domain Eukaryota; kingdom Metazoa; phylum Chordata; class Mammalia; order Dasyuromorphia; family Dasyuridae; genus Sarcophilus; species Sarcophilus harrisii. The sequence continues at coordinate 193,961,246 of NC_045427.1, forward strand.
CTCTCTGAGTCTCTTTCTTTCTTTGTAAAAAATAGAAAGGGATAGAGGGAGAGCACTGGACTAGATGGTCTACAAGAACTTTCCAGTTCTAGATTTAAGATCTCATTTAAGATCAGTTTCTTCCTCTGTAAAATTAGGAAATTGGATTCATTAATTTCTAAAAGCCCTTTTGGTCAGTTCCCTCCACCCCTGAGGCTTTTCTATTCTCTCTGACTGGAAAGGGTGGAGGGTGGACAGCAGAAAGCATCTCTCAGATCCTCAATTTAAGGAGGGTATTTAAGGCAGCCTTTTTTTTCTTTTCTTTTTTTCCTGTGGACTTCATCACCCCACCCCACCCCCATGCTAGGTATCCTTCCCTTTCTTGGCTTCTTTTTATATATTATCTCCCCCATTATACTGAGCTCCTTGACAACAGGGACAATCTCTTTCCTCTCTCTCTATTCCTAGATTTTGCATAAGGCCTGGCACACAATAAGTGCTTAATAAATGTTTGTTGATTGATTGATTCTAACATTATTATCTAATGGCTTTATGAAGTAATTTCAATGGACTCTGAGGATTTCAAATTATGCTATGGAACATGATTAATGTGGAAATATGTTTGACATGATTATACATGAATAACCTATGTCAGATTGCTTACTGACTTGAAGAGTGGGGAGGGAATGGAATGGGGGAGAGTGAAAAATTTGGAGCTCAAAATTTTATTTGAAACTATCTTTACATGTAACTGGAAAAAAATACTATTTTTTTTTTTTAAATCATGCTATGGAAAGTTAAAAAGAAAAAAAATTTAACTATATAACAAGTCTTTCTGAAAAAGCCAGAATGATTAGTCACATCCTACATGTTTAACCTCCAAAGTTGATTTGCATAAATGTAATAAAAACTCACACCTCATTTTCAGAAATCACTAAGGAAAAAAAAAAAAACTCACTGAATTCTAAAATTCATATTGACCTCAACCATATTCTCCTTCCCTCTGTCCCTCGATTCTTACCTCCATTTCTGCCATAGTAGCTAGGCCTAGGGAACACCTCCTGGAAGAATAATCAGAATTTCTTCTTCCTCCTTGAGTCAAAGTAGACAGAATATAAAAAGCCAGAAAACTTGGGTTCTAATATGGGCCCAGCCACTGGTTGTAGAAGGTAGAAGCCTTGTGTGGTCCCTTCCACCTCTAGCAATTTGATCTCTGAGGAATGTTAGGCAAATTCCTAAGGATACTTTAAAAAAGAGAAAAAACATCTATTTCATGTATTCTGGTCTCATTGTCTGATTTCCTTCCAGATTGACAACAAAGTATGTTTAAGTCCTAAGCATCAGGATCAGTGCTGGGTTTAAGTTTGGAAGGAGGAAGTTACAGAGAAAAACGTCATGGTGTAATGTCAAACAGTGGATTTGGAGCCATTGTCCTAGATGCCAGCTTAAGTATGTCAGTCTTCTCTCTCTGAGTCTGTTTCTAAGATCCCTTACAGTTCTGAACTTATAATTCTCTGACCTATCACTCCTATATATAGAAGTCATCCCTATTCATTACTTCCATCCTCTTCTCTGATTTATATCTAGCTCTACAGCCTAGACACTCAAATTCCATCATTCGCAATCCCTAAGGGCAGCACTTTTTTGTTTCTTCATCTACCCTCTTACCCCAGAGTTAGCACTTGGTACCAAAAATACCTTTCCCATTGAGGATGGCATCAGTGCTATCAGGTGTGTGGGCAGATTTTTACAGCTGGTGACTATTCAGAGGTGTACTTGTAAATGTTTAACAACCACCTCCCTGGGAAAAAATACTCATGAAATAGTTTTAAAGTGTAATCTACATTATTAACATCTTATCCATTATTTTTCTAAGTCTATATAATCAACATGATAATAAATCAAGCCCTGACTTGTGGCATTTGTGCATTTCTAAGGAATAAATACTCAATTTGAAAATTTAACAATTAGATCTCATGAACCAGTTCAAAATAAATCAACTACATACTTGTATATGTTCTACTCCTGACCTACTCCCCCTAAATAAACCCTTTCAGAACTCAAATTCCAGAGCTAGGCTTTCTGAAAACAAAAGTATTTTGGAAGACCTGTTTACTTGCCCTTGATCCTTGAAATGGATCCATTTTTGAGAGGAGACTAAGGCGCAACTCCCACTTGCTGATTTTGACATGAGAATTGCAAACCTAATCCCTGTTGCCCAATATTTACAACTCTGGTGCAGAGTCCAAAAAGAAGATAAAACCTCTGTAAAAGGCCTTCTTGAATCCCAAGTGAGCAACTCATTAAAGACCATTTCAGAAGCTGCATGGATAGAGGTTCCTTTAACATGGATTAGGAGAGTAGTGGGCCAAATCCTGTTGACAATATTTCATTTTCCTCATCCTTACACTTGTGGAAACTGCTCACCATCAGACTTCTGTACTTCATAGAATTCCAAACTCAACATAGATTCCATCAATTAATTTTTTAAATAATTGTTCATAGCCTTTGAGCCAGGGAAACCACTGCAGGGCTTACACTCCAATGAGTTCCAAACAAAAAACAAAGTCCTATAGACAGCCAAATATTCATAAAGCAATTTTCATGGTAGCAAAGAACTTGAAACAAAGTGGGTGCCTAGTAACTGTGGAATAATTAAAGAAATTGTGGGATATGGATGAAATAGAATGTTATTACATTATGAGAAATAGCAAGTAAGAAAAATTCTGAGAAACATGGGAAGATCTGTATGAACTAATTAAGTAAGGAGACTCAGGAAAACAACATGCACAATTAATACAGTAATATAAATGAGAAAGAAGACTAACACAAACCTAATTATGCCATATAAATTAAATGACAAATTTTAGCCTCCATGAGGAGATGAGGAAATGTACTTCCAACATTGCTGCAGAGAAATGAGGAAACTATTAACAGACACTATCCTTCATGTACTGGCTTTGCTTATAAGGGAAGGCTCACTGGATCAAAGTGGAAAGTGATTGAATATGGATGCGGAAGGGAGAAACAGGATTTCCAAAAATGACCATGATATTAAAACAAGAACGTCATTATTTTTTAAAATGATGATTCTTCATCTTCTTCAGAAGAAATGAAGAAAAAAGATACACAATAATTTTATGCAGCTCAGCAATATCTCCTTTGGTAACTTTCCATTCTCTACATTGATTCTTTATGCACTGATTAAATCTCATGGTTATATAAAGAGAGGGTAGAGAGGCTAGGTGACACAGTGGATAGAGCACTAGCCCAGGAGTCAGGAGAATCTGAGTTCAAATTTAGCCTCAGACACCTGGACAGTTACTAGATATGTGGGCCTGAGCAAGTCACTGAACCAAATGACTTTTTTTTTGGCCTCAAAAAAAAAAAAAAAAAGAAAAGAAAAGAAAAGAAAGATAAACCAGGGATGGGAAGCTTCTCATTGGATCACAGGATTTCAAACTGGAGAGATATTATAGAACATTTAGTTCAGCCCTTTCATTTTCTGGAGGAAATAGAAAGGGAGAAATCCAGGGCCTGGAATCAAGAAAGTGACTGACTAAGCTCATCTCTCACACTTAAATGTTTTATCCAAGGTGACCCAGGTCCCCTGATTCTTGCTATGCTCTATTACATTTGTAGTCAGCGCATAAGGTACTAGAACTACTTCAGTAGCAGTTCAATTGAGAAAATATTAATTGCCTTTCTGTGTTCTTATATGTAACCAATAATCCAAAAAAAAATTGTCAAATTCAAAAATTAATTTTGCAAAATTACGAAGAAGCATGACCTCAGAGACAATAGGAGAAAACACCCCATCTCACTTCTTCACACTTTTGAGAGGTCCACAGGTATGGATCATTACTTTTTTTTTTAATGCATTCATCAGTTTTAATGATTTTTTTTCCTCTTTTTTCTTTAGAACAAAATTCTTTGCTATATAAAATAACTGGGGTGGGAGAGAAAGGAATATAGGAAGATAAGCAAAAGATAAAGATAGCAATACAAATTTATTTTTAAAAAGAAACAAAGTATGGGGCAACTAGATGGTGCAGTGGATAGAGTGCTGGCCCTGAAATCAGGAGAACCTGATTTCAAATCCTACCTCAGACACTTAATACTTCCTACCTGTATGACCAGTGGGCAAGTCACTTAACCCCAATTGCCTCAGCAAAAAAAAAAAAAAAAAAAAAAAAGAAGAAAAGAAAAAGAAAGAAAGAAACAAAGTAGAACAAGTCAAGGAAAGTTATCAAAAATAAAGAAGAGAAAACCATTTGGGTGAGAAATCATTATGGACTGAGGCACTCAAGAGATTAAGCCAAAAGAAACCTACCATAGAACATCTAATATTAGAGCACAGAATGTCAGATCTGGAGGGACAATAGAGTGATGTTGGAACAAACATCAGAACATTGAACATGGGCTATCAGAAGAAAAGAATCATAGAGATCACCTGACCCAACCATTTTTATTTTATAGAGGAGGAAACTGGGAAACTGGAGAAGACTGACGGGTTCTCAGGTCACATTGTTAGTTAACAGCATATCTTAGTCACTGTTCAAATAGAAAATAAAGGGGCCCCTCTTGCAGGTCCTCAAGGATCCATTTAGGCCAAGGACACTCTCCTCCCTTCTGACACCTACTTGATGATAAATGGTTTAGTTCAGAAGAGTTATTTTCTTAAGAGGCTGAATGTCACCTTCCTGCTCATTGAGCTTCAGCGTCTCCCAATTATTACTTCCAGGATCAAATGTCAAGTACTCTGCTTCACCTTTAAAACTCTTTTTAAGTTGACCCCTTCCTGTCTTCTTACATCTCACTTCTCTCCACAAACTCTATTATCTGGTCATTTCAACCTCTTGGCAATTCCTCTAACAAGATACTCCATCCTCTCTCTCTGGCTTTGCTCTGGTTCTGCCCCTACTTCCCCTTCATCTTTTAGTTTCCCTACCCTTTCGAGACAAAGATCCTATTCTGCAGGAGACCTTTCCACCATCCCTATAGCTGAAAACAATTCCTTCTTCCAAATTACTGTACATGTCCCCTGTATATATCTTACATATTCCTAGGATTACTTATACTTTGTCTCCTTCATTAGAGCTAAGGTTTCTTTAGGGTAGGGACCATTTCTTTCTGTCTCTATCTTTGTCTCTCTGTGTCTGTCTCTGTCTCTCTGTCTCTGTATGAGTGTCTATGCCCATGTCTGTCTGTCTGTCTGTCTCTCTCTCTGTCTGTCTTTCTCTTTTTCTCTCCATCTCTTTCTCTGTCTCTCTCTCTGTCTCTGTCTCTGTCTCTGTCTTTCTGTCTTTGTCTCTGTCTGTCTCTCTCTCTTTGTCTCTCTCTCTGTCTCTCTCTGTCTCTGTCTGCCTGTCTGTCTGTCTGTCTCTCTCTCTCTCTCTGCTTCTCTCACACTCCCTTCCTTCCTCCCTCCCTCTCCCTTCTCTCTCTCTCCTTCCTTCCCTCCCCCATCTATCTCCTTTTTGCACCCCCAGAATTGAATACAGAGCCCAGCACATAATAATCACTTAATAAATGCTTGTTGACTCAACTAAAAGACAGATTGAAGGACAGATAGGATAGGATTGTCATATAAAGGCAAGGAGAAAAAGCTATTGTTGACCAATAAAGTATATATTGGGAACAATTCTTTCAGCTTTGTTTTTGTAACTTTTGTCTTTCCTCTGTGAACAAAGAGGTTCTGAAAGTTAAGGATTGCCTCAAGATTAGCAGAAGCGGCATTGCTGTGGAGCCCAAAGCTGCTTTTGGCAGCCACCCCTCCCAGTCACCAGCCCCCTCTGACCTCCCTATAATTAGCTTTGCTGCCTCCTGATTCTTCTTCTCCAGTCTCTGGTTGGTTTCTTTGGCCTTTGATCTTTAATAGTGCGAGTACATGGAAATACCCTGAAAGGAAAATGTTTCTGTTCTCATTAAAAAACCACTGGACTGCTTCCTTCATTGAGTGGCTGACCTCATGACTAAATAGATTGACAAAGAACAAACGGGTTTCACTAAATGTCTTGTCACAGTAACTCCTCCCAAGTGAGAAGATTTTTATTTTGTCATATTTTTAATTTCCCTGGCACCAGAGATAAAAAGAATGTAGCCAAACAAAGGCAAATATTGGTCCAAATTATACCAATAGGGTCATAGAATGACAGAATCTTATGGTAGGAAGCAGTCTCAGAGGCCATGCAGTCCAACCCATACCTGAATTTGAATCTTGTAAGGGAAAAAAAAAATCTCTAGAGGGAAAGGACGCTCACCATCTCCTACAGCAACCCATTTTACTCCCACTCAGTTCTATTAGAAGTGCCCTCCTTTCCCCCCTTACAGTACACCTAAATTTGACTCTAGGCAACTTTTAGTCATTGCATTTATTTTTGTCCTTTGGCACCTAATAATAATAATAACATTTATATAGAGCTTATTATGTGTCAAGCACTGTATTAAGCACTTTACAAAAATTATTTTATTTGACCCTCACTTAACAACCTTGTAGGGTTTGAAGTTGTTCTTTAGTCATTTTTCGGTCATGTCTGACTTTATGACCCCATTTGGGGTTTTCTTGGCAAAGATATTGGAGTGGTTTGCCATTTCCTTCTCCAACTCATTTTACAGATAAGGAACTGAGGCAAACAGGATTAAGTGACTTGCCCATAGCTAGTAAGTGTATGAGCCCTGATTTTGAATTCATGAAGACAAATCTTCCTGATTCCAAGCCTAGTGCTCTACTGGACTATTTAGCTGCTCTACTGTATAAGGTAGGTGCTATTACCCTCCTTTTTCATCTGAGGAAACTGAGGCAGACAGATTAAATGAATAATTCAAGGTCACAAAGTGGTAAGTGTCTGAAGTCCAATTTGAATCAGGTGTTCCTAACTATAAGCCTAGGATGGTGTATACTTCCATGTAGGAAGTATACTGCCTCTGTAGGAAAAGAGAATAAGTTGAACCCTTCTTCCTTATGACAGTATGTCAGATATTTAAAGACAAATAACATGTCATCCCTAAGTCATCTCTTTTCCAGAAGAAGTATTTAACTGCTCTTCAAGTCATGTCTTCAATCTTTCTATTGGCCTAGTCACCCACTTCTAAATGTGCACCAACTTATCTATATCATTGCAAAAATGTGGTCCCAGAATTGAACTTAGTGCTACAGATTTGTTTTGATCCAGGCAGCAACTCAGAGTCTCAGAGATGAAAGTGATTTCAGAGGCCATTCACTTCAACTTGTACTTGAAAAAGGATTCCCTTTACTACCTATCCAACAAGAGGCCACTAGTGAAAGTAAGGAGGAACCATGGTCTTTACCAAGGTAGCCCATTCAACTCTGGAAAATTATAATTTGGATAGCTCTATACCAAGCTTAACAGTGCTTGTTCCTACTCATCTTCCTGTGAATATCTCAAGGCCTTTCATCATTTAAGTCACACCATTTTGTGGATAAAATAGAATAGGAATAGAAACTAGAGCAGTGATTTTATTGATATAGAGGAACTCTCAAACAAGGAAACTCCCTCTACCAATGTACGTCAGAACATTCTTTTTAAAAATCTGTAATAACCTCCCTAAAACAGAGTCCTGCAGATGTAGATTGATTAGATAGGAAAACACAACAATGATATCACTAGTCCTGGATACTATGTCTCTCTTGCTGTAGCCTAAAATTTATCCCTAATAAACATGATCTTACTGGGTTTCTCAAAGTTCTAACACAGAATTTGTGAAGTCTCTGAAAGAAGCATTTCCAAAATGCTCTTCTCTGTGACATCAGTGGGACAACACATGGTGATTACTTGGAAGAGAATAATACTCTTTGCATATCTAAGTCCCAGGAGGTTTGTTTCCCAGACATCTAAATGGTTTAAAACTTTGCCTTTTATGTATTTGGGAAAGAATCCAGGAGGAAGATAAATGAATCACAGAAATCACAAAATTTCAAAGTTAGAAAGGACCTCTTGACTTAGTGGCCATTGAGTCTAACAATGTCTTAAAAAGAATAGGTTTCAACAAAGATGTTCATAGAGGGAGTAGAAGAATAAAAGAAAGTGCGATAGAAATTAGCCAAAGACAAATTAGAATTTGACTAGAGGTAGTGAATCAAGGATAGAAGTAACACTCCTGAAGACCCACAAATTAATAACATTATCAAACTCTCTGAGCTTTAGATAAATAATTTGGTCAGTTCTACCTAGGGGAACATACCTTTGGACATGCATACTTCTTTCAGTGTGTACTCCATACTTCTCCAAGAATACTTCACTGCCTTTCATCAGTGTAGAAACTCCCTCCATTGGTATAGATAGCAACCCATCAGTGTTATCTCATCCTATTCCTGTCCGTGTCTTTCCATGTGAGTTACTAAAGAAAAAAGAAGGACTTGAGGAAGACATGTAGGGGAGTGAAGGAGTGTGACAATATCAAGATGAGAAGTAGAAGAGGGGAGATTTTTCATCTTTCTCCTCACTTGTCACATTACAACACTCTGGACTCTGCCTTGAGGCCTTGTTTACTTCATTGGTACAGTCACAGATAAGTCTGCCTTACTAGGAATAGTAGTGGTATAAAATCTTCTGCCTTCTTCCCAACACCATATTAGAATTTAGATTTCTTTTGGGTAAAGACTGAATCATTTTTCATCTCCCTGTACCTCCAAAATATCTTGCATATAGTAGATGCTTGATAAATTTATTGTTCAGGTCAGCAAATGGTATCAACACTGAAATACAAAAGTATTGTATTTCATATAATATTCTACATTATAGAGTTTGGAAGTTTGGGAAATTTGTGAAACATACAATAAGTGGAAATTTTTGGTAAATTTTCAGTAGACAAAAACAAAAGTAAATATTTTATAAATAAGATGACCTCAAAAACTAATAATAACCTTTGAAACATTTGTATTTCTCTTGTCATTGTATAGCAACATTTCTATGAGATAAGTAGGGTAGTTGTTATTTTCTGCATTTTGCAGATGAGGAAACTGAGTCACAGAAATATTAAGTGATTTACCCAAGCCATCCAATTAAATGATGGGAAAAAAAAACAAAACAAAACAGGACTAGAACTTAGATCACCTGACTCACAGACAAATTCATGACAGAAAAGGAAGGTTGAGCATTCATTAAAGTGCTGTTATCAATTCTGCTGAATGGTGTTGGAGAATCAAAAATGATTGCCAAGTAGATTTCAGACTGCTACCTAAAACCTCAACCTTCTCTACAAGACATCCACTTCTACCTCTCTTCTCCACCATCCTGGATATAGTGTAAGAAGGCTTAGGTTCAAATCCTTCTTTTGCTACTTACATGACTGTGATCAAATCCCTTCAACAATCTGCACTAAATGATTTTTAAGGTCCCTTCTAATTCTAGGTATATGAAACATGGTCAGCTATACTTGGCTCAAGAACCTCTAGTGATGGGGAACCCACTACCACCCAAGTTGAAGCACAATATTATAGTTGGGGAGTTGTACTGTACTCTTTGGCCCCTCCTTGCCATTCAGGGTAGGGAGTCTAAAGAAAAACCCTCTCTACCAATGCAGATAGGCAACTGTTTACAAGTTAGAGAGTTGTTGCCTGGGATACCAAAAGGTGTGATTTGCCTTACCTCACATGATCTACAATGTCACTCTAGGATTTAAACATAGGTCACCCTGAAGCTGAATTTCCATCTGTTTTGCTGCCATGTTTCTGCATTCCATTGTCATACTGCTCTGTCAAACAAGATCCTTCTTTTGAATCAAAAGTAGTCTCCCTGCAATATTTTCCCTGACTATGACTTTTTTTTCAGACTGGTACAGTAGATCAAACTAAAGTTGGATTTAAGAGGACCCATGCCAGACAGTGGTACTTGACCATGAAAGCATGCTAGGTAGCACACAGGGGAAAGAGTTCCAGGTTGAAGCAGGAACACTCATCTTCCTGAGTTCAAACCTGGCCTCAGATATTTAATAGCTGGGCAACCTTGGACAAGCCATTTAACCCATTTGCCTCAGTTTCCTCATCTGTAAAATGAGCTGGAGAAGAAAATAGCAAACTACTTCAATTTCCTTGCCAAGAAAATCCCAGGGATCTGCGGTTCACAAAGTGAAGTGGAATCACAAAAAGTTGAAAATAACTAAACAAAAATATGTGAGAAAAATAGTTCCCATTTAATAAGGCTATTGAGAGAATCAAATAAGAAAATATATGTAAAGTGTTTTGCTATTGTTGTTTTAATTGAATAGTCTTTGTCTCAGACAAAATGAAGCCTGGGAAAGTGCTCTGTAAAGCACCATTTAAATGTATTTTTAAAAAAATTATAATACCTCATATGGCACTCATAACTTCTCTACCTAAGAAATGTTTGCCCATCCATCAGGACACCAAGCCTGAATGGTTCCCAGGGGAAGCACCACACCTGTTGACTTGCCCCCCAAAATAAAAGTAAGCAAAATCTTCTTACTATTTGAGCACCAACAGAAACAAAAATAGTCAAACATTACACAGTTGACTAAAAAAGACAGAAGGCTGACTAGAGTAAGGAGGTTATTTTATTTAAAGTAAAGCCAGGACTGAAAATGCAAATCCTTATTCCAAGTACGGTCAATAAATAAATAAATAAATAAAAAGCGTCCCTGTTGCCATCATAGGCATTAGAACTGGAAAGATACATAGTGATGATAATGATAATGTTGTTGTTCATGATCCCATCCACAGACCATACTGGCCATGGGATTTTCTTGGCAAAGATGCTAAGGTAGTTTGCCATTTCTTTCTCCAGTGGATTAAGGCCTAGGGTCACGCAGCTAGCAAGTAGCTGAAGCTCAGGTCCCTCTGTCCTCCAGCACTCAGCTTCCTAATAATGATCACAGTACAGTTATAAGAAGGAGCAGTGATTTCATCAGTGTGGGAAACTCCCCTATCACTTGGTAGATAAGACCTGGGGAGTTGCCTAAAGTATACAGTAATTAAAGGACTTGCCCAGGAACATACAATCATCATCTATCAAAGGGAGGATTTGAATAAAGTCTTCCTGATTCCCAGCTCTCTTACTGACAATTAATTGCTGATATTTAGAGCCTTAGGGTTCACCAAGGACTTTTGATACATCGTATTTGACCTTCCCAGACCCCCTCCTCCCCAATGAAGTAGACAGTTCAAATATTCATAACAATAGCTCACTTTTAGATAGTATTTTAATTGTATTATCAAGTGCTTGCCTAGTCCAACAGGGCTATGAGATCCAAAAATGCCTTGCCAAGATTGCTACTACGTGTGTAGTAGCACACTACTAAGTGTGAGAGAAGAGAAGCAAACCCATCATAGTTCCTGTCTGTCTGCAATGGTAACTGAACCATAGGGAAACAGGCTCAGAAAGAGATGACTGCATTGCCCAAGATCACATAGCCATTTTCTCTTCCAAACTGGGGCTACAGTGGAAAGTGTGCTGGAATTGCAGAGAGATTTGCCTTCAAATTCCAGCTCTTTTATTTACTACCTGGTGAGCTTGGAGGAGTTGGAGTAAATATGTCTTGAGTCCCTTCCAGATAAAAAATCTGGGCCTCCCATTTATAGAGAATAAGTCTTAAAACCAAAAATTAAAATCAGTGACTTCTCAGAGACTAGGGAGCAAGTTAGTGACAAATAAGACTTAGAATGTTAGCTCCTCCTGTTCAGCAGTTGCTCCAGGATTTGCCCAGGGGATGCTGGACTTTTATACTAACTGCTTAATGCCTTCAACCCTAACCACCCCAGAGTAGCCTGGTATATTCATTTAAAAAAAAAAAAAAAAGCCTTTCTTCATTTATATTTCATGAGCAAGTGGCACTGAGATTATCATTTAGAAACAGAAACTCCTTCTCCCTGTTTAGAGGTATGGGGGAAGGGGCACGATTTTGTTTTTTAGTAACTGATTTTGTTAGAATCAGAGGTAGGTAGTTTCTTTATCCAGCCACCATACAGACATATGGTCTGCTATCCCACTAGTTAGGAAGTGATTATTGGAGCAGCACAAACAGATTTTTTTTTTTTTTAACAAAGTGAAGGTGTGATTTTCTCAGGTTCTGTGAGAACACACACACATATTTTTCCCTACCCAATCTGTTTGCCAGTACCTTAATGTCCGCAGGGTCTACAAGGCCATTTTAGGTGTTGGGGAGTCAGAAAAGCCTGCCTGGTGTTAAGCTGATGGGGTGAATTTAGAAAATAACTGATGGGGAGCTGAGATGTGACAAGTGGGAAAAGTTTGTTGAGGACTTATTTGAATAACTGAGCAAAAAAAAGGGTGGGGGGAAGAAAAAGCAAATGAGGCTTCCTGAGTTACACTTAGCTAGGCAAGGTTTTCAATGCCCTAATAACTATATGAATGTCCTGTTTGAAAGGTTCCCATATCTAACAGTTGCTTCAGGTACCAAGCCAAAAATGGACCCAAAAATAGCCTAGAAGACCCAGATTATTCTCCTCAGGAAGAAGGGATTCATAGAAAAAGAACACAAAAGTGAGGAAAATAATAATATCACCAGCAAAACCCATTTAGCACATCTTTAGAAAGACATTGTGATATAATAGAAAAATCAGAAGCCAGAGGCTGGGTTCAAATTCCAGCCCTGAAGCTGACTATCCATATGACCTCAGCAAATCACTTAACGTACCCTGAGACTCAACTCCCTCATTCGTATAAGAAAAGCATTGGACCAAATGGCCACAAAGGTCCCTTTCAATTCTAGATATATGACCTACTGTATATAATACTAATGCCCTCTGCTGATTATCCCCTATAAGCCTAAGAGATGTAAAGTCATTAATTCATGCTAAACTTCTGTGTGTGTGTATATATATATATATATATATATATATATATATATATATATATATACACATGTGCATTACTAGAATGATAAATTCTAGTAAGCACTTTTTCCTCCATTGGGGAAAAATTAATTCAGTCTCTTTGGACAAGATCAATGGGGTTTGGCTAAATATGACAGAAGCACCTGGTGGGTCCCTTTGAGACCATATCAGAATCTTTAAAAAAAGAATCCATGAAGGATTTATTCAACAAACAAACAAGTATGATCCTCCATCCTCCAAAACACAACTCAAACATCATATAAAATAATAGAAGGCTGAAGAGACCTTAAAGGCCCGTTAGTCCTATCCACTCATTTTCCAGTAAAGAAAAATGAGTAGAGAAGGGACACTCTTTGCCCAAGATTCTCCTCCATGAAGTCTTCCCTGAATCTTAGAGCAATATAGCATTTTTATGATACAAATGCAAGGACATCTTTTAGAACAAGAATACGCAAATTCTTTTAAGTGCTACATTTAAAAGATGCATTACTTCAATAGACATTATTATGGAGACTGAACATGGATAAAAGCATAGTATTTTCAAAAAGTTTAAACCTATTTCCATATTTATTATGTTGTGCAAGAAAAATGGAAAAAACTATGAGAAAGAAAAAACAAACAAAATGTTTCAAAGGACTGTACAACCTATATCAGATTGCTTGCTGAATTGGGGAGGAGGGAGGAAAGGGAGAGAGGGAGAAAAATTTGGAACATAAAGTCTTACAAAAACTAATGTTGAAAATTATCTTTACATGTATTTGGAAAATAAAAACTATTGAAAAGTTTAAAAAAGAAAAAGGAAATAGATAAGGGTTAAAGAAAATGAGAACTATGAAAAAATAAAAATAAAAATGCATTACTCAAAATTCTCTACTTTGATTAAATTTTGGAAAAGTATCCTCACTATATTTTGTGATGCAGATGCTCTACTATATGACTTAAAATGTATTAATTTTTTTACTAATAGTTTATTTTGATATATCAGCACTATTTGTTTAGAATACTATACTACTAAATTCTGTTAATCAATTACATTAGCTCTCCAAATGTGATTTTTTTCTTTGATCATTTCTCTTTGCAGCTATTAAAAAACTCATTTTTTAAAAAATTCAAAATTTTAATATATAGAATAAAGCTTTTTAAAATAATAAAAATCAGAGAAAGATAGAAATAAGATCAACATGATTTGACAATAGATTGGATATATAGGGTGAGTAAGAATGAGGATCTGGATGATCGGAAAGATGATGACACCTTCAATAATAACAGGGAAACCCAAAAGGTGGGTCAGTTTTAAGAAAAGATAATGTATTCTGTTTTAGACATGCTGAGTTTGAGATGTCTATGGATATCTTTTGTTCGTGAAATCTAACAGATCATAAGTGATGCAGGAAGAGACAAGAAGAGAAGCAATGGGATACAGTATAAAGAGTGCTAGATTTGATGTCAAAGAACCTATGTTCAAATCCCAAATCTATCACTTGCTACCTACCTGTGTAGGTACTCAAGATACTTTTCCCTCCAGAGCGTCAGTTTCTCATGAGTAAAATGAGAGGATTGGGATAAGTGATTTTAAAGGTTTCTTCTTGTTCTAAATATAGGAGCTTGTACATTAATGTGGGTACATACATATATGAAAATCATTTATATAAAAATGATTATTAAAAACACAGGACCCCAGGGGTCATCATGATACAATAGAGTTAAAAAGTCTTAAGGGACCCCTACATTTGGATAGTACCCAGAGAAGCTAAGGAGAGGTTTAACAAATAGGAGAAAAATCAGGGCAGTGTCATGAAAACCTGAAGAAAGTATTTAAGAGTAGATGATCCCTAGTATAGAAGGCTGCAGAAAAGAATGAGGTTTGAGAAAAAGCCATCAGATTTGGCAATTAAGAAATCACTGATGACTAGATTCAGTTGGATGATGAAATCAGAAGCCAGATGCAGAGCTTTAGAAGGGAATGAGAGGAAATACCAAAGAAAGATTGTTTTCTTAAGTGTAGCCACAAAAGAGAGGGGAGAGATAGAATGATAGCTAGGGGAAATGATAGGACCAAGTGAGAATTGTGTAAGGTGAGAGAGACATGAAGATGTTTGTGAACAAATGAGAAGGTACCCGGTGAATAAGGAAAAATGGCAGAGAAAGAATGAAGATGATAGTAGGAGAAAATTCCTGGAGAAGGCTGGAGGGGATAGGATCAAGCATTCCTTAAGTGGATCTGGTCTTGTAAGAAGGGCTTCATCAAATACCAAAGTGAAAAAGATAATAGGGAAAGATCCGGGGGTGACGTGTGATGAGAAGAAAGAAAGAAGGGGGAGCCCTCTGTGAATGGCCTTAAATTTTTTTAATTATGAGGTCAAGTCCTCAGCTGAGAGAATAGGGGATGGAATGTTGTGGGAAGCTTGAGAATAAATGAGATTTCTCTCATTTCGAGTTTCTGCTGGGACCATTCTACAAAGTAAGAGAGTGAATCAAATAGGCAGTAATAGAATTACTGCCTTGCTGCATTGAAGACCCAGTTAGGATTAGATAGCATAAATGTGTTGTGGGTCCAGTCAAGATGGTTTCTTTATTTTCTCCACATTATTAAGCAGGTATGAATGAGGCAGATAGTAGGAATAGCCATGCTTAATTAATGTCTGATGTAATATGATCTGTCATAGGACAAAAGGGGGGGCAATGGATTTAAGAATAAAACACAGGGTTCAGTTGATTTGTTTCACCAATGATCAAGACAGGAAGGGAAGAAAATGTCAATAAGAGCCTGGGGAGGAATTGAGGGGTGAAGGGAATGGAGATCACAGTGAGGGCAAAGAACAGGATTGGAAGTCATAAGGCAAAGGGGAAAATATGGAATGATATATGACAAGATATATGATCAACTAGAAGAATTTTGGAGTTCATTCTAGTTTTGACAGATAATTTTGCTTGGCAAAAGCATAATGAGTAAAGATGAAATTCTGGGCACAAGTTTAATGGAATGTCAAATATAAGAAGTGTGAAATAAGTCTTCAAAGGTTGATAGTAGGTAAATTGTAAGAGTCTTTAAATGGCAAGCAGAAGAGTTTATGTTTTATCCTAAATTTAGGATCAGAGAGTCTAGAGTGGAAGGGACCTCAATTCAATGCCATCATTTTACAATAAATCAGAAAGCAATTATTAAGCACCCAGTATTTGCCAGGCACTGTGCTAAATAGGTTACTTCTCCTCTCTCTCTTTGAGACTATCTACAATCTGGCTATCAAACTTACCATTCAAATGAAACAGTTCTTCCAAAGTGACTAATGGTCTCTTAATTAACAACAACAACAAAACCCTAAGTACACATTCTTCAGAGCATCACATACTTTCCCTTTTCCATATATTACTTTCCAATAGAGACAAGAGTGAGCCATTGAAATTGCTTGCTTTTTTTTTTTTTTTTTTTTTTTTTGCCCAGAGGCCTGGCTCCATGAGACTTGTGCCTTAGGAAGATTATTTTGGCAACAATGAAGGATGGATTCCAATCAGGGAGACCATTTTGGAAGTCATTAGTGTAGTCCAAACTAGAGATTATGAGAGTGGAAAGGAAGGAACATATGTAAGATGTGAAGATTAAGAGTTGATAAGACTTCCTAATATACTCAGTGATTACTACAATAAATATCCTCACTGCAACAGCCCTAATAAATGGTATAAGTCTTTGCTTAAAGACTTATAAAGAAAGTAAAGGATAACTATCTTCTTATTATAGAGTTCTATAGGACATTTTTTCTTTATATAATAGAGATCTAACATATATCTGGGCTACTTAAGATGGCATTATATAAGTAGAAGACATAAGGAATCTGTTTCCAGGGGACTAGAATTTCTATATTAGCCTACCACATTGTGGGGAGCGACATTGTTCTATTGACTGCAATGGTGGATGAAACTGTGCCTATGAGTGGAGATATTTTTTTCTTTTTTTCTCTCCCACCCTCTCCCTCTTCTTCTTCCCCATCCCTATACTTAATCCCCCCCATCCTTCTTTCTCCCTTCCCCCTTCTCCCTATTCCTCTTCTTTTCCCTCTTCTTCCATCCCTCCTTTTCTCTCTCCCTCCCTCCTCTCTCTCCTTTCCTTAATTCCTTCATTCCTTATCTACCTTGCCCAAAGTAGTATAGTGACCACTTGTGAACGGATAGACTAATGGAGAAACTGTTTCCAATTTAGATCTGTTAGCTCCACTTTAGGCAGCCTGGTGCTACTCCCTTACCACCTTCAGTGTCAGGGGCTTACCATACTGTTGCTGGACTTAGTGCAGATACCTGATTGGTTTTAGCCCACTGCTGAATTCTCAAGCTCAAGAGATGTCCTAATCTCAGCCTTCTCAAAAGCAGAGAGACCAAGAAGCATTCAGTCTCAGAAGGGAATGCTGAAAAGTCCACCTGATATTGCTCAGGCCATTTTAAAGTTACAGACTGTTCCAATTAGGTAGCCAATGGAAAAGGCTGCTCCTGATTAGATGGGTTCTGGTGCGTATTCCAATCCTCGATTCTCTCAGAAGATTCTCCATGTAGATGATGCTATCCTAGGCATGTGCCAAACCTATATTACACTAATCATTTAGCTAAAATCTGCCTTTTTGCCACTTTCACTCATTGTTCCTTGTTCTGCTCTCTGGAACTAAGTCAAACTATTCCAATCCTTCTTCCTTAGGACAAATACTTGACATGTTTCCACTGAGTCTTTTTTTCTCTAAGTTTACCTTCTCAAGATGGTCTTTAATGTTGCTTCAGACCCAGGGAATCTGGAATTTCTCTGAAGCAGCTTATCAATAGCCTTCCTAAAATGTGGGTCACAACTCAGAATACTCCAGATACGGTTTGAACAATCTGAAGAGTACATCAGGACTGTCACCTCTCCAGTGCTGATCAATGCAAACTGACATCTCTTTGGGCTGCAATATCACAATGCTAGTATATGTGGATTTGGGGTCCTCCCAAACCTCTAGGTCTTCTTTGGATAAATTTCTATACATTGCCCTGTTAAATTTCATCTTATTACATTGGGCTTAATGTTGTAATCTATCAAATCTAGTTCAAGATTATGAACAATCTATTGAGGATGCTCCCACACAGTGAGCAACCCCACTAAAAAGGAAGAGGACTAGACTTCAAACAAACTCTCTAAGATCTGATAATTTCTGGCACATAATAGCATATAAATGTTAACTATTATTATTATTATAGAATTAATTCTAATATAACCACAGGCAAGTCATTCCTTCTTTTAGTACCTCAGTTTCCTCCTCTGTAAATGGGGAATTGCATTACATAATCTCTAAAGCCCTTTCTAATTCAAATTCCTGTGATATGCAGCATAATAAAAACAAGTAATAGAAGTCAACAATAATAATTTCCATCTCATCTCTCAAAGAATTTAAAAGGAAAAAAAAGTTGCTTGAATGTGAATATGGGGAAAACTTTGGTGGGAGTTCCAGTCTTGCTTGACACCAGAGAATTCATATTAATTTAGTACTTAGTAGGCACTTAATAAATGTATATTAGTTGATTGATAGTAAAAAGCCTTGTGATTGTAACATATGAGAAGATACCTTTTGTTACTAGTCTCCTCATTGAACATCAGAGAAATCACATCTGAGAACATATGAATGTAATGAGTACTGGAGAAATGGACTAGGAAGTCCATTATTCAGGAAAATCCTCTTATAAATGGTAAGCTATTTGAAGGCAGTGGCCAAATATTTCTAGTTCAGCAAAGACAGTGAGTTGTTGTTTACCATTTATGCACAGGTATAAATACTATGCTGAATGATGGAAATGATGTTTCAGTTCAATAACACAAAAATTTCATTAATGTATTTGTTCCAGTCACCCATTGAAGCAGTTCAACACCCTGCCTAACTTGTCCTGCATGAATCATCCAGATCTTCAAGTTTTGCCAGAGGGGAAGGACCCAATGTGCTGGGTCATCATATTGACTAGTACCCTATATCACTGATTGAGAATTATAAGCAATCTTACGAGTAATCTAACCTCTTAATTTTACAAATAAGGAAAATATGATCCGGAGAAATTAAATTATTTGTCCAGGATCACATTCTGATTTGTGATCCAAATTCTGTTCCTTTCCTACATTAAATCCAGTGCTCTCTCCATGAAATTATGATGCTTTTCCCAAAATAGATGCATTGTGTTTATGTTTTACCTTTTTTTTAAACTACAAGCTTCATGGAGACTGTAACTGTGTCTTAGATAATTTTAGCATTACCCCTGAGACTAACATAGTGCTCTACACATAGAAGGCGCCTAATAATTATTCTTGTAATTAAATTAAAATAGCCAGAATCATGGAATTTGAGAGTTAGGATATATTATATACCTTGGAGATAATTTCTGGATCTTTGACTCCTAGAATTCATATCCCATTCAGGTGTCTATTCAAGTCATCTTGCCAAATCTAATCCTGGTTTTTTACCCCCTTCTCTGGGCTCAATAGTCAAATCAATACCACCACTGTTTCTGGAAAGAGTATAGCAGCTGACTATCCAATGAATCAACTCACAATCCCATTCAATCCTGGACCACAACCTTCTTCCTTTAGTCATCACTTTCCCAATATTTGTTTTCTTATTCATAAGCTTATTTATAGACTTATATTTCAGAGTTTTGATTAATTTGATCACAAACCACAATTGCAAAGAACTGAAGCCAGATTCGAACCACCTATCAGAGTGAACATGGACTTAAGACACAAAAGAAGATGTCTA
This sequence comes from Sarcophilus harrisii, assembly GCF_902635505.1. Classification (NCBI taxonomy): domain Eukaryota; kingdom Metazoa; phylum Chordata; class Mammalia; order Dasyuromorphia; family Dasyuridae; genus Sarcophilus; species Sarcophilus harrisii. The sequence goes on from NC_045427.1 coordinate 193,980,815, forward strand.
TTTTCAGGCACAGTCAATGTAGCTATGAAGTGGTTTATTTTTTTTAAAAAAAAATTTTTTTTCAAAAAACACTTGAGACAAAGAGGAATTTATATGACATCATGAGGATCAGACACTCATTTTTAGATACCTGAATCCAAATATGGCTTTGATCATCAATGCTGAAAATAACCTGCCCAGTGCAAGCCAGTCCCTCATCACAGCATCTTGCCTCTGTCTGGCACGCTGAGGCATGACTGTCTGCCAGCACTCCAGAGAAGACCCTGGCTGAGCTGGCAGGTGGCTGAAGGTGAGGAGTGGGGGTAGCACTCACACAACCACAAGACTCAGCTACAGAAATACCTGCCAGCCAAGCCATCCCAGGTTTATAGGTTCACAGAATTCCAACCTAGAAGTTCATCTAGTCCAATTCTTTTATTCAACAAATGAGTCTCAGAGAGCAGAGGTGGCTGGCATAAGTCCAGTTGCAGGATAAAACACCTTGCCTCGAGACCAATAATATGTCAGGCTAAGGAAAAAGGTTGAAGGGGAGTGGGGTGGAGGGTGGAAAGGGAGGACTGTCTGCCAAGGGACTCTGAAAACTCAGGCAGCAACTATGGAAACTGACAGAACTATTACCCAATGCCAGAATCTATGCTTACATAGCTTTATGTGGAACCTGTCTTCTCTGAACCAACCTCCCTATAATCATTGAGGACTTTACATATTCAACTGAATCCAATTAAAGACTTTGAATCTAGCCACTGAGCCCTAATTAAGCAGAATCAAACTCTCAAACTGTCTGCTAGCATGGCAAAGGCCAAGTGAAGTTTGAATGAGGGAAAGTCTTAAAGGAAGGACAGAAACTTTGCTCTCCAATATGCCTCAATGTATTTTCACAAGATCAATACACCTGCCTCTATTGTGCTTAATATCCATGTGTTGTACATGTTGTGTATACACATATTGGGTAATTATTCTCTGCTTCAGCTGTTCACTTTCCCTCCTCTCTCCTTTCTGCTTATTGTTATTCTTTCCTACCTAAATCCCTCTTCGTGCTAATTAAATAATAGGAATGAGAGCCAAAAGGCATCATGATTAAACTTCCTCATGTCTTCTCAGGCACTGAGCTTTCCAAGCATCCTTGATGAGAAAGTAAGATCTTTCTTTATGGGCTCAGGCTGGTGGTAACAGTGTTGATAATTTGTGTCAGATCAAAAGAGAATTTCATTGACAGAATATTCTAACCAAACTACTCTGGAGAATATGACATACAAAAGAACAAATACCTGAAATGTGGAATAAATGGGAACTTGGGATATAATATTTAGAAGTGGAAGGCACTGTCTTAATTCCCACTAACAACCTGAGAAGTTGGTCTTCCTATGACCCAAAGAATCCCAAAGGATACAAGCCCAGAGTGGGGAGGGCTTCAAAGTCAGCAAGGAAAAATGCCCTTTGAAGGCAACATGGTATGGTAGAAAGAGCTTTGGGTTCGGGATGAAAGGGCTTCAGTATGCCATCTATGTGCCTTTTGACTAAGCTACTTCCCATCTTTGGGACTTAGTTTGCATATCTAAAAAAATGAGGAGATTGTATACTATATCTTCCAAATCTAATAATCTATGAGTCCATTAATTCAAGGAGGGAGATAATCTAAGAAGGATCACCTCCAATTTACAAATAAAAAAACTGAAGTTCAAAAATGACTCGTCATATGATAAAGAATGGGTCCAGGATCCAATCCACGTCTTCTGACTCAACATTCAATGCTCATTACACTCTTCTAAATCTACCTCCATCAGTCTTATGAACCTCACCAAGAATGACTTAAGTCCAGGATGAATCTGAACATCAATCCTCCATCCCATTGGCACATTCTATCCATATTCCCCAGAGCAGCTGGTATCCCCAAGCAGAGGAAAAGGAGAGGGAGAGGGAAGGAGCAATGAGGGACCAATGATATATTCCTTGAAATTCCTTGAAATCCCATGATATTTGCTGCAAAGACATATTATGTCCCATGCCCACTTTTCAGAACTAACATACAACCTTGCAATCTTAGCATGTGGTACAAGAAAAAGGAATTATGGTTTCCTTCTCTCTCCTTTCATTGTGTATGGGCAAGTGGCATGAAACACACAGAGAGACAAAGATAATGGGGAAGAGGGACAAAGAAGAATGAGGAAGGTCTGTTAGCAAACATGAGTCAAAACAATATCCCTCAAATCTTCAGCTTCAACAAATTGAACCAAGCAATAGACAATGGAGGGAACTCCAAGGAGGAATGAGATAGCACAGAGGAGTAAAACAAAATAAGTTCAGAAAATACTAGGATTGAGGTAGTTAGTTACTTCTAAATCCATGACCCCCTGGGAAAAAAAATTGGTTTCTAAACCACAGGAAAAATATAGAGAAATATCACTGGACTGGGAATCAGAAGACTTTGAGTGAATCCTGGATTTCCCTCACATCACACCCATGTGACTTTCAGCCAAATACTTTCCTCAAGTTTTTTCATGCTAAAATGAGAGGGTTGGACTTAATTATCTCTAAGGTTCCTTTTGGCATTTAACAATCTAAACTCAATGAATTCTAGGATTTACGGGTATCCTAGACTGGAAACATGATGCTTTTTAGCTGGAAGCATTTTCAACCTACTTACTTTCAACAGGATCTCAGGAAGCCATGAGAGTAAGTAGAAGGCAATGGCTGTCAGGAATAGATTCAATATCCCTCACATAAGAGCAGCCCCTGTATATGTGTATGCGTTTGTGTGTTTGTATGACCATATAACCTAAATATTCAAACCACACATACACACACACACACACACACACACACACACACACACACACTTTACTTAATGGCCCTAAGGAAAGTAAGCAGAAAATCCTCATTTGACAAGGGATTTCTAAACAGGGAGTAGTGTGATAAAATGTTATCTGAATAAGGTTCAAACTTCAAGTGAGACAGGTGTGCTTAGCAAACAGAGAAAGAGATTCTGATTTTCCTAATCACCAAGAGTCCCATAAAACTTCTATTCCAAGGTTGGTCAGTTGACATATCAATTCACATACAGAACTGGTACCTATAGTCATAATTTAACAGAATTCTTGAAGTCCATAGGATGTTTCAGATGGAACAATGTTAGAATGAGGTTGTCTGCTATTGACCTTGGATAAAGAAAAATCCCTTGGGAGGCCTTCTGAGATGACCCATTTTATTGTGCAACTCTTTATTATAGCAGGTAGTATTTATCTAATGTATCCCTTAATTGAGAGTACTAGGTAATTATCTCTGGAGCACATTTTGGATATAGCAGAGTCATTATGAAGACATGTTTGCCAGGGAATATCATTCAGATTACAAGCACTGTCTAGTGAAAAATATCATTATGGTCAATTTGTGCTCATTTCCATTAATGGAAGAGAGCATTAGCACAGATAATACAAAATCCTCAACAATCTACCTAGATACTTTGCTCACCACCATAGCAATCTTGGAGCTCAAAGATAGGTCAGATGATAAGAGCAATAGGGAAAAGGAAGGTAACTTCTCTGGAGGGAGCTCTGTAGTATGAGTTGTAAATTCAGATAATTCTTCCTACCCCCTTTTGATGTCTGCTTTCTAAATAACCCCTTTTCAATTCCTTATCTTTCACAAGCATAAAAGACAAATAGAATCTTCATGACCTTCAGACACAAAAGAAAGAGTTTGAAGCTCTCTCGCCTTCCCATAAAGATATCATTTTTTTTGGAGGAATCTCTTGCCATAATTAGCATGTTTAAAGTCCCTTTATTAGCATTAGATGAGACTATAGAGGAAAATTCAGGGAAATCTTTGTATTGCTCTCCAATAAGTATATGTCCCCTCCTTAGATTTCCTCGCATATAGAGAAGGAATTAGCCTGAAATCATGAAGGGGCAGGAAATAATAGCAAAGAAGCTATCAAGTGGCAAAAGATGCTTGGAAGAGAATGAAAACAAAGATGGCCTCTGTAAAGCAAAGAAAATCAAGGGCTACATCAGAAACATAGTGGATAGCTAAGAGAACTATGGAACTGGATGAATGACAAGAGAATGTCAAACTTAGGATCACTTATCCTAGTTAAAGCCAGATCCTGGTTGGTTGGTACTGATTTGGGAAAACTGGGGACCAATTGGCAAGAGGCACTATACTTTAAAGGGAAAGGAAAAGGTTGTATGTAAGTCACTGGGAAAAAAAAACAGAGCTCTGGAGAGAGCATAATCCTTACAAACATGAAATCAGTGATTATGACTGTCCACACATCAATATCAACATCCAGAGAAAATCCATGAGAAGGCCTGATTGTGAAAATACTCATAATTAGCAATTTTTGTGTTTGGGGATTACAGCACAAAACACACCTTCAAATAAACTTTTTTATATAAATTCAGTTGAAGTAGAGTAGGTTAGGACTCAGTGAGGGAGAAGCTCACCTGGGTCTCAGCCAGACAAACACACCATCTGGTAGTTTCCTATTTTAACTAATCTCTCCTGCTAACTAGGTGCTAAGTTCTGTTGTTTCTATGCAGCTAAAAGAGTGTAAAAGCTATCAGCATATTCTAAATGTAAGTGCCCCAAAGCAAAGCCCCAGTCACCTGCTCCTAGTTATAGTTCTTCACTGAAACTTATACTGGCAGCATCTTAGAATACAAGGAATACCAAACAGGGTTCTCAACCTCCATCATACCAGTTATGAGTACCATGTAGGAAAAACAAAACAAAAAACTAACCACTTTCCTAAACAACAAGCAGCTGAAGGTCAAATAGTGTGCAGTAGTAGAATAAGCATGAGACTAAGAATCTAGAAACTTAGGTTTGAACCCTCTCTCTGAACCCTATTAGCTGTGGGACTATGGGCAATTCATTTAATTTCTTTGAGTGTTAGCATCTTCACCTGTAAAACTATCTTGCTATTTCCTACAGTTTAAAAAAAAAAAAAAAAAAACCTTAAAATACTGAGGTTGTCATTGTTGCAGCTCCTGCAACAACCAAGGCTATTGTTGCTGTTGCTGTTTATTGATTGTTGTGGTTGATTTTATTGTAGCAGCTGCTTTTATTACAGGAACTGAGACAACAATGAAAATGTGGCAACTAATTGACAGATCAGGAACCAGACAAGCAAATTAATAAATATAGGATAATATAGGATAAGAATTTTCATGGTGGGAAAAAAACCTTTAATAAACTCAATATTTTCTTTGGTTGGGTCTGTGAAGACTGGATACCCCCTCTTCTGTTTCACTGTCACAGTACAAGGAAAATTTGACAAGCATATTGCCAATGTAGTCATCAATCTTTATTTTATTTTAGCTTTTTTCTTTCTTTTTTTTTTTTTTTTTTTTTTTTTTTTTTTCTGAAGCAGTTGGAATTAAGTGACTTGCCCAGGGTGTCACACATCTAGGAAGTATTAAGTATCTGAGACCAAATCTGAACTCAGGTCCTCCTGACTTCAGGGCTGGTGCTCTATCCACTGTGCCATTTAGTTGCCCCATCAATCTTTATTTTTAATCACATCCCAGACAATTTTGATGATTTGTCCAAGATCATCCAACAAGCCCAAAGCAGAATTAGTTTAGCATTCCTTTTTTTTTTTTAAATTAAATCCCTTTACTCTACCACTGAATCACACCCCTTCCCTTCACCTTCAAAAGGGGTTCTACAAACCAAATTACTTAAACTCATGCTGTTTTTTTTTCACTTTAATTATCTGAAGTCAGATTCATCATCGATAAAGTTTTGTGCTACCAGAAAAATAAATTTATTCATTTAAGTGGTACATGTAAAAAATGTGACTCTTATTTGCCCACATTAATCCACCCACAATGTATAGAATATGTAGACTCTAGAATGATTATGAGAGATATAGGAAACCATAGAATATGTGAATTGTATTATGAGGTAGAATGAACACTGGGATCAGAGCTAGGACCCTACTAGATTCTAGTCCTGACTTGGCCACTAAAATACTCAATGAGTATTTTATGTATCAATGACTCAATGATCAGACTTAACCTCTAAACAACCTTCCTAAATACATAAGCTCCCTCCTTTGTAAAAATTAAAGGATTGAACTAGATGATCCCTCATTTCTTTCCTAGTATTAGTTTTCTTTGAGAAGATAATAACAGGCCAGAATTTTTGACTGTGGAGGAATGGGAGTCCCAAGCAGCCATTGCTGACTTAAGACATTGAGAAGTGGAATATTCTATTTAAATAAATCACTTGTAGTAAGAAACACACACACACACACACAAACACACACACACACATACACACTGTCCAGGACTTTTAACAAGAGAACAGGCCTCAAGTAAGAGGTATCTTGGAAGATTTGAAGTTAAGAAGACCTGATTTCAAATCCCTATTCAGAAACTTATTAGCTGTGTAATTCTGGGTAAGTCACATTCCTTCTCAGTGGCCCAATTTCCTCATCTACAAAATGAGAAGATTTCACTATATGGTCTCTAAAGTTTTTTCTAGTTCTAAATCTGATAGGAAGAATTCTGTGAAAAGGACGCACCCACTGGAGAAGCAGAGGCAAAAGTCCCCACTCTCCCCATTACTGTTACACCTCATCTGGCAAGTTAGTAGGTAGGAGGTGGGTTGCAATGTGCACCAAAGATCTCATTACAAAACCTAGCCTTTCTGAAACTTCTCTATTTCCCTTGAGTTCACCACCGTTTCTATTCTCCAGACTGTCAAACTTCTCGTTAACTTGAACTCTTCAATAAATTGTACCCACCTTCTTCAAAGTTATGTCAACTGCCAATCCTCTACCAACTGATCAATCTTTATTCTCCTTAGATCATTGCAACATACAATATCACTGATATACAATCTCTTCTTGCTGGAATGCTGAAAAAAATTATAATTGTGTCATATATAAAACCTATCATATCTGCCTATTTAAACTTGAAAACAGAATTTTCCAACTCTTTCATTTTTAAAAAATTTATTATTATTATTATTATTGCTGAGGCAATTGGGGTTAAGTGACTTGCCCAGGGTCATACAACCAGGAAGTATTAAGTGTCTGAGGCCAGATCTAAACTCAGGTCCTCCTGTCTTCAGGGCTGTACCCTGTACCCAGGGCTAGTACCAACTAGCTACCCCTCAATTTTCCAACTCTTTAAAAAAATTTTCAAATGAAGAGTTTTAATGAGTTTTGAATAGATTTATTAAAAATATAAAAACAAAACGCCTCTTAATTAATTAAAAAAAAACAATGGAATGGCATGAGGAAAGATCAGTTTAGTATATTTGAACAAAAATCTTTTCATCATCAGTGAGTAGGTTTACAAAATGACCATCATGATTTAATAAGCCCAGTAGTCATTTGAATCTACTTACCTTTGTGAGATTTGCTTGGTTTTTTTCAGCTATGACAAGTCATTAAAACTAAGTATCAGAATAAAATAAATTTAGAATTAAACCTTCAAATTATTGCACCACAAAGTTTTAAACCAAGATTTTCTAAAATAATAAAGCATATTCTTTGCTTTTATTATAACTATAACTCAATGCCATTAATAAATGGTACCATTAACAAATATTGTTTTCAAAATATTCTTACCCCTTTAGCTGAACCTTTAACTTCCATTTTGTCTGTTTCATAATGTATAATATAGAATTATATATACATATATATCATTAACATAATAATACATTTATATTTTATATAAAGGAGTAAGACTTCCTCTCAAAGTCTTTCTGGGGAAAAAAGGAATGGTTAAGGTATGTCAAGCATACATTATTGCTAATAAACAGTGTATCTTGTTCATGTTCCATATAAATTCAGAAATTAAAACAAACACATACACCTTCAGAAAAACAAAATAGTGCCAAACAAATCTATACAAATACTGACCTGCATCTATACAAGCCAAGGGAAAATCTAGTTAGGAGTATTCTTAGTGTCTGTTTTAGTTTGTTTCAATGAATTAACATTACACAAAAATTATTAACATTGGGGAATTTTGACATCTGTAATTGAATTTGCAAAGAAGGCAACATTTTCTCCCAAAATATGTCTTAAATGAAGGCAAAATAAATCTCACCATTTTAAGGTCTCCCAATGGCTTTAAAACATGTCTAATTAATGCATATGCACCTTGGAAAATTAAGAAATGTTGCTTGCCACCTCAGGGTTTCTTTTAGGTGTGTGAACATCCAGATATCAGCATGAATCTAATTTCTACCTGACAAGTCACTATGGCAAGTTTTTAAATGAAAAATGTGTTAATTTCAAACTCTTCTCTCTTACACTCCTCCTACTGGCCCCTTTCTCAGCCTCATAACTCCATACTTACCATAAAACTGAATATGTAAGTTCTTCCCTGAGCCTGATTTTTTCCTGAAAATAAGCACATGTACACACTATTGGAACCAAAGAGACTTGAGAGTGAAGATAAGAAAGGATGCTCCTTCATGTCTACTCTAGGATTTGGTCTTCAAACTGAACCTTTGTAATCATAGCATCAAAACTGAGCAGAGAATGGGAGCCTAAAATCTGTAGTCTTGATTTGATTCTGAAAAATTCCTAGAGAAGGGTTGGCAAGGATGAGAAAGCTTATCCTGTAGTGGAAATCCGGGCTGTTTTCATGAGAAAAATCTAGAATGTCTGGTATGATGCTGTGAACAGACTAGAAACTCTGAGTTATAATTCTGTCTCAGCTACTCTCTTCCTATCATTTAAACTTTGTGGGCTTTACTTCTTCATCCAGAAAATAAAAGAATTAATGGCACCTAATTGTCACAGTAGGTAGAGCATGGATCCTGGAGTCAAGAGGACCTGAGTTCAAATGTGACCTTAGACACTACTAGCTGTATGACCCTTAATTATCTCCCCCCAAAAATAAAATGAAAGGTTTGGATGAGCACCCAAGGTCCCTTTAAGTTCTAAAATCATTTTTATTTAAAGGGATTTTTAAAAGTGGAAAATCACATTGACCTCAACAAGATCCTTATATCCTATATAGTAAAGGTGAGTGGATTAAAAAAAAGTTATAGCACATTTTTTTTCAGTAAGAAAGATATTTTTTATGTTAGTGTAAAAATTTAATGCCCTCAATACACATAGAGTAACTGGATGCTTAGAAATAAGCCTAGTATAATAGGAAGAGCTCTGAAATTAGAATTAAAAGGTCAGTATTAAGTCCTAATTCTATCTTTTTACTAACCAAAAAGGCAAATCACTTAGCTATTCTGGACCTCAGTTTCCCCATCTGTACAATGAAGATAATAAAATCCAAACTATTGTTCCCATCTCAGAGTTACTATGTGTCCAAGAACTACTTTAGTGTGCTCTTATTGAGATCAGAGAAGCTGTGACACACCTATATTTCCTCAGCTATTTAATGACAGATTGTAGATTTAAATTCACATATTTTAGAGCCAATTCCAATCTACTTTCCTTACATCACAGACTTAACTTTGCTAAATGAGAAATGGTCCTGTCTGTCACTATAATAGGATCTAAAGTTTTGCCCACAGCATGACTAGATCTGCACAAGGAACATTATTATAGGGTCAAAGATCAACAGGTGCAAAAAACGATATTGTCATGAGGCTATACTTTGGCACACCTGCACAGGAAGAACTAACAGAGGAGTTCTGGAAAGAGAATACAATCTAAGCACAGAGGCAAGGGTGGAGAGAAGAGCTGGGTACACAGCGAGCTGAACTTAAGTTAGGAAGAGCCAAGTCCAAATTCGATATCTGATGTGAGTTGTGTGATCCTGAGCAAATCATTCTCACTTGCAAGATAGGGTAATAACGGTCTAATAATATAATGACTCTAAAGTACCTTGTAAACTTTCAAGTGCTATATGCAACTTGGAGTGGTTTGTCATTTTACAAATGAGGAAACTGAGGCAAACAGAGTTAAGGGATTTTCCCAAGATCACACAGCTAGTGACTGGGGCTGGATTTGAACTCAAGAAGATGAGGCTTCCTGACTCCAAACTTGCTGACTTCTGGACAGCATTCTATCCTGTGCTACCTGGCTGCCCTATAAGAAGGACAGAAGTAGTAGTTGTCACATGATATTTATTATGCAGACTTCTGTGGGATTCCTCTCAGTCAAAAGCAGAGCCATTAATAATTGGCCTTAATGAAAACTACGTCCTTCAAAATGTGGAAGAACTAAAAATGGGTAATTTATAAATCAGATTCCCACTAATAGGAAAGAACTATTTGCTAAGATGGAAATCATGAGAAGCTTGAAGGTCCATGATCACACCATAGGAGAGTTTATAGTAATAGTATCTAGCATTATATAGACCTTTAAGATTTACAAATCACTTTACACATATTATTTCATTTGATCCAAACAACAATCTTGGGAAGTTAAATGCTATTCTTATCCCTATTTCATAGATGAGAATACTGAGCAGACAGAGATTAATTAAGTTGTCAAGAGTCACACAGTTGGTGTCTCAATTCCAAGTCCAGCACTATACCCACCTAATTGTATAATAAGTGTAATGTAATATTTTTATAATAAAAGGGAAGCAAGTCAGGGATGGTCTAACATGCACCCTAAATTTTAAGAAAGCATATCTCAAAGAGCAGGGAAAGAATAGGTGGGATTTCCACAGACTAAAAACTCTATAGGGAAATCAGTCCAGGAGAAATGGGAATCTCTCAAGAAAAACAATTTCAAAGACACAAGGAGAATTTCAGGGAACTCATGAATCAAGTATATTTTCTTTTGTTTTGTATGGGTCTTTAATTTTACTGACTTCTTTTATTTACATCATATCCATTTAGGATATATCTCTCTCTACCTAGAGAGCTTTTACTCTTAATAAAGACTTAAAAGTATCACTAGTTCAGTAAAAGCAAAAAACATCCACAACATCCCATTGCATGGGGACATTCTACACCCATAGTCTTCCACCTTGCCAATGAATGGAGAAAATTCAGTTTTCTCATCTCTTCACCAGACCAAACCTTGGTCACTAACATTACATAGTTGTCAGTTTTGTTTCATTGTTCTTTCCATTTACATTGCTATAATAATTGTGCATTATGTCTTCCTGGTTTTGCTTAATAGATAAGGTTTTCAAGGTTTCTCTGAATTCTTCATAACCCCAAAACTCACTGATATGGAGATCACTACCTTGACAGTGTGAGGGGTGGAACAAAGTTGGTAAAATTAAGTCTCTTCAATCTCTTCCATACCTGATTTAAATCTCCCCAGGTTCTGCAGAGACTTTGGGAGCTATGAAAAATGCCAATGTGACTTGAGAAAGAAAAGGATGCTGAGAAGAAGCTGACAAAAGAGAATCTGGCAGTGTCCATAATATCCCTGTCTCTCCTAAATATGATTTAGACTAGGGAACATGATTTTCAGTTTTAAGCCAATTTCTGGTCACTATTAATTACTGGGAGGAGGCAGAATTTCAAGCTTTAGATACAAGATTTGACCCCTTTCCCATCAAATACCAATTCCACAATGAACACACATAAAAATTATCAAAGAAATACATTTATCCAACTCAATAGCAAAATTGAAATCAGAGAAACTATACATGGGAGAATATGTGCCAGACAGTACAGAGTAAAGAACTTTCCCATTAGGAGCAAGATAACTAAATTAAGAAAGAAGACTTGAAAGTGTCTCACTCTCACCAGCTCTGTCCCACCCCTCACTCAGGTAAGGGACAAGGATCTTCACCAATAAGGGGAGAATCCCATATTAATAGGCTTTGGGACTGGGCTTATATTCATATCTGTCATTTCTTACAGAACAGTAATGTGCCATTGCATTTAGATAGCTCAATTTGTTTAGCCATTCTCCAATCAATGAACCCTTTTTTTGTTTCTAGTCCTTTGTAGCCATACACAACAAGTTCACAATAAATATTTTGGTATATATGGAACCTCTCTTTCTGCCTTGAACCTCCTTAGTATGTGTGCCTAGATTTTCTTAGATTACCTTAGATTTTTTTTTTAATGACATAACAGAATATGGAAGCAAGAATAGGTAATGAGATAAATTTTAAAATATGGTAACATCCTATAACTATATCTAGTTAACTGCATCCCCATTTCTCCCCATATGAACCAATTACAATTAGCAATTATTTAAATAGTATTTACCATGTGTCAGGCTTTGTGCTAAGTATTAGAGATTCACTGAACAAGAGGCCCCCTCCCAAGATAAGCTCATCACCAATTGCTAATTCATACCTTTATTGACAACACCTCCATCAATCTCCTTTCCCCTCTAATTGGAACGTTAGAGGAAGAAGTAACAAACTCCTCCTAATGCCTTCCTTTGGGGCAGAAACTGAATTTTTTGGCTCACTCCATTCTTCTCTTCTGCTCTCTCATTTCACCTTCATGGAACAAAATGTTCCAGTGCCAGGTAGCCCTTGCTATCTACTGTCCTTTTCCTGTCTCCTTTTGTATGTTGTCTCTCTGCATTAAATTTTAAGCTCCTTGAGGGTAGGAACTGTCTTTTTTATTAATTATATCCCCAGCACTTAACACAGGTGCCTAATAAATGTTTATTGAATTGGATTATTAGAAGTACAAATAATGAAATAATCTCTACTTTTAAGGAGCTTCCATCTTAATGTGATAGTTATAAAAATTTATAGCATAAATATGAAATGAATAAATATAAATATATTCAAATTAGTTAAATGTATTATACTTTAGGAAACTATATGCTCACTAGCATAAGAGAAGGGCAAGAAATCCTTCATGCAGAAGGTAGGGCCTGAGATGAGTCTTAAAGGAAGAGAGGAACTCTGAGGCAAAAGGGAAGAGGAAGAGATTTCTAGACATTGACAACAGTCACTACAAAGCCATGAAAATGAGATATGGAATCTTGTGTTGAAGGAACAGAGAAGACCGGGGTGGCTGGTTGTCAGAATGAAGGAGAAGTAATGTCCAATGAAGCTGGAAAGATAGACTGGGCCAAGTTGTACAGAGATTAAAAGATAAAATAAAGAGTATACTTTTCCCAAGAGATAATAGGAAGTTGCTGGAGTTGACTTGGCAGAAAGAAGAGTTATATGGCCAAATCTGCACTTAAAGAAAATTCTTTTAACAGTAATAATGAGAGACTAGAGATAAGGAGACTATCAAAATAATCTAGAAAAAAACTGATGATATTTTGAGCTAAAGTATGTGAATGAAAAGAAATTAAATAGGAGAGAGTTTTATGAAAAATGAATTGATAACTAATCAGATATGTGAGATGGAGGAAAGTGAGAAGTCTAGAATACAAATGATGAACTTTGGAAATTGGATTATAGATCCATTTCACAGAAATGGAGAATTCTGAAAGACAAAAGATAGAAAAGTTTCAAGAGAGAGATTAGTTTGGAATGGGCAAACTGAATTTAAGATGTTTCTGCTATATCTAGTTTAACAATGGTAAAAGTTGGGAAAAAAAAGGTAAAATAGATTCAATATAAGGAAAAACTTCATAATAAGTTTCCAAAAATATGAGTTGTCTTGAGAAATGGTGGGTCTCTCTCCTACTTTAGAGTCTCCATTGGAAGTTCTTAAGAAAAGTCTGGATGATTCCTTGTAAAGTAATATGGAAGAAGAAATTCTTGTTGATGTGGGAGTTGGAAGTCTCTTCAAACTCTGAGATTCTGTAATTCTGTGGTTTACTGTAATAATCTGGGTTTTTTTTCCTCCTGATTTACCAACTAGAAATTAGCTCAAGGGTTTTTCCCAAAACTTTCCAAAGAAAGTTCCCCTCCTGGTTCTGTCCAAATGTTGAAACTTTTATCTTGAAATAACTTTTCAGGATGAGAAGGGTACTCAAAACTGTGTCATATAAGTTCTTGTTGAAGAGATTTTAGAGTGTTTAGTATATAGAAGAGAATATTTGGGAAGGAAAATGACTCTTACCTTCAAGTATTTGAAGAGCTGTTATATGGAAAAAGAATTGGGTTTATTCCAGGTAGCACCAGAACCAAAGGATGAAAATTACAAAGTGGCCGATATTGATTCAAGAGGAGTTAAGTATATAATAGATAGAGTGCAGGACTGGAGTTAGGAAGACTGACTTAAAATCTGGCCTCAGATTCTTTTTAGCTATGTGACCCTGAACAAGTCACTTAATCCTATTTACCTCAGTTTCTTCATCTACAAAATGATCTGGAAAAGGAATGGTAAATCATTCCAATATTTTTGCTAAGAAAATCCCAAATGGAGTCAACAAGAGTTAGACTTGACTGAAAATGGTACAACAACAAAGATTTTGATTCAACATAAGGAAAAACTTCAAAAATAATTAAAGCTGTCCAAAAATGGGAAATACTAATTTATAAAGTAGGGAGTTCTCTGTCACAATATGTGTTTAAATGACTACTTGTTAGGGATATTAAAGCACTATATGAAATTTGGAGATCCACATTTATTTTAAATTTTATTTTAGATTCTCAATTTTCTCCTTCCCATATTCTTATCCTCCACCAATTTAGAAGGCAAGAAAGGCAAAAGTTGTCACAAAATACATAGAATGAAGCAAAATAGATTCCTGTGTTAGCCATATCAAGTCAGGAAAGGAATGGAGAAGAAAAGAAAAGAACAAAACATAACAGAATAGGAAAAAAGCTTTAATATATACTCTGAGTCTATTAGCTCTCTATCTGGAGATGGATAGCATCTTTCATCATGAGTCCTTTGGAACTGTGGTAGCTGATTTTCAAAACTGTTTGTCTCTATAATATTGTCATTACTGTGTAACTTTTTCATCTGGTTCTGCTTTCTTTACTGTGCATCAGTTCATACCAAGTCTTTCAGCTTTTTGGAAATCATTCCTTTCATCATTTTTTACATTATGATAATATTCCATTAGATTCATATACCATGCCTTGTTCAGCCATTCCCCAATTGAGGGGCACTATTTCATTTTCCAGTTCTTTGTCACCATTAAAGCAACTATGTATAAATATTTTTGTATATAGTTCTTTGATCTCTTTGAGGCATAAATCTAAAAGAGGTTAGATAAATTCACAATTCCACTAATAATGCATTACAGTACCTGTTTCCCATAGCCCTTTTAGCTTTTGCCAATTTTCTTTTCTTCAACTTTGCCAACCTGATGGGTATAACATGATACCTCTATTATTTTAATTTATATTGCTTTTTAATATGACTATTGATAGTTTGGATTTCTTCTTCTACAAAATGTCTATCTATACATTTTAACCACGTATCAAATGAGAATGGCTTTTATTTTTGTAAATTTGACGCAGTTCCTTATATGTCTTAGATATGAGACCTTTATCACAGAAATTTGCTGCAGAGATTTCTCCCCACCCCTGATTTCCTGCTCCTCTTCTAATATTAACTTTATTAGTTTTGTTTGTGCAAAAACTTGTTAATTTTATGTAATCAGAATTGTCCATTTTACTTCCTGTGAATCTCTGTATATCTCATTTGGTCATGATTTCTCCTATTCATAGATCTGACAGGTCATTTCTTCCATGAGATGCACAATTTAAAGGAACATGTGATAAAGGTCTAAAAAAAAAACAGTGAGAATAATTATCCATGAGACAAACTAAAAAAAAAAATTAATAACTTTTTATTGACAGAACCCATGCCAGGGTAATTTTTTATAACATTATCTCTTGCACTCACTTCTGTTCCGATTTTTCCCCTCCCTCCCTCCACCCCCTCCCCCAGATGGCAAGCAGTCCTATACATGTTAAATAGGTTACAGTATATCTTAGATACAATATATGTGTGCAGAACCAAACAGTTCTCTTGTTGCTCAGAGAGAATTGGATTCAGAAGGTATAAATAACCTGGGAAGAAAAACAAAAATGCAAGCAGTTTACATTCATTTCCCAGTGTTCTTTCTTTGGGTGTAGCTGCTTCTGTCCATCCTTGATCAATTGAAACTGAGTTAGATCTTCTCTTGAGACAAACTAAAATTAAAATTAGTCAATCTGGAAATCAAACTCAAGCTAGATAGGAAGTCTTTAAGTGCTGGTTGAATATAGAGAGGAGACTCAACTAGCTGTTGTCATTTCATTGGAAATAGGTTATAGCAGAATGAAATGGCTTTAAATAGCAAAAAGGTTAAATAAAAGGAGAAGCAGAAATGGAAATGTTTTATCTTCAAGATTTCAATATATTCATAAATAACTGGCATATGGTTAGGGGTAGAAGAGTACTAAGAATGCAGTTCTTACAAACTCCTTGCTCCTTGATTTCCTTTCTTCCTCCAAAAGTATGGACTATCTTAGTCACATTAAGAATTGTTTTGGTGCTCCAAATCACTATTAATCAGAGAAATGCAAATTAAGACAATTCTGAGATACCACTACACACCTCTCAGAATGGCTAAGATGACAGAAAAAGATAATGAGGAATGTTGGAGGAGATGTGGGAAAACTGGGACACCAATACATTGTTGGTGTATTTGTGAACAAATCCAACCATTCTGGAGAGCAGTTTGGAACTATGTTTGGAAAGTTATCAAACTGTGCATACTCTTTGACCCAGCAGTGTTACTACTGAGCTTATATCCCAAAGAGATCTTAAAATAAGGAAAGGGACCCATATGTGCAAAAATGTTTGTGGCATCCCTCTTTGTAGTGGCAAGAAACTGAAAACTGAGTGGATGCCCATCAATTGGAGAATGACTGAGTAAATTGTGGTATATGAATTTTATGGAATATTATTATTCTGTAAGAAATGACCAACAGGATGATTGCAGAGAAGCCTGGAGAGACTTACATGAACTGATGCTAAGTGAAATGAGCAGAACTAGGAGATCATTATAAAAAGCAAAAGCAATATTATATGATGATCAATTCTGATGGACGTCGCTCTCTTCAACAATGAATTGATTCAGACCAGTTCCAATTGTTCAGTAATGAAAAGAACTATCTACACTCAGGGAAAGGATTGTGGGAACTGAGTGTGGAGACAACATAGCACTTTCACTCTTTCTGTTGTTTGCTTGCATTTTTGTTTTCCTTCTCAGAGCTTTTTTTTTCTTTCTAGATACGATTTTTCTGGTATAACATGATAACTGTGTGTGTGTGTGTGTGTATATATATTTTGGATTTAACATATATTTTAACATGTATTAAAATACCTGCTATCTAGGGGAGGGGGTGGAGGGAAGGAGGGGAAAATTTGGAACAGAATGTTTCACAAAGGTCAATGTTGAAAAATTATCCATGCATATGTTTTGTAAATAAAAGTTATAATTTTTAAAAGTTAGATAAATAGATAGATAAAAAGAATTGTTTTTGACTTGTACAGAATGATGCTAAGTGAAATAAGCAGAACCAGAAAAACCATTAAACACAATATCAGCAACACTGTATGATGATCAGCTATGAATGGTTTTGCTCTTTTTAGCAACACAATGATCCAAAACAAGTATCAAGGCTCAGGATAGAAAATTCTTTGAATGCAGATTAAAGCATATTTTTTCACTTTATTTTTTCATGATTCTTCCCTTTTGATCTTTTTTTTTCTTTTACAACTGTTACTAGTATGAAAATATGTCTTATATAATTGCACATATATTACTATATCAAATTGCCTATCATTTTAGGAAGAGAGAAGAGAAGAAAGGCAGGAAGAAAAATTTGAAACCAAAAATCTTGTAACAAATAAATGCTAAAACTTGTTTTCAGGTATAATTTGAAAAAATAAAATACCATTAAAAACTTAAAAATAAAATTTCAAAAAAAAAAGAATTATTTTATAGGACATGTCACAGTAAAATCTATCACTAAGAATACGACCTCTTCCTATAAGAGATTTCTGAAAATAAGACAGAATCTAGTGTGAGTTGGAATGAGTTGGGTACAACCCTGCCTAATAAGTCTATCTGATTTGTACAGGTCCTTCTTGTCCATTAGCATCAATCCTCATCATATCCATTATCAGGACCAAATATTTACTAAAAATTCATTGTGCATTTAATATCATAATCTGTACTTTTAGAGACATCATTTAAAGACTATGAGCTTAAGCAAGCTACTGTTTTTCCTAATCATGCTTTCAGAAATCTGTCAGAAATGTCTGTTCTTTAGCCAAAACTCCACAAGAAAACTGTCCATTAGTTCTTTGGAAAATAATAACTCTGAAGTAAGGAATATACCATTTTGATGTATTACATCATCCATTTTCTAAATCAATACAACTCAACAACTGACTGAGTACCTACCATGTAGTACTTTTAGAATGATGAGAGGAATCAAAATCACATTACAGAAGGATCAGCTGAAAGGACTTGTGAATATTTAAATTAGATAAGAGAAGATTTATTTAGTATGGAGTGAACTTTAAGCCCCTGAAAGATCATCATACAAAAAGCATAGGAGAGGAGAGTTAGTCTGGGTAGCCCCGGATGGCAAAACTAGAAATGGTTAAAAATTTCAAGAAGACAAATTATAATTCAATAAAAGTATGATATGGGGGGGGGGGAAATAATAACCATTTATATAGTGCTTACAATATGCCACGCATTGTATTAAGTATTTTTAAAATAAATATTTCATTCAATTATATTCCACCTTCTTAACATATGTATCTGAGCTAAGCTTGTTCAAAATTCTATAAGAAGCTGTTACACTAAAAGTTGTCAGTATTGAACCTGACAGAAAATACTGAGACAACCACTTTCTGATTTTGAATGTGATAAGCTATAGAAAATGGAAGAGTTGTGGACGCCCAAATGACTATATAATTTTAGGAAAAATATAATTTATATTTTTATACACAGAAAATGATTTTTTATTAGTTATAAACTAACATGTTGTTTAATGAGAAGATACACAGTCCAAACTCAGAAAGATAAATGAAAAAAGAGGAGCAAAAGGACAAATCTCAGAACTGCATCTTCTAAGTATAAAGATAGAAGGGATATATACTACAGTTGCTGTTGATGAGTAAATCTAACTAAACAGAAGAATAGTTTGGAAGCAGATAAACATAAGCGACTTGATAGATTGAGTAGTTTGGCTGAAACATTATGCCCAATAATGAAGTGTCAGTCAAGCATAGTGTGGATTAATGCAATTTAACAATGAAAGTTTTTGTTTAACACAGAAGGAACTTTTATCAATACTTCCTGAAACAGAAAGAAGATACTGAAGTTTACAGTCTCGAGAATTGAGTTACCCTGGGCACGAGTTTTCCTCAGCCATGTATTACTTTGGCAGATTTCTATAAGTATGTATCCACTCTTCCCTTAACAGATACTGAGTGCATTGCTGAAGGGTTATATGTGGATTTTGGCATACATTATTTATGTTCTTGCTTTAATATATGAGTGCCTGTGATGTCATATTTTATTTTGCTTTATTGTTAAGTAATTGATTATTTTTAAGATCTAAAAATGTCACTATAGAAGTGCATTGGAAGCATCTCAAAAGCAAGAGAAGTGAGGGGGGAAAAAGAATAAGCATTTATTAAGCACATATTATGTGCCAGGTATTGTACTAAGGGCTTTACAAATATACACTGGAAAGAAAATAATGGCAGGAGTATTAGAGCAGAACAGGGTATTCCTGGCTCTGTCACTGACCCAAGTGACTTTGGGAAGTTACTTTACTTCTCTGAGCATCAGATGCCTCCTCTCTAAATAAGAGGCTTGGATCAGGTGATACTTAAAACTCCTTTTTGTTCTAAATTTCTAGATGAATCATGCCTTATCTCCAGGCTAGTACAGGAAGGCTTTCTGGAGGATGGGGAATTACAGGAGTTACAAAAACCATGGAGAGCTCAAAGGAAGGAAACAGAGAAACATTTGGCAAACTCTGAGAAATAGTTTGAAAGCAAAATGATATGACTACTTAGAAGTAGGTTTTCCTGAGAAAAATTTAAGGAAAGAAAAGCAAAAATTTCTGGGTTCAGAAATACAAAGCTACCTATATCTGTGAGGGACTTTGAAATGTGCTAAGGCAGTGGTTCTCAAAGTCTGGTCCAGAGAAGCCTGGGAATCTCTGAAATCCTTTCAGAGAGTCTACAAATTCATAATTAGTTTTTATTTTTAATGTGATCAATATCTATACTATAAACCACATAAAAACTCTTTGGACAGATCCTCAATCATTTTAATAGATAAAGATATTGAGAACAAAAGTTTGAGAACCACTGTGCTAAGGACTTTGGTTTTGTGAACAATTAAATGGCACATTTAGTTTAGATGTCAACAATTCAGCTAGAACTAGCAGCAGCAGCCCTGGGGACCAACTGTCAAGAAAGGGTCCTAGTAATAAGAAGTCTCTAGAGGGTGAAGCAGTGAGTAGCCCAAATAGCAATTGAGCCAAGGACCATGGATGCTAAATTCAAGTAGAAAAAAAGAAATGGATTCCAAATCAAAAATGAAATAATAGGAGGCAAAATCAAGAAAAATGATGAATCCAAATGAATTCAGAGAGTGATGTATTATATATATGTATATATATATTATATATATATGTATATATATTATAATGAAGATCAGAGTTATAGTAGGAATTTCCGCTGAGATGGAAAAACTGGAGATGATAAACTCCTTGCCTTAAAGAGTGATTGTCCCTTTCACAAGACCTCCTTTTTATGCTGAAAAAGTGGTTTCTTGTAACAAGTCTCCAAAATTTATAGAATCATAGAAACTAAGTTTTTTGAAAACAGTAGATATGCTGTGTGACCCTGGGCAAGCCACTTAACCTCAAATGCCTCAGGAAACAAAGAAACAAAGAAAGGAAGGAAGGAAGGAAGGAAGGAAGGAAGGAAGGAAAGAATGGAAGGAAGGAAAGAAGGAAGGAAGAAGAAAGAAAAGAAAAGAAAGAAAGAAAGAAAAATAGTAGACATGTCCAATTTTATCTTTGCATTCCTTGCCCCTGGCGTAGAGCAAGCATTTAATATTTGTGGTTGAACTGTACAACCTTTGAGTTAAAAAGTCATTAAGATATCATCTAATTCAACCCCCAGATTCAGGGAAGTAAGACAGTAATTATTATTATGAATTTACATACTTGGAGAACTAATCTCCAAGTTAGAAAGACCTCAGTTTAAGCCCCACCTCTTATACATTCAGGCTGAATTACCCTGGGCAAGTTGTTCAATTCCTCAATGTTCTGGGTCATTTTCTGAGTCTAAGTTGCAGAGAAGGTACTGGCCTACAGAGGCAAAGGAGATTTCCTACCTAGAAATTTCATCAGTTAACCAGGTATCTATTATCTGGCCTTAATTTACAGATAAGATAATTGAAGCACAAGCTAACAGGAACTTACCAAAAGTGAAATGGGCTATTTTGGAATGTGTTCCTCATTACTGGAAATGTTCTAGCTAATAATTGTTAGGTATGATGCTATGGATTTTCTTTTTAGGTATGAGTTGGATTAGATGGCCCTCCTATATCTAAAATGCTATGATGTTGAGGCTCAAAACTATGAAGTACCAAGATCACATGGTTGCTTATGAGGGAAGGGGAAGGGGCAGAATGCAAGTCTCATGCTGCCTCCTTAACTATGGATGGATTTCAATAGCAGCACAACCTATGTGGCCTTGTTAGCAAGAAAATCAGACCAACTCTCAGTTCCAATTTTCTCATCTATAAAGCAAGGGAATTGGGCTGTACGGTTCCTTGTTATGCTAAAATCCTGTGCTGCTCTCTGGCAAAAAACAAAAAACAAAAAAGATTCCCATCCCCTTCCCATAACATTATTCTATTCTGTTCTACTAGACTAGCTTTGCTACATGCCTTTTAGTTTTATTTTGTTTTAATCCCAGGGTATCTTTAATAATATTGTCACTATGAGTAAACTCTGTATGTCTTTCCCTTACCAAATTTGAACTAGGTTTTTGCTTTCCTTCTTTTTCCCAACCAACCATGACTGACATACTGATTTCCTGGCTTTGTGGCTTTGTAGCTTAAAATGTATTGTTTTTCAGAACCGATCCTTGACTTCCTGTGGGTCTTCGGATGTGGGGCACATACCAAACAAAGAGGAATTTGTGTAGTCTTGTAGACATAGTATAAAGCCTGAAGATCCATTGAAGTGGTACATAGGGTTTAATTATTAACTCTTTCTCCAATGGTAATCAGCTTCCCACGCACATTCATGAGATACTAGCCCCTTCATCTTGTTTAACATAACTTGGCTGCCTACATTACAGTCTCTCCAACATATTTTGCTTCTGAATCACTATCCAAAATGGTGTTTCGCTCTTTTCAACAGTTATTTATCATCAAGAATCACGTTAAGTTGTGTGTCAACAGAAACTTTGCCAAGAATATCAGTCAGTCTCATTCTATTACTTTGTTTTGTTTTACTTTACTATCTTCCCTTCATTTCAAGTTTTCCCACCCCTGGTACTATATGTCATCTTCAAGGTCTCTGCTCTTTGACAATCCCAAACTCATCAACTCAATCTCACTTGCTCTATTACCAACAGTTCATTGCTTATTTTTGCCCTCTCTTAAAATTCAAGGCCCTTCTTTGAAAAAATTTTATGGTTTTCCAAATACCCAGTTTCCAAATCTGCCTCCATTTTTCATGACTCTGACCAGAATGTAATATTTCTTTTCTGTTTAAGTGAGCTCTCTTCCTAAATAGCCCCTTCTTGAACCAATAAATCTAAGGAGAGTTGCTGTGATATAATAATACTCTTCTATAATAACACTTACATACCATTATAAAATAATTACACTTTGCAAAATATTTCCATATGCTTTATCTCACTGATCCACATGACAACCAGAACTGTAAGTAGGTGGGACAGTCAGGGCACTGAAATTTAGAGGGAGTACTGACTACACACTCTCCTTTAGCAGATAGAAATTAGATTAGTTCTCCATTAGCACAAATAATTAGTTTAAATAATAAATTAACAGACTATAGAACAGCTAAATGCCAACTCTGTTCTCAATACTCCCTCCCTACTCTCTGGAATCTCAGTAGTAATCTTCAGAGTAGTATCTCCTGGAGTTCTTCCTTGCCACACCATAAGGTCCACTTACTACATAGGGATTTGTGTCCTGGTGTCTAGTATCTCCCTCCCCATACTGGTCCCAAGGTCTGAGGTCTCTCCCTATAAAATCTGCTTTTTCTGGGTTCTAGAAGTGCTAGCTAGAGTTCTGATGACAGATCAATGAATCAGAGAAATACAATTGGAAGGAGCCACATATCTAGTCCAAACTCTAACCCAAGTAGGAATTCCCTCTACAATAACCCAGATGAGCATCCAGCTTTTGTCTGAAAACCTCCAGTGATAGGAAACTCACTACCTCCCAGTCCTTTCCACTTCAGGATAGTTTTGATTGTTTTGATATTTTTCCATTCATGGAAGTGAAATCTTCCTCTTTGCCCTATAAAGTAAAGAGGAACTTATTTCTACTTAACAGAAAGGAATTTGAATCTCCAAGCAGGTGATTGCTCAAGGTCACACAGTTAGTAAATGACAATAGTAGGTGTCAATTCTAGGTTTACTTGCATGTAGGTTCTTACTAGAGGTTTGTTGAACTGAATTCTGCTTCTAATCAAGAACAATCTTCTTATCCATTTTTAGTACTGCTACCTTCTTCCATCCTTTGTTCATTCTTGTTAAAAACATGTATCTATACACAAATACTTAATTTTCTGTGGGTCTTGGATTATGAGGCTCATATCTAAAAGGCATTTGTGTAATCTTGCAGACACAGTAAAAGACTCAAAAATTATAGGATGTGAGATCCTTGTGATTTTTTTTTACCTGCCCACTCTCCTAATCCTGACTTCTATTCTTCAGTAACATCTCATTTGACAACATATGAGGATGAGCCTCTTTAAATGCCTCACTATATATATAATATATATATAGTGCTCTACTTCTTATTACTTTCAAATGAGATTCTAGCCTCAGTTCCTCTGTGTAGTTTCCCTTTTATGATATGTCCCTAGATGCCTTCACCCCCAAAATCTAAAGAACAGGTTCTAGTATTTCTCAGGACAATCCCTCTTCTATTTTCTCTTTAAGCAGCTCCACCATTCCTTTCACAGCTTCTAACCATTTATAGTTGCTATAAGCACCCCTGTTTTCCTCTCTGCTTGGCTCTCAGTAGACTTCATTTCCTGGGATTAAAGTCGAGTTTTGTTGCCTTCCCATGAGGTGTTCTTGGTCCTGGCCTCTAGTTGGGGGAGAAGAGGAAATATAGTTATCCCTTATATTCCTTGATAGTGAAAAAATATATGAACCTACTTTCATCACAATATCCCCTTTTTTTAAAAAATAAAAAGACCTTCAATCCCTCCTATTTCCTACCATATCAAATCCAAAGCACTTTGACCCTATTTGAAAAGTAATGGACTGGAAATTAGGATACCCGGATTCTAGTTCCAGCTTTGCCATTGTATCAGCATGTCTTTCGACACACTCTCACACATCCCTGCCTCTAGCATTAACTATTTGTCTTTTATCATCTTTGCCAGTTTTATGGACATTAGCAATTGGATGTACCTCTCTACCAATCTGTCCATCTACTCAACCTCATGATAAATCTAGCCTTTAGATTTTTTCATTAACTTCTCCTCCATTTAGGACTTCCAGAAGAAAGTATAATAACCAGCCATCATTAGCAACATTATGAGAAATGAAGTCCCTAACCTGAAAGTGCTGCAACTCATACTTTATTCCCATTTTTCTAGGTTCAAAAAGAGCCTTCCTCTCATCGACACTATGAGAGAAGGGGTACCTGTATAACTGTATGGCATATGTGAAATTACCTATGATTTCCCAGAGATTTAGAGATAAATCGAGAAATCATTTTGACATACCACAAAGGGCAATAAGGGGAATAGGATTATAGGATCTTTAAGTTCTTTTGCAATTCTAAAATTGTACTATCTGATGACATGTAAAGCTATACAAACACAACTCTGACAAGCAATCAGTTCAGTTAAACCTTTTCTGCTGCCTGACTGAAGGTCAGCAGCTCCACTTGCTGAGGATTAATTATTGACAGTGGCCCCAAAGAGAATGCAAAAAGTGCTGAAGACTATGCCAGAATGGAAATAACAGAGACTGCCTCTGGTCTTCTCCTGCTCTCTCCATCAATGCAAAACCTACCTCAGCAGACCCTGTTTGGGAAGGGGAGGCCTAGTTAGAAGTACTTATTTCATAATTAATAAAGGACTTAATGAAAGGTCTAATTTGACTAGTTATACCACTTGTAAAAGTAAAATTTCATTATTTTAAAAGTCACAGTCCAGTTCAATTAATTTTGTTCAGAGAATTTCATGACACATTTTAAAATAATTGAGCAATCCCTTGGGGAGTTTAAAAAAAAACTCTTTGAGGAGTCAGTGCTGGAACAGAGGAAGTATCTTCCATCACCTTCCCAGCTCCTGTTTTTTGGAACTCTTTTATATCCTTCCTTTCTCTTCTCTACCTAACCATTTTCTGTGCCCTAAAGCCTTACTTTGAAATATCACCCTGCTACTAACTTCTCCCTGGCAGGATCTCAATATCTTACAGGATAAAAGAGAATCCACCTTAAGGATTTTTTTTTTTTTTTTTTTTTTTTTTTAGGAATGCAATAAAGGAAAACACTCTGAGGAAAAGCATAGTGTTTTCCTTCATTGCATTTCTAAAATGTTCTTTTCTGTAACTGTAATCACTGATTGGGTGAATAATTACCATTGCCATTTACAAGGCACAAAACCAAGGATTTATACAGGAATTTATAAGAATAAAGCAGTGAAAGGCAATGTGATACTAATATCCAAATTAGCTAGTACCATTTAGTCAGTGAGAAATATGACTGTTGTGCTAGACATTGTCATAGAAAACTGACCATTACTCTTTCATTTTCATGTTCATGTTATGGTTTTTCATGCTTGTTCCTAGGAGTCTTGAATAATAAAGGATCATTTTCTCCAAGTGTGTGTGGTTTCAGCTGGTTTTGCCTTTATATGGGATTTATATAGTGATTTTTTTTTCCTTCACTAGAAAAGTGAGAACATGTTAAAGGACAAATTTGGGGAGGATGACAGAATTTGAGCAAATCTGGTTTAGTTTAGTAAAAATGCTAGGAAAAGGAAAACAATTTTTATTGTGTAAAACTGCATAACACTAGTGCTCTGACAATGCTGGTTTAGGCCCTCATACATTTCCCTGGTGGCCATGGAAAAATGACTCAATCTCTCTCGATTTCATCACCTGTAAAATGGGCATATTGCTGCCTATATACCACCTACAGGTTTTCCAAGAGTGAAAAACACTTTGTAAGGATTATTCAAAGACTATATATAATCTATCCCTAATATTTTTAAAAAACCTGATTTCTGGATACTAAAGCTCTTTGGAAATGAGAACTCATTCATTCTGTCCTTTTTTCATTTTTATTT
This sequence comes from Sarcophilus harrisii, assembly GCF_902635505.1. Taxonomy (NCBI): domain Eukaryota; kingdom Metazoa; phylum Chordata; class Mammalia; order Dasyuromorphia; family Dasyuridae; genus Sarcophilus; species Sarcophilus harrisii. Next base: position 194,007,145 of record NC_045427.1, read on the forward strand.
GTATTTTTTTTTCTGAATTTTACTAACAGTAAATGAAATAGAAATTGTCCATGAAAGCTGTTTGTACAGCTTTTTCTCTCTCCCTCTTCCCCCTTCTCCCCTGTTTCTTTCTCTTCTTTTTTTCTTCCTTTCTTTCTTTTTTTTTCCTTACTTCCTTTCTTTTCTTTTCAAAGTATCCTGCTTCTTTGTGTTTCTTTCTGGCTTTCCTTCTCTTCTATGAATTCTTAATTTAAAAATTTTTTTAAAATATGTAAAGTTCCACATTCTCTTCCTCCATTCCTCCTTCACCCACTAAAGAGGTAAGAAATATAATATTATTATATATATATAAATTTGTTTAAAACATTTCCACATTAGCTATATGGGGATAGGAAGGAAGGAAAAGAAAGAGAGAGAGAGAGAGTGAGACAGAGAGATATGCTATGGATTATATAAGGGTACTTATCAATTCAATGACATAACAAATATTAAGATCCAGAATTTATCAAATACTTTCCACTACTCTCCTTAGGTAACGATCAGTAATAAAGAATTTTAATTCCCCATAATTAAAGAAATCAGATATTCAGATTTTAGCAGTATTATTTTAAAATAAGAGTCAAAGTTTGTTCTGATATGAATCTCCATAGTTTATAAAAATAAAGTACAATAGTTTGGTTCAAAATACCTATTAAATACTGTAAAATAAAATCATGGGAAGACATCAGTATCCCTGGATTTTTTTTGGTAGACTCAATATGAGTAAAGAGAGTGACATAGAAGTTTAATGAAGGGGGGGGGGGGGGGGGGGGGGGGGGGGAATTCTCCAGGAGGCTCTGAGGTGGGACAGAAACAGGGCCCCAGCCTGGGGGATCTGAGGTCACAGAATCTCAAGATCTAGAAGTAACTTCAAACACTATCATATTAAACACTTCTCTGCAGTGAAAGAGAACTTATTCCTTCAAGCTGAATATCTCTAGTTCCTTTAAGTGACCCTTACATGTCAGGTCCCCTCACTATCCCTATTGCCCTTCTTTAGACACACTCCTACTGATGTCCAAAATGTAGCTCTGAGCACTGAAAGCAATTTTCTGTATGTGTTCTGATCAGAGCAAGCAAGGCATAGAATAAGAACAATGTCATGATTACAAATATCCAAATGTAGAAGGAGATACTTCAAATAGTAGTAGGTTCTCTTTCACTAGGATTCTTCTAGTGAGGCTAGGTGACCATTCACTGGGATATTTCTAAACCAGAAATAGGTTTAATGTGATAAATGTGAGAAATTCAGAAGAATTTGGAAACTTACATGAAATCATACAAAGCAAACTATACAGAATCGGGGAGGAGGGGGGAATATATATATATATATATATATAATATATATATATAATATATATATATATATATATACACAATTGCTTTAATGATGTAAATGAAAAGATGACTAAAAGGAAGGACTCTGAGTAACTGAAAAAACAAATGAAGGTCCTAGAGAATAGCTAATGAAACATGCTCATAGAAAAGGGGAAAGAGAAGAGAGAGATACTGAAGAAAAAAATAGTAGGACAAAATATTATATACATTGTCAGATATGTTGAGGTAATTGGTGTTTTTGTTTAACTTTTTTGTCATCTGGGAGAGATTAATGAGGAGAGGGCAGAGAGAAAAATGGTGATGTAAAGACAAAAGGCATCAGTAGATCTCATTTTTTTAGTCAGCACAGAAATCTATTTCTCTAAGAAATTGGAGAAAGTATACACAGAAGACAGTAGAGCATAAAGGGGGTCTCTCATTGAGAGATAATTTTGCTCAACCAAGAGAGAGTCCCAAATCTCTGAATGCTTTCCCCTTCTTAAAAAAAAAAAAAAAAAAAAAAATTAAAATAGGGCTTTCCAAATTTTGGAGAAGAAAAAAAAAACAAAGCATTTTTTATATTAGGGGATGAGAAGAAAGGGAAAAATACCTTTCATAAAATGCTTGGGTAGTGACTACTTAGTAAAAAGCTGAGACAATTCAGACTAAATTATATGCTTTTTTTTTTTTTCTTGGTTTGCAAGGAACTAGATTTACTCTTCATTTTGGTGATTTACCATACAGAGATCTAATCTGTACCAATAGGGAAGATGAATCATCTGGGAGAAACAGACATGTCTGGACACTCAGACTACTCTAAAAGCTGATTCTTTTAAAATATATATATTCAGAAAACACAAGGTTAGTCTTTGACTATTCTACCCTTGATAAGCACCTCCCTTCACTATCTTTTATAAAAATATAATGGTGCTCTAACTTTCATTGATTCACTTAGACTGCTTTCCTGCATTGAGAGTGTAGAGAATAGTATTACAACAAGCCTGGTGAGTTATGTCAGCATTTCTTTTCTAGTCCTATTTTTAAGATATTTATAATGAGGCCACTTTTTTTTTACCCTTCAGGTCATCCTTTAATAAAATTTAAATTTTAAAATTAATGAAATTTCAGCCCAGGGACAAATATTTTAGTTTGCAAAAATCTATCCATGTCCTTATTTTTTTAATGTCTAAAAGTATAATATAATGAGCATTAATGTGTTTTAGTCTTTACCCAACATTCTTAGCTTTTTTTTTTTTTAAGATTGAGAAGTAACACAGTACTGTTCTTGGAATTGAAGGACTTGAATGCAATCCAGGCTGTACCATTTACTATCTGTCTAATGTTGGGCAGCTCCCTTAACCTCCCTGGGCCTCAGTTCTATCATTTGTGAAATGAAGGAATTGCACTAGATGGTTTTTGAGGTTTCTTCAAACTCCAGAGTTATGGGTCTATGACCCTAAGAAAGCTTTGGAATAGCTAATTCCAGCTTTCCATGATACTACAAGTCAGGATCTTTATCACAAGTGTCAAGTTCACCGAGTGATGCTGTCACCAATTCACTTGTAGACATCCCCAAGCACACATCTGTCCGTGGCCAAAAAACTAGGCTGTTAAGTGGCATGTTTAACCATGTTTATTGTCCATGTGATTGGGACTTATGGCCATTCCTGGATGATGTGCATTATGGCATCCAAAACAAATGAATCATACTATAGTATGTCAACTATTTATAGAAACACCTACACTCTTTTCTTCATTGTGTATTACATCCATCAAAGTTAATAAAATCCTAGAATCCTAAACTGCTAGGACTGAAAGGATGACAGGATCATAGAAACTGAAAGGGACTTTGAAAGATCATTTAGGATCTTTCCTCCCTACAGCAGGGAATTCACTTTAAATTTTTGTTCCTATATGGTAAGACTTCACTTTAGCAATATGTGATTATCTACTCTGAAAAGTTTTTGGCTTTTTTTTTGTTTGTTTGAAACATTATGACTGAGCTCTTCATAGATTTCTTTTAAACAATAAATTAAAGAAAATAGGCACTTAATATATGTTAATAAATAAAGAAGTGAATATATTTTAAATTTCAATTTATGTGAATCTTTAATTTGATTCAATTCAACAATGTATTAAGTACTTCCTCTGTTTTTTTTAGGGATCATGGATCACAACTCTAAAAGGCACCTAAAACATACTTGTTAACATTTGCAGAGGTAAAATTAAAGATTCACTGGCAGGTGGGCTACATATCTCCAGGGCCCAATCTGCCAACAGGTAGAAATCTATCACCCAAGAATAGAACATGCTTACAACTTCCAAAAGTCTGAGCTTATTATGAAGAATGTGAATTGTCTGATTCAGTTGCTTCACCTCTTTTTCAGTCTTCCATCCTGACTTCCATTTCACTACTCATTATTAATAGGCCCACTAAAGGAAAACATAGAGTTGAAATTCAAACCAGACAGTTGTTTTGTTTATTAGCTGCTGTTCTGGCAAAATGTTTGATGAAAAAAGTTTAAACTATTGGCTAAAATGAGGCCCGGAATAATCAGTGAATTTCATTTATTTATCTTACATTTATTCCTTTAACTAGAGAATTATGGAATCTCAGTTAGAGAAAATCTTATAAACCATCTAGAGCAGATTCTACTAGACAGGAGCTTAGGCACAGGATTCACAAGACCTGGATTCAAATCCAGTTTTCAGTCATTTCCAAGGCATGTGACTATGGTTAACCTTTTTGAATCTTATTTTCCTTACTTATAAAAGATGAGGATAATACTATTTTTTGAGGAAAATGCTATTTTCTTGCACAACCTGAAAAATAAGAAAATATATTTAAAAGGATTGCACATGTTTAACCTATATAAGTGATTGCTGTCTTGAGAAGGCAGAGGTAAGAAAGGGAGGGAGAAAAAAAATTGGAATGCAAAGTGTTACAAAAATGAATGTTGAAAACGATCTTGGAAGAATAAAGACACGTTTAGAAAAATACTATTAAAAAAAAAAAAAAAAAGATGATGCCCCAGTTCCTAAGGAACTTATAAACAGACACACTGGATACAGTGTCCAGCTTGGGATCAGGAGCCTCCTATTCCTAAGTTCAAATCAAGCCTCAGACACTTAACTAACCATGTGACTCTGGACAAGTCACTTAACCCTGCTTGTCTCACTTCATCGTTTGCAAAATGAGTTGAAGAAGGAAATAGGAAACCATTCTGCTATCTTTTCTAAGGAAAACTCAAATGGGCTCACAAAGAGTCAAATACAACTATAATGAATGAACAACAAATGTCTAAGTTGAATTTCCAGCGATGTGTTTTGTTAAGTGCTTGAAAAAATGAATTAAAGAAAAGCTTAACAATGACAGGGGAAAGAAGGGAGAGGGAACACCAAATAACAAAACAAACACCAAGACTGGATCCCAAGTCTGACTCTGTGTGACCCTGAGTAAGCCATTTTAATACTTCTGTCCCACCGTTTCCTGAATTTTAAAAGAGCAATGTAATAAATAACTGTAGCACCTACAGCTAGGTTCAAACTGGGTAATGTGTAGCAAGTGCTTTGCAACCTTTAAGCACTAAAGGCAGGAAAGTAAGCACAAGTAAGCACTCTAAGAATGCAAAGAAGAGTGTTCATTCTCAGACAATATCAAATAAGTCACTTTTTTTTTTTTTATAACTGACCCCTTGCCAGGGATACTTTCATAGAAAGAGCAGTGTTAACAAAGCTTATCAGTTGATATAACCACGCACATTTAAAACCAAACACAAATTTCCTATCCAGAGAAAACTAAAACTCAGGATTATAAAAGGACCTGTAGAATCCTATCCGCAGCTCAAGGGGAAAAAATCCTTTTACTGGAATTTTGTTGTGTTTAAAAACAAATCTCTTGGCACTCCTTCATTAGTGTTGTTATAATGGCTCTCCTTCCAGGCTGCTTCTTGAAATTGCTGAAAAGCAAAACAAGATTTTAAAGAACAAGATACATGAGAAACACTCCTTCTTCCTCTTTAAATATGGATGCCCGGTGAGAGTAAAGAATGTAGGGGGAAAATCATGAAAATCTATTATGGCTCCAGCTGCCATATCTTACAGGACTGCTCGGGTGTTTTATGGCATTTTTGTTCGCAAGAGATTGCTATAGAGATCTCAGCATTGCCGGTAGCCACACCAATTTCCAGGCTTTGCTGCTTCAAGAAGACCAGATTTTCTTGATTAATAACAAAAGGTTTTGTTGAGATCAGAGCTGTTTCCCACCATCTCTATGCAAACCCAGCAACACAAACTGTGTACATTAGCATTTCAAGGAGCTTCCTATTAAGGATCGCAAGAAAAGCTCCTCTTGGTGGGTAAAATCCATTTTGTCCTCTCTTGTGACATCTGTTCTCACTTTTAAAGCCAGAAAGGAAACTAGATAATGCCAGAGAGGCTTTTGAGTTACAGTATTGGCACTTGGGATGCAGCTTTGGACCAGAAAGGCATGTAACCTTCTCGGACATATATGAGGGTATAAAAGGGGAAATCTGCATATTCCCATTTTGTGTAGCAGAGTTTGAAAAGTATCTCTCAAACTTTTAATTGTCTTTTTCATGATTTCTTAATTACATTTTCAATTACTCCTAAACCGTACAAAACTGGGTGCTTTAAATTTCAAATTTTTTTTCTTCTATTTGAATGTTTATTGCTACATATGCTTTTGTGTTTCATTTCTAATTTCCCTAAAGCTCATTTTGTTTTTGTTGAGCGGATAAATGTAAGGAAATGCAGTTAGGCAACTGAAATATGTATAAAAAAAGATAGAAGGAAAAGTACCAACCAATCAACTAAAAAATTAAATAAGTCCTGTAGACTTGCTCTCTCTTTATCCCATCTGTGCAACATAGCTCTTAGGCCTCTTACATTGGTCATCCTGGAAACAAAGTGAAGGCAGATTCCAGCAGTTTTTCCATTCACTATTCATTCAGAGGTTCATCAGCTCCATATGGATCCAGCCAACTGCTGTGTTAAATCAGAGCCCTTTCCCAGAATTGACATGGTAATGAAGTCATGGTATTGCTCACAGAAAAGACCTCCATAGGTATTCCCCTTTAGAACAAATGCACCCTTTTCACCCCATTCAGGCCTGAAAATTATCTCATAACATTACAACATCTGTGAACTGGGTTTTGGCCTTTTGGTGTCTAGAATGTTTTATTAGAGTGCCATGCCTTACACACTAGTTAACAGGAGGTGACACAGGGGTCCCAGCTCCACCACAGAGGCAAAATGAAACAGAGGGGCTTCCCTCCCCAACATGCATGGCTTCTTTCTTGGCCTTTGTGTGGGGAGACTTAATTTGTCCTTAAATGCCAGGACTTTGATTTAGACCAGTGCCTTGCAATCAAAATTCTGTCCACTCACTTTCAGGTATTAAACAAGCACACCAGTATTCACCTCTTAAATGAAAACTCCTTGATGGAAAATCTTATAATTAGTTGAGCAAGGAGAAACAAAGAGAGAAGAAGAAAGGAAGGAAGGAAGGAAGAGTAAGAGGGAAGGAGGGAGGAAAGGAGAGAGAGAGAGAGACAGAGAGAAAGAGAGAAAGAAAGAGAGAAAGAGAGAGAGAGGGAATGAATGAAAGGAAAGAAGGAAGGAAGGGAGAGAGAGAGAAAGAGAAAAAGAAAGAGAGAGAAAAAGAAAGAGAGAAAGGATGAAAGGAAGGAAGGAAGAGAGAGAAAGAGAGAAAGAAGGAGAGAAAGCAAGAAAAAGAAAGAAAAAGGGAGAGAGAGAAAGAAAGAAAGGGAGAGAAAAGAAAGAGAGAGAGAGAAAAGAAAGAAAGGGAGAGAGAAAGAAAGACAAAGGAAGGAAGGGAGAGAGAAAGAAAGGAAGGAAGGAAAGGAGAGAGAAAGAAAGGAAGGAAGGAAGAAAGGAAGAAAGAAAGGATGAAGGAAAAAAGAGACAGGGAGGAGAGAGGGAAGAAATGAAGATAAAGGGAATGAGTTCACGTGAGTGTGTGTGTGAGAGAGAAAGAGAGAGAGAGAGAGAGAGAGAGAGAGAGAGAGAGAGAGAGAGAGAATTGATTTTAGTTAAATGAATTTGAATTTGATCTATGTTCTAGCAAATGACATTTGTTCAACTAATAAGTATATTTGAACTTTGTTTAATCTGAACCAGGTCAATAAAATCTCCAGTAAAGCATGAAGACTGAGGGAATTTATTGAAGGACTACATTATCGACATCTGCAACTTATATGTATTCTGCCCTGATACAATGATTTCATTTAATTTGATTTGACATTTAAGAGCCCTTTTTGGAAGGGGGTGGTGGAAATGAGAATTTCTTTACTCTCTCTACAATCACCTCACCTGATTCTGTTCACAGATGAGAAGAATAAATGTCACATTCATTACAAAGAGCTACAGAAGATCCTAGATATGGGTTTGACTTGAAGGGGAAACTTCCTTGTTCTATTCAATGAAAGTAACATGTACATATCTGAGGGTAAATTTTGGCTCTAACACTGTGCATGCATTTTTTTTCTGCCAAAATTCAAGTGGTAGTTTGAATAAAATGTTCTTGACTGCTTATGAAATGAACTTGTGGTTGACAATTGGAATGTATGCAGCAGATCATTCAAACAGGCACTCTAGCCATGGGGCCTGAGTTTTCCTTGTTGTATGGGGAGGGATGACAAAGGATTCTTTTCACAGACTTTTCACACAAATGATCCTAAGTTTCTATCTCTTCACTTTTGGAAAACTTTTCAGGTCACACCTGTTTTTTATACCAAAATGTCTTGCCTAAAAACATTATTCATCCAACAATTCTTTATGTCCCACCTTGTATGTGTACACATTGCATTTGATGCTCTGGTCTGGAAGTGCTAAAAAAAGAAAGAAAGAAAGAAAGAGAGAAAGAGAGAAAGAAAGAAAAACAAAAGTTTGTTTTCCGTCTTCAAGGAACCTCAATCCTATAGCAAAAAAGAAAAAGAAAAGAAAGAAAAATAGAAATATAAAAAGAAAATCATGGAGATGGGAAGGATTAGAGTCATTCTCTGGGATCATAGAATTTAGAGCTAGAAAAAGCTTTAGAGGCTATCTTATTCAACATATTTGAATATGTTGTACAAAAGAGGAAATGGTATAGAAAATGGAAATGATCTGCTAAGGTCACATGAGTTATAAGTATCAGAGCCAGGATTTGAACCTAGGTCATAAGATCATAGATTTTTGACATAGAAAGTACTTTAGAGATCCTTAAGTCCAACCCCTCATTTTACAAATGAGGAAACTGAGGCCCAAGTAACTTGCTGATTAAAATTCTCATGGAAGGATTTGAATCTTGGTCTTTCTGACTGCAAGCCCAACATTCTTTCCACTAGACCATCCTGCCTTTTTCTCTGATTTTCAGAGTGATAAGACAAAAATTACTCTCCCCAGCAGAATGAAAAAGCAAGTAGGGAAGCCCAGAGAGTTACTTAAACTGATCATCTAGGGGAGGTATGAATTAACTCTGGCACTAATTCTTCCCTTCTCTTCCTCCCCTCCTCCCTCTACTTCCCCTCTCCCAACTCCTATAACACCAGCCACAACAGTAAGACTGTTAAACTGTTATTATTGAAGAGGTCTTGGTGTAGACTTGGGGTGGTTTCAGTTAACTTTGCCCCTAAATGGACTGATCTGGTACCCACCCAGCTATGGGCCTTTGGAACAAGAAGAATATATATATTTTTTAAATTGGGGAGGGGGGGGGGTATTGTGGTGAAAGAGGGAAATGCTCTTAATACTCCAGAGAAATTCTTCGTTCTATGCTAAACCTCCATGCTGGGAACTTTTATCTTCCTGTGAACCATTTTTAACCCCTTTGGGAATTATTTTTACCTGAGCATATTTAGATATGTTTTTAATTAAAAAGATCATTTGAGTTCCAAGATCTGAGTCATTCATTGCAACAAAAATAGAATTACAAACCAGGACATATAGACTCAAGGTCTTTTATCAATTTGTACTCTTTTGTATCAAGTTGTGGGGTTCAGTGGACTGAAGTTCAAGTTGGCCATGGTAGTCAAAAAACTTAATGTTATACTAGGTTACATTAATGAGGGGAGAGTTCCAAAACATTCTGTTATAGAACTAACTAAGAATTAAATTTACCAGAAGAAATAACCTTAACAGATTCAACTTTAAATTTTAAAACTCATTATTTTCCAAAAACATTAATTTTAAGAAGTATAAATAGAGAGAAGATAGAATGCTGAAGAGGCAAGCTGGTAGGATTTAACAGATACCAAAAGAAAGAAGACAAACCTAACAGAAAGCTCAAACCAGAAAAGAACAAGTTCAGAGGATGAACCAAGTGACTGACACATAAGTATCCTTCAATTCCTCTCTTCTTTCACTCTCCCAAAATTCTAACTTCTGGAGCTTGTACTGGGCATCCAAAGGACATCTGACAATGATTTTATAATGTGTAGGCAATAACTAACACCAGTGCTTAAGGGACATTTGAAGAGGGAGAGGAGGAACAATGCCTGTGGGCATCATGGTAATGAAAAGAGGGAGGTGTCTTTCTGAATATAAAATAATATAGACTTAGAGGAAGTTGGATTCTATTTATGTTAGCTTAGCGAATTAATTCGCTACAGCTACTAGCCAAAGATATATGGGCTCAATAAAAACAACAACAACTATGGAACTTTCATCTCAAAATACAACAGAATGAATGGGAGATTAACCTGTTGCTTTTATCAGACCACATCTAAAATGCTTTATTCAATTATGAGCAGTCCATTTGAGGAGAGGAATCAGTACAGTTGGCAGACTCAGAGCCATATCTCAAAAGGACCAATTGAAAAACTAGGGATGTGTAGCCTGGGGAAGAAAAGACTTGAGGTGGAATTAGAAATGATGCTGAACAATTTATTTGAAGGGTCATTGTGTGGAAGAGATATTAAATGTTTTCTATTTGGCCATATAGAGAGCAAAACTAGGATCAATGAGTGTGAAAAAGGCTAATTTCAAATTCTTGTAAAGAAAAGTTTGCTAACAGTTAACAAAAAGTAGAATGGCCTGGAGATAGAAGGATGCTGGAGTACCCTCCAACAAATGCCTTCTGTCTAGGTGAAGAGATGTGATATTTATCTTTCATTTTCAAAGAGGACCAATGACATTATGGAGTCATCTCTTGACTTGTGCACAAATTGGACTTAAGTGAGGCAGAGTACCGCAAAGTTGTCAGCCTCACTTTCTCTTCCAGAGCCATTAAAGTGGCAGGACAAAAATCAAGATTACTGGTGATAGTCAGTTATGCAGTAGATATCCTTGGTATCGTCAATGACTGACCAACAAGCTCTAAGATCTCCACAATACCTGCTTCAGCCACTTACATGGCTGTTGGAACAAATCATTCTAATCTGCCCGATGTGATAGGAAAAGTCTTCACACACTTGGAGTCTACCCCCTGCTAACTCAGGCCTATTGGTTACACTCAACCCGGTTTAGTCTATTTGCTGAGACGGTTTACTGGTGTGGCCCTGGACATGTTATGGCTCTAAGTAGCCACAGATTAGTGAATAAGGTGGACACCTAAGGTGAATGAAAAGGATTTACCTCACACCAGAGGTGACAGTCCTCCTTAATACTCCGTACAGCTCAAATGAAGAAAATAGCCACTGAAGCAATAAAGTGGCTTCTAGAATAAAACAGAATTTCTGCTCATGACTGAATGACAAGCCACTGGGAATATGAGGAGGAATGCAAGACAGGGTTCCTCATATATTGATCTTGATAATCCATCAAGACTTTACTTTCCAATATAGCAATTTTTCAGAAGGCTCTTTTTAAAAGCAACAAAAGTTTCCAGTGCTAGTTAGCATTTATGTTTATTTTTATATTATATTTATTTTTCAATTCAATTTTTCAATCAATTTTTCAATTCAACTTTTTAATTTCAAATATGCATATATAATTTTCAACATTCACCCTTGCAAAACCTTATGTTCCAAATTTTTTTCTCCCTCCTTCCCCCCATCCCTTCCCCTAGACACCAACTAATCCAATATATGTTAAATATGTACAATTCTTCTATACATACTTCTACATTTATCATGCTGCACAAAAAAAAATCATATCAAAAAGGAAAAAAATGAGAAAGAAAACAAAACAAAAGCAAACAACAACAAAAGTGAAAATACTATCTTGTGATCTACATTCAATTCCCCATAGTCCTGTTTCTGGATGCAAATGGCTCTCTCCATCACAAGACCATTGGAACTGGCATGAATCACTCACTGTTGAAAAGAGCCACATCTGTCAGAAATGATCACCATATAATCTTATTGTTTCTGTGTACAATGATCTCCTGGTTCTGCTCATTTCACTTATCATCAGTTCGTGTAAATATCTCCAGACCTCTCTGAAACCATCCTGCTGACCATTTCTTACAGAAAAATAATATTCTATAACATTCATATACCATAACTGATTTAGCCATTTCCCCACCTGAGAGGCAAACACTCAGTTTCCAGTTCCTTGACACTACAAAAAAGATTGCTATAAACATTTTTGTACATGTGGACTCTTTTCCCTTTTTTATAGCACTTATATTTAAAGGAAGTCCTTTGAGTGTGAGAGGGGAGCTAATAGACAGCTGACTCAGATGGATGCTATCTTCTCTTGTTTTCATTATTCCCTCCTCTAAAACTTAGATCTGTTTTCAAGAAGTACTTTGCCTTGATCTTTCATAGAATCACAAGATCACACAATAGGAAGGGACCTCTGAGATTATCTGGTCCACCCTGTACCCATACAGGAACTGTCTCATAAACATCCTCAACAGATGAATATCCAGCTTTCCCCTGAAAATCTCTAGGGAGGGGGAACTCGCTCACTCTCTCCTCCTTCTCCTCCTCCTTCTCCTCCTCCTTCTTTCTCTCTCTCTCTCTTTCTCTCTCTCTCTCTCCTTTCCCTTTCCTTTCCTTCCCTTCCTCCCTCCTTTTCTCTTTTCTTCACTCCATCCCTCCTCCCAAGACAGACCATTCTATTTTTGGACAGTTCTAGAGTTCAGGAAAAGTTTCCCTATGCTAAGCCAAATTCTGACTTTCTATAACTTCTCTCATTGCTCCTACTGCTGCCACTAGTTGATACCAAGGGCCAGGTCATTTTTCATCATTGTATCCCCAAAACCTAACCCAATTGTTATTTCTTCGTATTAAGTTTATGCAGTTGGTATTTCTCAAATGTTTGTTAAATTAAATTAAATACAGAAATTATCCTTGTATGGCCTTAGAAATTTTTGTTTCTAATTATTAATGCTCTCTCCTCAAACCATCCTGTATTTATCCTATATTTATTATCCTACATTGATTATCTATTTACTAAAACCTAGTAGAATGTAGGCTTCAGGAGGACATGAACTGTTTTCCTTTCTTCTCAGTACAGGAAGTTGCACATAAACACTTGAAAAAAATCCATGTTGATAGTAATTAAATTGAGCTTATATTTAATAAAACTGAAATATGAGAATTCTAGAGAAAAAGTCACTTGATTCTTTGTGCTCAGGAGATTTATTAGAGCAAGGTATTGTATGTTTTCATAACCCTTAGATCCTTATTATTATTATTAGTGAAAAAGTATATGGGATGTTTAGGAAGGATTAGCACCTCTGGTGTGAGGGGATATCATTTGACATCACCTATTTGAAAACGAAGGACAAACAACAATTATTGGGGGATGAATTGTTCAGTTCAAGTAGATTCAAGAGAGTCCCCCAGAAATCTGACTCATCAAAGTTCCTAAGAAGTCTTTTTCTTAGGCATAGGATTTGAGCCTTTTCCAAAGATATTCAAAAGAGAGGTAACAACTTTAGAGCTACGATCATAACTCCTTAGATCCTAGCAACTGCATGAACTTGATAAAGTGACAACCCCTGGACCTCAATTCCTCATCTGTAAAATGAGGAGAGTGGGCAAGATGGCCTGAGAGTTCCCTACATCTAGATCTTGTTTCTTCTAATTTATTTTGCTCACAGGCTGAGACAGCCATATAGGACAAAGTCAGGCAAACCCCTCTGAATCAGGTTCTGGGACTCTGCAGGTATCACTCCCCTGGGCCATCATCATACCACTCTATTTATCACCTCAGCTTTGGGCCCAATGCCCATTTGGTGGAGAGCCAACATCTTTATTACAGTGGTATTTGCTGAATTGCTTCAGCTCTGTCTCAGTGACTCATTTGTCTCAATCCCTTTCTTCAATCTCCTATTTCTTTCTTCTTCTGCCTTCCTGTTCTTAAAAACACATTCCCTCCCTCTGCTGTTTCACACCTTGTATCTCCCGAGGCATCAACCACTCCTCTCCACACATTCCCTTTCACTAAGTGAAACCATTGGCTAACACCCAATTGTAAACCAGTTGCAACATACAATGCATCTCCAAACTCTTGATGCCCTTAGGCCCCCAGGGCTAAGAGGGTTAAGATAATGATATGAACTTCTTCACATGCATTTAGTGTTTTCCACTTACAAGGTGTCACATGACATTACCTCATCTACAGATCCATAGAATATTAGGGCCAAAAGAAAGGTCATTAAGTACAAAACCATTTTAACTGATGAAGACTCTAAGACCCAGAGACTGAAGTGATTGCTGACCATCACACAAACTATGAGGAAAAAGAAAAATTCAAATTCAAGGCTCCTAACTTCAAGTTCCACATTCTTTCCAATACATCACAAATGACTCTATTTAATTCTCACAAGAGTCCTAGTGATGTAGGCAGGAGATACATCAGCTTCATTTTCTAGGGAAATAAGGTTCACAGATTTAAAGCTTTTTATATTGACTTTCCAGCTATATCAGACATCAGAACTCAATGATCCAGCCGTTCTTGCTCATCCTTCTTGTCTTGCACACGCATTGTTCCCTCCTTATCTTGGCCTCTTAGAATTCCTCATTTCCTCCAAAATTCAGCACAACCACCATCATGAAACCTTACTTGATCCTATTCCTAGTTCTAATAAACCCATCCTCCCCCAACTTACCTTGTATCTCTTTTGTATATACCCTAAGTCTACTTATGTATAGACTGACTCCTATAATATCTTTCTGGACAGAAACTGTTTGGGCTTTGGATCTCTAATATCTAGTATGGTACCTGGTATATAATAGACACTGCATAAATGCTTGTTGATAAACTAATAAAATGACACAGTCTGTAAGTGCTAGGGTTGGAACACAAATCCAGAACTCCTGGCTCAAAGTTTAATGACTTCTTCATAACATCATACCACCTCTCTCACTGCTTTCCCCTTAGATAGAAAAGGATATTTTATTCCTGCTTCAAATAACTTTGAATTCTCTGAAATTTAAGTATTAAATTAAAAATATTTTTTGTTCTAGAAGGAATGAAGTTCAACTCTAGATATCCTCTCACTTTTCCCTTCCCCTCTTCAAGATGCCAACTTTATACAGCTCCAAAGTACCACTTCATATCTGTCAGACTGGCTAATATGACAGAAAAGGAAAATGATAAATATTGTAAAAGATGTGAGAAAATTGGGACATTAATGCATTGCTGGTGGAGTTGTAAACTGATCCAAGCACTCTAGAAAACACTTTGTAACTACACCCAAAGAGCAGTCAAACTGTATAATCTTTGATCCAACAATATCACCACCAGATCTGTATCCCAAAGAGATTATAAAAAAGGGGGAAAAAAGTATCTAAATGTACAAAAACATTTATAGCAGCTATTTTTGTGGTGGCAAGGAATTGGAAATTGAGGAGATATCCATCAATTGGAGAATGACTGAACAAGTTATAGTATATGAATGTCAAAATGATAAATAGGTGGACTTCAGAAAAACCTGGAAAGACTTACATGAATGGATGCTGAGTGAAGTGAGCAGAACCAGAACATTGTACCTTGTAACAGTAAGATTATACATCGATCAACTATGATTGACTTGGATTTTTTCAGCATACAATCATGCAAGATAATTCCAAAAGACTCATGGTAAAAAATGCTTTCCACATGCAGGAAATGAATTATTGAGTCTGAATGCAGATCAAAACATACTATTTTCACTTTTTTTGTTATTTTTTTTGTCGTTTTTCTCTTTTGTTTTGATTCTTCTTTTGCAATATCATTAATGTAGAAATATATTTACATGATCACACATGCATAATCTATATCAAATTTCTTGTCATCTTGGGAAGGGAGGGAATTTGGAATTCAGAATTTTATAAAAAATTAAAATTGAAAACTATCTTTATATATAATTGGAAAAAAGAAAATACTATTTACAAAAAAACAGAGATACCATTTTTATCACTTTACCTTTCATTCCTTCATTTAACAAACATTTTTAAATACCTACTATATGCCAGATATATGTGGCAGCTAGGTGGCACATTAGATAGAGTACCAATCTTGAACTCAGGAAGACTCATCTTCCAAAGTTTGTCTGACTTCTATCTTTGTGACCTTGGCCATGTCACTTAACCCTTTTTGCCTCAGTTTTGTCATCTGTTAAATAAGCTGGAGAAGGAAATGGCAAACCACTCCAGTATTTTTGCCAAGAAAACCCCAAAAGGGAGCATGAAGAGTTAAACAGGACTCAAAATGGCTGAAAAACAACATATGCCAAATATTGTGCTAAGCCCTGGAGATACAGAAAGAGGTAAAACAAAGTCCTTGCTCCCAAGGAGTTTGAAATCCAGCAAATCATACATCTATCAAAATCACTTAATGTAAAAGATTAGTATTTTGGCTTGGAGGGGACCTTAGTCCAATCCTGCAAAATGTCAACTGGACAGATAAAAAGGTAAATATGTAACACAGAAAAGAAAAGGGACTGGCCCATAATTATACGTAGAGCAAGTAGTAGAACGGAAATTTGAAGCCAGATCTTCTGACTACAAATTCATTGCTCCTTCCCCTGTCCTATATTGCCTCTTCTCATTCACTTAATGACATCATTTTCCTTAACAGACCTAAGCATTATTCCAAGAAATACATTTTTTAAAAATATGTAGATATGTTCCAAGCTGCTGCATCTGGACGTTTCAAAGACCTCTGTTCAAAAGATTAAAAAAAAAAAAAAGATAAAAAAAATGTTCTATATCTATGACTCAGATTCTATTATATATATTAGAACAGTCCTCCAAATAAAAACTCTTAGCTTCTTCATCAGTAAAATATCTGACATCTACATTATCTCAATTTATGAAAGGTTTGGGCTAAACCATAAGATACAGAGCTGAAAGACAACTCAGATATAATATAGCATCATTTTATAGATAAGGAGAATGAGGACAAAAGGAAAAGGTGGCCTACTTAGTGTTACAAAGGTAATTAGTAACAGAGATGGCACATATACCTATATTCCCTAACTCCAAACCATAACTAGTTCTGAGCATACAAGTGGTATAGTAGATTGATTCCTGGACTTGGAGAAAGGAGATCTGAGTTCAACTCTTGCCTCAAACATGTACTAGATGTGTGACCCTAGGCAAGGCACTCCCTTAGCTCCCTCTTCAGTAAAATGGAGATAATAATAGCCTCTATCTCCTTGTTGTGAGGATCAAATAAGAAGATTTATGTCCGTTGCTTTGCAACTTAAAAGTGCCATTTAAAACGTCAATCATTAGTGATGGTGATGATAATGATGATAAAGGTCTGTAAAACAGATGCAAAGTACTTCGCAAACCTTGAGCATTGTAAAAAATGTTAGCAATTATTATTATGTCTCTTTATGTGTGAGTGTATGTGCATCTCAACTCAAAAGTTCCACTTAACACTATCTTAAGAATATTATAAGAAATTCCAAGAACCTTTATTCTCTTAATAAAATCTTTATTCAAGTCTGACTCATAACTGGAATTCTTTAACACTCATTCATTTTCCAATCTTATGATCTTCTAAATCATAGTTCTGTTGGTTTCCAGAAGCCCAGTTTGCTGCAGCTTCAAAATGAACACATTATATAGCTTCATCATAAAACCCACTTGTTGCTCATTAAATAACCCAAACAAGAAAATTAAAAGTATTATCAAGTTAATTAAGCTGGAAAATCAACTAAATTGTAGTTTTTGACCTGCAGTTTTTAACTTCATCTTTCCTTTTTATGATCTTTTAAAAAAAAATGCTTTATTGTTGTTGTTTGATTGATTTTTTTTCTTTCTCATTTTTTTCCCCTTTTTATCTTACTTTTCTTGCACAGCATGACAAATATGGAAATATGTTTAGAAGAACTGCTTATGTTTGATCTACATCTGATTACTTGCCATCTTGGGGAGAGGGAAGGAGGAGGGGGAAAAAAATTTGGAACACAAGATTTTGCAAAGGTGAATGATGAAAATTATTTTTGCGTGTATTTGAAAAAATAAAATACCATTTTAAAATACCAAGAACTATGACTCTGTCCTGGGCCTATTCTATTTAAACTGTTAGAAAAATCATAATTTTCCTACTCTACTTACTGTAGGGGATATATTCAAATAATCAAATGAAATGTGATATCATCAATTCAGGAGTTTTCCCCAACAAGACCAAAAACAACTATTTATACCTGCCTATCCTGAGCAAAGGTGCATGACCTCCCAGGGGATTCATTTGAAAAATTTTGGAAGCCTTTCTAAATTTCTCCAGACATTGCAGGGCACCAAAATCATCAATAGTGATCTTGATGTCTAGTTATTATCTTTCTTGCCATATTATCAGCCTACCTTCTCTTCCTATTATGCGATTCTTCAATTATGTCCTTTATTCCTACTATACTTCCAAGTTCCTTATTGGCTACATTTTGCAGCCTGCCAACATATACCTTTCCATTGCTTTCTTGGTAATACCTATTTTTCATTTTCAGAGTCAGTTGTATATTATAGAATAATATGGCAAAATATTAGTTGTATTTTATTTTATTTACTAATCAAATATTAGCATTTAAAAGATGGACCTTTTCATTCACAAGAAGCCTAAGGCAAAGGAGTTTTACAATCTAGTAAGGGCATTCCAATCTACTCTCCCTTCTGGTTAAATCTGGGTCCAATTTGCCATCTATCCCTCATTCCTACAGTCTGTCTGAGATATACATACTGATGGATAAGGATGTCCATTTAAATTCATGTGGAAATTTGGGCAGTAAACATGCTTTATCTGTTTGGTCTTTCTTTTGTGAATGGACAAACCAAATTCCTTTAAATGATTAGGAATCTCTTCCAGGAGGTTATGTGATATGATCATCACATAAAGTTTGATGCAATTGATATCATTTCATTCACACATAAAAACATCTGGAGGATATGCTGAAATTCTTTCTTCAACTGGACTCTTCACTAGTTCTCCTTTATCACACTGGCAAATAACTTTGGCAAGAAGGTATCATATCATTTTATACACTGTCTAATGCTTATTATGAGGAGATCACTGAATGGGGTACTTTTTTGTCATATTTCCTAATGAATCTTGATCATAGGTGATAATAGAATTATATAGCATTAGAGCTAGAAAAGATCTTAGAGACTATCTTATCTCAGAATCCCAAAATTTTAGTTTAAAAAACTTCAACAACTTTATGGTTTGACCCACAATTCCTCACCAAAAAAAGTATCCATTATGACATTCTGATAAGTGGTCATCTAGCCTCTACTTAAGGAATGTTAGCAAGGCAGAATTTATTATCATCCAAGGAAGTGTATTCTATGCCTGATGATTGTAACTGTTAAGAGGTTTTCCCTTTAAATCAAACCTAAATTTGCCTTTCTATAAATTCACACATATAATCTGTTCCTAAAGTCTATTTCCTCTTACACATAATAACCCTTCAAATACTTTACAAGAATTATCATGTCCCTCTGAGACTTTTCCAAACTAAAAATACCAAGTTCTTTAATCATCAAAGCTCTTTGACATCCCAGTTGCCTTTCTTCAGACACTATAATGATTATATATGATTTATCAAATAACAAGAAAGCATGAAATACCTTATGAAATAATACAAACCCTACCTATTGTTTCCATCCTAAAAAAGAGACTTCCATACAATTCAACCATTCTATGGATGAGAAAATCAAGAACCAGAGAAGGAAAGTGAGTTGCCCATAATGACAGATAGAAAGGAGAAGGCCTAAATTCAGAACCATGGTTTCAAATTCCCAGTTCTTTTCTGCTGGGCCAAGCTGCCCTTGACTCCAATTCTCTCCTCACACCCCCAATCTAGCCACCCCAGAAAACAGAATTGCAGTTTCTAATTAGAAAATGTGAATTGTGTTCATCACAAAACTAATTTAAGTGTGTTTCATTACTGAACACAGAAATTGCAGTCAAAATGCCATGGGACTCTGAGTGCCAAAACTTTATCATCACTCATTAAAAGAGTCATTTATCAATTCTTCAATAAAATTTAAGCTGTTAAATTATTGTTTGCAAATTATGTTGATGGCAAAAAATACTGTGCAAGCACTAAACACTATTTTTGATCCCAGACGAAAGAATGCACATTCTTATTCTTTAGTCTGTCATTCCTAAGTCTCTGTGATTCAGTCCTGTGCTGCATTCTGTTCTCTAGCAAAATTCTGCACATCACCAGTGTGTCATGGGAAATACTCCAAGTTCAGCTTCTTTCTTTTTCTCCAAGGTCTGATATATGAGAATAGGAGAGTACTGACAGGATCTTCAATTCCTGTTAACTTGGGGAATTCCAGTTGTGGGAACCCTCTCTATTAATACAGATCTATGATTTAGACACAGGCACAAAATGGCTTGCCCAGGGTCACACAGATTGTAAATATCAAAGAAGGACCTGGTTTGAACTGAAATCTTCCAGATTGCAAACTCAGTCTTTGGTTATTATGCTAACCTGCCTTTAGTAGACCCCACATATTACTAAAAATAAGTTCCTCCTCCTGATATATATGTGTATCTATCAGTAAATAGAATGTTCATTGCATACATTCATACAAGGTCAGTTTTGCAAGGAAAGAAGCATTAGTATCTAGATGGGTCAGGAAAAGTTTCTAGTGGCATTTGTTGTTGCTGTTATTACTGCTGCTGCTACTGTTGTTTGTCTTTCATTCTCAAAGAGGACCATGACATTAGGGAGGTGATGACATGACATACAAGTGAACTGGATTCAGTGAGGGAGGCTGTGCATGGTCACCTGCCTCACTTTCTCCTCCAGAGCTATATGGGTCCAGTGGCCAGATACAGATCAGGATGATGGAGACAGTCCTGGATGCACTGGGAGAACTTGGCCTTTTTAAGCTACGGTCTTTAACAGGTCTCAGTCTGATTAAAGTTAGGGAAGAAATGAGGCTGGGGAATGGCCTCTTTTTACCTAGTTCCAGCAATCATATAAATTCGCCCTATCCCTTTTTCCAAAGAAGGCTCTTATAGAAGTGCACACAAATAAGTTCAAGGTAGAGTGTTGTCATGCAATTTAGCTCAACACATATTACTAAGCACTTGCTAAGTATAAGACACTATGTGAGGAGCTGGGCACAAATCCTGCTCATAAAGAGCCTGAGATTTAACTGGAAGCAGAAGGAAATAAACTCTGGTACAAGGGAGAGTCTGATAAAGTCAAAGGGGAACTGCTATGAAAAATGTCAGAAAAGACAATGCATTTTTATCCAGCGACTCCACAGAAAAGGCAGCACCATAATTGGCTATGTGAGAAAGAAAGGACTTTAGTAGATGGGTTTGAAAATAAAGGAAGAGAAACTATTGCTGGCAATGTAGAGATGAGAGGTCAAAATGAAAAATGAATAAAGGATAGTTTAGTTAGGCTAGATTGTGAACTCCTGAGGGCATGAACTATAGATACTTGATAAATGCTTGTTAAATGATTGATTGATTTGACTTGGCAATAAAATACATAAATGAAAGCAGCATGAAATAAGGTTTAAGAAGCAGGTTGGAAACAATGTATATAAAACTTTGAATGTCAGAAATTAAGAAACTTAAAGTTTATTTAATGCAAGGCACAAAGTGTTTAAGAGACTGGTCAAACATAAATGTAAGGAGAGAGGAGGAATGGACAGTGAAGAGATTCAAAGTAAAAATATTCACATGACTACAATAGCTTAAAGAGAAAAGAGATGAGGGCTTGAAGAGAAAGGTAGCAGAAGAGAAAGGTAGCAGCAAGAGTGAAAAGATTTGAGAGATTTTTTTTTTTTTTTTTTTTTTTTTTTTGGTGAGATATAAGTAGAAGGGATTTCTGGCAGTTCTTACTATTTTTTTTCCCTTGGAAGGGAAAGGAAAACTTATTTCATTTCCTTAAATGGGTCTTTGTTGTCTTTAGAAGAGCTACAAAACCAGTTTAGAAATGGAGAAACCTGCTGAGTTTCATCAGCTTCTGTTTCTCTGAAAAGCTGATCATTATCTACTGCAGAAAGGAAGAAAACTTCTGGGCTGGGTCACAGTATTAATGGAATGTGATGAGCCCACCTCTACCTGAGGCTACGCTCCCATCAGATTTTTCATCAGATAAGCAGTTGGACCTGAGCATCCACCTGCATGGGTGTTCTCCAGGAAACAAGAGCAGCCTTGGCAAGGAGCATCCCTGGTCAGAATAGTAATAAGAGAATTGGAAGTTTAAAGATTAAACATCGATGAATACCATGTATTCCAGGGACAGCACTCCACCTGGCTGGAGTATTTGTTATCCTTTCAACAAGGAAGCGGACAAAGTCTCTCTTCACTTAACCTGGCAGGTCCTCATTTTCACTATCTGCTTGAACCAGGTAGTCAAGTCCTTCTCAACTCTCAAGCTCACAATCCAAAGTCAGATCACAGAATCATGGGTTGGAGCTGGGAGGCAAAACAAACCCCCTCATGTTACAGATGAGGAAATTACGACCTAACGAGGTTAAGTGACTGAACTAAGGTCATAATAGTAAAGTCAGCAAATGGGCACAAGGCTTCTCACTTCTGAGCCAGGATCTCTCTGAGCCTCATACTGCCTCCTTCCTGACACAGAGGTCACAAGGGAGGAAACTTCTTCAAAATCCCCTTCAAAAACAAATATAAAGATGCTAAAGAGAAAACAAAGCTATCAGAAATGCTTAGGTCCCTCCCATGAATAAGTGGTAACCATAACAAACATTTCTAGATTCCTTGAACATTTACAAAGCGTTTTTTCTCTCTATGAAGTAGATGGTAAAAGTATTATCATACCCATATTATAGACAGAGAAACTGATCCCATAATATCCTTGCAGGGATTTCCTTGCAGGTGGATTTGAAGCTGGTAGAAAAACCTGAAACTCAGTGTTTAATGTACTAATATCAATCTGAAAGGCGGATTCTAGGAGCATGCCATGGAGCTATGTTTCAATGTTTCTATAAAAATTTTGGATAAAGACATAAAAGTATGCTTGCTTGTCATAATAATCTAGATATTGTGCCTGACCAGAGTTCTGAACAATGGAGCTGAATTCCCCGGTACTTTCAATAAACCACATCAAGAGTATCGCATCCATCGCTGGGTACCACATCTTAAGAGTCACAGAATCATAATGTCAACTTTGGAAGGAACTTCAGAGCCCATCAAGTTCCACCTGTAACTGAGTAGAAATGTCATCTACATTTTTGAAAAGTGATGATTCAATTTCCATATGAATAATTTTAAAGATTCGCATTCATATAGGGCTTTAAGGTTTGCCAAAGACCTTATGAAATAGGTTGAAGCAGCATGGTATATATAATGAATATATAATTGAAATCCTGCCTCTGATACTCACTGGCTGAATGAAAATGGGTAGGTCACATATAGAGAATTCAGTTTTTTCCAACTAAAAAAAAAAGAGCAATAATCCTTATGATGCTCATTTTACAGGAGTCATTTTGAGGTATTAGTGAAACCAATTAATCAACACATACACTATATAAATATATACTATGTATCGGACATTGCCAAGTTCTGGAAATACAAAGTCAAAAAGGAAATATTTTCTTCCCTCAAGAAACTTATGTTCAATCAGGAAAGAAAGCATGTATGTCTAACTACATAAGGTAATTATTATTGGAAGAGAGGAAAGATGTGTAAAAGAAATAAATAACTAAATGAATAAGGAAGAATCTCAAAGAGAAGATGACATTTGAAACGAACTTCAAAGTTTGGGAAAGGTTTTCAAGAGCAAACTAAAAAAAAAATTGTATTTGATGCTAGAAGCAACAGAGCGTCCTAAAGCTTCTTAAACTGAGGGAATGTCACTGAAGGTCTGATCTCTACATTGGGAACACCATTTTGGCAGGTGAGGAAGATGAGTTGAAGAGGGAAGACATATGAGGCAAGGAAACCACTTAGGAGACCAAATAAGAGACTGGTAGTGTGTTAGTAAAAAGAAGAGGGCAGATACTATAGCTGTGGAAGTAGAATCAATAAGACTTTGACACATGAAGACTGAAAGAGGGATGAGCCAGGAATTTACTTCAAGGTGTTAGATGAGGATGGCTAAAACATGGGGATGCTTCTGATCAAAACAGGCAAGTTTGGGAAAAGGTGGGTTGAGAGGGGATGATGAGTTTTGTTCAGTTGATGTTGAGTGTGAGATGCCTCTAGGATATCTAATTTGAAATGTTAAATCAGTAGTTGGTGATACAGGACTGAAACTGAGAAAAAACATAGATGTGGCAATCTTCTGCATAGAGATGATAAATGGGAGACAAAGAAGGCACCAAATGAGTAAAAAAAGAGAAGGAAGAGTACCCCGGATAGAACCCCAGAGTACATACAGAGTAACACATCAATGGTTAGAGCTTTGGATCTAGAGTCAAAAAGTTGTTATTGTTAAGTCAGTTTCAGTCATATCTGACCTTTTGGAGTTTTCTTGGCAAAGATAATGGAATAGTGTAGTGTTCTCCTCTAAAATATAAAGTTCTCTGGGAGCAGGTTTCTTGGAGAGCTTCTGGAGGCAGCCTTAGTTTCAGTTCAGAGTAATAATCACCTCAAATTCAGCCAGGAATTAAAGTCCAAATCCTTTATTGTCTCTTTCAAATATTGTCTCCTTCCTTGGGCCCAGTTAGCTTTCTTAGAGGCCTCTCCTTGGTTCCGAGAGCTCCTGCTGCTAGTCCTTTGCCTCTCCAGCTTTAGCCTCCAGCCAGCACAAAGGTGGAAGATGGAATGAATCTGTCTCCGCCTCCGAGAGTGGGCTTGTGTCTTAGGGGGCTCCTCCTTATATATGCTCTCTTAAAGGTGTGAATCTTGTAGAACTCTAATAAGTACTAAGTACATTTAGAGAACTGTTAAGCACCCTGCTAAACAACCATTGTCTCTATCAATTCCACTGACTTAGCACCTTGTAAGAATTCTAACAGAGTTAAGAAATGACCAACAGGATAATTTCAGAAAGGCCTGGAGAGACTTACATGAACTAATGCTGAGTGAAATGAGCAGGACCAGGAGATCATTATATACTTCAACAACAATACTATATGATGACCAGTTCTGATGGATCAGGCCATCCTCAGCAACGAGATCAACCAAATCATTTCTAATGGAGCAGTAATGAACTGAACTAGCTATGCCCAGAAAAAGAACTCTGGGAGATGACTAAAAACCATTACATTGAATTCCCAATCCCTATATTTATGCACACCTGCATTTTTGATTTCCTTCACAAGCTAATTGTACAATATTTCAGAGTCTGATTCTTTTTCTACAGCAAAATAACGTTTTGGTCGGGTATACTTATTGTGTATCTAATTTATATTTTAATATATTTAACATCTACTGGTCATCCTGCCATCTAGGGGAGGGGGTGGGGGGGTTAAGAGGTGAAAAATTGGAACAAGAGGTTTGGCAATTGTTAATGCTGTAAAATTACCCATGTATATATCATGTAAATAAAAGGCTATTAAATTAAAAAAAAAAAAAAAAGAATTCTAACAGAGTAGTTTGCCATTTCCTTCTCCAGGTCATTTTTATAGAAGAGGAAACTGAGGAAAACAGGGTAAAGTGACTCATCCAAGGTCACACAGGTAGTAAGTACCTCAAGTCAGATTTGAATTCAGGAAGTTGAGTCTTCCTGACTCCAGGCCTGGCGCTCCATCCACTGTATCACCTGTACTAGCTGTCCTAGTGTCAGGAAAGTCCTGAGTTCAAATATTGCCTTAGATATTGCATGATCTAATATAAATCATTTCCCCCTGCTTGCCTCAGTTTCCACAACTGAAAAATGGGGACAATGATACCTTAAGTTGTCACGAATGAGGTAATATTTGTAAAGCACTTAGCACAATGTCTGGCACATAGCAGGTGCTATAAAAATACTTACTCTCATCATTCCATGATGATCCAGGAAAAGAGACAGAAAAGCATCAGTCAGCCAAGTACAAGGAGAACCAAAAGAGAGCAGCATCATGAAGCCTTGGTGATATCATCTGGAAAAGGAGAATGAAAAATTGTAAAAGGTTGCAGAGAGGTCAGGCAGAAGGAAGGTTCAGAAAAGGCCATCAGATTTGACAATTTATATATCACTAGTATCTTTGAAGAGAACAGTTTCAGTTGAGTGAGGAGATAGGAAACCAGATTTCAAAAGATTGAAAAGTGATGAGATGACACGTGTAGACAGTTTTTTTTTCCTATATGAAGTACTTTACAAACTTTTATGCTTAAAAAATAATTAGTAGTAGTACAAATATCACTATCCCTATTATACAGATAAGAAAACTGAGACTTTGGGAGTGTAAGTGATTTTAGAGGATTTCATGACAAGTAAGGGTCTAAGAAGTGATTCCACTCCAAAATCTTCTGATTCCAAAAATTAATTCATTACCTCATTCTAAAGGCCACTAAAGACTCCAAATGTTAAATAACTCATTATCTCCCAAAGCCAACCTGTTCCATTTATATAGCTCCCATTCTTAGAGAGTGTCTGTTTCCTTAAGTTAGGATACAATATGCCCCTTTGAAACTGCTATTCAGTTTTTCTGGTTCTACCCCTGGAGGCAAAGCAATCCCTCTTCTTGAAGATATCCCCAATACCTCTGTCCGAAGCTCAGCATCTCCATTTCTTCAAACCAGCCTTAGTGTAGCAGAGAGACATCAACAAACCAAAGCATAGCCAAAAGAGAGAGAGAAAACTATTCAAAGCAATATTTTTAGCCTGAGAAGGAGAAGATTTACAGAGGAATCTGATTACTGGAAGAGGGAGGAGAAAAAAATATCTACATTGCTTCAGAGGATGGACCTAGGGGCAAGGATTAGAAATTCTAAGAAAGCAAATTTCAGATTTAGAGATTGAATGGGATTTTAGGGCTCATGTAGTCTTAGAATCAGAGATGTCAAAACTGGAAGAGACCTTAAAGATCTTCTTGTCCAGGGCCCTTCATCTCTTTTTAGTGTCATAGACTTCCCAGGCTGCATGGTAAAGCCCATGAACCCCTTTTCAGAAGGAGATGCTATAGTTGTTGTGAGGTTTTTAATTCATGATTGAAGCAAATTCTGAATTTCAGTTAGAGATTAGATAAAATAAAGATGCAATTCTTTTCCTATATAAACTCACAGACTCACTGAAATAGACTTCTTAAGGATCCATAGACTATTCCCTCACTGCCATTAAGAATCTTGATTAAGAGGCTCAGAAGACTTGTAACTTATTAAATGTCACATTAGTAATAAATAATAAAGTCAAGATTCATACCCAGGTTTCTGACTCTAAATCTAGTACTCTTTTGACTACTACCTCCTTGAATCTGCCCTCCCTTTTTTTCACACATCCCCTCTTTTATCTCTTTCCCCTTCTATTTCTGCTCTCTGCTCCATTGGCCTCCTCCTTTTCTTTCCCCTTTCCTCTTTTACTTCCCTATAGTGTGAGAAAAATTTCTATACCAAATTATGTACATTATTCCCTCTTTGAGCCAAATCCAATAAGATTAAGGTTCAAACAATGCTCAATCTCCTCCATTGTTTCCCTCAACTGTAATAGGTCTTTTGTGCTTCTTCATATGACACAATTCCATTTTATCTCCCCTTTCCTCTTCTCCCAGTACAATTCCTTTTCCACCCCAAATTTCTTTTCGATATCACCACATTAAAGTTAACTTATACCTATACTTTCTAAGTATATCCCTTCTAACTTCCCTGATATAGTTCTCAAGAATTAATATTCTTTCTAGTAGCCTCCCTCCATTATTTTGGTTCATATCTACTGAAGACCTTCCTAGACATGAAAGATAATAGCATTTTGGAAGTGTTTCAGGCAGAGGTGAAATGGCTATCTATCAGGACCATCATAGAAAGAACTCCCACACTAGAATGTTGGTCTGATAAAGTCTCAGCTCCTTGAAGACAAGGGACTACATCTCTTTCTTTTTATCTCCAGCACACAGTAAATGCTTAATAAATTCTTGTTGATTAACTAGACCAACTGATCTCTAAAGTTTCTTCTAACTCTAAGATTCTCTGTTTCAAAATAATAGCTCCAACTCCCTCTGAAAAATCAACAATGGATATTGGTTAGACACTCCATGATATTAGACACACCATGATAACAGAATCTTGCCTGCATAAGAATGATGTCTTATCCAAGTCTTTTTTGTATCCCTAGCAATTCATATATTGTTATTATTCATTTGTTTCCAACTCTTCATGACTCCATTTAGGGTTTTCTTAGCAAGAATCATTTTATAGAGAAGGAAACTGAAGCAAACATAGTTAGATGGCTTTCCTAGAGTCATAGAGAAAGAAGTGTCTGAGGCCAGATTTGAACTCAGGAAGAAGAGTTTTCCTGACTCTGGGCCTGTTGCTTTTATCTACTGTGCCACTTAGCTATACTACCTGATATACTGCCTAGCAATAGCAGGTGCTTCATCAGTGCTTCTTGGTGTAAGAAATGGGTGAAAATCAAATCATAGATTTAGAACTGGAAAGACTCTTAAAAGTTATCTATTTCAGCCCCCTCATTTTATAAATGAGCGCCCTGTGTGCCATGTAAATTTAAATGACTGACCCTAGGGCCCATATGTAGTAGCAGAACCAAGATTTAAGCCCAGGGCTTCTGATTTCAAATATTTTTCATTGTACCATGATGTCTTTAGAAATGCTGTGTTTCAAATGTAAAGTCCGAGTAACTAAAACCCCAGGATGGTTTTTTGTTTTTTTTGGGGGGGGTGGGGAGAATCTTTAAAGGTATATACCCCAAATGCCTGGCCAAATTCCAGCTCAGGCAATTTGCTTCTTTCTGCCTTCCTAAATTCACTCCTTAGTTGTATTTGAATAAGAAAATGTTTGCTTCTGTTTCTTTTTGTTTTGCACTGCTATGTTTAGCTTAAAAAACGCATGTGCTTGACTCTTTAGGTGGTAGTGTTACAGGAAGAGATGAAATTTCTCTAATAGAAAGAATTTCAATTCTAGCCCTCCAAGAAAAACTTTTGAGAGCCATTCCCACCTGTTTCAGCAGCTCTCATCATATACATAAGGAAAGGGAAGCCTCCAGTGAGGCTTCAGGAATCTAGAATTACAGACTATTAGGACAGGATGAGACCTCAGTGATGTCTAGTCCGGCCGCCCACCTAATCAGCTAATTCCAGAATGTCAGGTACATTATCCCAATGGATGATCTCATCGATGTTCTGCATAAATAAACCTGGGAATGGAGACCTCAGGCTAGCAAGTATTAGTTTATGACTCATGCCAAGGTCCTCAGGCTCTCAGTCTCAGTTTCCTTATCTAAAAAACAGAGGTAACACTTGTGCTAGCTACCTCATAAGCTTACTGTAAGGAAAAGTGATTTGCAAAAGTATAAAATATTAGAAAAGATTAATAATAATAACAAAGATTATATTTTACATTTATATTTATTTTATATTTATATTTTAAAATATCATTTCTTCAATACTATACATATTTTGAATATTAATAAATATAATTCCATAATCATAAGACAGAAAAAATAGAAGTGACACTTCTTTTTTTATATATTCCTCTTTATGTCTCCTATAAATTTTCTCTATTATCTAGAGGTTTAAGCTGATTGCTAGAATGTACTGGTTTTCCAAATTCTCAAAAGTGAATTTAGGATTTGGGAATTATTTGGTTGTCATTGTTTTTTGTGCTATTTTAAGCATTATTTGCAATGAGGCAGATAATCCACTAGATTCATAAAATATAAAGCTGAAAGGGGCTTGAAAAACTATCTAGCACAATACCCTTATTAAAGAGATAGGAAAACTGAAGATCTGAGAAGAAGCTGACTTGCTCAGGGTCACAAACATGATATAACAGAGATTCGAATCCAGGTCCCCTGATCCCAAATACATTGTTATTATCCATCATACCACATTTTTTTCTCTTTAAAAATTAAAAAATTTGAAGGGAATAATAAACACTCTCTGAAGAAATTTAAAAAAAAAAAAAGATTAGCTTGGAATGAACTGTCCTGGACTTTTTCAAACATGCCTGGAACATGGTGCATTAGTTTCCTTGCAGATGGAACAATCAACCTTACCTCCAATCTCATCCCTACCCTTGTTGTTTTGCAAGTGTTCACAGCTGTGCTGTTTATGGTATCATATTCACCAGCTACTCTGTTCACTTTATTGCTGTGAGAAAAAAAAGAAGAAAAGGACGAAAAGCTATTGAAGTTGGAAGTCATTCAGGTCTCAATCTCAAACAAAAAAGTCAACTTCAGGTCTGGGGCTGGAAACTTTTCTTCCAGTTGAATACTATTCACCACCATTTTCCTCTGGCAACAATCTATTACCTAAAGAACTAGCCAAATTTACATGCCAATGGCTTCAAAGTCCAATAGTGAAGTAGCGGATGTGTGTGCATCCTGCAGGAAGTTGCAATTGAGAGCAGGAAGTTGCAATTGTGAAGAGGGTTGGACTTCAAAAGAAATTTACTCTTCTGGCTTAAAAAATCCTATGCTTAGAAAAAGTACATAGGGATCTAGTAATTAATTGGACACAAGTCTCTAAAGGGATAAGGAGGAAACACATGTATTGTTTGTACTTCCAGACTTTCCTTAAAGAACACTGATAAAATACCATGACCAATTAATGGCCAGGTCAACTATTTACCATATAAGTTGCAACTTTTGGGAACTCACATAGGAGTTTCTCTTTTTGCCTGAAATGGGATCGTTTCCAATCATCTTTCATTGCTAGCTTACCCATCCTGTGCACTTTCCCCTTTTAAAACTTTCCAACATTTACTCAGTAGTTGATTATGGTTGAGACAGCTTCTTTTCCATCATCACTGACTCTTTCCTAACTTTTCAAGATAATTATCTTTTCAGCTGAAGTTTCCTACTTTTGGTTGTTTGCCAAAAATGAACTAATTTTCATAGTTTAGAGAAGAGTAGTTTAATCTCTTTGTGAATTCAAATTTCAGCTTATCCTAAGTATTTCAATAAAGAGAAAATTATAAGTCTCAAAACCTGATTTTTGACACACAGAGAGGAGGTTAGGTTTGAATAAACCCAAAGAGGGATGTCCTTAGAAGGGTTACATTCAGGGATGGAGCAGATAATGCCTATTGGCTATGAAGTTATTACCACTATACACATACTATAGGTTTTCAAAATACCAGCCATCTTTGGGCACTTCACTCTCTAACCCAACAGAAAGCTATTAGATTGGATATGAAAAGGAAGCATTTTTTCTTTTCCATTCCTCTGAAAGATGTGTGGGTGTTCATTACTGATCTGGAATAGTCAGGGTAATATGGTGATGATAATGCATGAAATAACAGTTATGAAGACTTGGATTAAGAATTTCACCTCTGACATTTACTATTTCTGTGCCAATGGGCAAATCATTTCATTTCTTATCTAAGGTCTGCAAAGTAAAGTTTTATTATATGAGATTTATATAATGCTTTAATGTTTCAAAAACCTTTAATGTACCTTATCTGAATTTATCTTTATAACAATCTTGTGAGATAGGTAACCCAGGTATTATTTTGTTGTTTTTCAGTCATTTTTAATTGTGTCTGACTCTTCATGATTTTATATAAATTAGTATGAGGAGAGTTGGAAAGTATCATAGGTTGGGATACAAAGGAGTAATAAAAGACCCTAAGAATTTCTATAAGCAAGGCTCTATTGCCAAACTGAACAAATAACAGCATAACCTATAATAAAAACTGTAATGAATATAAGATTGACACCTGGAAAGGACATTGAATCCAACCTTCCTACTAGATGAATACCCAGAAGGATGAACTTGTTTCCAAAGTAACATGGGCAACAAATAGGAAAGTCACAATCCAAATTTGGGTCTTTTGACTACAAAGCCAAATGCTTTTTCCACTCCAAGAAAATTTTTCATAGTTAACTGCTTTCAAATATTTAATAACTCCTAGTCGTGAGAAGTTATTATTAGTGTTTCCTTTGTATCACTCATCTAAAACTTTAAATTCAGCCCATCTTTTCTATCTAAAGTGGAGATAGAAAACAGCTGGTAACCATCCTCCATTTAACAGCAATTCATGAGCTATAAGAATTTCATTCTTTGCACTTGCAACTTGTGGCCCAGAGCCCTAAATGAATCCTCATTCCTGGGGACCTGACCAAAAGAAGGTCATTTGCTCTTTTTGGCTCATTAATCCTACTTAGAATTACTCCAAAAAAAAATTCCTACATGTAGCTTGTCTGACTCATGTCTACATTTCCACAAATGTATGTTTAGGGTCCCAGTTCCCATTCAAGCACTCAAGATAATAATACGTATGGGTAGAATAGCCTTTAAACTGTCATTGCAGGAAAAAAAAAAATGCTAAAGATTCACAAGAGCCCATAAATAGATAGAGAGACCCATAAAACATTCAAATAGCTTATTAGCTCCCCCTTGGAAGGGAACTGAACATTGAGGCAAACCTCTGACATTCTAGTAGATCTCTAGTCCTCCTACAGGGCCCTCCCTACACAGTCCCTCACAACCTCATAGTTTCACAATGTGGTTTGGCTTTCTCCCAGAAGGCAAGCACACTTTGAAGCTGCTGAATAAGCAACCCCCTTCCTATCAGACCTGCACTGTCCAAATAATTCACAGGCTCTTTTCTTTTAGTAAGATGCTGTGCAGGAACCATATGGATGATCTTCTTTCTCCAAGGGACATATATTCTATTAAATCAGGAAATCTTCTTTATTCAAAAGGTCCAATCCTTGGATTCTCAAATTTCAAAACAATCACAGTTGTCTAAGAGTGAAATGGGTTGCTCTAAGAAGTAACAAGTTCTCTATTATTAGGGTTCTTCATCCAAGTGAAGGTCAGATGGCCACTAGTGGGATGTTGTTGAGAAAAAGACAGAGAGAGAGAGATTATTCTTGTACCACCACATGGAATCAGTGGGGTCCCACCCAGAGATCTAGAACAAAAACTAAATTGAATAGGTTTAGTGAGAATGCTTCCCTGAAGAGAAAGAAGGCACTTTCCATAGGGTGGACCCCAGTGTAATATCTTCAGGGATAAAGAGATTATGTATTAATCCATTCATCAAAGCTATTTTGTCCTCAACCTATTATTCACTTTTTGATAGTCTTTTCTCTGGCATCTGGAAAGGGTTTTAAAGAAAATTTCTTAGTATTTCTAAAGAAATTAAAAAGAAAAGTTGAGTTTTTAATGGGTTTCTACAATTATTAGCTACTCTTAAATTCCTTGTTCCTTGTTCTACCACCAGTCACCTTTAGCCAAACACCAGTCCTTGGTTATACTAACCATTCACTCTCAACTTTCCTACTCACATACTCCTAAATCCCTCCGTAAAACATTATGAAACCATTCAACATGTTCATTTTAAATTTGTTAAATAATCTCAAATGGTTGATGCTTGTCAATCCTTTTATTCTTCCCTCATTGATTCTCTTTTACATTATCCACAATCCTCTAAAATCTCTGCTCTCTTAATAGCTCCTCCTATATTACTTTTCACCCTTCCCTTACAATAAAGAACATAACTTGCTACTTAACTAAGAAAACAGAGATATTTTCCATCTCAATCTCCTTCTCCCCAACTCCATAACTCAAAATTACTCTTTACATCCCCCATTCTCTTTTCCATTGTTACAGTCTCAGAAGAAGAGGTGGTCCTTCTTCTTAACAAAGTTAACCCTTTTACCTAATTTATTGATCTTATCCAAACCCATCTCTTCAAGGAACTTATTCTTTCAATCATTTCCTGTTTTTTTCTCATCTTCATTTTTTCTTTATCCACTGGTTTCTTTTTTCATGTTTTTACAAACATGACCACTCTCCCTATTCCTTTAAAACAGCAACAATAAGTCCATCTGAGGTATCTATCATGTCCTTAAGCTTTTATATACACACACACACACACACACACACATATACATACATACATACACATATATACATACATGCATATGTACACATATATATATATATATGATATATACATATACATACACACACGTATGTATTTTCCTTTTCACAGTCAAATCCCAGAAAAAGTCATCTATATTCTCTGCCTCAATTTCACCACCTCTCTGCTCTTAATCCCTGGCAATTCAACTTTCAAATCTACCATCTGACTGAACTTGCCACCTCCAAAGGTCACCAACAATCTCTTAAATGGTTAAAAAAAAAAAATCCAGTAGCTTTTCCTCTATTTTCATATTACTTATTCTCTCTGCAACTCCTGAGACCCTTGACTGCACTCCCAAATTCCATCATTCTTTCCTTCCTTGGTTTCTGTGGCACTCTTCTTTTTTGGTTCTCTTCCTATCTAACCATTTCTTGCCTCTTTTGCTGGAATCTTTTATTCTTACTCCCTAGATCTGACCATTTCCCAAGGCTTTGTCCTGTGTTCTCTTCTTTTAACTCTATATTTCCTCTCCTTTTGGGATCTCCCCAGTTCCCAAGGGTTCTATTATCTCTTATAAAATCTATACTCAAGTTTAATTTCTTTCCTGAACTTTAGTCCTGCATTATCAGTTGCCAGTGGGATAAATCCACCTAGATTTTCCAAAAGGATTTTAAATTTTCCATAAAATCCATCTCTTATCCAAACTTCCATATTTCTTTTGAAGTCATCCCCATGCTTCTAGATATCACTTTTGCAATCTCACTGTCATGCTTAACTATTCCTTTTTCCTTAATATCTTATATAATCACTTGCTATGACTTGTTTATTCAAGCTTCATGTATCTCTCATCTCCCCTCCTCTAGACTCACCTAGCCTCAATCTTAATTTAAATTCTCTCTGCCTCTTGCAGAGAATATGGCCCTCACCTTCCAATTAGTCTCCTTGATTCCACTCTCTCCCTTCTCCAATCTATCTTCTAGACAGTTATCAAACTGTTATTCCTAAGACACAGATCTGACCATGACAAATACCTTCTCAAAAACCTTGTTTGGTTTTCTATTACCGATAAATAAAATAAAAAGCATTTAAAGTTCTTAAATCTGGCCCCAGTATACATTTCAAGGTTTATTTCATATTCCTATTTTTCTTCTACCCTAACTTCCCCTGAACTCTAATCAAACTTATCTTTAAAATATTCTAAGCATATAATAATTTTATCTCCTGCCTCCATATCTTTGCAAGGGCTATCATGTATGCCTGGGATGCATTCATTTTTGGATTTTGGAATAACTTCAATACAGAGTACCTTTCATTCTTTAAAACACAACTCAGACACCACTTTTAGAGGCCTTTTTTGATTCTCCAGTTGTAAATATTTCCTTTTTTTGAAATTACTTTGCAAATACTTTATACTTACTCATGTGTAAATATATCTCTCTCTTCCCACCCCTATCTCTACCAGTTCTATACATTCTAAGTGTTTTCCTTCAGCTACTGCTGTCTGAATAGATGTTCAATTAATGCTTATTGAATTAGATATGATTGAATTGAATTGAGACAAACTGGGTAATATCTCCCATACTTTAAAAGTTGAAGGACCTGTGTTCTCATTATCATGGGCATTCCCTTCCCTGAAGCAGATTGTTATACCCCATAAATTATTGTATCATTCCCCCAGAGCTGCAGAAACTGAAAATTTCATTATATTATGACCCACACAGTAAGGAGCCTCTTTTATGGTGATCTTTGGACAAAAGATTATAGTCAATCGCCAAGCATAACCATATTCAAATCCTTTCCAGCTTAGTAGGAACTGTCAAAGTTTGTACTTTATTAGCATATTCTTGGAAAATCTTGAATCATTTCTCTACAGCACAATATGAGGTATGTACATATTCTATAATTCTTGAGATAATGCTTAATCAAGATGCTTATTCACTTATCCCTAGATCTTTTCACCAGTTAGATCAAGGGTTCTTACCCTGAAGTCCATGAACCTTTAAAAAATATATTTTATTAATTATATCTCAATATGTTTGGTTTTCTCTGTAATCTTAGACATTTTTTTTTTTTTTTGCATTCAAAAACATGATTCTGGGAAGGGAACCATAATCTTGTGCAGATTGTCAAAGGGTCCATGACAAAAAAAATTTAAGAACTCCTGAGTTAGCCAACCTCTATTCTTATCATCTCTCCTCAAAAAGATCTCACTAATTTGGTAGATGAGAAACTTGAGCAGCGTGTGAGTAGGTAATTTGACTTAAAGGTAATTGGCTCTGGTAAAATAAAGGAAAAGAATCAGTGAATTGTGAGAGAATTTGTATATTTTATAAATGAAAATACTTATGTAGGTAGAAGTAGCAGAAAATTGAGATTTTTCACTTTGGTCTAATTTCCAGAGGATGAACTTAACATTCCTATTGGGACAAATTCCCCATCTCCCCATCAGGTGCAGACCAACTTAGAAAATGTTTATTATATATCAGGTGTTGAATTGGAAATTCTAGGGCATCTTGGGAATGCTCCCAAAGGAAATGCTTCCAGTAGACCAAAAGCAAACAGATGAAAGAAGGAGAAAGGCTTTTCTTTTCCCTCCTTGCAATGAAAGTAACAGTATCCAAAATTAAGAACTGAAATCCTAAAGGGTTTTCCAAAATCATGACACCTTTCAGCAATAAAAGAAGCATTTTACACTCTGCTGTCCTGACAATTCAAGTGCTCCCTAAAGGTTTTAAATTTTTACTTACTTGAGGAAATGAATAAGTCAGAAGCCAGAATACAGAATTCATTTCTGCACACTTTAGTCTCACATGTGGGACGTTTGGAAAATACTGACTGAAGCGGAAAGAGAACAGCATGAGTTTGCACTTTTATATTTCTATTTTGCAGGGGCCTGATGAATAAAACAAAAACAAAAATAAAAACAAAACTCTATCAGGTTTCTGCTATTTCTCAGGTCCAACTATAGTGGTGTGGGCTGTATGGCATAAAGAGTGAAAATTCAAGCCAAAAAACTCAACCAGATTCTGAGACTAGACTGTCTTAAATATAGTATCATGTTTTCTGGAGGCAAGAGAGTAACCTAGAATATAAGCATAGAACCAAAGCTAGAAAGGCCCTTAGAGATCACTTCATTGCAGAAACCCCAAAGGTGTTGAGACAATAAGTCTCAAAGTTAAATACGAGTTAGTGGCAGAGCCAGGAATTATGTCCAAGTCTCTATTTCTAATTTTATTCCTTCAACTGTCCCACCATTCAATGGATCTGGTTTATAGAATAATGAGTCAAAATTTAACTTCAGTCTGCAAAAGTCATTACAGTTCTTCTAGTCTCCCAGGTCTATAGACCTGATATTACCCTCAATACTTACTCTCCTTCACCCTACAGATCCAATCAGTTACCCAGGCTTGCCAATACAATATTTCTGGCAATCCTATCCCTCTCTCTACTCATGTAGCTACCTCTTTAGGTCAGACACTCATCACTTCTCATCTAGGTTATTGCAACAGCCTCCTAATTGGTCTCCCTGCCTCAAATCTCTCCCCACTCCGATTTGAGGATTCTGCCAAAGTGATTTTCCTTAAGTGCAGATCTGACCATATTATTCCCTATTCAATAAACCCCAGTGACTTCCTTTCATCTCTAAGAATCATATATTAACTCCTCTGTTTAGTTTTTTAAGTCCTTCACAACTTTACCCAAATCTATCGTTCAAGTTACATTGGACACTACAATGTACAATCCAGCCAAACTGGCCTCTCTGCTCCTCTCACACAACACTTTGCCTTTGTCAGGCCTAAAATTTATTCCTTCTCTAAATCCACATCACAGAATCCTTTCTTCCTTTATCTATTGCCTGCTACATGAAGTCCTTCTGTATCCCTCCTGGTGGTGTTTGGGGATGCAGAGGCAAGGGGAATCTCTCTTGTGCTAGTAGTGCCCTCTCTCTCAAACTTCCCAAAATGGAGGCTTCAGGAAGAAATTCCCAGTGGGAAAAAGTGGCCAGTATGATAGAGAGAAATTCCAGGTGAGATAGCAATTGAAATAAGGCATCAAAATCCAAAAAGTCAGATAGATGGAGAGAAGGGAGAAGAAAAATACTAGGGCTTCTACAGCTAAGCCAAAAAGAGTCTTTTCACTCAAGGAGTCTATATTCTTGAGGTGAAAGGAGAACAATAAAAACTGTCATTTATATAAAGTTTTGAGATTTATAATGCATTTTACATATTTTAATCTTTTTTAGTCCTCATAATAGCCTTATAAGGAAAATGCTACAGATATTATTATCTTTACTTTATAGATGAGGAAAGAGACCAAGAGATTAGATAATTTGACAAGCATCACATGTTCAGTGCCTGAAGCTACTGAAATGCCCCCCTCTGTCCAGGTCCCAAACTCCAGGCAATTTCTTTGTGATCAGAAGGGAGTGTGATCAGTACATTCCAACTCACCGTGAAAGGAAAATCACACAAATACTATAGTAGAATCTTTGGCAAATCTATCTTTCTTCTCTTAAGACTGCCAGATTTCCCACTGTCACACAATATTACACCTGGAAAAGATCTCAAAGATAATCTAGCTCAACCCCTCGTTTTACAGATGAGGAAACCTAGGAAGAGTGAGGGGAAATTACTTTTTCAAAGACACACAGCTAATGAGTGATGAAATTGGAAACTCAAACCCAGGTCCCATAAATCCTACAGTTCTTTTTACAAAAGTCAGCTGCATTTCTGGCTCCTTTGCCATCTCATTCTGATAGAGGACTTTTTCTGAGGGTCTCTATTTTTACAGATGACAAAACTGAAACCCAAGGATATAAAGTGATTTGTTGAAGTACAAACAAGTAAGATGCATCACAAAGATGATGAATCCTCATACTCCAACTCCAATGCTATTGGGACTCTTTCCACTATGGCCCCAACATACCTTTCTAGCTTTATTATACAGTATTTCCCTTCATGTGCACAACAGTTTTGCTAAATCTGCCTTCTTACTCTTTCTCACATACAAGAGTTCATCTTCCATTCTGTGGCTTGTACTAGTTTCCCATGCCTGGAGCACAGAGGGAACACAACAGATAGATAGAGGAATAGATAGATAAATAAACAGATGGCTAAATGTCTACAAAATAATGAGGGGGCATTAGTATCCTGGGAAATCAGGAGATCAGGAAAGGTTGATGGAGGAAGTGGCAGATAAGGTAAGGATTTCAAGAGGTGAAGAATTCTGTTCTTGGGGGGCAAGAGGCAACAGTGCCTTCTTTGCATCTAGGGATAGGAGATAAAATATCTTATGTAGGGAAATATCAATGTAGAGAGCCAGGCAGTAAAGTGGAAAAATCACTGACTCACTTAAAAGTTTGCCCCAAAAGTTACTAATCTGTGCATACAACTCATACTTCAAAGAAATTAAAGAAAAAGAAGAACTATGTGTATGAAGATAATTTATGGTTTTTTTGTGATGGAAAAAAAAAAAAAGCTTGTAACTAAGGGGATTGACTCATCTTCATGAGTTCAAATCTGGCCTCAAACACTTCCTAGGCTCAGTTTGCCTGAGTTTCCTCATCTGTAAAATGAGCTGGAAAAGGAAATGGCAAACTATTCCAGTATCTTTGCCAAGAAAACCCCAAATGGGGACACAAAGATTTGGAGATGACTGAAATAACTGATCAATAACAAAAGGAAGTACTTATCAATTAGGGAATATGAACAAATTATGATATAAGAATGTGATGGAATATTACTGTTGTTATAAGATATTATTAACTGGGGAATGGCTAATAAGTTGTGGTATATAATTGTGATGGACAACTAGTATGCTATAAAAAACAATGAGCAGATTGGCTTTTGCATGAAATATTGAAGAGTAAAATGGACAGAACAAAGAGAATGTTGAAAGCAATAACAGCAATATTATTCAAAAAGTAACTATGAACTACGAAGCTATCCCAAGTATAGTAAATATTCAAATCAACTACAAAGGACCTATGATGGAAGATGCTATCTATTTTCACTGAAAGAACTGATAAATAGAAGTATGCATACTATGGTTTTACATATCCATAGTTTTCTATCTGCCTCTAGAAAGATAATATCTGTGTTTAATGGTGGCCTTCTCTAGTGTGGTGGGTGAAGCAAGGAGCCAGTTTTAAAAAATTGATTTAAAAATAAGAAACAAAGTGACAAAAAAAAAAAAAAAAAAAAGACATTATGAAAGGGATGTTACAGAAAAACCTGAGACTTGATTGAATTTGATGCAAAGTGAAGTTGAGTAGAAACAGAACAACTTCTATAATAGTACATTTTAAAGACAAATAGCTTTGAAAACCTTAAGAACCCTAATCAGTGCAATGCATGCATTCCACCTCCTGAAAGAGAGGTAGGGAATCCAGGATGCAAAAAGAAGCATTGTTTTGCATATGTTGTCTAAAAAAATAGCCAATGTAGTATTAACTTGGGTTATTTATTTTATTT
The DNA here is from genome assembly GCF_902635505.1 of Sarcophilus harrisii. Classification (NCBI taxonomy): domain Eukaryota; kingdom Metazoa; phylum Chordata; class Mammalia; order Dasyuromorphia; family Dasyuridae; genus Sarcophilus; species Sarcophilus harrisii. The sequence continues at coordinate 194,047,212 of NC_045427.1, forward strand.
TATCCTAGAGGGAATATTGACAATTCTCAATCAGGGAAATGCTATGGTCAGATATTAGCAATATTAGTTTGGTGATTGCCATACCTGAGATACTCAGTGCCTGCACTACTCTGTCAATATTTTAGCTCCTTGAAGTACATTACACTGAAGTTAGGGAGAAAAATAATAATTTATTCTACCCCACTCTCTTCCCCCAACCGTCTAAGTTTTTATAACCTAATAAAGAAAATATTTCTCCCAAAACATGACAAGTTTCAATAGCTAAATAAAGCACAACTCTAAAACCAGAAAGAACTGCAAATGATTTCTCATTTGGGCAGCAAATATCTAGAAACAATCCTAAGCACTGGAGAGTGGCCCATGCCAGGTGCTTTTCAGAAACTGTCTTTAAAGCAAAGGTTTAAATGTTGCGCCTACACTAGAATTAAGATGAAAGATGTTCAAATCATTCCTACAGGGGTTTGAAAACTTTGAATTTCATTTGCTGCTATCAAATCTCAGTAGCTACAAAGCTCTTTTAAAATATCTATATTTTGATGATGGAATTTTTTTAAAGCCAGAGATTAATGATTCATAAAACTTAAAATTCAGAATAAATTGTTCTCATCATTAAAGAAAAGATGCAAATTGTTAAGATAAACAGAATTTGCTCATTTTTGGCTTGCCACTTTTTTTTTTTTAAGTGATGAGTATATCTCCTTAAGCCTCCTCTCATGGCTAAAAATCCTTCTCCTGATACTATTTTTATGTTCTCCTTGGGTCATTCCCCAGTGACCATCTCTTCTGTTTTATCCCTGAGAAAACCAACTTCCCTTTAACCTTTTCTCCTCACTTTGTAACAGGTTTCTGTAACTGGAATATGAAAAAATTAGGTGTTCTGTATTTTGTTTTGTTTGGGGTTTTTTGGGGGGGAAGGAAGGGGGAAGGAAACCATGTTCAATTTCCAGCTGTATTACTTAAGGCAACTTTAAAGTGGCTGAATTAGAGCTGGGTATACATGTAATAGAAACTCTACCAAAACTGCATAAAAAAAGAAAACAAAGCCAGAGATAGTAGAATTTCAGACAGACCTAAGAGCCACAGAACAAAAGCAGTTTTTGTTTGTAATTAGTTCATTCATTTGCTTCTATCTTGTTAAATGCTGGGATGCTTGGTTTTGTTTTGCTTTTTTTTTTTTTTTTTTTAATATTTTGTATAGTTTTGGTCCTTTTGAAAAAAAGTTTTGTTGTTGTTCTTGTCTTTGATGATATCTATTAATTTTTTTTTAATTTAAATATGTTGTATGTCAAAATAGTCTGGCCCCCTTAAGTTTCTGAGACATGCTGAGTCATTTACCTAGAAGAGAAAGCCCCTAAGGAGGTAATAAGAAACATCTGGGGCATATGTAAGAGTAGGACATCCCTCCATTATAAACCATGAGAGGAGACACCAGGAGAAATTTGGTCCAAGAGAGAGGACAAAACAGAACAAAGTTGTTTGCTTGCTGTGAGAAGCCCCCAAAGCCTCAAACTGGGTGAATTTCAGAGGGTTGTTTGCAACAGTGCTAACAAAACAGTTAATGAAGCATTTGCTGGGGCTATGATTACTTACACTAATAAGAATGGGTTAAACTAGAAAGATTAAAGATGTTGAGGCCTGAAGAAAACTGTGGTTAGCCGAATAAATAGATAGAAGTGGAGCTTTTATCACAGTCAAACAAAGATATGAGAAAACTTTTTCCCAAAATATGATGATGGTGGTGGTGAAGATTATGTGCTTTAGCTACATGTTATTTCAGTGCCCTCAGTGCTTTCAAATAGAAGCCCCAGTTTGGGAGTCATTTCTCATCAGAACTAACTCTTCATCAAAGAAGAGACATCCCTTCATATGATCACAAAGCTGGAGAAGACCTTGGAGATCATCTAGTCGGACATTCTACAGATGAGATTCTACAGATCTACTCATGCCCAGGGAAGTAAAGGATTTGCACATAGACAGCTGCTTTCTACTATCCCCATGCAAAACACAAAGAGGTTATTTACTCACCAGTAATCCCAGGAAACTCCATTGTGAATGGAGAGACTCTGAGAGGTACACACCCATACATATATGTATGTGACAGAGAGAGGAGTCCCCTTCACAGTGGGTATGGAAGCTCCTGGTTCACATGGTCCTATTAATATTTCCTTTGGGAATTCCAACATCTCTCAACAATGTTCCTCTTGTGAGCAAAGGCAAGTAGCCAAGTCAGGTCAGCAGACTCATCGAGCAATGACTCCTGTTGATCTCTGAAATAGCAAGCATGGCTGGATGTCAAAGAAGGCTGCTGCTTCTAGGTCTCTGTGCATCTAGGCTCCTTTTGTTCTGCCATGTCTTCACTGCTTCCTCCTTTACAAATTCTTAGTTGGGTTTGAAGGGGAAAGATCAAGTTTGCTCAAAAATACTTGCAGGGTCTGCTTTCATAGCGAAAGGAAGACATCAATGACATAACAAGTAACACCATGTGCCCCGTGTCACTGTGCAGCCCAAGGTATTTCTAATTACCTCCTTCAGGCTTCCTCTAGGTTAAAAAAAAATAAAAGAGAGATTTGTATTAAAAAAATAGTAGGTACAATTTGATATTATATAGTACATGTTAAAGTGAATTGAATATTGGTTTTTTTTTTATTTTAATAAACACACACACATATATAAAGAACACAACAGTATTTGTGATGTATTGCTGGATATGAATTTATTTTATGCTCCCAAAGTAATAAATGGTAGGTTATCCAAAAGAGGCACCACTAATTTTTACTTTGTAGCAGTGACTAGTATATGATACATTAGGAATGGGTTTCTCTTGACAAAGCACTTTCACATACATGAGCTTATTTGAGCCTCACCACCTAGGAGGTAAGCAGTGCACTTATTATGCACATTATAAGATACTGTGGCTCTTGGAAATTTTAAAGTATCTTGCCAGAGGTCACAATGGCTGGCCCAGCTCTTCCCACTACTCTATATTGCCTTTCTAGACATAAAGCAAAATAATTTAGAAAGAAGGAAATGTTTCTCTAGCATGCATCATATATCTTCAGTCCCCAGATGGAGATGGAAATATCACAGATAGATATCTAGCGCTGTGAGGTTTGGAGGTGGTACAATGGATGAGCAGCAGAACTGAGTTTAAATGTGACCTCAGATATTAAGTTGTGTAACACTTACCCCTTAACTCTGTTTGCCTCAGTTTCCTTAAATGAAAAAAGAGCTAGAAAAGGAAATGGCAAACCACTCCAGTACCTTTGCCAAGAAAACCCCAGATTGAAGAGTCAGATGTCATTGAAACTGAACAACAATAATGTGGGGCTTAGAAAGTTTTGTGTGTGTGTGTGTGTGTGTGTGTGTGTGTTTCTCTCTGTGTGTTTATTTCCATTTCTCTCTATCTCTCTGACTGAGAGAACACAACTGATATTTTATTATGTTGTTCCTGCTGTGCAGCTCTGTATTCTGATCTCATCTATACTTTGCCATTAAGCTGCCTATAGTTCCAAATCCCTTTTTCTAGTAACCTTTTTCTGCAGATGAAAACAGAAGAGATCCCTCCCAAGCTCAGGTAACCAATATTCTCCAACTGCAGGACATTGTAGGGTAATACAGACTTCTGGGAAGAAGTTAATGTGGTAATAATTAATATATATATAAAGGCATTTACAAACATTAAGTCATAGTCACATGACCAGCAAGATAAAGGATTAGACAAGAGAGATCTCACATCCTCTCACACCTCTTGAAAATAGGAAATATGGACAAGTACACAAAGAGACAAAGATAAAAGCAGAAGTCGAATGGAATTTGGAGAAACAGACCTGAAATATCATGTCTATTAAACTTACAGGTAAGTCAATGATTTTTATCTCAAACCTCTTGAAAATAGGAAATATGGACAAGTACACAAGGAGACAAAGATAAAAGCAGAAGTCGAATGGAATTTGGAGAAACGGACCTGAAATATCATGTCTATTAAACTTACAGGTAAGTCAATGATTTTTATAGGACTAAAGAGGGGTTGGCACATAAAATGGGAAAGGGGGGAAGAAGCTAGAGGGAAATATAATGTTTCCTAATGGAGCCAAAGATTAAGAATGAAGGGGAAATAATTCATATGGTTTCTCAAGAATAAAAGAGCCCATGGGAGAATAAGGAGGAATTGAAACATGGAAGGGGGGGTGGGGTGGGGGAGGGAGAGAAGGAGGATGAAAATTTTTGTTTCAGTAGGAGGAGGAGATACCATCAATGAATGCTCCCATGGGAAAGATAGAGACATCCTATAAAGGGAGAGGGAAACATTACAATGGACATAATCTTCAGAGATTTAATGCTTAGAGAGATCACTCATCATGCTCTAGAACCTAGTTTCTTAAACTCTAGTTCACAATCCCATATGGGGTCTCATAACTTAATGTAGGCCTTATGAAATTATGCTTTATTATTAATAAATGTTTGATTTATATGCCTACTTTACATATTTTGGGGTCATGTAAAAATTTCTTGGGTGAAAAGGGATCTCAAATGGAAAAGCTTTAAGAAGCCCTGGACTAGGAAAAAGGGGAATCAGAACCATTGAGTGAACTGAGCCTCAGAAGAGGGGAAGAGCATGCATCCAGGGGCAAGGCTGTGAAGTAAATGAGAAAAAAATGACCATTGGGAAGGCAGAAGCTAATAATAAACTACAGGGACAGAGAAAAATTCTTGCCATGGGACATGTTTCCTGGAGGAACTGTTGTTTCTAAGAGTTAAACACAACAGAAAAAAGGGGGAAGCAAAAGATTAGAACTACAAGATAATAACAGAAACTGTTTAGTGGAGAGAAATCAAAAAGGCTACTTTTAAGGCTTTAATTCCACAAAGAATAGAGACTAAAGAAGTGATTAAATAAGTAAAAGAGCCATGAATCAAAGGAACAAAATGTCTAGAATAGACAGACAGAAAAGATAAATGAATAAAGGGGGGGGGGGGAGTGAATTCTGTTTTAGAAAAAGGTGCAAAAAAGTGACATTTTTTAAAATTGATGAACAAAACAAATTAAAGAGTGGAAGAGAAAGAGGGACTTTACCTGATTACTTAACTGAAAGGAGAAGAGAAGAGAAGAGAGAGGAAGAGAAGAGAAGAGAAGAGAGAGGAAGAGAAGAGAAGAGAAGAGAGAGAAAAAGAAGAGAAAAGAAGAAAAGAAGAATGAGCTGTGTTGTCCAACTGGCTAGTTGCAATTGTCTCTAGTGGGACAGTTCTTTCTACTCACAGAAGTTATGCTCATTCTTAGAAGACCATGACATCAGGGAGGTGATGCCATGATATGCAAGTCAAGTGAGGATGTACTGTGCAAAGTCACCAGCCTCATTTTCTTCTCAGAGCCAGCAAGGTCCAGTGATAAGATATAAAACAGAATGACTGAAGATGGCCCCAGTGCACTGGGAAATCTTAGCCTTTTTAAGCTAAGGCATTTAAGTGCTCTCAGTTTGACTGAGGCAGCAGCACTCGATGAGTGATTTTGATTATATTGAACAAATCTAGTGATATATGAATGTTTTGTCATTCTTTTTGCAATTTGGAAAGTAATGCCTATTTTTTTCCAACAGCATTTTTGCAGGTTTTTAATTTGTTTATCGTATCCTTTGAGAGTATCTATAGAACCTCTTCTTTCTGACAAAGCGATAATCTTTCTATATCTTGGGGTGATAAATTCTGTATTTCATTAACTTTGCATAGAATTTTGTTTGCACACCTTTTAGATATATTGCTATTATTTATTTACCATGCCAAAAGTACATTTTAAGACAGATATACAATGTTAACTCTAAATTTCTTCTTCTAATGAGGCTCTGATTTCAAGATACTAATCAGTCTCTTAAAATATAGTCTCAGCTTTCTCTTTTATAACTTTATGTTCAAAGTGCCTTGCCTGGAAAAGCCAACCTATTTGTAAGCATCATTTTCATCGATTGATACTATCTGGTCTCCAAATATAAGCTCATAGCTTTCACTTTCTATTTATTGGAATACATTAAGAATTTTACACTTAGTAAGTCCAAGTAATGTTTTTATTTCATTGGAAAAAGTTTCCATGAGATGAAATAGCAGCTTATCATGTTATTCAGTGAAAATATATAATTTTATGTCATCCATGTACCATGAATTTCTCTTTTACTTGAAAGTCATGCTCAGATCTATTAAAGCATGAGGATAGTTGATTTAAGGTTAGGTAGAATCATAACAGGTATAAACTATCCCCCTGGAAGATGCCATGTTTCATATCAATTGTTCTTGAAATAACTATTATTGGCATGTTTTAAATTGAGAACAGTTTTCCATATGGACATAAAATACTCTAGCATTCTCATTATGCTTGGATTCATTTTATATATTTGAAACATATGAATTTCAAAAGTGTAGAACTTGAGTCTAACTCGAATATTGTAATGATTTGAAATAATCAATAAGTGGTAGGAGTGTCATAGTACTTCTGTGTGGCTTGCTCAACAATCACCAAAAACTAACAAGTTGAACTTTATATCCCTGTGATATTTAGCACACCCTTTTTGCTCCATAGTCAATACAGTGTGTTCTTATAAATGCTATTAGATATTTTTTGAGCAATAAAAGCTGTGAATGCTTTTGCATAAAATATACAAACACAAAACTGGCCTGTATCTGGAGGGGTCAATGGTGTTCTCATCTTTTGGCAATAAATATGTGATGCCTTCTGTTAAGAAAGATGGAATCAGGCTTGCATCAAAAAGAAAGTTGGTAAAGTGTATTACTAATAATTTATGCACCTCTGTGAAGCATCTGAGTCAATAATTCTGGATCTTATCTAAACCTGACACTTCCCAGTTTTATAAATTAGCTAGAATTTCAGTCACCCTTGACATAGTCATTCTCTTGCTACTAATGATATGTGAGCTTTCTGTTTTGTGCCTGACACAACTTGAACTTTCATTATATTGGGCTTTAACCACAAAGATGATCAGTTTTCCCCATGCTTCTTTATGGGTTCTTTATTTCTGTCTCTGTATCTATCTTTGCTTCTCTGTCTTTGTCTGTCTCTCTCTGTATCTTTCTCTGTCTGTCCATCTATATGTGTCTGTCTCTGTCTGTCTATCCCCGCCCTTCTTTCCCTCTCTCCCTTCAACTTCTTTGTTTCCCAACCCCCTATATTTTCGTTGATGTTTATTTATTTTCTTTTTTTCCCCCATTTCTTTGAATCATCTTTTAGTTAACTTTTTGGTTTTCAGTTCTGGTCACTAATTAAAAACAAGGTATCAAAAACTCCTGATATACTTTTGTCTTATATCTTCTGTTCTATATATTTCTTTTCCATTGCCTCTCATTAGGTGTTTAAATTTTTCTACTTAGTACTACTGAGATGGTGATGCAAATTTCCAGAGTCTTTCTGTGGGTTTTCAATAGTTTTCTCAAATTATTTGGGCCATGATGCTATTAATGCCAGTCATCAGGAAAAAAGAGAGAATATTCCAGGAATACTCATTACATCCTTATCACAGAATGGCTACAACATATTCCATTGTGTGAAAGATCCTCTTAGTTTTTTTATACTCTGTCAAATAAAGCTAAGGGTGGGAGTAGTGGGAGAAAGAGTAGTGCAGTGGCAGAGAGAAGAATAGAGATAACACACGATAGATTTAGCAGAAGCTAGCTTTTAAAAATTATTTTCTTTGGACATAGTTGGCCTATTATTTGTATTTCTGGTATCAAACTCCAAAGAATTCAAAATTCTAGTCTAAGTGTGCCCATCTCCTTTTCACAATCATTTGAGTCATCTGCATAATTTTTTGCTATCTATTTCATTAGTAGGTAGAACTTTTGAAATTTGTATTAAATACATATTTTCAACATGTTCAGGACCTTCTTCATCTTTTCAGATTGATTCCTCAATTTTTGTTGTTATTTCATCTAATTAATTTCAGAATAAAATTATTTCTTACAATTGCTCTGTGTTGTTCTCTAAAATATGACTGGGCAATGTGAAGATAAGACTATCATCAAAAATAACAAAAAGAATATAAAATCTTTGTCTAGAACTACTAAAATCTATTTCCAATTTTGTTATAATATATCACTAGCATATAATAAAAGTATTTGTTACTTAGTTTATTTCATGTCCACCCATGGTTTATTTGCTTTAGTTCATCACCAACTGTACCAAAGTATTTCCAGCAGGTAGGATATTGGTATTATTGATTTGTTTTGATGTAGGCTGACCTGGAATCCTATGGTTCCCAATTTGTTTCTTATCTCTGTAAGAACAGTTATATTTGACTGGTTCTTTCAACCTTTTTCCTACCCCACGCTACCTCTGCTTTTTGATTCCTAGATATTTTTTAAGGTCTAGTTTAAATGTCCAAAGAGATTGAATTTACTTTAGGAAGCCTTCCCTCTTCTTCCCAGTCAGAAGAGATCTTTCCATCCTTTGAAATCCCATGGCATTTAGTATATTTCCTGTGGCATCTGCCTTGTATCAGTTACTTGGATACATGGCTTTCCTCCCTGATTTTTGTTAAATCTAAGAAGTCAAGGACCTTTTTTTGCTTAGTTTTTTTTCTGGGACCTTATTTAAAGTTTTGTATTATAGTATTTGGTGAACTTATGAACAAGTTTGTGCTTCTATTCACATTTACTGTTTATGAATTTTGAAAATATGTGCACTGGGACAGCCATAAAGTTTACTTTTTCATGTACTCTATTTGAAGAAATTGCTTTTTGAAGCTCAAAGCATTATATAAATGTAGGTATTTATTATGATTTGTATTAATTCAGATTTTTTAAAGCACTCAAATATTTGAAGACTCCATTATTCCACTCTTCAGACTAACCATCCCCAAGTCCTTCAAGTGATCCTCATATAGCAGTTTCCTCACCATACAAATCATGTTACCATAGATATCTTCAGTTTATCAAAATTCTTCAAGAAATACAACATCTGGAAGTGGACACAGTGCTCCAGATGTGGTCTAATCAGGACAAAAGACAGTGAAATTATAAACTGTTTTCTTCTGACCACTATGCTTCTATTACAATGTCCTTAGACCTCATTAGTTTGTTTGTTTGTTTGTTTTTGGCTGCCATGTGTTATATTGATTCATGGAGCACAAGAGTCATCATCTAGCCATGAATTAATAATCTTGCACTTGACTTTTTGTGGCTTTGTACTCGACAACTATAGGACTTTAAATTTGTCTCTATTAAATTTCACGCTATCAAATTCAGTCCATCATGTAAATTTGCCTGAATCTTCTTGGATTCCAACTTTATCAACCAACACATTAGCTATCCTTGTCAGTTTTATGACATCTGAAAATCTGATATATATATATATATATATTGTACTTAAATCCTCATTGACTTCTTTTATTAGATTTCCCTCCAGGTCAACATCAGTCACCATTTTCTGGATTTAGTTATTCAGTCAGTTCCAATTCTACCTAACTGTGCCATATCACCTAGCCCATATCTCAACATTTTTCCTCAAGGAACTGTTTTTCCAAATGTTTTGTTCAAATCCAGCTATACTAGGTTTACAATATTTCCTCATTTACTAGCCTAGTACCCTTCCTATGAGATTAAAAATCTGGCAACAATCTAGGTTTTGAAGGGGCTGTCACATAAAAGAGGGAGTTAACTTACTGTACTTGGCCTCAGAGGTGAGAATATGGACCAATGGGTAATCATTACAAATAAGAGCTCAATATTAGGAAAATTTCTTAGCCATTAGGTATCCCAAAATAGAACAGAGTACTTTAGGTAATCCTGGGAAGACTCCTATGCAAGGAATCTTCAAGTGAAGGCTTAATGACTACTTTGTACAGAAGACCACTAAGAAGAAATGAAGGTAATTGTCTGGTTATTTCCAGTCCTGTGGTGTTTTTCCATATTCTATGATATTTAAAAAAATCATTAATAGCACTTCAGAAGTCAATCCAACTAATTCAACTAAATTTAACAAATATTTATTGTCTCTTAATTACAAGCATATTCACAATTATTTTCTATATCCTGAGAAATAACCATCCAAGCCTGTCAAGTTGAATTAATTGAAGGTTATATTCTCTTATCCTTTTCTGACTTATCTTGGATTAAATCCTTCTTTAAATAGATTTGTTCTATATTTTTGTTTTACTTGGGGGATTAAAATGCAACTTGTGGCTTATCCAATATATTCTATACCAATATACCAGGCACATAGTCAACACAGCTATAAATCAAATAACAAAGCACTTAATCAAGACAGAATAGCAAAGTAATAGAAAATTTTTTTTTAAAAAGTAGAATCTTTATCAGTTCTATATTCAATGGATGTATTGGCTGCTTCCCTACTGCCTATGAACACAATCTCATCTTCCCCATTCTTAAAAAAAACCATCACTTGATTCAACTAACCCTATTAAGATGCTATAATTCTTCCCCTCAGCTAAACTCTTTCAGAATGCCATCTACATTGGGTGGAGGAGGGAGGGAAGAATCCTATTATCTCTTATTTTACTCTCTTATGAATCCTCCTCAAACTGGTTTTTAATTTCATAAATCAAATCAAACTGAATTCTTCAACATTATTAATTGAACAAGATTACCCATGAACATTTCTTCAACCATTTAAATATATCTTTATTGTGTAAAGAGTGTTTTATAATTGTGTTCATATAGTTCTACTGTTTGTCTTGGCAGGTAGACTGAAAGTATTTCATATTTTCTATAGTTATTTTAAATGGAATTTCATTTTCTATCATATATTAATGGATTTTGTTGGTAATATATAGAAATGCTATTGATTTGCCTGAGTTTATTTTATATCATATAACTTTACTGAAGTCACTTGTTTCAATTAGTGTTTTCGCTGACTATAGAATTCTCCAAATAAACTATCATACCATCTGCAGAAAAACCCATTAATTTTATTTTTGCTTTGCCTATTCCTATTACCTCAATTTCTTTTTTCTTGCTTTACTACTATAACTAGCATTTCCAGTACTATACTGAATAGTAATGGTGATAATGGACATCCTTGCTTTATCTTTGATCTTACTGAAAAGGTGTTCAGTTTATCTTCATTATAGATAATGCTGGAGGTTTTAGACAAAATACCACCTGTTATATTAAGGAAAGATTCATTTATTCTTATTCTTTCTGGTGTTTTTTTTTTTTTTTATAACAGAAATGGATGTTGCATCTTATCACAAGTATTTTTCCTCCATCTATTTATATAATCACATGATTTCTGTTGTTCTAGTCAATATGGTCAATTATGTTTATAGTTTTCCTAATCTTAAACCACCCTTGCAATCCTGGTATAAAATCCATCTGATCAGAGTATATAATCTTTCTGACATGTTGTTGTACTCTTCTTGCTATTGTTCTATCTAAATTTTTTGCACCAATTTTCATTAAAGATATTAGTCCATAATCTTCTTCTTTGGTTTTGACTCTCCCTCGTTTCTGAATAAAGAACATATTTGTGTCACCGAAGGAGTTTGGTAAGACTGCTTTTAGGCAAGAGGTAGTGAAGACCTGAACCACAGTTGTGTCCCGCCACAGGAAGATAAGGGGATGAGAGTGAAAGATGCTGGAAAAAGGATCAACATGATTTGTCAATTGATTAGCTATGAGGAATGAGAAAAAGGGAGGAGTTGAGGACGATATCAAGATTGCAAAACTAGAGTGCCTAGAAGAGTAATATCCTCAATGTATGGAGCATTTTGGGAAGGGGAAGGATTTGTGAGAAGAGGGAAATGATGAGTTTTGGTTTGGACATGGTAACTTTGAGATACCGATGGACAATTCAATGTATATATTCAGTATGAAGCTAGTGATACAGAAGTGTCTAATAAGTAAATTGGTGATGCTAGATTGTGGCTAAGGGTTGAAACCGAGACTGGATAGATAGATCTGGCAATTAAATATAGAGAAATTATGACTGAATTCATGGGATGAGTTGAAAAAGAAAGAAAGAGAGGACTCTTTCCCAGAATTTTCTTTGCATCTACTATATATATATATATATATATGCTTCTATGAGTTCTTGATGTTTTCTTCAAATATAATTTTCTTGAGAACAGGAAAATTGTTTATTGAATAAATGAATGAATAAAATGAATGTATAACATCTCTACCTTGTATTCTAGTTTCATAAAGAATGCTGGTTTTAGGAAAGAACCCTGTGACCACAGCTTACATGTACATAAAATGTTATAGTTTTACAAAATACTTATGTATATTATGCCATCCAATGCAATAACTACTTATTATATGCCTACTATTCATAAGGCACCATACTAGGTACAGATGAAATGATAAAATGAATACCATTTGCTTTGATCCCCACAACCCTGTAAAGTAGGTAGCAAAGGTCCTATCCTAGTTTTACACATGAGCAAAATGAAGATTAGTTAGATTTAGTTCATACAACTAGTTAACCAGCATAGTTGGGATTCAAATATTGTTCTTCTAGGTCTGAATCAGCTGCTCATTTTATCGCAGCCTCCTACAAATTCTAATCATTCCTACTCTGGAAAGTAGAATTGACAGATTCCACCCCAAGAATTATGAAATTTAAAATTCTTAAAATTATAATGTATTTTTTCTTTACCAATCTTGGTTAAACTATTCAAATAGAAAATATGATTGTTTACTACTACCACCACCCTCCAAAACAGGGTTAAAATAACCATAGTAGTAAGAATGGGACAAAGTTTTCACCTCTCTGTCTATCACCTATTCAAATAAAGTCCAGGTGGGTCAGCTGAAAGTTGTCATCTGTGAAATTAACCACATTTATGGCTAATTTAGCAGATGGCAACAGTATACCCATCTGTTCAATTAACCATACTTAAAAAAAAATAAGAATGGAACTTTTTTTATAATTTAAAAATAAATCTAATTTTCTTTTAATCTCTATAATTTAAGTATAAAGTATGTTCCAAGAAATAGATCCCAGTATCATGTTCATATAAAATCATGATTATAATTCTGTGTCAGTATCTGGATTAGTATGTCATATTTTCATTGTGATCTATACTTACTAATTATTCCCCACCTCGTATTCTACTCCCACCCCATTTCCCCCTCCCTCCCAAGCATTTTCTCATTCTTAGGATTACTGATACCTATCTAGAAGAAACCTTAGGGTTAACCTAGAGACCTGAAAAGTTCCTCTTCTTAAATTCTGATTCCTTTCAATTAAAAAAAATTTTCAACAAATACCCTCTCCTGTGTCATCCTAATGGGAACATGACCCCCATTCTTAAAAGTTCTCTCACTGGAGCACAATCTCTGGCAGTTGCACAAAACTGGAAAGAGTCAAGATATAGGCCTGGAGACAGACTGATGTCAAGCCAAGCATCAAGAGACTCAACACCAGAAGGTTGGCTAACAGGTGATGGAGTTTGAGAACACAGCAAATCATGCAGAAGCATGAAGCAAAGAACTCACACTGATAAAATCATAATTAAAAAAAAATAAAACTACTGTAGCACAAGTGAAGAGAAGAGAGCTGGTTACTATGCAGAGTTCCTGCCCTGAGAAAAACTTGCAAATTGAGCAGTCCTTCTTTCTCAGATGGCTAGGTGCTACAGTGGGGAGTTTGGCAGTATAGTGAATATTAAGCTATTCCTGGAGTCAGGAGATCTTGAGATCAAATTCAACCTCAGACACTCATTTACCCTTTGACATTGGAGGGTAAATCATTCAGTCAGCTCCCCAGCTGTTAATAATAGCCCCTATCCCCCAGGGTAGTTGTGCGAATAAAATGAGTTATTTTCAAAGTGTCTGTAAACCTTAGAGCACTATATAATTGCTAGTTGTTACTATTATTGTCATCCAGACCTCTAAGACCCCTTCAAGTTCCAAATCTAAGCTCTTTTTTTCATTTTCCTCACCAATTTGCAGGTGGTTATACTTTTAGCTAAGAAGGTAGTATGTTGCAGTTGAAAGAACTTTAGATTAGAAATCAGAAAAATAGCTCTACATCTTGATTCTACAGGTAACTAATTATGTAAACTTTTGTCTACCACTTTAACTCACTCCTTAGTTTATTCATCTCTAAAATGGGGTTAATACTACATACCCAATACAGCCTCAACAGGACCACTGCAAAATTCAAATGAGAGATCAGTCTGATACATAGAAAATGTTTCACAAATGTAAAGTATTCATATTAAAATAGGGTGCTTTGCATTCCAACATTCATGTAATCTTTCTAGTCCCTCTGGAAGACAATAATGAAAATTACTGTATAAAATAGCCGTATTAAATTACATCCTAATTATTCTGCATTGCTATGATGCCTTACCTCCTGGGAGTTAACAGGATCAAGATCACAGAATTTAGAGCTGGGTAAGACCTGAAAGTTCAATCTTTTAATTTCACAGATGGGGAAACTGAGGCCTAAAGAGGTTAACTTTTCAATTGACACATATCACAATGTACAGGATCTTTTTCAGGGTCTGAAACTCTTATTCTGGACTGGCACATACAACCTGTAAACAATTGATTGTCCCCTGTAGAAGGGATACTTACCTTTCATTCTCTGTACTGCTCACATCCCTACAAAATCTTCCTTGAAATAAAGAAGTTATGACAGAATTAAGAGTCACATTGAGACCCATAATCCACCCTTCTCACTTTATAGGCAAGAACACCGAGGCATGAAGAAGGAAAGCCATTTACTCAAAGAACTGTGGCTATTTAGTGGCAGAAAAAGAACCAGAACTCATCTTTCCTAACCCCTAGACTAGAACTTTTACCACTATACTAAAATATTTCACATTGCAATTTCCTATGGAATTTTGAGAACTGTTTTGAGTCTACTGCAATAACTCTGATTCCAGGGCTAGTGCTCTATCTACTGCCTTACCTAACTTTACCTAACTGTCCAATCATCTGGATAACATAAGACAAAACACAACTATCTAATTCTATTATTGAGGTTTGTGTTTCTTTTTTTTTCTTTTTTTTTTTTTTTTTTTTTTTTTTTTTTGAGGCAATTGGGATTAAGTGATCTGCCCAGCTAAGAAATGTTAAGTGTCAAGTGTCTGAGGCCAGATTTGACCTCAAGTACTTCTGAATTCAGGGACATCACTCTATTTACCAGGTCATCTTGCTGCCCCTCAACTACCTAATTCTAAAACTACCTTCTACTAAGGCTTCCATCATATGATCACAAGCTATGTTTTTAATGGGGGAGGGGCACTTAAAAGCAAATTGTGTGATAAAATTTAGACCAAATGTAAGTTATACAATATTTCTTAATTATTTATGAACAAGGATGAGTATAAGCTAGATAAAAATACATTCAACAAACAACCATTGTGTAAAGATGTTTCCCATTTTAGTTAATGACGTTCTTTTGTTGGCTGCTAACAATTGCTCTTTCAAAATTTTTTTAATATCTTAAATTAAAAAAAAAAAACCCTCCAAATCTCTCAATTACAAACACAATGAATTTATAGAGCTGTTTTGGGAAATTATTATTATGTCCAGTAGACTATGTTTCTATAGTCTATAGTATGAGCAGAGTCCTTCTCAGGTCTCTGAGTGGATCTATTTCTTAAAAATAAACAGACATAAAATTCATATTGGGGGGAGCTCTAGAAATTAGAACTTCTTAGAGCAGGAAGAGACCTCAGAGACCCTCTAGTACATTCCATATCTGCCCAAGCAAGAGCCCTCTCTAACAACAATACTACAAGTGGTCATGTAGAATATGAAATTTACTTTGCTGGCATTGTGGCAATTTGGTCTTCCTCTTTTAAAATCACTGACTCTAGAATGGAATGATCTGGGATCAGAATCAATTTTTGATACTTAACCACCTATGTGACTTTGTTAAAGTCAATTATTAATTTCCTTAGGCCTCAGTTTCCTCACCAGTAAGATGAGAGGATTGGACTAGATGTCTGTTAAGGTTCCTTAAAGCTTTAGATTTATGATCTTATGAATTTAAGTGAAGTGATTTACAAAGGTATTGAGAAATGATAAAGGAATAGAGAAGAAAGAAAACTTTAAAAAAGTATGATGGAAAGCAGGAATGAATGAGGCCTGGCCTAAAAGAAGACAATACAGCAGAATTTAATCACAATCAAAATTGTGAGCCCAGGACTAACTAAAAACATTTATTGCCTCTTTCACAAAACCATAGTTGGTGGTCCTCTTCTTTGGTATCAGGATGGTGCTTTTGAAGATACTTCTTGTGGAGAATGTTGTTTTTGGTGTCTTTTTCTCCATGGAATATATGTTTTTGCTCCCTGCTGGATGTATTTCAACTCTCTCTTAAAACTAATTTTCTCTCTTTTTGTCTTTCTGTCACTGTCACTATCACTTATTTCTCTCTCTCTCTCTCTCTCTCTCTCTCTCTCTCTCTCTCACACACACACACACACACACACCAGGGGTAGCAGGGTTAGCTTTTTAAAAACTCCCAAAAGATACAATCTCCATCTAGCCAATAGCGAAGTTCCCTTTCCAATTCAATTAGAGGATTCCCCCTCCCAATTTATAAAGCATCAAAAAATATTGATGCATCTTTGTACTTCCTTACCAGTACCGATAACTTATTGCTTTTATTACCTACCCCTTACTTCCTGTAATACTTCATATTAACTCAGTTGAGGTGATGGAAATCAAATCTTCCACCACCATCACCATCACCAAGTAGATTATTTCAATGCTTTAAATTGGTTCCTCTCTATCTTTTTCTACATATTTATATCCATTTCCTTCTTAAAGTCTTAACTTTGAAACCACTTCTTACCATGATCCTTCCAGACCTACAATTGACTCTTTTTGCCTGTTTCTTAAAACACAGCAACTAGACTATTTCTTTGCTCTTACCACTGTCTACTTCATATCCTCTTCAGCTACATAGATGTCTTATGTTGGTATTCAGTCATGTCAGACTTTTTTGTGACCTCCATGGACCATAGCTTGCCAAGCCATCAACCTAAGGGGCTCATCTTCCAATGGCATGCATTTTTAATAGTGTTCATGAGTTTTTCTTGGCAAAAATACTGCAATGGTTTTCCATTCCCTTCTCTAATGATTTACCTTTTGTCACAATTCTCCACTATGACCTGTCTGTCTTAGGTAAATCTGCATGACATAGTTCATAGTTTCCTTAAGCCATGCAATTTTAATTCCCAGTCAGACCTCCAGGAGAGGTGTCTTACTATACTGTTTTATTATACTGTAAACTCCTTTTGAGCAAGAATCATATCACTATGTAATATAGTAGTGGACATAGTGCTTTGTATACATTTAATAAACATTTGTTCTATTGAACTGATACAACAGCAAAATTGTTACACTGCAGCCAGGGTAAGTATCACAGAAATATAGCACAAAAGCCTGATGGGACCTCAAAGTTCATCTAGTCCAAACCTCTAATTTAATAGATGGGGGAAGTGAGGCGAAGGAAAGTGAAGTGTCTTGCTCCAGATTACACAGGATTAAGCATCTGATATGACGGTCGAACCACTGCTCTTTCCGCATGACCATGTAGCCTCCATACAGTTAACTTCAAAAACTATTTTAATGCTCCAATGGATCTGTGATCTCATTTGGTATGGGTACTCCCCTCAGGGGTACAGATTGTATCCATATACTTTTGCAAATCCTCTATTGAGGACCAAACATGGTTCTTTCTATAAAATAAGTAAATATATCATTACTAATAGTAATAAAACCCGTGTCGTAATACATTGAGGGATTTTCTTTTAAAAATGATAATGCCATATTATTGGATGCTCCTGAAATGTCAAACCAGAGTGCTGAGACC
Organism: Sarcophilus harrisii; assembly: GCF_902635505.1. NCBI lineage: Eukaryota > Metazoa > Chordata > Mammalia > Dasyuromorphia > Dasyuridae > Sarcophilus > Sarcophilus harrisii. The sequence goes on from NC_045427.1 coordinate 194,065,012, forward strand.
TAAAAACTTTACACTTTACACCCAAGGGAATGGCTCTAACTGCTAGATTTGAAGTCTTATAGATTACTTGTTCCTTTATTTACCTCTTCTCCCTGTCTGAAAGATTAACATTGGTTAAAAAAGATCAGGGGAAGTCTGGGAATGCATAGTTCACATAAGAAAGAATTATATAACTGTGGTGGAAAGAGTCCTTTGTACTATGAGGAAGCCTAAGCTTTAGCCCTGGATCATCTATTAACTTAACTGTAAAATGAAAGATTTGAACTAGGTAAATCTATTAGGCACTTTCCACTTTTCATTGTCATATTTCTATGAAACTAAGAATTCTTAATCTCTTTTGTGTTATGGAATCCTTTGGCAATCTGGTGAAGTCTAGGGATCGCTTTTCAAAATAATGTTTTTAAATAATTAAAGGACATGTTAAATTTCTCTTAGAGGTTCATAAAAAATAAAGATGCCATTTTTCTGCATTCAGGTTCACAGACTTCCTGAAAATTATCCTTGCCCAAAAGTCCATGGATCCCATCCTTAGAAGAGGTGCACAAAGAAAGTACTCCAGAGATTTTAGATTCTAGTTTAATAATTCATTAAATATGAACATTTTTTACAACTTACAAAGTGCTTTCTCATTCTATGATCAAGGAAACTGAGGCCTAGGATTTGCTCCACTCCTATGACTACTTAGGAGGTGTAATAGTTGTGGCTATAATGCTGGTCACAACTCTCAAGCCCAGAGTCCTTTCAATTTAAAGCCAGAATTTTATTCTGTACTTTTATTTTTAAAACGTTAATATTCAACCTATACTTAGGATCAGGGGATTCAGTGCTGGAAGAAGCCTCAAAGACCTAGCCAGTTCAATTTGTTTGTTTTACATTTGAGGTAACTGAGGCTCAGAGAGGAAAAGTCATTTTAACTAGATCCCACAGATAGTAAAGGGAAGTACCAGGATACCCAGTCAGGCACTCAAAAGGAGGACGTCTGTGGGGCAGGTGTTACAAAACTTTCACAAAGTTTGTAGAAATGGGGGTGGGGAAAGAAAATTATGGGTGTGGAACCCTGAATATAACTTAAGACTTAGAGGTCACCCTGATTTAGTTTTGGAGAATTCTCCCCCCCCCCCTTTTTTAATCCTTTGCTGTAAAGGTCATTTCTTTGTGAGGGGAGAGAGGATATACTGGGAAATATAGTTGTAAAAATCAATAAATATTTAAAACAAATAACTGCAATCCCTTCACATCACCCTGTATACTATCTCCAGGATCGGTGACTTGTGTCCGTGATGCATTAGGAACTTAATAGTTTTAAGATCAGAATACCTGGTACATGTACAATGGACTCTGTTACTACCTTGATTACTTTGGACAAGATCTTTTGGCCTATGCGTGCCTCAGTTTCTTATCCATAAAATGAATGAAGGCTCAGTCGTGGTCTCTAAGATGAATTAGGAGGAGCCCTTAGTGAGCCTCTCCTAAGGATACTGCTGTCAAAGACGGCGACAGACTAACCCAGAGCTTTGGTCACGCTCCTGACGTGCTGTGGTGGGGCGGGGTTAAGGATGCAGTCCCAACTCCCGAATTGGGACGTCCCGGCGCCCAAGGTGCCGCGGGTGGTACCGCCTCCCAGGCGGGCTCTAACTTGACCCTGCGTCACGAGGATCCCCTCCAATCCCCCGCCGAGCCCCTACCCGGGGTCTCCACTTGCTACTCAGATCCCTTAGCGGACGCAGATCCCTAGATCCCGCCCCGGGCCCCCTGTTTGAGCTGCCTGGGGAACCCGGGCGGCTCTAGCCTCCCCGGGACTTTCGGGCATTGACGGCACGCGACAGGCGCGTGGCACGGGGCTTGCTGGGGACTTGAGCAGCTCTTCCCCAACGAAATGGAGTGACTGAACTGTATTTTTTTTTTTAAGAAAAGAAGAAAAACGCTCGACACAGGTACAGCTGCTGAGTATGCCAAAAGAAAGAGAAAAGAAAGGACCCCACCCTCACAACTTCCTATTTGTGTTGAATGGAATTACCGAAGCCTTGAGTGCGAAAACAGCCCTTACAGGCAGGCGAAAAGCTCCGACTTAACTGCAGGTTAAAGTGTTGTCTGCACAGTACGTATTGAGGAGAAAATGTGTCAGCGGGCGAGAAGAACGGAGCGAAGCTGTCAGAAAACAGCTTTGCCCGAGCGCCAACGAAGGGATGAGGCGGACAAACCTCTATTTCTGAGGACACAAGAGTTGGTGCACGTGGGCTCCGACCGCTCGAGTTCTTTAAAAGTTGAAGTGAAGTCATTGTATTGGCTAACTTTATCCCAACCGGCAGCACATAGGTGGTTTCGGCCAAGAAAAAAAAAAAAACAAAAAAAAACAGTGCACAATGTGTTTCTTGTTAGGAACTCAAAAGGCAGGGACTCAGGTTTTTCTTTCTACGCTACATTATAAAGTTAAGATGTAGTTTAATTCTGGACAAAACCGCTCTTTGAGACGGATGTTAATGAATTCCCACAGATGATGTTGGCCAAACAGTGGTCAGCTTGTGATTTGATTTCCAGCGTCAAGATGTGAGGGATCAGGATAGAAAAGCACTTTGAGGGGAAGAGGCCGCCTACAAGCCGGATTGTTACTACAAGCTAATTGTGCTGAGTGCAGCTGCGCAGAGCGGAGCCGCAGTCCTAGAAGGAGGCGCAGACTTCCTGACGCCAGCCTGCGGAGCTCCCACCAACACGCTGGCAGCTCCAGATTGTTTTCCAGACCTTATCTCTAGCTCAAGTTAATTTTCTTTTTAATTTTGTGACCGGAACAAAAGTAACAGGAAAATCCTTTGTGAAAGCAAAACGCTGTTACAGATCGGTGCACTTCACAGCATTTGTAACTAAATATTTGCAGTGCTGGTAGTTAAATCAACCTTTCCAAAAAAACTTCTCAAACTCTGCTTTCTTTGAACGGATCTGAAAGGAGATATCTGTAAAGGAGATCAGACAGTTGAAAGCGATTGATTTAGCTAGACATTTTACCTGGTCCATTTAAAAAACTCGGGGCAAATAAGACAGCACTGGAATTATAGAAGGAAGTATTCAAAATTGTGATGGGTTTAGAAAGTAATCCATTTTAGAAACTGAACTGTTCTGTTAATGTAATTTATTACTGATTTGCTAAGAATTATTTTAGAGGTCATATGCTGAAATAAGTTTTCAAAAGTACGTATTAGGTAAACAATAAGCATCTATTCGTCTTTTTAGTACTCCTCCATTTGAAGGTATTGTAAAGTAGAATTCCTATGTCCCTCCCCCCCTTAAATGTTCTTAGAATCCTATTTTATTCACTTTTCCATTGTTTCCTACTTGGCACTACTGAATATCTGTGTGGTTACCACGTTCTGTAGACCTTAAGCTCCTTGAGGGTAAGGACTGTTATTTTTTTTTTTTTTATCTCTGCAACCCAACGAATCGCATAGTACTTTGCACTTAGAAAATCCCTAATAACTGTTGAATTGAATCTTGTTTCAGGCTAAAGACTTCCTTTGCCAAGGTATTAAATAAACAAGTAAACATGGAACTCGTAATCCACATGCTGTTTCCTAGAAAACCACAACAAACCGTTTAACTAGATAACATAATCAGGAATATTTTCCATTCCCCATCCTCATTCTTTTTTTTTTTTTTTTTTTTTAAAGCTCGGCTGACGACCCACATATCAAATAAGTTGGGGAAAGATGATAAATAATTATTAGCACTTTCAGACTGCAGTTGCTGCAGATCATGGAGGATTCCGGATGCCATAAACTGTATGGGAATGTTTGCATCTGGTTCTTAATGGGGAACTTTCCTTCGAGATAAACCAGACAGAGGAAGTCTCAACAAGCTGTCTTTAAGTTTCTGTAGTCTTTATCTTTTTTAGTTTAAAATGCAGTCTTCATTCTGAACTAAATCTGGACGTTCACTTTGTAGTGGTAATGAGGGGTGTAAACTGGCTTGTTCCCACCCTGGCGTAAAGCCCTACAGTCGCTGGAAGGGTAAAGGAAAAGCCGCAGGGTGGGGGGTGGAGGAAAGGGGTGGACATCTTCCCTCAGGGGCTTCTATGGAAAAATAAAATGCCATTTTGTATAATTTGCGGTTTTTAAGGGAAAGACTCCATAAGTTTTCCCTTTAAGGATATCTTTAGGAGCTTTGTAACCAAAGTGGATCATTGTGGATATAGAGAAAGGGGGAAAATTGTCAGTATTTGCTAGAAAAGTAACCTAACTCCACCTTCTGGCCTTCCATTCCAGCAGAGTCTAGTTTGAATTTAAAAAATCAAAATATTTTGGCAAAACCTGAATTACATTATACTTTTTACCATATTTTCCCTCGCAAAACTCTGCAAAGGAAGATTTCTCTCTTCTAGCTCCTTTTCTTTCCCTCCCACAAAAAACTAGTAACTTAAGACATGCAACTGGCTGCAGGTGCTTGCTGGCCCTGGAGCAGCCAAGGGCCGAGGTGAGGCATGAAACTGCCCCTGTCTCAGAGGCATTGATCAGCTGGGAGAGCCCGCTGACTGACAGCCCCGGTTGCCGTGGCAGCCGCCTGAGCGGCGCCGCGAGGACAAGGCTGGAGGGCGGCGGTGAATGGGCGGCGTCACGCGCCTGGCGCCAGAGAGTCTGCTCCGGGGCTCGCGGCTCCGGCTCTGCAGCGGCCTGGGCTGCTCGCTGCTGTTGCTGCTGCTGCCAATTCATCACCTGTCAGGGATCACTCAGGGGGTCACAGGCGAAATGGACACAGCTGTGAGAACAAAACCAAGGGGAAGAAAGGAGAGAAATCCCAATTGCGCCAGATGTGCAAAAAGGACCTTGAGAATTTCAGCCCCCCTTCTTCCTCCCCGCATCTCCCTTGCCCCTCACCCCCCACCCCCCACTCCAATCACATTGCATCACACAGCAATTGCAAAGCCGCCTCCTTCCCCCAGCCCCTTGCGATGCATGAGCTGTGGCTGCCTGTGCATCCAACAGAGAGCTGCTTCTGATTAGAGCAGAAATGGCCTGGACACAGATGTTAGGAGCAACTAGAGTATTTGGAATAAAGATACAGGACACATGAGCAAGTCTTACAAAATAAAGGGAACTTCCAGAACTAATGGGGTTGAGGGTGCATACTGGTAATGGGGGGGAGGGAAAAACACCTACCACCCGACAGGAAACCCTTCACACCTTTTTGCCACATACAAATTTAGTCATTCCTAGACCCTCTCTTCCAGCTGGGATCATTTGAACTTTGGAGTCTTCAAATGCAAACACATATGCCTAAATAGATGGATTTTTATTGTAACCTATGCAAAAAATAATGCTTTAGCAATACTTTTCTAACACATAAATTTTAAAAATCATCTAACAGTAGTATTTCTGGAAAATAAACCTGTAACTAAATTACTAGACGGTTATTTTTATCACTTTTACATCTTTGTGTCATATATCTTAAATATAAAATTAGGTTGATAATCAGTGTCAGTTCTATAAATCAAACTGAAACTTTTTAAAACTTTAAACATATATTTGTTTTCCTATGAGTTCAAAATGAGCTCTGGTTTAATTAAGTTTCCAGGTAAGAACAACAAAAAACCAATTCCACATTTAAAGCAGAACCACTTAGAATAGGAGGCTGACTATAATGAAGACAGACATTGTCCTAGGAAAAGAATTAAGAATTATGTCAAATTTACATCATTTCAATGTCCAGAAAAGAAAATTAATTCCAAAAATCTAAACAAGTTGACATTAAAAGTATGACACCACCCACTAAAAGAGTGTCAATACAAAATTAAAAAAAAAAAAAATCTGTTCCCTTGTGGTAGTCATGGGACAGCAACACCTGCATTAAATCATTAAAGGGGTAAAAGGTGGTAAAGCTATGGTCATAAATCACTTCTTAATTTAATAGCAGACAAAATTTTGTTACCTTAATGCTGAAAAGACTAAAGGTTCAGGAGGAATTACTCTCTTTCGGTTTCATAAATTTGTTTATTTGTAATTCTTGCCAGAGTTTGTGGCAGTTTTCAACAATACTAGGAGCTATCCAACTTCATTCCTCCTTTCCCTCCTCCCCCAAAAAAATCCCAATTTGAAACAACCTGAATTATTTCATGTACAAAATTCAATCCCATATTAAAAATTCAGGAACCAATGAGTCACATTAAAGTATCGCACTTTAAGCAAAACTGAGCATTCTGAGATCTTCCTGCAACAGCTGAGGAAATCAACATTAAGGGAAAAGGAGTAGGGGATTGGAGAGGATAGAGGGGACAGGGAGGAGTGTATCTATATTTTACAATATTGTATATAACTACTAGTTATGCCTCTTCCTCTTCTTGAAAGTAGTGTGATGCAGATTTGTAATAAACCAAATTTGATAAACTTTAGACTCGTTTGCTTAAATTGCATTTCTCATAGGTCTATTGAGATTCTCTAACTCCTTACCAAATGCAAAAGAGATAAATTATATCGCAAAACACACACAAAAAAATCAGATGCTCTTTTCATAGGAGGACGTAAAGTAGCTGAAATTATAATAGCCTTTGTCTCTTTTGGGGTGTACATGTTAAGTACAGACAATTTCTCAATTAGGATTTAAAGTAAAATGTTTGCTAGACTGAGTGAGGTGTCTAAAAAATTCATAAGAAATAGCAACTAAGCTGTCTTTAAAAAATTTTTTTAAAATACTTTAGGATATTTATCCTTGGCTATAGAAATAGCTACCTGTCACAATGCTTACGAAGTACAAGAGCAAGGAGAAGTGTCACCACAAACAATTATTGGTGCATAATTAATTACAGTAGTATGCCACTTACCCGGGAGGGAGCAGACCAGCGGGCTTTCAAGGGCAACGTATGTAAATGTAGTTTCAGTATGCAAATTTGCTTAATGATTTCCGATTTAACGTGATCATTTAAAAATGTCCAGATCCACTCACCAAAGGGAAAACAAAATGTCTAGAGAAGAACTCTGGTTTTCAGAGATTTCTGGCTAAGGACGAAGCGCAAGTTTCAATTACACATTTATTTCCATCACTTTTACAATCATGCCTCCTACCATCAGCTCTAGCTTACCGTAGTGTTCGAAACTAAATGAAAACCAGCGTGTGCCTACCAACTTTTAAAATATAAGAGCATCCTTGCAGCGCAATCATCTGCCTTTAAAAGCATTGTTTTTTTTTTTTTAGGGACAGTCTTATTTGCCATCAACGCTGGAATACTTGTCCTTTTTGTCAGTGCTGTTCCATTTGTAACATTTTTCTTTGGATTCCATCTCCCTACGCTAAAGTTTTCGGTCATTACAACTTTAAGTAGTTAAAAGCTCAAAAGGCATACATGGAAAGGTCATTATTACGTACCCCGTATTCCTAAATTCACCAGGACTTGTGTGCTCTAACCTCCTAATCATTGGAATTAAAATTCGAGAAAGCATATTTTAAAATGTCTAAATCCGTCTTTGCCCAGCCTTCCCTACGCTCTTCCTCCTTTTCCAGAGCGCAGTGGCAACCGTACACTATTTACCACCCCAGCTGGGCTCCCTCGGCCACGCCCCCCACTTCGTGAAGATTGGCTTAGAACGCGGAAGGACTGAACGGTCTTTGAGCTTTCACTCCCACCAATGGCAGCTTCCTTCTAGCCTGACGGACAAGTCAAATCCCACCAATCGTAGCCGAGAGAAACTGGTTTTGGTAGTCCTAGTGTGTTAGAATAAAAGCAGCCGCGACAGCCTACAGCTTCATTCTGAGCCCTGAGAGCTGTTGGGAGTAAAGCTACGGAGAACAGGCTGCTTCTCGTAGACAGAGCGCCAGTAGCAACCACTCTCTCTGTGCTGGGCGTCCAACATGAAAGCCTTCAGTCCTGTGAGATCTGTTAGGAAAAACAGCCTCTCTGACCATAACCTGGGTATATCTCGTAGCAAAACCCCGGTGGATGATCCTATGAGTTTGCTCTACAATATGAACGACTGCTACTCCAAATTGAAGGAGCTGGTGCCCAGCATCCCCCAGAACAAGAAAGTGAGCAAGATGGAAATCCTGCAGCATGTTATTGACTACATTTTGGACCTGCAAATCGCTCTAGACTCGCATCCCAGCATTGTCAGCCTTCATCACCAGAGGCCGGGACAAAATCCATCTTCTAGGACACCTTTGACCACTTTAAATACAGATATCAGCATCCTTTCCTTACAGGTAAATGTCTGCCCATGGTTCTCTTCCCACCACCCCCTCCCTGCTCCTCTTTGACCAGTTCATACGAATTTAATTCCCTGTGCTGGCTGTCACTAACAACCTCACAGTTGAGACAATTAGGAGGTTAGTGTTAAGTATTTTTGTTGTTGTTAATTAAAAATAAGTCAAAACAAATTGGTACTGAAATTGCTAATAAGTTAGATGTTACACCTTATGTTTGTAAATCCGAATTGTCACAGATTTGTGAAATGGTACTGGAAGTTCTATAAGAAATACTTTACAAGGTTTTCACGTTGTAGATGCTAACGTTGTGCTTCCATTCTTCCCTCCCCCTTTTTTCCCCGCTTACAGGCTTCTGAATTCCCCTCAGAGCTAATGTCAAATGAGAGCAAAGCACTCTGTGGCTAAATATATGGTGAGTGTTTGTAGCTTCTGTGTTGAATGGCGAAGTGTTATGCCTGGTGTCTTTTTCCTCGTTTTATTCCGAAAGTCCTGTTGTGAAAGTGTTCTTGAAATTTTACTTAAAAAATGAACACTGTTGACAGTAAATGTTCATTTAATCTCAGCAAATTATCGTGGGCTCCGATCACCCTGGGAATGCCTTTTCATCGCTGACCCAACAGAAATTTTTTTTAAAATCCCGCCTGTAATTCGCTGTGGTAGTGACTCAAATGAAATGTGTTGCCCTGTGGAGGGGATTTATATCCAGGTTGTCCCATACTGTTACTCAGATTATATGAAGTGTTAACCTTCCTGGAAATTAATCTTATTATCAGAAATTCCATGGTGAATTTTCCTTTCCTAAAACTCTAACCTTTCTGGGAGTTAATGGTAACGGAGGATTACTGTCCTGCCCCTGAAATCTGGTGATCTGGGATTGTCTTCCCTATCAGTTAAATAAGTGGCTGTTTTTAATCAAATAATTGCTATAAGAGGCAGACTGGCGCCTCTGAGCTCTGCTTGGAGATCCAAATGAGAGATTGGATTGTGAAGTTTTTCCTCCTGAGTGTCTGCTATTTTCATGTTTAATTTGCGCTTTTGAGGCAGTGTGTGTGTTGCATCTGGACGCCAGGGTTTGCCCAATCTTTGAGTGTTTGGTTAAATGTTCAAACTGTGGCTTCCTCCCTGGCGCCAGTCTGTCCGGATCTCTGCCCTTATGTTACATTCTCCTAAACATGCCTCTCTCCTCTCAATCTTTTGCAGGTGTTCACGACTCTTTTTTTTTTTTTTCTTTGCACAACAACAACAAAAAATCTACAGGATCTTTTCAGGCGCTGAACTTTATTTTTCAACCATGTAATGAGGGAGGTCAACATCAAGTTAAATGGACCTTTAAAAAAAAAAGAAAGAAAAACTGAGCATGAATACCCCCTTAACCCCCACCCCAGCGTGTTCTATGACCTGGACTGATTTTAGTTATTTATGAAGAGACTTTTAAATGCCCTTTCTGCAGTCGGAAGGTTTTCTTTATATACTATTCCCACCATGGGGAGCGAAACGTTAAAACTCACAAGGAATTGCCCATTTTAAGCAGACTTTGCCTTTTTTCAAAGGTGGAGCGTGAGTACTAGAAGGATCCAGTGTTCAGTTACTTAAATGAAGTCTTTTGGTCAGAAATTACCTTTTTTGACAAAGCCTACTGAATGCTGTGTATATATTTATATATAAATATATATATATATATATGAGTGAAACCTTGTGAACTCTTTAATTAGAGTTTTCTTGTATAGTGGCAGAGATGTACATTTCTGCAAAAAGTGTAATGATGTACTTAATCATGCTAAACTTTTTATAAAAGTTTAGTTGTAAACTTAACCCTTTTATACAAAATAAATCAAGTGTGTTTATTGAATGGTGATTGCCTGCTTTATTTCGGAGGACCAGTGCTTTGATTTTTATTATGTTATGTCATAATTGAATCCAAATAAATACAAGTTCAAATTTATGTAGAATGTATATGATAAATAAAACATGCTTGAAGTGAATACCCAATATCTGCATGATTGTTGAATTTCATTCCACTCTCTTAACCCTATCTTCCCCTCTCCTCCCACTCTGCCTCAAATAAAGATTGGAAATGTGATCCTGAGCAAATCTTTTATGTGAGGCACAACTCCTAAATCATTGGGGAGCAAAAGAGGTTTAACTGTAAAGTCTACAGAAATTCACTCAGAATTTTCTCCTGATTCTTACCAGTGATTAGATTTGGCGATTAGGATTTGAAGTTCTAAGGGGCTATAGCATTTCCTTTTAGTTTAATCTAGAGTTAATGATAAGAGCGGTGAAACTTAGAATGTTGGTTTTTTTCCATTAGAATAAAGTTGGTTTCAGTGAAGAAGGGATGGGTTAGCAACTACTTTCTGAGTGGGAATTTTTAAGAATCTTTAATATGAACAGTCTTACTTCAAAAAAAGTGTTGTAGAACTTCTGACTTAACTAGGAACTAGAACTCTGCTGTGTGACTGATTAAATTCTGGCTGCTCTTTGACTGACTTGCTTTTCCAGCAGAATTGAAATACGCTGTAATAAGAAATTTAAGGAAAAACAGCCGTGACAACAGGCTTTAGTATTCTTTCTCCTTATGCAACTCGCCTCTTCTAGATATTTAACATATAATGATATATCTGTGTTTTCCCCACTCCTTGTCTAATTGTGAGACCATTAAATACATCTTGAGTCCCTTCACTATACTTTCCTGCTGCTCTAGAGAAGATAAAAAGATAAGGAGGGAAATATGTGCAAACTAGAAAGTATTAATGAGTCATTTCAATTTCAGGCCAAAATTTAAAAGACTGCTCTTTTACAAAAACAATTTATGTAGGAATCTACATTCAATTATTTCCTAGGGGAAAGTGGTTCCTCTGAAGTTAGGAAGTATTGAAGAAAAAAGGGTTGGGCTTTTCTGGGGAGTCTAACCTGAGGCCACTTTTACTGGACTGAACAGGTGTGTGGGTCCGTACTAGTGCCTGCCTTTCCTTGCCCTTGACACAAAATTATCACCTATTTAGGACTCCAGTGTGGGAAGAAGTAGAATAACAAGAAAGTTGGGCTTGGTCTCTTATTGTCCCAGGCACAATACAGGGGTAAAACAGTTCCCAGTGATAGATGAACTCAGAATACTGGTTGAAACCTTGAATTTGAAAAAGTAGTTAGGGATGCAAAGGGAAAACCAACCCTGGCATTATTATAGGCCACCTACAATTAATCCAAGTTACAACTATTCAGCAAGAGCACATCATTATCTTCTGAAGACTGTTTCCCTCTGCTGGCTAGATACTGTCAAAACAGGGTGATTGAATAGGACTTAACATTAAATCACCATACTATTTATCCTCTTTCCCCTTCTTCCTCCCTCCCAAAAGGAATGAAAAAGGTGACATTTTATGTAGTGTTTCATATTAAAGGACTAAGGTTTGCTATTTGCTTTCCCTTATGTAACTCCAATTCTGAAATTCCTACTCTTTTGCCCAAAGAAGCAGCATTAAGTCTTTGGTCGGGCACCTGAACAAAAATGAAGCTCTCCATTTCCTCTCTCACACTTCTATCAAAATCTTCCTTTGGGGGAGGTACAGCCTAAAGTGAGGTAGTGAAGCAGTTCGATATAAAATAATTGCCCCAGAAAGCAGATGCAAGTGCCCTATCCAAAGGATAAATCAGTAAATTTAATAAAAAAAAAAAAAAAAAAAAAGCTAAAAGTTAAAAAAGAGCTGGCTGGACTATAGCAAGCATCATTACCATTATCATTTTCTGAGTACTTATTCATTCAGCTCATTTGATACTAAGCATATGCTAGCATTTTGTTGTTAGTTGCTTGGTCTCTGGATATTTCTGTAAGGTAGGTAGTATGAGCATTAATATCTCTTTTGTAGATGAAAGTGAGGCTGCAAGGAAAATTTACATGTATGCATGCATACATGCAACTAGTATGTGGTGGAGTCAGGATTTGAATTCTTCCCAGTATATCATGATGCTTATAGCACCTCAGCTTGTACACTGCCCCTACCAACACAGCACAAGATCAAGTGTAGATCACAGCAAGATAAGGAAAGAAAACTTGGGAAATATCTAATACTGTTTTCTAATACCTTCATGATTTGTGGATATTTACTTTTTTTGAAGGAAAAAGGTCTGTTCCTAAAGAGAATCTCATATAGAACCTGTATCCTGAGAATAAATCCAAAGTAAATGATAATGAACTGACATAACACATTTATTCTATAATTTGTTGACCATCTTGGGACTGGCTACTCTTTGGACAGTCACAGACTCTCGACTAATGTAAATTCTACCTGCCTGGGAATGTGTGAATGTTGCTTTTCTTATTCATGAATAAATACCTCATTTTAGGGGAAGGTTTGTTCTGAAAAGACAGAGGAGGGAGTTGGAATAAGGAGTTAGACTGGACATTGTAATACATCTGTAAGTCACTGGGTATCAGTTCAAAAAGCTCCTTTGTGGATAGAGCACCAGTCCTGAAATCGGGAGGACTTGAGTTCAATCCTGGGATCAGACACTAACACTCAATAGCTGTGTGACTCTGGACAAGTGAGGATCCCCAATTAACCCCAATTCCTTGCCAAAAAAAAAGGAAGGCTTCTTTGAAGATAAAAATATTTTGATGACTATGTTGAGCCTTACATTATAACTAAAATTAATCTTTTAAGAATGAAAATCAATATCTTATAAGACTATAAGATGCATAAGGCTATTAAGACCATAAGATGCATAGAAAGTTTGCCTTACCTAAGAGTTCCCTATACCCAGTGAAATTGTATCTCCAATTGCTATCTTGATCCTTTTCTCCTATATGTATTAGATTTGGATTCAAAAGACCTGGGTATAAATGCAGGTTTATTTCTTAACTACTTCTGAACAAGTCACTTCACCTCCCTGGGCCTCAGTCTTCTCATCTATAAAATAAAGGGATTGGATTATTCTGTATTCCTTTCAAAGCGAACCCTTCAAATCAGGGAAGCCCAAATGATGGAGCCTGAGCACCACCTTCTGGCCTAATAAGAGAAGGCAACTATTCAAGATCTGGTGAGTAAAAATACATCTTTGCCACAAGAACAAGCATTTCTGCCTTAGATTAATGAACCACAAGAGAAAATGCAATGTTTTCAAAATTCTTCAATAGAACCTCAACCTTACCAAATTGCAGATAACAACCCATTAACACCTGCTCATCCTCTGACTTTTGTCCATGTCTTCTCACAAATCTTCCATGGGGGTTCACCCAACATGCTGAGGGTATCCTGACCCTGTATGAATACCAGTGGAACATATAGACATTCTGTAGATTCAGGAATGTGCTGGAGCCAGCTCAATCCAGCATATGAGAAAACAGGGCCTCCTTTATTTTTTGTTGATTTTCTAAACTTAAGAAAGTGATAGAAAAAATGTTAATAATGCAGATTAATCTTAAAAGTGTGGCATATACATTTTTCTCCAGAAAGTTCATTGTACAACCTTGCACACACTTAATGATCATACTGTCTTTCTTTCTTTCCCAGACACCCTACTCTTCTGATTTCTTATTCTCATTCCCTTCATCTTTCCCCCTCCAAAGTCCCAATAAAAAGCTACTTACCCCTTTCACTGTGCTCTCTAGAAGGTCTGCTACACAAGAAACAAATCTGCTTTAATTTTAAATCATTTATTTTCCCACTCTTTTCATGTCCTAGCTCTCACAGGGACCTGGCCAGCCTCTCTTTCTATTCTTTCCAGTATTGGTTTGCACTTTCATTGGTTTCTCAACTCTCCACCCTTCCCATCAATAGACTGGTTGAGATGAGGGAGTTGGGATATTCCTTACTCCCATTATATGTACATTCACCCCCATCACCATCATTCAATAATCTCTCTTTTTTTGAGGTTTATACAATTCATATCTCCTACCCAATCAAAATTCTGATAGTTGTCTACAAATCTCCAGAACACTCCTCTTTCTCCCTCAATGAATTCAGTTCCATGGCTCTCAATCTTTTCTCCTCCCAATTCCTGCCCTCAGATTAGGAGACTTCAACATATATATGGATATTACCTCTAATACTCTAGTCTCCTACTTTATTTACTAATTTCTCATTGTCCTCTTTTGCTTTCTCAGCCTCACACAAAAATAGTCATTTCCTACATGTTACTACCATCAGCTATCCATGCTCTATATCTATATTCATAAACTCTGAAATTATTTTACCTGATCACCATTTATTGGATTTCTACCCTTTTCTCTCTTTCATTGTCAAACTGCTCTCCGTCCATACCTTGATCCCTAACCCCTGACCTTCTCAGATGTCTCCTCAGCCATAAGCCCTGAACTTGCCACCTTTTACCATTTTGACTCCTTGATGAAAGAGTTCAATTTTATGCTGTCTTCTTCTCTTGAGTCCCTTGCCAATTTATCACATTGCTGATTGTATCATCTGCCTTAGATTATTCACATATTCACAGTCTTCATTCCTACTCCTTTTGAATAAAGGTAGAGAAAATTATGCAGCTATCTTGACTAGGTCCAATACAAATTTATATTTAACACTAAATGGGTCCTCACTGCTGTTAAGTAGCCCTTTTATACCTGCCCTATTGATTCACTATCACACTCTCCACAGTGGTTCTTCCACACCTATTCATCTTACCTCGTCTCCTATGACTCCCTGCCTCTCCAACTGAGATTCTTGCCTCATATTTTACTGAAAAAAGTTGAGAACAATAACTGAGAGATCCTTCTTCTTTCCTCCTCCTTATCTCACATATCACCAGATGCATTCTACCACTATCTCCTTTTGTATCACATGATACTTGCATAAGTGATTCTATTCCATCCCATCTCTGCAGTAGACTGACCCCTCTTTCACTTTTTCTTACAATTAATTTTTCCTTATTGGCTGCTTCTCTACTTCCTAGAAATATGCCCATGTTTTCCTCTCCACACACACACACACACACACACACACACACACACACAAAACAAAACTGTGATGACCGCATATTTTAAAATCAGCCAGAGTCAGGAATTCAGGTTAAGGGAAAATCTTCAATCTTTATTCTCAGTGGAGGTGAAGAAGGATCAGAGATAAAAGGGAATCGGAAGTAAAAAGAGAAGCCAGCCAGACCAGAAGCCACGAGACCAGAAGCCCCCAGAGCAGAACCCAGCCAGCAGTCTCTTCCTGCCCCTCAGCCTCCACCCACCAAAATCGTCATTTCCTATACAACACATCAGGCCTTACACAGAGAGTGGGCGGGGGCCATTCTTTCTCCAAGCATATATATTAATAGAGTATGGTCCAATTACTATTTAGCCTCACGTGCTTGGGATCTCAGTGCATCAACTCAAGCCTCAGCCCATTACACAAAACAAAAAAAAAACTACCTCTTTCTATCCCCACTGACAAATGTCCCACAAATCTCCTCCCTTCCAAGGCCATACTCCTTAAGAAGGCCATCTACAATAGTTACCTCGTCCTCATTTGTGACTCTTCTTGACTCCCTACAGGTGGTTTCTGACCTCATCATTTAGATGAAAGTACTCTCCAAAGTTGCCGGTGATCTTTTAATTGTAAAGGCCTTTACTCAATCCTCATCCTTCTTGACCTCTTTGAGTCTTTGACATTATCAATCATTCCTTCTTGAAACTCTTCTCTCTAGGTTTTCAGGACACTATTCTCTCTTGGTCCTATATTACTATTTCTCAATCTATGGGTATCCCCACAGAACTCTATTCCGGTCCTTCTTCTCTTCTCCTTTTTTACTGTTTCACTTGGTGATCTCATCAATTCTCATGGGATTCAATTATCATCTCTATGCTGATGATTCTCTACTTAACCAGACCTAATGTTTCTGCTGACTTTCAGTCTTAAATCTCCATCTACTTACTGACATTTCCAATCAGAAGTTCCTTAGACATCTTAAACTTAATATAAATTACAAAATGAATTCATCATTTCTCCTAAACTCTTTGAAATTTCCTTATTACTGTAGATCAGGGTTTCTTAAGCTTTTCCCACTCACAATCCCCCCCCCTTTTTTATAAAGCTTCTTATTTTCAAAACATATGAATGCATAATTTAACAACATTGACCCTTTCATAGCCTTCACAATCCCTTCTTTTTTAAAACAGCTTTTTATTTACAAGATATATGCATGGGTAATTTTTCAGCATTGACAATTGCAAGACCTTTTGTTCCAACTTTTCCCCATTTTCCCCCCACCCCGCCCCCAGATGGCAGGTTGAATACATGTTAAATATGTTGAAGTATAAGTTAAATACAATATATGTATACATGTCCATACAGTTATTTTGCTGTTCAAAAAGAATCGGACTTTGAAATAGTGTACAATTAGCCTGTGAAGGAAATCAAAAATGCAGGCAGATAAAAATAGATTGGGAATTCTATGTAGTGGTTCATAGTCATCTCCCAGAATTCTTTCACTGGGTGTAGCTGGTTCAGTTCATTATTGTTCTATTGGAACTGATCACAATTCCTTTTTGGTGAAGAAAATTTTTACTTGACCCCAGGTATATAGGTATATAAAATAGGTATACAAATGAAACATTTACTAATAATAAATTACAATTCTGCAACCTCCACATCCATTTTGATTTCACCTTTATAACATCTTTCCAACATATATCCCTTTGCCATCATCCTGGTGCAGGCCCTCTTCTCTTCATATCTGGACTATTGCAATAGTCTGCTACTTGGTCTCCTTGCCATAAATCTTTCTCTACTCTAATCCATTCTCCATTTGATAGAGCCCAGATTTAATAATATGAAACTCTACTCAATAAACTCCAGTGGCTCCCTATCATTTCCAGAATCAAATATAAAATTCTCTGGTAATTAAAGTCCTTCATAATCTAGCCTCCAACCCCTACCTTTCCAGTGTACAAACATGTACTCTTTCACCCAATGACACTAATTTCCTTGCTGTACCTTACACAAAATATGCTGTCTCCTAACTCCAAGCCTTTATTTCACAGGCTGCCTGCCCGGAATATTCTCTCCCTCCTCACGTCTACTTCCAGAACAAGACTCCCTTCAAGTTCTAGTTTAAATTCCACCTTCTAAAGGAAGCCTTTCTCAATCTCTCAACTCTAGTGCCTTCCCTCTGTGGATTATTTCCCATTTATTCTGATATACATAGTATGTTTGTCCATAGTTATTTGCATGTTGTCTCTTCCTTTAGATTATGAGCTCCTTGAGAGCTGTACTCCTAGCACTTAGCACAGTGCCTTGCATATATTAAGTACTTAATAAATATTTATTGACTCTGGTGGCATCCTTTATACACTTATCTTTTAAAATCCCGTAGCAAATAATGCTAACACAATTCTATTTTGTTTGTAGTTCCTCTAAATTGTCCCAATTCTGTATTCCAGCATACACTCCTTATCCCACACCTTTTCATTTCTGCTGAAACAGCAAATATCTGAAATAGTCCTATTAGAGTAGGATTGTGAAAGATAACTAACGTGAAGAAGAACCTTTCCTGTTACTAGGTCCAGCAATCAATCCTGTACTGTGCAATCAAGGGATACTATCTCCCCTATGTCTGCCCTGAAGGACCTTAGCAACAGTTCCTATCCAAACCAGAGGCATCCCATACCTAATTCTTATTATTATTAGTCATGTCCAATTCTTCATAACTTCTTTTGAGGTTTTCTTGACAAAGATACTGGAATGGTTTGCTATTTCATTCTCTAGCTCATTTTACAGATGAGGAAACCAAGGCAAAAAAAAAAAAAAGATTAAATAACTTGCCCAGTTAGTGTTTGAAGTTATATTTGAACTCAAGATGACTTTTCCTGACTCTAAGCCCAGCACTCTACTGACTGTGCCACCTACCTGTCCCATATCCAATTGCTATATAAGTTTTGTCTTTTATTCCTTAAGGAGTCTCTACTTGCACAAATAGGGGCTCTTTTGCTGGCAAACTCAATAAATCCTCCTTGGTTCTGGCTCTGATTTGTTCTAGCACTGACAATTGTATCCATAAAACACTTAACAGATGCTTCTCTATTGGACTTTTGAGTAAGCTATAACTTAAATTTCTTGAGGCTATGGTGTTCAGTGATTCAAAATCTATAGCATAGCATCACTGCAAGATTAATGATATTAAAAAGATAGGTCTTTGTTTCAGAGAGAAGATTAGATCATTAAAAATACTAAACAGTTTTCCAAAGGTAATCAATTCACTTTCTTCCTATTCAGTTCTGAGTTCAGCCCACAGTCTATATATAGCAACTGTCCAAGTACTCCAAAATATATTGATATAAAGTCTATCATCTCCAATAGACTGGAAATTCATTGACGGCAGGGGATGTTTCCTTTTTTCCCTTATATCTCCATATTCTTGGCACACAGAAGATATACATAATAAGTTGATCGATTGACCAGTTCTGTGGATTGTTTAATTCAATAGTCTAAACAATTGGCATTCTTCATCCTATGTTGATAATAAGCTAAATTCTGTTGAGTTATACATTTCATTTGGGTAGATCTTCATTGTTCTAAGATATGATGAAATTAAAACAATGACCTTCATAAATAGAAACATCTGGAAAATGTTTCCTCTATAACAAATAAATAAGAAAAAATATCATAAAGTGTTTATTATGTGCAAAGCATTGTTGATATAAATAGTATCCACTCTAAAGAAGCTCACATTCTAATAGGGAGAGACAACACAAATAGAAGGTTTCAGTGATAAGTGAGATGTAAAGACCCAATAGACCCAATTTGAGTTTTATGAAAAAGCCTCTTTTTCATTGTCATTTCCTATAACAAAAATATGTTCATTTCTGATACAGAACTATTTGACACTACTAACAATCTGTAACACAGAAGCACCAAAAGCATTCTAAATAAATAAAAGATTCTACCTTCCTCAATGTTATCTGATATAGTTATATAAATATTAGCAATAGCACAAAACAGGAGAAATTACAAATCTAAACACTAGAAAGAAGGAACTCAAACCATCCATATTTGCTGACAATCATTTACTCATAAAATCCTAGTGAATCAGCAAAGAAACTAATTGAAACAATATCTTCAGAATAATAGGATACAAAAATGAATTCACAAAAACCAATAGTATTTTACATAACAATAACAAAAGTAAAAAAAAAATAACACTAGAAATAGAAATCCCATTTGAAATGAAAACAAAATGCATAAAATATCTAGGAACCAAACTAACATGATACAATCAAGACACTGAAAATAATTATCATTTTTAGAGAAACAAAGGGCAATTTTAAAAATAATTATAAATATGGATAATCATTACCCATGGTTGAGCCATGCAAATAATAACAATTATGATACTATCTAAGTTAATTTCAAGATTTCTTGCTATACTAATAGAAAATACTATGGAGGTAAATTGGAAAGCTAGACAAAATAAAAACAAAATTTATTCAGAAGAACAGAGTCTAAAATCTTAAGTAAAATAATTTTTAAAATATATAAATGAAGAAGGAATTATTGAATCAACTTATTAACATGAAACAGTAATCATAAAATTATTTGGTACTGATTTAAAAAATAGAAAAGTACAGTTTTTCCTTGGTTAGAGTTCAATTAGGACATCCTCCTTTAAGCTACTAATTCCCTTTTCTACCTTTTCCTATTTTCCTGTTGTGTGAAATGTATTCTACCCCACTCCCTCCCCTTTTGAAGTATATTCTTCTTCTCTTTTTTCTTTTTTACTCTTAAGATCAGCAAGATAACACAGAACCATTTTAAGCCTTATCTAATTAAATTTCTATGATTCCTGATAATGATAAGGTTCAAAGGAGACACAAACCATCTTCCCAAATTAAAATATAAGTAATTTATTCTTGTTTAATTCCTTAGGTTTAATTTGTGTTTACCTTCTGATGATTCTGGTGCTTAAACTTTAAGTTTTCTACGTAACTCTTGTCTTTTTATTGAAAATGTTGGGAAATCCTCTATTTCACCAAAAATCCATTTTTATCTCCGTATGACTTATATTAACTCAATTTGCTGAATAAATTATTCTTGGTTACAAACAAGAATATTCTATCTGCTGCCTTCTGGAATATGGTATTCCAAGTTTTCCACTTTTTCCATAGCGGTGCCTGATAAATCATGTGTGATCCTAACTGTAGGTCCTTGGTACCTGAAATCCTTTCTGGTTCTTTATAGTGTTTTATCTTTGACCTGAAAGCTTTGAATTTTTACTAAAATTGTCTTAGTCTTAATTTTGAGGTTTCTTTTAGGAGGTAATTAGTTGATTTTATTTCTACTTTGCCCCCAGTGCTTAAAGATTTGAAGAGTTTCCTTTTAGAAATTTTTGAAAAAGAATGCTTATGCTCTTTTTTTTGGTCAGAGTATTCAGGAAGCCCAATTACAATTAATTTTTTTTCTGTTCTTATTTTTCTTTTTATTGTATTCAGTTGTTTTTGCAATGAGAATTGTAACATTTTTTTCTTCTTCGTTTTAAATATTTCTTATTATTTAATGGAATCACTGACTTCTATTTTCATATTCTCAGGATGTTTGATGCTTGAGCATGATTTTATATCTCTCGTGACAAGCTATTAATTATCTTTCCAATTTTCTCTCTATACCTGTCATTTCTTTTTCCTCCCCTAGTACTCTAAGTTTATTTATAAGAATACATTTAACCCCCTTTTTAGACTCCTGATTCATCTCTTTCAGGGGTTTTTAGCTGAAATTGCTTTTATTCGAATGGAGAGAGAAGAGATGGATCAAATGATGCTGATCCAAAATTTTACAATAAAATATTAAGAATACCTCCTTTATACTGTGAACTCAATCAAAGCAAGCACTATCTTTTGCTTTCTTTTGTATCCCCAGTGCTTAGTTCAGTGTCTTAACTAGTTTATAGTAGATGCTTAAAAGATTTGTGGATTGAAGATACAGGAAAAGGTCATAAAGATATATATATGTAGTAACACTGCTGGGTCAAAGGGTATGCACAGTTTGATAACTTTTTGAGCATAGTTCCAAATTGCTCTCCAGAATGGTCGAATGTGTTCACAACTCCACCAACAATGCATCAGTGTCCCAGTTTTCCCACATCCCCTCCAATATTCATCATTATCTGTTTCTGTCATCTTAGACAATCTGATAGGTGTGTGGTGGCATCTCAGAGTTTTCTTAATTTGTATTTCTCTGATCAATCATGATTTGGAACACCTTTTCATATGACTAGAAATAGTTTTAATTTCTTCATCTGAAAATTGTCTGTTCATATCCTTTAATTACTTATCAACTGGAGAATGGCTTGATTTCTTATAAATTTGAGTCAATTCTCTATATAGTTTGGAAATAAGGCCTTTATTAGAACCTTTGAATGTAAAAATGTTTTCCCAGGTGATTGCTTCCCTTCTAATCTTGCCTGAATTAGTTTTGTTTGTACAAAAACTTTTTTAACTTAATATAGTCGAAATTTTCTATTTTGTGATCAATAATGATCTCTAGTTCTTCTTTGGTCACAATTTTCTTCCTCCTCCACAGGTCTGAGAGGTAAACTATCCTATATTCTTCTAATTTATTTGTAATCTAATTCTTTATGCCTAGATCATGAATTCATTTCGACTTTATCTTGGTATATGGTGTTAGGTGTGGATCAATGCCTAGTTTCTGCCTTAGTAGTTTCCAATTTTCCCAGTAGTTTTCATCAAATAATGAGTTCTTATCCCAAAAGCTGGGGTCTTTGGGTTTGTCAAACACTAGATTGCTATAGTTATTGACTATTTTATCCTGCGAACCTAAACCTAATCCACTGATCAACTAGGCTATTTCTTAGCCAGTACCAAATGGTTTTGATGTCCGATTGCTTTATAATGTAGTTTTAGATCTGATACAGCTAGGCCACTTTCATTTGATTTTTTTTTTTATTAGTTCCCTTGAAATTCTTGACTTTTTGTTCTTTCAGATGAATTTTGTTGTTATTTTTTTTTAGGTCAGTAAGATAGGTTCTTGGGAGTTTGATTGGTATAGCACTAATAGATTAGTTTAGGTAGTATTGTCATCTTTATTATATTCGTTTGACCTAATCAAGAGCAATTAATATTTTTCCAATTGTTAAAATCTGATTTTATTTGTGTGGAAAGTGTTTTATAATTTTGCTCATATAGTCCCTGACATTTCCTTGGCAGATAGATTCCCAAATATTTTATATTATTGACAGTTATTTTAAATGAAATTTCTCTTTGTATCTCTTGCTGTTGGATTTTTTTAGTGATGTAGAAAAATGCTGATGTTTTATGTGAATTTATTTTGTATCCTGCAACTTTGCTAAAGAGCACAACTATTCTTGATAGCAACTTGAAACTATGTACAAAAAGTTACCACTTTATATATCATTTAGGCAATCATCCTTCCAATAAAAGAGGTAAAGATCCGATTTTATATTTCACACACAAATATATATATGTACATATATGTACATATACATTCTATTTCTGTTTGTATGTATATGTATATATTTGTAGTGGTTTTTTAGTAGGAGCAAAGAGATTAAAATTTAGGAGTGCCTATCAATTGTGAAATAGCTGAACTAATTATGGTATACAAATATAACGGAAAACTGTTATAAGACATGTTAAAAGAGATGGTGTCAGAGAACCTGGGCAGGCTTGTATGAACTACTGCAGAATGAAATAAGCAAAACTAAGAAATATGTATGTATGTGTATATGTGCACACACATACATACATACAATACATATACTATAACAACATTGTAAAAATGAACACTTTTGAAAGATTTAAGTATTCTAATTAGTACAATGATCAGCCAGGATTTCAGAGGACAAATGATACATACATGATACCTACTTCATGACCAAGAGATGATGTAGAATGGGATACACATTTTTTTGAAATGGTCAATATGAGACTTTGTTTTGCTTTGACTATACACATTCACCACTACCTCTAATTGAGAAGGAAAGGGGAAATACCTTGTTAATTGAAAAAAAAAATTAAGTAAATGAATCTAAAACAGATCATAGAACAATTATTATGTAAAAAATAATAACACACCAAATTTCTGAGATGCACATGGAGGAGTATTCAGAAGAAAAAACATACACCTTTAAAGATATGTAACAATATGGATAGTTCAGCATTAGGAAAACAGGTGTTAGCAAAACAATCCACATAACTTTTTAAAAATGAAAATATCCAGAACCATACAATCATCTTAAATTAATTCATTTATACTATATAAAAACCCTAATATTTACAAGGAATCCTACTGAATATATTTTAAATTATCTGTCCAAAACCAAAAGCAAGCATTACATGCAATAAAAACATAGCTTTCCAAATACATAAAGGATTAAAGCAAGAATGCTCCTTTTTATCATTATTGACAATTCTAGAAACAATATCAATAGTGTTAAGATAAGAGATTGAAATTAAAGGTATAAAGAGAGACAAAAAGAAAACTACCCTGATTAGTTGACAACATGATCATTTACTTTATATTATTAAGTCTTAGGAAATCAGCAAAGATACTGAGATAATAACTTCAGAAAAGTTGCAGGCTACAAGCTAAAACCACAAAAATAAATAGCATTTCTATATAATTAAAAATCTAGGAAACAATAATAGAAGGAGAAGTTATATTCAAAATAAACATCAAATGCATAAAATATTTGGGAGTCAATCTACCAAATTAAACTCAATACCTCTAGAGGTTCAATTACAAGGTATTCCTTAAAGATATAAAGAGAACAACTTAAACAGATAATGGAGTACTTGAAACTAATGGGTAGGACATGGCTAATACAAGAAAAATGATAACACTTCAAAAGCTAATTTACCAGCTTAGTGCTATAACAATTTAATTGCTAAAACTATATTTTATGTAAAGCTTTACAAACCAACAAGATTTACAAAGATCTAGAATATCAAGAGGAACATTGAAAACAGATAGGAATGAAAGGGAAAAAACATTTATAGATCTCAAACCAGTTAGTTGTGGTTTAAAAAAAGACATAAATACATAAAAAAACAAACTCTAAAAGGTAGAACCAAAAATAACAGAACTCAGTAAACCAATGTTCAATAAATATGAAGACATAAATAACCTGGAAAAAATTCCCTATTTGATGAAAACTTCTTGGGAAAACTGAAAAGTATTCTGACAGAAATCAGGCTTAGACTAACATCTTGCAACATATTTCACAAGAAATTCCAGATGGACTTGGGACCTGACTGTTAAAGATTATCCCATGAAAAATTAGAAGAGAAACAGATCACATACCTTTCACAGTTAAGGATTAGGGATTGAATTCTTAAGCAAGCAAGCAAGAGACAATTATATAAAATAGATAATTTTAATTGCAGAAAACTGGAAACTTGTGCACAAACAAAATTAATGCATCTATAATAACAAACAGTCAAATGGGAAAAATTGTACCAAGTATCTCTGATATATGATGTACAGACAACAAATGGAAATGTCTAAAAGCTATTATCCACTAGACAAAGAATTCTCAAAGGAGAATTGCAAATAATTAAAAATTATATGCAAGCATGCTTCAAATAATTAATAATAATAAAGAATTACACAATTCACCTCACACCCAACAAAATTGACTAATTGCCAAATTTATATATATTCAATATTGGGGTGGAAAAGCAGGAACACTAATACATTATTGGTGGAGCTATGAATTAGTATGACCATTCTTACACATTATTTTTAAAACTGAGAAAGAAACCTATTAAATAACTTTTAGCTTAGACAAAGCTTGTGGTTTTGAGTTTGGTTTTTTTTTTTTTTGGTTGGTTTGTGGGTTTTTTTAGAAAAGGTTTTGACCTAGAACTAACAAAAAGACATACCTGTCTTTTCATTTTAGTCCTTACATCTCACACTGGGACCACTCTTTAGAACAAAGAACAAGGTCTTCCCTAGGTTAGTTGGTGATTTCAGGTTTAGCCTTTTCTTCAGATTCCTCTCCTGGGTCCAAGACTTGAGTCTGTCAGATATTTCATGCAAAGTTATGATAAGCATCCTATATACTTTCCATTTTGTAATCTCCAAAGACTACATACCAAGTAATAGTTATTGTCCCTAAGCTCCTAAAGAACTCTGGGGCTTAGGACTCTTCAGTTTACTCTCCTTTCATTCTTCTATGGAGATAAATGGGAAGAGAAAAGACCCAAGTATAAGCTAAGACCAGGGGACAAGGTCACTATCTCTTCTCTTCTCCTCATTTCTAGTCTTTCACAGACAAATGCAGCCAGTCTAAGTCTGAAAGGGGCTTTGATATTTTACTCTTTATATAGCATGAATGAAAAGGTTCTTGTCATGTTATCTGTACTTTTAAAATACAGAAAATACTTAACTCCAAAAAAGTTCAGTTACTATATATATATGTATATAAATATATATATATACACACATATGTATGTATATATATATGTATACACACATACATGATTTGTGAAATTAAGTTTGAATCCCATGTAGAATTTTATGACAATATGAAATGACAAATCTATTACAAAGTCTATACATACACTTATTTATTGTGCAGAGAACTAAAAGTGTTGGAATTTCAAACCCAAGGCAGAAAAGTTATTTAACTCAGATCTTCTGTGGCAACACTTAATTTTAGCATGGCAAAATCACAGAATCACAAATTTAAGGCTGGAATTGGCCTTAGATAAGTCATCTAGTTCAATCCCTTATTTTATAGTGGAAAACACTGAGACTAAGGAGCTAAATGGCCTGTTCAGAGATGTACAGAAAATAACAAAATGGTTGAGCACACATCTTCCCACTTACTCAGATCCAATGTTCTTTGTACCATATTGCCTTACCTCTAATCCAACCTCCTTAAGAGTTACATGTGATAGTCTCTCTAACTTAAATTCTTACAGCTGTATGGCTAAAGGGACAGTAGGAAGAATA
This sequence comes from Sarcophilus harrisii, assembly GCF_902635505.1. Classification (NCBI taxonomy): domain Eukaryota; kingdom Metazoa; phylum Chordata; class Mammalia; order Dasyuromorphia; family Dasyuridae; genus Sarcophilus; species Sarcophilus harrisii. The sequence continues at coordinate 194,091,114 of NC_045427.1, forward strand.
TATATGACTTTAGAGAGTTATTGACTCTCTAAATGACTTGACCAGTAAAGGGAACAGAATGATTTTTATATGTAAATTATAAATGTAAGTCATATGCCACGTGTAAGTTTCAATTGCTCAGTTATTGGCTCTGGTTGCATCAAATTTGTTCCTTAATCCTTTCAGTCCTGTCTGACTCTTCATGACCTCATTTGGGATTTTCTTTGTAAATATACTGAAGCTGTTCACCATTTTCTTCGCCAGTTCATTTTGCAGATCAGGTAACTGAGGCAATCAAGGCTAAGTTACTTTCCCAGCATCACACAGTTAGTTTTAAGTGCAATATGAACTCAGGAAATGACTCTTTCTGATTTCAAATCTGATGCTCTCTCCATTGTACCACATAGTTACCCTTGGATCAAGTTAAGTCAATTCAATAGACATTTGTTAGCAGCATCCTTCTTTTTTTCTTTGGAGGCTTTAATAACCCAACCTTTCCTATACATTGAGAAATTCATTACACTCAGAGGGAAAATTTAGAAAGGCAAGAAAGCCCATGTTGAAAACACTTGCATCAAGTACATAAAAGGACAAGGGTTCTGAAAATGCTGCTCATGAAATTATGCACAGAAAGGATAGGTAAGTTTTGTACAATAGTCCTATATATATATACACATATATATGTGTGTGAAGAAACTTGAATTCTGAATCTTATGCTGATTTGCATTCCAAAATAGTACATATTGAAGATTTTTATATATTTCAATTGTGTGTGTGTTGTGTGTAAAGCCTTTATCTTCTTGAGTGTAGGCAAGAGCCCAAGTTTTCTGAGTTTCCATGGCCAAATCATTGGTAAAAGAGAAGAAAACATTTCTCTCTGGCAGCTACATGCAAAAAAGAGATGGTGACAGCATATGATAAAGAGGCTACCAAATTCTATTTTTTCTATCTATTTTACTGTTGTAGGAATAGAAATTTTAAATGGCATTTCCAAACAAAGTTAAGAAGCAACACAATAAAAGATTATTCACAATCAAATATGTAGATTTAGGGTTCCTACACTAAAGAAAAATATGAACTTAATTTAAGGGACTTTCAATTAAAATTCTTCCCTTCCTTTTTGGTACAGTTCTGAAATCTAGGATCTTGTTTTTTCTGATGATTTAACTAGTGATTAATATCTGATAAATGGCCAAGGGAAGTAAAATATTGAATTAAACATAAGAAGAGCATATAATTTATTAATGTAGTAGGCAGAATAGTTCCCTACTATTCTAAAGTGCAAAAGAATCAATGCATAAAGATAATATCCAAAAATTGAAGGAAAATAACAACCATTAAAAAATACTATATTTAGGAAAGACTTACATGTACTAGTGCTGAATAAAGTTAGTAAAGCCAAGAAAACAACATATACAATGATTATAACAATATAACAATCATAAAACAATCAAAAGACAATGTTGCAAAATCATGAAAAATAAACCTGATTTCACAGAAATGAGAAAATAGAGGTGGTCCATGATTATGCAACATTGCATATATTTTCACACACATATATATAATTTAAATTTAATAATATATTTCGCCAATTTTTTTCTCATTCTTACTTTTTAAATATTCCTTATTGTGGGAGATGTCTCTCTGAAAAGTGGGAAGAGGGAGGAATATACAGGAAAATTTAGATGATGTAGAAAAAATTTATTAATAAAATATATTTTCAAAAGAAAAATAAATAAATATGTACTTTACTATTTTATCTCTTCTTAGCACCAAAGGATATTTGGTAAAAGGAAAAAGTTATCCTCTCTGATATTAACCTCAAAAGGTCAAGTTGGTATAACAAAGACTATCTATGACTATGAAGAAATAAAAATAATGATTGACTTCAGAAATTATTGTGATTCAATCATTAAAGCAAAAATTTAGAGCCTACCCTATACCTCTTGATTTATATAATTATGGAAATTAAAATTGGAAAGGACCTTAGTGATTACCTAGTCCTCTCATCTTAGAGATAAGGGAATTGAAACCTGGAGAAAATAAGCAACCTGACAAGTTATATAAGTAATAAGTATCAGGGATGGGATTTAGCAGCCAATTATTTTGATTCCAAATCCAAGGTTCTTTCCACTGTGCTACACACTTCAATTGTAGTAGCTTACCTTTATTCTTCTTGTCTTATTCTTTCCAACTACATAGTGTTTCACCCATGGAAATTCTACCCACTTACTCTGACATACATCACCAGTTATGTTGGGAGGTCAAGAGCTAGGTTACTTGCTCTCTCATCTAAGTAGTAATAAAACAATCGTCATGACAAGGTTAATTCCTGGGGAAGGCTGACCTCTAATTATGGAGTGTATGTTCTCCAGTTTCAGACTCATTGGCTTGATAACAACCCCTCACAGATGATGGTAAATACAATTTGAGATATGACTCCTGTCTGAGTCTTCCCAAGAAGAAAGCAAAAGAGGTATTCAATGTACAAAATGAATCAGGTTTGGGTCAAGTAATTTATTCCTACACAGAAAGAAGGAATACTAAGTAGGAGGGAATAATAATCTGCATTAACAGACCTTAGTAATAATTTATAATTACAATAACTATGGTTACAATTGGTTGGGAAACTAATATTAGAGTTCTCACCAGATCATGAAGCAGTTTTGCAGTGCTACTAATTGGAAATTTCACATTTCACCTCAGCACCAGGCACTCTATGATCACCCCAGAATTCTGTGGAAAAAAAGCCATGTTAGGTCAGTCCTTCTTTGGTTAGTAGTTGAACTCTCTGAAGCAGATGCTGCTCCTCCTGTCAGGCACTGTCATTCCAGGAACTGCATCTACTGGCACTTGAAGGTCTCACATGACCTTCAAATCTTCCGGAACTCAATGTTGCCACCTGATACATCCATCTCAAGTTTGCTTCTTGATCACCTGCTTAAGGAAAAGAAGCTGATCAAACCTAGCCTCAGGCTTGTGTAGTCATGAAATGGACTGACAGTAGCTTGGAGGTTGTGTGTAAGGACACACCAGCACAAGAACAGCCAGACGATCTTGAAGTACTAAGCCGCCTGCAGAAACACATTGCAACACATTCTATGAACTTCAACACCAATCTGGAAAAATCTTACTTTCTCAGAGAAATTGCAATCTTTTTTGTTTACATTAATATTCAGTTGTGCATGACAAAATAGGAAAACAGTGGCATAATTCAAGAATCATTCATATAAAGTATTACTTCTAAGCTGTTCTACTTCCATTTATATGTGAGTAATATTGATGAAGAATGATGATTCTTCTTGAAGGAAAATAATGAAATTATACTATGTAACCTGACTCAAAAGAGTTGTAAGGCCGTCAAGTTTTTCCAACTAACTCCCAGATCCAATCTGGAAGAAGGTCTCTCCCTAGTGTCATTGGCATGGTCTTAATCAATATCTTAACCAATCAATAAGCATTTATTAAGCACCTATTATGTGCCAAGCACTGTGCTAGGCACTAGCTATATTAAAATAAAAGTTAAACTTATCTTTTATTGGGGGAAAAATCGCATATATATATACATATATATATATATATATACACACACACATGCAAATACATATACATACAAAATAAATTAAAGTTTAACGAAGGGTTGCTCAATGGACCTCTGATAAAATGAATCATCTTTTTCCTCCTCCCCCCAACTGATCTGATGAAATTACAAGACAAAGTGAATGAGCAGGTAGCAGATACAATGGGATAGAAAAGTTCAGCTCATTCAGACTTTATAATAGTCGATTTTCACCTTACAAAGAGTGTGTTCCTTTGAATGATGACTGACCAAGGTAACAGAAGTATAAAGAAGGGTATACACTTCTTTATCATCTGTCTTAGGCAGTTAAGTGGTATAGTGGATGGTGTGCTAGATTTGGAATCAGGACGACCCACAACTCCTGTCTCAGATACTGAATAGCTGGCCCTGGATAAGTCATTTAACCTACATGCCTCAATTTCTTCAACTGTAAAAATGGAGACTATAATAGTGCTTATCTCAAGGTTGTTGAGATGATCAAATGAAAAAAGAAGATAGACTGGTATGATGAGATTTGATGCAGAAAGATCAATTAGGAGGTCATTACAATAATCCAGGCAAGAAGTGATAAGTGGCAGCTGTGTGAATGAAGAGAATGGGCAGATACAAAAGATATTACTGAATTTATATCAACTAGAAGCAGCAACTGTTGTTACATGGAGGTGGGAAGTACTTACTCCTTAGGACTAAAAATGACACCAAGAAAATAAACTGGGGTGACTAGAAGAATGACAGTGAATGCAAAAGAAATAGAGAAGCTTGAAATAAGTATATATGGGGGGATACTAATGAGTTTTGTTTTAGACATGTTGAGTTTGAGATGTCTACTAGATATTCAATTGGAAATGTCCAACAAGAAGATGGTGAATTGAAACTAAAGCTCAGAAGAGAGACTAGGGCAGGGTATTTAGATGATTATCATTAGCACAGTGATGACAATTACTTATGTATGTATGCTGATGAGGTCAACAATACAGAGAGAAAAAAAAAGGGCCAGGGGAAATTCTCATTGTGAGGAGGTCTAACAGATGACATTAATATTTAATAATATTAAATGTCATCAAGCATCTAGGAAGAAAGGGCAATCAATATCAAATGTTTCAGAGAGGTCAAAAAGGAAAATGATTGAGAAGCTATCATATTTGACAATTAAAAGATTATAGGCAACTTTGAAGAATAGTTTCAGTTGAGTGATGAGATCAGAAGCCAAAATATAAATAGCTGAAAAGTAAGAAAGTAGAGACAATGCATGCAAGTTGTTTTTCAGCAGCCTGGGGGTTTTGTTGTGAAAAGAAGGAAGCCTGTAGGATACTGGAATAAAATGAAAGAGGTTTTTTTTTTGTTTGTTTGTTTTTGTTTTTTTTTTTAAGAGTGAAAGAGATGGCTATGATGGTAGACAGCAGGAAATAAGCCAATAGGGATAGCTTAAAGATAAAAGAGAAGGGGTGATTATAGGCACAGAGTACAAATAGAAATGCTAACTTTGGTGAGGAGGCTTATTTCTTCATCAAACTAGAACAAAGGAGAAGAATTTGAGGTGTTTCAAGATATTTTAAATATAGCAGTAAAGAATAGTTATCAAGATGATCACATAAATGTCCTCTCTTTCTCTTTTTTTTTTTTTTTTAATAAAGTATTAGCAAAGCCCTCTTCTGAGAAGTTGGGGTGATGATGTGGGAGGCAAGAAGATGATTTTAAATAGTTGCTATGGATAGTAGGATAAAGAATCAAATAAGAACTACAAGTATTTCTTTGTGGTAATAAGGACCCATTAAATTTAGACAATATAAATAAATAGTGGACCAGGCAAAAGAGTTGTATTACTTCCTCCAGTCACAGATGCAAATGACAAGCCTGATGAGAGCTGACAAATCTGACACTACTAGTATATTTGTTTAAAAAATTATGATTCAAAAAGTTAAAATTTAGGAGGGAAAAATGTAAAGTCTTTCACTTGAGTTTAAAAAAAATAATAGAAGAGACTTACTTGGTATAACAGTTCAAATGAATAAGATTTAGGGCTTGGGGGGTTACTGAATACTCAACAGTAGTCCATGGAAAGGTTACTTCCAAAAGTAACTGCTCTAACAATATTTATCTCTAGTCAGAATACAACAAGACAAATTTATTTACTTCTAAGTGCCACATTTGAAGAAAACTACAAACTGAAATTAATCTACAAAATGTTTAATTAGGTAATACAAGGTCTTGAAACAATATCATACTAAACATAAATCTACAAAATATATAATAATGTGTAATAGTGTATGTATATATGTACATACATATGTAATATTGTACATAAAATATGTAAAAATGTAATATATAATATAATATATAATACTATATATAATAGAAATAAAAATAAAATAAAAAATGTAAAAAAGTAAAATAAAAAAATAAAAATATAAATAAATATAAAGAATAAAATATAAATAATAAATAATAAATACATGTTATACTAAATACTACAGAATTAAGGAGTTTTTATCTGAAAAGAAGACTTGGGGGAAGCAGAATATATTCTTCAAACTTTAGAAATGAGGGAAATAAGATCCAGTAATGTTCAGTGGCATATACTCAAAAGCAAGATGCAGCTAGGCCACATTTTTTCCCCTTCAATTTTCCATATGTTTTCACAGATATTTGTTTTCTCTTTCACTTTCAATAGTCATACATATTTGGTATTAAATTCTTTAATAAATTTCTCAATAAATTTATGGTCAAATTTAATAAATTTCTCAATAAATTTATTGAGAATTTCTCAATAATAATGGTCTCAAATAAATAATGGTCACTGTTCCAGCCTAATATTTTCTTTCCTTCTGTTTTTAAAGATAGCTTCTGGCAAAGCTTAAGGCGGCAACATTATCACCATTTCCTAAGAACTTTTAAAAGATAAGAAGAGCATCACCACATACTTTGAGGTATGAAGAGAGTAAATAAGTTACTGAAATTTTAATTTTTTAGTAAGAGACACTAAAACAAATATTGTGAAATTTTTATAACAAAAATTTTTTTTTAGTCATTAGTCACAAGAAAGTCATCACATTGAACTCCAACATTAGAGTCTCTCATTTGCTGAATGAGGAAGTAGAAAAGTTATTAGGAAAAAAAATATATAATAAGAACAATTGGACCAAATTAAGTATATGTAAAGTTCATGCTAGAATTAACAAAATTCTGATAGCACTGAGGGACTGATCTTCCAGATATCTGAAATAAGAGGATAAAAACTGCTTGGAGGTAACAATAAAATTGTTACCAAAAAAAAGAGGAGCTGAGAAAATTTAAATATCTATCAACATTTATTTTTACATTCCTTAAAATTTTTTATGAGAATATTCTACATACATACTAAGAGAATACTTTAATTAAAATATAGAAAAAAAATAAGTAAACCCCAATTGCCTTGCCAAAAAAAATAGACTTTTACAGACCATATTCTTACAGCCACAGAAATAATTGAAAAGATGTAGAAGATATAAGATTCCACTATTTTTATTGTTTTCTATCAAAAAAGCATTTGATTATTCTTAGCACAAAATGCCACCTAAAAGGTGTTTCTCATACATATCAAAATCATATAAAGTTTCTGACGTAGGAATTACAATCAACACAATGACCAACCTCAATTCCAGAGGACACAAGATGAAACATGTTGCCCACCTCATGATAGAAAGATGGTCTCAGATTGAGCCTTTTTTTAAATATACATATAAAACAGGGGGTTCGTTTTTCTCACTTTCTCAATTGGGAAAAGGAAAAGAAGTAGGTAAAAGAAAATAAGGATCTAAAAATAAAAATTTTCAAATTTAGAAAGATAAAACAATCATTTTTTTTGAAAGATAAAAAAGGGAAATAAAAAGTTTAACAACTCTCTGATTAATAACAAGCAAGACAGAAAACAAGGTTAGCATTTCTGTGAAATGTAGAGTCCAGATGAAAGATGGGTTATCCAGAGATCATAAATGTCTCTTTTTGCAGATGACATTGTACTGATTGAATTAACCCATTAAACTCAATAACCTGTAGAGGCTTCTAATTTAGATTCATAACAACTCAAAAGAATATGGCCTAAGAATACACTGAAGAAAACCCAAATGGTACAATGCTTATTTTCCAGAGCCCCAGTTTTATGAAACCCAAATAGCAAAGTCTGTAGCCTATGGTCTTAGAAAACTATAAGTTAATATTGTCTGTGTCATATTAATTTATTTTTAAAAATAATTTTTTCCTAATTGAACATAAAAACAACTTTTAACACTTGCTTTTTAAAAAATTTTGAGTTTCAAATTCACTCCTTCCCTACCTCTACTATTTCTTCTGAGGTAGTTTATAAATTGATGTTATATGTATACAATTATGCAAAAATATTTCCATATTACTCATGTTATAAAAGAAAATAAAGACAAAAAAACACAAAAAGAGAAAAACAATATGCTTAAATCTATATTCAGACTATCAGTTCTTTCTCTGGAGGCAAGGAGCATTTTTCATTATGAGTTCTTTAGAATTATTTTGGATCATTGTATTGCTAAGAATAGCTAAGACATTCATGGTCAATTATTATAAAATATTGCAGTTGCTAGGTACAATGTTTCCCTAGTTCTACTTACTTCACTTTACATTAATTCATATAATTCTTTCCAAGTTTTTCTGAAATCATCTTGCTCATCATTTCTTTGAGCACAATAGTATTCTATTACAATCATATATCACTTGTTCAGCCATTTCTCAATTGATGACTATCCCCTTAATTTCTAATTCTGTCATCACTAAAAGAACTCTTATACTTTTTAAGGTCCTTTTCTTTTTTATTTCATTACATTCAATACTGCTAATAGTAGTATTGTTGGGGTCAAAGGACGTGAAGTTTTATAGTCCTTTGGGCACAGTTTCAATCACCTTCCAAAATGGTTGGATCAGTTACAGTTCTACCCACAATGCATTAGTGTTCTAATTTTCCCACATTCATTCCAATATTTATCATTTTCCTTTTCTGTCATAGTAGCCAGTTTGAGGGTGTGTAGTGGTCCTTGAGTTGTTTTATTTTGCATTTTTTAATCAATAGTGATTTGAAGAATTTTTTCCATCTTCTTAAAACCAGCTTTGATTTCTTCTGAAAACTTCATGTTTATATCCTTTGGAATATTTATCAAATAGGAAATGACTTATATTCTTATACATTTGACTCAGTTCTCTATATATTTGAAAAATGAGGCCTTTAATAGAGATGTTTGCTGTTAAAATTTTTTTTTCTAGCTTTGTTTTCCTTCTAAATTTGACTGAATTGGTTTTGCTTGTATAAAAACCTTCAGATTTAATATAATCAAAATTATCCATTTTATATCCAGTGATCCTAGATATTGTTTGATCATAAATCTTCTTTTATTCATAGATCTGTCAAGCAAATTATTCCATGCCATTTTAATTTGCTTATTCAATCACTTTATCTAAATCCTGTATCTATTGAAATGTTGGTCTATACCTAGTTTCTGCCAAACTTTTTTATAGTTTTTCCAGCAGTAAAATTTTTTCAAATAATTCTCGTCTCAAATACTTGAACCTTTGGGTTTATCAAACACTAGGTTACTATGGTTATTTATAACTGTATATTGTGTACCTGGAGTGCTCCACTAATCTACCACTTTTTTTCTTAGCTAGTACCAGATTATTTTGGATGATTTGGTACAGTACTATAGTACAGTTTAAGAACTACTAAGGCTAGACTACCTTTCTTCACATATTTTCCCAATTAATTTCCTTGATCTTAATCTTTTGTTCTTCCAAATGAATTTTGTTATTTTTTTCTAGCTCTACAAATTAATTTTTTGGTAATTTGATATCTCATTAAGTAAATTAAATTAGGGAGAATTGTCATTTTTGTTTTGTATGTATATGTACATTATATATATATACACATTCTCATACAAATATATATGTGTATCCATATAGATCTCAATAATTATACACATATATACACAAATACATTCATACACATGTATGTAAAACTACCCTATAATTTTTCTCCTGTTGCTCTGAAACTAGATAACATTTTCCACAATCCTTCCATATTTTTCTAACTCTACCAACTCATTACCACAGCAATATTCCAACCTTATGCCTTCTAGTTATTTCAAATAACTTAAAATAACATTAATGTGACTGACATATATTAGTTTCCTATTTTTCTCTTTTGGTTAAATCTATTTTAACTCTCACTTTGTCTGAGACCATGATTACTACTCCTGCTTTTTTTTTTTTTTGCATAAATTCTGCACAGTTACTATTTCTAGGTCAATAATGAATAATAGAGATGATAATAAACATGTTAACTTCACCCTTGATTTTATGGAAGAAGGCTTCTAGCTCATTCCCATTACAAATAATGCTTGCTGATGATTTAAAATAAATATTACTTATCATTTTAAGGAAAGCTCTATTTATCCCTATGCTCTCTAGTGTTTTTTAATAGGAATGGGTGGTGTATTTTGTCAAAAGTTTTTTCTGCATCTATTGAAATAATCATATGATTTCTGTTAGTTTTATTACTGCTTTGGATAATTGTCCTGCATTCCTGATACAAATCTCATGTGATCACAGTGATCTTCATATTTCTGTAATCTTCTTGCTAGTATTATTTTATTTAAATTTTTGAATCAATATTCATTAGGAAAATTGGTTGACAGTTTTCTTTACCCAGTTTCATCATGGTTTAGGTATCAGCAATGTATTTGTGCTATAAAAGGAATTTTTCTATTTTTCCAAATGATTTATATAGTATTGAATTGAATGTTCTTTATATGTTTGGTAGAATTCACTTGTAAACCCATCTAGTCTTGGGATATAATTGGACAAAATAGCTCTTTAATTCCATATTCATTTGCAGTAAATTGAACTTTTTCAATTCTGATACTGGTAAATTTATTTTTAAAATCAAATTAACTAGTGGTTTGTCTAATTTTTCCCCCCCACAAAACCAGCTCCTAATTGTTGTTAGTTCAATAGTTTTCTTACAATTTTATTAATTTCTTCTTTGATTTTCAGAATTTCAAATTTGGTTTTTAATTGGAGATTCTAAATTGTTCTTTTTCACTAATCTGCTCTCTCTATTGATATGTCTGGAGATATGACTTTTCCCCTAGCTTTGGTTTTGGCTGCATCCCATACATTTTGGTAGTTTCATTGTTGTCAGTCAATTAAATTATTGCTTTTATGATTTATTTTTTTGACCCACTTATTCTTTATGATTAATTTCCAATTAATTTTTCAACTGTCTTTCATGGCCCTTTCTTAAATGTATTTTTCCCCCAGTATGATCTGAAAAGGATGCATTTCATTTTTCTGCATTTATAATTTTCATACCTTAATATATGGTCAGTTTTTGTGTAGGTGCCATATATCACTGAGGAAAAAGGTATATTCCTTTCTATTCCCAATCAATTTTTTCCAAAGCTAAAGCAAACTTTTCTAAAATTATCTCCAGTAGTTAATTTAACTTCTTTAAAAATTTGGATGCTAGGTTATTTGGTACATATTTTTAGTATTAAATTATTTCATTGTCTATGGTAGTAGCCTTTAGCAAGATGATTTTTGCTTTTTTTGCTTTTGCTCTGAAATCATGATTGCTATCCCTGCTTTTTTTTTTTTTTTAACTTCAGCTGAAGCATAAGAGATTCTGCTTCAGCCTCTTATCTTGATTGTGCATATCTCTGCTTCAAATGTTTCTTATAAACAACATATTGTAAGATTCCATTTTTAATGCACTACACTATCTGCTTCTGTTTTATAAGTTAATCCTATTCAAATTCACAGTTATGATTACTGGGTATATACTGCCATCTTTTTCCCCTCTCTCCAATTTCTCGCTCCTTCCCTCTCTCCCTGTCTCTCCTGCCCCTTCTCACTAATGTTTCATTTCTGACCAATGGGTCCCCTAATCCTCCCTTCTGTCATTCCCCTCCTTTTTTAAATTCCCCTTTCTTATTTCCATAAGGATAAAATAGATTTCTATATCAACCGAATGTGTATGTTATTCCCTCTTTGAGCCAATTCTGGTTAGTGTAAACTAAATATCCAGCAACGCCTCCCCCCGCCCCCACCTCTTATTTTCACCTTCACTTTAAGAATAGTTTTTACATACTCTCATGGAATCATTACCTTTCACTTGCCACAGTCTAATTTTTAAGGAATGATTTTCATCAGTGAGTTTTGTAATTCTCTTTTCTTTTCGTCAATTCTTTTCAAGGAGTTTTTTTTCTTTCGTGAATTTTTTGTATCTCTTTTTATCATTTGGCCAACTCTACTTTTTTTCTTCAGTGAATTTTTGTATACCTTTTTCTACTTCGTGTTTATGAAGCTGCTAACTCTTTTTTCATGATTCTCCTACATCACTCTCATTTCTTTTCCCAATTTTTCTTCTACCTCTATTATTTAGTTTTTAAAACCCCTTTTAAGGTCTCTTAGTTCTTTTTTGGATCTGACACCATTTCAATATTATTTTCTTCTGAATTTGTGTTTTGATTTTCTCTGTCACCATAACTTTCTATGGTCAAGTTTCTGTTGTTTTGTTTTATAATTTGGTGATGTTTTTGTTTTTTATTGGGGGAGGAAGGGCTGCTCACTTTTTGTCCTGTTTCTTGACTTAACTTTTTTGTTAAAATTGAGTTCAACTTCAAAGCTGAAGGAGGAACTGTCCCAAGCATCAGGTTTTTCATGTTGCTGTTTCAAAGCTAACTCTGGAGACCCGTGAATTTTCAGTTCTTCCAAAGTTGTTTGATCTAAGAAGTGTGTTTACAACTCTTCTCTCCTATGCTTTGGTCTATGAATGATCACAAGCCTTCTTTTCTACTCTGGACCTGTGGCCAGGATCCTCATTCCTCTACACTCTAGTGTGTAAAGCTCCTTCTCACCTTGGAACTGTGACCCAGGTCTGTGACTAAGATTCCCATTCGGGCAATACAAGAGTCCTGCACCCTGTGCCATCAAAGTGTCTCCTGTAATCTCCTTCTGGCTTGTTGTCCGACTCCTTTACCATCTATTGGCTGAGAGCTTTGGAAGTTCCTACTGATGACTCAGTTGCCCCAAGGCCTGAACCAGTTTGCTGGGTAGGGACTCCTGCTGCCCTCTGTTGGCTGCTGGCTTGCCCCAGTGTGAAGGGGGAGGGGGGCTTAAAGCCTTACTACTGGCTCCTGCCTGGGCACAGGGACTCACTGCTTATTGGCTGTGATGTGGCTTTCTACGAACTCGATTGGGCCATCTGCCTACACTGCCCTCCACTCTCCTAAGGGAAACAGACCTTTCCTCTCTCTACTTTCTAAGTGGACTTGGCCTGGAAAATTGTTTCACCTCATTTTTTGGTTGGTTTTGCCATTCCAGAATTCATTTTGAGACATTATTTTAAAGATGTCTGTAAGAGACTTTGGGAGAACTAAGTTCCTGTCTCACTCTGCCCTTTTGGCTCCCTTTTTATCTTGTTAAAGATTTCTCAATTACAGTTTAAAGTAGTTTTGACTCACTATGTGGGTGAGTTTCCAGAGATTCCTGCTGGTGAGCTTGACATATTTATGGGTTTTTTATATTTTATATGGGTTTATATACACAGTACAGATAAACAATGAATCAGGACCAGAACTGATATGAAAATGATAATTTTTTAGGATTATATTTGAGAAGTTGTACAGTTTTTTTAATGCCTTTGTCAATCTACACATATTTAAATGTTTACTATGTACAAAGCACTCTGATCAGCATTCATGATATTACTACTAATTGCTGATATTATATAGTGCTTACTACCTGTAAGCATTTTATTATTATCTTATTTGATCTTTGCAACAACTCTTGAAGGTAGGTGCTATAATTATCCCCAGTTTACAGATGAGGAAATCAAGACTAATAGAGGTTAAACAACTTGCTCAGGTTCACAGTTAATAAATGTCTGAAGCCTTATTTGAACTTCAGTCTTCTAAAATCCAGACCTAGTGCCGCCAAACTGCCTCTATTTCATTTTTGTCTTTAATAAGCAGACAAAATGAAATAGCCCCTAATAATATCCAAATAAGGGAGATAACATGTACAACTATAAATATATACAGAATATATACAGAAGAGTTTCAGGAAGAGTCTCTGAGAAGCTAGAGAGACCTGAAAAGCCTTCATGAAAAAAAGATGGTACTGGAGCTTAGTCTTGAAGGAAATCAGAGATTCCAAAAGGCAGAAGTGAGGAAGAAGTACACTCCACGCATCAGGGACAGGAAATGCAAAAAGACAAGAGACCGGAGTGTCCTGATGTAGAGGACCAAGTCGGCCTGTATAGATGGAATGCAAAATGTGAGAAGACTAGCAAGGTAGGGAAGGGCCAGGTTGTGAAGAGCTTTAAATGTCAAATGGAAAAGTTTATATTTGACACAAGAAACAATAAGGAGTCACTGGAGTTTACTTCCTTTTCTGTTTCCTTTGAAATAAAAGCCCAACTTTTAAATATCAATATTATTCCTGTGCTGCATGGCTGTAAGTCATGAAATGCCACCTTGTCTGAAGAATTAAAATTTACAGTTCAGCCAACGGTCAATGGAGAATCATGTGGTGGGCATGAGTAAACTGTAATAGAGCAATAAAACCAAAAAAAAAAAAACCCAAAACCCCCCACTATACAGGACAAGTGGCATAAAAGATTCCATCAGGGAGGATGTACAACTGAAAAGGAAGTGAGTCATATAAAGAAACTGAGGGCAACTGATAAGTTTATGTCCACACCATCCACATGACTACTGGACTGCCTTCTATATCCATGTAGATGTAAACTAGACGTGAGGAGAACTCTTGGGAAGAAGGGGCTTGCCAGAAACCGCTGACTAAGGGCTTGAGGAAAGAAAGCAGCACAGCCTGGTCTGCCACCCTTCCCCCCCCCCCCAATAAGGACTGACTTCCAGCCTACCTCATGCAGCTACCATAAGGGAAGCAATCTCTGGAGCAGGAGCCAGGCATTCCCGACAACAATTGCCTATGGATAGGCAAGGCAGCCTGGCTGGAGCAACCAAGCATTCTAAAAGATGAGAGGCAGCAGGGCCCAGGCAAGGCAAGTCACTACCACAATCCCTAAAAGCCTGACTTTAAGCCCAACAATTTTGGAAATGCAGTACCTCCAGAACACTGACCCTGTGACCCCCTCAATCACCACAACAGAAAGTTATCTCCTGCGGAGATGCCACCTGGATGGCTTCTGTTGCCCCAAGAACAGAGTGTGTGTAGGGGGGGTCATTCCACCCAAGTCTTTGGCATTGTCGAATGGCTCAAAGTCAGGGACGAATAAAATATTAAGGAAGCTGCATCACCCTCTGCTTTTCTATTACACCTAAATACCAGTAAACCTTTCCATCTGACTTGTAGCTGAAGCTTCCAATACACACTATCTTTCCATGTTAGAATGCAAGCTTCTTGAGAACAAATACCTTCGTGCTTTTTTATTTGTATTCTCATCACACAGCACAGCAGATATTAAACACTTAGAAAATGTTTTCATTCATGTAGGTTCCCATCACTCTGGATAGACACCGTAAAGGATTTGGAGGAGGAAATAGACAAGGTTTGCACAGGATGAAAAAGCATGGGTGGGCTCCTAGTGTAAATGCCCATGTTGATATCATCATGAGTATATAAAAGCACCAATACGAACATGCTAATTAATGAAATGAAGTTTACTTATTGTTCCTACATATATATTCCCCTCCTGGCTGTGATTCAAAGATCCTGGACTCTGTCATCAGAACTCAGGTCTTGGCCTTCTCACCCTGAAACATCCTTCTCTCTACCAGGATATCATTCTTCTCCCCCAAAAAGGCAGAGGTCTGTATTATGAGAACGGGCTCAGCCTGGCCATTCTTCATTCTCATTTAAGTTGTGCTCCTGGCTCCTTAGATTTCACTTCTGTCCCTTCTCTCCTCTTTGCAGTTCAGCTTTTTACTCCTTTTTAATGCATTCTTTTCCCATTAGGATGTATGTTTCTTTGAGGGCAAAAGCTGTCTTTCCTTTGC
Source organism: Sarcophilus harrisii (assembly GCF_902635505.1). Lineage (NCBI taxonomy): Eukaryota > Metazoa > Chordata > Mammalia > Dasyuromorphia > Dasyuridae > Sarcophilus > Sarcophilus harrisii. The sequence continues at coordinate 194,106,711 of NC_045427.1, forward strand.
TTGTATTTAGTACAGTGCAAGGCAAGTGCTTAAATGCTTGTTGCCTGCCTGCCTGCCTTCAGAAATTATAACAAAAAATAAATAAAACTTAAAAAGATCAATGCCACCACTACAAAGATCAAAAAAAAAAGTGTCAGACTGAATCTTCATTGGGAAGCTTTAAAAAAAAACCACAGTGAATCATTTTCTCATACCAAGGCTGGCAAAAAGAGATACAGAAGTCTGAGTACCCTGGAAATGGGACTTAGTCAGGAACTACCAGAACAGTTCAGGGCAGGGAGAAGCTGCATACTATGGCAAGAAGAGCACAAAGGCACAAAGAAGTCTGATCTCATGTGGGTCACTACTCAGTTAAGGGTCACAGATCCAGGATGGATTAAAGAGGGGACTTGAATTTAGGGGCATTAGGGAATAGAAGAACGTCTAGGGTTTGCACTTAGCAGGGAGCAAGCAGCAGCTAAGTGGCTGAATTCGAGAGGAAAATGGGACTCAGTTCTATATCCAGGTCAGTCAAGCCTTCAGTAAAATAATGAGGTTAGGAATCTCAGACCAAAGAGGAGCCTGCAATTCTGTGATTTGGAAACAACAGAGCTTTCTAGCTGGCCAACAGTATGTAAGCCTAGCAGCAGTCTCCTGGTCTAGAGGTATGATGAGCACAGAACCTGGCTCTAGTAGCAAGTCCTAACTCAGAAAGTAGGCTAGAATGATGAGCAAAGTAAAAAAGAATCCCATCATAAAAGGCTGTTATGGTAAAAGGGATACAAGACTTGAAAGAAGAAAATGATACCAAAACACCTATAATTAAAGCCTAAAGAAAAACACGGCTTAAGCACAAAACCAACTAGACATCCTGGAAGAGATGAAGTAAGAATTTTATAAATGTTTTCATAACTCAAATGAAGGGGCAGCTAGATGTCACAGTAGATAGAGCACCAGCCCTGAAATCAGGAGGATCTGAGTTCAAATTTGATGTAAGACACCTAACACTTCTTAACTGTGTGACCCTGGGCAAGTTATTTAACCCCAATTGCCTCAGAAAAATAAATAAATAAATGAGAAATCTAGAAGAAAAAAATGTAAAAGGAATGAGATATGGAATAAAAAAATAGAAATAAGCAGGTTGGCAAAAGAGATATAAAACACTACACTAGCAACAAATTCCCTGAAAAATTACAACAGATTAGGTATAAGATAATGAATCCACAAAGTAAAAAGAAATATTAAAACAAAGTAAAAAGTTTGAAAAAATAAAAGAAAATGTTCCATAGCAAAAACAATTAATATGGAAAAGAGATAAAGGTAAGAGAGTTGAATGATCATTGTATACCTGAAACACATGACCAGAAACAGAGCCCAGGCATCATATTCCAAAAAATCATAAAAGAAAACTTCCTAGATCTCTTAGAAACAGAAAGAATTCACTAGTAACCTGCTGAATTCCCAAAATTATACCTCCCAGGAATGTCACAACCAAAATCCAGCTCATATTCAAGCTGATGCAGAGAAAGAATTCAAGTACCAAGGCCACAGCTGTGACCACATATGATTTAGGAGCCATCACTATAAAGAAGCAAAGAGCTTTGAATATAATAATCTGAAAGGCAAAATATATAGATTTACAACAAAGAATAACTCATCCAGAAAAACTGAGTTATATTATAGTCCTATTGCGGGGGAGGAGGTGTTGAACTTTTAAGGAAATATAGGACCTTTAAGTAATTTTGATGAAAAGACCAGAATTATATAGAAATTCTGAGATGCAAATGCAGGAGTAAAAAAAAAAAATTAAAGGTAAATATCAGTAAGCAAATAATAAGAAACCACAAAAGGATAAATTATTTATATAACAATATAAGGATATGATCAGGGGTTATGGTAGAGACAAATTAAAAAGAGGGATTAGGAATAGTTCTATATTTTGATGATCTTTAAAGAAGAATAGAAAGGGAAGGGAAGAAAGGAGAAAGAAGGGAAAAATTATCTTGTATAATCAGAGTGCATATGGGTGTCCTATACAAGGAGGAAGAATGGGGAAAGCAAATGGCATCTGAACCTCACCCACATAAGAGTTGATTCCAGGAATAAATTTCAATCAACAGAGGAAAAAAGGAGAAGAAGGGGAGAAAGAAAGCAGTGGGAAGAATAGGAAGGGGAATAGATTAAGGGCAATATTAGTTCTAAGTAAAACAAACTCTAAAGATATACCAGAAAGTTTATGGCAGCTACTTTTGGGCTGGCAAAGAATTGGAAATTAAGGAGAATCATCAGTTGGGGAATGGCTAAACAAATTATGGTATATGATTGTGATGGAATACTATATGCTATAAAACACTATAAGAAATGATGATTGGCAAGGTTTCAAAAAAAGTTGTGAAGATTTATATGAGCTGAAGCAAAGTAAAGTGAGCAGAACTAGGACAATATTGTACACATTGTAGTGGTATATTGTACACACTGATAGCAACATTGTAATAGTGCTCAACTATGAAAGATTTACCTACTCTGATCAATACCCAAGACAATTCCAAAGGACTCATTCATGATAAATTGTTATCCACCTCCGAAGAGAACTGATAAGTTCTGAGTGCAGACTGAAGTATATTTTTTTTTTCAGTTTATATTAATGGGGGGAGAGGAATTGGGGAGCAATGTGACTAATATAGAAATGTTTTCCATGACTTCATATGAATAATGGGTACCATATTGTTTACATTTTCAATAAATAAAAGAGTCTGGAGCTCAATTTTTTGAATAATGTTAAAATTATAATAAAAGATTTGGAAACTAAGAATATGCAGTTGATTGGGGAATGGCTATGCAAAGTATGGTATTGTGAATGTGACTGAATACTAAAATGCTATGAGACATGAAGAAGGGGATGGTTTCAGAGAAATCTAGGAAAACTAGAAATAGTTTTGAATTAGTCTTGAACCAATATCAAAGTAAGTATGATCAAAATACATAGTATACAAGTATAATAAAGACTTTAAATTTGCACATGGCTGTTCTTGAGGGCGCTATCTTTTATTAAACTATGATTCAACAAATCATAGTCAGAGACCTCTGAAGGCTTCAGAGAAGGCAAGTCGGGTTAAAGTTAGTTGTCCGACTAACTTTAGTTAGTGCAAAAGTCAGTGGCCAGAGAATTCTCTGAAGCTCTGGGAATTAGGAGAGACTGGCAATGTAAAAATACTGAGGAGTAATGTTAGGGTGCTCACAAATGAAGTGACTGCCCAGGATTAAGTAATAAATGGTATTTTACATACAATGATAACAATACTGTAAAGGCAAACAACTATGAAAGAGTTAGGGACTGATCAGCACAATGACCAACCATAGTTCCAAAAGACTTATGTTGGAATAAACTACACACATCCTGATGGAGAGGTGATAAACTCAAAGAACAGTATGAATCTTTTTTTTTTTTTTTTTTTTTAATACAGTCACTGCAGGATTTTAATTTCGCTTGATTATGTGTGTTTCTACTAAAGTGTTGAGAGGTTTTCCTTTATTGGCAGAAGAAGAAGAGTAACAATGAAGAAGTAGGGATAGAAGGCAAATTTTCATCGAAAAAAATTTAATTAAAAAAAGAAAATACATTAAAAAACACTGATAAGGTCAGATGTAGAAAGAAACAAATTAGTAAATAAAACAGCATTAAGATCAGGGGAAGGCAGTGGACTTATGAGTTCATTGATAAGAGTAAGAAAAAGAATAAAATTAAATATCCTGATATTTTGCACATGCTTTAGCATACCACCTTAGTTCACAGGATAATAAAAATATGGAGAGTATAAAAGAAATCCAGAATAAAAACAAAAAATCCATTCACTTTCAAGCAATAATAGCCCTTCTGATTTTATTTCAAAATTACCTGCTGCAAAAGTCAAAATATTTTATCTCTGAAATAAATTTTATCAGAATGTGAAGGTTTTTGTAAAGAAATTTTCATAATCTCAGAACTGATAAAGCAAAATGTGACTAGAATTCAAAGATATTTTGACAAATGAAAGAAATGGTTCAACTCAAACCACAATGAAGATAAAATAAAAATCCTACAAAGAAACAAATGCCACTTATAAAGATATAGTAGTACCTGGAATAATGAATAAATTAAATACAAGACACACCAAAAGTTATAGAATCAAAATAAACAAGTTGAATTTGAATCAACAAGATGAAGTTACTGGGGGGAGGAGAAATGTATATTGACAAGCATTATCATGAAACAATTCATAAGAACTAGAAACCTCAATATAGGTGGATTCCAACAAACTTGACTGTAAAGCAAAAATCCATAATAAAGCCTCTATTTTGTTTTTGAGCTGGGAAGGTGAAAAACGAATTTAAAAAGCTTACTAAGTGGTTACTATGTGTCAAGTACTGTGCTAAATTCTGGAGATACACAAGTACAAAAGCAAAGATAGTCCTGATCCTCTTCTAATGAAGAAAACAATGACACACTGGGTTATAGTAGTAAAGGAGGATAACTTTGTTCCACTGAGTTACAGAGATGGTGAAGAGGGTCAGAGAAGAGCAAAATAATACAAACTTCGGATCAATGATAGAGTTGCTATGCATGGTTCATCGTCCCAGAAGTATAACATAAAGAAAAGCAGCAATACAGTTGGCCAAGAAGTTGTGGAGGAGGTAACTGAAGAGAGAATGAGACTGATGGCAGCTGAAGGTATGGAAGGTTCCTCCTACCCCTTAGCAAGGAGGGTTTGGGCCTCTCTCTCCCCAATTTCTGTTTTTTACCAATATACTGGGAAAGGAAGTATTCTGGGAACGTTTCTTACTATACTCCAATTAATCTGCCTTGCTGGAAGCAGAATGGAAAAAGCAAGTAACAAAGCTTTTATTGTTAAAAAAAAAAAAAAAAAAAAAAAAAAAAAGATCAGCAGTGGTGGAATAATGGCAACAAGAACAGACATTCAAAAGCTCATAACTATGTTAACTTCTAAATAAACTCTAAAAAAGTAAATCATAAGTAAGTCAAATCCCTTTAGGAGAAAAATTGATCATTACTCAAAATTTTGATAGAGTCAATTCTCAATAATGCACACTAATAGGAAAAAAGAATTTGGATAAAAAATGGTGGATGATTTATGCTAGTTTATGAATGTTTTCTGAAATCTCTATGGTAAAGAATTGAAGAGTACCTGATTACAAATTTTTCTTGTTCTTACACTTGTAAGCTATGCTACATCAGGAATAAAAGCATAAACAGAAGAGGATCTTGAGTTCTAAAGGAAACCTGTGCTTGATTACAAATGCCCTCTACAATTATCCTAAGAAGTGATTAACCCAAGCCTCTTCTTGAACGTTTTCAGTTATGAGGGATTCATTACTTCATAAAGAAGTCTTCTATTCTCATTAATTCACATGATTGGAAGAGAATCCAGACCATTTACCCACTTCAACAAGAATTCCTTCTATGATATATATGACAAAGAATTATCTATCTTTGCTCTTCACAATCTCTAAGGAAGTCCATCATACTTCTAGTGATAATCCATTCCATTTTTGGAAGGTTAGTTACCTTCCTTGTGCCAGTTTTTTTTTCATAGACAAATTATTTTTGGTGGCTTTTCTTACTCAAACCTAAATTTGTCTCTTCACACCAATAAAATTTTGACTAATTTTTCCTACATCTGCATTATTTATCTAGGGTGATGTCACAGATTTATAGTATTACCAAGAGACTGAGAAGAAAGTACCTAACCTGATTAAAGTATTAAGGACTTCAGCAAATTATGCTAATTACAAGTGAGGTTTTTTTTTTTTCCCATCAACTTCAGAAAACAACAGGATTACACTTTAATATTTGTAATAAGTTTGATAAAATCACTTGAAGATAATCTGAGCATGACTCAAGATTGACTTAAAATTCAAGCAGAATAAATCTTTATCACTCACTGCAAAACAGTCCTTCAAATATTTAAAGATGGCTTTTATTTCCTCTTTAAGGTTTCTCTTAACATTCCTAACTTCCTTAAATGCTAAGGTATGGCACAGAGTCCACCTCTTCAGTTTTTTTAAAGATGGAATTAACGGTTAAAGTAGTTTCCCCTGCTAATTTAGTTAATTAGGTTCTGACCTGAGATTTCATGTGTGAGGAATTCCCAGCATGGAAATTCCCTCCAGGAGTTTTATTCAGCAACTTGTCAGTAACAATGATTTCAAATTAAAAGACTAAATGATTTGCTAATGGTCATTCAGCTAGCATATTTCAGAAAAAAGATTTGAACTAAGATACTCCTGACCCAAGGCTAACATAGTCATCATTTATTATGCCTTTTTTTTTTTCTCTTTTACTATGCTGAAACAAAATCTCTTCCTCTGAAATTGCTGCACGCTTGTTCCAATTCTCTTCTCTAGGACCTTGAAGAGACCCAGTCCAATTTGTCCACCAAATGATATTTAAAAATAACTGGTACATTCCCCACCAAGTTTTCTCCAAAAGATTCAGGTTTTTTTCCCCAAAAAAACTGTTGCAAAGCAGTTGTTTAATTAGAGCTGCCTCCCTTAAGATCTTTCCAAATTGGGGAGAAGGAAAAGGAGTATATGTGAAAAGAAAGAAAACTAGATTGAAAAATTGAATGAAAGAAAATAAGTAACCTTAAAAACTGAAGCAAATAAAATTTAGTTGGAATAAAAGTGCACATTCTGAAGATCTAAGGAGAAAAATACTTTGCTCTAAACAAGGATCAGAAAGGTAAAGATCAGGGGAAAATGTATTTTTTTCTTTTAAAATGTGACATGAAATAGGAAAAATATGAAATGTTGGTTTATACTTATATCGCATACATGCCATCATTCATTTGTGCTTCTCTCAAAACTTTATGCTGTTTAAAAACATTTAATTAGCTATTAACTTCCAGCTATAGCTACCAAAAAACCCACAAAGAAAATAGTGTGATTTGTCTTTCTTCTCAAATTCATTGAATAGCAAGAATATTCACTGGCAAAGCAACCTTTTCTTTTCCCACTTATTTCTGGAGAGGAGAATCAACTATCAGGAAAAGTTATTTGTTAATAAGGAGAGAAAGCAATATTGTTTTGCTAGTAGGTAGGATAGTAAGAAAGATGGAATCCACTTTGCCTTGATAACAAATAGAAGAGGCAGGTATAAATAAAATGTCAGTTACAAAATGATTACCATCTCCTTTCTGTTTACTAACAGTATCCTTCCTTGTTCTTAACAATTCTCAATCACTCCTTACTTTATGTAGTATTGAGAACACAGTCTAATTTACAGTATAACATTAATTCAAGCTCCAATAATTCAGAAAGTGCAATTATTTGTCTAGGGTGATGTCACAGATTTAAACAAGAGACTGAGGAGAAAGTATCTAACCTGCTTAAAGTGTTAAGGACTTCAGCAAATTATGCTAATTGCAAGTGAGCTTTTTATTTCTATTAATTTCAGAAGACAACAGAATTACACTTTAATATTTGTAAGAAGTTTGATAAAATTACTTGAAGATAATCTAAGCATGACTCAAGATTTTTAACTTAAAATTCAACTGATCTTTTCAATTATACTAAATTAGAAAGGCTACCATATTTTAAAGAATTATTCAACAAGGTTTTTTGGTAATAACTTTGTAGGTCGATTTATCCTTTGCCAATATTTCTGTTAACTGTTATCCTCTCAAAATACTACTACCATGGAACCTCATTACTTGCTCTATCATGTAATTAGTTAGAAATCAAGTCTACTTTGGATAGACATTATCTGAAAAACATCTTAGTCAAGTACCAGAATGATCTTGTTATAAATTTTACCTACAATCCTGTAGCACAGTTAATAATATACATTAATTGGCATTTTTAACATACATACTTAAAAGTTAAATAGTTATTATTACAGTAACAGCTGTATTTTACTATTATGCATATTTTATTTTTCATCATTTTTTCATTACTTTTATTCAATAATCATCTTTTAATATAAAGTTTAAGTCCAGTATGGTCAAACATAGAGTAATCACTTTGGAGTTGAAAAGATTGGATCCTAATTCCAGGTTTTTCACTATGCAGGCTTAGATTTTTCTTTTTTTTTTCTCCCCCAATTCTAAATTCTCTTCTTAGCTCTCTCAACCATCGAGAAGAAATACAATATCCATTATATATATATATATATGTATATATATACAATATCCATTATATATATATATATATAATGGATATTTAAAAAACTTTTTATGTGTATATGTGTATATACACACATATATATACAATATCCATTATATATATATATATATATATATATATATATATATATACAATATCCATTATATATATATATAATGGATATTTAAAAAACTTTTTATACTGAACTGAGGACTACCAATTAGTTTTGAATGGTTAAAAGATGGACTTTATGGATATTATGATCTGATTTTAACTGATTATAGTATATAGAATGCTTGTCCTGTAGACTGGTTTAGAGATGAAGAAGTTATACTTTTCCTTCAAAATGCTTTATGCATATGGTAATAAATTAAACATATAGTTTCTGAGATGTCTTTCAAAATTCCTCATTTCAAGCCATTGATAGTTTGTCACTGTTTTATCCCACTGGTGTAACATAACTGACATAAGTATTTTACACTGTTTATATTCACATATATCCTAAGTGATTTCCACAACTTTATGATGTAGGAGTCAACTTGTGACATTTATTTTGGATATTTCTTCTCTGTCTCTAGTGAGACTGTTGAATTGACATTTAACTTATGAAGTACAGGACATATAACTACTCAATTACAAAAAATTATCTTCAAATACTCCTAAAACCTACCCTCTTTTTTTTTTTTTTTAAAGGAAAGGACTTTGAAAATTTGGATACAGTAGTTTGACTTCCACATACCTTATTTCAGATTGAATTCTCCTTTTCAGAAGCCATTACCTTGGATGTCATTTTCTTCCTAGGCATGAAAGGGTTTAAAATTATGTAAGGTATTAAGATGATCCCTTTATTCCTTAGGTGGTTTTACCCAGAGATTCTCAACCTTTTCCACCATGAGCATTCAAATATCTATATCCACAGATCAGGTATACTGCTCTATGTAAATATTTCTTTACTTTTCATTTACATTCTTAAGATCAATTCTGCATTTTCCCTGCCAATAGAAGACAGGAACATTATAATAGAGAAATTCAAAAGTCTAATTTTATCCAGGATCTTATTTTTTTTCAGGCCAGAATATTTCTCAGAAAAAAACTTGCAAAAATATTAAGTTTTTATCTCCTTTTTCTTTTCCCCTTTGCTCACTTTCTAGGAGATATTTATAAGCAGAAATGGCAAAAAGCCAAGAAGTGAAGAGAAGCAAGGGACCTAAGCAACTGGCTCTTGAATATTTAAAAGTTGGTTGGTGAAATTCACATTATCTAATTTTATTGCACATTAAATTGTTTGCTTTGGGTTATTCTATTTTTTTCATACTGCCTCAATACCATTCATACACAGAGTTCATGAAAGGAGTAATACCTCTCTAAACTCTCATTCTTCCCTTTAATAACTTACTCTAAAACAAGAATCAATTTTACCCAGCAAGTATTTTTCTGAAGCTACTAAACTTTTATAGACTTTCCAAAGAGGCTGAGAATCCCTAGTATAACCAGAGATATTATATATGATCTTATTACTTGTTACTGTAGTTAAAAAGGAGAAAAGCTTATAGTCTCTCCATTCAAAATATATTTCCTTATGATTAGCTTTTATGAGAAAAATAACATTAAAAATCAATGCTATTATAGAAATAAAACATGCAAAATATTATTTTATAATTTATCAATACTATAGTCAAATGTAGAGTTTTGGATAATTTACTAAAAACAAATATTTGGTCAGAAAATTTATTTTACTATTATGAGAGGATATATGATAATATAACAGAATAAGGCCTTTTATTTTATGAGAATAGAGTGATTATAGCAATAACATTTTAAAAGTTTTGTATGACATAATATATAATCATCTGTAAATGTGACAGCTAAGTCATCTATTAAGATACAGGCATTTTTAAATCTTTTGTTCATAATTTTCAGAAGTAGTATGTCAATTGTGAATATAATCATGTGGCTAAGTTAGAGAGTATGCTATAAAAAGAAAATTATCCGTGGCTAAAGTAAAAGTATTCAGAATTTTTTTATTATATAATTCTCTTTCTATAGTAATAAGCAGGGAGAAATTAATCTATAACTTAGAAATGGGTAAGTGGAGTATATCTTTTGAGAAAGTGTTATTAACTACATTAAGAAAAGTGAACTCATGAGCAGAAAAATTTATTTATAACAATTTTCCCATCTTTACTAGAAAGCATAGTTCTCTGAGGTGAAAGTCATACAAATAAACAGTAACTTATTTTCCCTAGAGTCCTGCTGGTGAATATTTATTCACCAACTTCTGGGATTGTAGCTGTAGGGCTAAACTGTGTATTAGTTGGTACATATTGAATTTTTTAGCTCATTAATATACCATTTAGTGCACTAGAAAAACTAATCATCATATACCTAAGTGATTATTTAAATCACAGGAATAATTTATGGATGAAGACTCTAGGCAAGTAAATTCATGTCAAATGGAATGTGTAAACTATATCAATAAGCCATAAAAAGCAAACATACAAACAGTTCAGAATATGAATTATCATTACAATAAATAAATACTCCCAAGTCAAAAATGGCATGCCAATTTTTTATTGTTTTCTAAATCTACAAGTTGATACTCAAATTCTGAAAACCATGCAAATTTACTTTGAGGGTAAGAAATGAGTTACAATGACACTGATATGACAACTTCTCCATAAGGAATGAAAGTTGGCCTAAACTAATCACACAGTTTCACAGATGTTTTTATTAATAAATTCTGAAAGCTAACAACTTGTCAATAGCCTACTCCTTTTGTTTTATAATTGGATAAATACTTTTTTGATTAAAGATTATATTATTTTATGAATTACTAGATAATACACAACAATAATCAATCTTCACTGAATATCACAAGAAAGCAACTTAGTGCCATAATTGAAATATTCCAATCCAGTTAATAATTTACTCATTCCCCTAATTAAAAGATAACTAGTAAATACCCATCACAATATGATTACTCAACTAAAACCATATGTACTTTGCACATATATAATTCTTTCTAGCTGTGATTATCAGATGTGTGATGCATAAATAAAAAGTTACTTCTAAAGATAACTTTGCCCATATGTAATTCTTCTTAGCTGTGATTATTTGGTGTGTGATGCATAAATAAAAAGTTATTTCTAAAGACAATAGGAGATCACTGGGTGATTATGATGTCTTTACTAATCCACACATTCATTTGAATATATTCCAGTAACTGTGGGAATAGTGATACAAATATTGTCTAAACAAATTTTTATTTTCATATCTATTTTGATTTCTGTCTTTCTGCTTTGTTACAGAGGTTTAAATGAATAGTTCCATGATGCTTTTATCCACAAATAAGAAAAAATGGTACAGTAGTTTAGGAATAAATAAAATGGGTACATTTTCCTTCAGTGATGGATATTTTTTCTTTCTAATAACATACTATCTTGAATTATTGTGTAATTATTTCATGTACAAATAATTCAATTTGCCCATTTATTCATTCAAGAAATATTGGCATGCCTATTATATGCCCCCAAGTACAATGCTTTGTCCAAAGGAACCATATAATACTTATTGTCTGAGATAGTCATAATTGTTAAAAATGCAATTACTAATGAACTGCTATATATTTTTTTCCATAAGTGGACATATACTGACACAGCAGAAAAGTCAAGTATATTAAGGAAATATGTATCATGTTCTGTTTCTGACTCATGAAATACCATCATAGCTATCAGAACATAGCACTGAAACTAACAGATGAGTAGACTATTAATTTCAGAGCTATAATATAATGTGCCCACTCTGGCTAATGGGTATACCTATTTCCAAGTCTTCAGTAATATAAAGAAGATCAATCAAGAAGAATGGAAAAAAAGGAAAAAAATCAAAGTTTCCTTGAGCCTGACCCTAGGCACGAATAACATCTTTTCTTAAAGTTCTACTTAATTATCTGCTGAATGCTTCAAAATAAAACTATAGAAACATTTATTTTTATGTAGAAAAGTTCCTCAACAATAGTTATCAGTTGAATGTTACCTCCTTTAGTGCAGGGATTGTTTGTATTGTCTTTTTAATCCCCACAGCATAACATGAGATTTTACACATAAGGTGTTTAATAAATACTTGCAAGATTGGATTTGTGGATTATTCAATTTTATAGATTATTTCAGTCTCTCAACAAGCAAATTTTGTTTTTTAAAGGGAACTATAATAGTCTCATTTTCTTTACATTTGGAAACAATGTTTTTAAGATTTAACAAAAAGTTCATTACTCTTAGATTTAACCTTAGATTTCTACTTTAAGATATATGGAGCCAGATAACCACAAAAACTTTAAAAAATAAAAATGGATTTCCATTCTTTCAATTACAGGACAATCTTTTCTTTCCTCAAAGAAATTCAGCATATCTTTCCTTTCCTCAAAGTTCTTGAAAATTTACTACTAAATTTTTATTTGAGGGACTTTAAAGAGAATCCTGTACTTGAAAGCCTAATAATACTGGGTGTTTTGTTTTGGTTTTTTCCTTGTTTCTTGTTTCCCTTAAAGAATACTTTCTCTTTCTTCACCAAAACCTGCACTGTCAGAAGAGGTTACTGTATGAAGCTCTGAAGAATCTTTTGAAAGCCTTGCATAACTTGAACGTTGACTTCGTTTATGAGTAATGCTTTTTAGATTTTCATTCTGAATGCCACTTGAACTAGAACCAGGCCGCAAAATAACTTGAGAAGTATCCCTAATCCCTTCTGTTTCATCAAAATTTTGGTTAGCTCTATTGGCTGGAGCACTGTTGTTATTTAGGGTCACAGTACTAGGTGTTCGATTCAAATTGTAACCTTTTTGGCCCGTTAAAGCTGGCCAATTTTCCTCAGGACTACTAGCTATCAAGCTGCATTCTGAAGGACTCTTCTTATCTTCTGAGCAAATGGACATACGTGCTACAACTGGATCTTGAAGGCCACTTAAGCTGTGTGGTATTCCCTGTTTTCCATTGTGGCTATCGTCTTCAAGTTCTATGAGGTTGGCCTTTTCAAGATGGGAATCATCAGCAACTTCATTGTGAAGGGAATGATTGGGAGAACTTTCATTAGACCTTACTCCTGAATCAGAGGAATCTTTTTTATCTAGGAGGGCATCTGATAAATACTCTTTTGCTTTAATAAAGGTTCTAATAGGCTCTGTGCTATGTTCTGGAGATTTGGGCATTCTATCTACCTTTCCTTCCACTTTTTTATCTTTGTCTTCTTTGAGAAGTGGAGTATGATCTGATTCTTCTGTCCCAGACTCATCTTCATCACTTGGAAGTTTTTGATAGCGCAGCCCACTTCCTTTTAGTTTCAAATCTGTCTGGAAGAGGCTTGGTCTTTCTGAAGATTTCTTTCCTGGAAGAAGCTTACTTCCAGACTGATCAGATTTTTCATCTTCTTCCGTGATAGGATCCAAAGGAGATGCATCATTAGTGGAAACACCTGAAGATGAATAATCTATAACATCTCCCCTCTTGATCAGAAATGACTTCCTTGCATCATCTTGTTTCAGTTCACTATCCTTCCCTTTTTCTTGCTCTATAGAGGAATGAATGGAGCCCCCTGATGAACTCTGACCCATATAGTATAGCCCTGTGCTGTGTGGAGAAGATCTGCCACTAATTGTTGCAGAACTTGCGCCCCCTTCTAGCTGAGACATCTGAGCAATATATTCTCTATAGGCATCTCTATATTCTGCCTGAACCTTATCAGTAAGTTTTGAGATTTCAATACTGGAATCCTGTGAATTGAGACTTGAAAGACTTGGGGTTCTGCGAGTTTGTGACTGTGAAGACAGAAAAAAGAAAATACTTTAAGAATTCAACTAAGCAATAAAGAAGAATAACAAATACCAGGAATTTTGAAATCCTGGAGTTTTCAAGTCACTCAAAATTATCAGCATATTATGAAAAACTAATTTTATTCCACTTAAGTTCTATAGCTCAACCAGTTTAAAAACTCTTCCATAATTCTGATACTATTTTATAATTATTTTACATAAAGACTTTTGAGCAAATTTATTTAGAGTAATATTTTAAAATATATAGTAATTAGCACATGCATCAACAATCTTGCCATTTTCTTTTTATGTTGGTTGATTAAAAATTAATAAAACTAATAAAACAGTGTCATGGTAGAAAGGGAAGGAAACAGGAAAAGGATAAGAAATATTTTAACATTAAAATGTCAATTTTCATCACAGTGTCATAAATTACTTGTCTAACAATTTTGAAAGATTTATGAACTCTGATCAGCATAATAATGAACTAGGATTCTATAAGATTCATAATGAAGCAAGCTACAATTCCTGAGAGGTGGAAAACAGTGCACACTGGAGCATATGTTCATTAGGATATGTAGAAATGACCTACATGTTTTGTTTGTTTATATATGTTTGTTATAAGAGTTTTATTTTTCTTTCCTTTTTAAAGCATAGATGGGAAGGAAAGGTAGATTTACTTTCACTGCAAAAAAATTTTTAAGAAGATAAAATGGAGTCCTACATACTATCACTCTGAATTTTAGGCATAAGTTACAGATGAGTTAAGATGTTTGTCAATGGAGGAAAATTACACCCAACGGTTTCCTGCCCCAAATATGCCACAGATCAACAATATAATCAACTATCACTATATACTGTACAGTGTCATATAAAAAAATATAACTAACACTATTTGTTTGTGTACAAGGAAAAACATATAAACTGAATAAAAGTTGCAAAAGAACAAAAGAAAGGAGTTATAAGATTTAAGAGTTGAATTTAAAAAGATAGCTGAGACAAAGAGAAAAAAAGTTTCCAAAATCAACTTGAAATCAACTCTGAATTGAGAATTCTGGAGAGCTGCTAGTGTCATGAAGGGAAAAAAATAATCTATGAATGAAACCTTTTAAGTATTTTAAATCTGAAAATGAAAAAAATGCTTCTTAATTCTGCCTAAATCAGTAACCAATTCTTTTTTTTTTTTTTTAATAACTTTTTATTGATAGAACCCATGCCAGGGTAACTTTTTACAACATTATCCCTTGTACTCACTTCTGTTCCGATTTTTCCCCTCCCTCCCTCAGTCCCTCCCCTCAGATGGCAAGCAGTCCTATACATGTTAAATATAACCAATTCTTTTTGAAACCTGGGAAATCACTATCTCATGAAGCTTTTTAATTCCATTTTTTAATAGCTCCAAGTGATAGCAAGATCTTATGGAGAGCCAAAATCTACCTGCTAAGACTTTCACCTTGCTATTACCTTTATTGTAAAATAGAATAAATATAATCTCTCTTTCATATAATAATCCCTCAAATATTTAAAGAGATTAATCAAAATCCAGCTGTTCCCCAAAGTTTTCTCTTCTTCAGAGTAAGTTTCCCTAATTTCTTCAACTATTTCTCTCACATGACTTTATGTCCCCTCACCATTTTGGTATCTCTTCTTCAACCTTGTTTGTATAATCTTGCTTGTCAATGTAAAATGATACTCTGTGTATTCTGATCCATGGCATTGTATGACTAATAAATTTCTTCATTCTGGATGCTTCTTTAAGGGTAGCCCACTTAAAGATCATAATTCCTTTAAATTTAAATGGATCCAATAAGTGACAAAGAAAATATGGAAGAATCAGAAAACAGGCATAGAATCAAAGGAAAGGATTAAGGAAAAACTAGAGAAAAAATGATAAAAAGTAAAGATGTGGAAGCAATACAATAAGCCCCCAATAAGGGGGAAAATGTCCTGTTTTCCTTCTTATAGTTCACTCACAATCTAATATTAATTACAAGAATTTTCCCACTTATCAATTTAAAGAAAGGTCAGAGTTTAGTTCACTGTAAGAAACATGAAGCATAGAATATAAATAAATTATAAAGATGGTAAAGAAACCCTGAGAGGAAAAAAAAGGAATTAATCATATTGGAAGGAAGAATAAAGTGGAATAAAGTTTTGACCTATTCTCACCTTTAATCAGTCTTTTTAAAAATCCAACTAACAATATTTAAAAAAAACTCCATTTTCCATCTTAAAAAACAAAAACCTAATTTTGGCCTCCATTAGATGACATTAAAGACTAGACTCTAACAATTTATACTGAAAGGGAGACAAAATGAAAAAGGAACAATGGGAAATAAAAAAAAAAATTAAAGGAAATACAAGTGAAATGAATAAAAACATTTCCTATTCATTTGAGAAAAAAATATCCTTATTAAATAATAACAGACCTACCATGCATTATATGAACAGTTTCTCCTGAATATTTTTTCCTTGTAGCTGAGTTCTATTTTTCATTCTCTCACATTTATCCCTTTGTCTTTTCCCCTTTCTTTCCTTCATTTCCTGAATCCTGCTCATGTATTCCTTCTCTGGCTCTTCTTTCCCTTATTCATCCTTTTTTGCTCCTCTCTGTCCTCCTTTTCCTGCTCTTCACCTGTCCTCTTCCTTCCCTTTTTGTTGAACATCCAGAGAAAAAGCCTGCATGCTAAAATATCTATCATTGTTTTTAACATTTTCAATTATAACATCAGATGAGAAAGTGTGATTATGAAAAACTGCTAGTTCTTTTACTATTTTGGGTATATACAGTTGTATAATGAACCTGTGTTTTAGCCATTTATCACTTAATCTGATCCAATTTGAGAATATCAAATGGATTGAAACATGACCAATATTTTCCATTGATAATACATTTCTTTTTACTTCAGACACTAAAGGCAATATTTCAATAAGTACCTGCCAACTTAAATTACTGTGGCGTGGAGGAGCTTCATCAAGACCAATAGTGTTCAGTTCTTCAAAACTAAAGTTCAATGTGTAGGGAGCCTGACTAGAAAGTTCTGTATGTGGCAATTCATTATGTAATGAGCGACGAAGAGATTCGCCATGAGGGACTGAGATATCGGCATGATCAGACATTACATGTGACTCTTCAGCAATTGGTTGATTTTCTGCATTTCTCATATCAAGTACCTTAACAAAACAAGGAAAACAGTATTACTTGTGTTAATGACAAATCAAGTTTTAGGAGTTATTTTTATAATTCCAGATTATATTAGAAAGCAAAGAATTTAAAAATACATTTCAAATAAATTTCAAACAGCATATATGACTATGTATAAATAGTCTTTGGTAAGGAATAATGTGAACAGATATTTAACATTTTAAATTAAGGGCAATACTGCCTTATAATTTGTCTACTATACTATCAGTATTACTTTGAAATACAATTGAAAAGAAAACAATGTGATATTTTATACAAGCCAAGAAAATGAACAAAGGTACTATATACCAAACTTCTATATAAAATACATTTAGGTGTGCCTTGGCAAATAGCAATATACAAAATTAAACATGTTATTAATATTTTTCAAAGATGAGGGGAACAAATAAATACTTGGATTATATTTTACTGGATTAATACTACACATCAATTATTATTTAATTTATACCTTTCCTTTATGTATTTATACATATACATACTCGCCTTAATTGAAAGTAAGTTACTTGAGAACAGCTGCTTTTTCATTTTTGTCTTTTCCCCTAGCACAATGCTGGACACAGAAGAGGTATTTAATAAATGATTGGTTGATTCCTTACTACCTCTTGACAAAGAAGAAAATAAAAATTATTTAATCTTACCATACTTTTGAAAAGATGCCAGTCCCCAAAATGCATATTCATTTCTTTCTTCAATTCATCAATGTTACACTGAGCCAGTACACGGCCATTAATATTTGCCTAAATTTAAAATTGAATAAATACATATAAACATAAAAGATTTCTGAACTGAACATTTAATCCATTTTCAAGATAAACTTATGGACCAGAAAAAGTTGTAAAGAATTTCATTATTTTTACTAATGCCTTATCATTTTACTTTAATAATCTAGATATTATTCCAACAATTTTAAAATACTTTATTGGGCCAAAGATGAGTAGGACATAAGTGTATCCACCTCTGCCTATTTAAATCCTATTCATACTTTAAGGGCCAGTTTAAATACTTCATTCACTGCAGACTACTGCAGACTCTGAACTTTTATAACACTTAATGTCTACTACTTTTTTTTTTTTTTGGCAATTAATCATATTCTTCACTGATTAAAAAATCTAACTTCTTCAGTGTAGAGACTTTTCTCCAAAGCAAATCACAATACTCAGTGAATATTTCATGAGCTATAGTCATCCAAAAGTCACATTCTTTGATTTTAATCTTCTCACAGACTTCCTTTTGGCATTTAGCTATTTGATTCAAGAATGAATGCTTGTGACTTAATCCTATATTTCAAGTCCCTTTTTATGGATAGGCACTAGTAGAGTTTGTATACAAGGAAGATAGCCTTTGAGAATATAGGGTTACTTTCATCATCATGATTAGATAATGGAAAGGCTTTTAATGGAGGAACTAATTATACGCTGCAAGATAATTTAACTTTCTCATACATACATGGTAAGCTCCATGATGAAGTATTAAAAAACCATTAAAGATCTTTAAGAAATGGCTGAATAGCTACTTATTGAGTGCAGCACTGTAATGGGGATTTATTTTTAAATATTGATACAACTGACTACTAAGATCCATTCCAACTCTGAAGTTCTGTGATTCTGACACCTTCCCACCTGTAAACATGTCTTTGTCATGTGAATGGAAACCCATTTGGGTTTTTTTGGTATAATTATAATCATCAGGATTGTTAATTCATTAATTTTATAGCAATTAAATACACACAAATGTTTGTTTTGTTTTGTTTTTTGCTAAGGCAATTGGGGTTAAGTGACTTGTCTAGGATCACATAGAAAACACATAAATGTTTGTGAATCCATACTGAAATCTAACTCCTCAACAGAAATAATTTTCTAGCACTAAAAGTTTAAAAAGTAGTAAGACATACAAAGGAAAGAAAGGTAGTAGCGAGTACCACCAACTTGACCATCAACTCCTCTTAGATTCTGAAGAAGATAGCCTAGGACCCTGGTTCCCAGCCCAGCTCCTGAAATCATCATTCAGGAAAGTAAAGCTGTGGGAAAGGGCTTATCCATCTCCACTAATTTGCACCATCAAAGTAGGAAATCTAGCCTATGTGAACAGCAAAGAACTCTGAAGGAGAATGGAGAAAGCATGTGCCAGGAAAGTCACACCAACCCCTAACAGCTATGCTGCAGCTTCTGACTCCTCAGTAATCACAACCACAGCAGACACAGAAAAAAAAAGTTCTTACCAAGTTCTTGGCACTGTTCAACAGAAACACATCTATATAGATGTGGCCAATGAAATAGCATTAAAGAAAATGCATTATTCTAATTTTTTCATTCCACTCTAAACTCCACAGGACTTTTCTATTCAACTTGCAGTTTAAATCTCTTTTATGTGTTCTCTTCCATTAGAATATGAACATCCTAAAAGCTGAGATTGTTTCCACATTTCTATTTGTGCACCCCCCCCCAACATTTACCAAAGTATTTTGTGCACATAAAGCACTTAATACATATCTTTTATTTCATTCATTCATTTATTCAAGAATAAGGGACAAGTTTATTTCATGATTCCTCAAATGTAGTAAGAAATGATAAGGTTCATCTCATTTCTATAACAGCTAAATTATATCTCCCTTTTAAATGATACATTACTTTGCTGAAAGGTTTTGAAAAGGAGGCATCGATCCTTTAAACATATAAAAGTCTGTATTGAAGTCCTGACTATAACTTAAAAAAAAAAACAGCAAAATTTCTTAACAAGTCAATTAAATGCTAATTTTAAATTGTTTTATTAAGGTTCTAGATTCAAAGATCAGGGGAATAGTTTGGTGGAAGAAACATACTCTCTTCTGATAGAAAAGAACCATTCACCTTATATCTTTTTCTAAAAAGGCAGTTTCTGTTTTTAAACAGAAACAAACTGAAAGAGCTAAAGTAAGCACCTGCTAGCACAGTTAAAAAAAAAAAAAAAAAAAAAAAAAAAGCCCACGCTACCAAAACATTTTCATTTAAAATTGGCAACTGAACAATGACCAAAGATTTTAACAGATGGTAGTAAACAAATTTTAACAAATAGAAAGTAAACAAAATTCATTCCATACTCAGAGCTGAAGAGTTTTGGCTAAACCAGAGACCAACTAAGGACAATTATCAGAACAGAGAAAAGAATCAGGAAATAGGATCGAATAGCTGAAGACTGAAGAGAAGGTTCATTATAATATGTGTTTATATCTCCCTAATATCTTTCTCTGCCTCTAAACTAAAATTCTTTTTAAGTATTACAATGATATTTGTGATTACCTGTCTCTTAAGTTGTTGCGCCAAAAAATTTATGATTTCATGATCAATTTCCTAGGGATAAGACTAGGATGATTTTGAAAGGCCAGGTTCACAGTCTGTTTCTTGAACTTATACTTTAAATGCTTTCTAATCCAATAGGCTCTAACAAGAGCTTGTGATTCAGCAGAGGAATATTCATTCTTCACTAACATTGATAATTTTTTAAGGAAAATACTCTTGATTACAAAAACATAACTTACTACAAATGTGTTTAATCAAAGTGAAGTCTGTCTACTCAAATGCATAGCTATTTGACTTTGCAAGTTCTAAAAGTCATTTATTGGTAGCTAATCAAATTATAGGTATAGTAACTAGAAGTATATATAATTTTTTCATAGTAACTATGCCAACCCAAAACTATAAAGTAATATTATACTTTGATGATGTTCTGCATTGAAAATAGTGCTAAAAATCTAAGTGGTAACACCATTTGACTATAATAATAGTTTCTTAAAAGGCTTTTTAGGTATACCCATTTTACACATTAATGGGAAAAAAATGAAAACTTGGGATAATGAGGATAAAACTACATTTAGCTTTTGAGGAATACACTTTAAGAGGTTGAATATTCATTGCCTTTGCCATCTTTACACAACCCCATTTTCTCTAATCTTATTCAAATACTAGTATAGTATATAAATACATACATCACCTTTTTTATTGTTGCACAGTATTGAGGCATCATGCTCTGGTCCAAACCCTCTATTTGTTTCAGTTTCTCACACACAGAATCCACATTCATTGAGTTCAATGTCACTGTCTGTCCTGACACTGTTCCCTGGGTGAAGGGAAGAAATATACATTTACAATATTTTAAAAATATTTTATAGATATAAACTCTTGTGGTACAGGTGTGCAAAATTTCATGGTTTACAGATATAAAATATCACAATTAACATTAAATTCAATAATTTAAGGAATTATAATAAGGAGTGGTCCAAAATCACTTGTACTTATTAAATGGAAAAGAAGTATTACATAAGCCATAGTACAAAATTATTTTAAAATACTGGATTGCCAGTATGACATCTCACTATAGAAAAGCTACAGTTTCATTCAAATCACAAATTTCTAAAAAAAACAAACAAACAAACAAACAAAAAAAAAAACAGAAGGCTAGGGTAATGAAACAAGCCCAATAGAATGAGTTGTTTTCTGAATATTCTTTAATCAAGAGCAAGAAAAAAGGAGATAAATTTTGGGAAAAAAGAGAAGTAAGGAAAAATGTATAAAAGGAGATAGAATACATAGAGAATTCAAGTGTCTATGAACACCAAAAGAAAAAATATCCTTCAAATGCAATTATTTATGTATTTCTTCCCCAGTACTATAATGCATTCTATGGAATGCCTTATCAAAAATAAAAAGCAAATATAAAAATTCTCAAGATTGTTGGTATCTAATGTATTTTAAGTAAATTATTTGCTGATAAAAATTATGGTAGAATTTTAAATTTTCTTTGAAATAATACATGTAATTCATCATGAAAAAGTAGATTAAATTTTAGTTATATCATTAATTGAAGATATCTTATTGAAAAATTTTAAACCTATTATTTACAAGGCAAAAAATAAGAGTATTTTTATAATATTTATTTTATATCAAGGGCAGGTTAGTATAGAGTGATATACTGTTTTTTTCTGTGTCCCTCTGTCAAAAATTTTGGATCAGAATAAGAATAGGAAGCACTAGGGAAAATAAATTATGTCTTTAGTTTTTGTACTTACCATTATAAATATCAGATGGCTGGAGGAACTTGATATATAAAACACTTAGTAGAAACAAAGACCATCCTAGCAGATCATTTAAGAAACCCTCTTCCAAGTAAAAATTACGTGATTTGAATAACAAAGGATATATTAGCCTCCAAGACTACTACAGAATTTTGTCAAATGTTAGAAACAAACATGGCACTGAACTCTAATTAAAACATATAACATATTTGTATATAGGTGTGTACTACCTCATTCCACACACACATACTTATAAACACATTATTATGTTTGCGTTTACGTATGAACATGTTTAGAGTGATAAAGTCATATAAATGGCACTTAAATAACCACCTCATAAACTTCAGCAAACTGACAATCACATACTGCAGGCAAAAACATTCATTTATTTGAAAATATATAATCACAAAGAAAACTCACAGATGCAAAATATATCATAATATACTAGAAAAGCAGGAATCAAGTACTTTAGAAAAATAAAAATTATCAGTACTTCTGCAACAAAATTGTAATTATTATTTATTCCTTTTTTGGTATTTTAACTATATGATATCACTAAATAGCAAATAAATCCTAAAAGAATTATATTTCTTTTTTTTTTTTAAAAACACTCCTGTGCATGATATCATCATAAAGATTTTTTAGGGGGAATATCAGTTAAAAGGAAATAAAGACATACCGAATCAGATCATACTTCTAAAATTGTCTTACTCGTATAAATATTGGACTTAGCTAAATTCTTTATTAAGCTCAATTTTAAAACCAATAATCATCATACTATAACTTGTAACAAATACTACAAAATCCAATTGAATTTCAGGTACTTTCAGAGAAATAATATATTCAGGCTATTACTTACATAAAAGGCAAGAAAATATTCAAAGAATATAGATTTCAGTTGTTCTAATCTTTCAACACTAGGAAAAAATGTCTCCATATAACAAGTAGTACTCAAAATAAATTCACTAGTGAACAATAGCAGATAGTTAAGTGTAAAAGAGCAATATGCTTATTATTAAAAAAATGAATTTTAAAGGCACAAAAAGTCAATTACAAATCAAGAATTAGGGCAGCTAGATAGCACAGTGGATAGAGCACCAGTCCTTTAAGTCAGGAGGACCTGAGTTCAAATCCAATCTCAGACCCTTAACAGTTACTAGCTGAGTGACCCTGGACAAGCCACTTAATCACAATTGCCTTGTAAAAAAAAGAAAGGAAAAAAAAAAGATGAAGAGCTTACTAACTCTAAAAATCCTCAGAGAGTAATGTAGACCCATCTAAGCCCAAATAAAGTCTAAGCAAGTACAAGCTTGGTTCAAAAGAAGATTTTTCACAGTGATAAATACCTTTGTAGTTAAAATGTAATTTAATAGGTACAAGAAGAATTCTTAGAGATGATTAGTCCAATTCCTTTAATTTAGGTAGGTGAATGTTTAAACCACCAATAGAAAATAACTGTGTATCCTTAAAAGATTTTGTAATGTGTGAATATTCCATGAATTCCCTCAAAGACTATAATTACATGAAAGATGTAATAGGCTATTAGTAGGTTCTAATTACATTAAAAGAAGTAATTTCCCTAAATAAACAATAACTTGTTCATTTAAGTAGTCATTAAGTTTTATATTTAGATAAACTTCCCATTACACACAGTAAGTTCACAAATTTCGTGGATATTTTAATATATAAAATTTTACATTACTATGGATATTATGTGCTCTGATTATATTTATTCTTTTCTTAGAACTATAGTTGAACGTTTATAAAAATTCATTCTAGACAACTTTTAATAACAAAGCACAAAATGTATTTTAGTAACCTGCCCAAATTTCATAGTCTTCAAAGGCTAAGAAAAATGTAATCTTTATTTTTTAAAAATGAACAGATTGATACTAGGCCCAGAATTATATCCAGGCCAATACCACATAATAACTTTTTCATTTGATTAATTTGTATAAGAAGAAAAAACTCTAGGATATTATATAGCTATTTTCAAAATATAGGCTTCTACATTGTAGCCCTTTACTTTTTGATACTTTCTTCTACATTTTTATGCACTGTTATTTCCTGGTTCTTGTATCTAACTTCTCCTTTATTACTTTCAGTGGATTTTCACTGATATTTTATCAATTAACAGTGGAGGTCTCACAAATGTGTCTTAGGATATCATATCTCCTCCATGTATACTAAGTGATCTCAACTCCCATGGTTTTCATTTGAATTTCTATGTATATGGTTTTCTCCAGGCCTAACCTTTCAGACTTCCAGCCTCACATCTCCAACTTTCAGGCGTTCCAACCTTTCAGGCATCTCAAATTGGGTATTCATAGACATTTTAAATTCAACATGTCTAAACTGAATTATCCCCTCATCCCCAAGTGTTTCCCTCTAACATTCTAACTAATAATGAGGGTATTGCCCTCCTCCTATTCATCAAGGTTTATAGTCTAGGTGTCATTTGTGACTCTTCACCCTCTTCAGCCCTAACACTCTGTTACCAAATTCATTCTGCCTTTTTTCACATATCTCATATATTCTTCCTCTCTTCTGACTATAACCACCTTGGTCTATTATATTAGGGCTTTATCACTTTATGCCTGGACTACTTTTGCAATAAATTACTTAGTCTCTCTGACTCTAGTCAAAATGATCTTTTAGAGAAATGGATTTTATTATATCTGATTCCTATTACCTCCAGGAACAAATATTAAAATCTGTTTAGTTTTCAAAGACATTTATAGTCTGGCTATTTCCTATTGTTCTAGTTTTTCAACATCTTACTTCTCTCTGGTTCCTTCTAAATGAGGCTGCTAAGTAGTACTGTGGACAGAGTAGGTCCTGGAGTAAAGATCTGAGTTCATATCCCATCTCAGATATTTATAAGCTGTGACTCCAAACACATCACTTCATCTTCGTCTACTTTAGCTTCCTCAACTATAAAATGAAAATAATACCACCTAGTCCCAAATGAGCTATTTGTAAAGTACTTAGCATAGTGCCTGACACAACAGTAGGCACTTAATAAATGTTTCCTTCCTTCCATGTTATCCAATGGTATGGGTCTTTTTGCTATTTCCTGAACATATTTCTTTCCCCAACTCCAAATATTTTCATTTACTGTATGTCATCCTTAGAAAACTCTACTTACTTCTCTCTAAGGTTTCCTGGCTTCCTTAAAGTTTCAGGGAATTTCAGCTTCTGCAGGAAGCCTTTCCCCAGGAAAGAGATGGTAAGAGAGTCAAAACTTTTGCCCACCTCACTCAATACAGCTTCTCCAAAACAATCTAAGAAATGTGCCAAACTAAATTCTGATCAGGAAAACCAAGATAATGTCACAGTAAATCATTCTTTTAGTGTAGGGAAGCTCTAGAAGAGAAAGAGCTCTGCAGATACTGAGATGAGAACTGGCTAGAAATGTAGAAGCTGCAATGGGGAGCATTCCAGCACCCAGAGACACCAAATGGGCTGACACTGAACACCAAGACTGGAAACACTGGGGCAGAAAGAGATCACAAGGGACTTCTAAATCATTACTGGGCACAGGAATGAATCCAAGCTGCCAGCTTTGTTATTCACTGACCCAGTTCCAGAGCAGAGAGGAAAAGTTGCAATTGAGAAAGGTCTAGGTGTACAGGGAGCAAGGAACCACTTACAAAAGTACAGCTCAAATTTGGAACTATGCCCAAAGGGCTATCAAACTGTGCATACTCTTTGATTTGGCAGTGTTTCTACTGGGTCTGTATCACAAAAAGATCATTAAAAAAGGGAAAAGGACTTAGATGTGCAAAAAGTTTGTAGCATCCTTTTTGTAGTGGAATGCCACCCACATACAGAGAGAAAACTATGAAGACTGAATGTGAATTAAAGCATAGTATTTTCATCTTTTTGTTTGTTTGTTTTTCTTTTGGTTTGATTTTTCTTGCACAACATGACAAATCTAGAAAAATGTTAAAAGGACTGCACATATTTAAGCTATATTTCTTGCTATCTTGGGAGGGAAAAATTTAAAGCCAAAGTTTTACAAAAATGAATGCTAAGAAGTATCTTTACATATATTTAGAAAAGCAAAATATTATTGAAAAATACTGCTGTGTGACTCTGAGCCCAAGAGCAAAGGGAGGACTCAGTTCTTTATATATATTATTATAGCTTTTTATTTACAAGATATATGCATGGGTAATTTTTCAGCATTGACAGTTACAAAACCTTTTGTTTCAATTTTTCCTCTCCTTCCCCCTGCTCTCTCCCCCAGATAGCAGTTAGACCAATACATGTTAAATATATTAAAGTATATGTTAAATACAATATATGTATACATGTGGGAGGACACAGTTCTAACCTTCAGCCCTATATATCAGTCTTTGGTGGAATAGCCAAGGTAAGAAATCCAAAGGGGAGTCAAATGGCTTAGTTTCTCTGAATTTACCAAACTTTCCAGTAGATTAATAGTGACTGAATTCAACAGCAATCTACTGAAACTTGACCACACAATCTAGAAGACCCAAACCTGTGTCAGAAACTTGCAGAGCACACACTGGAAGGGCATTGAACAAACAAACCTCTCCTCAGATCACACCACTCTAGAAATACCAAAAACTTGCAGACTCCCAAACTGAGCTATGAAGACAGAAGAAAGACATATAAAGACAGGAATTTGGGTCAGGCATTGCTCCCAGAAGAGCCCAATACTAACCCAAAGTCCAAAGTCAAGTAGCAATCTGGAAAAATGAGCAATTAAAAAAAGAAAAAAAAAAAAAAAAAAAGAACCCAACCACAGAGCTTCCATGATAACAGGAAGCCTCAAAATATAAACACAGAAGACAAAAACGTGAAAACATGTGAACAATAGATAAGAACTTGAAAACATGTACAAGCAAAGTTTCAAAGAAAATGCAGATTCAACAACAAGCTCTCAACAAGTATTCCAAAAAGTATTAGAGGAAAAAAAAAAAGATTTAAAAAACCAAATAAAAGTGGCAGAAGAAAAAAAAATGAAGGAAATGAAAGTTTTGGAATAATGGTATGAAAAGAAAATTAATAGTTTTGAAAAGGAGTTAAACACCATTACAAAGAAAATGTCCCCTTAAAAATAGAATTGGCCAAAAAAGAAATTAAATGATTCTATAAGGCATGGAAAAATAAGACAAAGGCAAAAGACTAGAAAAATGGAACAAAATGTGAAATACCCCCCCCTTTTTTTTTTTTGCTGAGGCAATTGGGGTTAAGTGACTTACTTAGGGTCACACAGCTAGAAGTTTAAGTGTCTGAGGCCATATCTGAAATCAGGTCCTCCTGATTTCAGGGCTGGTGGTCTATCCACTGTACTACCTAGCTGCCCCAGAAATATCTCTTTTAAAAAAATTGACCAGGAAACTGAATAAAGGAAAAAGAATTTTAAAATTATTGGAATACCTGAAAGCCAACAAAAAGTCTAAATTTATTTCAAGAAATTAAAAAGGAGTATTTATTGACCAAAGTCTAATGATTTAAAAGCAGATTCTATTATGTGTCAACTGAAATAAAAGAAGGTTGAGATGGCGGCAACCATGATCACAGGAGGAAAAAAAGCAAAAGTAACTAGACTTAATTAAAAGAAATTAAAGACAAAAACTATTTTGTTAATAGTACTGTTATCCATACTGAATATGCATGAAAATGACATAGAAACCAAATTCTTGAAAGAAAAGTTATTTGAATTACAAAAAGAAATAGACTATAAAAATATACTAGTGGGAAACCTCAACTTATTAGTGTCAGAACTAGATAAATCTAACCATAAAATAAAATAAACAACAAAAACAATAACAACATTACCTAACATTTATATCGGGCTTTCTATGTGCCAAGCGCCATAGTCAGAACTTTACAATTATCTCATTTGATGCAAACAAAAACCATCGGAGACAAGTATCTTATTATTTTACAGATGAAGATATTATACAGATACAGATATTATTTTACAGATGAAGAAACAAGCAAACAAAGGTTGCCCAGATATTAAGTATCTGATACTACATTTGAATCAGGTTGACTATAAACCCAGTTAGTTATTGTCCCATTCAGAAAAAAATTAGGGAGATGAAGAGAACTTCAGAACAATTATATATGCTAACTCTCTAGAGAATACTGATTAGGAATGGAAAGGAGTATATCTATTTATGTGTGTCCATTTGTGAAGATCTTCATGGCACTTTCACAAAAACTGACCATGCACTAAGGCATAAAAACTTCATCAACAAATGCAGAAAAGCAAAAATATTAAATGCAGCTTTCTTTCTGACCACAATGCAACAAAATTACATTCAATGAAGGGTTTTGAGCCACAGAGTAATAACTGGGAACTAAATAATCTAATCCTAAAGAATGAATAGGGGAAAAAATAGAATAAATGGTTAAAAGAACAAATCATAGAAACAATTAAAAAGTTCAAATAAATGACAATGAAAAATAATGTAAGAAAATCTGTGGGATGCAGGCAAAATAATATTTAAAGATAATTTATATCTTTAAGTGCTTACAGAATAGAATATCTGCAAATTACTTATGCAAATAAATTAGGAATTTAAATTTCCTAACAAAAATATTTCCAGAATTCCTAAAAATCAAAGGAAAAATAAATGGAAATTTAACATAAAAAATTATTTGACTAATAAAACTAGGAGTAGTTTTTTTTTTTTAAATAAAATAGAAAAACCATTGGCTAATTTAAAAAAAAATCAAATAATCAGTATCAAAAAATAAAACAGATGAATTCATAACCAATGAAGAAGAAATGAAAGCAAATTTTAGAGGGGTTTTTTTAATCCTGTTACGTGCCTAAGTAAAATTGGCAGTGTAAATTAAATATGAATATTTACAAAATATAAATTACCCCAGATAAATAGAAAAGGAAATAGAATACTTAAATAACTACACTTAAGAAGAGAAATTGAGAACTGAATGTGGACCACATACATAGCATTCTTACTCTGTTGTTATTTGCTTGCATTTTGTTTTCTTTCAGTTTTTTTTTTCCTTCCTTCTTGATCTGATTTTTTTTGTGTGTGTAGCAAGATAACTGTATAAATATGTATACATATAATTAGATTTAACATATATTTTAACATATATTGAACTACCTGCCATCTAAAAGGGAAGGGTGGGGGAAAGAGGGGAAATTTAGGAACAAAAGGCTTTGCAAGGGTCAGTGTTGAAAATTGCCCATGCATATGTTTTGTAAATAAAAAGCTTTAATTAAAAAAATAAAATAAAAAACAGAAACTGAACAATATAAAAATTAGCTCCCTAAAAAAATTGAACAGATTATTTAAAGGTGAATTCTACTAAACATTTAAAGAATGATTAATTCCATTTTTATATAAACTATTTAAAAAAGTAGAAAAAGGAGACTTGGTTTCTGGAAGGCTGTGAACAAGTTATGAAGCTTGAGAGGTTTGAAAAGAAGGTCTTTGTAAAGTCTAATGAGTAGAAACTGAAAACAGGAAAGACTTAGAAAAAGTACTTTCACAAAGACCTTGCTGAGGCAGATATATGGATGATAAATCATTAAGCAAGTAGAGTAATGGAGCAACATTGAGAAGAGAACAACGAACATCTAGGGAAAGTAGAATCACTCTGATTCAGTGCTCCTGAAATATGCATTCAATCCAGACTGAAAATGAATGAAACCCATGACCTCATTTATCTAAGGTTAGCTGCATTCTCTGCTCTGCCATGTTGAGTATGAAGAGAACCTTGATTTGGCAAAACAGCTTCTATCTACAGCATCATGAATGAAATTGGCTATGCATCTTTTCAGCTATATTGAGAATGGAACAAGGAATTGATTCAGAATGCCCCTCTGAGAGAGGGAAAAAAAATGTACCTTGTTAAGGGAGCTAGAAACATATGATCTTTGATTAATTATTCATTATAGCCTTGCCACAGTTTCATTAAATAAGGCTAAGTTTGTTCAAACAACTGCACACCTTATTCTGGATCAACAATCATTCTTTATTTATTTGGCTTTTGTTGTGCAAAGGGTTAGATCAAATTCTTTTTTCTCCCTCTGCTATTGAAGATTCCTTAATTTATTTAATATTTTTCTCCCAATAACAATTGTCATAACAATTTTTAACATTTCTTTTTAAATTTTCAGTTCTAAATTCTTTCCCAGCCTCTTTCATCTAGCCCCTCATTTAGAAGGCAAGCAATATGATATTGGCTACATATGTGCAATAATACAAAACAATTCCATATTAGTCATGTTGTAAAAGAAAACACAAACACAACGGAAAATAAGAAAAAGAAAGTATGCTTTAAATTGCATTCAGTCCTCATCAGCTCTTTCTCTCAAATAGCTAGTATTTTTCATCATAAGTTCTTCAGAATTGTCTTGGATCATTATACTACAAAATATAGATAGGTCATTCACAGTTGGTAATCATATAACATTACTATTACTTAACACTGTTCTCCTGGTTCTGCTCATTCATTTTGTATCAATTCAAGTAAGTCTTTTCAGGCTTTTCTGAAATCATCCTGCTCATCATTTCTTATGCCACAACTTATTCAGATACCCAATTGATGGTTATCTCCTCAATTTCTAATTCTTTGCCACCACTAAAAGAGTTGTCACAAATATTTGTATATACATAGGCAATTTTCTTTTTTGTTTTTTATCTCTTTGGGATACAAACCTAGCAACAGCCCTGCTGAGTATATACATGGTTTTATAGCCCTTTGAACATACTGCCAAATTGCTCTCCAGAATGACTGAATCATTTCACAAATCTACAATGCAACAGTTTCTCAACTTTCCCCTCTAACATTTATCATTTTCCTTTTCTGTCATATTAGTCAATCTGTTTTAATATTTATATGGGGAGAGTGAAGCCAAGATGGCAGAATGAGGCAGGAACTTGCCTAAGCACTCTAAAAAACTTTAAACACTTCAAAACAACTTCTGGAGCAGTAGAATTAACAAAACGACAGGGTGAAACCATTTTTCCAGAACCAGATAACTTGGAAGGTAAACAGGAAAGGTCTATAGCACTGAAGTGAAGGTGGAGCATGGTACAGCCCAAGCAAGTGGGGAAGAAAGCCCTTCACCTGATATAAGACAGCATCGAGACCCCAACCCCTTTGACCCCCAGTGCAAGCCTGCACCAAAGCCTAGCACCAATAGGCAAGCCAGTAGTGTGCCCCACCCCAGTGAGCCAGTACAGGCCCTTGGGAATTTTAATAGTGAGAGGTATCCATGTACAACATTTTTACAGGACCAACATATGCCTGTGTGTGTGTATGTGTGTGTATATACATATATACACATATACATGCTTATATAGATATAAATATTTAGATATATAAACATATCTGTGTCTATGCATATGTTCATGCATGCACAGAAATGCATACTGCACACACATACAATACATAACTATACAAATTTATACATCATTCAAACATGTACTACCTAGCTATACATATATGCACTGTATGTACTACCAACAGCAGTGACTCCCAGAGTTCTCAGCCTACAAATAGTAAAAGGGAGTGAAAACTAATCAGAAGGAGATTACAGGGGACACTGCTGACCCTGAGTGTATGACTCTGTTGCATTCTCTAAATGGGGATCTAAGTCACAAAACCAAGTATAGTTCCAAGGTGAGAAGGAGCATTAATACATTAGAGTGTGCAGCCACAGTTGAGTGAGATTCTTGGTCACAGTTCCAGGGTAGAAAAATGTACTTGTGGGTCACTCACAGACCAGAGCATAGGCTGGATAGAAATGACCATATATCCCCTTAGATTATAACACCTCAGGAGATTTGAAAACTTATAGGGCTCCAGAATTAACTCTGAAAGGAGCAGCACAAAAAATGTGAAACTAGGTATAGTGCTTCCCACCACCCTAGGGGCAGAGACAAAGTTTAACATAAAACTAAAAGTCAAGAAATAAGCTGGAAAAATAAGCAACAAAACAAAATACAACAACCAGAAAAAAACCCAACCACAGAAAATTATGATGATGATGGGGAAGATCAAATCACAATCTCAGAAAAGGACAATACTGTCAAAATAACTACATGCAGAGTCTCAAAGAAAAATATGAATTGGTGTCAGATCCAAAAAGAACTCCTGGAAGAGTCCAAAAAGGATTTTAAAAAACAAGAAAAGGAAGAAGAAAAATTGGGAAGAGAACCATGAAAAAAGAGTCAACAGTTTGGTAAAGGAAGCACACATACACACGTGTACACAGAGAAATGGAAAAAGATGTACTAAAGAAAACAACTCCTTAAAAAGTGGAACTAGCCAAATGAAAAAGAAGATAGAAAAATTCACTGAAGAAAATAATTCCTTAAAAATAGAATTGGGCTGATAAATGTTCAAAGGATATGAACAGATAATTTTCAGATGAAGAAATTGAAACTATTACTAGCCATATGAAAAAAATGCTCTAAGTCATTATTAATCAGAGAAATGCAAATTGAGACAATTCTGAGATACCACTACACACCTGTCAGATTGGTTAGGAGAATAGGAAAAGAAAGATAATGCTGAATGTTGGAGGGGATGTGGGAAAACTGGGACACTGAGGCATTGTTGGTGGAATTGTGAACACATCCAGCCATTCTGGAGACCAATTTGCAACCATGGTCAAATCAAACTGTGCATACCCTTTGATCCAGCAGTGTTTCTCCTGGGCTTATACCCCAAAGAGATACTAAAGAAGGGAAAGGGACCTGTATGTGCAAGAAAGAATGTGTGTGGCAGGTCTCTTTGTAGTGGCCAGAAACTGGAAACTGAGTGGATGCCCATCAATTGGAGAATGGCTGAATAAATTATGGTATATGAATATTATGGAATATTATTGTTCTGTAAGAAATGACCAGCAGGATGATTTCAGAAAGGCCTGGAAAGACTTACATGAACTGATGCTGAGTGAAATGAGCAGGACCAGGAAATCATTATATACTTCAACAACAATACTATATGATAATCAATTCTGCTGAACATGGCCATCTTCATCAATGAGATGAACCTAATCAGTTCCATTCATTCAATAATGAATAGAACCAGCTACACGCAGAGAATGAACCCTGGAAAATGAGTGTGAACCATTACATAGCATTTCCAATCCCTCTGGTTTTTTTCCCATGAAAGTTACAGGGCAGTTACCCTAAAATTAACCATATATTAAGGTATAAAAAACTTCACAAACCAAATACAGAATAACAGAAATATTCAGTGCATCCTTTTTAGATCATAAAATAAAAATTACATTCAAGAAAGAGCCATGAAAAAATTAAATAATAATAAAGAACAAGTGGGTTAAACAACAAATCATAGAAACAACATAGAATTTCATTAAAAAGAATGACAACAATGATAGAACATATTAAAATTTATAGGATTCAGTCAAAACAGTACTTAAGGGAAATTTATCTTATAAATGCTTATATCAATAAAATAGAGAAAGAGCAGGTAAATGAATTGGCATGCAACTAAAATACTTGGAAAAAAACAAATTAAAAATTCCCAATTATACACCAAACTAGAAATCCTGAAAATCAAAGGAGATATGAATAAAACTGAAAGCAAAAACCCCCTGAATTAATAAATAAAACTAAGAGCTGGCTTTATATTAAAAAAAAAAACAATAAAATAAACTATGAGTTAATATGATTTTTAAAAAGAAGGGAAAAAACCAAATTACCAGTATCAAAATTAAAGCAATTATTAGGAGCTATTTTACTCAATTCAATACTAAGAAATCTGACAATCAAATTGAAATAGGTGAATAGTTACAAAACTATAAAATGCTCAAATTAACAACAGGAAAGACAATACTAAAATAAGTGCATAGTAAAAAAGAAACTAACACGTTATCAATGAACTCACTAAGGAAAAAAATCCCTAAGACCAGATGGATTCACAAATGAATTCTACCCAAAGTTTAAAGAGTATTTAATTCCAATAATATATAAACTATTTTGGAAAAATAAAGAAGTCCTACCAAATTCTTCTTTAAACACAAAAAAACTACTTGAATTAAAAATGTTTGCAAAGTAGCAGGACAAAATAAAACCACAAAAATTATCAGCATTTCTATATATTACTAACTATACCAAAAGCAAGAGATAGAAAGAGAAATTTAAAATAACTGTAGATAATATAAAATACTTGGAAATCTACATGCCAAGACAA
Source organism: Sarcophilus harrisii (assembly GCF_902635505.1). NCBI lineage: Eukaryota > Metazoa > Chordata > Mammalia > Dasyuromorphia > Dasyuridae > Sarcophilus > Sarcophilus harrisii. The sequence goes on from NC_045427.1 coordinate 194,141,094, forward strand.
ACCCAGGAACAAGTCAAACACCATTACAAAACACATTAAAATCAGATCTAAACAACTGGAAAAATATTAATTTCTCAGGGGTAGGGTGATTCAATATTTTTTTTTAAAAGTCAATTCTATCTAAATTAACTTACTTATTTAGTGCCATACCAATCAAACAATCAAAAAAATTATTTTACAGAACTAGGAAAAATATCAAAATTCATCCGGAAGGATAAAAGGCTGAGAATATCAAGGAAATTAATCAGGAAAAAGAAATGTGAAGGAAGTTGAACTAGGAATACCAGATCTCAAGATGTGATCAAAGAAGTGATCATCATAACAATATGACAATGGCTAAGAAATAGAGTGGTACACCTGTAGAGTAGACCAGATACACTATTCACAGTAGTAAAAGACTTCAGTAATCCAGCATTTCATAAACCCAAAGATCCAAGCTTTTGAGATAAGAACTCACAAATTTGACAAAAACTGCTTGAAAAACTATAAAATCAGTTTGGTAGAAACTAGGTATAGATCAGCATTTTATAGTATTTACCAAGATAAAGTGTAAATGGATACATTATTTAGATATAAAAGAAGATACCATGGACAATTTAGGTGAGCATGGAATAGTTTACCTGTCAGATTTATGGATTACACAAGAATTTATGACTAAACAAGAGATAGAGTGGATCAGAGGATGTAAAATGGATCATTTTGATTATGTTAAGTTGTACAAACAAAACCCATGCAGCCAAGAATGGAAGGAAGGCAAAAAGATGGCAGAAAAGTTTTTTACATTGTCTCTAACAAAGGCCTCATTTCTGAAATATATAGAGAAATGAATCAAATTTACAAGAATACAAATCATTCTCCAGTTGATAAATGGTCAAATGATATGAATAGGCAGTTTTCAAATAAAGAAATCAAAATCAACTATAGTCATATGAAAAAATGCTCTGAATCACTACTGATTGAAGAAATGCAAGTTAAAACAACACCAAGGGAGAGAGGGGGGAAGAGGGATAGGGAGAGAAGAAGAGGAGAGGGAGAAGGGGGAAGGAGGGAGGGTAAGGCTCAGGGAGAAAGGGAAAGAGAATTTTATACCAAATTTGCACAAAAATATTTATAAGCAGCTTTTGTGGTGGTGCCAAAGAATTAGGAATTCAGGAATTGAAGGGGGCTGTCAATCAATTGGGGAATGGCTGAATAAATTATTACATATGATTGTAATAGAATACTATTGTGCTATAAAAAATGATGAGCAGGCAGATTTCTGAAAAACCTTGAAAGACTTACATGAATTGATTCAAAATGAAGTAAGCAGAACTAGGAAAACACTGTAACAGCAATATTTACAATGAAGAATTGTGAATGATTTAGCTGTTTTCAACAATACAATGATTCAAGAAAAATCCAAAGGACTTAAAAGGAAAAATGCCAAAATACCTCCAGAGAAAGTAACAATGGAGTCTGAATGCATATCAAAGTATACTGGTTTCCACTTTCTGTTCTGTTTTTATTTCTCTGTATTTTCTCTTACAATAATAATGTAATATGGAAATATGTTTTGCATGACTGCACAAATATAACCTACAGATTATATTTGTATATAAATTGTTTACTATTTCAGGGTAGAAAATGGGAAGGGAGGGTAGGTAATTTGGAACACACAAAAAATATTTCTTAATGTCAAATATTTTTAAATACAATTTAAGAAAAACAAAATATTATTTAAAACATTCATATAAAACACTGCAATGGATAAAAATTTTGCAGGCTGAGATGTTCTTGTTTTAAATTATTTATCACATCTTGAGATATCTCTATGCTACAATATTTTCTTAAATATAAATTAACTATAAAATTACAAAGTGACACTGAAATATTCTGAAAAAAATTCTGCAAAGCAATTTATAACTGTCTGAAAGGTTACTAAATTGTGTAATATTCTTCAATCCAACAATACCATTATAGTGCCTAAAACTCAAAAGGATTCACATGAACAAAATATTTTTTTAGCAGTTCTTTGTTGCAGAAAAAAATTAGGAACGAAATGCCCATCAGCTGAGAAATAGCTGAACTAAACACGATACATGAACATAATGGAATCATGGAACATAGTTCCACTGTGTCATAGAAATAATGAAGGGGATCGTTTCTGTTTGTGTAATTTCAGAGAAACTTGAGAAGCCTTTTATGAACTGATATTGAGTCAAGTGAGTAGAACCAGGAACAGTGTATACAATCACAACAATTCTTTGAAAGCAACTTTGAAAGATTTAAGTACTCTATTCAATGTAATCATTAACTATAATTCCAAAAATGTGATGATAAAATATGCTATCCCATTATTAACAGAAAAGGGACTTTAAGAGTACAGAATGAGGCATATTTGTAAAACATGGCTTAATGCAAGAAACTTGTTTTGCTTAATCATTCACATTTATTGTAGTGGTTTTGTTTCCCTTTTTTTCTTTGTTTTTCAGTTGAGGAAAAGGTAATGAGTTGGAGAGAGAAAAGGCAGATTTTTATTAAATGAAAACAATAAAACTAAATTAAAAAAAAAAAAAACCCGGCAAAGATGATTCCCAGTCTCAGATAATCATTTACTTCATATTAATACTTTTTCAGATAAGCAGCAACCTTTAAGGAACATAAAAAATTTTTTTAAAAAGGAAGAATCTTTAAAAATAATAAAAAATAAAAAGAAGATAAAATTAAGAATTCACATTACCTTATTTTGATTGCTTAAGAAAAAAAAAAAACTTTTAAGCAATTTTAAAAATTACTAACACCATGACTCTAAACAACTCATATGATGTATGATGTATTCAAAATTTATCCATATGAACAAATAAAAATTCTGCTCATTTAAAATTTATTAATGAGATATATGTGATTTTGGGATGAACTGAAGCACACTATCTTTTAATTGCAAAGTCTTTTCCAGAACAATAATCACAAATTGCAATTATCCTGAAATAGATCCTGAAAAAATAACCTATCATATTATATGTTGGGGTTTAAAAAAATGAATAGTACATTTTGGAGCAGGGAAAAAACCAATCTGAATTCAAATCCTGTCCTCAAAACTTTACTAGTTGTTTAATAACAAAGGGCAGGTCATTTAAATTCTTAGTATCTCAGTTTCCTTTTCTGTATTACCTACCTCATAGGGTTGTTATATAAGAAAAATTTTTTGTAAACTTTTAAGGTATTATATAAATGTTATTATTTGTGGAAAACTTAAGAAATGAAAAAGAATTATCAAAGTGCCAATAATCCTAGTTAATTTCATTTTTTCCCCCAGTGAATGTTTCAATTATTTTCACATTAGAAATATTTAAATATATTATTTCATAGTGAATATATAAATTATTTTAATGGGAATACTGAAATTTAGCTGGATTCTCATTTTAAGTCAACATGCAAATGTTGACAAGACAACAAGCAAATTACTTAATATTTAACAGTAAGCACAAAAAATTAGCATGTTGGAATTGTTAAAATGTAAACTTTAAAGAACTGCACACAAACTTGAATTGTTATTCATAAAAGTAGGACCTACTTTCTTTTAAAGGATACAGTATATTTTAACACTGTAAAATTACTTTGGAAATGGTTTATTCTGTATCGAAACATGTTTTGACAGAATATTAGCATTATTTTCTCTAATAAATATACTTAGAAATCACTAGCCAGAAATTTATGCCATGCAAAAAGCTAAAAGCAGTTTTTCAAACTAAACAAAATGTATCAAAATGAGCATTAGATTATTATCAGCCCAGCATGAAAGTGCCAAGGATAGCCTCTAAACAATTCTAATGCAGTAACTGAATGAGAATTCACAGAAAGTTGCTGTACCTGTCTCTGTTTGTTAAACCCAGATTTACACTGCTTTAAGAAAAGAATAAAACAAAATGAAAGATATATTAAGATGAAAACATCAAACATAACATATAATACTATAACTAATATAGATAATAGCACTTGTACCATTTATTTTATTAAAAAAAACAGAATCTTAACTCTGTAACAATATATTATGGGATATCATTATTAGATATAAAATATTGATAAATATTGGTTTTAAACATTTTGTATGATGTGAAATTAAGATGTAACCTATGACATTTTAGAATTTGCCCATTATTAAATGAAATTCCCAAATTATAGCTTGAAATTTAAAAAGAACATTTCCCTAATTTGAGAAATTACACTGGAGAATAATTTTGTTTTTAAAAATTTCTTTCAAACAACAAACAAAACAAAAAAATTATGTAACTCGAGTAAACATTACATAGTACAAAGCATGTCCAGGAATCTATTTTAAAGAAAGTACTCTGTTTACAATATGTTTGCAGAGTATGAAGAATAACCCAAAACAATGACATTTTAAGGTAAAACCTTCATTGCATGCAGTAAGAAACTAAAATTGATTGTGAGAATTAATATGCTATATTTGATGTTTTTAGGGTAATGTAGATATTTAAAATTAATTGTAATTAAAAGCATGCAACCATTGCTATTATCAAACCTTACAGGAATTAGATGCTCTAAACTAAATTTGTATTTCTGTTACTATATCAAGTTATTTGACAATACTAACGCATTAAAGCTGATTTATTACATCTTTGAAGTATGGTTTTTTACTAACTTCCTACTCAGTTCTTTAAATTAAACAAAATGGTTGTGAATACAACTGATCTGGACACTTGAAGAATATCAAAAGCAGAGTATTTTTCTATAAGGAAACAATTTAATAAAAAAAACTAGTGCTAATAACATATGAAAATTTGATTTTGCTATTTCAAATCAAAATCATAGCTACAAATGAAATAGCTGGCAGAGAACCCCAATGATGGGTTTTATTTAACACTACATTTATAGAGTTTGTTTTCAAAACAATCTTTTGAAAATCACTGAACTTTTACAAAATTAAGTGAAATTAATTTTATTACAAATTTTTGATAGGTACACCTCCTTAGGCAATGAAACTAATACATGTATGTATGTATTTATGTGTTTGTGTGTATGTATATGTGTGTGTATATACATATATATGTCTATGCATGTGTATATATATATGTATGTATGTATGTATATATGTATATGTAAGTGTGTGGACACACACACATTCTTATATACCTCTATGTACTCAAAATCTTTCCATTAAAATGTTCTAGTGAAAATAGTTAAGGATAATAGCTTGATTTTCCTCCCTAAATTCTAGGTTTGATTATAATACAAGACTCTTAAGTAAAGGATAAATTACTTTTTTAAAAGTTAACCTTAAAAAGACAAAAAAGAATAACTCTGTTGATTCTAACCAAACTTAAAAAAATGTGGGGAGGGTTATTCCTTGAAGACTTTTCGAATCATTTTCATTTTTCAAGGTGACTCACAAACTGACAAGAACTGCTGAGTAGCAACAGCTAACAAGAGCAGCTGCACTGATCAAGCTTTTTAAACAGTTCTGAATACACCTTATTCCTTACCCTAGGCATCTTTATTGTTCTTGTCTTGGGTTCCTCCTAAGCAGAAATAGTAAAAAGTATGGTTGGGTATTAAGTATGAAAGTTCTTTTAAAAGTCATAGGAATATAAATTCCTTAACTTGTCATTTCATACTTAAGCCAATTTGTTTGAATACCTAATTAAATATTCATTTATCTCTATTCCAGATTAAACTAATTTATGAAATAAAGGCATACATATTTTTCTTCCTAGCCAAGCTTAACAATTCTTTGAAAAATATTCTGAAACTCCTTTTATTACTGTTGTAAAAAGCTGGTAATTGTTTTATGGATTTGGTTACAATTAGAAAGTAATGTTGATTATCTGGTAAAGTGTGAAAAAGGCACTGACAATAAATATAATGTCTTCATAACATTATTTTCTGGTGCCCTTTATTTGGTCTGACAGAAAGTAGCTTTACTTTTAAATGATATATCAATTAATCAAAAACTAGAGACATTCTTTAATTTTAAAAATTCAATAAGTGAGAGAAGTACCATTATCATTATCAACAAAAAGTATTTACTGAAAACCCACTTGAATGATTTGAGAGGGCAGCTTAAAACAGTTTATGGAATAATTCTCAATGTGGACTCCACTGTACACAAGAAAATTTGCTACAAAGAAAACTACACTGTGAATTGTTCTTTAAGAGACAAGGATCATCTAAATTACTAATAATTAATCTTTGAATGTCAATAACATATTAGTGTCAGTAAAATGAGTGAGTTTTTAATCTACCATAATTGATCTATGACAAGTACAAAATTGCTATTCATGAAATGTAAAAGATCTAGAGGAAGATCTACATTAGGGAGAGTGGATTCTGTGGAGGATCTATGAAAGAAAGGGTGACAAGAATTGTATCCGATAAGCTGGCATCATTAGATTGAATCTGTACTAATATATGGAATACCCAGAGAAGTGCACTGAAAAATATGTACCATTTTCTGATATCTACATACTATAATGGGTAATCATTACCAGACTTCAGAGTAATAAATTCTTTAGTCACAGGATCTCTTAAAGCCCATACACTAAGTAATAGGAGGGTTGAAATATTTATCAGAGTAAGTTCCCACATCTATGATACCTACTAAAGAAAGGTAATCATTGAGGGCAGGAGCCATGGTAATTTAAATTATTATATCCTGAGAACTTAGTAATGTATTTTGCAAAAATTAAGTGGTTAAAAACATTTGTTGCTAATTGTGAACAATATATACAAGCTCACTTTATAGAACTTGGGATCTAGTTTTAGTATTTAAATGAATATAAGGCTTTAGAATTAATTTATTTTTATTTTTCTCACTGTTTTTTTCTTTTAATCTTTAATTAGGAACACATTTAACACTTTTTCCTATGAAAAATATAATTTAAAATACTCCATTTTTGACTGATTTTCATCAAGAATTAAGTGTAATGAAGTGTTGGTACTTTAAAAATATTACTGTTAATTAAAATATCTGTATTTTAAAGTGCTTATGTTTTTTGGTTAGAAGATCCCCAAAATAATCCTTTTAAATCTCCATCCACTACTAAGTTAATTTGCAAGAAGTTGCACTGCCTTTCCTTATTTTTACTAATTCTCTAGTCTATAAAACCAGTATCATATGCTACTGTAGTTGTTAGTTTTTTTTAAAGCAATGTATTCATATATTAGGCATGTGACAAAATTGTCTTTTAATATTTTAAATATCAAAATAACATAGCAAATTTGCTAAACATAGGTAGAAATATACACATTTTATATACACATATATATGAATCAATTCTTATTTTTATTTTTTAAACATTTCACATAGATTATATTTTCTACTACCAAAAAGGAAATTTGAAGACTATTTTGAATGGAAGATTACAGAATAATTCTACAGATTTGTCTAGTAATTAAAGTTTTTATACATTATTTAGAGAAGAATGTAAACTAATTTAGCATATTCAAGTTATTACAATTCTTAAGCTAGTCACAGTAAAGGCATAGTCTATCCAACAGTATTAATAGTTATGAAGAAATCTGATATTAGGTGACTCAATCTTTATAGGAAAAATCACTTATTAGAACAGTGTATAGGCACACATAACAAATAATGCCATTAGTAAGCAGACAGATATTAAAAGACTACTATGACTTTAGTTTGAGTTATCACCAACTAACAAAATAATTGGACTAATGATATTATACCTAAATACTGAGACATTACATTGAAATTTGGTTATGATGCATTCATGATTTTATTAAGTAACAGTGGCCAGAATATTATGAGAATATACTTCTGTCTAGTTTTCAAAAACATTTCACAAAATTTTTTAGCACAAAGAATAAAATTTGTAAGCATGAATATATGTAATGAAGAACTCTAAGTAAAAGCTATTATGGTATATAGTGTCAGTTGATGTAAGAAAGAAAAATTCTAGAAACATTTCAGTAGAATTGTGGGCTATTGTATTCATCATTTGTGGCTAATTGAAAAAACCTGAACATCTCTCTTGAGATGCTAATGATTTTAGAAGAATTTACACTCTCAACAGATGTACAAAAATATTTTCATCTTTTTTTTCTACTACCATTAATAAAAATTTGAATATTAATGCTGACCTTAAAGCATATCAAGTTCACAAGTATATAGGAATTCATAATATAATTCATTAAACTGGTTCCTATCAACTGTCCCATATTTTAAGAGAGCTTTAGAATCTAAACTAATTATAGTTTTCAATAATGCACTATTAAATAAAATTGAATGTACACAGAATGAAACTGAATTCAAAAGAACTCTGAATTTTATTTAATGTACATATTGCTTATTTTGAAGCTCTTATGCTGAACTAATGTCTTACTAAACATAAGGTCACAAGAAAAATCTTACATTAAAATCTCTTGCAACTGAAAACAATTCACATTTTAAGATGTTAGCTAAAAGTGACTATTGTTACTTTATAACAAGATAACCTTGTGTTTCTAGCAAGAAATTTATTTTACTTTATATAGTTTTTGAGTTACTGTAGAAAAGAAAGTAATATGGCATTTATGACCTAAGTATAAATTGTAGATGTAGATCTAAATAGAAAAGATTATCTGAAAAAAGATATCTGAAAGATTATTTCAGATATTTTAAAGCAAAACTTCTATCTATATTGCACTAACTACAACATGATAGTGATAAAGTGTAGTAATATAAGCTAGAATAAAATGCTAAATCATAATGTAGTTATAAAAGATTTAGTTCTAAAAAATTAGGAATATACAAAAGCACAACAAATCAGTGATGAACTTACTAATGAAGACTGCAAAAATAAATAATAAATAATGAAATTGGAAAAAAACATTTTATGATCATTCAAGAAGGGGAAAGAAGGGAAACAAAGGACTTAAAGGGGTCAATAAACACACTAGCTCTTAAATTTATTTAAAAAAAAAAACTACACTTATTAGTGTTTAGCTATACTATGCTAGTTGCCCATCACAAAACAAATGCAGTGTTAGTGAACTGCTAAAATTGCAATTAACATGAAATCATTACTGTTGAAAAGCAATGAAATGCTAGAGTTCCACACCACATGACTACTCAGTTATTACCATTGAGGAGTCTGTGGGTGAAGAAAGCCCTTCAGCAGCATCCTCCTTGATAACTTCCTAACAACACAACAAAACAATACAATATGGGTGAATCAATTAAGGGTTGAACCAAAATATGACAATGAATGAAAATGGTGTTGAAGATAATATTAAGTAAACATTTCATAGATGTAACTAAGTAAAAAAAAAAAAACTTCCAATAACTTCTTCTTGTAGAAATATATTAGAATTTAAAAGGCAAGTCAATTAATTTTTCTGAGTTGTAAATCTTTTCAAAAAAAATTTAGTTAAGGGGGAATTAAAAAGATATATAACGATAGTTTTTTCCCTTTTAAAATTATTTGAATTTGAATAAAACATAATTAGTATAAAGGACTAGAAATAAAGTATATTTAAATACAAAATGTATTCTGTTTCAATTTTGTTTTCTTGTAATATTTTGAAAATAAGTTTAACTAACTTGCTTTAAATGGTTTAGGTCTTTCAAGATTTTTCATTTTAACCATAAGTACTTTTAGATATTTTAGATTCATATCCACTGAAAATGAAATTAGAATTTATGGTAATGTTCATTTAAAAAATATAGGAACATCATACTACACTATTATAAAATGGAAGACTTTGACTATAAACAAGCTAACACTGAAATGTTATTTTCCTAACAATGAAAGTTATTTTCCTTCTATAAATACTAATTAAATATAAACAAAATACATTTTGCATTAGCAGTAGCTTAGTAATTCTTAAGAGATATTTGTTAAATAATTTATACTATTTGTACTGAAAGGAAATTACCAGATTTATTTTTTAAGGCCATCTATATGTATGTAGATCAATATTTTCATTACCCTTCACATACTTACTAGGCCACTGTTCTGATCTCTGGAAAAATTCGTTTTTATAGATGAACGTGGGATGAGATGTTGAAAACTGCCAGGGTAATACCTTGGCGGGTAAACATATGGGACAAAGAATGGCTATGGAAAGAAACATGTAACAAAAAAGGGGGATAAACAATTACAGAAATCAAATTATATTATGATCAAAAGAAACATCAATCCAACAAAAAGCAATTCCTCTTAAATATAACATGTAAACAAAAAACAACCCTAAAAAAGCTTTACTTACTTTGCATAGATAATATTGTATGAAAAACAAATTCAAAAAAGTGGAATTATTTACATTTTTTGTCTTATCAACAGAAAATCTGTTGTATATTTTTAAAAAACCTAGTTTGGTTTCTTTTTGCTACCAGTAAACAAAATATACAATACAATCACCACCAATTCACAACTGAACAGTCATTCTATATAAATAATGTTACCAGAAGGATCTACTTTGTTAGCTATTCTATGCTTAAAAAAAAAAAAACCTCAGCTATGTTATGCCCCATGGCAGTGACCTGAAGGGCAGCATTATATAAAGATTTAGGATTAATTTTTAATGTCAGTCTGTTATTTCAAGGGTGTAACATACTGCTCATCTAAAATTTTATGATATATTTTAATTAGTTAAATAGAAATTTTGTTTAAAAATTCCCACTATAGTAGATATAAATGAAAATGCCTAAGTCTTAATTCTATTAAGTTTCTGGAACTTATCTAGTTGTTTTGTTTTGTTTTTTAGTCCCAATTGTATTATTCTGCTTTCATTATCCAAGCCAAAACAGATATTCCTCAGAAAAATGGGTCAACAACACTGTAATTTTGAGACAACAAGAGCCATCAATATTAGTAACTATTCAGCCTAGTATTTTACATTACTTTTCTCTCACTATTCTCACTTTACAAGATGTTTTTGAATCTCAAACTTTGAAGTAACATTTAAATATCAACTGACACAATCTGCTAAAGTATACATTTTGAACAGTAGATGATTTAACATAAAATATATAAGAATAAAAATTTCCATTAGGTTAAAACAGTGTAAAAACATGATCTCTGCTTGCCAAGCTGCTACTTCTACAGAAAAATTGTATTATTATGAAAGTTGTTGCATTAAAATTTCACTTACAACCTTTCAGTTCTAGTAACATAGGTAGAATAATCAAGCTGGCATAAGATGTCTGTGGCTAATTATCTTACTAATTACATATTAATTTTATTTGGGTTTCCTTTTTTAAGTAAATATTTTCAAAATTCCTTATAAAATTCTACTGTGTATTTTTTTACATTAAACAGGCTTGTAATTCATCTTAAATGATGTATTTTACCAGGTTGATTTTTTCCTATCAACAATGGCCCAAGGTAATAATAGACCCCAAATTCAGCATGAAGGTTGTTGAAGATAAATTGCTGCCATGGAACCACAAAGCACATTTTTTTTTTTTTTTTTTTTTTTTTTTTACCAAATTTGCCTCGATGCAAGAACTATGTTTAAGATGACTAATCAACAAAACATGGTTCTGTCCTCTTCAATTTGGCAATGTAAAATCAATCCTGTTTGAATTTATTTAAGCTGGCTTCCATTTCCCCAGTCACAAATTCCCTAGTGCATCCAAAGTCATGGCTCATGAGTTCAAACTTCTAGAAAGTAAAAGTAGTTTTTACACATTTATTATGAATTAGCAGCTTACATTACTGACAATAATAATACATATATTACATTGTTTATATTGAAGTACATATCCCTATAAATTCATATTCATAACAAAAACTTCATGTTTCTAAAATTTAACTTTATTTTCATGAACATATAAAATATCACATATAACTACAAAAATCAGCACTAAAAATTTTGAGCTTTTTATTTCAGAAGTTTCTATATTGACTAATGTTATTTTCTGAGGTACAAAAAATACCAAACAAAAAATTGACCAAAGTTTGTGAGAGAACCAAATAAGTAGGAAGACAAAGGGAATGGATAACTATAAAGTACCTAGAGTATACCAGGCACTGTGCTAAGCTCTTTTTTTTTTTTGCAAATATCATCTCAACTCATCTTCACAACAATCCTGGGACATAAGTGTGGTTACTATCCCAATTTTACAGCTGAGGAAACTGAAATAAACAAAGGCTAAGTGACTTGCTCAGGTTCACACAACTGTTAAGTATCTGAGGCAACATTTGAACACAGGTCTTCCTGATTCCAGGAAGTTTGTTCCATAGTTACACTGGCACTCAGCTGCCTCAAACGGCAACTTAAAACACTGAATAGGACAAGGGAAATATGCATAAACAAAAACAGAAGATGATCTTCAAATTAAATCATATTTCTATTTATATGTGTCTATATATTATAGATAGATAACATGCATTGAAGAACACGTTCTGATTGCTTGATAATGCCTATCTCAAAATTATTTCACTATGAAAGTAAAAAGTTCATCTAATATTTGGATTATACTTAGAACTTATTCTAATTGAATTTCTCTCTTCTTTCTTGAATATTTAGTTCAATAGTCAACTATTTTAAATACCATCTTTGGAATTTCCTTTGTATTTTAAGAACAAAATACAATTTCAAGGAACCAAGGTAACCATGAACTACTTAATAATGGCACCACATTGAAAGTCAATTCCTAAAATGACTAGATATTAGCATTAACTTACCCGATTATAGAAGGGATGCTGAGGTCCTGTTAGGCCACTGTAATAGCTGCTAGGAGGCTGTGGTGATAGCATATTACCAGGAAAAGGCCCATTATAGGAAGCTGAAGAACTCAGAGTTGCAGGCAGACTAAATGCAGATGGGGCCCGAGGATTCACATCTTGTAGCTGCATAGCAGAATACTGAAGTCCTCCAATCTGTTCTCTTGCAGCCCGAACATCTAAAATATTTAATTATTCACACATAGTGGAAAGAAGGAAAAGTATAATTTAAATCTATATTTTTCTGTACATTCTATTACACTCAAGTAAGATAAACAATTTTGACTCACTCAGATCAAAGAACTCTGGAATTAAAGAACTGCTGATTTAAATTTTTAAAAGTATTAATATAATTAAAGCTAGTTAATAGACCTCTGGAAACTAGGTGCTTAAGAAAGAGCAGTACTAAGCTAGATGACTAAAACTCAACTGATTCATGAGAATATTAGATGATCAATTTCAAAGTAAAAAGAAATTAAAGGAGTTAAGAATAGGTAATGAGGAAACAAAATTATCACTCTTTGCAGATGATATGGTATACTTAGAGAATACTAGAGAATCAACTGAAAATCACCAAAAACAATTAACAACTTCAGCAAAGTTGCAGGATATAAAATAAACCCACATAAATCATTGCCATTTCTATATGTTACCAACAAAGTCCAACAGTAAGAGATAGAAAGAGAAATCCCATTTAAAATAACTTTAAGTGATATAAAATATTTGGGAATCTATCTCCAAAACAAAGCCAGGAACCATTTGAACACAATTACAAAACACTTTTCACACAAATAAAGTTAGATCTAAACAACTGAAAGAATGAATATCAAGTGCTCATGGGTAGGTCAATATAATAAAAATGACAATTCTACTTAAATTAATCTACCTATTCAGTAGTACATCAATAAAACTGCCAAGAAATTACTGTATAGAGTTAGAAAAAATACTAACACAAAATTCATTTGGAAGAATAAAAGGTTCAGAATTTTAAGTGAATGAAAAAATAAAGATGATCTAACTGTACCAAACCTAAAATTATATTATAAAGCAGCAGTTATCAAAATCATTTGATACTGACTAAGAAATAGAGTTGTGGATCAGTGGTTAGGTTAGGTTCACAAGACACAGAGATCATAGTAATCTACTGTTTGATACATCCAAAGACTCCAAGTTCTGGGATAAGAACTTACTCTGACAAGAATTGGTATGAAAACTGAAAAATAGCACAGCAGAAACTAGGCATTGGCCAACATAACATCCTATACCCAGATAAGGTTGAAATGAGTTCATGATTTAAACATAAAGGGGCACACTATAAGCAAATTAGAAGAACAAGGGATAATCTACCTCTTGGCTCTGCAAAGAAGGAAGGAATTTGGGGCCAAAGAAGAACTAGAGGACATTAAAAAGTACAAAATGAATAATTTTGATTACACTAAATTTTAAAGTTTTTGTACAAACAAAACCAATGTTGACAATATTAGAAAAGAAACAGAAAACTGGGGGGAAATGATTATATCTACTGTTTCTGATAAAGACCTCATTTCTAAAATATGTAGAGAACTAACTCAAATTTGTAAGAACATAAGCCATTCCTCAATTGATAAATGATTAAAGGATATGAACAGACAATTTTCAGATGAAGAAATTATAGACATTTCGAGTCATATGAAAAAATGCTCTGTATCATTATTGATTAGAGAAATGCAATTTAAGACAACTCTGAGGTACCACTTCACATGTCTCAGATTGGCAAAGATAATAGGAAAAGATAATGACAAATGTTTGAGGGGATGTGAGAAAATTGGGACACATATATTGTTGGAGTTGTGAACTGATGCAACCATATTGGAAAGCAATAAGGAACTATGCCCAAAAAACTATCAAATTGTACATGCCCTTTGATCCAGCAGTGTCTCTACTGGGCTTGTAGTTCAAAGAGATCTTAAAGGAGGGAAAGGGACCCACATGTGCAAAAATGTTTGTGGCAACCCTTTTGTAGTGGCAAGAAACTGGAAACTCAGTGCTTACCCATCAATTGGAGAATGGTATATGAATGTTATGAAATATTATTGTTCCGTAAGAAACGACCAACAGGATGATTTCAGAGAGGCCTGGAGAGACTTACATGAATTGATCTTGAGTGAAATGAATAGAACCAAGAGGACATAGCAACAAGGTTATGTGATGATCAACTGTGATGGACTTGGCTCTTTTCAATAATGAAGTGATTCAGGCCAAATCCAATAGACTTATGATGGAAAGAGTCATCTGCATTCAGAGAAAGAACTATGAAGACTAAATGTGAATCAAAGCATAGTATTTTCACCTTTTTTTGTTGTGCTCTAATTGTTTGTTTGTTTATTTTTCTGATTTTTTTTAAGCATCATGATAAATGTGGAAATACATTTAGAAGAATTCCATGTTTAATCCATGGCTTATTTGCTGTTTAGGGGAAGGGTAAAAGAGTAGAAGAGGGAGAAAAATTTGGAACACAAGGTTTTACAAGGGTGAATGCTGAAAATTGTTTTTACATGTATTTTGAAAAATAAAAAGCTATTATATATACATATATATTTAAAAGATCAGAGCTTAATAGTTATCCCTTTCACATCATGATTTTCCCCATCACAGTTTTGATATGTCATATGACTGGCATGAGAAATTAAATAGGACTGGGGGGGGGGGAGGAGTATTGCAGACATTGCAGATAACATGCAAAGGCCAACAGATGATACAGAAAAAGTTTAGAAACTCAGAAATGTATAAAATGCATTTAGAGTATTATATAATATCAACATGCTTTATCTTTTAATACCATGATAATTCAGACTTCTCTGATATTCAGGGAGGGACAAAAAATTTTACACAGATTTTCTAAATTGTGGGAGCACTATGCTCCTAACCTTCATGATATATTGGAAGAGATAAGTATAGAATATTTAACATTCAAACACAAAACTCAAGAGAAACATAAAAAAGATAAACATGAAAGTGTGATCATAAGGGATCATAAGAAGATGAGACAAATAAGAACTTTATTATCATTAGGACAATCAAAAGGAATCTACATAGACAGAAGGCAAAAGTATGAGACAAGTTTGTTGAGATGATTTACAAAAAAAAAAAAAAGGGGGGGTAAGAAAGACAGATGCATTAGGAGAAGGGGGAAGGGAGAAGCAGAATGGGGAAATTTTTGATACATAAAAGCACAAGAAAGAACTTTTTAGTAGAGGGAATAGAGGGTGGGTGGACAATGTTTGCACTTCATTCTCATTGCAATTAATTCTAAGAGGAAAGAATATATACATACTCAGTTTGGTATAGAACTCTACCTTATTCAATTGGGAAAAAGGAGAGAAAAGGGACAAGATATGTTGGGAAGGGAGGGAGAAATCAAAGAGAGGGACAAGAAAATAAAAAAAAAAAAAGGCAGAGAAAAGAGAGGCAATGGTCTTAGGCAAAACAGTTTTCTGAGGAGAAATAGGATGATAAGAAGATTGAGAGAGAGAGAGAGAGAGAGAGAGAGAGAGAGAGAGAGAGAGAAGAAAATAGGATGAAGGGAAATATAGTAAACTTAACTGTGACTGTAATAGGCTCACCCATAAAACGGAAGTTGAAAGCAGAACAGATTAGAAACCACAATCTAAAAATACATTATTTACAAGAGACACACTTGAAACAAAGATATAGTCAAAGAGTTAAAATAAAGGGCTGTAACAGAATCTATCATATTTCAACTGAAATAAAAAAGGCAGGGATACCATGATATCAGACAAAACAAAAGGATAAAGGAACCTAAGTAAAAGAGATAATCCGAGAAACTAAAAGGTACCATAGACAATATAAAAAAAAAAAAAAATTACAAGTTTCTCTGATAAAGGTCTCTGATAGTCAAATTTATAAAATAAGAGCCATTCCCAATTGACTAACAGTTAAAGGAAATAAACAAGAAATTTTCAAAAGAAGAAATCCATGTTATTTGTAGTCATATGAAAAAATGCTCTAAATTATTACTGATTAAAGAAAGGCAAATTAAAACAACTCTGAGGTATTCACTTTACACCCATCAGAAATGACAAAGGCTGGAGGGGATTAGGGAAAATAGGCACACTAATAAAGTGCTGGTAGAGTTGTAAACTGGTGTAATCACTCTGGAGAACAATTTGGAACTATATCCATAGAGCTATAAAACCAGGCATACCCTTTCACCCAACAATACCCCTACTAAATCTAAGAAGTCAAAGGAAGAGGAAAAAGGCTTACATATTAAAAAAAATATTTATAAAAGCTCTTTTTGTGGTGGCAAAGAACTGGAAAATGAGGGAATGCTCATTAATTGGGAAATGGCTGAACAAGTTGTGTTATATGATTGTGATGGAGTATTAATGCACTATAGAAGTAACAAGGGGAATGTTTTCAGAAAAAAAGTGGCAAGATGTACATGAAATGATACAAAGTGAGTGAAAAGAACTGGGAGACTGCTGTGCACAATAACAGCAATGTTGTATAATCAATAGTGATCTGAATAATTCTAAAGGATTTATGATGAAAAAATGCTATCTACTTCAAAGAAAGTCCAGATGAACTCACCGAAAACTAAGATATAATTTTCTTACTCTCTTAAATAATAAATTTATCAAAGTACATTAGAAAGAATGGAAATCATATTAGATTAAGTTATTATCATTAATAGTTAGGGATTGATGTTAAAGATAACCAAATTCTATTTCTTAAAAGTTTAAGTATGCTTGCTCTTTAAGAAATCTAACATTTAATACCATCATTACAAAGGAAAAATGATTTATATCTGAAATGAATCTCAGAGACCATCAAGTACAACCTTCTAAATGTTACATATTAGGAGCCTGAGGCTCAAAGAGGTTAAGTGACAAACCCAGGATGTCACAACTAATAAGTATCTGAGGTAGGATTTGAACACAGGTCTTCAGGACTTTAAGCCAAATGCCATTTAAGTGAAGCTATACAGTTACTTACTATAAGTTTTATTTTTATTTTAACATTCTTAATTCCCCTGAAAGACAGAAAAATAGAGATGGAAAGAAAGAAAACTTACAGGGAAAATAACTTTGTATTAAGTTAAGATGCAAATAGTGCTTCAAGATTTGCAAAGTACTTTTTATATTATTTCATCTGATGCTCAGAACAAGCCTATGAAGAATCTATTAAAAAAACAATTAAATGACCAAGTGGATATAGAACTGAACCTGGAATCAGAAACAACTGAATTCAAATCCAATCTTAGAGACACCCTAGCTATGTGACTTTGGACAAACCCCTTAATGGTAACCTCTGCCTTTCCTCATTTTCCTCATTTAAAGGCAAAATGGGGATAATAATAGCACCATTTGTAAAGCATTTTGCAAATCTCAAAGTTCTATAGCTCGTTCTTATTATAACTATTATAACTCCTTAATTCTCCTATAAATTAAAGAATTAATTAACTACAATATATCTTAGCATTTATCTTTACAATATATGCTTAAAAGGAAGGCCAAAAACAAAGTGTTAGAAGAGTCATACATAAAATATACACATTTATTATATGGAACGAATATTAGAAAACTAGTAAAACCTCTTGATTATATCAAGTTAGTGAAATGAATTGACATACAAAGTTCCCTGAGAGTCAGTAGCAGAGTCGAGACAAGAATTATCATGCTGACTCTCATACCAAAGAGATGTAGAATTATGCTGAACTGCTGGTAAGTCAGTATAGCTAAATCACACAATGCACAGAAAGCAATAAATTACGCTGCTACCCATTGTCTCGGTAAAAATTTAATAAATTGAGTACAAAATAGAGAAGCTTTGTGAGCCTTAAGTATCATGACTTTACACCTTTTTAAAAATATATAATAATCACTCTTACCCACCTGCAATAATTTCTCGAAGTTTAGGATCCAGATTTACAGTACATGGCAAAAAAGTTTTTACATCTCGAGTCACAAGAACTGGTGTTCGTGAAGACAAAAACACTTCAAAGTTCCTTATGTCACCATCGATTTCAAGCAATGGTTCAACATCTTTGGTTGTTGGGATATTCTTTGATATTCTTTGAAAAAAAAGAAAGGAAGATATTAATCATAAAATAGCCAATATTATCACCGTTTAAGCATATTTTCCTAAAAGCTTTAACAAAGATTTTGTTTCTCTTAAAAACTAGTTGACAACAGTAATCATCAAAACCAGTAGATATTGATTTTTAAAAGATCAATGAAATAGACAAGATGTAAGAGAATCAGAAATAACAGAAATCAATAATTCAGTTTTTGATTAACCATATACATCAGTCAGTTGGGGGAAAAAACTCCCATTTGAGAAGAACTCCTGGGAAAACTCAAAAGGAGTCTGGGAAAAAAATAAGCTCACATCAATGCTTTATACTATGTTATATAATAAACTGAAAATGGATATACAACCTTAATACTAGAGAATGTATTATAAGGGAAGTAGAATATCTTTCATAGTTATAACTTGAGATATTCTTAACCACAGGATAGAGGCAATTAAAGAATATAAAAGAAATAATTCTGAATACTTGAGAAAGTAAAAAGCAGAATGAGAAAATATATTTGCCACAAATTAATCAGACAAGAGTTTATTTTATATGTGTGTATATATATAAATGTGTGTGTATATAATATGTATATATATGTACACAGATGAAAAGTTATAAGACCAAAAGCTATTCTCTGATATGTAAATAGCTGGTGTATATGAACAAACAGTTCTCAGTTCTCAAAAAAAATTTTGCAAACTATATAACATCTGAAAGACTATTTCAAATAATGAATAATAAAAGAAATGCAAATCAAAATAATCAAGAAATTTCATCTTATCTGTAGGAAACTGGAGGGTAAAAGATGGAAATAGTTAAGACTGGAAGGGATTTGGAAACCTAGATGCACTAATACATTAATATAAAAAAAACTAAGCATTCTGAAAAGCAATATAGAATTATGTTAATAAGGAGGCTAAAATATACATATCATTTAACTCAGAAATCCTACAAAAGGAATGGAATATTCATTTACACAGTGCCTATTATATACCAGACATTGTGCTTTTAATAAACATTAATCACACAACAATACTGCAAGATAGGTGCTATTATTTTGGAAAAAAATACAGTTACAAAGAAAAAAGGCTAGACATTTTATATAAATTAAAACTGAAGATTAAGTAAAGTTTCTGAGCATATTAGATAATTTCACAAAAGAAATTATTAGACCAATAGGGTGACATTTTTTTTTAAATTATAGGGTCTGAACTAGTTTAAACTCTATTTTTTTCTGAAAGCACCTACAAATTTACCACATAGCTTATTATGTGAATGGGATGAATTTATCCATTAAAATGGAAACATACAGAAGATTACAAATTTAAATTAAACAAAACATTGCTTTTAGGAAATACTATAAAAATGAAAGACATACACAAACAAAATAGAGGTCAGGAGTAGAACTTATGTAAAAAAAGGCAGAGGTACTAATCATGATCTCATTAATCAAAAAAGAAAAACAGGGAAACTTATAGTATGTATCACCAATATTATTCTACAGTGCTTTGGAGTCCAGGGGTCCTCAAACTATGGCCCGTGGGCCAGATGCAACAGCTGAGGACGTTTATCCCCCTCACCCAGGACTATGAAGTTTCTTTATTTAAAGGCCCACAAAACAAAGTTTTTGTTTTTACTATAGTCTGGCCCTTCAACAGTCTGAGGGACAGTGAACTGGCCCCCTATTTTAAAAATTTGAGGACCCCTGCCAGACTATTTAAAATAGACAGTATAAAAAACCTGAGAATATACCTTCCACAACAGTCATAGGAACTATATGAATATAAACTTTTTATACCAATAAAGTCAGATCTAAATAACTGAAGTAATATTTTATTGTTGAGGGGTAAGTAAAACCAATATAATAAAAAAAATGACAATTCAACTTAACAAATCCATTTATTCAATGCCACCCTAATTAAATTACTAAAAATTATCTTATTGAGTTAGGAAAAAAAAAAGTTCATTTGGAAAAATAAAAGGTCAGAGATTTCAAAGAAACCAGGTAGGAAAGATGTAAAGGAAGCAGATTCAGCAGTATCAGATCTTAAATTATATTACTGAGTTGCAGTGAATAAATTATATTATTAAAGTGCAAACTGGAAATTTTTTATTATTTTAAATTAAACTTTTTTTGTATAAATAAAACTTATGTAGCCAAGAACAGAAGGAAGAAGTCAGAAAACTGGAAGAAGCTTTCATGGATAATGATGAACTGGTTGATTTAGAAAAACATGAAATGACTAGAACTTATGAAGGCAGATGCTATCCACCATTTAAGAAACAGATGACAGGAGGAAATAAGTTGATAGATATGTGTGTATATATATATATAAATATGCATACAGATTTGTGCTTGTATGTAAATATATGTATATGTATCCATTATTTTTATTTTTATTTAATTATAGCTTTTTATTGACAGAACATATGCATGGATAATTTTTACAACATCATCTCTTGAACTCACTTCTGTTACAACTCTTCCCTTCCCTCTTTCCACTCCCTCCCCTAGATGGCAGGCAGTCTTATACATGTTAAACATGTTAAAGTATATCTTAGATAACAATATATGTGTACAGATCCATACAGTTCTCTTGTTGCACAAGAAAAATTGGATTCAGAAGGTAAAAATAACCTGGGAAGAAAAACAAAAATGTAAGTAGTCCACATTCATTTCCCAGTGTTCCTTCTTTGGGTATAGCTGATTCTATCCATCATTGATCAATTAAAACTGAGTTAGATCTTCTCTTTGTCGAAGATATCCACTTCCATCAGAATACATCCTCATACAGTATTGTTTTTGAAGTGTATAATGATCTTCTGGTTCTGCTCATTTCACTCAGCATCAGTTCCTGTAAGTCTCTCCAAGACTCTCTGTATTCATCCTGCTGGTCATTTCTTATAGAACAATAATATTCCAAAATATTCATATACCACAATTTACCCAACCATTCTCCAATTGTGTATCCATTCTTTATTGTAGCCTTCTTGAGAGCGATTGGAGGAAGAAAAGGAGAAAAATAAATAAAAAGGGCACAGCGGAGAACAATAGAAAAGCTAAAAGGGAACAAAAAAGTTGGGCAGTTCTGAAAGTATTGTGTAGTTTTTATTAAATACATGTTCTTGAAATGAAAATTTCTTGTTTTACACTGGATCCTCTCATGTTCTATTGGGTACATGGAAATGCTTATTTTTTCTTGTCTTATTTTATAATTAAGTTTAAAATAAAATTTAAATTGTACCCAAATTTTACCCAAATTATTTTATAATTAAGTTTAAAATAAAATTTACATTTTACCCAAATTTTACCCAATTTTACCCAAGGAAATAAAATGTGGACTGTCTTGATAATATCAACAATGACACTCTCATCTCCAAAATGAGCATTTTTACAGGCTATCCCTTATTCTTAGAATTCATTCTTCATTTCTGCTTTCCGGATTAATCTTGATTTATCTGGTACAAATACAGAATTGTTTGCACATTACACCCACCCACCCCTCATCAGGCTGTGAGCACCTTGAAAGCAGAGGCTATTTTTGTCTTTCTTTGAATCTCCACACCTTGACATTGTTCCTGGCATATAGCAGGCTCTAAATAAATACTTGCTGACTTATTCTAAAATATCTTCTTATCTTATGAAATCACTAACTTCTGTTTCATCCATTCTATTATTCTGGGAATATATTAATTAGGTAAAGTTTTCTACTTTCTATTTTAAGTTATTTTTTCTTCCCAAACTCTCATTTCATTTTAAAAATCTTTTTGCTTCATTTCTTTTAGTCACTCTAAATCTTTGTGGCCTAGACACAGCCAATTTTTTTCCCCTTAGAGGGTTAATTGGGGTTATTCTACTTCAGGGTGGGGTTCTCTCTTGTACTTTTTGTAATCTAGAGTATTTCTTAACTGTTATTAGCATTTCCTCCTGCTTACTCATATTTTCAGGCTCTGATGGTAGTCAGGTCAATATTCTCCAGCACTCTTGGTTATGTTGAATAGGCTTTTTTTTTTTTGTGGTCCTGTCCCTCCTGTAGATAATCTGGATTTAACTGCTGATTAAATAGAATGGTTGCCATTTTTTTGAATATCATTTTAAGACTATTAAGATTCTTCTGATTCTCCTTTTAAAGTGAATATTCTTGGAACAAGAGGTTTGGCAATTGTTAATGCTGTAAAGTTACCCATGCATATATCCTGTAAATAAAAGGCTATTAAAAAAAAAAAATCCATCACTAAAAAAAAAAAAATAAATAAAGTGAACATTCTTTATATACAAACTTGATGTTCTTCTGTGGTCCACAAATATTTGGCCTCTGTCATTTCTTTATTCTGAGACATTTTCTAACATTTAGTTACAGATACTTTTAATCATCTAGCTTCATTTCCATTGGGAAAAAACAACATTTCTATGATTCAGCTCCTCCTGAAGTTGCTAGATAAGCATCTCAGAGTAACAATAATTATTATTGTTGTTCATCCTTCATTTTTTAAGAGATCCAATGACATCACAGGATAATATCTTGATTTGTATGTGAAGGGGAATTAAGTGAAATAGAATTCTTCAGTCTCAGTTTCTCTTCCAGAGTCGTCAGAGTCCAGTGACTAGACAAAAATCAGGACAGCTGTCATGACCCAGGTCTGATTAAACGCTAAAGTGCTCCAGAGAATCTGCTTTAGTTGATTTCAATGGAACTGGAGCAAACTGTTCTCATTCATCCATTCTGCTAAGGAATGTCTTCACATGCTTGGGATAGACATCTCTCTATCAAACCAACAGGTTTGAGGTCTGTCAGTTACCCTCAATCTGGTTTAAGCCCATTCTATTGAGATGGTTTTTACTATGTGTCTGCTACACATACTAGAGCTTCTTAAAGCCATAAGTGAGAGTTGAGGGACAGATAGATACAAAAAGTGGATAAGTAGCCTTGAAAAGGGTTCAGCAAACATTCACCTTAGAACAGAGCTTCTTAAACTTTTTTCTATTCACAACCCCTTTTTGCCTGAGAAATTTTTACAGGACTCCAGGTCTATAAGTATATTAAACATACACAAATCAAACAACTGATGATAAATCACAGTTTACAACCCCCAAATTCAGTTACACAACTCCATATAAGGTCATGACCTACAGTTTAAGAAGCTTTGCACTAGATATGCTAATCCTCCCTGAACAACTCATAACTACAGTAGCATTTACAGAAAATCTAAAAGCAAAGTGATTCTTGGCTCCCTCTGACAAGTTTTCTGCCACCAGTACAGCATAAGCTGAAATAGATCCAATAATACTGAAAGCTATTTGCAGCTTATTTATTGTTTAAAGCTTTTGGTCTTCATAAAAACAAATTTCACTGACTAGCCAACCTATAAATAATAAGCCTCTTCACACTTAGTTGGTCCTTAAAAAGCATAAATTTTATATTGGTAGGCCCATATTCAAAGTCTTTCTCAGTAGAATTTGCACTTTGCTATAGTCACCTCCATTCTACCTAATGAAGCTTCAGAAGGCTTTGTCATTCAGTCATATCTGACTCCTCATGATCCCATAGACCATAACACACCAGGCCCTGTACCCTCCACTATGTCCTGAAATCTGTCCAAGTTGATATTCACTGCTTTCATAATACTGTTTGTTTATCTTATTCCCTGTTATTTATTCCCTTCTCCTTTTGTCTTCAATATTTCTCTCCTCCCCCCAAAAAATGATCAGAACACTTATAAAGATCAATTAAGCAAGAAGACATTTTTTTAAAGCAAGAAGACTTATAAAGGTCAAATAATCAAGTTGGTGTGCCACCAGAAAAGTGCCGCTAATATTACCATCATTCCAATTTATACAATTTGTTCTACATCCAAGAAAAACAAGGAGGGTTTTAGGAAGAAGAGAATAAGCTTTAAATAACACTTATTATATTCCAGTCACTGTGTTATAAACACAGTGCCGTTATTATTCCCATTTTACAGATAAGGAAACTGAAGCAGACAAGTCAAGTGATTTGTCCATGGTTACACAGTTAATAAGTGTCTGAGACTACTTTTGAATTCAGGTCTTCCTAATTATAGGCCCAGCATTTGGGAGAAAAGACTATGCGCAGCAAATGCCTGTTGGCACACCACAAGATTCTAAAATCTGCCATATAAAAGTAGATTGAAGTCCACAGAAAATATCTTAAATGAATATTTTTAATAGAAAAAAGTCATTCTTCATGGAACTGGTATCATTACAGAACAAAACTAAACAAATATAGAGTTTTCAAAGTTTTTAATTTTCAAAATAATTTGAGATTACTGCCAAATCCAACCAGCTGAAGGAATTCTTTCTGAAGATCATTAACTCTTTCAAATCTCCACTGAAATAACAACAACATTTCCACTATTCCCAACAGTGAGATTGAACATTTGGCTAGCTTCCAAACATAAGAAGAAATGCATGAGAATAAAATTAACCAAAAAAAAAAAAAATGGATTCTAGGGAGGAGATAATAAAGTATGTTAATTTTAGACTAGAACAATAATGGCTTCTCAAACATTACAAATTTAGAAGACTCCTTTGTCACTAAAAAAAAAGGGAAGGGGGAGGCATGAAAGGATAAAAAGCTTCCCACACTTAGTGCTATGACTACTCAACAAGTCTACTCCAAGAGCCTTCAATTTACTTACTAAATATTAATCAAAAATTGAATCTAGACCTAGGCCAAGGGTTTCCCAAAGAAATATACATTTTTTCCTGGTAATTATGCAAGTCTAAACAAAAACAGAAATTAAGCAATTAAAAAGATAGTCCACCTATTTCAGTTGCTTGAAACTACAAAACAATACTTTTTTTAAAAAGACAAAAATTTTTAAAATAATAACATGCAGCTGACAAGTCACATGAAACAAATTAGTGAAATTTTAAAGCCAGTTCTGCTCAATCCTGAATGTGAACAGTGCTTTCAATATGAGGAACAATACTGCTGTTCACAAACCAATAATCTACTGCTGGTTTACAGACTGAATTCTCTCTTCTAACCTTTTGAACTCAATACATTAAATTCTTCTGCTGAAGGAGATATTTATGTAAATGATAATCTTTTGGCAATGATCTTCTGAAATTATATGTGCCCTTATTCTGCAGTCATATTTAAAAAAAAAAAAGTAGATAAAAATTCCAATATGATGACATTCATAAATTAAAGCAAAATAACCTACCAAAACAATGTAACATCTTAAGTATCAATAAGGTAATGATTTCAATGTAATGTCATTTTTATAATATTAGCAGAACAGTACTTTATGCTACTACCTTCCAAATAATTTTAAAATATTTTGCCTATACATTATAGTTTTCTAGAGACTTATATTTAATACTTGGCCAAAATATATGATTTGTGTATATATGCATCTATATATGTATATATAAATATATTCACAGACATACATATACATTCATATAATTTTCATTAGAAATTTTTTAAATTTCTTTTGAGAAAATTTGTATTTCTTTTACTGTATCTAAGACAGTTGCCCAGACACTTCATATGTAAAAATAAGGTTCACTTTGAATATTGTAATAGAAGTCTCAACAAAGCAAAACCTAAAATACCGCTTTCTAGTCTTCCCAGAACTTTCTGTTGAATAGTGAATTTTTATCCTGTTAGGATTCTTACAAGGTACTAAAGTCAGTGGAATTGATAGATACAATAATTATCTAATTTAGCATGGTTCATTATGATTGATTCAATCCTACAAGGAGATGTTATGGGCCAGAACTTGAAACAAGGTACTAAGTGGAATTGAGGAGACAATGTTTAAATCTAGTTTAGCATTGATTTAATCCTACAACAAATAACGGTTTCCTAGTGATACAATGATTGGTGTGTACTCAGCATATGAGCAAGAAGCTCTCAGGGCCAGACACAGAAGCCCACTGAAAGCTCATTCAAAAGGAGCTAGAAGCAGAAGCTAGCAGAGGCAAAGGAGCTCTTGGAACCAACGAGAGAGATAGGCCTGTAAGAAAGCTAACTGGGCCCAAGGAAGGAGAACTAAGGAAGACAGAGAAGTGGTGGCAGGCTATCCTGTGGACAACACTGAAACCAAGATCCGGAAGACCTCCAGAAAAACTAGCCAAGCACTAAGTGAAGGAGACAAGACTTGGAAAGAAACAATAAAGATTTGGACTTTAATTCCTGGCTGCATTCGGGGTGATTACACTGAACTGAAACAAAGGCTGCTCTCAGAAGCCCCCTAAGAAACCTGCTCCCAGAGAACATTACATTTAGAGAAGAATATTACATTACCCCATTAAGTGACAACTTTGGACTTATCAAACATTGACACTTAAATGAATAGAAGCAGAAGAACAATTTAGGCAGTAACAAAATTGCAAAAAAGAACAAATTTAAAGGACCTCACATTTCTAATCAATTCATTGCTCGACCATGATTCCAAAGTATCAGTGATAAAGAATGATACTCACTTCCTCTAAAGAGTTGATGTTCAATATGTACAATACATAGTCTGACAGAATTAGATACAGATTAGCCCTGCAGAAGAATTACCAAGATATCTTCTAAATGTATTCATAGTTTAGATATAAAAGTTCTCATCATAAACAAATTAGAGAATCAAGATAAAAAAGTCTTTCTGGGGATCTGTGGATAAGAGAAGCATTAATGACCAAAGAAGGAATAAAGAAATCACAGAAGATAAAACAGTCGATTTTCATTATAGAAAATTTTAAAAGTTTTTATAAAGCAAAGTCAAAGGAGTTAAAATTAGGAGAGAAATTTGGGGAAAATATTTGCAGTAAGTTTTTCTGATTAAGATCTCAATTCTAATATATATAAGGAACTGATTAAATTTATAAAAATAAAAGCCACTACCCAACTATACCAAGGCAAACAAACATAAGTTTTTAGAGGAAAATGGTATTTCACGCTATACCAACTTTATTAGCAAAGCTGACTAAAGAAAAAAAAAAATGACAAGTGTTGGAGGGACAGCAGAAAAATCAGCACATTAATGCATTGCTGGTAGAACTGGAACTAGCAATAAGATGGTAACTATCAACTGAGTAACAGCTGAACAAGTTATAATATATGAATGTAACAACTATTATTATGTCATAAGACATAACAGGCACAGTTTCCAAGAAATCTTGGAAAACCTGTATGTCTTTAAAAGTCCATAATTAAATGCTCAATTGTGGTACAGATAACAAGTGCTTATAGGAGTTCAAAGGAAAAAAAAATGCAAGGGGGTAAAAATAGTCATAACTCACAAGGAAGTTGCTATCTGAATAATGGCTTGAAGGCTGACGGCTGAATACCTTAATGGAGAGAAGTTATAAAAATTGCCCTTCTCTATTTTCTCATATCTCAAATTTTTTTCAAATCAATGAAGACATGGTTTCTTTAAGTATTTTTTACCAGAATCATTAGAATATGTTTATTGAGGGCAGAAAATGTTTCATTTTTGTCTTCATATTCTCAGAATGAAGTATAGTGCCTTGGATAGCAGGTACTTAAAGGGCTGAATTGAATAGATATGCTATATGTATATTTTAGCCTTACTATTTTTAACTTTAAATGAATTCAACTAGCATGTGTATGAAAGGACTTTAAAAAAACCCTTTATGTTTCTGGAAAAGACAACAAAAATGTCAATAGCTTTAAATTTAAATTAAAATCATTTCTTAAAGCACTTTTGACACTCACTATCCCCCTTGGTCCTAACAACAAAACTTTGAGAAAGACTATAATTGATGGCTTCAATCATCACCTCTATAAAAAGATTTATCTTTTTTTTTTTCCCTAGCCCTAACCCCCCCCCCCCCCAGAAAACCTTCAAATTCATTCTTCCAAATGGCCACAGGCCACTTCTACTTCCATGTTAAGGTGCTTTTTAAACTAAACTTGTTCTTTCCAAAATCTATTTCTCTTTCTAACTACTCTTTTTCTGCCAATTGCAACACCTTCCATATTCAATCAGTGGCCAGGTCTTAAGAATTTCACCTCTGCAGTATTTATTACACATCTTTTCTTATGACCACCACATTAGTATGGACCTTTATTACCACCCATCTGACCTGCTACGAGATAATCTTTCTGCCAACTCATGCTTCCTAAGAGTTGATACTGATAAAGAAGGTAAATGGCCAGAAGAAAAAGAAGAGGCGAGTCCCACCTATTTGAGGATCCTCAGTATTGGGGTCTATTTAGTAAACATGAATAGATTTTGGGAAATGAGAAACTGAAGGTCAACAAAGACCTAACTCTCACCCCCACAACCCCAATATACAAAATTACCTTGTCAATACCCACAAGCATTACAGAGATAGTGACCCAAGCAACAGATTCTGAGATAGACTTTCCCTACATTGTTACACTATTTTTCTAAACTTTCTCTTGAGTTTCACATTTCTAGATAAGGAAACTTTTATTACCAAAAGTTCCAAAAAACTTCTTAGATGAATACCAGCAAACAACAGATATTAATTTATTTGTGTCAATTTGTACATTATATTTGGACCATTCTATGTGCATTTAGCATTGTTTGGGTAGCAGATTAAATCTGTATGATTCAATTAACAAGTGAAAATGAGAATTCCTTTAAAGCTTTCAGTGGCAGTAACAAACTAACATTTATATGGCAATTTATGTAGTTTGCAAAAAGGCTTTACATTATTTAACAATGATAGAATTTATACAGCACTTTACAAATATTTTATTTGATCCTTACAACACTTGGAAGTAGGTGCTATTACTATCCTCATTTTACATGTAAGGAAACTAAGGCAGGCAGAAATTAAGTAAATTATCCCATGTCACGCAGCTACAGTAGGATTCAAACTAAGGCCTTCCCGACTCCAGTCCACTACCTGCAGGTGCAGAAAAAAGGCTTGCAAAATACAATGTGATTTCATTTGATTCTCACACTGAAGCTTCATAATATCCTTGTGAGGCAGATACTATATATTTTTTTATTTCAAATTTAAATATAAAATGAGAAAAGAAAAGAAAAAACATTGCCATTTTACACCACAGATCATAAGACAGATTCAATACAAAACAATAAATTTCCATTTCAAGAAAATCTACATAATTAATTCTACATATATTTTCAAAAATGACCAGTTTTTCTTTGATTCCTCATTGGTTTTCTTTTGTTTTCTGTGGTACACTTTTAACTTTATTTTTTCTCCCCCCTCCTTACATCTCCTTAAAGAAGGCTATAATTAAGTGTGGAGCTCTTATAGATATAGATATATACATATATGTAGATAGATATACCCACATATGTATATTATACATATACACACAAAGATATCTATAAACATACACACATATATACTCATACATATATGTAAGACCATAATAATGCTTATTTCCTCCTATCATCTATTTCTCTAAAGGTGGATAGCATTTTCCTTCATAAGTCCAAATATTTCCATGTTTTTCTCAATCAACCAGCTCATTATTTCCCATACCACAGCAATATTCCAACCCTGTATCTCAGAGACTGTCTATGTACTATAGGTATTAAATGAGGTTCATGGAAATTTAATAAATAGTATGTGTCCCGGGTTGAATTTGAAGCTATATCTTTAAAATAAAAAGCATAGAATTCCTTTGCTACTATTTCACAAAGCATAGGTTCATAGAAGATAATGATGAAAAGAAGTTTAAAGAGAATTTAATAAATGTCATCAAATGAACCTGGAAGGCTGAAGCTGAGGGCGGAATGATCCTGAAAGTCCAATTTCCAGCTCTAAATTCTAAGATCCTATGATTTAAACAACAGATCTGTTGTTGTTCAAGTAGAATTACGGGGATAACCAAGAAGCTTGCCCTTAAATAAACTAAGTATTCTACAATGGTCAAACAGACTATTTTAATAATTGATCTATATTGCTGGAAGGTGCATTTAGCAGAGAAAAAGTGACTTAATAGTAAATGAGTTCTTTAGGAAAGAAAATTAAAAGATATTAATGATCCTTTGCCAGAGAAAAGTCTTAACACAAATAAGACCACAGGTATAAACAAATGCTGAAAATCCTAAAGGTATACTTAGAAATACCTATCATTAAAATTGCCAAAACAATTTTTAAAATATAAATCCTGATCTCTTAATATATGTAAATGCTGAATGTCATCCTATTCAATCTGTACTTGACATATTTAAATATGTGAGGACATTGAACATTCAAACTGGTTTCTTGATTTGAAATGAAACCTCTGCAAGGTATTTAAATTATTGGAGTTTTTGTGATGACTATTTTAAG
The DNA here is from genome assembly GCF_902635505.1 of Sarcophilus harrisii. Classification (NCBI taxonomy): domain Eukaryota; kingdom Metazoa; phylum Chordata; class Mammalia; order Dasyuromorphia; family Dasyuridae; genus Sarcophilus; species Sarcophilus harrisii. The sequence continues at coordinate 194,172,112 of NC_045427.1, forward strand.
GTTGGCTAGCAAGGAAAAATGAATCAAAACCAAAAAATGCTGGCCTAGTGTCCACCTAAAATAAGTATGTGAATGGTATTTTTTTTTTACTAAAGAGCTGCTACTTTTTTTTTTTTAATATATCTTTGAGGGCTTGTGCCAAGAAAGGTCCTGATCTTTTTGATTGGGGTTAAAATCCCACACTTACTATTTAAAAACATTATTTTTGCTCAGTATTTGATTTCAATAATCAAGTATTTTCATTATATTTAGTATGCTAATAGAAAAAATTATTTATTTCAACAATGACCTTAAAACTTGAATTTTTCCCCTCATAATGGAACACTGAAAGTCTCACTAAAAAGTACTCTGGTAGGTTTAATTTCACTTTCTTTTTTTAAATACCAAAAGAATAGTCATAAATCACATGTATGCTGTGCTTCAAAAGCTGAAAAATTATGCATTCTTTGCTGTTCTGAGTATTTTTTAAATTCCTTTCTTGAAATGCTTTTAAGAAGTTTATTAAGTCAGCACAAAAAATAAATCTCATTACTTTTCATCAAGTCACACTTCACATTTTAGGGTCTATTTTGTCTCCTAGCCTTTTCATCTGTTCACTGTGCAAGCCATCATGCAAACAGATATCAAAGGAATACTTCATTAAGAAGTACTGATGCCTATTACTGATAGCTCACGTTTCTCCACTGCCCAAGCAAAGCTTGAAACAAAGATTAAAAAGAGGAGGAAAACAGTTCAGAAGACTATGACATCAACCATGTCAAACAGGACATGCATCATTATGTACCTAGAGGCTCCACAAAGAAAGGAGGTACATTTTCTTCACTTTCTCGAGGCTGAACGTGATTCTTATAATTTTGTAACTATCAGTCTTTCCCTTTTTTGTCATTTGGATTTTGACAAAAAAATTTCACCTACAAATGTGTATCAGTGTTAACTGTTCTTTAACTTTATATCTTTGAACAGTTGCCAGGAGACATTGAGAGGTATGACAGCTGAAATCTGCCAGAGGTAGAATTTGAATCCAGGTCTTTCTTACTCCAAGGCCAGTTTTCTATCTGCTACGCCCCACAAGAGCTCTTTTTGGTCTCCTTTGCTGATTCTGTTTGTCCTGCTGGAGTAACTGCGAAGGCTGTTTCCTGGCTCTCCTTACTTATCAGGGCTTCAGTGTTCCCACACTTCTCTACATAGTGACATTCCTCAGCCCAGGCCTGACCTTCGTGCTCAAGAAGCGTTGGTAGCTCCTTGTCTCAAAAATAAAATAAACACTAGTACATCTGGCTTTGGGAGTCCTCTATGATTTGGCTGCAGGTTACTTTCCAGCTGGAGGGGCCATTGCTGCACACATTCTCTGTCTCAGACAAACTGGTCTCTTCATGTTTCCCTGTGCATGTCATTCTATCACCTCTCTCTGAGCCTCTGCACTGCCTCTAATGGCCTCCCTTCTTGTCTTCCATTCAAAACTCAGTTCAAGTGCAATCTTCTACAAATTTGCTAATGTCCTCCTTCTGGAAATGACTAGATATCTATTTCGTATTTAATTTTAATTGTACAAGTTGCTATCTCAATAGAATAAAACTCCTTAAGATCAAAGATTATTTTGTTTTATGCCTTTGGCACCTTAGGTCTAGCACAATACTTGGCATAGGAATATGCACTTAGTAACTGCTGGCTGAGATTAAATGATGTAATATTTGTAAAGCACCTAGCTTAGTGCCTGGTACCACACGGATCCTGTACAAATGCTTACTTTCTTCCTTTCCCCCTCAAATCAATGAATCAAGTGCCAAAAATATATCACTAGCATAATCCCTTACTTAATTCACTAAACAAAACTCTACATGACCAAATTATTTCTCAAAATCAAATCTCTCATATCAGTTAATGTTGGTGAGGATTTTTTAAACAACATGCTATATTCTCAAGGGAACTTTCTAAAGAAGAAATCCAAAAAAGCTTAAGAAGCACTGGTAAATGTATAATCTGTTAAGATGATTACTCTGAAGACAACAGTATTATTTGTGTATGTGAATTCTGGTAAGTTTCTTTTAAAGTTAGTTGTGTCATTTGACAGTCATATCTTGAAAAAGATCTATGAAAAGATCTAAGCAAAGAAATTTAGTCAATTTCTTAAACAATATCACCAGAAGTTTGGCAATATTCAAAGTATTACTGCTATGAAAGCCAATACTAGGGTCTTCACTTTGAAATAAAACAAATGACTTAACATATTATACATAATATAATCACCTTACATAGAGTGTAACACAATTGTACAAATTAAATCTACTCTGAAAAAGAATGATAATGGCTATTTTTGCAGGTATCACCTAGAAATATATACCAATAGAGATCTGGATCTTAAAAGCTTCTTATAACAAGTCTGTATATGCTAAATGCTAACTACATTTATTGGATTACATTTAGGTTGCCCATAATAATGTTACATCTTGACTATTTACTCCAGTATAACTAGGAATTTGGTTCCTTTGAGAAACTCATAGAGCTCCATTTAATGCTTCAATAAGAAAGCTATGCTGTAATCCCTAAAGTTTGATGTGCAGAAGTGTATGGTTTTGGAGATACCTTAAAAAAAACCTAAATAGAAACTAAATTACTGAGTTATTATTATTATTGAAACTGAATAATGAGGAGCGCTTAATTGATATCCTATTTGAATATAATTTATATTAAATATATATAATTAAATATAATTTAATTAAACTCCACGTATAGATTTGTTCAATTCTTCTTGAATCTCTCTTCCTCCATCTCCAAATAGCTATCATTTTCTAGGATAAGTGAAATAACAATCTGGCTGGTCACTACAGTTAAGGACTAGGCATCTAAAGGGCTAAGTGATCCAAATTAATATATAGTTTTACCCCCTCTTTGGCGATGAGATGGACCAAATCATTTCCAATAGAGCAGTAATGAACTGAACCAGTTACACATAGTGAAAGAACTCTGGGAGATGACTATGAACCACTACATAGAATTCCCAATCCCTCTATTTTTGTCTGCCTGCATTTTTGATTTGCTTCACAGGCTAATTGTACACTATTTCAGAGGCCGATTCTTTTTGTACAGCAAAATAACTGTATGGACATGTATATATATATATATATTATATTTAACTTATGCTTTAACATGTTTAATTTGTATTGGTCAACCTGCCATCTGCAGGAGGGGATGGGGAAGGAAGGGAAAAATTGGAACAAAAGGTTTTGCAATTGTCAATGCTGAAAAATTACTCATGCATATATCTTGTAAATAAAAAGCTATAATAAAAAAATATATAGTTCCACCAACAATGCACTAGTGTGCCTATCTTCCCACAGAATCTTAGCAAACAATTCTCAAAAGAACTGCAAGATATTAATAATTAATACTGCTTCAAATCACTAATAATAAAAGTGAAAATCCAAACTTCACTAATCACAAAGAAAACTGGCATGACAAAAAAATAATGTGAGTAAGTTGGAGAAAGATAAAAATTTCTGGTGGTACTATGCACTAGAGTCCAACATTTTGGAAAACAGTTTATAATTATACTTCTTTTAAAAAGTGAATAAAAAATTTTCATCCAGAAATCATAGTGCCATGCATATATTAAAGAAGTTCAGAACTAAAAAAAAAAATCCGATAAACATCAATATGTTCATAACTGTATCTTTTGTGGTAGTAAAGATTGAAAACCAAAGTAGATGCCCACTAGCTAGAAATTGGTTAAACAATATTACATGTCAAAATAAAATGCTACTACACTGTTAGAAATGACAAAAATAAAAATTCCAAGAAGCATGGAAAGATTTAAATATAGTAATGCAGAGTTGGTAAAAACAAAACAAAACAAAACAGAAAAGCAATAAACACAATGACTACAAAAATGTAAATATTAGAGAAAAATTAATGCTGCATAATTATAATGACTAAAAACTTAGCCCTGGGGAAGAATTGAAAAAACGTGTCTCCTTTCAATCTTTGAAGACATGGGGGACTATGAATATGGAACAATGCATATGTTAGTAAACATGAATGATATGTTGATTGGTTTTATTGAACTTCTTTATTTCTCTTTTTTTTTTTCTTACAAGAGATAGCTTGGGTCAGCTTTAATGGATTCATGGACCTCAATAACACTAGTATTCTGTCCAATAGGAATGGATGATATTTCATGTAACTTCAAGATGAGGATGATGATGATGACAACAGTGATGACAATGATGTATCATCATCATTACCATCTAATTATTACCTAGTGCTTAGGATGTGCCAGAAATTATAACATGCACTAGAGACATAAAGAAAAGCAAACAAATACTCCTCATCCTCAAAGAACTTATAATTTGACTGCAAAGAAAACAAGCAAACAACTACATACATATGAGAGATAGGCAGTGTAAAGAAAGGAATACAAAAATTTTGGTCTCTATACGACATTTGATATCAAGAAAATAAGCTCACAAAATATATCAATGAAAATAAAAATATAGTCAATCCTGATAAAAAGAAATATACTCAATTCACTGGCCTATGGATTTGAATTTTATTCTTTATGGAAATCATATGAGGCATACATCTAAATTAGGAGACCTCTTGAATACTGGTAAGCATCCCTCTAAGACCCATTTTGGCATTAAGTTCATATTAGTCATTAATAAATATTTGAGTTTCACTGGATTTATTGATTCTGTTTTTTAAAAAAAAATTCTATATAAACAATTGTATAAGGTGCCAAAGATCCTACCTAAAATTTCTAAACACAGGTGTTTCACACAATATTGTCTTCTCATTCATCTGTACCAAAAAAATGGAGGTTGGGGGGAGGAACTAAATTTTCATATTCTGAGTTTAAAAGTCTACTGTACTTGAATAGGAAATATCACCATCTTGTGGACTTTTAAGATAATACCACCAAAAACCATTTGTATCACACTATTAACTAGAACCCTAAACTAGAAACCTTTTATCCTTCTGCTTCAAACTTCATTGTATTGTGTTTATTTTATAATATAGATTCTTTGAAGTGTCTTTGATTTTGAAATAATAAATATTATTTGAATAAACAATCCCTCACTCATCTACCCAACCTATCCCAAGTTGCAATGACCTTAACTGGTTGAAAAGCCAATAGAATCAAAGAGGTCATGGCCACACCACTGACTGATGAAGAAGCTAGGTCCAGAAAAGTTAAGTCACTTATACAAGGTCATATAAGTACTTAGAGCTAAGATTAAAACCCAGATATATCACTGGGAAATCTTGTTATCTCAAACTCTTTCAAGTAATGGATTTTGGTGAATGTTGCTGATTCTTTGTTCTCAAAGAAAACCAATGATATCATACAAGTAACATCTTGACTTTCATGTGAACTGGATTTAAGTAATGCAGAGCAGCACAAAAGTTATCAGCTTCACTTTCTACTCCAGAGACTTTGAAGTCCAGTGGTAAGACAAAAGTCAAGACAATCAGCAATGGCGCAGATACTAATGAATGAAGAACATCAAGGTTAAGGAAAACAGAGAAAAGAATGAACTGAAAGTTTCAAAGAGATAGCTGTAATTTGTCTTTATAAGGGAGAAGAAATATAATTTTTTTCTAATTTCATGTTCTTCCTTTTTAAATTATATTTAATAATGACAAACTAAAATTTTTAATGAAAAATTTCTACATAATATTTTTAAAAGTAACTATTACATTCAATTCACAACTGAATTCAAGAAAAATCCAACCATCCAAAATCCAGCTTACTGAAAATTTTTCCATTTTAGTTATGTTGTGAAAAATACACACAAGTACAAGTGTGATCATGCATGTGCACATGAGCACACACACACACAAAACAAAGTATGCTTTTTATCTGCATTCAGATTCCAGTAGCTCTTTCGCTGGAGCTGGATAGCATTTGTCATCAAAAGTCCTTCAGAACTGTCTTGGTTTTTTATATTGGTAATCAGGAATATTTAAAACATTTAAAGAGATTATATGTAGACTAGTATGATGAAAAGAGTATTGGATTTGGAAGCAAAGACCTTGGGTTCAAATGCCCAGTTTTGAATTAGCCTTGAAACTCTACATGAGTTAATTAATCTCTAAAATTAAGGTGACTGAACTTGTTGACTCCACCCACACCCCTTAACTGCAAAGTTCTCTTCTAGCTCTAAATTTATGACCCTGTTTTTCATGATCAATTAGCATAAAATAATGAAAATTCTATTATGAATTTTGAAAAGTTTTAGAATGTTTTCTCCTAATAAAAGTAAAGCTATACTTTAATAAAGTTACCTAGGCAAAAATTAGAGTCATCTGATTAATATAAACTGTTCAAAAGATTTTGCAAACAAACATACGTTTGTTACCTTAAAATTGACATCCTAAGGCAAAACTAAGACTAGAAACAAGAAGAACAAATTAGTCTTATGAAGATGACTACTTGGGATATTATATAAATTGTTTAATTTTTCTTTTTCTCACTCTTTTGTTATTTCACTTTTTAAATCTATTTTAGCCTTCATTTTTTAAACTTGTGAATTCTAAAATCTCTCCTTCCAGCCCTTCCCTTACGCATTTAAAAGAAAAACAATATTAACTAAACACGTTTTTACTTCTTAAAAAGACAGATTTAACCTTCTAAAAAATTCAAAGCCCACCAAGAAGTGTTCACATATTACAATATAATAATGAATATAACTGGTGAATAATCAGTGAAAATTAAATAAGTTGGTTATGAAAATAAGTCATAGAACAATTACTTTTATATCTTTGATTCAATTATAAACTATATAACCCCCAAATTTTAATGTCTCAATCACATTGGAACCTGGAGAAATTCTAAAATGGATCATTGAAGAGATTATTGGCAAATATCTAGAGGTGTCAATTATAAATACTAAATATAACATACAAATACATAAAATTAAATTAATAAGAACTTATCTAAATGTTGGCAAAGTATCACAACATGATACCACCATTTATTATGAAAAGTCTTCTAAGAAAAGGAATAGAAGCATCATTCCTTTAATTATTTAAAAGTGTCAAAAAATTCTGTGAGTAGACGAGAAAATGCACCAGAGATCTTACTATTTGAATGAAATGGAATATAATAAATTTGGACTTTATAAAACCATTAGCTATTAATAAAATCAAAATAATCTTAACATACTCTGTTCCAATATCATAAAGATCTTCTCAAAATATCTTTCTATATAACTGTTAAATGGTGTCAAAACAGAAATTAAAAATATGATCATCTTTAAGAAAGCTATTTAATATGATCTTTTAAAATTTTCTGTCACTGCTTACAAGGTTTACTGAAAATATCTGAAGTAGAGTTTTATATAGAAATAATTCAATGGCTGTCTAAAATACTATAATAAAAAAGTAGACAGGATAATGCTTATCTTCAGTTTTTATTTTACTCTTTTTCTTACTTATGTATGTTAACAAAAACCCTCAAATGATTTAGACAAAAGCTTTTAGCTCAACACATAATTGCAACAAAATTACAATAATTGTACCAATTAAAATAATCCTGAATGAACAGTATGTCATCTTAATGTTCCAATGGTTTATAGAAGGATCTACTTAATTAGCTGAAATTGCTTTCCAGTGTTAGTATCAAATGTCATTTGTTAAAAGTTGAACAATTTAGAAAATAATTTAACAAAGCAATTTTACCAAACACCAAGAACCAACATTTTCTTTTTCAGCTGCATAAAGCAAGCAGATGTGTCATCAAATTGCTATAAAAATAAATGAGGCTTTTTATGGGAAAAAAATAAATTTTACTACTAGTGCTAAAAAATACTATTTTCTGATTGTTTTACTAAATCAGATTTCCTTAATAATCAAAGGAATGTATGCCAGTTATATCCTGCTGATACTTTCAGCATATAAATGTAACTTTTTTTTTCATATTTAAGTGACAGAAATAAAAGTATTCAGCTATTAGTTAACTAGGAACAGAAATGAAATCATTCTAATTTAAATATAATAGGATGACCAAGTTATCATCAAAGATTTCATTATTACAAATACATTTTAGTGTGTTTACTATATTATGTTATTTTCTTATTAATTCTCAAAAAAAGGCTAACTGGTTTATTTTATTTCTTCCCGCACATTCTCTCTAAGTAATATAACAAAGCATTTTTCAATTACTTGTCTTTCAAGAAGCTGATAAAGTTTTGACAAGAAAAAGTTTTAATACTTCATAAAATGTTTTAGGTTAAAAACTTCAGTGGCCAGCTGAAAGATAACTAAAAAAGCAACATGATCAAATAAGAAAAACATACCAAAAATTAGTCAGTTTTTACAAATTAGATTTTAAAAAATATTTGTAACTTTTCTGACTCTTTTTGGGAAACTTTTACAATCCAATCAGATTATGAGATCTTTTTGACTGTATTAATTAATGTCTATATTAATGATGACTATATTAATGTCATTTTTCTTTGTGTGTTTCCCCATCCCCATTACGTTATACATCTTAAACATATATGCAACAAAGTTAGATACAGTCTTAAGTACACAAAAGTCTTCAGGGAAAGTCTACTGGCTGAAAAAAATATTACATGGAAAGATATTAAAAAATGCAAGAATAAAACTTATGCCTCTATCATATTCTTGGTTCATTTGCTTGAAGCAAATAACACATAATGCTTAAACAGATTAAGCTATATTCAGAGAATACTACATAATGAAGACATAAGTTTAAAATTCAAAGAGACTTCTTCTGGGCCAGGCCTAACAAACAGGCCAGTAGTCCTGACTCACTGGCACTGAGACACTTATGGACCATAATATATATTTAATAAGTTTATTCAACCATAAAACCAAAAAAGATACAATGTTGATTTAGGAGAAAGTGGCTCCCCTCTGCCTCCACATCTGTCATGGTGGCAACATCTAAAGTACTGACTCCTGAGAATTCAGTGGTTTTTTAATCTCTAGAACAGCCAGGAAACCATACCATCTTTTCAAACTCTAATCCCTCTAACCAATCAAATCATGAGAATAGCCTCCTTACCTCTCCATAATGACTTTTTTCCTGATATCAAACCTAAATTTATCTGCTTGTAATTCCTGCACACTGATCTTGGTTCTTACCTCTGGGGTCAAACAGACCAAGGTGAGCTTCTCCCTCACGACAGCCCTTCAAATACTTGAAGTTGGCTTAAAGAGATCCCTTCTGTTTCTCTCCTTCCTTTCCCCTTGCATCCTAGTTTTCTCCTCCCCAGTTGAAATATTCCTAATTATTTCCACCTATTCTCATATGATATGGATTTAATACCCTTCATGTGACCTTAGAGAAGAACATGCTTCATAAACCATTTAGCGGTCCACTCTGGCAATTTTCTCTCACCCAGCAAACTACTGTACTCTCCATACTTTTTACACCTCCAAAGACCTTGCCTTGGGAGACTTAACTCACAAAATTATGAAATTACCACCCTAAAGCTGATTGGTGAATAAATACAAACTGCCACAGTCTACGCTAAAGAGCTGGTCTCAGAACAGATCAAATTTCCCATCTTCAGTAAGCCATCCCAGCCACTATCAGACCAGGTGCCATGCACTCCTGATGGCCCCAACTTACTTTCTAACATTTACTCTGGGAATACTACTCAAAGTATTACTACCATTAGTCCTGGAAAGGGCATGTAACTTCTTTTAGTATGCATTTACATCTTTATGACTTTCCTGATGAATATTAAACAGGAGGCACTAAGTTGAAATAAGTCTAGGAAGGTCAACAAACGGTGTTAAATAAGAGTTTCTATTTGATTTTGTTCTGTTTTCTCCTAGAATCAATGAAAAGCGACTGAAAATTATTTTTAAAATGACATGGTCAAGTCCATGCTTTAAAAAAAATTATTTTGACAGTTATGTGATGAACAAATTCAAGAAAGGAGATAGGAAGGTCAACTGATTCATGAGTAAAGAAAAGAGGATCGTTTTTGTACAAACAAAACTAATGCAGACAAGATTAGAAGGGAAGCAATAAACTGGGAAAATATTTTTACAGTCAAAGGTTCTGATAAAGGCCTCATTTCCAAAATATATAGAGAATTAACTCTAATTTATAAAAAATCATGCCATTCTCCAATTGAAAAATGGTCAAAGGATATGAACAGACAATTCTCAGATGAAGAAATTGAAACTATTTCTAGTCATATGAAAAGATGCTCCAAGTCATTATTAATCAGAGAAATGCAAATTAAGACAACTCTAAGATACCACTACACACCTGTCAGATTGGCTAAGATGACAGGAAAAAATAATGATGATTGTTGGAGGGGATGCGGGAAAACTGGGACATTGATGCATTGTTGGTGGAGTTGTGAACGAATCCAACCATTTTGGAGAGTAGTTTGGAACTATGCTCAAAAAGTTATCAAACTGTGCATACCCTTTGATCCAGCAGTGTTACTACTGGGATTATATCCCAAAGAGATTATAAAGAAGGGAAAGGGACCTGTATGTGCACGAATGTTTGTGGCAGCCCTTTTTGTAGTGGCTAGAAACTGGAAACTGAATGGATGTCCATCAGTTGGAGAATGGCTGAATAAACTGTGGTATATGAAAATTATGGAATATTACTGTTCTGTAAGAAATGACCAACAGGATGATTTCAGAAAGGCCTGGAGAGACTTACATGAACTGATGCTGAGCGAAATGAGCAGGACCAGGAGATCATTATATACTTCAACAATACTAGATGATGACCAGTTCTGATGGATCAGGCCCTTCTCAGCAACGAGATCAACCAAATCATTTCTAATGGAGCAGTAATGAACTGAACTAGCTATGCCCAGAAAAATAACTCTGGGAGATGACTAAAAACCATTACATTAAATTCCCAATCCCTATATTTATGCACACATGCATTTTTGATTTCCTTCACAAGCTAATTGTACAATAATTCAGAGTCTGATTCTTTTTGTACAGCAAAATAATGTTTTGGTCATGTATACTTATTGTGTATCTAAGTTATATTTTAATATATTTAACATCTACTGGTCATCCTGCCATCTAGGGAGGGGTGAAGCGGTAAGAGGTGAAAAAATGGAACAAGAGGTTTGGCAATTGTTAATGCTGTAAAGTTACCCATGTATATATCCTGTAAATAAAAGGCTATTAAATAAAAATTAAAAAAAAAAAAAAGAAAAAAAAAAAAAAAAGAGGATCACTATAAGATAGAAATAAATGTGTTTACACCACAGAATAAATGACAAGAGGTGGCAAGTAATTAGATAATGAAGAATAAGATGAAAGTAAGGAGCTGAAGATGACTTCCAAGTTGTGAACTTAATCATCAGAAGGATGGTAGTATCATCAACAGAAATAGGGAGTATAAGAAGCTCTGTTTTTTCTAACTTCTTTGGAGTTTAATATGTTAATAGAACATCCAACTGGACATATGTTTAGACTAGTGATATGGGACTGGGAATTTGGAAAATATTTTTTAGATTTGAAAGTTATCTGCAAAGAAACAAAAATTAAATGGAAGCTGATGTCATATACAATACCAATTCTTATAATTTAGACTTCAAAAAGTAAACTATGATTTTCCAGTTTGGACCAACACTAGTCAAAAAAAGGTTTACTTGGAATAATAAACAGTTCATTTTCCCCATCAATATCATCTAAGGATTAAATGGAGAAGAGCTTTTACATCTACTTTATTCTACCTAGTCAAAATGACATTTTGTAAGGAAGAATACATACAGAGTTGAGTACAAAAATACTTTTCACTCAAAAAAGAAATAGAGAAAAAAGAAGAGAAGAAGGAAGAGGGAATTAAAGGAAGGGTAGACTAAGGAAAATATGCTGAAGCAAAAGCAAGTAAACACATACAAAAATATTTATAGCTTTTTTGGGTGGTAAAGAATAAGTTATGCTATATAAATATAATGGAATACTATTTGCCATAAAGGAGATTGTTTAACAGGAAAACAATTTAGAGGATGACAGTAATGATAAATGCAAACAACTTTGAAAGAAATAGGAACTCCTACTGATGTAATAACCAAATATAATTCCAGAGGACTAATGAAACCACTCTCCTGATAGAAAGATGACGGGCCCAGAGTACAAAATGAGCAAGATTCTTTTTGGACATGCCCAAAGTAGACATTTGTATCAATAAACTATCCATATTTAAAACTGTTTTTATCTTTCTTTTGTTCCCAATTTAAAAAGGATGAGGATAGAAGGAGCACAAGAAGGTGAATTTTTGCTAATTAAAAACTACTTAACTATTTTTGATTTTAAAATTTTTAAAAATTTGATTTAAATTTTTAAAAAATTAATAATAACTACAAGATAATTGTGTATTCTTTACACATTTCTGTCAGCTATGATCTAAAAAAAATAGATACTCTCTCTCAACAGAAAACCACATAGGAAAGTCTACCTGTTCTCTTCTAATATTTTCACCAAAAGATACTCTTGAAATAAGGAAAGGCCATCTGTCTTTACCTTCAAGAAGCTTATATATTAATAGAGGATGACAAGCCATTTTGGAAAGAGGTAACAATGAAGGATATTGTGGTTTGCAAAGTTACAGTGATAATTAGAAGACTCATAGGAGAGTAGAGTGACAGGCCCTTTCTAAAAGCAATAGCAGTACCAATCTGATTATTGTTCCAAAACTAGAAACTGGGGAGGTGGAAGAGTACAATAAGATGTTAGCCAGGGAACTTTTTTTAAAAAGTAAGATATAAGTTGAACTTACTAATATCTTCTCAACCAGGTTTTTTAAAGCAATAAAATCATATTTTTCATAATTTCATTCAAACATTTTCATCCATGCAGAAGATCATTCCTCAAATGAAATTTAGAAAAAGAACATTAAATGTATACTACTGACCAAAAAATTTGTCACTACTACAGAGAATGTCCTGAGCTGAGTCCAAATGAACGATTCCTTACATACAAGGAAATTTTCAGTGCTTCTGGATGACCACATGCTGATTGTATCAAGTTCTAGAATACGCCAAAGATTCCTCAGCAAGTCTCACAGCTACTTTATAAAGTCATTAAGTGTAACAATCCGCAGAGGATACGTGATACAAATTATGAAATTCAGATGGAATTATGTTCTGAGTTCATCTAATAATAAACATGTCTTTGACAAGCACTGTATAGGAACAATAACCTGGGTCCTAAAGAAAATGGAAGGAGAACAAAAAGGACTGCATTTGGAAAATTCTGCAGATCTTCAAAGATTCTTAGCTCACTCTTACATAAAAATCTATTTGTGGCACATCAGTTTTCTCCCCATGATGCTATATGACCATATGTCATGAAGCATCACATTCAAAAAACCATCAGTAAGTCTTAGATGCCTCTTGGATGAAATATAAACTCTTTTTGCCTGGCATTTAAATCCTTCACAACTAGACTCCAACCTACCTTTCAATACTTGTTACATATTTCTCCTCTCTTCATTTATTCCATGTTTGAGTCAAACTGATCTTGTAGGTCCTCACAAATAAAATTTTATCTTTCATCTATCTCCATGCCTTACTGCAAATAATTTGACATTGCCAGAATGGACATTTTCCTCATCTATATCTCTTGAAATCCTTAGTTTCCTTCAAAGCTCAATCCACTCACAACCTCCTACATGAAGACTTCCTCAGACCCAACCTCTGTTATTCCCATCACTCTCAGTCATCTAGTATTTTCTGTGTATAGATATAATTAGTTTTATATTATTTCCCTTACAGAATGTAGGCTCCTTGAAAACAGAAATAATTTTAATTTTGTCTTTGTATTCCTAGAGCCTGCCATAAATTCCTTTTAATATTATATATCTTTATAGCACTTTATAGTTTGTAAAACATTTTCTTCAAAATAACTCTGTTAAGTAGATAATGCAAATATTGTTTTATACCTTTTTAAAACTGGTGAGTAAATAAAAAGTTTTTTTTAATTTTACCAAGGTAACTAAAGAAGGGCCACTACCTACAGCAATTGAAATAAAGAGATCTTTAAAAAAAAATTTAATATATTTAAAAATAAGTGACCTTAAACATTTTCTTTTACCCATTATAATTTCTTTATATATTGTCAAGTGCCCCTCCAAATAAGTTATATGGTGACCCTATACCTACAGCAGAGAAGGGAAAAAGAAGACCAAGCACAATCTTATAGAACCTTCCCATCTGCATACAGACTATGGCAATGCTGCAGTGTCTAACAAGTCTATTCTAGTTTTCCTTTTTTGGTTTTAAAAAAATTTTTTTGAAGAGCACCAGAGATGCTCCCACTTTTCTAGGTTTCCACCCCAAAAAGCATCTCTTCTTATAATCAGAATTCTACAATGAAAGCCAATTTTTTAGCTTCTTCATCTACAAAATGAGAGCAATGATACTTGTACTACTTACCTAAAAGAATTATTATAACAAAGTATTTTGTAAATCTTAATGATTAAATCTCAATATATCATATAAGTTATCATCAATGATAGACAAAGATTACATTTGGATGTAACATCATACTGCTAACTAATAATTCATAGTAATGCCACAAAATACAATAAATGCTCCAAGTTTCTTTCATCTGAACTGCTTTCTAAGTCATAGTTACTGTATTTCTATAATTGCTTTTTTGAAAGGCAAATGTAGCATATAATATTTATCCCTATTAAAATTCATCTTCTTATTTTACCTATTGAAAGGAAAGGAAAAAAGGGAGAAAAATTCCAATTTTGTCATCCAATATTAACTACTTTTTCTGGTTTCCTGTCAACTAAAAGTTGAAGAAACTGTACATCTTATCAGCTTCTTTTTGTACTCTTATAATCAAAAAAACTTATAGGAATTATAAAAATCAATAGAAAAAACTACATTTAAAGTGAGCACTAAACTGAGGGAGACATGATTTTTCTGATTTGGCCAAAAAAGGCTTTCAAAATAAAATAAATACTTCAAAAATAATTGCTCTATATAGACATTTTCAAATTGTAAAATAAATATTCAATAATAGAAACCATGTAAACTATTATATTAATAAAATACTAACAATGATCACTAACAGTAAAGTCTAATGGCAGCATGCCATTTCAATTTTTCTATAAAATATACTGAAGCACATGCATGGGAATAAGAAAAAGTAAAAGTTCACTGATATCCAATTATATCATCTTTAAAAATTATATAACTGAAAGATCACTGAATAAAAGAGCACTAAATAGAAGTATGACAGTTCATAGAAGATATGAATTCTTCAAAATACAATCTAATGGTTATTAAAAAGAATATCAGATTGAATAATGATAGAGAAATTCAAAGAGAAATACTACATGCTTTTTCAACCAGTCCGGGATTTCACAGAAAGATCAACAGAAGACATAGATTGAATATAAGGAGGTTCTTTGAGAAAGAAACAAGTGGAAGTCTTAAATTAACATGCTGTATTATATATACTTCTAAAATACAACAGATTATGTTACAGAAATTTGCAGTTTCATATACATTCCTCATTTTCCCTTCCCAACATATATAAAAGTTTATGTTTGTTAATTGCTAAGTTCAGAAGGTCAGACAACTGTTTTAAAAGAAAAAAGACTGGGATTCCATCACTTATTGGTCATAGGATCCCTGGCAAGGGGATCACTTGACTTCTCAGAAATTTTCCCTAACAGCACAATGAACAACACACTGGAAACATCTATCCTCAGAGTATTCTGGAGAAAACATTCTTTAAGATGCATAACACAAAATAAATATATGCTAGTCCTATTAAGTTTTAATATATATTAATTTCAGATAATTTAAATTATATTCTTTCTCATTTCCTTGTTTCACTTTAAAACAGAAAAACAGGAGGGAATTATTCCAATAGGATACAATTACAGCTCATGAAGTTCAAATATTTTTCCCCAGTGAAGAAATCCCCAAGACACTAATTCCGTAGATATACCATCCAATTCAAACATTGTTTTCCCTCCTAAGCATCTCCTGAAACTTCAACCAAGGTCCATAGTTCATCTATAAAATAGCCATTCAATCTCTCTAACATTTTTTCTCCAATGGCAAACAATTGGTTTCTAAATGATAAAGAATGATGAAGATATATGGCCAAGCTTACTTCAATTATTACTAGCCGTTTAAAGAAAAGAAATTAAGTATTAGCACAAATGCTACATTAATGGTGCAGATATTTTGTAATAAATTAAAGTCAAATGTTTTGCAAAAGATGTTTGAAGTTTAACTTTTTAGTTATACAAAATTACTTTGTTATAGTCTACTGAATATTCATAATTAAGTACTTATATAAAGACAGAAAGATTTAAATTTTAGTAATAAAACTAAATATTACAACAATACCAAGAGGAAAGAAATCAAGTCATTAATTTTGCAAACAGAAAAATGGTTTTCTTAAGTATGAAAGACCAGACAGAATTTAATTCTTCACAAAGGCCCTAAATAATTATGCAGCACTGCCATCTACTGGAATACTTACTTAGTATATTTTAAAATATTTAAACAAGATAAGACTTAGAAGAATGAAAATCCACGAAAGGGATAAAAGACCAAGAATACTTTATAACACTAGAGCAAAAATTTTAGTAGGTAGCATTCAGAAAAAAAATTTAGCAAACATTTTTTAAAGTACTTATTGTAAAGTTTCACATCTATGTGCTAAATAGTAATTTATAGTGGTGATGTTTTTAAAAATTAAATGTGAATGTTTCTTTTTCAGAGATAGAAATCTGGAAAAGCAACTTGATCTTTTAAAATTATCAGGTACATTTTAAAAAATAATGATAAAGGTATATGCATTATTACTGCACATTTCACCCACAATATTAATTTAATACTTTTGAATCACTTTGAAATATGATATGTTATCTACTCCCAAGCTCTTCCATGCCAAAGAACTGTTGCAACAAACAAAGCTTACACACATTAGATGTGAAATGCTTTAAAATGGTATTTATAAATCAACTATGGGTTTTCTAGCATCATGAACCAGCTCTATATAAAAGTTATAAAGCTAAAGCTAATAATTAAGTGTTCCACCCTATTTATATAAAAACAACAAAAGCCTGATGTTTTAAATTATCTATAAATTTTAAATTTGTAACTGATATTATAAATGTGAGATCCTGAACTACTTAAGCAACTGATAATGACAATAGGCAACGAATAGTAGAAATTATATTGATATAAACTACAATAATTTAGTACACAACTTTAACCATTGTAAATCAATGACCAAAACATGGAGACAAAAATGCCTCACTCAGCAACACTGTACATATTTGCCAACTGACATAAGAAGGTGGCCAAAAGTAACAACATTTTAAAATAAAGGATAGCATTACAAAATGGTAAAAAGGGTTTTCTAGATTACCTAGTCCAAGCCTATCACTTTACAGTTCAAGAGATAAAACACATATATACCCTTCTTACCCTGGTGCTGGCGCTTATCACTTCACACCTGGAGTATTACAATAACCTTCAGAATGGCATCCTTGCCACAAGGTTTATCCAACTATACCATCTTCACTCAGCTACCAAAGTGATCTTCCTATGCTAAATTTTCACCTTCTAGAAGATTTTCCTGATTCCTCATTAATATTAGTGCCTTTTCTGAGATTATCTCCAATTTGTCCTGCATATATCTTATTTGTATGTAGTTATTTTCTGTGAACAGGATATATCTTTAGCCCTACCACTTTGCTATTCTCAACAATACAGTGATCCAAGATAACCTTGAAAACTCATGATGAAAAATGCTATTCACCTCCCAGAGAAAGAAATGACGTTGTCTCTATATAGACAGAAGCATATTTCTTCTTTCTTTCTTTCTTTCTCTTTTCCTTTCTCTATTCCTTCCTTTCTTTGAGTTTTCTTGCACAGAATAACTAATGTGGAAATATTATTAATGATCACACATTAGATTGCTTAACATCACAAGGAAGGGGAGAGGAGAAAAAGAGGTATATAATTTGGTGCCTAAAACTTTTTTTTAATATCAAAAATTATTTTACAAGGAAGTGGGAAAAATAAGACATTTTTAAAAAAGTGACATTCTACAATTAATCATATCTTTACCTCCAAAATAATTGAAACAGGTAGAATATATATGATCCCACTCTGCTTAATATTTACTGATAATGGAAAAATACCTTAGTTGGAATAGTAGGATACCATTTTGAAGACTTTTTTCTAACCAGGTGCCTTCTATCCATTCAGCAAGTATCATTCAAGGTTACTTGAATGATATTGAAACAGATAATAATATTGTTCAATTATTCTCTTAATAAATATGAAGTAAGGCACAAAAAAGGAGACGTTGCCTTATGCTCAAAGTATTTGCCACTGTAATGAAGGTGATACAGTGCAAAGTCCAAATGACGAAGGACTTTCTGAATGGTGAAGTCCTCTAGATGCTCCTGTTTGTAGATGACACTGTGATGGGAGAATTAAACTTTGTACTGACCCCAATGGCTCATGAAGTAAATAACATAACTACTGAAAAAGTTTAGCCTCCACACTCAGGGAAAAAAAAGTCAAGTGGGATAAAGAATGCCCTCTGCTAAGATTATGACCCATATTTGGAGGGATAACCTAAATAGATTGTTCATGAGTATTTATATTATAAGTTGAAAGTATAAATGGATTGACCTAGGCTCAGAATTAGAAAGGAAAAAGAGAACAAAATGGAGTGTCTTCAAAAAACAAAAAAGTTCCTTTAATAATCCTACCACCTCCCAGAAACAAAGGCTTATTTATTTAACAACAATATTGTGCCAAAGTTGACCTATGCCTGTGATACGTGGTACAGTCTCCAATAAATTGAAAATGATGAGATTGAGAGTTATATGGTAGATTTGTGAAGACTACAACATATAACCAGTGAAATAGTTTGAAAGATAAAGGAATAAATGAGGTCATCAGGAAAAATGCAAAGAGAAAATGGTAATGTGATAAAAGGGAGGAATGACAAGGACCCAGATAGAATGTGGCATCCTCATGATGTCAAGAGAAATCAGGAAAGGCCTGTAACCCTTTGTGTTGAAATTATGAGAAGCCATAGACAAGAATAACAAAAGACGGGCAAATATGGATGGATTATGATCTATAATTTTAATATTTTGAAGGAACACTCAACTTGATGTGATCATATATCCATGAGTAACTTATTTAGCCCAATCTTATTATTGTTTTGTTTTTTTTTTTGCTGGGATAGAGAGGAGAATGTGCAGAATATAAATGTTAAATCTTATAATACATAAATGGAAAGAAAACATTTAGCTAAAAGTTGCAAACATGAGTTTAGTGACCAAAATAAAATTCCACCACAATATTTTTGTTACCCTTAATATGTCAAGAAAATAAAAAACTTACACTTTACCTCAAATTACTAACTTCAACTCTGAACAATTCATTAATTCAACAACTAACAACCTATTACATGAAAAGTATGAATTTAAAATAATGATCAATGCTAAAAAAAACCTTAATATTAAATAATAAATAACAGTAAATTCATAGCATGTTGAATAATCGATCAAATAATTAAAAATTATTAAGTGTTTACTAAATCCCATGTTCTATGCTAAGGGAGTCAAAAAGAAGTAAAGATAATTCCTGCCTTTGAGGAGCTCACCATTTAGGGAGACAACAAACAAGCAAATATAAAAATAAAAGAGGCATATAGGATAAATAGGATATGACTGAGAGGAAATGCACTAGAATTGAGAAGTTGAGAACATCTTCCTATGGAAGATTAGATTTTTTTTGTTGGGACTTAAGTAAGAGAAACCATGAAATTAGAAAGCATAAATAAAGAGAGAGCTACTGGGGAAAACCAGAGAAAATGCCCAGAGCAAAAAAAAATGAAATACCTTGTTTATAAAACATCCAGGAGCCTACAATTACCATATCAAAGAATACATGTTGGGGAGTAGAGTATAAGAATACGGGAAAAATAAGATGTGTCTAGGTTATAAAGGGCTTTGAATACCAAAAGAGCATTTTCTATTTTTTCTTGGAGGTGAGAAGAAGATAAGTAGGGGGATGACATGAGCAGACTTGTGTTTTAGGAAAATCACTTTAGTGGTTAAAAGGAAGATAAATTGTTATGGGAAGAAACTTGAAGGTTATTACAACAGGTTATTACAACAGCAAGTTGTTACAACAATCCAAGTATAAGGTGATGAGTATCTATAGCAGAGTGATAAGAAGGAGATATATTGAAAAAGTATTACAAAAGTAAAATCAAAAGGCCTTGGTAACAATGTAAATATGATGGAAGGGAAGAGTGGGGAATCTAGGATGATTCTTAGGTTATAAGCTTAATGGACTGGAAAAATGGTGTTGCTTCCTACAATAGGGAAGGTAGAAGGGAAGATGGTTTAGGAGGAAAGATAATGAGTTCTGTTCTGAACATGTCAAATTTAAGACTTCCATACAGTTCAAAGCATCTGAAAGGCAGTTGGAGATGTGATACTGGAGGTCAGCAGACAGAATGGAATAGGAAAGGCAGATTTAAGAATAATCAGCATAAATTAAGTCAACTCTGAGATACCACTACACACCTGTCAGATTGGCTAAGATGACAGGAAAAAATAATGATGAATGTTGGAGGGGATGTGGGAAAACTGGGACTGATGCATTGTTGGTGGAGTTGTGAATGAATCCAACCATTCTGGAGAGCAATTTGGAATTATATTCAAAAAGTTATCAAACAGTGATCCAGCAGTGCGACTATTGGGCTTATATCTCAAAGAGGGATAGAAAGAAGGGAAAGGGACCTGTATGTGGCAAAATGTTTGTAGCAGCCCTGTTTGTAGTGGCTAGAAACTGGAAAATGAATGGATGCCCATCAATTGGAGAATGGTTGGGTAAATTGTGGTATATGAATGTTATGGAATATTATTGTTCTGTAAGAAATGACCAGCAGGACAAATACAGAGAGGCTTGGAGAGAATTACATGAACTGATACTGAGTGAAATGAGCAGAACCAGGAGATCATTATATCCCTCAACAACGATACTGTATGAGGATGTATTCTGATGGAAATGGATGTCTTCAACAAGAGAAGATCTACTTCAGTTCCAATTGATAAATGATGGACAAAATCAGCTACACCCAGAGAAGGAACACTGGAAAATGAATGTGGACCACGTGCATTTTTGTTTTTCTTCCCAGGTTATTTTTACCTTCTGAATCCAATTCCTCTTGTGCAACAAGAGAAATGTATGTATCTGCACACATATATTGCATCTAGGATATACTGTGACATATTTAACATGTATAAGACTACTTGCCATCTAGGGAAGGGGGTGGAGAGAGGGAAGGGAAAAGTTGGAACAGAAGTGAGTGCAAGGGACAATGTTGTAAAAAATTATTTATGCATATGTTTTGTCAATAAAAAGTTATAATAAAAAAAAGAAAAATCAGCATAGAGATAGTAATTAAATCTATGGGTTCTGAAGGATCCCCAAGTGACTTCACTGTAAATCATCTATAGTTAATAGACTTTTGAAATGAAACTGAAAGAATGAGAAACTGACCTTTAAAAATGACAGAAAACTTACAAACCTAATGTCCATATTCTTAACTCATGAAATAATTTTCATTATCATATGTTAATTATTTCTAAGTTCTAAACTTCTGGTCTGTAAAAAGCATACTTTTTCCTTTACAATGGCAAGACTATATATCTATGAGTATCTGTAGCAATATCACCACAATCTAATCCAACAAGCATTTAACTACTTACTATTTATAGGACATTGTGCTAATAGCGTATTCCTTACCTATGAAAAACAGTCCCTCTCCTTCAAGGAATTTATCTTCTACGGGGAAGATACAAATTATGAGCTGACACAAAAATATAATTTGAGAAGGAAAAGAAAACAAAAGGTGGGAAAAAGTTTCTTACAGAAAGTAGTAGATGAACTGAACCTTAATGAAGTTTATCAGAAGCAGAGACAATAAGAAATAGCATTTCCTTGAAATCCTTTGCAAAGTCACAGAGATGGAAGTCAAGATTCTGAGTTCAGTAAATAAGAACAAGTCATTATGACCAGAAGGTAGTAAGTATAAGAAAATTAATGTGAAATAAGTCTAGAAGAAAGTTGGGATTAAATTGTGAAAGATTTTAAAAACCAAGAAAAGGGGACAGACATCTTGAGAGAATAAAAATTAAGCAAAGATTAAGCAAAATAACTAGATATGGAGGGCAGTGGATGTGGATGAGTTTTTCACTTGATCATTTTTCATCTTACAAACTTTTTTGAGGTATCAAAGAACACAATGGAATGCTTGATAAATAACTACAGATAAATTTCACTTTAAAACACAGTCACTTAAGGTCCAATTTGTAAATCTGACCAAATATAGCAATCACAAAATCAAACATGTTTTATTTTGACTCAGAACTATTATCAGTCAACACTTATTAGATAAAGAAATTAGATGAACCTCTTTAATTTAAACTTCATTAGGATCAATGTATGTCTAAAATTTATCAAATAACACACAACTTAATTTAATGGGTTACTAATATTTTTATTATTTAATGATAATCAAAGACAAGTAGTATTTTTTAAGCTACTTGAGAAAGCACTTCCAAATAGGTCTTTCAAGAATGACACTCTACTAAATAACCAGAATAGTAGTGTGGGGGTATAATTGTTTTCATTATTCCCTGGAGTAAAAAAAACACTCAATGAAAAGGGAATTTTATTATATATTTTGGCATGTGTTTACATGTCTGTATATCTCCATCTATAAGAATGTGTAGTGTTAAATTTGGAGAAATTGTCATATATGTGCTATACAGATAAAGGCAAAATATTCCCATTTGAAAATGCTGACTCTATTATGTATTGGCACCAAAAAATAAATGGGAACACACCACTCTGAAATTACAGTAAATATCAAAAGGAAAATTTGATTCAATATACAAATACTCATTTTGCATATTCTTCCAGAACACTTTTAACATATAAACTATAATTTCCATTCAACTTAAAGATATAAAAAAGCATAAGTTAGCAATTGTACCTCTCATAGATGGTTTTTAGTGTCATTTGATCTGGAACACCTTCAGTTTCCTCCAAATACAATATGAGCCATGAAGTTCGGTAGGGCCACTGCTCTGTGATGTTGATCCAGCTAGCAAGCCTGTCCCAGTTGAAACTAATTTGATTGGCTCTCAATAATCGTCCTATAGAATATGAAAGCATAACATTTTGTAAATTAACATAAGCAGAAGCCAAAAAAAAAAAAAAAAGAGCAAACTGTCCAAGAGACAAATTAGATTATTTAACTTTGCTCTAAATAAAGTGGAACACCAAGTATGTTCACACAATGATTTTATCTTCTTTAAGTAATTATTTGACTATAAAATAACCTCATTATAGATATTAGGCTAACAATTTTTTGGGAGATACTTTATACATGCACATGAAAACCAAGATCTCATAAATCTGTATGAAAAAAGTTTTCTTATGTTCACTCCAGAACTGTAATAGCCTAAGCTTTCCTAAGATCATGTGCATCTTGCTGTACATTTCAAGAACCCTAACACTACTTACTTTAGATATGATTCACATATGATACATATATGTAGCAAGTACAAACTGGATTTATGAGAATAGGTTATGCTAATTAATAAAGTCATTTAGATACATAAATCTCTGGTAATTTAAAGACTGAAATTCATAAATAAAAGATTTTTGTTTTAAATTAAAAAAAAAAGATAAGATCCTGAAAAAACAAATAAACAAATAATAATATGTAATAAACAAAATAAAATAAACAAATAATAAAATAAACAAAAAATAAATTAATATAATAAATAAATAATATAGATAAATAAATAAATAAAAGTAATGAAAATCAATCAATTAATTAATTAATTAAATTAAAGAAATTAAATAAAGAAATAAACAAAACCACCACAATGAAAATGAACTCCATAGATATTATGCAGAAAACTTAAAGGATTTAAGTATATTACTACTCTGGCACTTAGAAATGAAATGATTAGGAAAAATATTTGCAGGTAAATAATTCTGATACAGTACTTATTTGCATGTTGTTTATACTATAGAAATGTGTTAAGGGCCAGAACTCTGAACTTGAAACAAAGGATTCTTATAAGGTGCTAAGTCAGTGGAACTGATAGAGACAATGGTTATTTAGTTTAGCATGGTTCAGTGTGACTGATTTAATCTTATAACAAATCATTGTTTCCTAGTGATATAATGACTGGTTTATACTCAGTGTAGAGCATATAAGCTGGGAGCCTCAGCCAGGATTCATTTGGAGAGATTCAGAGGGCAGAGAAGCAGCTCAAGCTCTCAGAACCAAGGAGAAATAGGCTTTTAAGAAAGCTTTCCTGGGCCCCAGGAAAGCAGACAAGACTTTGAAAGAGATAATAAAGGATTTGGACTTAAAACACCTGGCTGTTCTTGTGGAGATTACTCGAACTGAAAGGAAGACTGCTCCAGAGACCCCCAAGAAAACTGAACCAGAGAACATTACAGATATGACTCAATCATGTGTAATATACCTGCGTATATACCTGTGTATGTGTATATGTGTATTTACCCAGGCATAATTTAATGCAAAAAAAAAAAAAAAACCCTCAGACTGTTTCATTTTAAAGCTTTAATTCTTAATTTCTCTTAAATGACTCTGAAGTTATCCTTTAAAATTTTATCTAAAACAATCTTCACCTTTAAAAATAAAAATAAAATTTGCTAAGTGTACACCCTAATGAAATTGCTGTATACACCTTTAAAAAAAAAATCTACTTTACTATTTACTAGCAAACTGTCTCTTCTTCATTTCTGCATCTCTATGATACAAAAGCATAGACTGCCTACATGAAAACTCACTTTTGCTAACACTATATCCTAATTACTTTATCTCTTTCTACATTGGACATATGCCTCCCATTTCCCTAATACCCATTAAACTACACGTCCACTGAGCCCTGTGGAATTTCTCAAGAACAATTTAACAAACTGTTTCTTAAATAAAATTGTTCTTTTCAAACCCTTTTCAGACATAGAAACTAAATGACACTTCATCCCTAACCATCCTCTCTAGTACTAGATACAGCCTGTGTATACCTCTATGCAATGGGGCTATGGGTAAGTCAGTATACTTCTTCAATCATGAAATATTTATTAATTTCATTATTAATTATGAATTTTATAATAATTAATCACTAATTGATTTACAAAGGTTATATGTCATTTGATCCTCACAACAACTTTTAGAGGTAAATACTGTTATTATTCCCTTTTTACATATGAGGAAATTGAGATAAATAGCATTTAAATTATTTGCCCAGAGAATTAGTGAATAATAAAAAAAATTACTTTGATAAAGTCAAGAGCTACCTAGAATTAGAAAACTTAAATTTATGATAAATACAGATAGCACAATAGCATGATTTCATGCAGTTCTATTTAGCAACATATGAGATGGAGTAAAAGAGACAGCTAGTAGGAGCCATTCACAGTTGTGATTCAATAAGGAGACATGGGATTTGACTGTAGAGGATACTGTAGTGTCTGAACTAGTTAATTAAAAGACAGAGAGGAAAGGGAAGTCAAAGTAAAGGTAATGGCCTGAGAAAGTACTGAGAAGTATAAGGATTGGAAGTTATTTTGAAAATAAAGGATATAAGAAGAGGTAATAAAGAAGAATGAGATAAGATAAAGGAATGCCACAAGGGTGGTGAGACTAGAGTGTAACTATACTTATGTGTAACTGAGGTGGAAAGGAAGAGTTGGTCATGGATTTAATGAGATAGTAAGATGGTTAACGAACTATCAACATGTAGGCTGAAGTCCCATGGTAAAAGATGCAAACAGTTGTAGAAGAGCAAAAGTCAGTGAATCAAGAACTTGAGAAAGGAAGAATAATGAGCTTAAGGCACTATGATTTTGAAGCAGTGAAAATGGTATTAAGAATAACTTCCACTGCATTCTCAACAATCTTTTAAGTACCCTTATATTGTGTAACTTTAACTTGTTTCTGAAAAAATCATTTGAAATTATCAAAGATTATTTCCTATGCTAAAGAAAACAAATAAAAGTCTCACCTGTAACAGAAACAATATTAAGTAGTCTTCGCATAATCTGAGGACTGATATCACTGAACCAGTCTTCTGTCACCAATAGCTTTGTAAGATCAAAAGACATCTGACGCGTAATGGACCGCTGCATCTGTCTTCTTCGGTAAGTATCCTATAAACAACACAATGCAAAAAAGAATTCATTCATACAAGTCTGAAAATCTTGAAAAAGAAAATAGTGAAAGGGACAGGGCCTGGATATGCCCTTTCTCTGGTATGAGAAATTTTTTATAGGACTTTGTTTCAGGCGAAGAAACTCCACAAATGCCAAATTGACACCTCCTATGCATTAATAGTCTTAGAAAATTGTCTTGGGCAAAAGAAATTGTGATTCATCCAGGGGTGATAGACAGTATGTGTCAGAGGCAAGACTTGAATTCATGCCCTCCTGGCTTCAAGGCTAGATCTCTATCCACTATGCTATGATGCCCACCTCTCAAAAAAAGAAAATATATTGATCAATACTTTATTACCACAAAAATTCAGATTCTCAACCAAAAAAAATGATCAAAATAATTATAAAAATGATACACTAGCAGGGAAAGTATGTTTTCGTTGAATAACAAAAGTGTTTTGTGAAAAATTAGCAATCTACTCCATCAAATTTTATGGTTTTGCTACTTATACTTTCAAATATAGGTGTAACTCAATTTACAGAGCTATGTTAATATAACATGTATATACCCAAATGTGTAAAAAGACATGTCTTATAACCATCAAAGAAGCTGATTTTTTTTAAATTTACCCCTTTATTTTTATTAAAGCTTTTTATTTTCAAAACATATGCATGGATAATTTTTCAACACTGATCCTTGCAAAACCTTGTGTTCCCCTCCTTCCCATCCCCTCTCCTAGAAGGCAAGTAATCTAATATGTTAAACATGTTAAAATATATTAAATCCGATATATGTATACATATGTATGCAATTATCTTGCTACACAAGAAAAAGCAGATCAAAAAGGGAAAAAATAGGAAGAAAACAAAATGCAAGAAAACAACAACAAAAAGAGTGAAAATGCTAAGTTGTGAAAAACTGACTCTTTAAAAACACAATAATTGTACCCTAGCTTGTCTGACTTTTGAAGTTCAGATTTTCCCTTTAAATGTAAATAAGATTTATTATGTGCTTATTATTTGATTTTATCTAAAACAGGTTAAACTATAGCTAATTCCACTCACTTTGAGTTTATAAATAATGCCTTATTCTAATCATTCAAAGCATTTTTTCTCAGCACCAGAAATCAAGTCATTTTTAAACATAAAATTAAAAAAACCACAATAAGATCATAGGATCACAGGATCAAATTTAAACCTGGGGGGAATATCTATGCCATCTAATCCAGTCCCTTTCATTACCATTCAGAAGATAAGGCTGGGATTTAGAAAATTTAAGTGATTTATTTGGTCCAGGTCATACAGAGAAGGGTCATAAGCAAGAAGGGGCAAAATTCAAACGTGGACCCTTTGATTCTGTAGTTTGAACTCATTCCACTACCTACACTGCCTCTTACCAGTAGTAACCATTTGTACAATATCAAGCAGTAAATTAGAGGTAGACAAAGTGGTAAAACAACAATCAGGGAGAAGGGGAAGGAAGAAGGGAATAAGCATTTATATATAGTACTTTCTATGTTCCAGACACTGTGTTAAATTTTTTTTACAAATATTATTTGATCCTCATAACAACTCTGAGGGGTTGGTGCTATTAATGTCCTCATTTTACTGTTAAGGAAACTAAAATAAACAAAGATTAAATGTCTTGCCCAGGATCACATAGTAAATGGCTGAAGCTGAATTTGAACTCAGGTATTTCTGAAAGGGGATTTGGAGAAAGGGAATGTCAATTGCAAACTTTATCATATGATGACACGATATTCCTACTTACTCTGCCTATACCAAATTTCACTCCCTAATGCTGAACAAGTAATAATTTTAAAACTTACGTATAAGTCAAATTTTATGACACTACTTTGATCTGAAGAAGACAATGAAAGGGGGACATGGGAAATGAAGAAGAATGCTGCAATCAAGATCCTTGACCGTATTTTGTTATACTTATTCAGAGTTTGAAATTACTATAAGGTACTATAGGTAAACTAGTCATATCCTAAAGAACTATGAGAAATATTCTTTCCAATTGCTACTGCTTGACTTGCTGCAACCATATGATCCCAAAATGCTCCAACAATAATACTTCCCTCAATCTTGAAATTCTCTTTAGTTTCCAACTCTTTATTACCTTATGTGTTTTGTCTTCTCAAACCAGTGTGGAAAAAAAATAATTGCTCATCTTTGCTTAAGGTGAATGAAGATGGTTCTGTATCTGTAATATGGTTCTTCTCTAGCAGCTAAAACTATTAAAGACTGCTTTGGCCAAATAAGAAAAATGTTCAGTGTTGAATAAATTCTACAATAAGCACTGTTGATTAAAGGATTTGGCAAAAGTCATATAAAGTGGTCTAGAAGAGGGCAAGGTCTCTAGCAATGTACAGAAAAGGAGAAAAAAAAAATCTCCTAGGCATCAGGTAAAGGAGGAAAGCTGGGAGGCAAAGAAAAAGCAGAACAACCGTTGTATTACATCCCTTACGCTGGTTTTATTTTTTTTCTTGAAACTGTTTTAAAGAGTACATTGTATATAGAGAATTGACTCTAATTTATAAGAAATCAAGTCATTCTCCAATTGATCAAAGGATATGAACAGACAATTCTCAAAGAAATTGAAATTATTTCTAGCCATATGAAAAGATGCTCCAAGTCATTATTAATCAGAGAAATGCAAATTAAGACAACTCTGAGATATCACTACATACCTGTCAGATTGGCTAGAACGACAGGGAGAGATAATGTGGAATGTTGTAGGGGATGTGGGAAAACAGGGACACTGGTACATTGTTGGTAGAATTGTGAATGAATGCAACCATTCTGGAGAGTGATTTGAACTATGCTCAAAAAGTTATCAAACTGTGCATATACTTTGATCCAGCAGTGTTACTATGGGGCTTATATCTCAAAGAGATCTTAAAGAAGGGAAAGGGACCTGTCTGTGCACGAATGTTTGTGGCAACCCTCTTTGTAGGGGCCAGAAACTGGAAACTGAGTGGATGCTCATCAATTAGAGAATGGCTGAATAAATTGTGGTATATGAATATTATGGAATATTATTGTTCTGTAAGAAATAACAAACAGGATGATTTCAGAAAGGCCTGGAGAGATTTGCATGAACTGATGCTGAGTAAAATGAGCAGGGCCAGGAGATCATTATATCCTTCAACAACAATACTACAGATGATCAATTCTGATAGACGTGGCCATCTTCAGCAATGAGAGGAACTAAATCCATTCCAATAGAGCAGTAATGAACTGAACCAGCTACACCCAGCGAAAGAACTCTGGGAGATGACTATGAACCACTACATAGAATTCCCAATCCCTCTATTTTTGTTCGCCTGCATTTTTGATTTCCTTTACAGGCTAATTGTACACTATTTCAAAGTCCAATTCTTTTTGTACAAAATGATAACTGTATGGACATGTATACATATGTTGTATTTAACATATACTTTGACATATTTAACATGTATTAGTCAACCTGCCATCTGGGGGAGGGGCTGGAGCGAAGGAGGAGAAAAGTTGGAACAAAAGGTTTTGCAATTGTCAATGCTGAAAAATTATCCATGCATATAACTTGTAAATAAAAAGCTATGATAATAATAAAAAAAAAGAGTACATTGTGCCAAATGCACCTGGATAGGGGATAGAAAGAAATTACTAAAGAAGAGAGCAAAGGAGTAGAAAGAGCAAGATGAGTCCTCTATAAGTATACAGTAGAACTGAATTACTATGGCTCTACACTTAATCCCTGAAAGTTAAACTGAAGCTGCTACAAGGAAATCCAATGATGTATTTCATTTGAAAAATAATAATTCAATAGCTATAAAAGCTTTAAATAATCTTTTACCTTTGTTTCTTATATATTATTAACAACAGAGAAGTCTAACTAAAAGCAACTATCTTACCCGTCTATTGAGGGCTGTCTTGCTGCCAAGTTTGGTCATTTCCCCAAGACTGTTCTGGGAAACTCTTCTGTCAGCATCTTCATGTAATCCTTAAAATAATTTACAAAGACATACAATTTAAACACCAAAATACTTCTGTTACTTTAAGTATGAAGTCACAACTCTCCAAAGCATTTTTAAGTTAAAAATATTTTTTCAAATTCAAAAAGAATTTTAGCTGTTCTAAGAACTTTAATATTTTAGAGGCCTGATTTTTACCTGTGCTATCAGAACATACAACCTCTCCATTTGTAGTGGCAGTTACGAGAAATTTTCTTGCACTGCTTAATCCACGACTATTAAGGAAAACAGGCAAATGAACTATATTGCGCATGTAGTCATGACCATTTATATTTGAATCACGAAGTACACTGTTGAGGTTCTGGTTAATTGCCTTTATAATTATGTGTGGGTCACTTGCAAAAATAGCAATGAATGGACCTTTTGAAAACAGAATTCGAACCTGAAACAAAAGAGAAGTTTACATATAAATATATATTTTTTAAACATATTCACACACACACACATACACACATATATAGGCTACATTTGATACAAATTAATTTAATAAGTAACACTATACTGGGTAAAAAAGTATTATGAAAAGCAATAGGAGGTATCATTCATATCTCTCAAGATGTTATACTCTATATGAGATAAATAAAACATTGTCCTCTTGAGGGAGCTAGATTACTGGGCCTGAATATCAAGAATACCTAGTTAAAATATGAAGCCAAAGACTAGATCTATGACCTTGAATAAGATACGATTTCTTTTTTACCTCAGTTTCCTCGAGTGTATATGGGGGAAATCGCAGACCTACCTTCTAGGACCATTGTGAGGACCAAATAATATCTATAAAATGTGTTTAGCACAGTACCTGGCACATAGAAAGTGTTTTCTAAATATCTGTTTCTTTCTTTCTTCTCTTTCTTCCTGTTATTTCCTTCCTTTTCTTTCCTTGAGATCTCTAAAATGCTGCCTGACAGTGATACAACCAATATAAATCTCTTTGAGAAGCACTGTTGGTTTTTAGAAGTTAAAAGATCCAAATTCAACTCCCAATAAATACTAGTATTTATTAGCAGTGTGACTAGAGAAAACTTACTTTATATTTCTGAGCCTCAGTTGCATGCTCTGTAAAATGGGGAGACACTTTTTACTTACAATTCTAGACTTATTGCAAAGCACTTTGCAGACCTTAAAGTGAGCTCTTGTTATATATTTAAGACTTGTTATGTGCTGCTAGGAATGCTAGCTATACTAGCTAGTGCTAGGAATATATTATTCTATCTACTTCATCTTTTGAAAATCACTCATTTTCCAAAGCTCAAATCAGATTCATGGTCATAAAGACTTCCTCAAAACCAACCAGATATTTCACGGTAATTTTTTTCTTTTGTATCTCTTTAAACCTTTATGTAACCCTTAGCATTATAATTATCTTTATTATTTGGGCTTAACAAAGTGTTGGTATTTGAGGAGAGACATTCATCTTCTCACTTGTTTTTCTTTCCATCTTATGTTATTATTTCATTAATTAAAATGAATTTTAAATGAATGAAAATTAAAATAAAGGAAAATATCCAGGAGGAAAAGAATTCTTACTTTAAATCAAGCAGGAATTCTTAACTTTGGATCTGTATTCTTTTATTAAATTATTATTTTGAGAAGTGTATTTCAAAATTAATTAGTTACCTTTGTAATCCCATATATTTTATTTTATTCATTTATTCACTTTATTTTGAGAAAATGAGCTAGATAATTCCAATCTTTCCACAATACCAAAGGGATTCATCCCACAAAAAATATTAAGAACTCTTACTATAAATCTAACAATAAAATGAACCAAAAAATGCAAAATTTGCCTAAAGTTCCTAAATATAAATTTATGAATTTTGATATGTCTGGAATAATTAATAGTTCTAGACACATTTTCAATTTTTTTACTTGGGGTTTATCGTAAATATACATGCAATTTGAATAAAGTATTAGAAATATATATTATTAAAAGTCAGGCATCATCTTAATTGACATTTTATCACTAGTAGAAAAGTCTGAAGCTAGCATCAAATTTTCTCAGGTTGGGTTTTTTTGGGGGAAGGGAGAGAGTAAAGAAGGGGTAATGGGTAGACCTTCTTCAAGTACATCATTCTTTCTTCAAGTACACCATTCTTCCTTCTCCTCTCCCTCTTTTTCATATACAAATTGCTATATGATTTTGTCCCTCCATAGTTATTTTTATAGCCTTTTTCTCAACTAGACAGGATAAGCATTGCTTCTTACTCATATTTATGGTGTTTTATGCTATTACTTAATGTGTCCCATTTACTAAGAGCATTGGGATTCCCCATTACCACCTCCAGTTCTGTTGACAATTATGTATGATAACGCAAAGAAACTCCCAGAGAAAGACTTCAGCCATTTCTATCACACATCTTCATCAGACTTAAAATATTAGTTGTAAAATCAGAAAGTAACTTAGAGGACATCTAGTTTAACAGCTCCTTTTTACAGAGAAAGAAATTGAAGTTCAAAGAGTTTTAAGTGATTCATCCAAAGTCACAGAATCAATGAACAGCAGAGCGAGAATTCAAGTACGTATCCCCCTGACTCCAAATTCATTTCTCTGCATCACACTTGTTTTTTTCAGCTGTCATATCTACTATAAGATCTATTTTTACAATGTTAAATATTTTAACTTGATATTTCCACACCAGAAATGCTATCTTATATTACTATATTGAGAAATCAAAACCATGCAAAGAGCTGAAAATTACTCACTAAAAAAAAGAGGATTTAAATTGAAAAGAACACACAATACATCCCTTGGCATCTATTTAATGAAAAACTCTCAAATTTATTTCAATTAAAATAAGATCAAATTTGGTTTCTATAGTCAACCACCAAGTACATAAAACTCTCTGAGTAAATTAAAATGACTGAAAACATACTGTGTCCAGCATCTGTAGGACTTTGTCTTGCTCACAAGCATCCAGCCCATCAATGATGACCACTAATCTTGTCTGATTCTGAGTGAAGCTATCAATAGTTTTTGCCATTCTAGCCATCAATTCCACTTCACATTTCAGAACCTGAGAAAAAGAAAGCATTTAAGTTATAATGAAATATTTCATAAATGAAAGTTGTTTTATCTTAATATTAATGCAAAATAATCCAGTAAACCAATACAGACTTAGAATCTAGAATTCTAACTTTAAGTTCTGATTCTCATTCATGACATTAAATAACTTTGATCAAGTTACTTTGAGGGTGGAGCACAGGGTCAGTGGTAGTGACAGTGAGATGGGAGAAAGAATCCAAGGAATTCCTCAAGTAGTGCTGGAGATAGGAACCATCTGACAGGTACCATCCAATGTCCAGATCTGGGGCACAGATCTAGAAATGCAGAGCAATAGCTGATATTAAGCAAAGGACCCCAAGATAAATAATGCACACAAATTAATTCCAGAAAATGAACTTGAGTGGCTCTGAGCCCACGATCAAAGAAATGACTCAATTCGAACTTTTAGACTACATTACAACAAAGACCAGGGTAGGAGACGAAGACCAAAGGGGAGCCAACAGCTCAGTCTCTCTGAAACTGCAGAACCTCTTAGAAGCAAACAATGATTGAGGCTAGCCACAATCTACTGAAACTCAACTACATATAAGCCAATATGACCTAAACCTGAGACAAGAACTTCCAGAGCTCAGACAAGAACATCTATGAACAAACCTCCCTGGATCATATTACTTTAAAAGAATAAAACTTTGCAAAGATTCCTTTGGATTGAGCCATGAAAGTGTCAAACTCAATGAGCTTACATTCCAACAGAAGTACAGATTAATACATACAAAAGAAAAAAGTTAACTGGGAAGAAAAAAACAATAGAAGATAGAAAAATAAGGAATATTTTCATATTCCTTAATAATATAAGTAGTGAGGTTTGAACTGAGCTTCAAAGAAAGGAAAAATTCTCAATGACAGAGATGAGAAAAGAGTATATTCCAAGGTAACAATTAAAACAAAGTCATAAAGATGGAAATAGAGTGTGTATGTGTGTGTGTGTATGTGTGTGTGTGTGTATGAGAAATAGCAAGACTAAAAAAAGAAATGTATATGATAGCTAGAAAGATCAGTTGAGATCAGATAGTAAAGGGCATTAAATGTCAAAAAGGGAATAATTTACATAGATATTAGAAGTGATAGTCACTGTTGTGAGTGTCAGGGTCAAACCTAGGCAAAGAAAGATCAGAGATGGAGAGATCAATTTTATTTGCAAAAGTTTAGGAAAACTGTAATGAGAGCCAGAACTAGTGTGAGGGCTGTGTAAACAAAGAGAAGGGAATGTTTGTAAGAGATACTGTAAAAGAAGAATTGATAAGAATTGACACATGTTTAGATATGTGGACTATAGTGTGAGTATAGAGGATGACTACAAGGAAGTGAATCTTCATGACTGGAAGAATAGCAGTAACCTCAATAGAAAAAGGTAAATTTAGTTGAAGGAGGTTAAAGAATACTATCTTAAATACTGAGTTTGAGGTATCTATAGAACATAAAATTCAATAGGTCAGAAGCCAGCTGGTAATGTTCTGAGACTAGAAACTAAAGATAGAGGATATACATAGAGTTGCATATATAGAATGAAATCTATTCATCAATCCCAAAGTATTTACAAAGCTCTTACTAGGTACCAGGCACTGTGCAAAATGATTAGAATACAATGACAAAAATGAAATAGTTCCTACCCTCAAAGAGCTCATATTTTATCAAAGAAAACAACATGAATTTACAAATACATATACAATAAGTTGAGAGGAAAGAACAATAAAGAAAGGAGCTAAGGAAATTTAGAAAAGTTTCATATAAACACATCTTAAAAAGGATCTGTGTAGTGATTATAACTGCACTCAGTGGATGGGAGATATCAAGAGGCAGTGTTGCAGTATTCCCACAATTAGGGAATATACCTGAATTTAATTCCAAATGAAGTTAAAAGTAAAATTTTTTAAATTCACAAAATGTTTTAAACACAGCTGAATGCTTATAATTCTAGAAATTCAAAAACTAAAGTTTTTACTATAAATATAAATATACATGTTTATTTACCTTCATGAAACCTTCACTTTTCAACTTGTGCAATTTGGTGGCAGCTTTATGAAGACGTTTACGCTGAGAATTTAGGATAGAATCTAGTACTTTCCACCAAGTACGACAGTTTAAGATGAAGGCCAAACCAACAATAGATGCAATTGATATAAGAATAGCATTCACTGTCATATGTTTTTGGTCAACTCTAAATATAGCAAGGAGAGTGATTCCAGCAATAATACATCCCAAGATGAAAATGAAGATAACAAAAGATGGGAGGCAGCAAGTTTTCTTCCACTTTTTTTTCCCTGTAAGACATAAAAAAGTTTCAGCCATTATTTATGCTTCTATTGTCTAGATAATGTAATTCAATAATCAAAGTACAATAAAAATTATTAGGTACAAGATAATATGCTTTGAGGAATTTAAAATACATATAAAAAGAAAAAAAAAGAAAAACATTATGTTAATAACTATCATGTTAAAACACAAAAAGAGAGAAACATAAAAGTTCTACCCTGTGTATCTTCAGTCTTGAATACTCGAAAAAGTCTTGTGGCTAAGAAACCAAATTCCCTTTCACAAGCATCAGAAAGAGTTGCAATCATCTCAGCCAATGAAGTTTCTCCACCCACACTGGAGAGTCTATTGTAATCTGTAAATAAAAATCTTAAAAAAAAAAAAAAAAAAAAAAAAAGAGAAAAGAAAAAGAAATTTTGTCATTGTTAAAATAAAATTCAAATTATAAGTTATAAAGCAGTTGGATTATTTCACTGTCTTTTAATTAATATTTTTCCCTAAGTAAAAAAAAAAGTTTATGTTTTCAAACAGTTAAGGAAAATGTATAAGGTCTGAGAAATTGTATTTTTTTTTTTATTTTTGCTGAGGCAATTGGGATTAAGTGACTTGCCAAGGATCATACAGCTAGGAAGTATTAAGTGTCTGAGGTCACATGTGAACTCAGGTCCTCCTGACGTCAGGGAGGTGCTCTATCCATTGTGCTATCTAATCACCCCAAATCCTAAATTTAAAAAAAATTATCCATTAAGAAGAAAAAGATCACAAAATATTCAATGTGAGAGATGGCCTTAGGACCCATTTTGCCCAATTCCTTTATCTTTCTTAAAAAATGAAGCTCAAAAAGGTAACATGACCAGTAAGTAAAGAAATGACAATTGTTCATAGAATGGCTAGTAGTAGTAAAACTAGATGGAAAAAATAAAATTTTGTCTTTGGCTTAACCCTTTATCTTTGTTGAAATGTATGGTTTCGTTCCAGAGGGGAGTGAGGTATCTACATCCAGGAATGTATATGATGTTTAATTTTTTTTTTTTTTACTTTTAACTGAATATATGAATATAGTACAGTACTTCCAAGAAAAAAAAGAGAAACAAAAATCATTCTGCTTACCTGACTGGTAAAGCTTTTGTAGTTTGCTCTGGTAATTCAGGAGGGTTCACAAACATCAGTTTGAGGAGGAGTTCCAAGTAGCCAATATGTCTTGCCAACCTAGTGCTTACCACCCAGGCCCAATTCCAACTTTCTCCTTCCCTTCGGCCACCAAAGTAAATTACAACTGAAATATAAAAATGAACCCAGAGAAATCATTTTAGTTAATTAATTTCACATTCATTTCCCCAAGGAAGAAAATTCAAGTAGTCAGCTTTCATTCAATGGCTCACAAGTGAATTGGGTACTATGTTAGTTTTAAATGTAATGCCAACTTCCCCATACCATAAGTCCTGAGCCTCAGATCTATAGGCTCATTTAATATCAGCCTAAAAAAATCATAATTGGAACAAATTTATGATTCATATGATAGAACATATGTATAGTTGTTTTCTTGCAAATGAAGACAACACTCAGATGAGAAAAATTAGAGATTATTTTTATCTCTTATTTCAGGAAAAAATGCATAGTGATAGCCAGTGCTCTCCTAAACCAGAGGAACTATTCAATACTGCAGATAGAAAAAGATGACCTAATTTTATTTAAATAAAGTCTATGCATTAATGCATTGTTGGTAGAATTGTGAACTGATTTAATCACTTATCATAGAGCAATGTGGAACTATGCACAAAGAACAATAAAACCATGCGTACCTTTTGATTTTAAATGACATTACTAGGCCTGTATCCCAAGAGATATTTTTTATAAAAAGGAAAAGGAACTATATGTATAAAAGTATTTATAGCAACTCTTCTCAGGGCAAGGAAATGGAAAATGAGGAAAAAGAAAACTGGGGAATAGCTGAATTATGACATGTAATCACAAGAAAAACCATTGTGCTATATAAGAAATGATGAGCAGAATATTCTCACAAAAAGAAAAAGATTTCCATGAGCTCATGTAGAGTGAAATGTACTGTATACAAAGTAACAGCAATAATATATAAGATGATCAGCTGTGAATGACTTTATTCTTCTTAGCAATACAACGATTCAAGACAATTCTGAAGGACTTATGATGAAAAATGCTATCCATACCCAGAAAAAAGAACAACTGACTGTGTCTGAATACAGATTGAAACATACTTTTTTTTTTTTTACTTTATTTTTCTTGAGGGTTTTTTTTTGTTGTTGTTTTGTTTTGTTTTGGGGAAAGGGTATTGGGGAGAGAATATATGTTTTCTTCTGCAACATGACTTACGGGAAAATTTTGTACAGTTTCACATGTACCTTCTCAATAAGGGTTTGGGGTAGGGAGGAAGGAAGGGAAAGAAATTGGAATTCAAAGATTCAAAAACATACGTTAAAAAGTTTTATATGTAACTGGGAAAAATTAAATATTAAATTTTAAAAATTAAACAAAGTATAACAGAAACAAAACATAATAACCATAAGCCATTCTTATAACAATGCTTATGTCTAGATAAATGAAATTTTACATAGACTTTGAAAGCTACTGAAACCAATTAGAATACACCATTTCCCAAGCCAATTAATGCAATAAAAAATAGGAAACACGTATTTGTGGTTAAATTTTTTCTCACTCATACATACTATTATATTCAAATACTATACTATCAAAAATAGTATTTTTAACTTTCAGTGGAAAAAAATCAACATATCATATTAAGTATTTCAAGGAAGTCTGGCATGTTTTTCAATTGTGAAATGAATTAAAGCAAAGACTTACTAAAGAAAATATATAGGAGTGCCAAGAGGCTTAAAGCCACTGCTATTCCAAGTTTCAGGTCCACAGTAAAGGCAAGCAATAAACCCAACCCTCCACAAAGTAACAGTGTAAGAAATACTATAAGCCATGAGAACTGGAAAAGAGGTTCAATTTGTTGTCCTGCAAAAGTCTTCATCTCATCTGAAAGAGAAAAAGAATAAAACTATGAAGAATAGAAATAAACAGATATAAAAACATTTTGAAGTTCTAATGTTTTAAAAACTTTTGTAAAACACTGAAAAAATCTAAACAAGAGCATTTTAAAATTATTTTTAATGTCTCATTTTACATATTTTTTTTTCATTCAAGAAATTTATAAGTATTTCTCTTATAAAAACTGTGGTGTGCCAACTTTTAGAAAACATACCCTGAAAGCATGTGCAAATCTACCACTGATTACTTTCTTTTCCAATTTTTTGAGATTGATAGATTTCCCACTTCCCTAATGTACATTAAAAACCCATACAAGCACTCTCGATAACTTCATAATCAAGTTATATCTCCATCTATTTCAATAGGAGACAAATGTGATCAAGATTATCTGATCTACTTCAAATTGGAGAGGTGAAGCATTATTTATTACTTTTACCTGCCTAATGAAGATGTCTGCTGAATGAAGATCTTACTGAACAAGGGCATTTGGAAACAACGAATGCTGAATATTTTTAGTAAACGCCTATGTGACTTATTAAAGAAGGGTAATTAAATCTCAGTACTCTAGAATGATTTGATTGGTTCAGGCTACTGTGTAAAAGCTGAGCATGTACCAAAAAACAGACTTTAGCACAAAATGGAAAACTGGAAAAGGGAAATAAACGATGGGGATACCATGTACAATTAGTTGCAAATTCTCTCACACATACAGTGAGATATATAGAGGACCTGCAGAAGCCAAAAGAGTGATATAATAGAATCCACTAAATAGAAGATTAAGCTGTGAAGAGATAGGGACCTAAGGAATCTACATTATCAGATGGTTAGAGTTTCAGAATTCAAGCTTTCTAGAAGAATAATGTCAAGAATTCTTGCACAGAGGATCACACATCTGGTCCTGGAGCTTAGGGATCAACAAAGGATTGAATCCTGACTCAGAGATGCAAAACCCCAGACTTTTCCATCTGCTATTACCATGAATTGTTCTCCTGGTACAGGTCAGATGAAAAAAAGGATGCTTCTTTGAGATCTAGGTTTATTTCCTTCTGCAGAAAGTTCAAGTTCTTAGTTCCATATAGCTACAGACCTTTAGATGGTTAGGGTTAAAAGCGAGGGTCACCAAGATGTTGGGAGTGAAAGAAAGGGTGTCTGTTTTACAGCTCCAAATTCATTTCTCTCTTAGGGAAAATACAACCCTTCCATGTAGTACTGTAAAGCTAAAGCACAATACAAATCCCCAGGGTGAAAGGAAACAAGGGAAAGGGGAAAATACAAAAATTCTGGATGGGGACAAAATAAGCCAAAGTCAGTCAGTCAATTAACACTTATTAAGCACCTACTATTTGTCAGACACACAGCATTAAAAACAGGATTTAAAAAAAAGTCCTCACTTTCAGGAGATATGATCTGAAGCCAGTCCTAGATTGAGATACTACAATAGGGATTATAGTTTACTTTATAAAATCCTACATATAATTCTTCTCTTTCAAAATACTCTTTAATGATAGACTAAAAACCTACTACATAAACTCTTAGAAATGTGTTCTTAACATATACACACATAAAAATTATTTCAATCATTTTACCTTCTAATTTCTTGAGCAAAAAAGATTTCCCACTCCCCCACTGGGCATACAATCCCACACAAATGGGGGGTTGCATTGTTGGCTCACTAAGAATATCAGCCAGAGCACTGCTGTACAAGTCATAACCAAGCATGTCTCCATCAGCATCGGTAGGAGACAAGTGTCCTGTAAATTAAAAATATCACATAATTGTATTAAAAGATGATTTTGCATTTAGCATTTGAAAGTAATATGAAATATTAATACTTTTTTGAACTCATACAATCAAGGAAAACAAAAAAATTACCTTTCAAACAAAAGGAAAAAACAATTTAAAACAGCCTTCAAAAAAATTAAAAATTAAATCTAAATAAAGGAAGGGCTTTGAGAACTTTTATACTTAGAACTGTTTTCTGGATCTAGCTAGAAATATTAACAAATTGTGTTTAAAGCTTTAAATACTTTCAAAGTATATTTGAAAGGTCACATATGAATATTCAATTTCTAATGGTCATATTTTCCTATGTTAAAACCTTGCATATTTAATATTTCACAGAATATTTCAGTTATGCATCAATGTAAAAGTAGTTTGGGAACTTTTGTTCTGTAGATATAATATAGGAAGATTAATTAAATCAATCAATGAATATTTTTACACACACAAACACACATTCCTTGAAATATTTGGTTGCTTTACGCTTCATAAAGAAAATGCATTTCACTAAAGAAAAATAAACTCACTCTGACATAAAGCAATACTTACTGGCTCCAAATATTTGAGTCAAAATGCTTTTCTGATGGCTACAGTCAATGTTGTATGGTGTCTCTCCTGCTTTGTTTGGCCTATAAAGCAGTCGTCCATCTTTTGGATTTCTTAAAAGAAGTTCTGCTAGTTTCCGGCTTCTGCCACGAATGGCAATATGAAGAGGAGTATCTCCTTTCTATAAAATCATGACAAATATCTGAGATTTCATATTTTTATACACAATCAAACTTTACAAATTTCAAACTAAGAAAGAAACACCCTGATTTTAGTTAAAAGGATCATTATCTCTTTCATCTATACAAATACTTATTTTCATTTCCTCTCCAACCCCAAATTTTCTTCCTTTTAATAACTTCCTATCTAGCATATCAGAATTTTTCATGGTAACAACAAAGAAAAAAAAAACTAAAGAAAATCCAATTGGAACAAAGTATAGTTTTAGGGATTATAGAAACTCTATTACTATTTTTTCTTTCCACTTATATTTTTTTAGTCGATATGGATTTTGTCTCCTTGGTTCTGATTATATCATGCTGCATCAGTTGATATGTCTTTCCATGTTTTTCAAAATTCTTCATATTCATTGCTTCTTACATCCCATCACATTGATATATAACAATTTATTTAATATCTCCCTAATCAAAGAGATTCCACTTTTTTTCCAGGTCTTCACTACTACAACTATTTGTGCATTCCTGGATAATTCCAATTTGGTCATATTGAATAATATCTTTGGGCTATGCTGTTACAGTTTTTTCGCTAGGATTTCATTTAAAATTGTTGCAACAGTCATCCATTAGTAATGTTCTAGAAGTCTCTCTGCTAAACCCTTCCTGGTTTAGGTATTGTGAACATATTTTTTTCATAAACGGTATGTTGTAGGATACTTTCTTATCTTTGAAAATAATCTAGGTGCAATTTTCTTTAAATATTTGGTGAGATCCTGCTCTAAATTTATGGTAAAAAAGAATTTTCTTTTTTATTATTTCCTTCATTGTATACTCAATTTCATTTTCTGTGATTGTCATATTTTTTATGCCAATTACCAGCTTGTCTCATTCCCATTCTATTTTTTCCCTAATTCCATTCCTGGGAAATCCAGCAATGCTGTACCAAAGTTTAGAAAATATTAACTAGATCTGCTACAGACTTATGTTATCTAACCTTAAAAGGGCTTCAATTGCTATTTGGATAATACTTTCACACATCAGTTCTTTCAAACTTTTTTTATATTTCTCAAATAAATGATTCTAACCCATATCCCCT
Organism: Sarcophilus harrisii; assembly: GCF_902635505.1. Classification (NCBI taxonomy): domain Eukaryota; kingdom Metazoa; phylum Chordata; class Mammalia; order Dasyuromorphia; family Dasyuridae; genus Sarcophilus; species Sarcophilus harrisii. The sequence goes on from NC_045427.1 coordinate 194,214,327, forward strand.
TATCATCAGTAAATGATCTCATCTCTTACTTTAATAAAATTACCTGGCAAAAGTTCTTTATAGTCTTCTTTCCACTCCACTTATATAACCAGATCGTTCATTCCCTATACATTTAAAACATCTCTAATTTTATCGACTTTAATGTTTCTTTTCTTCTTTTTACAAGAAAGACACCTTTATTTTAATGGTTCACTAGTGTTCATCTTTTCTAATCACCTCCAGAACCTTACTCCTTTAATTAATCACTATGTTTGTGAGTTTTCATCTTACAAGTTTTCTTTCTTTTCGTACTGGTTCCTTTCCCTTTCTATAAAGATATATTTAAGTCTCTCTTAACATTTTAAAAAAAGTGTTCTTGCATGTCTTCAGCTACTCCCAAAACTACTTCTTTCACCAACAAATTTCTTTAAAAAAAAACACAACAAAAACAGACTAAAAAGAACCAGAAATTAGATCTAAAGAACAAGCCTTAGGGTTTTGTATTTTTTGCTTGTTCATTGTATGGCAGGAATTAAGGAGGCCAGGGAGTTACTATCAATCAATAAATATTTACAAAATACCTATTACATGCCAAGAACCATAGTAATCATTAGAAATACAAAGACAAAAAAGTAAGTAGCCACATGGTCTTAGGGAGTTCACATTCTCTCAGAGAAACATGTACACAATATCTCAAGAAGTCAGTGAAATAGAGAAATAAAAAGGGAACTAGAAGAATACAATTCCAGGGAAGCCAATTTGCTGCAAGAAATAGTGAAGTTTGAAAAAGGGCTGAAGAAACAGTATTGGAGAACCAGGAAGTCCTTCCTATTTCTGCAATTAATATCCTAGTACGTGAGTCCTTATAACCTCATGGCTAGACTACTGCTATTAGCTTCCCAAATGAATTCCATGTTTCAACAAAAAATTACTGCTATGAATATTTTGGTAAATATGGAACTTTTAATTTTGTTCTTGACCTCCTTGGAACATATGACTAGCAGCAGGCTCTTTGGATTAAATAGTTATCCAGACTTGAGAGCTACCACTTTGACTATGTCTCTTGGCCCCTCAAAAAACCAGTGTCTACCAAATAATTTCTAAATTCAATTTCTTGATATTCAAGATCCTCCACAATCCAAAACAAATTTACTTTTGACTTATTTAATGCTATTTCCTTATACAAGTCCAATTTTTTAGCTCGATTTAGACAACTCATACTATTCCTTTAATATACATGGCACTTTCATACCTTTCTCATTTTATCCATTCTGCCATGTCTTGATCCATCTTCATCTTCCTCCAACATTAATCTAAACTAACTCACCCCGTAAAACCAAGCTCAAATGCTTTCTCTGATTTTTCTGGACAAAAGTAATACTTCTAACCTCTGAATCTTTAAAATCTTAATCTGTACTACTCAGATGTCACCATCTTCTACTACAGATATTGTTGCAACCATTTCCTCCTATTTTTAAGTTGTTAAGGGTAAGGACCATCAATCAATATATAATGCTTTATTAAATACTTATTATTTTCCAGGAGCCTAGCACTGGGAATATAAGTACAAAGAACAACAACAACAACAACAACAAAAAGAATTCCTAAAAAAGTACTTAAATGCAAGGTAATTTGGGAAGAAGGGCATTAGAAGTTGGGGAGAGGAGAAATCAGGAATGACACCTTCATGCATTAGATGGTATTTAAAACACATCCTAAATTAAGAAAAGGAATCTGAAGTGGAAGCAAGGAGTGACAAATACACATTACACAAACAGTAAGCAAATATTTATTAATTTGGTCAATAATTGAATTGTCAATTAATCAAATATTTATTGAGTGCTTACACACAAAATGTTACTTTATCAAAGTTTCCAAGGAATAACTTTAATGAATATATGTAACAGTTTAAATATATGACTTGTTCACAATCAAAATATTCTTTAAGTGTTCTCTGACTGTAAGTTATTAAATGTAATACACATATCCTCCAATAATGTACCTTACTCAATGTCTTATCACAATTTGGAAATGACCTTGGGTTCTTGAAGGCTATTCTAAGGGAACACAAAGTCCACAGGTCCCACAATAAACTGGAAAGAGGTGGAATATCAGTCAATTAATGGACTGTTACAAGTAATATAAAAAGAAATTCAAACAGATTTTTATCACATTGGTCCTTTATTTTGACATAACATACTAATAATTGAAAAAAGAATAAAATTTTGCAATTAAACACATAATCACTCAAACTTTTCCTTCTCTCTACAAAATTAGACTTTAACACTTATGAGCCTGAATGAATAAAATTGGTCAAACCAAGCATTGTCATCCATAATATTTCCTCTAAATAAAAACTACTATTGGGAATTTGTAGGTCCCCCCCTTTTTACCTTATCTACAGCAGACACCTTAGCTCCTTTATCTAGCAGAAGTTCAACCACTTCAATATTTCTCATCTTCGTGGCTTTTATAAGTGGTGTTTCACCATCCTAAGGACAAAATTTATTTTATTTTTACTAAAGTAAAAACTATAATTAACAATGGTATTTTTAAAAACAAATTATACTAAAATGTTATGAATTTTTAAGTATATCTGAATAACAAAGTTCAATGAGCTGGTTTCATGTTAAAAATTTGCCTTAAAATAAAAAGTTTTTCTTTTCCTGTTATATGAAATTAATTTTATATTCATTATTATCATATCATTATGATATAATCAATAATATTGTTATAATAATACAATACATGCCAATATCATTATTATATCATAATAATATTATTATGTTGATATTGCTAAAATGTACTCTTAAGTTACCAGGTAGACACAATAAAATGCAAATTTGAAAACCACAAACCAGAACTAAATACTTTCCAAAAAGTTACTTTCCAAAACTCAAACATCTCTATAGCCATATTGAAGGAGGCATTCGATCTAGTAATGACAATCCTATTCACACTTTCCATTCTAAGCAACTCTTCATCATATGTTTCCATGATATTAACCATAATTTATTAGGGATAAATTAGAATTGTCTTCACTAGAATAGAACCTGACTGAAGATTTTCAATTAAGAATAACCTACAAAAAACCATGAAATTTTTTTAAATGATATGATGAGGCCAATGCTCCTATTGTATTTGATTAAATGCTTCTATTGTATTTAAATTTTTATTAAGCTAAACACATACCTTTGAGCATATTTCAGTATCTGGATTACACTGCAGGATATCTCTCACCATTGCTGCATTGCCTTTCTCTACAGCCCAATACAAAGCAGTTTTATTATCCTATAAAATAAGAAGACATTTCAATACAAAATATGATGTAAAAGCATTCGAGGCAGAAATAACTTCTCATTTTTAAGTCATGTATTGCATACATTACTTGATTTGGGCCTAACAACAATCCTGTAAAGTAGGTACCAGAGTAATCATTTTACAGATAACTCAGACAGAGAGGTTAAATAATTTATCCATAATCATACAGGGCTAGCTTATCCCACCCCATCTTCTCCAGAAAAATGTCTCCACCCCTTTCATTGTCTTATCTTAAATCTCTTCTAATCTCTAGGTGCTTTTCTTTTTTCTTTTATTACCTATATCTATGACTTCTCCATCTTTAAAAAACCTCGCTCGATCCCCCTCAATACCATTCTATCTTTATAGTCTCCTTTTTGGCAGACACTCCTTGTCTGTCAACAACTTCTCTTTTTATTCTTCTAAACCTTCTGTAAGGTGGTTTCTAAACTCATTATTTAACTGCAACTTTCTCCAGTTACCAAAAATCTCCTAATTACCAAATCTAAGGCATAAGTATTAGTATGTGCTTGTCACATAGTACTTAAAAATTATTTAGTGATTGTGATTGTATTAATGGCCTATTCTCAATTCTGATACTCCGGACCTAATTGCAGCATTTGACTGGGCTGACCACCTGCTGCTCTGGCTGGATAGCCTTCCCCCTGAGTTCTTGTAAAACTGCCCTCTCCTAGTTCTTTTCTTCTCTGTCAAAAGGCTTCTTCATGGCCACTTTGTTGGTTCTTCATCCATACCACATCCACTAATTGTGGGTAATATCAAAGACACAGTCCTAGACTCCTTTCTCTTTTTACTCCACAGTATCTTATTTGATGATACCATCAACCCCAAAGAGTTCAAATATTTATAGCCATATACTTCCACATCCACATATCTAGTTCTAGCTAGTCTCTATGCTAAGTTATACAAAAGGCTGCCTTGTGGATCTAAACTAGATGTATGTTGGATATCTCATAATCAACATATTCAAAAGACAACTCAATATCTCTCTGCTTCCAAACCTCCCCACTTCCAAACTTTATTACTACTGCTAAACAGACCACCAATCTCCCCTCCCCTATACTTATAGCCTCCTGTGCCATTCTGACACTTCCCATTTTCACTAACTCCACATGGACAATCATTGTCAATTCTTATCATCACAACACATGTCAAATATGTCTCCTTCTTTCCTGTCATAAAATGATGACCCTAGATTAGGCCCTTAACTCAAAACTTAAACTACCAGTATAACTTTTTAATTTTTCTTCCTGTGTCAAGTCTCTCCCCACTCCAATCCCTCCATTGTACTGCCAAAAATATTTTTCAAAGCACAATGTAAATCTAGCCTGATGAATGAGCTCCAGGGGCTCCCTATTACCTCCAGGATCAAATAGAAACTTCCCCATTTTATAATTAAAGTTCCTCATAGTCTGACTTCTTCCTACTTTCTAGTCTTCTAGACACTTTGTCTACTTACTATTGGTCTATTTACTATTCCTAACACAAAATATTTAGTCTCACATTTCTGTGACTTGGTACTGATTGTTTCCCATATTACAATGTTCTCTCTTGTTCTCTTTATGATTTAAGTTTATTTGCTTCCTTCAAGACAATTCAAATTCCACTTTTTGCAATTGGTTCCTCCAAATGCTAGTTCTTTTCTAAGATTGTTTTCCATTTACTCCTTAACTACCTTATATTTTTCATGTTAGTTCCCCATTAGACTGCATATTCCTTCCGGATAAAGGACTAGGTTGTAGTTTTGTTTTGGTTTTGTTTTTGGCTTGGATTTTCATGGCAGCTTTTTTTTTTTTTTCTTTTTTTTTTTGCCTCTCTGTATCCTGATCCCTTAGCACAATACATGATACATAGTAAATTTTTAATAAACTGCTTATTGACTAGCTGGATTGTAACTTCACAAGCTTAATTATAAAGGATTAAATTGATAAAGAGTGATAAGAAATGGAGGGAACTAGTATAGAATATTCTGGGAATTCAGCAGGGAAAAGAAGGGGAGACATAAGACAAAAACTTGAGGGTTTGAAAGCTTCAAGTAAAGATTTTCCAAAAATAGAGGATATAAGAACATGATTGTAAGCAACAGAAAAGGAGTTAGTTGATAGGGAGAACAAAAGATAAAAGACTGATCACTGGAACAAATTTCTAAAAAGGATAGAAAGGGAATAATTGTAGTGGTTAGAATGAACAAGGAGAAGGGCAACCTGATTTTCTTAATCTAGAACAAATGGCATATGAAAATATAAACAAGTATTAATGTGTGGTGAGAAATTAAAGACTCAATTTTCTCAGCAGAGTAGAATGAAAAATTATTTATTGAGGAAGAAAGGATTGAGATGAAGATGGAACCATAAATATGAAAATTTAAAAGAAATACTGTGGAAATGTATTCAGTAGGGAGAAATATAATGAGCATTATAATTCTATGCCCTTCATCTCACTTAAATTAAAATTCCAATTCTCAATAATCCCAAAATTTAAAATTGCCAATGTGATAACAGATAACACTTTGTTTTCCCATCAGTCAATGTCCTGGAATCCCAAGTAACCAAGAAACTAGTAAAAAGATCATTGACATATGTCAGATACCTTTTCTAAATGTGAGTAGTCATTTTGGGTAAGGGTCTTCTACATCCCTCACATAAACAAAAGGGAAAGCTGTAAGTTATCTTTGCAACTGGTACTTTCCTCTTAACCAAAGATAATCTGATTCGGATTTCAAATTTTGCAACATTTTCACTCGTTCAGTCTTAGTCATAAAGAATATCCTCCAATACTTCTCATTCAGATATGTTTATGCACAGGCTCTAACTTTTTCTTCCCTATTATGGATGATCATTACAATTCTTTTGGGGAATCATAAGCTAAAAAACATAGAAATTACAACAGGCAGAAGCTGATAAACTCTAATTTTTACTCTAAGAAAAATATTTTACAAGCTAAGAAAAGTAATCCTACTTCACATAGCACAAAGCAGCAGATGGAGAGCTGTGGTTAAAGCCAGGAAGATCTGGGTTCAAATTCTCCTTCTGCCATATGCTCACTGTATGACTCTCGGTAAGTTGCTTAACTCTCAGTTAGGTCAATGAGCAATTCTCTATAAATAACAGAGAAGGCAAGTGAGCTGCACTGGCAGAAAACATTCTCTCAGGTGGGAATTCCCTGTAACAATGAAATCACAAGTCCAGTCCTTACTCCTATCCCTGATTCTTAGGATTTTTTTCCAAAGGAACTTTAGAATAACCGAAGTATATAAAACCTGCTAGATTTTTAAAAGTTAAAGTTTTTAAGTTAAAATGTAATTTTTAAGATAGTAATATTTGCTAAAATTTACATTACAATGGCATTCTAACTAAAAGTAATGTAGTTTTACTTACATGTCCTCTAATATCTATATCAGCATATTTCTGCAGGAGGGCTCGAACAATTTCAACATGACTACCTCTGACAGCACCAATTAGCACAGTGTCCCCACTCTGAAAAACAATGAATTGATGACAAGAAAGAATGAACTTAAATTTGAAATTTAATAAGACATATTTCTTAAAAATCTAATTTGGAACAAAGTACATATTTTGGGGACTTCAAAAGATTTAGAAATTTGTTGGGACTAGTTAGTACCTCTGCCAATGTAGACTACAATTCCTCTATGTCTCAGGAAATAGTTTTGTAAAATGCTGTAATCAAAAGTCTATTACCTGGTCAACACCTTCTTATAATCCTCTCTAAACAAATTTGTATCTAGCTGGTACAGTTTTGAAACGATAAAGTAATTGTTTACATAACAATTAGGCATCAGAATAAATTAGGGAAAGGTAAACTATCATTAATGATACAGCTGCCAGTATACACAACATAAATTTGGAAATTATGGTATGGTAAAAATATTTTAGAATAATAATGCAATGACAATTGTAAAAAGAAAAGTAATATTTTTTGTGAAATCTAGGAAAATGAGTTAGACAGTAATATACCATTCAACATGTCTCAATCCCACTCAAGGGATAATGCTTATTCTCTTATCTTCTCCCTCCTCCCCAAGATCATAACTTTTTAAAAATTACAAATAGTTTGATGAAAACACTCCTTATATGGTTATCTTATTGCTTTTATCCCCAAAGTATTTTCAAAATGTAATTTCTGATCATTAACTTGGTTCTTCCAACTATTCCAGTACTAAGAAGAGAATAAATACCCTATGAAGAATAGAAATAAGTATTTGTAACAGAGAGATCCCATACTGAAAATTGTTCTAATTAATCAATAACCAGTTAATTTGCTGATTTATCAATGAGTTCTGCATGAATCTATACAACGGTGATTTCAGGAAAATATTAACTCAATGCTATCCATTGAGATCTCATGCAAAGCCATACTGATAAACAGAGTTTAATGCCAAATGAAACCTGGCCAAAAGAGTCAGTTGGCCTTGGTCTTTATAACAATTTGTTATGTAATACATAAAAGAGAACAAAGACAAAAACTCACAAAAAAACTTCCTTATAATAAGCTCATATGTACTAAATTCAAAATGATGTCACCTATCTAGACCTCAATATGACAACTTCACCTATCCTGTCAAGATCTAGGAAACAAAGCAACCAAATGAGCCATCTAAGTTGTCAAAAGGAGTCCCAAAGTCCACACGTTAAAGTTCTTGCACCATAAGGAGCTCTTATTTAAATTGTTTATACAAAATCTACTTATTCTTACTTATGTATAATTCTAATAAACTTGGTTTTCTAGATTCTAAGGGCAGAGAAGGACAACACAGCATAGTGGATAAGGACCTGTTTCAGAGTCAGGAAAATCAAGGTTCCAGTCCTGCTTTGGACATATATTAACTGCATGCAAGACATTCAACATAGCAAATATCCCAGACTTCTGAGAACAGTGATTATAAATGGGAGAAGACAGAGGTAATCTAGGAGGCCTGAGGACAAAAGAGAAAGCTTATGCCAACTATTGTAGAATATATGACAAGGAGTCAATCAGGAAAAAAAATTATTAGATTGCCATGAAGCAATCAAAGCAATCAAACCCAGGTGAAATAAGATAACACAAATTCACAATGGACCTAAAGACTTTTTCCAGTAATGTTCAACAACATAGTACAATTCTTAATCCAAGATCCATAAACTTGAGAAATTTTTTTAAAAATGTTTTGCTAACTTTATTTCAACAAAATTTGTATCCTTTGTAGTCCTCTTTATTTTATTTCAAGAATTTTAAATAAAGGGGGCTACAAGCTTCAGGACACACTGTTAGGAAAAACAGAGAAAAGAGAATGGTATTAATAGCCCAGAGTAGTTTTCATTGGCAAAAATAAATGAATGTATCATTTTGGGGGTGGCAAAAATGTCAATTGAAATGATCAACAATGAGAAGCAAAGCATGAGAAGGTTGGGCCAGAAGGGCGATAGATTAAAAGAAGAGAAAAAGTTAAAGGGCTTGGATGATGTGGCAATAGAAAAATTGTGCATAAAGAAAAGAATTTCAGAATCCAAGATCACATATGAAAACTCATAATAAATGATAGTAAAATCCAAAATGTGACTATTTCTGTGGGTGACTGAGGTAGAGAGAAAATCTAAGTCATAAGAATTGTGTTTAAGGTAACATGAATAATATATATATATATATACTGAAATACTTCAGAAAGAGGTAAGATTTGGAGTAGAATAGAAAAGTATAAACCAGAGCCTATAGCTGAGAAATTCCTTGAGACAAGAGAAGATCTGGAAGCCAAAAGACTTCAACAAGAATCTTTACTAGATGTCAGGAGCAGAGGAAGTGAACCTTAAAAGTAAAAAGAATTGTCAAATGACAATACAAATACATGGTTTGGAAGTGGCAATGAGAAAAAAGTATAACTGCCCTTTCTCCTAGCCCAAAGTGTCAGGGATTTGAAAAGGAATGTCCTATTATAGTGGAAAGATTACCTGAGCAAATTTTCTTCAATGGCAGAAGATGAGAAAAATGTGAGTAAAAAAATCTAAGATGAAGGTGAGTTTTAAAAAGATAATACCAGGATTAGAAAATACACACAATAGAAGGGAAGGTTAGGAGGACAAAGGCTGAAAACAGAAAATAAAAACTCGGAATGGAAGGAGATGAAAAAACAAGAAGGGATCAGAAGAAGGTTTTTAATCTCAGAAGGTGACAACATTAAAATCAGAGAACATGGGGAGACTGGGGAGATGGGGCAAGTAACAAGTCAAAATCCTTAGTTGAAAGAAGTTGGTAACAGGATTGGCTGGTGGCATTTTCTCTCTCTGATACCAGAAAAAAAAGAGAATTAAATTAGGAAAAGCTATCAGGTTTGGGTCAGTAAATATATAAAGATTAGAAGGATAAGAGAGGTTTCTAAAATCCTGAGGGCTCAAGAATAAAGGCCCATTCTCCTTCATAGAGTGATATGGCAGGAGACTTGTCCCCCAGTTACTTCAGTGTTCAAAGGTAACAGAGAAAGCTAATAGAGAAAGAATTTTGTACTTGATGTGGGCAGGAGCCTTTGGATTAGCAGCATCCCCCCCACCCAATCTGGGCACTCCATGATGACATTATAATCCTCATTTTAAAAATAAAAACTCAAAATTGCTTCCCCCCCAAAAAAAAGAAAGAAAACATACATCTATAAGTGTGGAACACAAGGTCATGATAAAACTGATAGTTGAATTGAAAGCAATTATTCTAATCAGGAACGCAGAAGTGGAAAATATTTATTAAACTTGAAAAAAAATGAGATTTTGTTTTTAGGCTACTTGTATTCTAACCTCTTACAGACTAGTCTTTTAAATATACTTTTTTTTTATTATAATTATAATTATAATAACTTTTTTATCGACAGAACCCTGCCAGGGTAATTTTTTACAACATTATCCCTTGCACTCACTTTTGTTCCGATTTTTCCCCTCCCTCCCTTCACCCCCACCCCCAGATGGCAAGCAGTCCTATACATGTTAAATAGGTTACAGTAGATCTTAGATACAAGATATGTGTGCAGAACCAAACAGTTCTCTTGTTGCTCAGGGAGAATTGGATTTAGAAGGTATAAATAACCCAGGAAAAAGACCAAAAATGCAAGCAGTTTACATTCATTTCCTATTAAATATACTTTTAATGTAATACTAAAGTACTATTTAGGGCAATTAAACTAAACTATTAGATTGAAAGTAATCAGTATTAAATTGTTAATGTTTTAGTAATGTGAAGTAAGCAAGAAAAGGAAGAATAATCACATATTAATATTACATGAGGTCTTTAAATTTACAAAACCACAAAATTTTGGCATAAATTATTTTAATGATATCAATTTCAAAATGTATTTTTAAATGACTATTTATAAACACTGCATTTAAAGAGTGGTATCTTCCACTACACACCTGTCAGATTGGCTAAGATGACAGGAAAAAATAATGATGATTGTTGGAGGGGATGCGGGAAAACTGGGACATTGATGCATTGTTGGTGGAGTTGTGAACGAATCCAACCATTTTGGAGAGTAGTTTGGAACTATGCTCAAAAAGTTATCAAACTGTGCATATCCTTTGATCCAGCAGTGTTACTACTGGGATTGTATCCCAAAGAGATTATAAAGAAGGGAAAGGGACCTGTATGTGCACGAATGTTTGTGGCAGCCCTTTTTGTAGTGGCTAAAAACTGGAAACTGAATGGATGTCCATCAGTTGGAGAATGGCTGAATAAATTGTGGTATATGAATATTATGGAATATTACTGTTCTGTAAGAAATGACCAACAGGATGATTTCAGAAAGGCCTGGAGAGACTTACACGAACTGATGCTGAGTGAAATGAGCAGGACCAGGAGATCATTATAAACTTCAACAACAATACTATATGATGACCAGTTCTGATGGACCTGGCCATCCTCAGCAACAAGATCAACCAAATCATTTCTAATGGAGCAGTAATGAACTGAACCAGCTATGCCCAGAAAAAGAACTCTGGGAGATGACTAAAAACCATTACATTGAATTCCCAATCCCTATATTTATGCACACCTGCATTTTTGATTTCCTTCACAAGCTAATTGTACAATATTTCAGAGTCTGATTCTTTTTGTACAGCAAAATAACATTTTGGTCATGTATACTTATTGTGTATCTAATTTATATTTTAATATATTTAACATCTACTGGTCATCCTGCCATCTGGGGTGGGGGTGGGGGTAAGAGGTGAAAAATTGGAACAAGAGGTTTGGCAATTGTTAATGCTGTAAAGTTACCCATGCATATAACCTGTAAATAAAAGGCTATTAAATTAAAAAAAAAAAAAAAAAAAAAAAAAAAGAGTGGTATCTTGGTAGTAGCTTGCTTTAAAATCAAGAAGATTCACTTTTGATATACAAGAACACTCTGGGTTAAGTCACTTAAACATTTAGTGCACCTAGATCACTCTACAAGGATATACTTTCCCCGTGTGTATAAAAAAAAAAAAAAAAAAAAAAAAAAAGCATTTCTCCCTGGGTGTTCCCTATATTTAAAAAATCACATTTGATTTTTTTTAAAAAGGTATTAATTTGGCATTTTTCTGAATATATTCCAATTTCTCTAAGTAAAATGGGAGTTCTTCAAAGAAAGGGACTGTCTTTATATCCACAGCACCTAATACAGTACTTGGCATATAAAAGAAACTTAATAGATTCCTGGTGAGTTGAAATGAATTTAAAAAAAAAAACAAAACAATGTTAACTGATGGCAAAATATATATTACTAAGAATCTGAGAATCCAGAATGTGTACACAAGCATATTAGACATTATATACTTAACTTCATGGATAACTTATTTAGTCCTCTTTGGAAGGAAATACATCACTTACCCTATCAGGAATATTCACATATGTTCCAGCATCAAGTAAATCCTGCACAATTTCAATGTGTCCCTCTTTTGACGCAATCATCAAAGCTGTATTTCCATCTTTATCCGTTAAATTCACATTTGGGTTCCTTTTCAAAATTTCCTTTACTGATTGCGTGTAGCCACCCTTTACTGCCACAATAAGGGCAGTCATTGAATTCTTTGATTAAGCAAAAAAAATTATTAGTACATACTAAATAAAAAAATTATTAGTACATACACACTTATATTTCTAAGACTGTCATTCTCAAAAATATGATAAGACTTGATAAAAGTCCTTTAGTACTAAAATGGTCAAAGAAATGATACACTAAAGAAATACTAATGATATTTTAATGGCTTTGAAATCTCATTGATGCCAATATCACAATCTACTAATGACAAATAAAATACTCATTTTATAAGATTCATTAGTGGGTTTATTACCTCTTCATACCGACATGTTTCAAGATTTAAATATATAATGAAACAACTTATTCCCTTATAATACAATCAAGTTTTAAACAATAATGAAAACTGCTTAACTTGTTAAATCAACATTTAACATACATAAACAAGATGTGACACTCTAAAATAAAAATAAAAAATAAATTACTGATTTTCAATTACTATCATAATTTTTTTATAAAATATATTAAGAAAAGGATATCAATTTGATATAAGCTAATATCAAGAAATGTAATACATTTTGTGTTTATTTAAAAACCATATTAGCCAATATATATCAGCAACTCTCCTTTTTCTGAAATGGGGCTCTCTTTCAGGAAACGAAAATACACTGTTGTATACTCTAAAAAAGAGTGACCGTCATTCCCAAACACCTATCTTTCTACAAGGAATTCACTTTCTTTTAAGTTTTAACTATTAAAAAAAAGAAATAAATAGAAACACTCCCTGGAGAGATTTTTAATTTCTCTCCCTAAGGTAACACAATTTCCATATGAGTTTGAGATCACTTTGGACTACCAATATGCCCTTAAGAAAAGTTATTCCTTCTCTCAATGTTAAATCTGAACTCAGGTCTAAATCTTATTATGATTCTTCAGATTCTATCTTACAGAAAAGCACTTTATAAACTTGTAAAGTACATAAAAATGAGTTGTTCATATAATTATCCAAATTTAAATTTCAAGAACCAAATGAGAAATATAGAATATGAACTCCCAAGTGTAATCAACAAATTCTATAATGTCTATAATGAGCTTCAATTAAAAAAAAAAAAACATACTGTCTTCTGACTTCCACTTCAATAGTTAGTAACTATAGAATATTTTCAATATTTATGCACTTATTAATCCAATAAAGTCAATCCTATCCAATTATGTATTGTCAGATATCAACAGAGTAACATATAAATACTAAATGTCTGATAAATGTTTATTAATTAAGTAAAATTTTATCCTCATTTGGGGTAGGTAAAAACTTGGTCTCAAGAAGATAACACTAGATTAAAGAATTGTATTATTGTAATTTTGTAAAAGTAAAAAAAAAAAAAAAAATAGGGGTAATATCTTCTATAAATTCCTATAGCGCTATATCTATACCCATAATACACATTTTTCACATTTCCTTATATGCCATTTTATACTGTTCATATATGCCCCAATTAAAACTCTTCAAGGAAAAATTATCTTAAATTCCTCTTCAATATCTCAAAGAATTATATATCACAGTATTTGTCATTAATAGATGATCGTAAGATATAAGTTGATATGCTTAACAATTTAAAAGACTGAAAAGTTTCACCTGTGATTCCAAGCTATTTTTCCGCTTGCTCAAAAGGCAATATAAGATACATACTACTAAGTATAAAAATAATATTCATTTTTAAAAACTTGATAGTTTTTTAATGTAGTATAAATAATATGTACATATATATTACACACAATCTTTAAATTCTGCATATGAAATTAATTTGAATTATTTTTCTGCTTGACTTGAAATTACTAAAATTAACATTAGCCCACAAAAATATTCATGTTAACATTAAATCTCTAAATGCAAAAATGTAAAACACAATATATAAGCAGAAAAAATTTTTCCATATTGATTCTATCTAAATGTGGAAAATAGTTTTATATATATATATATATATATATATATATATATATATACATATGTATGTATGTATGTATGTATATAGAGATATTTATTTTCAGTGCCTAAATTTTAATCAACTTTCTCCCTGGATAAATAAAAAGATGCAATTCTATGGCTCTTACAGTTTTAATACAAGTACATGCATACACACAAATGCACAAAAATGTACACTTACAGCTCCTTCTTGATCAACATCTGCTCCCATATGCAATAAATGCTTAACACATTCCAAATGACCTTTTCGTGCAGCCCAGACTAAGGGGGTAGTTCCATACTGTAAGACAAATTTAAAGTGTTAACATGTATATATTAAATATATCTCAGCAAAAAAATCCATATTCAATTTGATTAAAATCAATTTTTAAAATAATTTATATAACTCATTATACTAGTTATTCATGTTGATCCTAGAATTTCATTCATCACTTTAATTATACAAATTCATGCTTCAACTAGGCCCTTTATAATATTTTGTAAATCTTTTGTTCATTCTTTATGAATTCCATATCTTTTTATCCACTACAATTCCAATTTTTTTTTTCATATTCCTCAAGCCTCCAACCCCATCTCTACTGTCCTAACTTTCAGCAGATAAACTTGCCTCCTCCTGTTCTACTGGGAGAATCAGAGGTATATAGTACAAGTTCTTCCATCATCCCACTTACTTCATTTACAATATTTCCATCTTTTAATTCAATTCTTTTCCTACGATTATAAGGAATATGAGAGTGGCCTCCTTACTGAAGGAGTACAGCATTAAATGGGTGCAGCATGAGAGGAGGAAAAGAGCAGTAGCGGTAAGGAAAGGATTAATCCCCTTCAGAGGAAGCAGAGTAGCAATGGCAAAAACAGCATTAATGCTCTTTTCCCTTGGGCACTGCTAGACTATGAAGACAGGATTGTCTACTTATCTATAGATACCAGGTGCCCAATTTCTCCGTCTGGTGCAGACTGAATACTGCCTGTCTTAGTAGCTAGTTCAACACCCAAGTACACACAGGGAATCCAGATAGGAGTGCAAGGACCCAAACAAATTATGTTCGCTCAAGACTGGAGGTTTGGAAAGTAGCTTTGTTCTTCACTCATTCAGGGCCTTCTACATACTTTGGGTACAATGTTTCTAGAAAATATAGCAACTCAAGAAGACAAATTCAGAATGTTCCTTAACAAATCCATCACTTCTATGTTACTATATATCTTTATAAAAATGTCCTACCATTTCCTCAAGCTCAATGCATATTTATCAACTTTTTCTCAAAACCAGCTCAGATGTTCCCTAGGACTTACAATGACATAGTTTTCTTAGTCATCCAAACTCAAAAATTTCAGAATTATTTTTGAATTTTTATCTCTTGTACAATTGGTCAAGGAGGGCAGATAATTCTAACCTGATTTCCTTCATTTTTGTTTCTACTGCCACCAATCTAGGGGAATAAAATATGGTGTGGGGAATAACAATACTGGTTTTGGAATCAGAAAAGCAATATTGGAAAATGGACTCTGACATTTACCCTCTTTTAACACAACAGGATCTTGAGGAAATTCTCCACCTTCCTTGAGCCTTACCTTTCTCATTTGTAGAACTGGTTGGATTAAATTATTCAATAAGTCTTAAAGATACTATATCTTACATTCCTGGTCATGAGCACATCATTTCACAGCTGGTCTATTACACTGACTTTCTAAACTGTTGTTTCAACCTCCATTTTCTACCCCTCTCCAATCCACTATATGCCAAGCTACCAGATTAATTTTCTTAAAATATTTCAACAAAATTCATTTATAAGAACAAAAGGTCAAGAATACCAAGGGAATTAATGAAAAAAAAATACTAAGGATGCTGGCCTAGCAGTACCAGACTTACAACTGTATTATAAAGCAACAATAATCAAAACCACTTGATACTGGCTAAGAAATAGAGTGGTGGATCAGTGGAATAGATTAAATATACACAAAACAATAATCAAGGTCTAAAGTTATCTAGTATTTGGTAAGTCCTCAAACTCCAACTTCAGGAATAAGAACTATTTGACAAAAATTGCTGGGAAAACTGGAAAATAATATGTGAGAATATGTGAGAAAACTCGGCATAGGCCTACATCTCACAACCATACCAAAATAAGGTCAAAATGGAGACATTAAGGACTGATATTCAAGATATCTGAGAAAGTTTACTAAAGGAGTGAGAGCATTGCAGAGTATAATTACCAAAAGATAATGAAAGTTTAGTAGCTTCCAAAACAAATATCTACTTGCTAATATGTCAAAGGTTTTTTATAAGAACTACCTACCTATATATCAAGAATATCCTTATTGAAAACACGAGAGGGACAATCTTTTGCAAGTAATATTTTATAGCAGTAATATTTTTAACAATCAAACAATTAACTGAAAGACAAAGACAATACAAGCCTCCCATCATGCTCTTTAAGGTGGTATTGTGTTCCACCAATTTTTTTCATTAAGTGACTTCTTCAGAGCTGTCAATCAGAAACTTAATAGCATTAAAAATGAAGTTTCTCCAGCAAAGCCTGTTCCTATGCAGATTATCCTCCTTGCATAAATCCAAAAATCCAAAAGAGGCATAAACATCCACTCTAAATTGATTAGAAATAGCCTTTAAATAAACCTACCTTATCAGTGCAATTGACTTTAGCTCCATTTTTCAGTAACAGATATACAATATCTGCATGGCCTCGCCCAGCAGCCCAAATGATTGGATACACATTATATTGCTGAAATATTGAAAATATAAAGAAAATTTAGGGCATAAGAAGTCATCTTCTCAGGTTACATATTTTGTACATGACATTTATATTTAGTAAATATGTAATTAGTAATAAGTTATCAATACTCAAATGCTGAAAAAGCAAAAGTTAGATCTATATATTGTATATCCTCTCCCACAAACACACTCCTCTATACTAAAGAATAATCTGAATTGTTAATAAAAGTATCAAAGGACATAATTACCCTTGAAGAATTTTGTATATAAAATATATTTCATTTAAGTAACTAGTTCAGCAGGTATGTAACAAAAATATGAAGCTTTATCAGTCTTTTAAATAACTTATTTAACATTCATATTATAGAAGTTCTAAATTCCATTAAAATCTGACATGGTATCTAGAACTTATGAGTATTTCTAAATGCTTAAGACAGATGGAATTCATTTCTTATTATATTTAGGGATTTAAAAATTAATTAAAGGGGCAGCTAGGTGGTACAGTAGATAAAGCACCAGTCCTGAAGTCAAGAGGACCCGAGTTCAAATCTGCTTCAGACACTTAACATTTCTTAACTGTAACTCTGAACAAGTCACTTAACCCCAATTGCCTCAACAAAAGAAAAATATTATAAATAAATGAAATTTTTTAAAAAAAATTAATTAAATTCTAAAAATTACTTCCTTTTGGGGAGGTAAGGAGGAAAATGAGTTTCCTATTTCACCCAGGTTATATTCATGGGCCCAATCCCATTACTCATGAGCACAGAAGTTTGTCCTGCTTTAGTTCTAACATAGATTGGTTTGTCCCACATAAGGAAGTCTGGTGGTAACCTGTTCCTAAAGAACTTATTATAGTGGTACCAGATTTACTTTGGACACCCAGGAGACTTTAACCCAAATACAGCTCAGAACTCCTAAATTCAAGCAATCCATTAAATTCAACATTCTTAGTAGCAGAGATTGTAGGTATATGCTGCCATGCCTGGTGAAATCACTTACTATTTAAAATATTAGCATTTTTCTTTTTTGGTTTCCTACAAATAGCATCAGAATCTTAAGATAATTGCTAAAAGTAATCAGGAGTAAATAATTGGAAAAAAGAAATTTTCCTTAATGTTCTCACTGTTAATAATTTTTTGCAGTCTATTTTACAACTGTGATGAAAATTTTTTTAAATGAAACAACTATTTCATAAACATTTATTTTTATGTAATGAACAGAAAAGAGAAACTCTAATCAATTTTTAGTACTACAGAGAAAAATAACTGTTTACTTTTACAGATGATTTTTAATGGAAGCTTACCAGTCCAGTGACATTTGGATTGGCGCCTTTTGAAAGGAGCAAGTCTACTACTTCTGTATGGCCTTTATAACATGCCCACATAAGAGCTGTCCATCCTCCCTAAAGAAAACAAAGAAAATTATAAAAACCTCTATTTTTTCCAATTGAAATATTTATCATAAAATTACTTACATGTTTTAACTACCAATAATCCTAACAAAATCATGGTGAGAAGGAGTGGGAGAATAAAGAGCAGATGTAACACTATGTAGAAATGAAATTTATTTTTCTGAGGTCATCACAAAAGCAACAATAGTACAGGGAATAAGAATCAGGTCTCCTGACAGAATTATAATCATCCTTGGATTTTATAGATAATGGAATTTTGAGATAGAACAGGTTCAATAACCAATTCAATAATTTTTTTATAAATGAGAAAACTAAACATAGCGACATAAAAAGTACAACTGATTTGAACCCAAGTATCAACTCAAAATCTAGCATTCTTTGCATTATATCCCACTGTCTCTCTTTATTTTAGTTCCTTATAGTGCTGATAATAAGCACTCCTCTATAGTTTTAAACTTGCAACAGAAAAAAGAAGGCTTTCTGGATTGATAGTTGTTTTATATATAAATTCATACATTTATTTATCGAGTCTTATAATGTGCTGCCATAGATACAAAGACTCCTGTTACTCAGTATTACTGAATGACACTGATATTTAAGATATTTAAGACTGTGGAGAAAGAGCAGACTGTCATGAAAAAAAGCCCTAGATCTCAAGAGACCTGGATTCAAATCATAACATAATATTTCTTAACTGTAAGATTCTGATCAAATTATTTCAATTCCCAGAGTTTTAGTTTCCTCATCTATAAAATAACAAAAAGCAAATCTTTATGGTTTATATATACTAATGGTTAAGTGAACAGACTTATAGGCATTTCAATCATATATCATATTTAACAAATATTCAAATACTTAATAACAGAATAAGAATGCAATATAAAATCTATAAATATGAACATTAATCATTAAACAGATCACAAGGGAAACTGATAGAATACTAATTATAAATTAATAAGAAAGCACAGTCACTTTTTATTATATTTATCTCAACAGTTCCTTCTGCATACTGCCTCACTCTGATTATATGCTTTATGTATATGACCCTGCTCCATCTGGTAAGAGTTCCAAACCATCAACTTCATCAGGCTAGCATATCTCATACTGAGCTTTAATTTAGAGAATATAATATGAATGCCTTTTCCCCATAATGCAGCAATATCTTGTAGTTTTCCTAGGTCAGAAGCTGGCAAACTACCTGGTATTTCTCAATTCAGTTATCTCTGGCTGACTGAAAAACAGAGTATCTTTTTTCAAAGGATATGGTAACATCTATGATAATTGTCTAAAATTAAGAAATCCAAGGTTAACTTCTCCCTAGGTCCTGGAAGTGTTGAATTTACCCAAATCTCAATTTCTATTATTTTTCCTGGCACTTTTAACGGCATTAATTAGTCTATTTAAAAAAGTCTTGTGTCATCACATAATAGCCTCTGTCAGTTGAGAAGCATAGTGACAGAGGTAGTATGGAAGTGTTTCTTTTGATGCCCTACGTAAACAAATATCTTATTCTCATTTAAAGTGACACAGATCAGTTTTGCTCTGTGAATAATCAGTCAGTGAATTAGGAGTCGCCTCATGAGTACCGTAAAAAAATTTTGAAGCTACCACCATTAAGGTAATTATAACCCAGTCAGGTTTGAAGAATAACTACTACCTAAAATGATATCTCAGCACTACTTCAAGTTCTTCTCTACTTCTTCAGGGCTAACAGACTAACATTCAGCCACAGAGCATGGACACCATTATTTATTCTCCACTCAGTTGAAATCTTAGGTGATAATCATCAAGAGGTTATCCACAGCCAAGATTTAAATGCTACTATGCTCCCATTTCCAAATTCTCCTTCCATGAAGCCATTTAAATAAATAGCCAGGTCTTCTGGTGAGGGTATATTTGATTCTGCTCCTCACTGTGTGGCTAAGAGAATGGTGGGATAGTCAACTCAGATAGTTGATGGTAGAAGCCTTCATTCCACTAGCCACATGGCTGCTGCCACAAGTAGGAACAGATTCATCCACTCTGTTTCATAGGGAGAGATGGCAGCTCAATAATGGCTCTGGAAGGAAGTTGTAGTCATCTCTTGGAATTGTTTTTAAAATTTTTTCTTTCCAAAAGTTTAAGGAAATTCTTGAGGACCAGTTAATTCTTAAGGTGGAAAGAGATGAAGGGAAAAGAGTAAAGTTTTTTGCCAAAAAGCCAATTGTGGACTTATCCAATAAGTTCTAAGTCTGTGGCCATGTTGGTTACTTACTATATCCATGGCAGAATGTGTGGCAAAGAACCCCAAAGGTTTGCAAGATAAGTACAGGCATTTTCCTCATATTACTGAAGTCCCCTGATTTTATATGTTAAAATGTACAACAGATACATGGCCTCTTTAATCCTGCCTCTGCAGCAGTGTAATCTCATGTTCTTCAGACAGGCTACCTCAAATACTTTCTTTTTATTCTTGGCTTCATCCAGAACAGACTACAATAGGAAATTATGTTCACTGTTGCTGTCGATAAGCATGAAGCCCTTTTGATTTCTATTGATGTGGTTATTTCTCATGCTTGACTGAAGAATCCTTTGGACAGTATGGAGGGATAAACATTACCCAGGGAGATGGGTCTACAGTTGGAGGACAGATTCCTATTACCTTTTTATAGTTTAATTATTAATAACTACCACTCCTTTGGGACCCAGTTGTGTGACACAGTAACAACAGTGGTTAAAATGTCCCTCTGGCTCGGTCTTCTTTCACATCTAATATTTAGTGCTATCTGGTGCCGGAACTATACTACTGCAGCATTTCAAAGATCTCATAATTTGATGGAAGCCAATGGATCACACTGTGCATGGGGTTACCTAAGTCACCAAAGACTGAAAGTGGCACAGAAGAATCTATAACTCTAAAATGTATGTAATTAGTAAAATATTAGGAAATATACATACCATATCTTTATGTTCCAAATTAACATTGCATTTAAGCAGCTCCTTCACAATAGCTAGGTGACCTTCTTTTGCTGCTGATATAAGAGCTGTCCAGTTATCCTTAAAAACACACATTTTAGCATTTCAAAAATAACAAACTTCATTCAAAATGAGAAAAATATTTAAATCACATACAAAATGAAGTGGACACTGAAATAGTTATTAGCACTGAAATGCAATTTCTCTGCCTATACAGATTCATCTGTGTCTATATCCTAAAATTATTCATCTAATAATAATTTTTAAATTATTTCATAATTGCTTGTTTTGCCATATCACTAAATACCTGATAGAATATAAATTTAAGTAATCATTTTCTACAACTAAAAATTAAAGACCATGTAATGATGCTGAAGAAAATGATTCACTATCTACTAAACTTAAGAGAAGCTACAGAATGATTTATTTTAGACAATGAACAAAAACAATTGTCAGACAGTTTAAAACAAAGGAGATAAACTTTCTACTATAATTTCTTTTCATATGAGTAAATTCAAAAAAAAAAGGTTTGAACAAAAAACTATAACTGACATGGTAGACATTTGTGTGAATGAAAATAAAATGTCAAAAATTTAAATATGAAGTTGTTGGGATTCTATTTAGCAAAAAATAATAGAGAGGATTTGAATGAATAATGTTTTTCATGCATACCACATCTTCCAGATTGCAATTAGCTCCATTCTTAAGTAGTTCTTTTACTATCTCAAGATTGCCATTTTCAGCAGCTACCATCAAGGGAGTCTGGCCACACTGGAATAAAAGAAAAATATATGGCTTGTCAAGAAACCCATGCATTTATTAAAATGTCAGATCAAATACAACAGAAGTATAGGATTTTCATGAAGGCAAGAATAAAATTCTAGCTGTATGGATATTGGAATTTGATTTAGAAATATTATTTAAAACTTTTAACATTTCAATAACTTTGATTTCTTGATATAGCTACTACCTCTACTAAGGTAGATTGCAATCCTTCCATGACTTGGTCAGCTGGCCTTTCATAGTTGCTGTAATTGAAAAATGTACCACCCTAATCTTTAGTTAATTCCTTACAACAAAATAAACCTGATTCAAAACCCTCAGACCTATTTCACATAAATTGTTACTTAGCTTTGCTTCACCCATCCTGTATTTATTTATTCAAGTGATATTCTGAGCCCAATAACTGTGCTTCCCATTTTATTAGATTTAGTTCATCACTCTAACTATCATCTCATGAGCAATAGATTAGTTTTATCTTTAAGTACTCTGAAAACTTGCAGGTACAACATCTATGACTTAAGCTAAGTCATTTGTGAAAATTTTAATGAGTGCTGAAGACAGATCATTGTGGCACTCAAAAGATCCGTCCAAAAAAATTACATTTTATTAATAATATCAATCCATTTTCTCCCTTCAATCCTCTACCCTATTAGAAAAGAAAAAAAAGAAATAAAAAGAACTTCCTTATAACAAACATGTATGGACAAACAAAACAAATTCCTTCAATGGCTTTATCTAAAAAATATCTCTGCATCTTGAGTACCTCACATCTCTGTCAGATGATGAGTAACATGTTTCACTATCAATACTTTGGAATCATGATTGTTGTTATTATCAGAGTTCTTATGGCTTTCAAAGCTATTTATTTTTAGTGCTATTCTTATAAACTGGTTTCCTGGTTCTGCTCAATTTCTCTTTCTTCATCAGTTATTACAGGACTTCAAAATTGTACATTTTAATAATTATATTATAGTTTAAAGAATTGTTCCGATTCTGTTCACTTCATTCTGTACTAGTTCATACAAGTCTTTCACTTTCACTCATTTTTCATAGTACAACTAAATTCTATTACACTCGTACATATCTTGTAATTTGTTCAGCCATTACTCAACTGCATGTTTCTTCAGTTTCTAATTTTTTGCCAGCAAAAAAAGAGCTACTATTAATTTTTTGTACTTTTTTTTTCTTCCTTTTTTGATCTCTTTGTGGTATAGGTCTAGCACCTGTATAGCTAGGTCAAAAGAAATAACATTACCTTTTTAAAAAAAATTTTGATTTATTTTCTTTTTTGTTCCATTTTAAGTTCCAAAGTTGTATCCCTCCCTCCCTCCCTCCCACCACGTACCAGAAAAGGGCACCACTGATGTGTACAGTGTGTGTGTATGTGTGTGAATATATATTTGTGTGCACATGCAAAACCATACTATTCATATTTCTATTTATCAGTTCTTTCTTTGGAAGTAGATAGCATATTCCTTCATGGTTCCTATCTAGTATATATGAATATTTATAGAATAGCTTAATCATTCACAGTTATTCTTCAAACAATATAGCTGCTACTATATTCAACATTCTCTTGGTTCTGCTCATTTCACTCTTCATTAGTTTCATGCAAGCATTTCCATGTTTTTCTGAAAACAACTTATCATTTCTTATAAAACAGTAGTATTCCATTATAATCACATACCACATTACATTTTAATCACCATCCAAACAGCTCTAAAACCAACTAATTTATCAGTCTACTTCTCTTCCTCTCCATTTGGTGCTTTATTACATTTAGATATATAATATGTAGAACATTCTCCTTATCTAGCAATCTAAGAACCTTGTCTAAATTAAATAAAGTTAGCCTGATAAGACTACTATTAAGGAGATAGCTTGTGGGCATTTACATTCTAGAATCTTTTTGCCAGGAATCCAAATGAATACCACTGGCTTGTAATATAAAAACTCCACTTTCTTCTCTCATAAAAATCCATTCAGTCCTAGCCATGAAGTTCTTTTATTCTCCATAATTTTTGAAGAATAAATAATATCTGCAAGTTATTACAAGTAAACTGGTAAATATAGTCTAATCTGTATCCTAAAACTTCATAACTTTTTTATCTTGCCAAAGGCACTATCCTTCCCATCTTCCCTCACTTCACAGTATTTGTATTTTTTTTAAGCCCAGACCTATTTCCCTCTCTCCCTCCCCCTCCACCACTCACACACACACACACACACACACACACACACACACACACACCTTATCCTTTAAGTAAGCTAGTTGATGTAGTATGATGTGATGCTTTATTTTCTATTTATTTCTGTCACCTAAAGAATTTATGTCTTTCAAATTCTAAATGATATATAGTAATATATATGTATCAGATTTTTGGCCAAAGGAACCTTTTAAATTCCAACTCTAAATATGCAACTTGATCTTCCGAGGCTGTTTCCCAATCAGTAAAATGAGGAGGAAGGAAAAACTGGTCTCTACTTTCACACTTTAATTCTATATTTCCTTATGTGTTTGTTTTCAAAGGAGGTCATGTGTAGCATTAGCATCTGTCTGCTCAAATTAAAAACTGACAGGAAAGCAATTCTCCAGAAAATAAATCAAGGGCTGGTGATGGCTTTTCATTTAATCTGACATGTCCATGAACTTCAAATACTGTCCACCAAAGACTTAGAAAAAGTTGCATATGATAGCAAAATAGGATGAAATTAGGGACTAGGTTAAAAATAACATGAAAAAGACAGCATTTAAACCCCAAATATTAAATCTCCTGTTTATGACACCAACAAATGAACCCAAAATCCATCTTTAATGCAAGGTCCTTCATCAGCTATGAAGATTCCAGTAATAAGTGAATAAAATTGGTTTGTTATACATATATATATACCATTCATTGCTGTCCTTTCAAAAAAATAGTATCTTTAGGAGGATATATCTACTAATTTCAGGTATGTTTATGCTTTTAAGAGTTTCTGGAAATATCTCCTTTGAAAATATCTTCAAAAACAGTTTTCTAAACAAGAATTTTGGTTTTACCATTTTATACTCACATTTGCTTTTTAAAAATCCAAAATAAGATTGCCCAGGAACTCAAATTACCCTACATTATTAATTAGATGGGGCACCCAGTAATTTGTGACAAAAAATTAAATACACCCTTGAAAGAATGAAGATTTTCCATATTCCAAAGAAAGTTCTACAGGTTCCTTGGAAAATTCCAAAACAGAATCATAGAACATGCAGCAAATTTAAGTAATGCCAGCATTATTGGAATAAGTATATAACCTCTCAAAGTAATTAGCTATTTTTCCTTTATTTTAATCAATTTTTTTCAATTAATAATTATTCTCTCCACTTTCCAAAGCCTCCAAGAAAAACAAAACCTTGAACATATGCTTAATTAAGCAAAACACATTCCCATGAGAGCTACATCCAAAAATTCATATCTCAAACTACAAACTAAGTCTATCACAACTCTATCAGGAGGTAGGTATAGGACTCTGGAATGGATGGTTTCAAAGAAGCTAACTTTAAAGGAGGTAAGATTCATTTAGATAAAATTCTGATAAAAGGTTTTAAAAAGTCACATACTTAATATATAAAAGTACATTCATCTTGTCTCACTCGATTACTATAATGATTCTGTATAATATGCAAGAATGTTCTCATTATGTGATTCTTACTAATGCAGGAAAGTGGATAAAATCATTTTTTGAAAGATTTTTTGGGGGAAGAGGATTCTGGGAAGATGGAGGTGTAAGCTGGTAAATTTCAAGTTCTCCTCAAATAGAACAAATTTGCACCTCAGCATGAACACAGATGAGTATCAAGAAGACTTGGAGTAGAACAGGGTCCTCTGGATACAACCTGATTTGAAAAAAAGGTGTCAGGCTGGGATTAACCAGTCTGAAGTGCAAATACCTCCAGGCTAGCTCCCTCAAAAACACCAAGTGGGGAGCCCTGGGCGTGGCTGGAGTCTCCCCAACTGTTAGTGGAGTCAGGGTCAGAGACCCAGTTGGGTTGCAGGGATGCTGCTCTGGGTGAAAAGGAATCAGCACCTGTGAGTGCAGAAGCAGCAGGGCAGGGGCACTGTTGACTGTGGGCACTTGCTGGAGAGTGGAGCTCTTGACTTGGAGTTCCTGATTAGAGGAGAGAGCTGAAGGGAAGCTAGAGGCACCATTCCCCCACCCCACAATTAGAGGTACTTACACAAATATATCTTATTTTAAAAAATGAACCATCAAAAAAGAAAGAACCCAACCACAGATACTTAATATGGGAACAGGGAAGATGTTCAAATGAGGACATCTCATCAAAAATAGCTTCTTCTACCCTAAAGAGAAACATAAAATGGCCCCCTGCCCAGACAGAATTTAAGAAAAACTCAAAAAATAATCTAAAAATCAAATGAGAGACACTGAAGAAAAACTAAAAAAATGAATAAAAACTACCCAAGAAAAATAAGATTATGAAAAAAAAATTTAACCAACCAGAAAAGGAAATAGAGTCTCAAAGACAAAAATGATTATTTGAAAATTATAATTGGGCTAGGGGAAGCTATGAGAGCTATCAACCAAATCCGAGATTGAGAGTCAATATCAAAGATCAATTTCAAGGAATTCAGCATGGACAAATTGTTTATTTTTAATGGAAAATATATAGCATGTTTAAGATTTACATCAACAACAGAGTAGTTCAAAACAAAGGTTGGAGTTAAGGGAAAAATAGTAATTATGTCATACAAATGAAGTGCAGGATTAAAGGGGAAAGGGCTCCTATTTCTGAAAACCTACTCACATCAAGGGAATGGATTAGATAGGCAACATTACTCATATAACATGAAGGGTGTAGCACCCTCCAAAATCTATAAAGAAAGGGATCAGACACTTAATACTTCTTAGCTGTGTGACCCTGGGCAAGTCACTTAACCCCAATTGAGAAGGAGGAGGAAGAAAAAGAAGAGGAGGAGGGGGAAGAGGAGGAGGGGGAGGAGGAGGAGAGGAGAAGGAGGAGAACAAGAAAAAGAAGAACAAGAACAGAAGAATAAGAAGAAAAAGAAGAAATAAGGGAAGAGAGATGGGCAGACAGAGAAGCAAAGGCAGAGAACCCATTTTTGGTGAGGGGAAGACAATGGAGGGATCCATGGATGGAGAAGGGGGAGTTAAATAATATTAAGGAGCAAAATTAAAGCAAAGGGTTAACAGGAATAGGAAAGATAAGTATGTGTGTACATGTATGTATAAATCTTCATATGTATATATAAATATATCCTTTCTTAACTATAGCCTCCTTGGGGTAGGAGAAAGAGGAGAGTGAAAGAAGATGAAGGGGGGAAAAAGAATAAAGTAAAAAAAAAATGCCCAGCAGAGAAAAGCACAATTTATAAGTAAGTAAAAAAAAGGAGGCTACCCATGAATATAATTTCTTCTACTAATATATATACTTTCTTAAACTGGTACTTTGTTGTTAGCTGGGCTAATATAATTATATATATAATATATATTATATATATATATATAGTTTTAGTTAGCTGGGCTAATATAATTATATATATAATATATAATATAATATTAATAATAATATATATTAGTTTTATAATTTAGTATAAAACTAAAAACTATTAAATTAAAAAAAATTCTGCTTTCTGGTAAACACTGAGAAAAATTCCATTAGCTAGCGCACTTAACAATTTTACTGTGTTTCAATTCAGTCATATATGTACTAGATGTTCTACAGGAGGGTATTCCTCTTCAGAAAGAAAAAACAAAACTGCCTAAGTACTTTATTCGGGCTACTAAAAGGTGAAGAATATGAAAGAAGTATTTTTAGACTTCTGTGAAAATAAAATAACATTTTGGCAGTTAAAGACTCAAAATACTTGACAGTATTTCCCTAAACTTCGGAGGAAGTAACCAATCTAGATAAATGCAAGTTCCATTCTATTTTTATCAAATTTAATTAAATGTACTCATTCTGACTAGATTTGATATTCATTTATATTCGTGAAAAACAATATTTTGTGCATAATCCTATGCTATATACTATTCATTATAGTCACTTAACCCCAAATGCCTCAGCAAAATTATCTTACCTTATGGCAATAAAACTAAAAAGCTCTTTTTAAATGTCTACTGATGTCATTTTTTTCTTTTCCAAATGAAGTGATTTATTCCAATTCATTTTGACTATGAAAACAGCTATGAAGTAGAATTTAATTCCTTTGTCTTCCAAAGAAGAAATCTATTTACAATTTGCTATTCTAAATAAGAATATCTATAAAAGAATTTTATTTCAAATTTCACAGTGGGTCAGCAGGCACTCAGTAAATGTTTACTGAATTCAAGTGATAATCAAACAAAGGTTTCTAATAAAAGATTTTTTAAATTAGCCCTTTTCAAAGTCAGGAACTATATGAGCAAAACTATAAAATACTTTCCACACAAATAAAGTCAGATGTAACAATTGGAAAAATATCAAATGCTCTTGGATAGGTCGAGCAAATATAAAGATGACAATACTACCTAAACTAATCTATTTATTTAGTGCTGTACCAATCAAACTTCCAAGAAACTATTTTACTGACCTAGAAAAAATAACAACAAAATTCATCTGGAAGAACAAAAGGTCAAGAATTTCAAGGGAACTAATGAAAAGAAAATCAAATGAAAGTGGCCTAGCTGTACCTGATCTAAAACTATATTATAAAGCAGCAGTCATCAAAAACATTTGGTATTGGCTAAAAAATAGAGTAGTCCATCAGTGGAATAGGTTAGGTTCACAGAACAAAACATTCAATAACTATAGCAATCTAATGTTTGACAAACCCAAAGACCCCAGCTTTTGGAATAAGAAAATTCATTATTTGACAAAAACTGCCGGGAAAATTATAAACGTGTATGGCAGGCACTAGGCATTGACCTACACCTAACATTGTATACCAAGATAAGGTCAAAATGGGTTCATAATCTAGACATAAAGAATATTATGAACAAATTAGGAGAACATAGGATAGTTTACCTTTCAAACCTGTGGAGGAGGAAGGAATTTGTGATCAAAGAACTAGAGATCATTATTCATCACAAAATAGATAATTTTGATTATATCAAATTGAAAAGCTTTTGTACAAACAAAACTAATGCAGACAAGATTAGAAGGGAAGCAATAAACTGGGAACACATTTTTATAGTCAAAGGTTCTAATAAAGGCCTCATTTCCAAAATATATAGAGAACTGACTCAAATTTATAAGAAATTAAGCTATTCCCCAAATGATAAATGTTCACATGATATAAACAGAAAATTTTCAGGCAAAGAAATTGAAACTATTTCTAATCATATGAAAAGATGTTCCAAATCAGTATTAATCAGAGAAATGCAAATTAAGACAACTCTGAAATACCATTACACACTTGTCAGATTGGCTAAGATAATGATGAATATTGGAGGGAATGTGGGAAAACTGGGACACTGATACATTGTTGGTGGAACTGTGAATACATCCAACCATTCTGGAGAGCGATTTGGAACTATGCTCAAAAAGCTATCAAACTGTGCATACCCTTTGATCCAGCAGTGTTACTACTGCACTTATATCCCAAAGAGATCCTAAAGAAGGGAAAGGGACCTGTATGTGCAAGAATGTTTGTGGCAGCCCTCTTTGTTGTGGCCAGAAACTGGAAACTGAATGGATGCCCATCGGAGGATGGCTGAATAAATTGTGGTATATGAAGTATATGAATTATAGAATATTATTGTTTTGTAAGAAATGACCAACAGGATGATTTCAGAGAGGCCTTGACTGACTTACATGAACTGATGCTATGTGAAATGAGCAGAACCAGGAGATCATTATACACAGCAACAACAAGATTATATGATGAACAACTCTGATGATCAGCAATGAAATGAGTCAGACCAGTTCCAATTGTTCAATAATGAAGAGAGCCATCAACATCCAGAGAGAGAACTATGAGAACTGAGTGTGGACCACAACATAACATTTTCACTCCTTCTGTTACTATTTGTTTGCATTTTTGTTTTCCTTCTTAGGCTTTTTTTTCCTTTCTAGATCTGATTTTTCTTGTGCAGCAAGATAACTGTATAAATGTGTGTGTGTGTGTGTGTGTGTGTGTGTGTGTGTGTGTGTGTGTATAGGATTTAACATATAATTTAACAAATTTAACATATTGGACTACCCGCCATGTAGGGGAGAGGGTGGAGGGAAGGAAGGGAAATTTTGGAACAGAAGATTTTGCAAGAGTCAATGTTGAAAAAATTACCCACGCATATGTTTCATAAATAAAAAGCTATAATAAAAAAATTAAAATTAAAAAAAAGAAAAAAATTAGTCCTTTTCTAAGATACCTCACTAGAATACTTCATTTCTATATTAAACATGTGATAAGTATTAGTTCATTCCCTTTTTAATTCAATATGGTCACTTAGTAAGAGAGATACCATAATAACATGATTTAAAAGAGCTGGAGGAAAGAAATGCTGAACAGCATAACTTTTCTCAATCATAGTGAATTTGTTTAAATAAACAGACAATAGTCGCATAGGTCAGGGAATCGGCATGGATGTGAAATAATCTACATCACTGGAAGGAATACTCATAAGGAAGAACCCATATCCAGTGATGTACTAGATAATCACACGATTGACTAATTAATATTGACTACAATCCTCTAAATCCTCCCAATCTTTTTTGAACGTTGATTTATATTCCACTTTGTTTTCATAAAGCTAATTTTTTAACCTAAGTGTAAAACATTTATATTTATCCCTATTCAATTTTGTCTTTTTAATTCAATCTAATGTTCAATCTAGTTGATATCTTTTTGGATGCTGACTGTGATCTAATGTATCAGCTATCATTCCTAGCTTTATGTCATCTGAAAATCTGATAAAAATATCCAAGTAACCAATAAAATTGTTAAACCCAAATATCTTCTAAACTGACATTGAACGAGTAATGATTACTATTTGATTCTGGACAAACAATGAATCAACAATCATTTGTTACATTCCCATTATATAAGAAATAATTTGAAGATACAGAGGTTTAAAGGGAAAAAAAAAACTAAAATCTCTTTGCTATCAAAGAGCTTACATCTATCAGAGGAGACAATATGCACCTACAAAAACATAAAGAAACACAAGACATTTAAAGAGAAGAGCATTAGGAATTGGGGTGTTAAGAAAAGGTGTTATGCAAAACGTGTTACTTGAGCTGTATTTTAAAGGAAGTGAGGGACTCCGAGGCAAAGTTGATGAGGTACTGCATTTCCAGACATGAGGAGATGGCCAGTGAGGATTCTAATCTTAATTTCTACTAAACTGTTTTCCAGTGTTTCCATCAGTTCTCAAGAAAAAAGTCCTTCCCCCACTAGTGTATTTTTAGGTTCATCAAATATAGTTGCTATATTCAAATATTTCTGGGTCTTGCTTAGATTAACCTTTTCTATTTCTTTTTTAACATGTATCCAATAGTTTTTATTATTAGTTGCTGTTGTTGTGTTCAGTTGTTTTCAGTTGTGACTTTATTTGAGGTCTTCTTGGCAAAGATACTAAAGAAGTTTGCCATTTCCTTCACCAGCTCATTTTACAGAAACTGAGATAAAAAGGATTAAGAGATTTGTCCAGGGTCATAGAGCTAGTAAGTCTCCGAAGCCAGATATGAACTCAGGAAGATGAGTTTCTATCCAATGTACCACTCAGCTGCCCATTTCATGATTACTGTTTTATAATAAAATTTAAAATTAGGCAATTAACTTCCTCTAATTATCTTAACAATGTGGCAATTAGATACAAAACCTTTCACACACTAAACACTTTCCCAGATACCTTAGCCTCTTCTTCCCTCTCTTCAGAGAGTACTAGATGGAAGACTAAAATCTTCCCCAAAAGCTTTCTTTAAAGAGGGCAGAATCATCTGCAGCTCTGCATGGTCTCAAAAAGTGATACAAGATACACTCCCATCAGATATCCTCACATGACCTTGCTTTATGGCTTTCTCTTCCCCGTTAGATTGTGAGATCCTTGAGAGCAGAGGCTGCATTTTTTTTATTTGTATCCTTAGTGCTTAGCACAGTACCTACAACATGGGAGGAGCTTAATAAATGTTTACTAAATTAAATCAAGATACCGATGGCATCAGTTTTCCTTTGTTCTTGCCACATGACTGCCCATTTGCCCATCTCCTTTTCCAGTCACAGGATTCCCTGAAAGCATTTTTAATACTGCTTCAATTATTAATATAAAAAAATCCTACTAGTACAAAATTACTATTCTAATCCTCTCTTATGAGGTTTCAGTGACTTTGGGTTCTCAAAGGATACGTCAGTAAAGATTGAGTTCTAGGAGATTTTACTAAACTAGAAAGGCTTTCATATGATTCCACTTATCAACTTCAGTTGTGTCTGTTATCCAATAACCAGCCTAGTTAAACATAGAGAAGGCTATCACAAGAAGGCTAATGACCAATAGTACACTTTATTTTGTCCATGGCTATCAATAAAAAAAGAAAAAAATACAAAATGTTCCTCAGTCTTCTGTGCTCCTCTTCTGCTTACAACAAGATTGTGTAATCAAATATGACAGACTTTGCTTCTTCTCAATGGTTTAGTGAGCCAAGGCAGTCCCAATAAACTATGAATAGGAAACACCATCCAAATTGAGAGAGAGAAGTATGGAGACTAAATGTAAATGAATAGATGCTATGTTCACTTTTTTTTCCCCATTTCTTATTTTTTTTCTCTCATAGTTTTTTTCCTTTTGTTCTGATTTTTCTCTCCCAACATGATTCATGAGAAAATATGTAAAAAAAAAATTAATGTCCATGTATAACCAAAAAAATGCTGTTTCTACATGTAACTGGAGAAAATAATTTTTTAAAATATAGTAAAAGGTTCTTGAACTGCACCATATGAATGTGAACACAGATCCATATAAATATCCACACAAAATTAACTTTTGATTATCAGAATAATCAAACCTTTGAATGAAATATAAAAAAAAACATTTTAGAGCCTCCAAAATGATAGAGGTTTTCAAGAAGAATACAGACAACTACCTATATTGAATATTGCAAACTTCTATGCATAGTTCTCTTCAGTCACTCCAACAACTACCAAATCTAATCCCTTAAATCTATTTATCACCTCTCCTTCATATTCATAAGGGAGGTTATTTAGGTCATATCTATATTGGCTGATAGTTTTCTCTACTTTCTTCAATTTAGGTCTGAAATCTTGCAATAAGGACTCATGATCTAAGCCATATCAGCTCTAGATTTTGTTTTAAATATTTTAATAGTTTTACAGATGAGGAAACTGAGGCAAACAGAGTTAAGTGACTTTTCCAGGATCACAGAGTTAGTGTCTGAGGCCACATTTGAACTCAGGAAGGTGAGTCTTCCTGACTCCAGGGCCAGAACCCTATCCACTGCACCTAGCTGTCCAAATGGAATGACTTAAGACCAGATACATAATACAAAACTGGTGGGGAAATTGGACAGCAGTCAACAAATGGCACAAAGTTTAGAACAACAACTCACATCATAAACCATGATAAGCTCCAAATGGCCATAATTTAGATATCAATGATCACATAATTGAAGGAGCAAGTTGAAGGAACAAGGCAAAAATTACATTTCAGCTCTATGGATAAGAGTTCATGAGTAAACAAGTGATAGATATCACAAAAGATAAAATGGATAAATTTGATTATTTTGCACCAACAAATCTAATTTAGTAACATTTTGAAGGAAAAAATTAAACTGGAAAAAAAAAATCTGTTAACAAATTTCTCTGAAAGGGTCTCATATCCAGAAATGAAAGTAATCGTTCACAATTTTGTAAGTCAGGAAGTAATTTCCTCAATGGATAAATGGTCAAAGGATAGGAATTGGCAGTTTTTAAAAAAAGAAATTCAAGCTCTAAAAAATCATGTAGGAAAAAAAAAAGTTCTAAATTACAGACAATTGAAGAAATGCAAATTAAAGCAACTTTTGAGATTACATTTCACACCAATTACAGTGACAAAAATGATGAGAACATGACAAATGTTGGAAAAGCTGTCAGAAAACAAGTATACTAGTACGTTGTTGGAGGAACTCTGAATTGATCTAATCATTTAGCAAAGCAATTTGGAACTATGCTCAGAAAATTACCAAATTGTGCATTCCCTCTGATATAGTTATGTCATTATTAGGCCTGTACCCCAAAAGAAATCAATCAAAATAGAGAAGCATACACACACACACACACACACACACACACACACACGTATGTATGTAGGTATGTATGTATGTATAAAAAGATTACCAGTCTTTTTGTGACAGCCAAAAATTAGAAACTAAAATAGTATCCTCCTAATGGAGAATAACTATACAAATTGTAGTATATTAATGTAATAGAATAGTAGTGAATATGATGAAATAGATCATTTCAGGAAACAACTAGGATGCTTTTGCAAACTGAAACAGAAGGCAATAAACGGGACCAAAAGGACAATTTATATAATTCTGACAACATTTTGGGGAGAGGGGAGAACTGAAAGACTTTCGAATTCTGATCACAGCAATAAGAAACCCTAAGTTCAATAGAATGAAAATAAAACCCACCATTTCATTCCTAAAAGAGAAGTGATTACCTTTAAATGCAGAAAGAGAAATTCATTTTCAGACATGACTACCATGGGAATCTGTTTTGCCAGACAATATAAATATATATTGAAGGATAGTTTTTTTCATTTGGTCTCTTGAATGAAGCGTAGTGGTAGAAATATATATATTTAAAAACAGTTGTTATTTGAAAAATAAAAAGAATAAAATACGTTTAAATGAAATGCAGAATTTATATTTTCAATTAAATGAACCATCTACAAGATTCTGCTTCCTTGTCTTACCTCATTTCTCTCATCCACATCCTTGCATTTTTCTAGAAATGCTTTTAGGCCAGGAATATTTTCCTCTTCTACATAAGTAAGCAGACTATCACTCAAAAGGTTTGCCATCTTCACAGAAAAGCTTCAGTTAGCTATCTTTCAGTACCTATTTTTAAAAAAATAAAATATATTTAAAATCACAACTAGAAAGCAAAAACAAAAAAGGGTATTAAAAGTCATCTATAAATATATACCTTCTAAAGACAACATATCATTTTAGATCAGTTCTTTTTATGTAATGTAACAATTCTAGTTATGTAATGTATGTCTTTAATAGAAATCCTATAATTAAGTCACTAATTTCATATTTCTTTTTAGGTTTTCAAATCTATACTTGTGTCTTGAGACCTTCACCAAAGCAGCCCACAGTTTCTAACCACATCATAAATCCTAAAAATGGACTTATATTCATTTATCATCATCACATAGTCTTTTGTTACTAGTTAACAAAAACTCTTAATGCTAAAAAAGCCAAGAGCATATATACTCTTACAGATGAAATAAGAATCTATGTGAAGCACTTTACAAACCTTAATGCAATAATTATCACATGGCACATGAATAAATGGAACATTTAGGGTTTTAACCATTATGTCTTAACACTCATGTTCACAGAATAGTAGCTTAGAATACTTTAATAAATCTTTGTATTGCTCATTTTAAAAACCCTTCCTTGCTAACTTCTGGAATTCTGCATTCAGTTAAATATTTCTTTCCCTTTTCTCCTTTGCCTTTCACTCTTTTTTTTTTTTTTTTTTTTTTTGATAGTTATTTGTAAAGCTTCTATTAGCCTGCCTTTTGTTTTCTTGCTCTTCTTTTTTTCTTTAGAATAATTTTTGTTGCTGCTGCCTGCACAATTTCCTGCATAGTTTTTCAGGCGCTCTAATCCTCTGAATCTATTTGCAACCTCTATTTCATATTCATAAGGTATATTCTAAGTCATACTATATTGTCTGATGGTTTTCTCCACTTTCTTCAGTTTAGGCTTGAAATCTTGCACTAACAAGTCATGATCTGAGCCACATTTGCTCCAGGTCTTGTTTTAACTAATTGATTAGAGCCTCTCCACTTTTGACTGCAAAGTATACCATATATCTCAATTCTATATTGACCACCTGGCGACATCTATGTATATAGATTTGGCCTTTGGGATGTTGAAAAAGAGTAGTTATCTTGACAAAACTCTAATAATCTCTGCCTTACATCATTTTGTATGCCAAGGTCAAACTTGCCTGTTATTCCAATTATCATTTTATTTCCTACAATAGCATTCCCAATACCATATGATGAATGTGATATCTTTTTATGGTATTATTTCTCAGTGTTGTAGGTCTTCAGAGAATTGATCAGCTTTGACATCAGTGTTTAGAAGATAAGATTGGTATTACTGATATTGAAGTTCACCTTAGAATCAAACAACATTCAGTCATCTTTGAGTCTAAACCATACTGGTTTTATTGACTATCAAAGGCTACTCCACTTCTTTTAAGGGATTCTTGCCCATAACAGTAGATGTAGAGATCACCTGGACTAAATTCATCCATTCACATCCATTGCAGTTCATTGACACCCAGGATACTCATGTGTAATCTCCTCATTTCCTGTTTGATCACATTTGGCTTACCTGGGTTCACAGTTGTTGTATTCCAGGTTCCTAAACAATCTTGATCTTTCCTTTTATCACCAGATAAATTTGTGGCCAGACATCTTAACAAATGAAGTCAAGTAAACCTTAGAAAGTATTGCTAACACTAAGGCTAGTGGAAGTGATGGAATTCCAGCTGAGCTATCTAAAATCGTAAAAGATGAGGTTCTTAGGTAGAGCCAAGATGCTGAGAGGGCATACGCTTCTTTTTGATCTTCTCCCAGGACCCTCAACTACCAAATTCAGTCTCTGAATTAGTTCTAGACTGGCAGAATTCACAAATATTGGCAGTGCAGCAAATTACCAGCAGAAGATAATTTCGAAGATCACCAGAAAAGGTCTGTTTTGGTTGGGTGCAGGCAGGGGAGAAGGCCAGGCACAGTCATGGAGGCCGGCACACTCCATGCAGACTGGGGATGGGGTGCGGTCAGAGAATCTACGGGGAGCACTCTTCCACAGTGGGGGCCACTCTGCCCTGGTTGAAAGCCAGTAGATCAGCAGAGAGTTTATAAAACATCCAACACAAACACAAAAGGTAACAAGGGAACCCCAAAGTACCATCTCACAGGACCTGGCCACACCTGCCCAGCACCAGGAGTGGCTCAGTGAGATCCCAGTGCAGCCCCTGCTGCTTCAATGCAGCTTGAAGAGGGAAGCTTGGAAAATCTCCCCTGACCTAAAAGCAGATCCCAATATTTTTTTAAAAATGAGTAAAAAGACAAAGAGAACTCTAACTATAGATAGTTTCTATGAGGAAAGAGAAAAACAGATTTCAAACCCTGAGGAAACAAAAGCAGATTGTCTCCAGATGATGCCCAAAGTGTGATATAAACTGGTCCCCACCACACAAGACTCTCCTAGAAGAAATTACAAAGAATATTAAGAGAGCTAGAAGAAAAATGGGGAAAGTAAAGGAAAAATGCAAGAGGGTTTAGAAAAGGCACATAACTCATTAAAAGATAGATTTGACAAAATGGAAAAAGAAAACAACTCCCTGAAAAACAGAATCTGTGAAATGGAAAAGGTAAATAACTCCCAGGAAAACAAAATTTGTGAATCCCTTTGTGAACTCCCTTTGAAAGAGGGAGGGCTGTGTGAGGCAAGTGATGCACATAAGTTTAATACTGGGGGAGGAGGGTAAGGGGGAAAGGAAAGAGAAAAGCATAATCTGGGGATAATAAGATAGCAGGAAATACAGAATTAGTAGTTTTAACCATAAATATGAATGGGGTGAAGTCTCCCATAAAGCAGAAGAGGATAGCAGACTGGATTAAAAGCCAGAATCCCACAATATGTTGTTCACGAGAAACACATTTAAAGCAGGGTGATAAGCAGAGTAAAGGTAAAAGGCTAGAACAGAATCTATTATGCTTCAGGTGAAGTAAAAAAAAAAAGCAGGGGTAGCCATCCTGATCTCAGATAAAGCAAAAGCAAAAATTGATCTAATTAAAAGACATAAGGAAGGAAACCATTTCTTGCTAAACGTTACCACAGATAATGAAGCAATATCAATACTAAACATATATGCACCAAGTGGTGTAGCATCTAAATTCTTAAAAGAGAAATTAAGAGAGCTGTAGGAAGAAATAGACAGCAAAACTATAATAGTGGGAGATCTCAACCTTGCACTCTCAGAACTATATAAATCAAACCACAAAATAAATAAGAAGCCAAGGAAGTAAACAGAATACTAGAAAAGTTAGTTATGACAGAGTTTTGGAGAAAACTGAATGGAGACAGAAAGGAGCACACTTTCTTCTCGGCAGCCTATACAAAAATTGATGACATATTAGGACATAAAGACCTCAAAATCAAATTTTTGTCAGATCACAATGCAATAAAAATTACATTCAATAAAAGGCCAGGGGAAAATAGACCAAAAAGTAATTAGAAATTAAACAATCTCATCCTACAG
The DNA here is from genome assembly GCF_902635505.1 of Sarcophilus harrisii. NCBI lineage: Eukaryota > Metazoa > Chordata > Mammalia > Dasyuromorphia > Dasyuridae > Sarcophilus > Sarcophilus harrisii. The sequence goes on from NC_045427.1 coordinate 194,252,994, forward strand.
AATGAATAGGTAAAACAGCAAATTAGAGATACAACTAATAATTTCATCCAAGAGAATGACAATAATGAGACAACATACCAAAATTTGTGGGATACAGTCAAAGTGGTATTAATGGGGGAAATTTTATATCTCTCTAGAAGCTTACTTGCATAAAACTGAGAAAGAGAATATCAATGAACTGGGTTTGCAGCTACAAAAGCTAGAAAAAGAGCAAATTTGAAAAACCCCAATCAAATATTAAACTTGAAATTCTAAAAATAAAAGGAGAGATTAATAAAATTAAAAGTAAAAAAAAACTACTGAATTAATAAATAAAATTGAGTTGGTTTTATGAAAAAAAAACAACAAAGTAGATAAAGCATTTGGTAAATTTGATTAGAAAATGGAAAGAGGAAAATCAAATAGTAAGTCTTACAAATAAAAAGGGAGAACTTTCCACTAATGAAGAGGAAATTAGAACATTAATTAGGAGTTACTTTGTCCAACTTTATGCCAATAAATTTGATAACCTAAGTGAAATGGAGGAATACCTACAAAAATAGAGATTGCCCAGATTAACAGAGGGGGAAATATTGCTGAAATAGTCCCATTTTAGAAAAAAAAAAAAAAATAGAACAAGCTATTAATCAACTCCCTTTTAAAAAACTCCCTAGGGTCAGATGGATTTACATGTGAATTCCACCAAACATTTAAAGAATAATTAACTCCAATACTATATAAACTACTTGAAAAAACAGGAAATGAAGGACTCCTACCAAATTCCTTTTATGACATAGATAGACATGGTACTGATACCAAAAACAGGTAGTATGAGAACAGAGAAAGAAAATTATACACCAATCTCCATAATGAATTTTGATGCAAAAATCTTAAATAAAATATTAGCAAAGAAATTACAGAAAGTCATCTCTAGGATAATATAACATGACCAAATAGGATTTATACCAGGAATGCAAGGCTGGTTCAATATTAGGAAAACTATCAGCATAATTGACCATATCAGTAACCAAATTAACAAAAACCATATGATCATCTCAATAGATGCAGAAAAAGCATTTGATAAAATCCAACACCCATTCCTATTAAAAACACTAGAGAGTATTGAAATAAATGTACTTTTCCTTAAAATAGTAGCATCTATTTAAAACCATCAGCAAGCAGCATATGTAATGGGGATAAACTAGAACTATTCCCTATAAGATCAGGATTGAAACAAGGTTGCCTACTATCACCATTACTATTCAATATTGTATTAGAAATGCTAGCTTTGGCAATAAGAAATGAAAAAGAGATTAAAGGAATTAGAGTAGGTAATGAGGAAACCAAATTATCACTCTTTGTAGATGATATGATGGTATATATAGAGAACCCCAGAGAATCAACTAAAAAGCTATTAGAAATAATCCACAACTTTAGCAAAGTTGTAGGATGTAAAATAAATCCACATAAATCATCAGCATTTTTATACATAACTAACAAAATCCAATAGCAAGAGATACAAAGAGAAATTCCATTTGAAATAACCATTTAGAGTATAAAATATTTGGGAATCTATTTGCCTAGGGAAAGTCAGGAATTACATGAGCAAAACTACAAAACAATTTCCACACAAATAAAGTCAGCTCTAAACAATTAGGAAAATACCAAATGCTCTTGGATAGGTCAAGCGAATATAATAAAGATGACAATACTACATAAACTAATCTATTTATTTAGTGCTATACCAATCAAACTCCCAAGAAACTATTTTACTGACTAGAAAAAATTGCAACAAAATTCATTTGGAAGAACAAAAGGTCAAGAATCTCAAGGGAAGTAATGAAAAAAAATCAAATGAAGGTGGCCTAGCTGTACCTGATCTAAAACTATATTACAAAGCAGCAGTCATCAAAACCATTTGGTACTGGCTAAGAAATAGACTAGTTGATCAGTGGGATAGGTTAGGATCACAGGACAAAATAGTCAATAACTATAGCAATCTAGTGTTTGACAAACCCAAAGACCCAGCTTTTGGAATAAGAAAATTCATTATTTGACAAAAACTGCTGGGAAAATTGGAAACTAGTATAGCAGAAAGTAGGCATTGACCCACATTTAACACCATACACCAAGATAAGGTCAAAATGGATTCATGATCTAGGCATAAAGAATTGAGATTATAAATAAATTAAAAGAACATAGGACAGTTTACCTCTCAGACCTGTGGAGGGGGAAGGAATTTGTGACCAAAGAAGAACTAGAGATCATTATTGATCACAAAATAGAAAATTTTGATTATATCAAATTAAAAAGTTTTTGTACAAACTAAACTAATGCAGACAAGATTAGAAAGGAAGCAATAAAGTGGGAAAACATCCACATACATGTTTTTAAAATGATGTTAAAATTTATTTTATTAGAGTCCCCATCATTTATTATACTAAGCTATATTTTCTTGCAGGAGAAAGCTAATTTAACCAATATCAAATGAATAGTTATGTACATAGCTCTTTTCTCTCTTCCTGAGGGATGGTATATTCCTATTCTGACAGCCAGCTTAATTACATATAAACACCACATAGATTATACATTATATAATTGCTATATAGCATATGTAATTATATATGCATACATACAATTAGACTGACTATACTGAGGAGAATAGATTCATTCTATTATTTGGCTAATACTCAAAGCTTTTCCAGAATGATAGAATCTGCTGGAATTTATGTTCCCTTGACTTAGTCTTTGATAACCCAGTCTCACCTGGATGACATAATATTACATGTATATTGTTCTATGTTTTAGGAACATAAAAAAGCTTATTCTAAGAATAGTAACTGGATGAGAACACATTCATAACTACAGAAGGAGGCACAAATGGACAGTGAGGCAGGGGTAGAGTGGACCAAGGTCAGAGTATGCTGGATTGCTTTTGCTGTAGTTGTTCAGTCTTTCTGTCATGTCGTGATCCTGTAGACCATATACAGGTCCCAGAGGTTTTCTTGGCAAGGATACCAGACTGGTTTGCCATTTCCTTCTGCAGCTCATTTTACAGATGAGGAACTGAAGCAAATGGGGTTAAGCTACATGTCCAAGGTCAAACAGCTAGTGTCAGGGCCCATATTTGAACTCAGGTCATTCTGATGCCAGAGCAGGTAATCTATCCACTGAGCTACCTAGCTGCCTCTGCATTGTCTTTAGGGAACCACAAGGCTCTTTTAATGACCTAAATCTCTTTCCAGGAAAAAAAGACACAATTTTTTTTTTAATAGCAGCATTCTATCAGGGATACTATATGGCAGCAAAATGTGACATACAACATTCTCCAAAGAAATTAAACTGAATCTCACTCAAAAGGCAATGGGGAAACATTGTTGAAGTAGAGAAGGTAGAACATATAACCACTGGGAAACTTTTAAGAATTATCTTAGAGTCAACAAGGGGATACTGTGGAGAGAGTTCTGGCCTGGAGTCAGTGCCAAAGGCACTTAGTAGCTGTATGATCTTGGGCAAGTCAATGAACTTCTGTCTGCTTAAGTTTCCTCAACTGTAAACTGAGAAAAATAATAGTATCAATCTCCCAAGATTGCTGTGAAAGTGCTTTGCAAATCTTAAAAGTGATAGATACTATTATTGTCATTTTAGAAAATATGTCTTTAAGGAAATATATGATAGGAATATAAGAGATGGTCATGTTGCAGCAAGAGAAAATAAGCCTAACCCTTTGTGAAGAACTTATGAGAGAACAGAAAGAAAAGTTTCATAGGATGGACAAATATACATCAATCAAAGATCTACATCAATCAAATTGAAATCACATATCCATTTGAATATTAAGTACTTACATATACCATTCTTACAAAGACAGAGATAAGAAAGTAGTCTTATGGATCACTTGTAACAAAATCTTTATGTATTTTCTTGACTAATGGAAATAAAAAAGTAAGTTTTTTACACAGGCTACAGGATCTCTTCTGTTACCATGGAGAGTAACTAAGTAGGTGAGGGCCAATAAGGTTCTAGTTTAAGATGTTTCAGGAAAAACTGGGAAACAAATACAGAGTCAAACTAAGTACAACTGAGATCTCTCTGACTAATTCAATTCCCTTATTTGGCTTTTACTGAGAACCACATAATTTTACAGCTGGAAGGAACCACAAAGGCCAATTAACTCAACTCATGCTCAAAAAAGGAATCGCCATTACCACATATCCAACAAGTCTCCAAACAGTGTTAGGATTCCCAATTTTGACTCTACATCTTTAGATACTACAGTTTGTCTATAAACCTTGTAGAAAGGAAAATAGATTTAGATTTCTCTCCCTTCCCTCCTCTCCCCCACACTCACCTCACTAAATGTGCTTATTAGGTATAACATACTCAACATTGAAGCTTGAAGCAACAAGCTTGAAGCCTCCTCTTTTTTGCAATAAATTCATTACAAGATTTAAAATCCTATACTTTGCTACTCATTCCCCTCCAGAACCATCATATTCAAAAATAAAAAAAAAATATTGCAGTAAGTTTGTGCTTTTTAAATTAATTCTGTAATATTATCTTCCTTACCCACAAAACATCATAGAGAAATGCCATTATGATGCAAGACTGTATTTGCCTGGTGTTCACATTTCATTTAGTACCCTCTTTCTATCTGACTAAATGACAGGACTATGGACCCATGTAATTAGAAAAATACTACTAAAAAAATTTTTTTTAAAAGAATAGGTCATATTAGCTATATTAACTACAAAGAATATGTGGAGAAAAATGCTCTCTACACCCACAGAAAGAACTGATAATGATTTTACATATGTATATACATATATATATATATACACACACACATATACACACTTAACATACATATACATATTTGTGTTTAATGATAACCATCTCTAGGGCATGAAGGGAAGGAAAAAAGGCAAAAAAGAATTTTACATAACTTTATTATAAAGATTAAAATGAATAGCAAGTTGTACATAATAATTTTAGTTTCATACTGTATAATCATTTTTGATATGTTACAGAAATTCTTATATCCCATAAATTAAAATTTAAATTTTTTTTTTAAATTAAAGGGGGGGGGGAGGGTTCAGCACAGTTTTTTCTCTCCATTTCTTACCAAACTCACTACTTTTGGACTTCTCTGAAATTCTCCAACACACCTCTGTATCAGGGACCCTTTGTGCCAATCTTCTTTTAAGCTTTTGTGATTGTTATTGTTTTCTCCTATTATCTCCATAAGCAGGCCCTATCTTTGTTTTTATTTATATTTGTATTCATAGCACTTAGCACAATGCCTGGCACAAAGAATGAGCCTAATTAATGTTTACTAACTGACTAAAATAAAAATTAACTAAGTTTAACTATTTTACAAGGCTGAAGCAAAAATCTTTGGTAAAAAAAAATAAACAAGGGCTCAAGCTTTTTTAATAGCCTCATATGCTTATATATCGTTCCATTCTACCAAGCACTATCCTTGTCATAGTTTTGTGAATATGTACAAATATCATTATCTTCATTTTATAGATGAGACTATTGGAGAAGTAACTAAAGTCACACAGCTAAAAAGTCTCAAAGTTTGAACTTAACTCCTGATTCTAGGTCCAACATACTTAAACTGGTGATTTTGTGAAGCTCTGTCTCATTTAAACCCAATTCACTCACAGGCTCTGTGCTCAACTACTGTGTTATCAGCTGCTCTTAAATCAGTCTATTCGTTTTCTTACACAGCAACATACTTCTTATAATTATACATGGAAAAATTGAGGTTCTGGGAGGTCACATGACCTGCTCAAGGTCAAAGAACAGTAATTGGCAGAGCCAAATAGAACCTTTATAGTAGGACATACAGAATTTATCAGTAAATAAAATACTTAAGAAGTATTACTATTTCAATTTTCCAGGGTTTTTTAATGATTTTATGATGTCCTTGCTTGGAATTATGTTGTTCCATTTTTTTTCTCTAACAGAATTGTCAAGAAACAGAACTTTTTATCACGTTCTACCATAGGGACAGTAAATTATACTGAAAGACAAACAATTTACACTAGGTATTACCCAATGATCTAAATGTATTAACATATTTTAAAATAACTTACATTGCTATTGAATATTGATCACCACTGCTATAATAGTTCATAAAGATAAGAAAAAACAAATTTAATTCAATCAACATTAGTAAGTACCTACTATGTATATGGCACAGGTTTTGTTTTTTTTTTTTTTTTAAAGTACTCCAATAGTTGTTTGTTTCTTTCTGGCTTTCTTAAAAGGGACTTGAGGGAGAAAATTCAGAATTGAAACTAAAATAAAATAAATTTGAAAAAAGATTGTTGGAATTTTTAAATGCATAAAATTATTATAATATTGGCAACTGCCTCAACAAAAAAAGAAAGAAAGAAAGAAAGAAAGAAAGAAAGAAAGAAAGAAAGAAAGAAAGAAAGAAAGAAAGAAAGAAAGAAAGAAAGAAAGAAAGAAAGAAAGAAAGAAAGAAAGAAAGAAAGAAATTTAGGGATTAGACAAGAAAGAGAGGAGAGTGTCTATCATAAACATGGGCAAGAAGGATAAGAGGGAGGGATCTACCCAAAGGTACAGAAGAGGGAAATAAAGTAGCAAGAATCAGAAAAAATCAGCAGTGAGTTTTTCTAGTAAGGAAATTATGTGAAGGAAATGTAATATAAAATAAAGCTAAATAGGAAAATGAAATGCTTCAATATTATAGCTTCCAAAGCATTTTCATACACATTATCTCACTGATACAATAAGCCTTTAGGCAGGGTAGACATTATGATATCCAAATTTTTAAAGTGAAGAAACTAGTTTGAGACAATTAAGTATTGTCCAAAGTTCCACAATAGATAAGAAAGAAGCTGAATCTTTTGGCTCCTATTTAGGGTTTTTTTTCACACTGTCTCCTCAAATACTGATCTTTTCTGAACCAAGAGGGCATTTTCTGTGAATTATAAACTACTTATCTGAATAGACCTGAGACCAGAAGAATTAACTAATGAGTCTTTAGAGTGCACTGCTTCCTACTCTTATTAGTCCATTTATTGTTCCTATACAAGAGAGTGGCACTAAATCTCTAAGATAGTGTCACTAAATCTCTTCTCAAGAACTAAGTGCTGTAACAAAGACATAATTTAGTTAAAAACCAAATGCATATGGGAAAAAAAAACCTAGAAGCAATAATGTATTACTCACCTGTCAAAGTGGCTGTAGGAATAGGAGTTAATGAATAAAAACATCTTTTGTGACCCTAATGGACTTATATTAATGTTATTAACATTCATTTTTTTTTAAAGAATGCCCTTGAAAGCCTAATTTGATGACACTTAACTGTTTATAAATTTGTGTCAAAAGCTGAAAAAGGCCTGAGATATCATCTAGTCCAAATGTTCTTAATCTGAGGTCCATGAAGTTGTTTTTCAAATATTTTAATACATATTTCCATATAATTGGTTCCCTTTCTAGTCTTCTGTAATTTATTTTATATACTCAAAAATATTCTTCTCAGAACAGCCTAAGTGCCAAAGAGGTCCACAAAAAAGATTTTTAAAAACCAACTACTCTTGATATAGTGGACCTTCATTTTACAATTTACATTTTACATTCTTTTCTCTTTCGAAGGCTGAAACCCTCTAACAGAGAAATTTTTTTTCCCTTAAAATTCACCACACAAAGAAATCCAAGAAAATACTTATTGCCTGGCTTGGAAGACATTAAAGATGACTGCCACAAAGGGGCAGTGTGGTGTAGCAGTAAGAATTTGGATTCAGAATCCAAAAATCTAAGGTTTAAATTATGAATTTGAGAGATGCTAAATAAGTTCGATCAATCTCATTGTCATTTAAAACAGTGCTTCATCCATGGGTGTATTGAAGCTAGCTTACCAGTTCAAATTGATTGTTAAATTTTCAGTGTGAGCATTTACAACTCAGAAATCAATTGCTACACATCAGGGCTTGGTCTATTGTTAGATTATAGGGTTTTTTTCCTTTTCCTTAAGAGCCAGATGTTAAACATTTACCAGAATGCCTCTGACTTCATTTTTCTGAGCCTCATTGAAAGGAGGCAATTGAATTACATCAATCCTTTTTCTAGTTCTAAATTCTATGATTTGAACTTCCACATTTTGAAATTAGTTAAATGTCATCAAATTCAACTTTCTCTGAATATATACATATATCCATGGCTACATAAAACACATACACACAAACTATTTTGCCAACTTTTAAAAATGTGTGTCACAAAACTGGCAAGAGTAAGATCATCTAGTACAAGGCCACTGGGTCCTCAAGTGTGTGTGTGTGTGTGTGAAGAGAAATTTAGTGCCTTAAGATTATGAAGTATTTAGTATGCAGGATCACTTTGTTACTGTGTTTGACTCTTCAAACCTCCACTTGGGGTTTTCTTGGCTGGTTTGCTCTCCTGCCCAGACGAGGAAACAGACAAAAACTAAGTGACTTGTCCAGGGTCACATAGCTAGTCCATGTTTGAAGCCATATTGACCTGATGAAGATGAATCTCCTGGATTCCAAGTCCAGTGTTCTATCCACTGTGCCACCCATCTGACCCTATGCATTATCATACATTATCATACAACCCCAAATTGAGTATAGTAGCTTGTATAATGAAAAGGACAAATGACTTGAGATCAAAAGACCTGTTAGATTCGGTCTCTGACATCTGTTGGCCATGGTCATTATTTGTCTCAGGCTCAGATTCTTCACCTACAAAATAGGCATGATAAACTTGCATTCTGCTTTATAGAATGTTAGAATTATCATCTATGCACGTTTTGAAAATAAAAAGCTTTAATAATTTTTTTTTAAATTTAGATTTAAAGAGGGAAGGTACTTTAGAAGCCACACATTTTACATTTTAGGAAACTAAGATTTAGATTAAAAAACTCGTTCAAGGTCGCACAGAACAATAAGTGGCAGAGGCTGGATCTTTAAATAAAACGAAGGGGAAAACAATCCTAAAGGAAAAGGCTCCAGAAACAAGCAAAATTATCAGGAGTTAAAGAACCCAGAAGAGATTTCCCCTTCCTTTAATCATCAAAGCCCTCAGTAATCAGAAGTAATCCACCTGGCAGGATCTGAAGTTGAGAAAACCCCCGACAGCTGCCGCAGCCCCACCCTGACATTCACAAACACCTTTTGTTTATCAAGCTCGCCGGAGCAAAGGTGAAGACGACGCGGGCGACCTAGGCGCAGGATGCTGAGGAAGGTATGAGAACACACGAAACGTGTGTTTGGGGGACAGATGACTACCCACGCGTACGTCTATTTTCTTATTGTTGGACGCACAGATGTACATCTATACGCACACATTTCTCCCGTCCCTCATACGTTTTCATAGGTTCGGAATACTCGGCTGGAAAGAACGCTCGGAGCTCATTCGCTTCAATGTCCTCATTTCAAAGAGGAAAATGTGACACTATTGATGCTCGCTGCCTCGGCGAACCACACCCGCTCGCTCACCGCACCGCTCTCTCCTTTAGAACAGACACACCCCGCCGGCGCTCTCCTCAGACCACACACACACCAGAGCGCCCGCCCTCACACATACACGGCGTTGGCTGCAGCTCCGGTGGAACACACCACGCGCGTCTCTTTAGACATCAGCACACACCCCATTCGCTCCTTTCTCTGTGAATGCACACACACCTCCTCGCTCCCAGCCTGGACTCGCACGTACACGCCGCTTGCTCTTTCCTCGGTGAAAACACACACAGCCCTGGCTAGTCCTCCGGGGAACACACCCACACACCGTTCTCTGCTCTCTGAACACACACACACTTCAGCAGCTTCCTGGGGGAACCAACCAACGCACACACACACACACACCGTCTCGTTTCATTTTATTCACATAAACACACACGCAGCGCCGTCTCCCTCCGGTAAACACCCATACCCCGCTTATTCCCTCCTCTATGAACACACACACACACACACACACACACACCCCTGGCTAGTCCTCCGGGGAATACCGTTCTCTGCTCTCTGAACACACACACACTTCAGCAGCTTCCTGGGGGAACCAACCAACGCACACACACACACACACACACACACACACACACACACACACACCGTCTTCATGTTTCACTTTATCTCCATAAAACACACACGCAGCGGCTATCCCTCCGGTAAACACACCTTCCCCCTTGAACCCTCCTCTATGAACACACACACACACACACACACCCTGGCTTAGTCCTCCGAAACACACCTCATTGGCCACTGCCCCTCTCCTCTCTGAACACACACACACACACTTCAGCAGCTTCCTGGGGGAACCAACACACACACACACACACACACACACACACACACACCATCTCGTTTCATTTTATTTACATAAACACACACGCAGCCGTCTCTCCGGAAACACCAACCTTGCTTATTCCCCCCTCTATGAACACACACACACACACACACACCAACCCCTGTTAGTCTCGGGAACAACACCACACACCGTTCTTCCTTCTGAACACACACACATCTTAGTAGCTTCCTGGGGGAACCAACACACACACACACACCCTGGCTAGTCCTCCGGGGAACACACCCACACACGTTCTCTCTCCTCTGAGACACACACACATTCAGCAGCTTCCTGGGAACAACACACACACACACATACACACACACACACTCGTTTCGTTTTTTAATTTACATAAACACACACGCAGCGCCGTCTCCTCCGGTAAACACCCATACCCCGCTTATTCCCTCCTCTATGAGCACGCACACACACACACACACACACACACACACACACACCCCTGGCTAGTCCTCCGGGGAACACACCCACACACCGTTCTCTCCTCTCTGAACACACACACACACTTCAGCAGCTTCCTGGGGAACCAACACACACACACACACACACACACACACACACCGTCTCGTTCTATTTTATTTGTAAAACACACCAGTCCGTTCCTCCGGTAAACACCCATACCCACAGCTGTATCCCTCCTCTCTGAACAACACACACACACTTCACAGCTTTGGGAACCAACACACACACACACACACACACACACACACACACACACTCTCGTTTCATTTTATTTAATAAACATACGAGCGCCTGTCTCCTCCGGTAAACACCCATACCCGCTTATCTCCCCTCTATGAACACACACACACACACACACACACACATATTTCTGGTATCCTCGGGGAACACACCCACACACCGTTCTCTCCTCTCTGAACACACACACACACTTCAGCAGCTTCTTGGGGGAACCAACACACACACACACACACACACACACACCCCTGCCTAGTCCTCCGGGCACACCCACACACCGTTCTCTCCTCTCTGAACACACACACACACACACACAGTTCCTCCAGCAGCTCTCCTCCTGGACTCACAGCTACTGGCACACAGCACACACACACACACCGCTTAGTCCTGGGAACACACCCACACACGCTCTCCTCTCTGAACACACACACACACACACTTCAGCAGCTTCCTGGGGGAACCAACACACACACACACACACCCCTGGCTAGTCCTCCGGGGAACACACCCACACACCGTTCTCTCCTCTCTGAACACACACACACACTTCAGCAGCTTCCTGGGGGAACCAACACACACACACACACACACACACACACACACACACCGTCTCGTTTCATTTTATTTACATAAACACACACGCAGCTCCATCTCCCTCCGGTAAACACCCATACCCCGCTTATTCCCTCCTCTATGAACACACACACACACACACCCCTGGCTAGTCCTCCGGGGAACACACCCACACACCGTTCTCTCCTCTCTGAACACACACACACACTTCAGCAGCTTCCTGGGGGAACCAACACACACACACACACACACACCGTCTCGTTTCATTTTATTTACATAAACACACACGCCGTCTCCCTCCGGTAAACACCCATACCCCGCTTATTCCCTCCTCTATGAACACACACACACACACACACACACCCCTGGCTAGTCCTCCGGGGAACACACCCACACACCGTTCTCTCCTCTCTGAACACACACACACACTTCAGCAGCTTCCTGGGGGAACCAACACACACACACACACACACACACACACACCCCTGGCTAGTCCTCCGGGGAACACACCCACACACCGTTCTCTCCTCTCTGAACACACACACACACACTTCAGCAGCTTCCTGGGGGAACCAACACACACACACACACACACACACACACCCCTGGCTAGTCCTCCGGGGAACACACCCACACACCGTTCTCTCCTCTCTGAACACACACACACACACTTCAGCAGCTCCGGGGAACCAACACACACACACACACACCCCTGGCTAGTCTCTCCGGGAACACACCACACATGCTTCTCCTTCTGACACACCTACTTCAGAGCTTCCTAAAACACTCCACACTAATCACACACACACATACACTGTCTTTCATTTTATTTCATAAACACACACGAGCGCTCCTCCGGTAAACACCATACCCTGCTTATTCCTATGAACACACACACAACACACAACCTGGTAGTCCTCGGGAAACACACCACACAAGCCAGTTCCCTTCTGAACACACACACACACTTCAGCAGCTTAGGAACCCTAAGCACACAACACACACACACACACACCCCGTCTCGTTTCATTTTATTTACATAAACACCATGCAGGCTGTCTCCTCCGTAACACCTGACCCCTGCTTACTTCCTCCTATGAACACACACACACACACACTTACACCTTCTGGCTAGTCCTTTGGGAACACAATCCAACTACTGTCTCCTCTCTGAACACACACTACACAACTTCAGTAGCTTCCTTGGGAACACAAATACACACACACACAAACTATAATCACAATTCCCCGGCTAGTCCTCCGGGAACACACACATTCCACACCTCTCCTCTCTGAACACACACACACACACACACACTTCAGCAGCTTCCTGGGGGAACCAACACACACACACACACACACACACACACACACACAACACACACACACACACACACACACACACACTCATTACCACACCCTCCCAGCTAGTGCGGCTGCCCTTCCCGCTTCCAAAAGCTCGCCCTGCGGACGAGCTCCCGGCTTCCCGTCCCCAGCGCCTGTCGCTCACCGTCTAGAAGCCCCTCTGGGCCCGCTTTCGGGCCCCCGCAGAGGAGCCCTCCCGAGAGCCGGCGCTGTCAGACAAAAAAGAAGGGGACTCCGAGCCGCCGTCTACGGCTTAGACGGAGCGGCCATTTTCCTCCTTCTCCCTCAAACTGACAGATCACGTGGGCGCCTGTGGTGGAAAAAGGAGGAGCCTCGGCGGAGGGAGCGAGGGAAAGGCGGGGAGCCTTAAGAGGAGGAAGGAGGAGGAGGAGGAGGGGGTGAAAGGAAGGGCAAAAAAAAAGGAGGAAAAGGAGAGGCCAAAGCAGGGTGTAAGTCACCAAATCAGAGCCCTCCCCAGCTGTGAGGGGCAGCGGCTTTGGGCGAGGGCAGAGCCTGGAGGCCTAACTCTGGACTTCTCTGGCTTCCTTTAATCGTTTGACTCATCTGTATAATTATGAAGTCGAGAATGCCCCAAATCGGACTGTTCGAGGCAGTAGGAAATCACCTAACCTTTGCATTTTCCAAGCAGATATTGGGTGACCCCTTGTAAGAGTTGCAGTAGAGGAGATGGCTGATCAGGTGTGTCTTAAAATAAGTGATCTTTAAGATTCTTTGCAAGTAAAGGTAAGGAACATTAAGGGCCTACTGGGAGTGAGGCACTGATAATAGAAGAATAAAAACTATAGTCAATTCCTCCAGGGGTTTAAAAATTAGAGAGAAGGGAGAAAAGTCGTTTAAAAGTAAATATAATACAAAACAGAGTGTGCCTTTCCTTAAGTACAACCTAAGTGAAAAGCGTGGGAATACACAGTGATCAAACGTAAGGAAAACCCATAGGAAGTATATGGGATACATATGGGGAAGTACAACTATGCAGAGGTGCAATTCACACCCTTGCACCAAGGTCTTGCATTTGTTGAGGTTTTTGCACTGCATTCTCTGGGCCGGTGGGTGCCTTCCTTATAGCATCCTGCCTCCCTCTCTTTCCAAGACTCCTTTGAAATCCAAAGATAATAACACTTCTGGTCTCATAAACTATGATCTCACCCTATTAGGTAATGCTACCCCGCTACTCTGGGCTTCATCCCTTCAGGGTGGCCCTGCTAGTGTCCAGTCTTCTCGGAACGTAACATAATTGAATAATTACTCTGATAATTCTTAAATCTATTTTTCCTGGTCCTTTCTCTCTGCTAACTTCCAATCTTACATCTCCTTTTTGAAATCTTGAGCTAGATGTCCAAAGACACCTTAAACTCAGTATGTCCAAAACAGAACTCATTATCTTTCTCCTTCCCTGTTAGTGTGGAGGGCAATGCCATCTTCTCAGCACTTCAAGGACATCAAGAATTCCTCACTCTCACCCAACCCCTACATCCAAGCTATTGCTATCTGCTTCACCTTTGCAACATCTTCCAATATTCCCCCTTCTCTTTTCTAACACTGCCCCCATTCTAATACAGGCCTCCTCATCTCACACCTTAATTAGGGTCATAGCCTATTGGTGGATCTTTCTACCTCAATCCTCTTCCCTCCTCCAATCCATCCCTCATTCAACCACTAAAGTGATTTTCCTAAAGCATAGGTCCAGTTGTCCCAACACAATAAACTCCACTGGCTACTTTTTGCCTCCAGGAGCAAATACAAAATATGCTATTTGGTATTCAAAAGTCCTTCATAATTTAGGCTCCTCTTGGTCTTCTTATATTGTAGTCCCCAACTTGCACTCTTATTTCCTGTGACATGTGCCAGGTATCTTACTAAGTGCTTTACAAAAATCTCACTTGATCCTCACAACAGCACTGTGAAGTAGGTCCCAATTTAACAATTAAGGAGAATGAGACAAACATCAGGCAAGTGCAGAGTCAGAAATCTAGTTAAGTAAGTCAGATCTTTCTGACTGCAGACCCAGGCCTATTTGCATTATACTACCTAGCTATCTGGTGGAGAAGAATCAGAACTATATTCCACATATGTGAGATCTCCTTTTGCAAAAATATAGAAGAGAAAAATGGAATGTTCCTGATGGAGAAAAGCTAGCAGGACATTTGACTAGAAGTGAGAATATGTGAGAAAAAAATCAAAATAAGACAACAAAGATTGATTTTTGTGGAGGACTTTAAATATCAGGTTGAGGATTTTACATTTTATCCCATTTGTCTTAAGAAGTTACTAAAGAGTCACTTGAGTCACTTAACCTCAATTGCTTCAGCCAAAAAAAAAAAAAAAAAAAAGTTATTAAAGACTTTTTTGCTGTTCAACAGTTTTAGCAATGACTTGAATAAAAGCATAGATAATATATTAAATTTCCAGATGACACCATGCTGGGAGAAATATCTATGAGATGTCATAGTTTAGTCGTGTCCAACTCTTTTGTGACTGCCTTTGGGATTTTCTTGGCAAAGATACTAGAGTGTTTTGTCATTTCCTCCCCTAGTTTATTTTACAAATGAGGAAACTGAGGCAAATGGAATTAAGAGATTTGTCCAGGGGCACACAGCTAAGTGTGTGTCTGAAGCTGAATTTAAGCTTATATGAATATGAGACTTCCTATAGTAGCTGCCTCATAAGGTTGTAATAGTGCTCAAGAGATAACATATACAAAATACTTTATCAAACTTAGAGTGATAAATTTTGTTTAAATATATAGATCTCTAGTTACTATTACTATACTGAGTATAGGGTGTTATTCATCCTACTTCCCAAGCACCTAGCAAAGAGAGCTACTCCCTACTTCGATTCTCCAAGAATCGTTGGTTTCAATGGCATGGATGTTCCCCTAACCTTCCCTGATTTGGCAGACTGTCTTTGAGCATTAAAAGGAAAAAAATTATCATTATTAGGCAGACAATCTAGTGACCCCCCGAATTTAGGTGGATGAACTCTCAGCCAACATACAGCTTATCATTTGGTCCATACTTAAGAGCATTTCAAACTTGATAGTTCCTGACAATGCTTGTGCTGTAGTGACTTACTCCTTATGAACCTAAAATCACAAGATCTGAGTTCAAGTCCTCACTCTGACCCATAGTTCCTTCCTGATCAAAAGCAAGTCACTTAATCTCAATGCCCAACACAATTCTTTTGGAGGGGAAATTGCAGGTAATTTGCCCATTGTCTTGGTGAAGGGAATTGTCCCACCATAAATTCCCCACATATATAAATCATAAATTCAGGAAAACAAGAATAAGAAACCAGTGACTTGATACCCCCAAACCACAGTGCATCAGAGGAAGACTTCGGGAGAAGATTAATAGATGTTTATTTAATTAAATGGAATGACATCATAGAATTTAATTTGCCCTGTGCTTCTTTTCAGTAAAAATCTAAGAGTATAAACTAACCCCTTCAGATGAAGACTTGTAAGCTTACCCATTTTCTAGATTTCTCAAAGGTGCCTTTACATATTCAACAAGCACTTAGTCATTAAATTCAGCAAATAGTTATCAAGCACCTATTGTATATTTGGTGATCCCAGCTCCCATTAGCATCTTGTACAGATGATTCTCAGTCCTCCTTGTCCAGCTCTAACCTCTCTCTCAACCTCCAGTCTCACATCTCCAGATGCCTTTTTGACATCTTGACTTGGATATGCTCAGATGTTGGAATCCTCACAAAGTGTTAAGTCATTAGAATTGATAAGAGATGATAATTATCTAATTTAGCATGTTTAGTATGATTGATCTGATCCTATAAGATGTTATGGGTCAGAACTTGAAACAAGGTACTAAGTGGAATTGAGGAGACAATGTTTAAATCTAGTTCATCATTGATTTAATCCTACAACAAATAATGGTTTCCCAGTGATATAATGATTGGTGTCTACTCAGTGTACAGCATATGAGCAAGAAGCTCTCAGGGCCAAAGAGCACTCTGGGAGATTGAGAAGCCACGAGTTGGAGTTGAGCTAGAGGCAAAAGCTGGAAGAGCTAAAAGACAAGCTGTATGTAAGAGCTCTTGGAACCAAGAAAACTAACTGGGCCCAAGGAAAGAGATAAGACTTGGAAGGAGAAAATAAACGTTTGGATTTTATCAACTGGCTGTATTTTGAGGTAATTATTATTCTGAACTGAAACTAAGGCTGCCTCCAGAAAACCTCCCCAAGAAACCTGCTCCCAGAGAATCATCATATATATTTTAAAAAGAACACCACACCTAGACATCTTAAACTCAACACTTCTCTCCGTCTGTCCTTCTTCACCTGTACCTCCCAGTTTCCCTGACTTTCTTCAAGTCTTAGCTAAAGTCCTATTTTCTGAAAGAAGCCATTCTCAGTACTTTCCCTCTAAAACTATTTTCCTTTTATCCCGTATATCTCTTAATTATACATCATTGTTTTTATCTTCCATTTATCCCGTATATCTCTTAATTGTACATCGTTGTTTTGTAATGCCAGAGAAATTGAGGCAAGATAGAGATTAGAGAGTTTTTAATATTTTATTTGGGTTTCTGAGAGGAACAGATAGTCTGGAGGCACAGCAGAATCCACTCTGCCTCCAGAGCTGAATTGGACTTTTTGTCTCAAAGAATCCAGCATCCAATGTGAGATTCCAGTGATTTATATATGGCCCCAAGTGATCAGGGGACACAAAGACAAGGGGTGCAGTCTGAAAACTGGTGAGGGAGAGAATTTCCAGGCAGGGACTATCCTTTGGGTTCTGACAGATTGGCAGTAGGACCATAAATTCTGTTAAATAGGGAGTGAAGTAGTCAGTAGAGACAGAAAGTCTGGAACTTAGAGATACACAGGCATATCTCTTAGTAACTTATCTGCCTATGGAATGCTAATAATGGTCAGGGCTCCTATCCCGAATTATCTCAGTTCTGATGGTCAGAAATGGAGTTTGCAACCAGAGGATTGAGGCAGAACAATTCAGAGAAACTGAGGCAGAACAATTTGGGGAAACTGAGGCAGGACAATAAAAGGAAACTGTGGCACAATAATTTATATGCATCATCTCCCTGCTCTTTGAGGACAGGAATTCTTTTGGACCTTTTTATGTATTCAGAGTGCTTAGTACAATGCTGAGTGCATAGTAGGGGCTTAGCAAATTTTTGTTGACTGACCAACTGAGGTACCATGTTGTGTGCTGGAAGGCCAAAGTAAACAAATAAAGTACTCATTTCCTTCAAAAAGCTTACATTTGATTGGGGAAGAAGACATGCTAAGGTAAATACAAAATAATCTGAGGAAAAAGAAAACACTATTAACCAGGGAGATGTCAAGAAAGATTTCCTAAAGAAAGGGTACTTCAACTGAACCTAAAAAGAATTAGAAATGGATTCTGTGAGTTGGAGGAGAAGAGTTAATACATTTGTGAACCATAAACTCCAAAGCATTTCCAATTTGCTAATTAAATCCCCAAAACAGGAACCAAGGAAAACCTATGTAGGATGATCTGGGATCCCCCCTTCTCCAGAGAAATCTCCACCTTGGTGGGGAGTAGGATTAGGGCTTTGGTTGGGGTCTCACTTCTTTGTTATCCCATCTTCAAGAGTAGTACTAGGGTTGGAATTAGGCCCTATTATGCACATGGGACAGCGACCCAAATTAAAATCAGAGACTCTCAAGGTAAAAAGCAACAAAGGATCTCAAGAGGATCTCAAGAGGAAAGGGCAACTCCCAATAGACCTGATTTCTGTAGCGCAGTGCAAAGTGCAAGCTGCAAACTCAGGATTATATATTCCCTAACCAGAAGCCTCCACCCCCCATTCTGATCTTTTTTTTTTCCATTGACTGGCAAAGTTCTGATTTACCCAGAGACCCCAGGACACACTTTACCTATTAGTTACTTAAATGCTAATGAAAAGGTTGGGGTTGGGAAGAGACTGGAGGTAAATATTTGTTTATCTAAGATAATCAACACCTGTTGCTTTTTAGCTATAGCTCAACTTGTTATTGCAAAGTCTCCAGGCACAATTAGGGCATAGGTAGAGGCCACATCCTTATGAGAGATCTTCATTCAGTTTATCCCATTTGTATATCAGCTTCTATTATACATCAGATATTTTCATTCTAGGATAAGATGCTTTTTAGGGACAGGGTGGGTGTTAGAATAAAGGCAACAAAGTAAAAAGCACTTAGTTTATTAAGCACTTAGCATGTGCCAGGAATCATGCTAAGAAAAAAGAAAGATAACCCTTGCCCTCCAGGACCTTGCTACATTCTAGTAATTGAAGATAATACCTAAAAGAGAGTTTGCATAAGGATTCCAGAAAACCAGAAAAGGCTTCCACTCCTTGCAGTCTCAGTATTTATGAATTGCCTTGCCGCATGGAGATCCTAGACCATCATATTCCAAGTTTGAGCCCTCTAATGCCATTAGATTTTATGTGTATTTGTAGTAGCATATACTTGGAGTTTATGGGGATGAACATAAGAATGTTTTGTAACTAATGTTCTTAGTAGCAATTAAGTTAATGGTTTTGCTGAGAGCCACTCATGTCTACTGGCAGATTGTTAATGAGAAGCACCATGGGCTTGTGAGTTATAGCTGTAGGAATACAGACTGTAGTCTCCAAACTAGAAGTATGAATGCAACAAAGAGGTATTGAATATATGTGTAAATATTTGTGTGATCATCTGCACTTGGTCATGGAGAAAAGCCCCGCTGCAGTTTCTTGGTCACAGCTTTTGTAAGTGGATGTCACCAGAGATCAATAGGAGGAGATGGGTGCCTACAGGTTCGGGGAATGTTTTCTGAGGATCCCTTCTTTGACAAGCACTCGAAGTATTGCAGAAAGGACTGTGGGGACAATATGCAGAAGACAGATGGGTAAGTCAAGGAGAAGAGGGTCACCACGACCAGATAAATGAAAATGTAGGACTTGGCAAAGCTCGAGAGATTGCGCACTATCCAAGAGCCACAGCTCACACTTATTGGGTTTAGGAGCCTAATGTATGGAAGAGGCACTTGGGACAGTATAGATACTGCTAGGATGGGTCTGAGCCAATAGTTTTCAACACCCATTGACAAATCTGGCTTTAAAGTTTCTTCAGTGCATTGTAGTACAATGCATAAGAGTACTTTTACCCTCAATTCTGTCTGCCCTCATCCATCCTCACAGAGCTAGATAGATGGAAATGGCCAGCCACAGCCTCCTCTTCTACTCCCCAGTCTTAGTTGAAGCCTAAGGAAGCTCTGTGTGAAGGTTGGAGGTTTTGGCCAGGGCCCCATGTTCAAAACAACCCCTATAGCTACAAAAAAAATCAGCTTGATTTTAATCTTGAAGGTTTTCAGGTTCATGTGGATTCCTTTCTCGGCTAATTTTAGCGTGCTCATGAGAATTAATAAAATCATAACATAATTCTTGAATCTCAAAGCCAAAATGAAAATCCTGGCTATATGAAGAACAGCTCCTTAACTTATGTGTATTTAAGCTAGCAACTAGCATCTTGTATTCCTTTACTTTGTACATAACAAAAACAGCCCTAAAAGGCCATAACGTTGGTTAATCATGCATTTTTATGCAGAAGCAAAATAAGGAACAAGAACAATCATATAAAGCATATATTAGCATACACGAGGATGCAAAGGAGATATAAAATCTATTCTGGCTTTTGCTCAGTTGTCCAAGGAGCAGCCACTCAGTAGGCTCTTTTCTTTGTTACATAAAACAGAGATTTCTCTGAAGCTAGACAGTCATGCTTAGTCCTCAATCTTGATACATACTGCAAATGTCTTCAGGGATGAGGTTGCCATAGCAATGCCACGGTATTCTTCTTAGCTATAACTCAGCTCCCCTTTTCTCTCTAATCTCCTGCTGCACAGAAACAAATTCCACCCTCCCACTCAAAACTGGTCATAATCCAGACAAGAGCTGTTCCATTTTAAGAAGATAACACTCTCTCTGAAAATATAAATCCCAATATACATAAGCCTTGGACTCTTTTACATTTGGTTAAAGATAATGGATGCAGAATCTGTTGCCATGTCCATATTATGAAGCCTGCCAAAGTTTGCTGTCCGCTGCCATAGCTTACAATAGAAGTGTTACCTCCACACTGTCATGAAGTCTGGAGGGCCTTTCATGATGTAGAAGAGAATAATTCTCTTTAAATTTATGGGCATTAATGTTACAGTATTCCAATATGAGTAATTGCCAACTGTTTTTCTTGTGATAGGCAAGACAGATTTTAGCACTTTTAGCTTGGAGCAAGGGGATTTTTAGTAATCAAATTTTATTGGATTATTTTCTATTTACCCTCTTTTCTCTTCAACTCTGCTATTACAAAGAAAAATTTTAGAACAAAACATCATGTAAAATGGTCTCTGATTGGTTCAATTGAAATTGAAATAAGAGAAACATCAACAATAAAAGAAATATCACACAGACCTAAGGTATTTGGTTTAATTTTATTTATAAGCCTATAAATACATTTTCAGAATTTTTGATTTTAAAAAGAAAAAATAACTCAAGGGGATATCTGACATTGCGGAATCTAATTTGTATACCATTGCAACAAAATGATACCTGAAGCATTTTGAGTATTTCTATCACCTCAATTTATGTGGTTCCTAGACTACAAGGACCTGGGAATCTCCATTCTTTAGATCTACAGTTACTAATGGCCCTGGCTCATCAGGCTGTGCTGATAGCCCAAGGTGATTAGATAGGATTCCTGGGTCATTCCTTTTTTACTCGTAAAGATAAATTGGAAAACACCTACCCCAGAAGCCAAGGAATATTGTGTGTTCCCATCCACTTAAAAGCTACTGTAAATCTGTAGATTTTTTAAAATTTTACTTAGCCAGAGGATACAATTATTTCAAAGAAAGGTATTTAATGAAATAGTATAATAAAAAAGATTTGTATTTGAATATTCTTTCCATAAATCTGGGGAATACTCTTTCACAAATATACACACTCTGGTGTGATTACACATAGCGATCATACATAAGGTATGTATTGATTGAGAATATACATGGAGGGCAAATACACCTCTGATGCTGTGGGGACACCCAAGTTTAATGATACAATCTCATCATGCTGTTCTCATTGGTTTTACTCCTAGCTGGGTATGACATCTCTTCTTAGCACATAATCTCCCCTAGTTTTAGGATGAGCACAGCTGTACAAAGAGTCCCTGCTGGTCTAAGTCTCAGACTAATATTTCTCAGCTTCTGGATATATAGTTTTGTATGAGATATAACAGAAATGATACTTAAATCCTTGGAAGTGATGAATTTACCAATTAAGGAAGTACATAGAAAAGTGATTAGGATAGAGCCTGTAATACTTAAGAGTTAGGAGTGAGATATGGATAATAGATCAGGGACTAGCAAGGGATACTGAGGAGATGTCAGATAGGTAAGAGAAGAAACAGGCAAGAATTCAAATATTACTGAGAAGTCAAGAAGTATGGATTAAAGCCCTCAAACCGGACAATTAAGAAATCAGTGATAATTTTGAAACAAAAGAGCAATCTTTTTTTTTTTCTTAGCTGTAACTTTGACTGAGAGACTAGAGCAATAGTGGGGCATTACATGGAAACAGGAAAGTTTAGAAGTGGAATGAGTTTGGAATGAAGCTGGGGTTAAATGAATGATGCAACATATGGACAGATAATTAGGGTGATCAGAGAAAGCTAAAATTACTATTACCTCTACTTCTACTCTTCTACTTACTACTAATTGCCACATGCCTTACAGATGACTTTTTGGACATGTGGAATCTGAGACATCAAAGAGATCTTCAGGAGGTCATGTCTACCAGAGATATGACTGGAGTTCTGGAGAGATCTGCATAGCAAAGATATTTGAACCCAGGATAATCAAAGGGAGGCAGAGAATTAAGATAGAGCATGTCAGACAATCATGCTTAGAGAAAGGCAACTTAGGAGAAGCAGTCAGGTAGTCAGGATGAGAACCAGACACAAGTAAAGTCAAGGAAGCTAATTAAGGAGAAAGTGTCCTATCAGGGAAGATGGCCTACCTGCAGAGAATTCAAAGAAGTTAAAAATTAAGAAAAGACAAAAAAAATAGCAAAGTATTACTGGTAACCTTTGAGAGAGCAATTCTTGTGTAATGGTGGGGTCAGAAGTCAACCCCTAAGGGGTTAGTAGAAAATTAGTGAAGAAATAGAAACACAGAATAGAAACTAC
The DNA here is from genome assembly GCF_902635505.1 of Sarcophilus harrisii. Lineage (NCBI taxonomy): Eukaryota > Metazoa > Chordata > Mammalia > Dasyuromorphia > Dasyuridae > Sarcophilus > Sarcophilus harrisii. The sequence goes on from NC_045427.1 coordinate 194,276,191, forward strand.
CCCTTTCTACAAGTTTGACAAATGAAAGACAGGATAAAAATGACAGTTTGGAAGAATGACAGTCAAATAAAAGGTTGCTTTTTTGGTTTTTGGTGGGGTTTTTTTAAAGATAGAGAAATACTGGACATTTAGAAGCATCAATAAGGAACCAGTAGATTAATGAGAAATATAATATGAAAACAAGATGATCAATGGGGCAACATCACAGAGAAGACAATAGAAGGTGGGATCAAGAGCACAAGTTAACCACAGCACAGAGAAGGGCAACTTCTTCCCACAGACTGAAGTAAAGCAGCAGAAGATGAGTAAAGATGTAGATTTTTAAGGTATGAAGAAGTGGAAACGAAGGAGCTTAGGACAGATGGACAAAGCTATCTGCTGACAGACAGTGCTTTGGAAGTAGCATCGGGTACGTCTACTCAGCTAAGTGTCACAGTGGCTAGAGTCAGGAAGATGTGAGCACAAATGCTGTCTGAGACACTTGTGACCTTTGGCAACTCACTTAACTCACTTAGCTTCCATTTGCCTTAATTTCCTTTAACTGCAAAATGAGGATAATAATAGTATCTACCTCAACAGGTTTATTGTGAGAATCAAATGTGACATTTGAAAAAAGTGTTTGGCACTAGTAGAAACCAAGTATAAATACTAGCTGCTATTAATGTTATTGAGGAAATAATTGCTTCATGGAATGTGAGAAAGTCAATCAGGAAAGAATAAAAGGATCATCTTTCAGGAGTGATGGCTCAGTTGTCAGAAAATACAGGAGACTTATATGTTAAGAGATGACATTAAATATAAAGATTTCTATTGTCAGTATCATAGAATGTGAACCAGTTCAAACACAGTCACACACACTGAATCATATGCCATTAGTAACTAACCTCATGTAACTAGCAATGCAATTATTCATATTATAGTTCATGACTAATTTTAAATAGGAAATTGGGAAGCTCATGATCTCTGATATAAAATTCTCCCTAGAAACCCACCACCAATGGGAACTGCCCTGATTTATCCAAAAAATCAGATGACAGAAAACACGACTTTGAGTCATCTGTTTTCCTGCACTGTTTATCACATGATTTTCTCTTGATGAATCTGATGCCTCACATTGGTACAACTGACCACAATTGATTCCATTGCCTAAGTTATTGCTACCAGTGGTAGAAAGTCATTATCTACCTCCTCAAAGTGTTAAGCCTTGATTTTTAAATCCCTTTTCCTGTATTTTTTTTGTCTAAGATAAAGTACCATAAAAGGTTTCAGAAAGAAAGTGGGATTTGAACTATCTTGAAAAAGTTAAGGGAAAACTAAAAATCAGAAGACAGGAGGTATAATCTAGGTAGAGAGACATGGAGGAAAGAGATGGAGTGACTGCTATATAGATGAATTATATAATGCATAAAGGGGAAGAAGGTATAAACAGGATTGAAATGGAGGGGATGAAGAGTCAGACGAAGTTAATTAGTGGGGTTGGGAAGGAAGGAGAGTAGCATGGTCAGACCTGTACTTAGCAGCCAAGAGGAGGATGAATTGAATGGTTTACTTGACCCCGTCTTAAACTAAACTAAAAAGCTACTGTAATGGCCCAGACAAAAGATGATGAGGGCCTGAATGAGGGCAGTGGCTCAGTGAGTAAAGGGAAGGGTACATATATGAGAAATATTAGGAAGATAGAAACAAGTTGACTTGGGAATAGATTGGATATGTGGGGTGAGTGGAAGTGAGAAATCCACATGACTGAAAAAAATGGTGGTCCCAAGGAAGTTCAGAAGAGGGAAGGGATGGCTTGAGGATGATGACAAGGGATATACTGAGTTCTGTTTTGGACATGTTGAATTATTATGGGACATTTATGTCCAAAAGGAGAGTTGTGCAAAGAGAGGTTAGGGCTAAATACAAAGGTGTGGGAATCATCTGTATAGAGATAAGTGAATGCACAGAAACTGATTTAGTGAGATGGTACAGGGCAGGGGTGAGGAATCTTTTTTTTTTTTTTTTTTTTCTCCTGAGGGCCATTTGGATATTTATAACATCATATGAAGGCCATACAAAATTATCAACTTAAAAACTCAAAGCAGGAGGAGGCTGTTATACCTAGATTTTTAAGCTGGTCAATGCCTGCAGTTGCCTTGGCAAGGCCAGACCAAATGATTTTACAGACCTCAATAGGTGCACTGGCCAGTTGTTCCTTGCCCCTGATATAGGGAAGGGACCGAGGATAGAACCTTGGGTGACACTCATGGTTATGAGGTGGTCCTGAATGTAGTTTTAAAACAAGAAAAACTAAAGAATTGATCCCTTGGGGCAGGCAAAAAAGAAGCTCTGATAATTTGAGCTCAGTTTAGTTCCATGGTCCCACCCACTGGAAGTAAGCCAGTCAGAAATCCAAATTATGTCAATTCCCTGAGGCTAAATTTTCCCTACAAAACAATTTATGGGCCTTGGCTTTGCTACAGCCTTTCTCTGAGTCAGTCTACCATGGCACTCTGCCTTACTTGTGGTATCTCCCCTAACTCTACCACGCTTCTCAACGTTACTTCTCCTCCTTACAGCTAACTCTTTTAGGATGCTAAATCGCTTTCAGGATTTAGCCAGTCAGCTAAGGACATTGCCCCAAGCTCATTAAGTGCTCCTTTTCTACTGGATAATTATGAATTCCACTGAGGAACTTGTCTTTCATATGTTCTCCCACTCTATTTCATATTTATCATTTCTGGTGTTGATGGAATCCCTTCATTTTGTCTGTAGCCTCTTCCCTAAATAAACCTACTTTTTGCCAAAGAGAATGGCACTGTGAATTCTTCATATGATTGAATCCCAACTTTTGGTGCCAAACCCCACATCATAGATGACATCTGTTAAAAGACACATCTAGATCAGAGCTTCTTTAACTTTTTTACTTGTGGCATCTTTTTATCTGAGAAACTTTTACTTGACCCTGTCTTAAATCTGAGCTGAGGTGTTTGACAGCTTTTGTGCATGTGCATGTGCAGTGCAAAGTGTGCATGCTGTATGTTCAGAACCAAGGTTGCAGTGAAGATCTACAATGCAAAATGGACAAGTGCTGCCAGAAAAACTTTGGATTCATTACACGTTTGATTTTAAATTAATTTTTGGTCATCACATTATCTTTTATTGTTGCCAAATTTTTTTGTGTGTGATCCCCACATTGTTTTGCAATCCTTTGTGTGATTGCAAATCACAGTTTATAGAACTTTAATATACAGATCCAGCAAAAGAGACTAAGAAGGATTATTCAGACTGGTAAGTGAGAGCTAGGAGTGAGCAGTTTCATAAGCCTGGAAAGGAAAGAGCATCTAGGAGAAGAGGATGAACATTGTCAAAAGCTAGTTGACAAGAAAGGTAAGCATTGAGAAAAGGCCACTAGATTTGGCAAGTAAAAGCTCATTGTTAACTTGAAAAGAACATAGTTATTTAATTCAGAAGCAATTTTATAGTTAGAGACAGAAGAAAATAAATGTGGGTGTTGATTTTTATATTGATTTCTCAAAGACTTAAGCCAAGAGAAAAGATATGGGATCCATGGGGATGACTGGATCAAGTGTGTTTGTAGGCAGTAGGGAAACACCAGTAGATAAGGAGAAACTGAATATTAGTGGGAGAGTGATGATAATTTGGGCAAACTTTGAAAACCAAATGGAAAGGTATCAAGAGAGGACTGCCCCTTTATAAGAAAGCAAAGAATTAAGGAGGAAATAATAGTGGAAGGCATCTGAGTAATATGAGATAAGGAGGAGGAAGACAGATGAGCTTTCAGCAGAACTTTTAATTTTTTCAATGAAGTATTCTCTAACTCTTTATCAGTGAGAATGGAGAAGGGGTGTCATGAAAGATATGAGGAAACATTAAATTGTTTGGAATAGATGTTGTAGAAGATTGGATAACTTCAATTAGAGATGTAAAATTGTTTTGTTATATTGAAAATCCACACTAAATTATCTATCTAAAATAGTGGATTCAGCTTGGTCTTCTGATTTCTTTTCAGTTCTACTCAATAATGTGTTTATATATGAAGGATGGAGAGGTGTGAGAAAGTGACAAGGCCTGAGAAAAGCTCTAAGGCTAGCCAGCTTTGGGAGTGCCACAAACAATGCTGGCCAATACCAGTAATTCAATACTGATTCTGTTGGTCTGTAAGGAGAACTCCACTACTTGGGAAGCTGGGAACTACCCCACCCCTCTCTACCATTTCTCAATTGTACCTCTATATCCTAATATTAGCACATCAACTTCATCTTTGTTTCTCTTTCCCATAAAGTCATCTTCTTGATTTGGATGCTTTGCTAGATTCCCTTCTTCTCTTGGCATCACAATTATTTCCCTGATTTTGCTTCTTTGCTAAAAAACTCCTTTGGAACTTTAGCCCTCTGTTAAGCAGCCTAACCTATCTTTGCCCCTTAACTTGAAGACAAATTGAGTGTGTGAATTCTTTCACCAAACCCATGGCACTGACCAGAGGGAGCCTAATCTTGTTTAGGTGTCTTTCTCAACAAGGATAACCCAAGGTTAGGGTTTGGTTAGGCCATTATTGATGATAATGGGATAAGAAATTATAGAAGATAATATAGAGTTGGGTACCTAAGATTGGGAAGGAAGGAGAGTGTACTGTAAAGTGTCAGTCTGGTGAAGAACTGAGGGGTGTAAGTATCAGAAGTGAGAAGGAAAGGGTTAAGAACTGTAATTCAAGGGAAAGCTAGAATGATAAAAGTTTATGATCAGATTAAGGAATTTAGGAGTTCATAAACATTGAAGTACTACAATGGCAAACTCCAGGAGCAGCTAAATGTAGCTGAGGTAAAATACAGTTGGGGAAGATTTATGATTTATCTACAAGTCAGAGTTATTAAGTGTTGAGGCTGGAATGTAAAAAGCAAGGTTGCCTGATTCATCTAATGTCCTATTTATAATTAGAAGGAGAGCATAGAGAAGCCAGCTGGAAGCTAAAACTCGGCCATGGAACAAATAGACTTCCTCCTAAAACTTAGCAATTTAAGGAGCTGGCTACAACTGCTTTCTAAACTGGTTCAAGGCTTGAAGTAGGAGAAATAAAACCTAGAGAAGGTGATTTATAATACAAACATGAGTTTCCCTAAAACTATCATTCATTTACAAACCTCTTAGTCAAAGACAAAAGTCTAAGAGAAGACTTGTGCACTGAGGGTGGGCTCCTCTATTCTCATCAGTTCAAATAATGCTGTAGTTTTGAGTAAAGCCTAAAATACAAAGTTTTATATAAAAAGAATAGCATAGATTTCAAATAAGATAATCAAATTATGCAGTATTGATAGCATCATATCACAGGAAGGGTCCCTAAAGTCATCTAGTTTAATTGCATTTTACAGTGGAAGGAACTAAGGCATAGAAAGCATGACTAGTTTGTCCATGGTCATCTAGGGAATCAAAAGGCAGAGTTATGATTCAAGCCCAGGTCCTTTGAAAACAAATAATCATTCTTTCCAAAACTATTTAAGGAGGGCACCCAGGCCAGCCATTTTCCACCTCCCACCTTGCTATACTCCTTTGGAAATCATCATGCCCCAGAAAACTCCTCATCATGCAAGATTTCCTCAGTCCTGTAACTCACACTTTCCTCAAAACCCTCTTGCCCCTGGGCTCCTCCTTCAGATTGAAGAGGGTGGAGAGCTCCTCCTGGTATCTCCATTTAATGATGTCCAGGACAAACATGTCTTCACTTCCTTTGGTCTGTCTCTTCATTTTTCAGCTTCCTTTTGTGTGCTGTCTTCCCTTATTAGATAGTCAATTCATTGAGGTTTAGTAGGAATTTCATGAATATTTATTAACATTTTTATGTATTAAGTTAAGAAAAGGGAAATTGATGTATTTCACTAGAAGAAAGATTTTTCATATCTTATTTTCCATGCTTCTAGTTGCACACTCCTAAGTGATATAAAACATAGTACACATTTATAGAAAGAATGTAAAAAAAAATATATATAGTATTGTCTACATTAAGCAGAACTGTAGTGGTCTTTTTGGCCAAGCCCTGCTGCAACCTCCACTAAGACTGGATAAACTGTATATAAATAAGTATCTACAGGGCAGTGCACAAAGTAAGATTTTAAATAAATAAGTACCTAAAGAACAGTGGACAAAGTAAAATTTTAACTAGTTGGGACTAAGAAAAAACAAGGTTGTAAAACAGAGGAGAAAAAAGAGAATAGAACAAGGTTGTTAAATATAAAAAGAGACTTAAATCACGTGTATTATGTTGACAACTGACCAAACAAATCCATGGATGATATAGCAGCCAATACCTGGGGATAGAAGCATTCACAGGGAAAAGAGTCACTACATCTCTTGCACTGAATAACATTAGATTTGAGCTACAGATGAAGTTCTGTATGGGAAAAGAAAGAGGCACAGGGAGACTTGTCTGCTGAATGCCTCTGATCTTGCATTATGTATTCTTGCTTTGGGTTTGAGGATTCACAGAAGATCATTCTAGTTCCAATTTTCAACATATATTAGCCCCAAAATCATGTCCAGATTTGTACTGGAATCAAAGTTTGGTAATAATTGGACAAAAACTTATCACCAAATGACTAAATCAACTCAAGCAATCAAAAAATATTTATTAAGCACCAACTATATGCCAGAACAATACATGAAACAATGGAAAAAGAAAAGCAACAATGGAAAAAAAAAAAAAACCTCTGTCCTCAAACTGATGGGAGATACAATTTACAAAGAACTATGTACAACCAATTATATGTAGGGGAAATAAGAAATCAGCAACCAACAGAAAACACTAGAATTAAGAACTGGGAAAGGCTTCTTGTAGAAGGTGGGATTTTAGCTGGGACTTGAAGAAATCCAGGGAGGTCAGGAGGTAAAGATTAAGGAGAACATTCCAGGCATGGGGAACAGCTAGAAAAAAATGCATGAAGCCAAGAGATGGGATGTCTTTCTTATTAGAGGAATAGCAAAAAAAAGTATCACTGGACAGAAGAGTATTTGAGGGGGTACAAAGTATCAGACTGAAAAGGTAAGGGAGAAGAGAAAATTATTAAGGGCTTGAATACTAAATAGATGGGATGTCTTTCTTATTAGAGGAATGGCAAAAAAAAAAAAAGTATCACTGGAAAGAAGAGTATTTGAGGGGGTACAAAGTATCAGACTGAAAAGGTAAGGGAGAAGAGAAAATTATTAAGGGCTTGAATACTAAATAGATGGGATGTCTTTCTTATTAGAGGAATGGCAAAAAAAAAAAAAAAGTATCACTGGAAAGAAGAGTATTTGAAGGGGTACAAAGTATCAGACTGAAAAGGTAAGGGAGAAGAGAAAATTATTAAGTGCTTGAACACTAAACAGGATTTTGTATTTGATTTTGGACATGATAGGGAGCCACTGTAATTTACTGAGGGAGAGGAAAACAATCTACCTGAAATTTAGGAAAATCACTTTGGCAATTTACATATGTAATTGAGTGGGAAGAAACTTGTGGCAAACATGAATCAGAAGGTTATTGCAGTAGTCCAGGAGTGAAGAGATGGGGGCTTGAAACCGGTAATTCAGAGGCGAGAAGGGAGCATATGTTTAAGAGCTGTTACAAATATAAAATCAACAAGCCTTGGCAAAAAAAAAAAAAAAAAAAAAAAAAAAAGAATGGGGAGCTAGGTATTACAGTGGATAGTGCTGGCCCTGAAGTCAGGAAGACCTGAGTTCAAATTTGATCTCAGACACTTAACACTTTCTAGCTGTGTGACCTTGGTCAAGTCACTTAACCCCAATTGCCTCAGGGGAAAAAAAAAGATTGGGGGGGGGGAGGAGTGAGCAATCTTGAAAAGTTGAGGATGTGAGCCCCGGGGCATTGATGCCATCACCAATATTGGGAAATTTGAAAAGAGATGTTTGGGAGAAAAGATAATGGGTTCAGTTTTAGAAATGTTGAGTTTTAGATGTCTAATAGACATCCAGTCCAAAATGTCCAACAGTTGGAAATGAAAGATTGCAAGATCAGCAAAAATGTTAGGGTTGGTTAAAAAGATTTCATTAGCATATTAATAATTCATGAGATCACCAATTAAAGATGTAAAGAGGAAGAAGAGGGTCCAAAAAAAAAAAAAAAAGCCCTGTGGAACACTTGTATGTTAGCATGACTTGGATGAAGATCCAGCAAAACAAATTCAGGAGGGGTCATATGGGTAGGTGAAGGACCAGGATGGAGTAATGTCCTGAAAACCCCAAGAGAGTACTAGGAAGAAGATAATTAGCCAGTACTGAAGGGCTGTGGAAAGGATGAAGATTGAGAAAAGGCTACTGCTGCATTTGATAATGAAGAGGATGTTGGCCAGCTGAGTAATGAAGGTGGAAACCTAACTGACTGAAGAATTAAGAAGACATTGTAAGAAGTAGAAGCATATATTGTAGATGTCCCTTCTCGAGCAGTTTAGCCAGAGAAATCAGGAGATAATGGAATGATAGTGGTGATGGAAGAATGAAATTGGGAGGTTTGTTGTAAGGAGGGAAGCAGTCAGTTATCAGGAATAGACTGAAGCTAAGTGTGAGAGTAATAATAAAAGAGGTGGCAATTGGAGACAGGAGAGAATGGGATTATTTCTGCAGATAGAGGAGTTTGCCTGTGAGGCTCATCTATATGGCATTCTGACAAAAATGTGGGAAAATTGAACTACAATTCTACAAATGTGCTCAGTAACAGGGACAAGGTTATGATAATAGAATACACGTTATCTACTGGTGTTTAGGAAACTGAAGTTGAGGGTTTTACCTGTTGGAATATTGTCTGTGGTGTAACTTTTTCAACTAGTTATCACAGCATTTTGGGTTGGATTAGATAGCAAAAAAATTATGCCCTGTTTGGATCTCTTCATTCTCTGGTTTTAAATAAAAACAAACAAAAAGAAATGTCATCTTGTATTGACAAAACTTAGAACTATACTTATGGAGGCCAGTTAGTCCATTTTTCAAATGGGGAAACAAAGGCACAGAAAGTTTACATAATTTGCCCAAGGTTGAAGTAATAGAGAGCATCAGAGGCGAGATGTAAACCCAGACTCTACAGTCTGTATTCTTTATATTGTATCACATAGTTTCTACCTTTTGATATGAGCTTTACTGAGAGACATGACAGTTCTATATTCATAATTGTTCACATATTAAGATATTCCTGATGAAATCTTTCTTTTACTTTGGGAAAAGCATTGATTTTTTTAATATACTTTTTTAAGGGTTGAATGTAAACCATGAGAGTACCTTGAGCAGTCATTAATAATCACCTCATTTTTTAAACTTTGAATCCTTGAAAAATTTTCATGTTTCTAGCAATACCATTTTATTAAAACATACTTGTGAATATCCTTTCTAGCAATACCATTTTATTAAAACAAACATATCCCTTTATACTTGTGAATATCCAGTCCATGGATCATTTATGATAACCTCAGGTAAAGTTTTTAAGCCTAGTAATAAGCTGAACAGAAAAGTTTACTAAAGGACTTTATCTTGCTATTGTTCAGAAGACTTTGAAATTAGTACACACATTCAAACATTTTTAAACTATTGTTTAATCAATTTTAAAGACACACAAATTAGAAAAACATTTATATGGAAGTTAAAAACACCTTTAAAACATTGTAGTATGCTACCAGTGCAGCTCTGACAGAGACTAGAAATGGATAATTATTAAAATGACATCACAGTGTAGCTAACAGTGGTATTTTCAATTTACCAATCACCAACACCTAGGTTTGTGGATCTGTTGAAAAATAACACTTTTATTAAAAATATATTTTAGAATAAGAAAAATTAAAATCACAGACACTGTATTCTAATATCAACAAGGAAAGGTAAGAAAAGGAATACTGTAAATATTGACTGCTAGAATTGTTTCTTTCCCCCAGTGAAAGGATCTCTCTTCTGCAAAGACATAAAACTCTTTAAAGTAGAACCAAAACAGGAATTAAATTAATTACACATTTTAAATTCTCAAATGGAACAATTTATTATAGCATCCTCAGTTCCCTGAATGAGTTTTTGCTTTCAATCCTTCTGCTTTCTGTTAGGCCCTTTTGAAGACAGAGATCATTCTTTTCTAGCTGATCTAATATAAATTTTGTGTGCTGGACTGGAACAAATGACTATTTGGTGGTCAACTTTCTATTCAAAATGAAAAAAAATTAGAAACAAGTTTATTTTTCTAGACAAATCAGATTAAATTTAAGATTTAAAATAAGCTTAAAATGAGGAATCTTATGCAGATCAACAAAAATCTATGTTAGGCATTTTGACCAATGAATAATTGTTCCACTAAAGAGACAACACAGAAGATTGTTACCAACTAACTTCTCAAAGAGGGATAATTCTAGAGTAGAGATTGTGCAGGAGGCAGATACTGTCCAGAAGATAGTTTGTACTTCTTTCTCCATTAGAAGGATTTGGACAAATCACTTATTTCCTCCACTGCTCTGTATTCTGTTTGACCATTCTGTCTTCAGATGTGGCAAATGTGTTTGACCTGGGCCTTTACACAATTATTTTTACATTATATAGCTTGTTTTTTCCTTTTAAATTGTAGTGTTAAAACACAAAATAAAAGAGTTTTAAAGACATAACAAAAGTTAGCTTTGAAGTAAAAAATATGCATTGAGGCTATACTTTGGAAAACTGTTTTCTTCCTCAAGTCCTACACCCTTGGGTTTACATAATATTAAAAAATGATTAAAATTATTAACAACATTATTTTAAAATCATTAGCCAATGTGCCAAATTGGCTATTTCTATTACACAATAATAGCCTAGATAAAAGCAGCTAAATCATTGATTATGAGGGCATGATTACAAAATACAACATGATAAATCTTTTTCTTTTAAAAGAATATGTTACACACAATTATAAATATATACTTTTATCATACTAAATATGCAAACATAAATAGGAGGTGTGGGACTTAAAATTTGTGACATACTAAATTCCGAATGCTCAGATTATCGAGAGAATTTATTTTTGAAAGTAATTGTTTTTCTTGCACATCAGGAAAAATCACTAATTTACTTGTACAAGAAACAGACAGAATGAAATACATTTCCAATTAACTCTTAACCTAAGATGATTATACAGTAGGGAAGGGTCATAAGGAATAATTTCACAGTGTTCCTTAAAATTCTACACTTAATCTGATATTTTACTTTTCAGCTTGGATGGAATTTTAATGACTGAGAAACTTCCTTAAAATATAAGTTTATAATTAAAAACTCTGAGCAAGCCCTTAGTTGAAACCATAATAACATGTACTATTCAAACTACTTCTCTTTTATGTTATTTTTATCTTCTGATGGTAATGCAATACTTTGGAAAACTTATGAATGAACAATTACAAACAATTGGTAGCAAGAAGAAAATTAAATAAATATATATTAGAATTGTATGAACTCTCAAGCTTTTCCATTTATGTTTAAAATAAGTGCATATAAATTATAAATATTGAAAATTAAATATTTAACTTTGCAAAAACCCTAATATATGAATTCTCTGATTTAAATTAATGGTAAATATTTCATTTTATTCAAGTAAAGAACTTCTTGCAATTTGAAATATGATAAAAATAATCTTGAAATGAAACATGTCTTAAATAATTTATAATGAAATAATTTAAGAAACACTTAATTAACTGGTACTATTTCTTGGGTAATAAAAACAATGGGGAAAGGGAGAAAAGGGATATAGTGTTACTTTTTTTCTTCCTGATTCAAAATCATACAAAGTAGGGGGAGGGGGGAAAGCAGAGAAAGTAAGAGGAAAATCTGCCATGTTCTGATGTATACAAATTGATGTATTATTAGTGAATTATTTTAAGAGATCTATTCAGCAGAAATGTTACAATGACAGGCCTTTTGATTCACTGCGCTCAAGAATTTTCCTGTGTTACCATGACAACCTTTTGCACAGTTACAATTTTTATTTCATGATATTAAATGAATACAATGACAGCAGTTTATATTCTTATACATATCTATAAAACTTGCCTGCTGATTCTATCCATAGCATTCCAGTCCCTCTATGTACATTATGTTAGGATTTTGGAACTGAAAAAGGACTAGTGGCTACTAGCTAATCAAAATCTGTAGTTTTGGATGAGTAAAAATGAAACTCAAGTAATTTAAGTGCCTTGCCCAAGGTCACACTGGTCATTAATCAAATAACCAGGAATAAGAACACAGATCTCTGGACTTTTAGTTTTACTAATACTAAGGGACAATAATAATATAAATGTGCTGTATTTCCTTAAGTGTTCCCTTGGCCATGTACTTTTATAGGTACCTATAGGAACCTATAAAAGTTCGGAATCTTCAGGGATAAAAGGTACGTTAGAACTCACCCAATTTAATATTCTCATTTTACAGATGAGAAAAATGGTGCTTTGTGCATACACACACACACACACACACACACACACACACACGACCATAAGAGTTAAAAAAACCTAAATCTTGATGGCATGAGATGAAGGGACATGTTCTTTGTCAGACACATCTATTTTTTCTATTATCCTTCATTCCAAAGAAAATGTTTATTTCAAAATTAGAGAACCGAACTGTGTAAAATAGTGATGGATTTTTTAGTTATTTTAATCAATATATTGATTACTCATTTAAATTACAATAGAAATTAACTGCACGATAAAAATAAAAACAAGGAGAGAAATAGTAAGAATAGTTAAAGATCTAACATCCTCAAATTTAAACTATGCATTTTACATATTTTGTATATAATCACCACAAAGTAAAAATTATGTGTATAATTCACTAATGCCAGTTTAAGAAATGAAAAAATAAAATCTAGCTGCACTATTGCTAAAATTATTTTTTAAAGCAAGTGCCCATTAGCGTATAATCCTCCAAAAGAAACAGTCAACACATTAATCTTTATAACATTCCACAAATAATTAATCACCAAATATTTAGTTATATTTGCTTATCAAGAGCCAGGCCCTGTGATGGGGATACATATGGCATTAATGCTCTTCTATTTTGACAGGGAATGAAATATTCTTTTTAGCTAGAAACCAAGATAGAAGCTAGAAACCAGTTAAGTCCACTGATCTTTCTGAAGCAAAGGTCTATGCTATAATTTGTCCTGGACCAGAGGAAAAAAAATTATTTACTTTGGCAGGAACTGAGTGAATGAAAAAAATTTTCATTTTAATAATACAGACAAATGATGACTGAACCTCATAAAACAGCAGCCTACTAAAGTGAGGGAGGAAACATTATGGGATGGAAAGAGGACTCAATTGGAAATACAGTTCTGGTTCTACAGCTTTGTGATTTGGGGTAAATCATGTTATGTTTCTGGGTCTCAGTTTGCTCACTTGTAAAATGAGCAGTTTGGTTAGGTAATCTTCCAGAGTCTGCAAACAAATTATGTCAAACTAAAATGGATGCTGGTTATTTATTATTTTCTTAAGGGCAAGGCAGACAAATAAAAAGATTATTTGAGCTTCCTTCTGCTCCCTATTTAGGTACAAGGCTTGTGTTTTCCACTAGCCAGAAAGGTCTAAATAAAACCAATACTCTAATAATTCTTCTTAGAGAGTCCTTAGGTTTTCTGCCATACTCATCATTAAGGTAAAACTCTTCTGCCAACAAATTTAACTGGTCTTTCTGTGTACATTCATTTCTGTCCTCTCTGTATCTTAATTTCAATATGCTTTCATTTTCCATTTCTTCCTGGAAAATTCTTAGGAGAGGGCCAGCCCCACCTACATTTCCAGACAGATGTGAAACAAGACGCTTCAACAAAGACTGAGCCAAGGCAGTCTATGATATTTTTCTAAGGCTCAAAAAAAAAAAAAAAAAAAAAAAAAAAAAGGCAATTGTACATTTTTGCTGATTAGGACCTGCTGAATGGCAGGTGTCTTAGCTTTCTTTGCTTTTTTGAAAAAGAAAAAAAAAAACCACTACAAAATCCAGCACTACTTCAGACATTCCCACATTATTAGGCTGTGCCCTTAACTCAATTTGTTAATCATAATTTGTACATGATAATCTATCAAAAAGGAATTGGTGAATGTAAAAAGTTTGCATTTAATAAAAGTAAGGCAAAACAAAATGTCAGGAAAAAATGAAAACACATCTTTCTTCCTTTTTTCAGCAGTTCCATATATTAGGAGCCCTGTTATTACAATATTTAGGGAGCCTGAATGGTTTTTTAATGGTTCCTGACAAATGTCCTTGTACAAAATTAATAATTATATGCTATTTCTTAGTCACAACCAAGATCAAATTAATGCAAAAGAATTATATGGCTTTTGGGAATAATGACAATGTTGTAGTATTTAGGGGAAGCACATGAAAATGGTCCAAAATAAAAATAAAAGCATATTTTTGTACTTAGAGAATTTCCAATTAAAAGGTGCTAAATGACAATACTTTATACACTATCTAATAATTCTAAATATTACTTTGTGTAAGCTTTTCTAAAGATGTGGTTTATCTTTTCTACCAACAGTCATATAAATCCCCTTAAATTTTTCAAAACATGAATTAGGCTGTTATATTTCAGAGGCTAAATAGTCCATAATTAGCCTAAGGTAACCTGCTTTTATATTTAACCCAGTGAAAATGTTTTACTTACTTCCATGATCCTGTTTTAGCTATATCATTTAATAATCTATTTCTAATTCTATAGGTTTTTATGCCTGATAAGCTTTATTTTAAAAATTCTAAAGAAATTTAGTTATTAAATCTGTGAATATTCTAAACACAATAATAACATAAATTCAGACATGTTAGGGGGTAAGTAGCACTTCTGCTGAGCACCTGGTACGTACTTGCAATTTATTGATCTGGGTCCTATGATTGCCAACTTGTCTCTAATTGCAAGGTCCACTTACTGTTTTCTTTTTTTTAAAAAAAGTTAAAAAAAAAAAAAACTCAAAATATCCGATTTTCCATATTTAAATTATATGTCTAAGAAAAATATTCTAAGAAGGGTTCAATCTGACTGAAACAATATAATTAAAATCAGCCAATCAAGGCTACTTATATTTTGGCATTGGTAATGTTTACAACTCTGCAATTTACGTAAGTTGTTTTGAGATAATTGTAAGAAAACCCTCGAAATACTGAGATGTTTATTGCATTTTACAAACCATTTACAACGTTCTGATTAAAATTCTCTCTTCTAATTTCCTTTACTGCATTTAACATTAAATATCTGAAATCATCTTTTTACACAAATATTAAACATGAAAATACCATTTAGAAACAATTATTTCAGTAAATAGAGGGTTTTAAGGCAAAGCATTTATCTGGAAAAGTTAAATTTCCCTCTCTTCATCTAGATTGACACAATTGTTTCTACCCCCCTCAGTGCCTTAGGATATACAACGTACATTCATCAAAGGGCACCCATATGACCCTATGGACATACGTTGAAGTCCTGAGTGCCCATTGAAATTATAGAAATATTTTCATATAAGGCATGACCCACAGGGACATGGCACAGGAGGGGTTAATTCACTCTATTTGCAGTCTATTTATTATACAAGATATTCCCTATATATATATGTATATATTTATATTTATATATGTCCATTTTGTCACTTAATTTTGTTTCAGTTGAATACAAACCTCTGTAAAAGGTGCTAAAACTGTTTTCTGAAGACATGAAAAATAGCCAGCTTAATATTCTCTCCATCATTGTTTTAGTGTTGAATATCTGGGAGTTACTTTTTTCTGCTGACTGCGGACGTTATTTGTTGCTAAATAACTGTTCTGTCCCAAAAGACTTTGTTCTTCCTCTACTTTTTTGGATTGTGAGAGGTGGTCTTCTTGCTGTATTTTCTTTCCTCTGATAGTTTTTTTCCCCGGCAACAAGATCACTACCAAGATGCCAGCAATGTGAAGGCAATAATACCAGGAGCTAAAAAAAAAAATTACTTCATCAAAATCTGAATTATTAATCATGTATAAATACATACTATGAAGATGTCATTATTTTATTTGCTAAGTTATTGCTACTAAAAACACTATTATATAAACCTGGACTGCATATAAGCATGCTATTAAGCATCACATTCTAGTTCCCAGTTAAGGACATAATGCTGTGACTAAATATAGCCAAAAAAAAAAAAAAAAAAGGACTTATGGGTAACTAGATCTTCTTAAAAGTACTTCCAAAGAATCCTTGTTACTCTAGGAAATACTCAAATAGTAACTCAAAGACAGTATAATGACAAAGCAGACTATCAAAAACTTTAACCTGGACCATTCTTAAATATCTAAACTGACTTTTAACAAATTGGAATGTAATTTTATGAGGATTGTGCAAACTCAACAAATAATAATAATGTAATATTTTGATGAATTAGACAAATGGAAAAATATATTAAAGAAAAAAATCTCTTAAAATATTGCCATGATTTGAACCAAATGCCATCAGGCACAAGCAACGTCATTAAAAAGGACTTTGGAAACAAAATCCAGTCCACATTGCCTGAGTACAATGATTAAAATTTAACAATTTAGCTAAATAATTTTTCAGAGTAAGTTCTTTGATGTCTCATACCTTATGATGATAGTTAGGAAAATGGAAAACATACATCTTATAAACAGCATTATTCATTCTTTGGTTTAAAGGGGTAGACTTTCCATAGAGGAAACTATTTTATTTTTAGTAAAATTGATTTTATCACTTGATTAGCCAACCAACTAACTAGCATTTCTTAAGTGCCTGCTATGTTCCAGGAACTGTGCTAAGTCCCAAATCTTCAAGATCTTGCATAGAAAGTTTACACAGCTTTTTTTCTCCTTTCATCATGACTAGATGCTCATTTCCAATGTTTGGTGAAAATCTCTCCACTCAGAAAATTGACTCCTACACCTTTACTTAGAAGTCCTATCATATTTAAAAGACATAATGATAATGTATACAGATGTAAATAATGTGGCTAAAATAAGATTATCTATCCTTTCTCATTTCCAAGGAGTTTCTTATTAAAATAAGTATTTTTTAAAACCAACTTCACCAAGATATTTTAAAAAGATAAACTTACCTGAAAAACAAAATAGAGGGTTTTATAGAGAGAAGTACAAATGGTACCACTGTGTAACTTATTGCTATTTGAGTTGCCATCCATGTTATGACATCATAAAATAATTTAACCTCTGGAGGTTCAATAAAGTAATGTCTAATGTTATTTCTCATCTGAAAGACAAAAACACAATAGCAAAAGTATTAATTTTCTTCTGTAAATTACATGGATCATATCTAAGATGCTTTTCTATTACAGCTAATAAAAGTCTTTACAGATTCTTTATATTTTGACCTTGTTAAAAACAGAGCATATGCTTTCTAAGGTTGTCAAGTAATATTTATTGAATTACATGTCAGTACTATAATTTTAATCAAGAAATGAAGATGCAGTTAACTACCTTTAAAGAAATAGTGAAAAATATTTCAAGGGCACAAAAACTCAGAAGGCCCCCCCCTTTTTTTCAATTTGAAGGTGATCATATATCTAAAGATCAAAATTCTTAGAATTAAGAAAATTATGTTTCATTTAAAGTAGTCATATTTTATTTATATTTATACTGTATATCTATCTTTCAAATAGGTTCTTTAATTTACCCAATGTGTATTAGTAATTGTCAGAATGTTCTATGATCTTTTAAATGTAGGTTTGACCATGTTTTTCTACTGCTCTTCTATTATTACTTCTCCATAGTCCTTCTTCCCCACAAAGCAGTCATGATTTCTTCCCTTCTCTGATCTTAATGAACCTTATTGCTGGTCTTATGAACTTGTTCTAATTTTATTATATTAGTATAAAATTGCAGAGGGCAGGGCCTATGCCTTACTTATTTTTTCATCTCTCTAACATCTAGTTAGTTCAATGCACTGAATGCATCAACTTCTCAACCAATATTTGTTAAATGAGTGGATCTTTACCAATTCACGTTTTTCCTTTCCTTCAAAATAAAAATTAAGTCCTTTTGTGTTCAAGAGAGTATTTATTAACTCCACTCCATTGTGATCATTCATAGCACAGAACACTATAAAGGTAGGAAGCAGGGCTCCTTGTTTCAAATCTTATTTTGTACTGGGTCCTCTGTTGCAGCTCTTCAGACTGCCTTTCATTAAAAATATATATATATATATATATATGTAACTCCCAGTAGATTTAAAAGTCTTTGTAAGACAGAAGCAATTCCTCTGTCCCATCTGATGCAAAGGGCATAGTGTTAATGGAAAATATGCCATCCCATCAACTAGTAAGGTCAAAGCAGAGATATTTCTCCCTGATAGGGTCATGAAGTGATCACTTGAAGCATATTTTTAAAGATGAAACTGAACTGTCCTTTCCAACATCTTACAGGTAAAAAATACTGTGATTTTGAAACACATAAGTACTCACAGTTCGTGCTGCTAATGTCATTACCATCCCTGTTAAAAATGTTAAGTAATATCCTGGATATACACCATGCCAAATGGCTGAAAGGATGAAAGTTTGAATGGTTGGGCTAAAGGAGGCTCTCTCATAACAGACCCTAGGAACACAAGGGGAAAGATACATACATAAATAAGAATGATGATGATGGCAATAATACCACATAAATGTTATGTTATCATGTCATTCCTAATAACTAATCTGAATTTTTTTTTTTGAGAATCCTAAGATCAAGCACATCTTTCTTCTACCAATAACTTTCTGTCACCCTGGGACTTGACTTCAGGAAGGTCTAAATTTGGAAAAATAATTTCCATCTATTTAATTAACATACTATAACACTAAATGCAATATTCAGTGAATTGATGATGCATACTTTTTATGTAATTTTATTTATATTTTACAAAACAAATTTTAAATATAAAAATTATAAATGGTAGGTATATCTGTTCTGTCTATGTTAATTATTTGTTATTGCTAAGTTTTCTTAAAAAGAAGGCAGTGCTTCTACTGGTCCTCAAAAATCAATGTGGTATTAAAAATCACCCCCTTTTATACAAATCATAAAATCTGAATAAGCATTAATAATTTTAAAACATGGAAGACACTACTAATTTAGACAAGGAGTAGAAATCAGCAATTTTCAAAGGATAAAAATGCAATGTTAACAAAGACTGGGTTGATAGGAATCACATATCTAAAAGCACATACCTTTTAAGCCAAAGAGCTGTCTGAATATTCCAGTTATCAAGAAACATTTTAAAACTTGTTGAAAACTGTAAGGAAAATGTTATTATTTTGGACCAAGAAAAATAATAAATCCCAAAGATAGATTATATTTATTCACTTGAAGTAACTTATGCATTTAATTAAAACATATTTATAATTGAAAATGAATTTCTATGCAAATTATATCTGTAACTTGTATACAACACTCTCTTCAGAACACTGCAGCATCAAGTTAATAATAGATTATTTAAACTAGATTCACAGAAAGCAACAATTCAATCAATAAGCTATGGACTTTTTCATCATACCCCATTCTATTCTCTCCACCCCATTCTACCATTATACTACTTCCTTATTTTCCAGCTTGCTTTTTCTGTGTTGTCTCCTCCCTTAGATTGTAAGCTCTTTGAGAGCAAGAACTTTCTTTTTTAGTATTTGTATCCCTAGTGCTTAGTATAGTGCCTGGGACATAGTAAGCATTTAATAAATATTCAATGATTTACTATCATATACTTACTAATGTAATTATCTCAAACTCATATACTTTTCTTAATTGCATTTTATATTAACTGTTATCATACACAGTGATTGTAGTTCACAAAAAAAGCCCAAAACAAATAAAACAGCAACCAAACCAAAGTCTTTTTCAGATGAATTCTACCCATTCACTGTTTACATTTGTAAAGTTGATTCTTTGAACCTTATTAAGATTTTATTCCTATTATCCTAATATTATATATATACATATATATGTATAAATAAAAACATATCTAATCTTATTTGATCTGGCCTAATGTTTCATTTGGCCAAGAGTTTTTAATATATTTCTCTGGCTTCTTGTATGTTAGCTATGTCCCCAGCCTACCATATGAAAAGTTGGATAAGTATGGTGTCTATGCCCTTATCACAAGCATTGTTAAGAAATACGTAAAATAATACTGATGCAACCATTCATCCTTGGAGCATATTAATTGGTAATTTCCTTTCAAGCTGATATCAAACTATTAATGACTTCTCTTTGTTTCAAATTCATTTAATTATTTTTAAAAATTTATTTATTTTATTCTGAACTATTATTCTGAACTTTATTCTGAAATAAAACAAACATGTCCATTAACAAAGGAATAGAAAAACAGGACTGCAAGTGAAATTGCAGATCCATTATGAACAACTTGCTATTCCTTTCAAATATACCACAAAGTTATCATGCAACATTTTTTTCTCTCCACTCCCCCAAAACTTTGGGAAGGTTACCATTACATACAAATCTGTGTGTGTGTGTGTGTGTGTGTGTGTGTGTGTGTGAGAGAGAGAGAGAGAGAGAGAGACAGAGACAGAGACAAAAAGAGAGAAAAATATTTTCTCAATGCAAACAGCATCTTTCTTCATAGGATATTTGTTGTTAATTTGGCGATTTATAATGGTTTGATTTGGTTACTCAAAGTTGTTCTTAAACCAATACACTGCTGTTATTTTATAATGTGTTCTCTTAATTTTGCTAATTTTGGTTCTCATTGTTTCAAGGAATTCTCTCCCTGCTTTTCTAAAATCATTGAACTCATTATTTTTTATATTAGTATTCCATCATGAACATATACCACAATTTGTTTAGCTATTCCCCACTTAGTGGGCATTCCTGCAATTTCTACCATAACGATAGCTGTTATAAATATTTTAGAACATGTAGATTCTTTTCCTTTTTCCCTAATCATCTTGGGAAACAGACCTAATAGTGGTATTGCTGGGTCAAATGGGATATAGGCGGTTTAATAATTCTTTGGGAATAATCCCCAAATTCTCTCCATAATAGCTGAATCAGCTCACAGATCCACTGACAACAAATTAAGGTCCCAATTTTTCCATATTCTCTCCAACATTTGCACTTCATTCTTTTACTATATTTCAACCAATCTGATAGGTGGTAAAATATATCTCTAGATTGTTTTAATTTTCATTTCTCTAATGAATAATCAATAATAATAGAGCATTTTTTTCATATGACTATAGATTGCTCTTTGACTATCAATTGAGGGATGACTTGCATTTTTAATTGAAAAAGTTCTTTTATTTATTTGAGATATGAGACCTTTATTATCTGAAGAACTGTCTATAATTTTTCCCCAGTTTTCTGCTTTCCTTTTGACCTTAATTATATTTATTTGTATAAAACCTTTAAATTTAATGTAATCAAATCCATTTTATATCTCATAACATCTCAATCTCTTGTTCATAAACTGCTTACCTATCCATATGTCTGATAGATAATACGTTCCATGTTCTTCAAATTTCATTGTAATATCTCCCTTTATATCTAGATCATGTATCCATTTTTATCTTATCTTGATAAATAGTATAAAACATTGGTCAAATTAATTTATTATAAACAGTATTTAGCTCAACTGTATTTTTTTTCCCAAAATAAAAGCTGAAAAGATGAAATACATTATCAATTGCTTTACTAAAATCTAGTTGAACTATAGTTACAGAATTTTACTAACTTAGTAACCTTGTCAAAAAAATGAAATAAGGCTGATCTAGTATAAATGGCCTGTTTTTGATGATTCCATGCCAAATTTTCTTTTTTTATAACTTCCGTTGCAAGACATTCAATAATTAGCTATTTAATATGTTCCAAAATTTTGCCAGAATCGAAAATCAAGCTATTAGATAATATTTTATCATCTGACAAATGAAGAGTGACTCACCTCAGATGCAAGACACCTAAATATATAAATATATTTAACAAAAAACCCCAACTGAATTGTTAACTTACTTATACTTTTACCATGGTTTTAAGAGTTGTTAGAAATTTAGGCTCTTAACAAAACAAATGTCAGTGGATGATAAACTGCTCAAATATCTGTCAATAGGGAATTATTGACTACCAGTTCTCCTCACATTTTCCTCTGACTCTTACGGAATGAGTTTTCACCATGGCTTTTAAAACCCATCATAACTTGGCCCCTTTTTATCTTTTCAACTTTCATACATCTAACCCTTCTCCATTTGTTCTGTGATTCCTTGTTTGTTTCTTGTTGTTTTCCTTGTTGTTTCTTGCACCTTTTCACTGGCTATTCCCTTATGTATGTCTAGGATTCTTTCACTTTCACTTCTTAGCTTGATTTGCTAATTTTCTTGGCTTCCTTCAGGTCTCAGGCTCAAACTCCCACCCATCTACAAAAAGTTTATCATTCACTTCTGACAGAAGGTTAGTCTACTCTGACTTGTTTTTCATGATTATGATAGCTCCCTGTGATTACCACTTCCTTTTTTAGATGTTCACTATCCTTCTTTTTTATTGATCTATTTTATAATTTTGTCAGAAATAAAAGTCACAGCCAATATTTTATAGTTTTCATATTCCACTTTTTTGGGTGGGAGAGAACTATACATTTGCCTTTCTCTAGTCTTGATATATCTCTCATCCATTCTCCCTGATCTTCAGTCAGCAATCACTCAGGACTTAAGCTTGTAGGTTCCTATGGGCCAGGTGACCAGACATCAAAAAAGGCAGCTAACTGTTGTTTTATTATCTTCTTACTTAGCCTATCAAGCACTTTTGTTCTGTCCTTTCTAGATCAAGAATCATTCTCCTTAGTGGAGAAAAGAGAAAACAGATTTGTTTTCTTTCTGTTATCAATTATCATTGTCCCATCCACCCCGAGTAGTATTCCTATCTTTTCTATAATCTTTTTTCCCTGATATAGCTTAAAAACAATACAAAACCTCTTTTTGTAGCCTTGGATTTTCTTGCCTAAACTTAATCTGAGCTTTAGCACTTCTGGTACTATCCTTAAAGTATAATGCTATGCTTTTTATTGATTGTGATCTCTGTTCTTACTTCCATTGTTCCTGTAAAAATATGAGCTGGATGGGGAGAGTCCTCTGTGCAACTCCAACTTTTATTATTCCTCTGTACTGGATTTCTTCTCTTTGGGGTCAGTCAGTCTGTCTATCAATAAGCATTTATTAAGCACCTATTATCTGTAAGGCACGGTGCTGAGTGCTGAGGTTACAAAAAAAAGCACAAAGGTCAGTCCTTGCCTTCCTATGCTTTTGGGTTGTTTTTCTTTGTAGAATTTTAGTCTGTGGGATCCCTCCTATCTATTGAACTCTGATATTTACTCTTTCAAAATCAAGGGAGAGGCCCGAGGAAGTGTAAAAAAAAAAGTTTGTAATGGTTGCTATGGGGAGGATGACAGTAAATCAGAGAAAGATAAAAAGAATGTCTGTGAAACCTTCAGAGCCCAGGTGATTGTAATTAAGCAGCATATGAATAGAAACCAGGAAGGGAGATGATGTAGGTAAACTAGGTTTGAAGTTCAGCAAAGCATGAGCAGAGAAAGAAAGGTGAGAAACAGATTAAAGGGTAAAGGACAACGTAGATGAAGTGCTGTGGAATGGAAGGAACAATGAATGGAGAGTAAAAAGACCTGAGTTCCAGTACTACTAGTGTAGCAAGTCCTTCCACACCTGAGTATTATTTTTCTCAGATGTAAAATAAGGAAGCCAAGGTTCCTGCTAGGTTTAAGATGCATGCGCATGCGGCACACACACAGATTATTATTATTCTACTTTTATTTCATTATAATTCTCTTTACGTTTTACTACTGAAGTGATATGCTGTTAGGCAATAACTGTGGAAATGAATTAATGTGTCTTTTTCCCCCCAAAACTTCTACTCTACCCTTAGGATATTAGAACTGAAGTTATAAGACAGGTTATATGACGTACTATGTACCAGCCTACTACTTATCATTCACTTACCTCTATTTGTCGGATTCTCAAATTGGAAATTAAATCCCAACATTCTTGTCCATTTTTATCATAGCCCTTAAAACCAAATCCAGCTGCATTATTAATAGCATCAGCTGTATTGAAACAGAGTTTATGAAAAATAGTTATTGTTACTAGTGGCCATATTATCCCAAGAAAGATTTACCATTATATACCATTCCACAATTACCACAATTTATCAAATACCAGTTTTACATATATATACTCTTACATTTTTCTGTTGAAATAACATGATTGGTAAGCAATGCCCTTGAAATGAAGTTCATTCAAAATATTTTTTAGAAATAGGGAAGCACATAAATGAGTTATTAGAACATAATTAGTTTCATTCTGCACCATAATCAATATAGTCCATGTATGAATTGTCCTTAATATTTAGCTTATATAATCTTTTCCCAAATAATTTTAGTCTTATATATTGAAAAAAACAGAGGAAACTGCTGCCTCCAAAGATCTATTTCCCAACATGTCATGAAAGAGAAAATGGTTCAGAGAATATGTGTCACTCAGCATTTTGTCTAAGGCATGTGACTTGAGAAAAAGATAGTAACAAAATAACAGAATATGCATATATGTACACATATATAACATTATCAAGATAAGCAAAATAATAAAATATTGATAATAATGCCTATTTA
Organism: Sarcophilus harrisii; assembly: GCF_902635505.1. Classification (NCBI taxonomy): domain Eukaryota; kingdom Metazoa; phylum Chordata; class Mammalia; order Dasyuromorphia; family Dasyuridae; genus Sarcophilus; species Sarcophilus harrisii. The sequence goes on from NC_045427.1 coordinate 194,300,813, forward strand.
ATATTTTATTTATCTGATAGCTATTATTCACCCTACCTGCTCTTAGTACACAGAAAACGCATTTTAAAAAGAAGTCTTGGAAACGAAAGTCACAAATAGAACAAATAGAAAACATTTTAACAGATTTGAATAATTTGATACTAAGTTATTTGTATAATCTTAAGCAAATCACTTTTCCCCTAGGATTCACAGATAGATAAAGTGGGAAGGAACTTTTAAAAAGGCATCTAGTAGATTTTTTTTCCCCAGAAGAAGAAACTGAAATCTGGATAAGTTAAATAACTTTCTCTAGGTTGCGGTAAATAGTAGAAGTAGGACTGGAATGTTGACCAAAGGATCATAAGTTTAGAGATGGACTTCAGAGGCCATTTCAATCTCTTCCTTTTGCAGTTGAGGAAACTGAGGCCCAATGAGGACACGGGACTAAATGATATTTGAGATCCTTTCTAAATGTAAATCTATGATCCCATGAGTATGCACTTACTAACAACAGCATGTCAACCTTTCTGGACTTCAGTTTCTCATTTATAACAGGGATTTGACTAGTTAAGATAGAGCATCATACTAAGCATTCATTAATTGGGGCTGCATTTCCAATCACAATTACTTTTGAAATCTTAAATATTTTGAGGAAAAAATGAAGGAATCAACTCATTGCAAGTAAGTTTTTATTTATTATTCATTTCCTAAAACTCACTAATTTAAAAATAAGTTTTGTGAACCATTTTGCAAAAATTTTTACCATCAGCACTGCAATAATTTAGAAAATACTGATAAAAATAAATAGAATCTCATTTTATAAAACTACAATGACGCCAATGAGATAACAAAATTCTTTATGACAAATAACAGATGTTCTCAACAGTTCCATAAGTTTAGGTTGTATTACTGACATATTATCAACACTGATAGGTTTGAAAATGTTAAGAGAATAGCCTCAAAGAATTATCATATATAACCTACAGATTGATCTCTTTAAAAATCCTGTGTTCTGACAAATGGGCTACATTTCTTCTTATACTAGTTTTAACAACATTATAGGATATAGATAAATGCTCATTTCTAAATCAAAGTCAGTATTTACTTTATATTACATGACCAGGATTGTAATAATATGCTTATTGCAAAGACGGCAGTTGAAAAAAGTTGTTAAGTTTAGATATTTTTAGGAATTACTGTTGAAAATCATGCTGATAACATAAATTCTACAAGAACCAAAAAGAACCTTTAAAAATACTGTAAAATCCATATGAGAAAAGAGAGTATTTTAATCTCTGATTAACTTGTAAAAATTAAAATAATAAGTAAATTCATTTGTTTGGTAAAAATAGAAAAAATTGACCTCTAAAGACAAATCATATGCTTCATTTACAGACTAAGAATAGACCATCTACTGAATGCAAATCCAAAATGGCCTATAAATTATCTTAACCCTCTATTGGGTTAATAATTTGATTTATTTATTAATCCAAGTAGGCTTTATTAAGGACCAATCCTGTGTGCAGTTAATAATAGTTTCTCTAAAGACATTTATGAACTGGCTGTTAGTACTAATTTCTCAGATTTCAGGGAAAGATTCTGAAGGCATGGACTTTTGGGAACCATAGTTCTGATATATAATGTGAGTTTTTCTCCCTTCAGTTTATCAAGCCTTTAAAGAGGCTTTGAAGAGAGAACGGGCAGGGGACACTCAATGTTCATTTCCCAGAAGTTCAAATTGCCAGGTCCCAGAGGGTTTATCTACCTATAGGGAAATTGATCTGAATACCAGGTATACAAAAATTAAAAAGAAACATATTACCCTCTGTGAATTTACAAACTAAATAGGGAAATACAGTACAAAAGAAAATTATTATAATGAAAAGTAGTTAAAATTTGCCCAGTTCAAACACAGGATCGATATCTTATATCTTGTGACCCAAGACAAAACTATTACAAATAGAGAGAACTTCACTTGAAATTTGAAAACGAAAAGATTTTTTTGCTGAAGTATACTATTTTTCTTAGTAGCATCTCTTTATGGAGAGATAAGTGAAAAAAGAATATCATTCATCATTTCACTCTCTACTTAATTTTAAGGAATTGTTAGTTGATAAATAATTCCACTTAGTTATAAATAATTATGACAACTAGCACTTATATAGTACTTTAAGATTTACAGAAAACTTTGCAAATATTATCTCAATAACACTGGAAGGAAGGTACTATTATTTTCCTCATTTTACAAATGAGGACACCGAGGCAGGCGGTGTTGTTAAGTGATTCATCTAGGTTCACAAAGCTAGTAAGTGTCTGAAGCCAGATTTAAATCAGATCCTCCTGACTCCTGGTCCAAAAAAAAGAATCCCCTAAAACTATACCTTTTCTAGCTGCAAAAACCATTAAGTATAGTTACTATGGCTAAAATATGGCTTATTAATACACAAGTAAATCTAATGTCCTTGGTGAAACACTTTTAAACAACAGCAAAAATGTTGTATTTTTTAAAATAACTAGGTACTTATTAAAAATAGAAGGATAATAAATATCCTCAATGAAGAAAAACTTTAGACATCAAAGAATAAATGGCATTTGAAAAAATGAGGCTTATTAAGAGAATAGCTTGAAAGGACCTTAAAGGTCACATATTTCAACCTTTGAATTTTACATGTGAGCGAACAGACTCAAAGAAGGCAAGTTACTTGCCAAAGAATACAGTGGTTTCAATTGGAAAAGTCAGACAATGCTTAAGGGGAAAATACAATTTTATTTATTAAGCAATCTAGTGACTATTAAAGTCTTCCATTAGTAACTAGAAAGCATAAGATAGAAAACAGAATATGACCAAATGGTACATATGCATTTTATCACAAAAATTTTTGCTTTAATTTCCATAAATGAGAATTTTTTTGGTATCAAATCAAGGAAAAATTACTAATTTATTTTACAACAGTGTGGTCAATCCAAATTGAATATTTAAGCACCAAATTATAGTAAATTCAGTTTAATAAATCAATCAGAAGGATTAAGTTAAATACAAATGTCCAAACTTTCTTTACTGTGTTGTAAAAATAAATCCAAATTCATACGAAATCATGTTGTGACTAGAAACCTGGATAAAAATTAGCTTTTTAAAAAATAGTTGCCCACAGGCTCTAAAATTAACTCAAAACAACTGTGAAAACTCATTTTTACAACATAAGATTTTACAAGATTCTACAAGAACCTCTCTGACTCTAATTTTAAAAGTAACTGTCATTATCCTCAAGATGGCACTCTCAACCACAAAATAAACTGATAGAAGTAGTTTTAAATGTAACTTACCTAAAGTCCATGCAAAATAATATTTGGGTCTGGCAGCCATAAGTGAGACATACAAATAGATAACCTTTGTTGGAAGTGAAGCTGTAGCTTGAAAATGATCATCAATGTTGTATTCTACAGGTAATGATTTGGAGATAGTCAAGTGAAATAATAAGGAAAGTCCACAGATTAAGAGCTTCTGCAGTACTGCAACCTGAAAAGCACAAAGCAAAATAAAAGATTTAGTGAGTTACTTCAACTCCCTGGAAAGGGAAGAATCTACAATTCTTCTAACATGTATAGGAAGGGAATATTGTAGGGTAGCAACCAATGGTACATAAAAGAAAAAAAAAAACCTGTGTTTCACATACATATAATTAATTAGTGCATAGGGAAAAGGTTGAGACTATCTTGAAATCACATTCCTACTCCTTCCTTCTCCAATACACTCTTCAAGAGTTATATTTGTAACTATGGTAGAAATTTTTAAAAGTGATCCTTTTGAAAATAATAAATAATGAATGGGATGTAGAAAAACTGAAACATAAATGCACAACTGATGGAAATGTGAAAAGATATAACTACTTTGGAGAGCAATTTGGCACTGTGCCCAAAAGGCTATCAAACAGTGCATACTCTTTTCACCCAGCCATACCACTACTAAGTCTGTAACCCAAAGAAATTTTTAAAAAGGGGAGAGGAGGATTTAGTTATACAAAAAAATTATGATGAAAAATGCTATCTGGGTTCAAACTGACATCAATTGTTTCTATGTAAACCTGAGCAAGTTAATTAAATTAACTGGGTTCCTGAATTAAGCAATTTATTTGGGTTTCTCCCTAGCTTTAATAATCTATGAAAAAGATTTATCACAGGCTGCTTACTTCTTAGGAATTTTTATACCAACATACTCTACTGTTCCAAATATGAAAACACTATGTCATGTGCATATGTTAAAATCATTCAAAATTACTTGATAAATGCAGCCATAGAAACTGATTAATTGATCTATCCTAATCAATGTTAAGAATAAAACAAGAGTACACCAAAAATGCTCAACATTGAAATGGCCAATGTCCTCTACAGAGTTTAAAAGTAACCCAACCCAATCCAGTTTTCAACAAGCATGTGTGAGACATCACTTAGGTGCTGGAGATACAAAGATCAAAGGAGAAATAGTTTCTGATCTCTAGGGATTTGCATTGTTCTTGTTCTATGCAAACATAGATATGTATATACATATATTGATATATTGATTGTATATATGTGTGTGTATGTGTATATATTGAAAATTATTTGAGGAGATTGGAAGGATTAGCAACTAGACCATCAGAACAGGTTTCTTGCAGGAGGTGAGCACAGGAGTGCCTTGGAGGAAGCCAAAAATTCTATAAGAGATGAAGGAAAAGACAGAGTGAATTTCATGTAAAAGCAATGGCTTCTGAGAAGGTAGGGAGACAGAAGGAGGAATGCTGTTAGTAGGAAAAGCAAAATTGGGAGCAGACTGGCTGACACATAATACATGAATGAAAATAACATAAAATATGACTAGAATAGTAGACCTGAAGAGTTTACAAACTTTGGTTTTAAGGAGATTACTTTGGCAACTATGTAAAGGAAGAAACTACAAGTTTCTAGATTTTCTTACAAGAAACAAGAAGTTCAAATAGGAGGCTGTTGGAATAGTCCAGGAAGAGGTGATAATAAAATCTAGGGTGGTAACTGAGTACAAAGGAGGGGACAGATGAGAGATAAACTGTGTAAATAACATTAACAAGCAAGAAACTGGAAATGAGGAAGAAAAGGAAAGACTACAGCCAAGGAAGAGATTCCAAAACTGGGTGATGAAGAATGATGGCACCTTTACCAGAAATAGGAATTTTAGAGAAATAATAAGTTTAGAGAAAAAACAATTTCTGTCTAAGATGTGTTGAATTTGAGATGCCTACAGGATAGCCAAGTGGTGATGAACAACAAATGAGTTAATACTCATAGAATAAAACTCAGGAGAAAGATTAGAGTTGCATATTAACACCTATAAATTGTTTGCATAGAGATAACTGAACACATAGGAGCTGATAAGACCACCAAGAGACAAGGTATGGAAAGATTAGAGAAGAATGAGCAGTCTAGACCTTTGCTGTTCAGCCAGCGGTAGAAGATGGAACAAGGATAATGATCCAAATAAAACTAAAACAAGTAGTTACACATTGATAAGAACTACAATGAAATAAGCATCATGAAAGCAAAGGAGAGAGAGTATTCAAAATGAGAAAGCCAACAATGTTAGATGCACAGACAGAGTTAAGAAGAATGAGAACTCATAAAAAGAACAAATAAATATCCCTCCACAGAGAAGCACAATGGAGAAATTATGTCTCAGGCAATAAGGGGAGGGTAAATTATTAGTATGTTTGTTCCTGCTATAGACCTTTGTAGTAAATATTCCTTTGTAAAAACATTTTTTTAAGAAAGAGTCCATTGGGGCAGTTAGATGGCACAAGTGGATAGAGTACCAGCCCTGAAATTAGGAGGAATTGAGTTCAAATCCGACTTCAGACACTTAAGACTTTCTAGCTGTGTGATGCTGGGCAAGTCAGTTAAACCCAATTGCCTCAACAACAACAAAAGAGTTCTTAGTAATCTTTGAAAAAGTAGTTTCAATGGAAATGTGAAGTCAGAAGCTAGATTAGAATGGTCTGAGAAATGAAGAAGTATAAATATAGATTTTTTTAGGGAGTAGTTTTTTTTGTGAGAAGAATAACCAACAAGTCTCTCATGATCATAGGATTAATTTTAGATCTAGAGCAGGAAGGCATTTCAAAGGCCATCCATTCTAACTTTGTCATTTGACAGCTGAGTAAATGGAGCCCAGACAGGTCTTGCTCAGGGTCACACAGGTAATAATATTAAAGAAAACAGGATTCACGTTTGAACCCAGGCCCTCTGACTTTGAATTCTGTGTACTTTTTATTGCACAACATTGTCCAATAACTTCATTAAGCATCAGTTGGGTGATAAGCATCAACTATATTATTGGCACTGTACTCTATAATATGTTAGTCTGAACTCCTGAGAGCTAATGAAGTCATATAAGTGAGACTGTCCAGCAAAAAAAAAAAAAAAAAAAAAAAAAAAAAGACTCAAAGAATAGAAGTTATCAAATTAAACTAATTTGTACATTATTCCTCTTATTCGAAGTGAACTTCAACATTTTCTGCAAGAAAAATATACAATATTTGTCCACAATAATTGTCTACAAATAAAAGTTGGTACCTAGATCAGAGAGGGTCACAGGTTTAGAGCAGTCAAGAGGCATAGAGATCAACAATTCTCTCTTTTTACAGAGAAAGATACTTGAGTTCAGGTGAAGTAAAGTGATTTTCCCAATGTAAAACAGCTAGCAGAGTTGGGCTGTAACCTTAAATCATCTGATCAGCTATACCACTGAATTTCAAAATGCTTTTTCCCTCAAGAAAAATAGGGAAAAAAACAACAAAAAACCTTAAGGATCTCATCAATAAATTAAATTACTCAATCATGCAGTAAGCATTTAGTAAGCAGCTACTATAGTCAAGCACCTTGGTCCTGAAGGAAAAATGAAGTAAGTTCGTCAAGGAACTTAGTTTCAATTAGAATTTATTAGATAACCAACAATCCTTTTCTCCTAAATTTTATTCATTAGAGAAATTTATACCTCCTCTTCAAGAAAAAGCAGGAAAAGTGCTTTTCCATAGAACTGGAGTGAAAGGTGAAACATTTTAATTTTTGTCAAAATTAAATTTCTACCAAGTTTTTGGGGCAGGACTTCTGGCTTAATAGGCAGTAAGGAATTTCCCCTATGAATGCATATACTGCTAGCTTCTTAGTCTTCCAGTCATCTAGTCCTCAAGAGTTTCTTGGGAGCAGTAAGAAGTTAAGGGATTTATTCAAAGTCACATATCCAGGAATTTTTTATTCTAAGGTCAAGCTCTCTATCCACTATGTATACTGCCTCAATCAAAATTATAAGCTGTGATAATAATTACGTTCATTCTATCAAAGGCTAACATCAATTTTTTTACCAGAAGAAATCACACTTATGTACTGACACATAAAATAAGGAAAAAGAATGTACAGCTAGTCAACTTAAGTTGATGATTGACAAATCAGACACTATTTAAAATAATTTTAAAAGTGAAAAAAATGCCCAATTAGCACTTCCAAAGGAAGGTTATTATCCTTGATCAGCAATCAAGATAAAAACCTGACATTGAAATCACAGTTCACATTATTTTCTCAGATTATCAAATTTTTCTTTATATAAAATAAGACTGCAGAATACATCATTTATTGAACATAATCAGGGAATGAAATAATTAATTCACATAATTTAACTTTCCAGATAACTGAAAATTATTCTTTTCCAGCATCAAGTCTTTACTTGGAAAGGAAATCTTTCCAAAAATTATTTCTCCTTGATGTCTTAAACACAGTAATGATGAATAATCTTAACTGTCTTGATGATAGGGTCATCAATATGATATTTATTATACTGTGTTCCACCTAATGAAGAGATACTTCCTGAACAGAGACTCCTGAGGTTAAGTGGAGCATGCTGTTAACTTACCCCTACACTGAATAGCCCTATATTACTAAGCTTTCTGAGTTCCTGTATCATGGTTTTGTTATTGTTGTTTATAATCTGTCTTTCATCCATCTCTTTCCTGTTTGCTGTGACATGATGGTCTCTAACAGCAATCTCCACCACCTTTTCCCACATTTTAAAACTGTAACAGGCAGGGAATATTGGACAAATACCTTGCTTAAACTGTGTTTTAATATGTACTTGGAGAGGAACCTGAATAGCTTTCTTATAGGTCAAGTACATGGATTTTTTAACCTCTCAAGATTTCAGAATCATTTCTTCCTTTCTTTTTTTGCTGAGGCAATTGGGGTTAAGTGACTTTCCTAGAATCACATAACTAGGAAGTGTTAAGTGTCTGAGACCAGATTTGAACTCAGGTTCTCCTGACTTCAGGGCTAGTGCTCTATCCACTGTGCCATTTAGCTGCCCCAGAATCATTTCTTTGTGAAATGAAGGGAGGAGAACTCTGTAGTCTCTAAGGTACCTTTCAGATTTTTAACATTCAATGGGGTATGACAACTTATTTTAGGTTCCCAGAAGCTTTGGGAGATAGGGGAGAAGCAGACTTAGTCGAGCTTGCCTAATAAGTGACCTTCAGGTAGATAAGGAGTTTACTATATTTTTGTTAGTTATTAGTATAAAAGTTATTCTTAATTTCTACAGTAAAAATCTAAAACATTAATCACCGTTTAAGAATTTTATGTCACTTTGTTACTCTCAGTCATACAATCATCCACAACTACTCTGAAAGACTTATGATAATAAATCCTATCCATACCTAGAAAAAGAACTGATTGTGTCTGAATACAGATGGAAGCATTCTTTCTCTATATATATTTTTAACTTAACTTTTCTTGAGGGTTTTTATTTTTTTTAGGGTGGGAGATCTATATTTTCTCTCACACCTTGACTTTCATGGAAATGTTTTACATAACTTTATCTGTAGTTTCTTAGTTATGGGTAGGGATAAGGGAGAAAACCTAGAAATCAAAAATCTTTTATTATAGCTTTTTATTTACAAGATATATGTATGAGTAATTTTTTAGCATTGACCCTTGCAAAACCTTCTGTTCCAACTTTTCCCCTGCTTCCCCTCATCCCTTTCCCCTGATGGCAGGTAGACCAATACATGTTAAATATGTTTAAGTATATGTTAAATACAATAAATCCAAAATAACAAATATGTTAAATACAAATAAATAAATGTATACATATCCATAGTTAATTTTGCTGCACAAGAAGAATCGGACTTGCAAATAAGGTAAAATTAACCTGAGAAGGAAATCAAAAATGCAAGCAGACAAAAACAAAGGGATTGGAAATGCTATATAGTGGTTCACACTCATTTCCCAGAATTCTTTCACTGGGTGTAGCTGGTTCAGTTCATTACTGCTCCATTAGAACTGATTTGATTCATCTCATTGCTAAAGATGGCCAGGTCCATCAGAATTGATCATCACATAGTATTGTTGTTGAAGTATATAATGATCTCCTGGTCCTGCTACACCTAGTGAAAGAACTCTGGGAAATGAGTATGAACCACTACATAGAATTCCCAATCCCTCTATTTTTGTCCGCCTGCATTTTTTGATTTCTTTCACAGGTTAATTGTACACTATTTCAAAGTCCGATTCTTCTTGTACAGCAAAATAACTGTATGGACATGTATACATATATTGTATTTAACATATACTTTAACATATATAACATGTATTGGTCAACCTGCCATCTGGGGGAGGAAATGGGGGGAAGGAGGGGAAAAATCATAACAAAAGGTTTTGCAATTGTCAATGCTGAAAAATTACCCATACATATATCTTGTAAATAAAAAGCTATAATAAAAAAGAATCTTATCTGAAGTTGTACAGTAAAACCAAATACTTTGAATAATATCTTTTTTATTTTCCTGATTTTATTTATATATGTATACATATAATTTAGAAATAAAATATTTGAAGTTCTCAAAAAGTTTCTGAATAGTTATCCTATTCCTTTAAACTACAAATAGCTATAAGTATCTAGTACCTATGTATAAGTATCTCTATGTCTAGATGAAATCTGCATCCACTAATAATCCCTATATCTAAAAATCATTATCTTTTTCAGAAGCAAGATCTGTTGAGAATTTGTGTGTGGGTGTCTAAATATGTGTCTCTCTTATGTCTGATTTTCCTTCTCTAGCTAGAATTTGACTCCTAAATTATTTTTTGTGATCACTCATTTTTCCCCATCATGGTTTTCTCTTTTTCCTATAGTGTAATTCATCTCATATTAATTTTTATCTCTAAAAGAGAAACATACTCAACTTAAACATGTTCAAAATGGAACTCATTATCTTTCTCCCTCTCAAATGATTCTCTTTTACAAATTTGCTGATTTTTATCCAAGTTACCAGTCTCCTTGGTTCACTGATACCTTTGTGCCATCCTGGATTCCTCACGTTCCCTCACCATACATTCAGTCAGACACCAAATCTTGCTATTCCAACTTCTACACTATCTTCCATACAAAGGGCTTTTTCTCTCCCCAAAGGGCTATCACTTTAAATCAGGTCCATATTACCTCTCACCTAGACTGCAAATATAAACTCCTGGTTTCAGCTTTTAAAGCCCTACAACAAAACCTGAATTCCAACCTCATCAGACATTACTTCCTCTCCCATACTCTGAAATGCATCAAGTTTAGGTCCTCTCTCTGTTCTTCATACATGATGCTGATGATGTTGACGATGATAACCAGCATTTATATATAGCTTTAAGGTATGCAAAGCACTTTAAAAGTCTTAGTTCCTTTATTTTCACAACACCACTAATGTCTGAAGCCAGGATTCCTGATTCTGAACTTTTTTTTTTTTTAATTTAATAGCCTTTTATTTACAGGTTATATGTATGGGTAACTTTACAGCATTAACAATTGCCAAACCTCTTGTTCCAATTTTTCACCTCTTACCCCCCACCCTCTCCCCCAGATGGCAGGATGACCAGTAGATGTTAAATATATTAAAATATAAATTAGATACACAATAAGTATACATGACCAAATTGTTATTTTGCTGTACAAAAAGAATCAGACTCTGAAATATTGTACAATTAGCTTGCGAAGGAAATCAAAAATGCAGGTGTGCATAAATATAGGGATTGGGAATTCAATGTAATGGTTTAGTCATCTCCCAGAGTTCTTTTTCTGGGCATAGCTAGTTCAGTTCATTACTGCTCCATTGGAAATGATTTGGTTGATCTCGTTGCTGAGGATGGCCAGGTCCATCAGAACTGGTCATTATATAGTATTGTTGTTGAAGTATATAATGATCTCCTGGTCCTGCTCGTTTCACTAAGCATCAGTTCATGTAAGTCTCTCCAGGTCTTTCTGAAATCATCCTGTTGGTCATTTCTTACAGAACAATAATATTCCATAATATTCATATACCACAATTTATTCAGCCATTCTCCAACTGATGGGCATCCACTCAGTTTCCAGTTTCTAGCCACTACAAAGAGGGCTGCCACAAACATTTGTGCACATACAGGTCCCTTTCCCTTCTTTATGATCTCTTTGGGATATAAGCCCAGTAGTAACACTGCTGGATCAAAGGGTATGCACAGTTTGATAACTTTTTGAGCATAGTTCCAAACTACTCTCCAGAATAATTGGATTCGTTCACAACTCCACCAAAAATGCATCAATGTCCCAGTTTGATTCTGAACTTTTATATTCTATTCCCCTCCCATCTCTGGGCCTGGATAAGGAGAATCCCACAAACCTAGAATGCATGTACTTTTTCCTTACTTCTTCCTCAGATTCCCTATCATCCTTTAAGATACAACTCAAATACCATCTTTTCTGTATGAAGCCTTTTTTGATTTTCCCCCTCCAACTGCTAATGCCTTTCAAACTATCTTATTGCTAACTATTCTGTACCTATTTGCATTTATATGAAAGTCCCACAGTATCACAGTATCCATTTTAGAGTTTGAAGGGACCTCTGAGATATCTAATCTAATTCCCTCTTTTTTTTTTTTTTAAGGAAACAAAGGTCCAGAGAAAAGTAACATACCTCAAGTCGTACAGATAATATGACTTTAAATGTAGCATTTGAACCCAGATCCTATGATTCTAGAGCCCATACTTTTTCTACTGTCACAAGGTATATATAATACAAGAAAATTCTTGGTAAAATCTCAGTACTCAGATTTGCAACCTCACTGACTGTATCTCTTCCTCCACTGATGGGAATTTTCAATGGCTATGCCAGTGGAACACAAGCTGTGGAAAATTCTATACCTGCTGGAAAGGCTTCAGTTATGGTTCCAGAAAAAATACTGAGTCTAGCTAAATGTGAAGTCTGATCTCCTGTAGGCTAGTCATTTGGCAATGAAATCCTTACTCATATCAACCTATAAAGAAAAGAAAAATATAAAATGCTCTTTGTCTTGTGAAATACCCACTGTACCAATCTTGTAACTGCAGTGGCAAAGTGGCAGAAAGGAATAGGGACAGAATACACTAAGAATCAGCTTGGTTTTCAGCATCCATAAACTAAATTGTTGACATTTTGTATGTGAGATTCTCATCCAATGATCAATGAGTAAACATACTATGAGAAGAATTTAATGGTCTGAAAATCCCAGATATAAAAAAAAGAAAAAACAGAAGGAATTTTTACACTGTAAAGAGGAAAGGTGGCTCATAACATCTCTCTAGAAAGTATATGGAAGAAGTGGTAGAAAAGTAAGAGAAACATTTAATTGGAGAATTAGTAATCTCCCAAGCAATGCTTAGAGACATCCAACATTTGTAGAGAATTAAAAAAGCTAAAAGAATTTTATGAAGAATTCAAAAGGCCCTCCCAATTAAAATAATATATACCTTGTAACAAGGTGTATCTTAAAACACCATACAATTGTCAGCTATTATTCATTTTTATTATTTTTGGAAGCCACTTTTTCACATGATCTTCTTGGTTAACTTCTATCACTTCTACTTACTTTCTTGCAGTTTCATAAAAGTGATCAGGGGCAGGAATCAATCATTTTCTATATTTGTAGACTGCCATATAGTTTAGAAAACATTCAATTACCCTTTCTTCTGACAACAATTTTGTGAGTTAAGTATGAAAGTTATATTACAGCTAGAGAAGCTAAAGAGCAGAGAAGCTAAGTTATTGCCCAAATTCACATATCTATTAAATGGTGAAGGTATTGTTCAAACACAAATCTTCTTAATTTAGCATTCTACCCATAAATATCTTGGTGCCTCCTGGATCCCAACATGAAGGCAATCAAATTAAAATACCTTCTGAAGAACCTCCTAATAATATTACTCATAAGAGTAGCCATGAAGTAACAAATTGCTTTACTTCTGGGAGATGCAGATAATTTAGGACTCATACACGGAGTCATAGCTCATCATTGAGCAACCTTTCAGCTTGGGTTTGGACTATGTTTAATGTATATTAATATTTACTATACTAGGGTCCTTCAAAGACTAATAATACCAATTCTGTGAATATGTTACATAATTTTTAGGCCAAAGAAGACAGCAATATTACAAATAAAGGATATTTCTCTTGGTTTCTAAATGTTCTACTAGGTCTGTTTTGAATTGCCCTATTAAAATATAACAAAAAGCATGCAATAATAATTAAGATATTTAAGATAATAAATATATTATTGTCTTAAGCATTTCTTACTAGTTTTAAATGAATATCTCTTAAATATATTTCCCCTTAATAGTTAATGTTTCGTTTTATTTGCTATAAAATACTAAAGGCATCATTCACTATTTGTGTGACCTATGGCAAATCACTTAAATTCTAGAGGCTATTTTCTTAGCTATAAAGAGAAAAGGTTATACTGCATGACCTCAAAGGCCTGAACTCTAAATCAATAAACCTATGAGCATCAATTATGTCATCTGAGGTAGAATTTAATGGTTTCTGAGGGAAGCAATCTTATTTTTGTGAAATCAACCAAAGGTATAGGCATTTATCTATTTAAGTATCCTAAAATATTTTAAAGAACAATTTTTGTTTTACTAAAAACAAATCACAAATATACTTTAAAATGTTAATGTCTATAAATAAATAATTTAAAGAAAGCTTTTCATGCAATATTCTGGCATATAATAGCACCACAAAATTTAGAGATCTTACATTTGGAGATGGTTCTGTTTTTTCATATTGTATCTCTTCTTTTCCATTTGCTTCAGACTGTGTCAGTTGGTATGATCTGCCTTCAATGAAAGTAATATAGTCTTTGTAAGAGCATAATGGGCCTGCCAGGATACCCATGAAATTACAGTTGTAACTTAAATACTCCAGTAGACTTGGCATGCGTCTGGAATTCAAAGACAAGCATCTTGTAAGATGTAGCATAATATTTTAAGTGATTTACTACAAGACTAGCCATTCCTCCTAGTGTTTTTTTCCTATTTCAAAATTAAATGAATTTTTTCTTTAATTCTTGTAATAAGGATGGTACAATAAAAGGGCACATCAACATTAAAAGACAAGTTTTTGGATCACAAATCTGTAGAAGTGTTTATTCTTAAATTTTCTACCAAGTAGAATAACTTAAGAATTATATGTAATGATGTGAAATTTAGTATATTATTTGAATCTAGAGAATTTTTATTCTATGGTCTGCTCATTATTCTATGTGAACACTTTTGAGTCCAAACATGCTGCTGCTTAATATGGAAAAAAATTTAAAAATTTGATAAATCTTAAGTTGCAAATGAATGAATGAATCTGTCTTGTAGACTAGTTCTATGATTGGGGCTACAAATTTCTTAAAAATAGAAAGTTGTTAATGATAAAATTAATACCTTGCAATACCTTCAATATTTTCAACAATTTGTGATTTTGCTACAGTGAATTTATGCAGATTACAATCCTCTCTTTGACTTAGATATAATAACTTTAAATAATAATAATTTTAAAAGTTATTATGGCTGAAAATATCTCATCACCTGGCAGCAAATATGGGTATGTACTCCAAATTTTGCTAGGCTGATCCTTGGATAACATAAATACACTCTATTATAGAGTCTCTCCTTGAAGCCCTTGAAATATGGAAAGGCTTGTTAGAGCTTGCACATAGAACTTTAGGGTAACTTCCATGCCATAAGGAGGCACCAGAGTGGGATTTGAATGGAGGATATTGGGACATGTATTTCCTTAATCTGAAATTTCTTTCACCTAAAAAAATAGCAAGGAAATCTTATAATAGACACATTTCATGTCTAGTAAAAAGATGAACTGGATTTAAAAAGCTTTCCTTTAACCTTTAACATCATATAAATAAGAACATGGCTTTAAGATTTATTAATTTGCATTTTTAAATCTTTTGCTTGAAATTTCCCTCCCTTTTACCATTCTCCCTCCCATATCCACTCTGCCACCCTCCTCCACTGTCCCATATCATGAAGTTTCTGATGATAAAGAAAAAGTGATTCAAAGGCTACAATAAACTTGCTAAATATATGTCAATCAGAATCACAAAACTTTTTATACTCAAGCAACTAAGTTCCATTTTCATCATCAGTCACTTCAATAACAAAATCCAATTAATTAAAGTTATCTCTACATTTTAACATAGTCAAACAAAGTGTAGGGACATAAAGTTAGTATCCTAAAACTTCAGCAAAAGTAAAATTTGCTAAAATAAATTTTGGTTCAACTTTATAACAATCAGAAAAATCAATGAAGCACTTGGGCTTTTTTTTTTCATTAAGTAAATAACATTTGCTAAAGATTTGTATTTCAATGCTATAATAAAAGAGAGAGAACAGTGGACTTGGAATTGGGGGAATGAGTTCAAATACAACCTCAGATAATTAATAGTTGAGTGACTGTGCAAATCATTTAATCTTGTTTGTCTCAGTTTTCTATCTATAAAATGAGCTAGAGTAAGAAATGGCAAATCACTCTAGTATCTTTGAGAAGCATGAAAGGTCAGACAAAACTGAAAAATTACTGAACAAGAATATTATAATAACTAATATTTATATATAGAGCTTAAAGTTCATCATGTACTTTACATACATGATTCTCATACTGATGCTTACAATAATCTTATAGAGTAGGACACCAATGGCAGGAAGTGAACCTAGAGTGTCTCTTGTCTTTAAGTTCATCATTTTTTATATTACATAATTTTGTGTCTTAAAAATGTTATCAGGGCAGTTAGATGGCACAGTGTATAGAGCATCAGCCCTGAAGTCAGGAGCACCTGCGTTCAAATCTAGCCTCATACACTTAACACTTCCTAGTTGTGTGACCCTGGGCAAGTCACTTAACCCCAATTGCCTCAGCCCCCCAAAATGTTATCCCATTTATGTAATTTAATAGAACAAGTACAATTGAATTTTCAATAATTTTATTAACTATTTTTGGGTATTCATTAATTCATTAATGTATACTGTGATATTTTTCTAACAGCCTCCTACTGGCTCTAGTTTTACACATAGCAAGACATTTCTTAATTAAACTATTTTTATGTGACAATAGAGAATTAGAAATTTTAACATTTTTAATTCATTAAAACTGATAGTTTCTATAGGATTAAGTCACCCCTGTATAAAAATAAGATAGGCAGTTAGGCACTATTTACAGTTAGCAGAGAATAATTTTCTAGCCAGAGATGATGACTCAAAAGTTCATTTACTAAGGCAGAAGATCTAATCTATTGTTTAAGAAGCTATCTCTAAATATGCCATCAGTCAATATCAATTAATAAAGTTATCTATATGTAAAAATCAGAACTGTTAAAATTTTGAAAATTTTGTGACTCTGTTAACATAATATTAACAAAAAACCCATAGCAATTCATTTTATTGTTTACTTCAAGCTTTGAGTCTCAGTAATAGAAACGATATCCAGCTTATAGATTTCTTCTCCCTCTTCATCCTTGGCCATCATTGTAATATGTACTTTCACATTCATGTTTAAAAACTTTCTAACAGCTGACCTCATAATTTCTCTACTTCCTCTACAAAAACAATCTCCTCTTTATCCATCCTATTTCCACTAGTCATTAGTATTGTCAGATCTTGGACTTCAACATCTTTCAGAAACAGGCCATCTCTAAGATCTGGAGCCATGACTGTGATATAAATATACCATTTCTAAGATCCCTATTTCACTGCTCACAATGACCGCTTCAGACCATTCTTTGACATTCTAGTTTCCATCTGTATTCCTAACTTCTAATTCTGGCAGAATGTCCTAGCCCTTCAATTCTGCTGAGATGATTAAGGCCACGAGGCCTGCTCCCTCCGCTCTGCCTCTGTTCCTTAAAACTTATTGGTTTCATCAAATATTTTTTCTTCTTGTTTCTAGGAACAGAGAAAGAAAAATCTTTAATTTAGCTAATAGCCTCTATTTGTTCCTTTTATCTTCTTCCTTTCTATGTCCACCAGGAATATGAATAGGCAATCATATCTTCTCATGCATCTTCATCTGCCTACAAATTTTCTTAGGATTTTGTTTTGTTTTGGTTTTAAAGGAGTCTTAACTCTTAACATCAAGACCATTAATTTTTTCCAGCTTGAACATTCAAGCTTATAGCCTAGGTGTTACTTTAACTCTGCACTCTCTCAAACTGTTCTCCAAGTTCTGTAAAGATTCTAGTTTCCCAACATTTCTAGTAAATGCTCCCTTCTCTCTCCTTTGACACTGCAACAACTCTGATGCAGGCTCTCATCACTTCATACCTGGGTTACTTTACTAGCCTGCTGGTTGGTCTTTCCCTACTCCAGCTCATTCTTTACTTAATTGTCAAATTACTCTTTCAATGATTACCAATGAGCTAACAGAAAAATCTAATTTTTTGGCATCCATACTGTACTTATTTACAGCACACGCTGCTGATCACTTTACTGGTTAACAATAAGTTACACAATAAGTTATAGTATATTAAGATTTAGAAATCATTTCCCATAAACACAATTGGTAAGAAACATTTTTACCCCATTTATAGATTTTAAAAATGAAGTTCAGAGAAATGATTTGTCCATTATCACAAGGCTAGCAAGGCCTTGTACTAGAAAAGGATTTGAACCCAAGTATTCTGAATCCAACTCTCATGTTTTCTACTATACCATGCTTCTTCCCTTCCTGGGAGATGTCTTCCATTCCTCAGCTTTCAGGATAACTCATTCCTCTTTATTCTCCTACTGTGGTTATTCTTTTCCCATGGTGGCTTGTAATCTTTCTAACCTCATATATCAGTCTTCTCAAGGCCTGTCCTTGTTCTTCTCTCTTGATATACTCTGTTCCTAACATTCTCTTTCACTCTGAGAGCTCCAGTCCCTAAATAGATGACTATCTAATCTCTGTACACTTGTTTTCCCTTCTAAGCTTGAAGCCCAAATCTCCAGTGGCCTTGGTATACTCCATTTGTATGTTTCTTTCTAAATTTTGTCCTTCTATTTCTCTAGTTACCTAGGAGACCACCTATTTACCTGTTTTCCATATCTAAAATATGCAACTGTCTTTCATGTTTTGTTCTCCTTCATCTCTACTATTCAATCAATTAGCAGCACTTTTGGATTTCTCTTCTTCAAAATCTCTCACTTATCCCCTCTTTTTTATTCCCTTTGATATCACTATCATACAAGTCCTCATTAGCAACTGTCTAATCTACTAAAATAACCTCCTCAAAAAGTTTTTTCTACCTCTATTCTTTTTTTAGGTCTCTTTTTATTCTCTTTTTAGGTTTTTCTTTCTAGAAAACTCTTTCCTTCACACAGATCGGCCTGTCACCCTTCAGAGATAAGAACTTCCAGGACATACTGACTGCATAAGTATAAAATTCAAAGTCTTTTCCAAATATTCATAGCCCTTCATGATCTTAGGTCATCCTACTTATCCTGCTTCTTTACCTTACATTACTTCCTTGCTTTCCTCCTCAACCCAATCCTACTATTCAAAAATATCTTGCACATTCTGGCCTCTTTGTATTTATTCACATTGTTCCCTCTCCTGAGAATGTTCTCTTCACCTACTCATTCTTTAAAAACCAATTCAAGAAACTCCTTCCCTCAGTCAATGACATTTTCACTTTCCCCCCTCCTAAAGAACTGGTAATGACCTCTTTCTTCATATAACCTCATATAATATACTTTGTTTTACAATCCTTGAATGGGCTAATGCAATTAATATTGCATATTATTAGTAAGGAAGCTTTGTATTTTACTCTTCACTGTAAGATCAATGATGGCAGAAGTACGTTTCATCTAAATCTAGAATCTAGGTCAATGTCCTACAGACATTTAATATTAATTACTTGAATACTAAAACTGGATGAAAATAGGGAGAAATGTGTTTTTGCTTATGAGAGGGATGAACTTTTTTTGTTATATATAATACACATATACCAACCTTTTTCTTCTCCCACAGTATATAATAAATATGCCAAGAAAGAGATTAAATTTATCAATATCTTGTAAAAAATCTTGTTAGCTTTGTAACATTACTGAACACAAAAGACCAAGAAATAAGAATTAGGTACTATACAGAACATACCTTACAGCCAAACCTCTCTGTGATGGAGTTAGTTCTTCTTCTTTTCGAAACATACCTATAAAACAGAAATAAGCTACTTTATAAATGATATATATTTTTAAAGGAGAGACAGCATTTTATCATAAAACTGAAAAGGGACTTTATGAATGTGAAATATGTCATTTTATGAAAAAGCAAATCACTACATACTCAACTGTTTGAGATAGTTAAAATGTGGAATATAATAGTCACAGATTTTTAATCAGAATGGATCTTATGCCATCTAATCCAAATCTTTCATTTTAGAAAGAGTCAGATATGATTGAACAACTGAACAAAAAGAAAAAAAAAAGTCCCTTAACCTCACTGTATGACTGGTGACTCTCAAATACCAATTGTTTATTGCTTATCTGTATTTTTAAGGATTTTCAATCCAAGTGGTTTACTTTAAATCATTGAAAACAGTTCTGGATCCCCCCTATAATCTGACTTCATGACATTTTTTTTTGTAAGGCACTACATATAATAGTGTAATTTCCTTTGAATGCTTTCTCAGTCCTAAATACTGAAGATGATAAAGATCATATATCATCATGATAAACTGTCCAGCTTCCAATTCAGCAAGAAATTAGGATTCATAATGTATACTAAGAAAAGAAAAACAAAGGACAGTTTCTATCCTCAAGAAGTTTATATTCCACTATACATCTTTAAGTTTCAAAATCTAACAGTGTTATCATCTGGAAAATGTTACTCATAATAGTTTTATTGATGAGATTATTATAGGTGCACTGTGCTGGAACATAAATGGCAATCTCCTTGCTGAGCCAGCTAATTCCTTGTCCATTTAACAGCTCTCTCTCTCTCCTCAATTTGCTAAATAACTGCATTAGTAAGTAGATTATTAAGTACCACTAAAATGGATAGTTGAAACACCAGGTTATTAGTGCTACTGAAAGTACTCTGGAAGAATATTTAAATGTATTCACATAAAAAATAGGAAGCTGCATTTTTTAAAGGAAACGTATGTTAATATTTATAAGAACTCAGTATGCTATTACTAGAATAACCTACTGCTTTAAGAACACTTAAAAATATAAAATAATACATTTGTAAAGTTCTAAAATAACAATCTAATACCCAAATCCACTATCCCCTTTCAAAACCCCGCTGTTATAACCACCACCATCATATGAAGAGAATTCTGAATTTCTAAAAGGCCTATTTTTACTTGTTTATTTTTTTGGGGGGGACATGAATAAATATCAGTACTTATACCATAAATTTAAAATACTGGCACAGAAAATTATTAGTTGAATGACTTTAGGAAAATCTCTTAATAATAATAACTTATATTTATAAAGTGCTTTTAAATTTGTAAAGGGGTTTATATATATTCTCTAATATCCTCACAATTACTATAAGATATAGATATTATTGCTTTCTTTTTCTATAGATTAAAAAACAAGTTCAGAGAGACTGTGACTTGTCCAAAGTCATAATGCTAATTATTAGTTCTATACACACATAATCAGTCTTTTAGACATCTTGAATTGGATGTCCAATAGACATCTTAAACTTAATACGTCTAAAAGGGGAACTCAGGATCCTTTCTTCTAAACCCTCCATTTCTCCTACCTTCCTTATTTCTGTAGAGGACATCATCATCATTCTCCCAATCCCCTCATCTTGCAACCTAGGAGTCATCCTGGATTTCTCACTATATCTTACTCCCCATATCCACTTTTGTATATTTGACCATGTTTTCTCATACCTGGAGTACACCCTTTTTTAATTTTTGTTTATCAAAATCTTCATTTTTCTTCTAGGCTTTGTATAGATACTGCTACCCCAGTAAATCTCCTCTAAGCCTTTCAGTTGTTAAGGCTCTTTCCTTATTTAGAATACCTTAAATTTGCTTATCTGTATATAGGTTGAATCTCCAATTCCTGCAAAATATAATCTCCCTGATAGCAAGAACTTTTTTTTTAAGTTCAATTTTTGAGAATCCCACATATACAGCACAGTGCTTTATAATTAGTAGTTTATATATTATTTAAATGAACTGAATTACTAGATAGAAAAACATTGATTAAACACACTTCTGGGTGGTAATATTAGAAACAGCCACAGTAACTGCTGTATATGATTGTCAAAGAAGGTTGGTATTCATAGCAAAGGAAAACAAATTCTCTCACTGGCTCTATTTAAAAATATGTCTCATTTTGTACCCTAAATCCATCACTTCTCTGTTACGTTATGGATAGCATGTTTTATCAGAACTCTGGAATTGTGGTTGGTCACTACACTGATCACAGTTCTTTTAGACTTAAATGTAGTTTGTCATTATAGTCTTGCTATTGTATCAATTGTTCTCTGCTTTTCATTCTTTATCAGTCTTCAAAATTAAATGACTTTATAATATTGATGTTAAAGTATAAATCATTCATCTGGTACCACTCACTTCATTTTGCATCAATTCAATTAAATCTTCCTATCTCTTTTAAATTTCCTCATTTATTACAGAAAATAGTACTCTATTCACATTTATATAGCACATTTTGTTCAACCATTACCCAAGTGATGGGCATCTCCCTATTTTCCATTTTTTTGCCATCACAGAAAGGGATGCTACAAATATAGATATAATATAGATAAAGACATAGAAATATATGGTCTTTTCCTCATTCTTAGATAACTTTTGCATATAAGTCTAGCAATGATAAAGGTGGGTTCTAAGGGTTTGTAAGCACTTAAGTGTATAATCTATACTGCTTTCTAGAATTATACACATTCATAAGTCCACTGAGAGTGAATCAATGTACCTATTGCCACAGTCCCTCCAACAGTCAACATTTTCCTTCCTTTTGCCTTGCTACTTTGTTAAGGGTAAGGCAGAATCTCAACTGTCTTAATTTGCATTTCTCCAAATAGTAATAATTAGCACCAATTTTTTCACATATTTATTGATAATTATAGTGATTATCCTTAGGGTTCCTTTTCCTGCACAATTCTAATTGGTCATATTTAGAAATATTTTCATTAATGTTGAGGGCACTACTGTCTTCCCAGTCACCCCAGACTTCAATCTTGATTGTAACCCCCATTCCCTATTCCTACTTTTTCATATTCAATCTGTTGCCAAAGCCTGATGATTTTTACTTTTGTAATACTTTTTGAATATGCCTCTTTCTCTTCTTGCCACTTTGCCACCATCCTTAGGGAGTTCATTATCACTTCATGCCTGAATTATGGCAATAGGCCGATGGTGAGTCTCCATGCTACAAGCTTTTCTTCACTCTCGTCCATCTTCCACTCAGATGTCAAAATGTGTATATTAGAGTGCAGGTCTAATCATGTCATTTCCTTATTCAATAAATTTTAGTGACTCCTGATCATCTCCAGGATCAAATTAAAAAAACAAACACTTATGTTCAAGGCCCTTTGTAATTTGCCCCGCCCCCCCCGTCTTTTCTTATGTCTTCTATTCTTATGACATTGGTTTCCTAGATATTCCTTAAAAAAGGCACTTCATTTTCCTGACTCTGAGCATTTTCACTAACTGTTCCCCATACCTGAAACACTTACACTCTACAGGAAGTCGTCTGTGTTTCCTCTTAACCCTAGCTTCTTTCCTCTGTTGTTTATTTCCAATTTATCTTGAACAGTTTTTTTAAATAAATAGTTGTGTGTATGTTGTTTCTTCCTTTAGACTGTGAATATCTTGACAGAAGGAGCAGTTCTTTGTTTTTCTTTGTACACTCCAGTGTTTATCACAGTACCTGGTACATATACATGATTAATAAATGTTTATGGACTAAGTCGCTCATATTTATCATGACACTTTCCACAGCTCTCTGGGAGACCCTCAACTTGAGTTCTTCAGAGACTGTGTTATTCCAGGACCCACAGTACCAACAGAAAATTAGTGTTAAAAAGACCAATCTTTGTTTCAGGGAGAAAACTGGGCTAATTAACACGTTGCTAGGATCCTTAGAAAATAAAAAATCATCCAGTATTTAATGGTTATAACATGATATGGTGTTGGCTAAAAAGATTTTCCACATTTATAAAGCAATACTGTCCCACAATGTGCCAGGTACTGTGATAAGCACTTAACAAATATTATCTCAAAACTTATTTGGGTTCTTTTGCTTGTATATACCCTTGTCTACTTGCAATGAAAATAATCTTACTACTAAAATGAAGTGCCTGTGTATTCTTTTAAAATGACTATCACTCCTGAGTTGTACAAGGGGAAAGAGGTAATTGCATTTTGATAAGTGGATCTGAAGAAACAACTATGGAAAGCCTGGAACTTGGTTGATAATCTCCAAATCCCAAAGCTGCCATTCCAAAAAATCTCTAATCTCCTTTAGGAGCCAAAAGAAATCCCAGTAACTTGGTGAGGTAGAAAGCACACAGAACCTGAATCACAAAACAGAATTTCAGTACTTTTTTTGATCATTATTAGCTATATGTCAGAAATCACTTAACTGTATTTGAGTCTTAATTTCCTCCGCTCTAAGTACTGAGATAGTAATAATATATAGACCAAGGTTTTTCTGATCAAAATATTTTGAAAATCAAATATCATGTAAATGAGTTATTATTATTGGTGCTTCCTTATATATTCTTCTGATATGACCCTAGATCATCAGGATAGTGAAAAGTGAACCATGGTAAAGCAGGTAGCCCAGACTGAAAAAAATTTCAAAAACCTGCTAATATAAAGTGACTCTTAATTAAGTAGGTGGTCATTAAGTTGATGATTTTTTGTCAATGATGACTTAAGAAACTGAGATTGACACAGGAAATAATCCTGCACGAATCCTTTCTTCTGCTATGATAATAGGAAAATAGGGAAGAAGACAGTGCTAAGAATCAATCTTGAGACTTGGAGTGGTAATGGTGTACATTAAATGTTATTTGTCTGTTTGTTACAGTATCTTTATGGTAGCCACTGTGATTGTTAATTGTGTGTTACTTTTGTGCTATGAATTTCCTCTTATGTCTTGTTTAAATCAAGGTTTGGAGCAGTAATAAACTTGTACCCACCCTCAAGACTATGACTGTTGAATGCAAAATCCTCTGAACCTAGATTAATCTTACAAAGCATACAAGGCATATTTCACTGGACACTTCAGCTCACCCTACAGTGCTCCAAAAGAAGGTAAGCTAATAGAACATCATGAATACAACTGCAGTTTATGTGTCAACTTCCATATTAGCAGATGGAATAGATAATTTATAAGAAGAAAATGACAATGTCTTTCAAAATAAGTCAGTGTGTACTTTGATATTTGTAACTTCCATGGGTAAGAAGAAAAAATATTAAGGTGAAAATTCTACTGTAATATGATTTAGGATGATAAAATACTCAAAAGTTTCGTTAATATCTCATATTCTCTTCAAGGAGATGGAGAGCACTAGAATCTTCATAACAAAAATGAAACTGACTATATCTTGATAGATGGTACAGAATAAATAGAAAGAAAAGTTATCTCAAAATTATCTTTCTGTGGTCAGTCAGGAATATTGGATATAAAGGTCAAAATTAATGCCAACTTAGCAGAAAGGAAAAAAGATAAAAGCAGCAGAATGTAAATTAAATAGCTCAAACCTGACCATTTAAGGGGAAAAAAGCTGGAGGAGAGGTGAATAAAAGTAAAGATCGTAAAGATGCAGACTACCATCATTTCTTAGTAAAGCTGAATGCCTACATAACAGTCACCATATTGTGACTGTGTCACCACAATGTGATCACCTCAAAAGGGCCAAGAAACCACCTTAACTGGAAGACACAATCTTTATATGAAAAGAAAATACAGCCACTAGGGACAACAATGGTTTAGAGTTCAAGTTCATTTATAAAACGATACTGAGAAGGAAGGATAGAAAATTCTAAGTAGTATTACTTTATAATACAGTGAAATGCAGATGGAGAAAATTGTGGGGAGATGACATGCTAAGAACTAGAAGAACCTACATATTCACAAACATTCTAATAACCCCTAAAATTGTGCTATTAAGAAATAATGATGAAGAATCAGCTATAAACTTTTCCATTCAATCTAGGATATCACAAAAAGACTGGTAGAATCCTGTGAAATCATGGAACTAAGATAAGCTAGAGTAGGTAGAAAATAAAATATGAAACTGCCAGACAGTGGAAGAGTGGGGCTAGGGCAGTACCCAGCACAAGCTACCCAAGGCAACTGAGGCGAGGGATGAAGCTGTGGGTTTTGTCAACCAAGGTGGAATGACCCAGGAACCCAACCAGTCGGAAGAGACAAGGCAAGATCAGTGACCAACAGGGATGATCTAGGAGTCAAATCTGAAACAGGAAACAGGGCAAAAGCAGCACCCAGCACATCTAGGGTCTGCCCCAACCTTATCCATAATAGGGAAACAGGAATGTAACAGTGCCCAGTACCAAGTGCAAGGAGACAGACACAGTGCAGTGCCCAAGGTGAGGTGAGTTAGAACTTATACGAGGAGAGAAATAGGGCCAGAATTCAAGCAACCCATACCTAGCAGAGGAGTCAGGCAGCACATGCTCAATCCAGCACTCAAGCAGCCCGGGCCAAAATCACAACGACAAACAAGGCTAAACAAAGTAGAGTTTGGTCATAATCAATACACTCAGGACTAAATAGGGCCTAACCACACCACCCGCAAGTGTGGGAGTATAGTTTGACCCTAGCACAAGCCCACCATTCAGAAAATGAGGTTGGAGAAATGAATCAACAGGAGAAAATGTCAAATACAATGTAGAAAATACCTTGGACTGAGAGAAGCTCAAGGGAGTAAACCCAGAAGAAGAGAAAACTTCCACAAGTCCAAGTAGAACCTCAGAGAAAAAGAATGTCTTGGCCACAAGGACTACAATAGTACCTGGAAGAAATGAAAGAAGAGATACACAATGGAACACATAGGGAGGAAAAAATGGCAGGGAGAGTTAATACTTTAGAACAAATGGTGGTAAACTGGGCTGAAGAATTCAACTTTCTGAAAATTAGGACTTCAAAAAGAAAATAATTCTAAGAGACAATAAGAAATATTAAACAAAATCAAAAGACTAAAAAAAAAAAGGGAAAAAAATATGTATATATTATCAAAAAAAAACCCTGATGTGGAATATAGGTCAAGATGAAAGACTCTAAGAAACAGTAGACTACCACATGACCAGAAAAATAAAGCTTGAATATAACATTTCAAGAAGTCATAAATGTAAACTGCCCAGATAACTTAGAACCAAGTGGCAGAGTGATATTCCACTTAGCATCTCCCTAAACAAACTACAAAATGAAAACTTCTAGTAATGCCATAACCAAAATCCAGAGTTTGCATATTAAAGAAAAAATACTGCAAGCAGCCAAAAAGAAAGAATTCATATAAAAAGAAACTATAATCAGGAGCATATAAGACTTTCCAGCTAACATTATAAAGGAATAGAGAACTCAAGAGTATAGTATTCCAAAAGGCATAAAATTAAAACTATAATCTTTATCAATATTGGCAATACTTATTAGAGAAATTCAATTTAAAATACTTATAGAATGTAAAAAAATTAAGAATAAAGAATACAACTACCAAACATTTTTTATGAAAACATGGAGACACATAATTTGAGAAATATTAATTGTTCAGAGTAAGTTAAATATAATAAAAATGAAATTCCTAAATTCATTTAATTTACTTATTTTATGCCATGTCAATGAAAATTTAAAAATATTACTATATAGAAATAAAAAAGTAACCACAAAATTCATCTTGAGGAATAAAAAGTCAAGAATTACAAAGAAAAAAATATTTTTTTTAAATTAGGAAGGAAGGTGGCCCAAAAAAGTACCAAATCTCAAACTATATCACAAGGCAGAAGTCAAAATGATTTGGGAATGGTTAAAAAATAAAGATAATCTAATGTCTTATAAACCTAAAGATTTCAGCTGCTAGATAAAGAATCACTTTGATTTTTTTTTAAAGTTGCTAAGAAAAATGGACTCTAGTCTAGCAGAAAATAGGTACAAGTCAACACCTCACACCATATTCAAAGATAAGTTCCAAATATATGAATGATTTAAGATATAAAGAGGGACCACCATAAACAAATTAGAAGAGTAAGGAGGAAATTACCATTCAGATGGACATGGTAACAGTTCATAACTAAGTGGTACAGAGAGAATTATCGGAAATAAAATAGACAATTTTAATTACATAAAAAGATTTTGCCCAAACAAAACCAATACCGCAAAAATTAGGAGAGAAAGAAGCAAGTAAGGGAAAATATCTTACCAAGGGTCTTTTATAAAATTTCATATCCAAGACATCTAAGAAACTGATTCAAATTTATAAGAAAGTCATTTATCAACAGAATGGTCAAAGTAGAGGAACAATGTTTTTAAGGAAAGAAATTCAAGTTATCTACAACAACCACATGGGGAGAAAAGCTCCAATTCACTAATAATTAAAGAAAACTCAAATTAAAGTAACTTTTAGTTTCCAACTCACAGCCATGATAATTGTTGGAGAGGCTGTGGGGAACCAAGTATACTAATGCACTATTGGCAGAGCAGTGAATTGGGCTATAAAACAATTTGGAACTATACCCAAAGTCACCAAGAAATATCTCAATCTAGCTTTCCAAAGAAATGAATGCTCATGTATTAAGGAATGAGTGAAGAAATTCTAGTATATATCAATGTAATAGAATATTATTGTGCCATGAAAAATGACAAAATGTATATTTCCAGCAGAAACTGGGAAGACATGTATAAACAGATACAGTGATGTAAAATGAGAACAATTTACACAACATGAGAACAACTTTGAAAGACTTTAAAACCAATCAAGCAAATCTAATCAAATTAACCTAATCAAACAAAGATAAACCATCATTCCAAATGATCAAAGATCATCTGCAGGCTACTCATCTCCTGGTAAAGAGGTAATGGATGCAATATAAGAATGAGACATATATTCTAGACTTGACAGTTTACCTTTTTTTGGACCGTATTTATTTGTTACAATGCTTTCATTTTTGTTCAGTGGGAGTGGGGAGGAATGCAAATGAGAAGCCAAGAGCAAGAAAGAAGAAAAATTAAAAGAAATTACCTATAGATCTTTGGTAGGGAAAGAGTTTGTGACCAAAAATGATAGAGAAGATCATGAAAATGAACAACTTTGATTATATAAAGTTTTTAAGTTTTTCAAATTAAACAAAATTTAAATTATGCTTATAACTGTATAAATAAAATCACCTGCAGGTAAAATGAAAAGGAAAACAGTTTAACTGGGGGGGAGGGGGAGAAACTTTGTTGCAAGTTTCTCTGACAAAAGTCTCATATCCACAATATATAATGAACCAATTCAAATTGATAAGAACAATAACTGTTGCGAAATAGCAGATATGAACATATAGTTTTCAGAGGAAGACATCCAAGCATCAATCATATGAAAAAATGTTCCAAATCACTTCTAATTAGAGAAGTGCAAGTGAGGTTCTATTCATAATATCTAATATTCATAATAATCTATTTAGATTAGCAATAACAAAAGAAGAAAATGGAAATTGTGCCTTGGGAAACCAAGCACACTAATGCATTGTCAATGGAACTATTAATTGATCAGGAAAATTATAGATATATAAATACCTATTAACCCAAGCTTTGCTAATATTAATACTAGGTCTACAGACTAAGGAGAAAAAAGAAAAAGAATCCATATGTAAGAAATTACATATAACAGCTGTTTTTATTGTAACAAAGAACTAGAAACTAAGAGGGTATTTATCTATTGTGAAACTTTTAAATAAATTTTGGTATATGGATGTAAAAATAACATAATGGACATTCTTTATGAAACCTGGAAAGACCTATATAAATTGATGCAAAGTAAAAGTGAGCAGAACTGAGAAAACAATTTATACAATAATAACAACATTACACATAGAGGAAAAAAATGATCTTCAGTTGAGAACTCTGAGCAATGTAATAATGATCAATCATGATTTTAGTGGAGTGGTGATAAAGCATGGAACTAGCTACCTATCTCTTGACAAAGATGTGAAGGACTCAGGATGCTGTCTATAGTTTTTCAAACACAGCCAATGTAGGAATGTGTTTTGTTTGATTATGTATATTTGTTACCAAAGCTTTCATTTTCTCTCTCTCTCTCTCTTTTTTTTTTTAAACCAAATGGCATAGGGTAGAAGGAAAAGGAGAAATATGGGTATAGAGGAGGTAAGGGGGAAAAAAGGCCAATTAAGACATCTTTTTTTAAAATTCTGAGAATAAAAATAACAACAAAAAAAGGTTAAAAAACAAAACAAAGCAAAACAAAACAAAACCAGAGAATCAAGAGTGCTCTGAATGTTAAAGGCTGAACTTACTGTAATACTTAATAACAAAAGGCAAACTGTACAAAACACAGTTGCAGTTTTTTTTTTTTTTTTTTTTTTTTTTTTTTTTTACAATGCTCTTTTTGTTTTACTATAGTATGTGTAGTGACCTAGGGTACAAATAGAAGCAGGATAGTAGTGTTTTATTTATTTTTAATTTTGACTTTAAGTTTTGTATCTATATTGCCTTAATTTTTTAATATCTTTCACTCAGTGAACCATGGCCTCCAACAAAGAAAAAGAGAAAAAAATTATTTCAAGTAAGACTATCTAACACATTAATTGAATCTGACCAAGGTTCTCTGACTAAATCCAATATGCTTTCCACTATACTATTTTGTTTCTAAATATATTACCAAATAATTCATTTTTATTTTTAACTTTAGTTGCTAATATGTCTTGTGTACATATACAAACATATTATTATACATGAATATATGTATAGTATACATATCTCTGTATAGAGATAGATACATGTGTCTATATAAACACAGATATTATAACTAATGAGTATGTGAGTTAACCATCCTTTCCCAAATTATTCTCTACATTTTTGAGATAAAATTCCATAAGAAAAAATTTTTGCTTTGATTTTTAAAAAAATCTGAACCTACAATTTTATTCCATGTCTTCCTAAGTGGAGACTGGCAACATTTCTAAAGCTTCTAATCTTTGAGGGCACTAAAAGTGACTTATTCATGGCCACATAGCTAATAAGTCAGAAGTCTGACTGAAGGCCACTCCTTTGTTCAAGACTATTTTTCTAGAGTAAGAATAATTTAGCTAAAAGAAAAAAGTCTTAGTGAAGAATTTAAAATAAAAAATTCAGCTTAAAATCCTTACCATCGTGAATCTCATAAGCCAAACTAGTGATCTTCTGTGTAATTATCATCATTGGTCTGTGGCAAAGAAAATGAAAACATTTTAAAAGAAAATCTTAAACATAATATCTACATATTTTAGAAAGATTTCTTCATTGTTTATGACAACAAAAGTTGATTAGAAAATCTTATTCCACAATTTGTTTACAAAGATGTTTCAAGGAAAAAGAAGAACTTGTCAATAGTAATAAAAAGCAAGTGTTTTGTTTTTTTTTAATCTGAAGGTTAGGTATATATTTGTTTCTACAATGTGTGATGATTTATAGGACCAAAAAAGATAAAAATTAATTTCTTAGGTTTAGTTAATAATGCTTATTGCTGTTTCAATAGGTTTACATTTTTAAAGAAAAGGATTTCTATTGGGAGAAACCTGTGTTTCCCTCATCCTTTTGGATACAGGTAAATCTGGAAAACAGTTCTTCACTCCTTTGTGGGTCTTACTATTTATTTATCTGTGATAGCTATCAGATAACTATCTATCAAAGATTCAAACGTGTGTATAATAATGAAATTGAAGGACTGAGCCTCATATATCAATGAAATAAAGGGGTAATAAAGTATACTTAACAAGAGTACTTCAGCAAAACTAAATCAATACACTCACCAAATCTAACAGCATATGTAATGTTCCACAGTTGTAATCCCTTCACCTCTTCAAAAAAAGAAAGATGTACCTCTTTTCTTTAGAAACAAGTCAGGTCATTATAATATCATGCAGCTTTTTTTTCATGTTTGTTCTTTATATTTACACCTATAAAATCATTGTATATAGGTCTTTTTTTGGTTCTGTTTATTTTATACAGTATTAATTCATATAATTTTCCCCAGATTCTCTGAATTCTTCATATTAATAATTTTTATATGATAGGAAATTTCATTATATCCACATAACACAATTTGTTTTAGCTACTCTCCAAATGATGGTCATCTACTTTGTTTCTACTTCTTTGCTACTACAAAAAGAGAAGGTATGCATATGGGATCTTTTTTTTTTTGGTTCTTTGTTCTCTTTGGGTATGTATCTAACTTGTAGAATCTCTGTCAAAAGGCAAAGAAATTTTAAGTCAATTTTAAAAAAAATCCAAATTGCTTCCCCAAAGATTAAATCAATTCACAGAAGGATGGATACCATTGTATATTAAGAAAATATATAGGAACTAGAGGGAGGAGACATGATGGAGGGCTCTTGGGAGAATATCAATAGAAGCAGAAATAGAAATAAATTGTTATTTATTATTATAACTATTGGTTATTAATTATGGGTCCACTTAAAAGGGGAACTAGATGAGGAATTTGTGAAACATCACAAGCCCTGGAACAGAGACATCACATCTGTAAAAGTAAATTTCAATTATTAGTCAGTCAACACGTGTTTGTTAAGCATTTACTATGTACCAGGCACTGTGTTAAAAGGCAAGGATATAAAGAAAAGCGAGTATATGATAACTGCCCTTAAGGATCTCACATTTCAATATGGATACAACATGTAAATAACTATATACACACACAAGACACATAGTGTAAATGTAAACCCAAAAGAAGAGCACCATAAGAGATGGGAGACTGCTTTAAACAAAGCCTTGAAGGAAGCCAAAGATGGTAGAGTTGAAGGAAAGCATTATAGACATGTGGAATACAGAGTGAAAAAAAAAAGGCATACAGAGATGAAGTAGAGTGTCAGAGAGCAATAAGGTTCACTGAAAAGAATAAATGTAGAAAGACTAGAAAGTTAAGAAGGGGTTAGGCTATAGAAGGCTTCAAAAGTCAAGAAAATTTTATATTTGATGCTTGAAGTAATAAGGAACCCTCTAGAGTTTATTTATTAAGATGCTAACATGGTCACAGAGTTAAGGCTGACACTGATAATGTCATGGTCTCTAGGAGAATGGTAGTGTCCTTAATGAGTTGAGAAGAAGAAAGTGTTTAAGGAGAAAGATAATGAGTTCTGATTTTCATGCCAAGTTTGAGATATCTGCAAGACATCCACTTTCAAGATGTTCAAAAAGCAATCGATTATATAAGATTAGAACAGTTTTAAGCTTTAAAAGCTTCAATAGCTTCAATAGCTAAAAACTACACTAAGACTTTTGGGACATGTTACAGAGTTGAAAATCCTCTGCAGAGAAGATAATTGAACCCATGGGAACTGATGACATTACCAGATGAGATGATATAGAGGAAGAAGAGAAGAAAGCCCAGGCTAGAGCCATAGGAAATACCCAAAGTTAGAAGTAGAACCTAGGGGAGGGATCGAGCAAAGTAGATTGAGAAGAAGCAGAGATATTGGTAGGAGAATTAGGAATATTAGTAATGTCATAAAATTCTGGAGGGAGAAAAGTATCCAGGAGAAGAGGGTGATTGACAAAGTCAAAGACCACAAAGAAATGAAGAAGGATAAGGACTGAGAAGAGGTCTGGTAATTAAAATATCATTGGTAACATTTTCAAATAAATTTAATGAGATTGGAAGTGAAACTGCAGAGAGTTCAGAAGAGAAGAAGATGAAAGGAAGTGAAGACATTAATTATAGATGGCTTTCTCCAATAGTTTAAACACTAAAGAGAAAAAAAAAGATAAAGGATTATAACTTATGGGGATGGTTGGATCAAATGAAGATTTTTAAAGGATGGAAGAAGACATGGGCACATTTATAGGCAGCAGAGAAGCAGCTAGTAAAAAGGGAAAGAGTGAGAACAATAGAGGTGGAAATCTCCCAATAAGATGAGATTAAGGGCACCCTTTGAAGACTGTGCCTTTGGCAAGGAGAAGAGTCACTTCAATTAATATGAATAGCTGATGGACTTTTCTCTCTACCAAAAGCAGAGCAAGAACGTTTCTGACTTGCCTTAATGATAATTTCATCTTTCAAATGGCTGAGGAAACAATTTTGAGGAAAAAAAAATAAATTTAAAACCATATTATGAATACACAGTTAACTCACCAACCAACTTAAATTTCTTAAACACCTATATAACAGATGGAAGACGTATAGACAATAATGCAAGAGGAATGTTAAAAGTTTATCATGGTCCTATAAGAACTGTTTTAAGAATGCTAACTAACATTCAAGATTAGCTTAGTCTCAGAAAGCTAAGGGGAATAAAATATTTCTTTTAAAAATTATATTTAAAAATGTGGAGAAAAAAGGATAACTTTGTTCAAAGACTGATCATTAATATCGTTAGGCACAAAACAGGGACATGTAGGAAAAAAGACTACAGTTGCCAAGTAGGATGTCCAGCAAAGGATTCAAATAGATGTGAGAGATTCCCTACTGATGTTCCCCCAGATCATTCTGTTGATTTTGCCTCATGGCAAAGAATAAGGCAATCTCCTAAAAGAGTGATAGTCATTTAAAAAAAAAGATGTCGGGCTGCATTAAGATAGGTATCACTTCCAGGAATAAAGTGGTGATTACCATGTGCTGGAAGGACACTGGTAATGTGAAAAATATCCAAAGGAGGGCAACCAGGATGACACAACAAAACAACAACAACAACAAAGAGGACTATGTACATGAAATCACAAATTTCTATTACATGCATATCGCTTTTCCTTTCCAGTACATAATAAATTCAACATTTAACTTTCTTTCTTTCCTTCCTTCCTTTTTTTTTTTTTTTTTTTTTTGATGAAGCAACTGGGGTTAAGTGGCTTGCCCAGGGTCACCCTGATAGGAAATGTTAAGTGTCTGAGTCTAGATTTGAACTCAGGTCCTCCTGACTTCAGGGCTGGTGCCAAAGCTGTTAACTTTAAAAGCTGTTCAGCCTTTTTCTTTCTGGCCTTCTTTCTGCTCTCTTCTGTGAGTTTAAAAATTTTTTTTCCCTGATTTAAAAAAAAATCTTACTGTTATTCTCCTCAACCCCCTTTTCCTTCCAGCACTGCCTTCCTATTGAAAAAAAAAAAAAAAAGAATCCATGTAACAAACAAGCCTAGTCAAGCAAATAAATTTCTACATTAGCCTCCAAGTCCTCCTGTCAAGAGCTGAGTAGCATGCCTCCACATTCTTTCTTTAGAATCGTGATCAATGCAATGTACAAGTTCTTAATTCTTTCAAAGTTGGTTTTCTTCATAATGTTAGTGTTATATAAATTATCCCCAGGATTCTGCTCACTTTAGTTTGCATCTGTTCAGGTAAATCCTTCCAAATTTTTATCACTTATTATAGCATAGTAATATTGCATTATACTCCAAGTATATGCTCTGTGTAGTGACTTTGGAGACACTTTCAAATTGCCTTCCCAAATTATTGAATCGATTCAGAGTCCCACCAACAGTATACTAGAGCATTTGTTTTCTGTAGGTAATCCCTTTAGTAATTGATATTTTCCTTTTCTGTCACCTTTATCTGATTGATGTGAAATGGAATCTGAGGACTCTTTTAATTTGCAGCATTCATTCTTTAAAAACATTCTTCACAGCTAAGGCTCAGGTCCCATTTTAAGTATAAATTCTCTACTAATCCTTTGCATAGTAGAACAGCTGATGTTATATTTATGTTTTCAAATCAATTAAGACGGCCCTTATTCTTTCCTTTTATGGCAAAAAAATCAAATTTTAATTCTTCCTCATAAATTCTATATTCAAATCTTTCAAATATTTTTAGTCTATCCAATAAATTCTAAGAATATCTAGAATTATCCTGTGAGTTGAATGAATCCTGATTTCACTCAGTAAAAAGAATTTTTTTAGTATAAAAATATACCTTCTTTTAATAAAAAAAATTTGAGAAGTAACAGATTTTCACAAGTTTCATATATTTAATCCTTAGATTCTATAATTCTATACATTATACCTAAAATATATAAATGTAATAATGATAAATGTTGTATTTTGTACATCTTTGTCCCTCTTTTCCATGATGATATAGATTTAAATACCCCCTATGTACAATACTCCTGTAGATTAAGTGGTTTTAGTGGTTTAGACAGTAGAAATAAACAAATAAAAGTAATAACATTTAAAAAGATTTCCCCCAAAGACACACCAGTGGCAAAGCCAAAAAAGCTGAATTGAACTATTGCTATTTCTTAGTGGGAAAAAAAAAACCCATCCTTTCTCATTTAAATGAATATGTGATAAAGATTAACAAAATGGATTAAATCTGATATCAAATTAGTTTTTATGGAGTATAAAAACTAAATTGGCTTTATTATTATATTTATTAAAATTTTATTTGTAAAAATATTTATCCTAAATACCTAGGCCTTTTATTTTCTGCTCCTTTTCCCTGCCTGATCACATAACAGGCTGAAAATCAGAGATTCTATAATCTTCCTATCAGAGTAGGGGGGAGTGGGAGAGGAGATAATAACCTAATGGCTATCAAAGCTGGAACCCTGGTTGGTTGGTTTATTGTTCTTCATTCTCAAACAGAACTGAAATTATACCATTCCTTAGAATCTAGGGATAGTATACACAATTTAATTTGACCAACAGAAACTCAGAAGGCTCTACCACAGTTTAGACACAAATAGTCCATATGAACATTTGGAGTGGAAATGTCTTTAAATTTGTATATCTTATATGTTTCTTTTGAGCTACTGCTTCTGTTTTGTTCTTTGAGCATAGCACCTTCTTTGATGAAGGCACACCAGGCTCGGATTTGTTTGCTAACAACTTCCCTGACCCAAAGTTCTTCAAAGAGACCTTGAAAGTGTTCTTGTATCACTTCTTCTGTTCTCCCATGTGAGCACTTGCTTTGTGTTAGGTTCTCCATAAAATAATCTTTTAGGTAAACTTGACATTCAAACAATGGGGCAATCCCATTGGAATCACACTCTCTAAAGTAGAGTTTGAATGCTTGGCAGTTCAGTTCAACAAAGGAGCTCAGTGTCTGGTACCTTATCCTGCTAGATGATCTTCAGAATTTTCCTATGACAATTCAAGTGGAAATAATCCAGTTTCCTGGCATGATGCAGGTACACTTCCAGGTTTCACAAGCATACCACAATAAGGCCAATCCAACAGCTCTGCAGACTTTCAGTTTGGTAGGCAGCCTAATACTTCTCTCCCATACTTTCCTAAGGAGCCTCCCAAATCCTGACTTAGCTCTGACAATGCTTTCATCAACTTAATTATCAATGTATATAGCCATAAAAAGTTTATTGCCAAGGAAAATGAATGTATAAACAGTATTCAAAACTGCTCCATTTGCTGTAACCAATGGTTCCACATATGGATGATGTGATGCTATAAACACTTATTTCTGTGGGATACATATAGAGCTAGCATCACCGGGTCCAAATATGAGGGGAACCTATTTTCTCATTGTGTTAATGGTTAAGTCAAAATTAGCACAAGCAGGAGAGAATCAATCCATACTTTGTTCCTTCTCAGTTTCAGAGGCTTCATTCAGTGCACAACCATCTGCAAACAAAAAAATGCAACAATTCTCTCTCCAATTTAGTTTTGGCTGGCAGCCTTTTCAAGTTAAAGAATTCATTCTGGTTAAAGGGAGCAAATGAATATTCTTTCACATAAACAGAAGGAGCACATAAATCAGGGTTTTCAACACCCAACTCCCTGCCTATACCCCTTCTCCACATCCCCACTGGCTCAAGATCAGAGACTTGCTCACCAGCTAGAAAATGGGGAAGACCTTCTACTGGTCTCTACTATTTACCTAATAGTCTGTGACAATCTTCAGTCCTATAATTGAAAACTCTCTTCGTCATTTCAAATGAAATATGAGGATTAAACTAGCTCCTAATGGTACGACTAGTAACAGTGGGAGGTGAGTTGGAACCCATCCCATGAAGTACTTTGGCTTCATGAGGAGGGACAAGTGCTTGGACCTCTTGATCACAATTTGTTCCTTGTTCCCTGTGATACACATTGGTGAAGTGAGTTTGAAGCAATTAAAGCTCAAAGTAGCACTGAAGTTTTTGGGACACTTTGTATCTATATGTAACTGTGAACAGCACTAAGCATCCAAATTGATGAGAATCCAAATCCATCTGCATAATTTATATGTTATCTCCCCCAAGATAATCTAACCTCCTTAAGAATAGGCATTATTTAATTTTTGTCTCCGAATTCCCAATGGCTAGTACAGGACTTGTTATGTTATTAATGCTTCATATGTGCTTTCTGGTTGCCTAACATTTTACTACTGACAGCACTTAGTTGATTATGTTATAAATTTTGTTGATCCCTTAGCCTTCTGCTTACTTTGAATGTAGAGATACTTTCAAAATTCATCACCTCTGTCATTCCTAAAGAGGTTTTAGATGAGACAAACCTTACTTGAGTCATAAAAATCAGTCAATTTCTCTAGCAGAAGGCTTTCAAGAAGAGTTGCTTTTTGTTTTCAGAAAAGCAACAAAAGGGAAAAAAGCAATATTGAATAGCTTCTCATTTTCTTGCTATAACGGAAAACATGCTGAATTTGGAGCCAGAAGATCTAAGTTAAAATCTGGTTTTGTCACTTATTACTTTTGTGATCTTGGGCAAGTGACTCAACCTTCTGAGACCTCAGTTTCCTCATTTGTAAAATGAGGGAACAGGCTTAGGCAACTTCTAAGGTTTCTTCCAGCATTAAATCTTTGATGCAGTTAAGTGTGCGTATTGACTGAATAAATAAAACACCACCACGGCCTTTCAGATAAAATTCAAGATGCTATTTTGATAAGTTAAAAAGTATTATTACCTGGTTAAAATGAACAATAATTGATTTTTAGAAAAATTGCAACAACAACAACAACAAAAACACTCTGGAAAAAATTCATATGGCTTTGAAAGTCATTTGATGAACCTGAGTAACAATGCACAGCAAGCCCATTTGGAATGGTTGAGAAAATGTGGAAGCTCTGAAAGACTTCTATAAACAAGCCAAGGAGTCACTATTCTGACAGTTCCAATGTTGTACTTCTTCCAATGAATGAAGTCTATAAGAAGAACTGCTGAGGGTTGGGAGAGAAGAACCTACATATTGATTTGAGGAAGCCTCTGTGGTCTTCAAAAAACATGGAAAATTCTGAACTTACCCTATCAGCTCCCTATGGCAGTATCTTCTTTACTGTGGCGAGGCAGTTGTGGTTGAGTGACTTGCCCAGAGTCAAACAGCTAGTAAGTGTTAGGCATCTGGGGCCATATCTGAACTCAAGTTCTCCTCACTCCAGGGCTCTATCCATTGCACCTTCTAGTTGCCTAACATCATTTTCTGGGAGGTGAGAACAGACTGGATACACTAAGAAAGTCAGCTTCAAGGAGAAAAATTACTTCCAGCAACCAAGAACTGCGAGTTACCCTTTGGTCATATGTACTCTCTTAAACTTAGGCCAACTTTTCTCTGGACTATGTATGTATTAGCTGGCTTTTTTTTTTAACTTCCAGGAGAGCACAGTGGTAGTTCAAAGAAGGGTGTTTTACATCAGCTCACTTTAGTACATATTTCTTTCTAAAAGGTAGTTAACTCCAGATGACTCATTAATATCAATAGATAATGTGGGAGGCACACCTGTGGGGGATTGTGAGCTAGCATACTTTAAAGAGATGCTTCCAAACCTTCAGACCTATCCCCTAGAATCCTGGAGGGAGATATATTTATCTAAGCTCTGGTGATTCAATTTGCCAGTGTGATATGAGGTTGGGAGAGTAGGATTCGAAGCCCATAGATACTACGTTATGGTTCCCTTGAGCTGACTCAAGTACACTCAGTACAGCTACATTTTCTCTATCCACTTCTGAAAAGAGAAACATATGCTTCCTTTACAAAGGGAAAACTTCCCAAGATTCTCTGAATAGTGTTATTTGTATGTACCATAAGGTGTTCCAAAAATGTGTTATAGCTAATGGAATATAATGGGTTGGAAAAGAACAAATTGTGCAACATTTCAGTTTCAAGATCATGGGATTTTATTGTTTGAAATGGGAAGGGAGTTCACCTAACCCCATTCCTTTATTTTACAGATAATGGAACCAGGCTCATGGATCATGGATCATGAATGATTATTAAAGGTCAGAAAGGGAGTAAAGGTCAGAAAGGGAGCAAGGACTTCAGCCAACATTTGAACCCTGAGCTTCTGACTTCAAATTTTATGCCTTTTCTACACACTACAATAATTTGAAAAGTGAAGAAATACATGATTTACTTATTACAAAAAAGATAGGCTGGTAAGATTTATTTCCACTTTACAAAGGAGTGGAACATTTTCAGAAAGTTAAAATTAAAATGGAAAGAAACATTTTACACTAATTGCAAAGATCAAATGCAGTATAGGAGACTGTTAAAGTTAAGCTCCAAGCCTGAATGGGTAGCCATTTTTGTTTCCCACCACATAACAAGTATGAACAGGGTTGAACAGGTAACAATCTCTGAGTACCAATACCTCTGACCCTTCCTCTGATTGTAAACAATGGGAAGTAGAAGCTGAGTGACTTTCTTTTACTTTATTAGCCAGGAATTAATGGGGCATGCATAGTGTTAGTAGACCAACAGGAAAAAACTTTTCATTTTCCTTCACGTGATGGTTAATTAGTAAGTCAAAGGCATATCTTCATTAAAATAGTAGGCAATTTCTCTTCTCTTGGAATTAACTTAGAAGAAACTGATTGTACCTCATAAGTGATAGGAGAAATCCTGAGATTTTTCCTATCCAGACTGTTTGCTAAACTTGATTTCATGCCCTACCCCACATATATATACATATATATGTGCATATATGTATCTTATGTCTGATTAATGCTACCATGGGAAGAGATTTCAGTCTTTGAAGAAAGATGAAATACCCTTGGCTTTAAAAGCTGAAGTTCAAGGAGATATTATTCTACATTTGGCACTCACTGAAATAATATCTCTGGCAATATTATCTACATTTAGCACTCAATGAAATAATATCTCTTTAAGAAATCAGCTAGTTTCAGGGCAGCTAGTTGGTATAGTGGATAGAGCACCAGCCTTGGAAGTTAGGAGGACCCGAGTTCAAATCTTATATCAGACACTTAACACTTCCTGGCTGTGTGACCCTGAGAAAGAGAGAGAGAGGGAGGGAGGAAGGGAGGGAGGGAGGAAGGAAGGAAGGAAGGAAGGAAGGAAGGAAGGAAGGAAGGAAGGAAGGAAGGAAGGAAGGAAGGAAGGAAGGAAGGAAAAAAATCACTTAGTTTCTATAAGAAGGTTTACATATGAAACCTCAAAGAGAAATATGAATTAGTCTCAGACCCAAAAATAACTCCCTGAAGAGCTCAAAAAGGACTTTAAAATTCAAATGAGGCAGGAAAAAAGAAATGAAATGAGTTATATAAGAAAACATGAAGAAAGAATCATTATCTTGATAAGAAAAGTTCAAAAAAATGGAAAATGATGTACAAAATTCACTGCATTGGCCAAATTAAAAAGGAGGTAAAAAAGCTAATTGAAGAAAATAATTAGATTGGGCAAGTGGAAGATAATGACTCCATTAGACATTAAAAATTAAACAAAATTAAAAGTGAAAAAAATAAAAGAAAATGTGAAATATTTCATTGGGAAAGAAAACAACTGATCTAGAAAACAGATTATTAAAAGACAATTTAAGAATTTTAAGATACCAGAAAGCCATGATGGGAAAAAAAAAGAGAGCTTGGACAGCAAGGTTCAAGAAATCAACAATGAACAAGAGAATAAAATAAAAATTGAAAGAATCCATCAACCATCTCTTGAAAGAAATTCCCAAATAAAAACTTACAGGAATATTATAACTAAACTAATGAGTTTCCAGATCAAGAAAAAATATTGGAAAGCCTTCA
Source organism: Sarcophilus harrisii (assembly GCF_902635505.1). NCBI lineage: Eukaryota > Metazoa > Chordata > Mammalia > Dasyuromorphia > Dasyuridae > Sarcophilus > Sarcophilus harrisii. The sequence continues at coordinate 194,342,238 of NC_045427.1, forward strand.
GAAAGAAACAATTCAAATATCAAAAACCAGAGTCAAAATTATACAGCATTTAGCACAATTTCTGCATTAAAGGATCGGGGGGGGAGGGGTTAGAATATGATATTCTAGAATATGCAAAGGAGTTAGGATTATAAGCAAGAATAAAAAATGGACATTCAATGAAACAGAACTTTTTAAGCATTCATGATGAAAAAAATCAAAGCCAAACAGAAAATTCAATTTCAAATACAAAACTCAAAAAAAAAAAAAAAAGTAAACAGGAAAGATGACCCTTGTAACTTTTAGGAACTTTTAACATTAAGGCAGTTAGAAGGAATACATTTAAATGGTGTTCTGGGTGAGAATGTGTTATTCTGATGTAATGATATAAAAAAATGAAAGGGTGAAAAAGAATATTGGATGGAGAAAGTGGAAGGGAGAAGGGAAAGATAGAATGGGGTAAAAAATTCACATATAGAGGTGTGAAAGATCTATTAATATGGTTAGATAAAAGGGAGCATCACTTGAACCTTATTGTCATCCTAATTGGTTTAAAGAGCAATTAATATACACACTCAGGTACAGAAATTTATCTTATCCTTTAAGGCAGTATGAGGCAAAGAGGACAAGAAAAGGAGGGAGAACTGATAGATGGCAGAGCAGCAAATTAAGGTATGCAGGGGTTAGAAGAAAAACACTGGTGAGGAGGCAAGGTATGAAAGGAGAGAGAGAATCATAAATATGGGGAAAACATATCATTAATGTAAATGGAATGAACTCACCCATAAAAAAGGAAGCAGATAGAAGAGTGCAAAACTGATCAATTCTATATAATCCTGACTGTGACTATTCAGTATTTGAATTCTTTCTGGCTGCTTTCAGTATTTTCTCCTGGATCTGGGAATTGTAGAATTTGACAACAATATTCCTGTGAGTTTTCATTTAAGGATCTCTTTTAGAAGGTGGTTGGTGAATTATCTGACTTTCTGGTTGTAGGATATTAGGGTAGCTTTTCTTGACATTTTCTTGAAATATAATATCTAGGGTCTTTATTATTAAGTCTTTCAAGTAATCTAATAATTCTTAAGTTATCTTTCCTGGGTCTATTTTCCAGGTCTGTTATTTTTCCAATGAGATATTTCACATTTTCTTCTATTTTTTCCATTCTTTTGATGATGTTTTATTGTTTCTTAATGCTTTGTTGAGCCATTAGGTTCCACTTACACAAATCTAATTTTTAAGTGAGCATTTATTTGTATACCTCCTTTTCCTTTTGTCCAATTTTCCTTTTAGAGTGGTATTTTCTTAAGTGAATTTTTGTACCTCATTTTCCTTTTGTCCAATTTTCCTTTTTAGAGTGGTGTTTTCTTCATTGTACTTTTGTACCTCCTTTTCCATTTGGCCAATTCTCCTTTTTAAAGAGGTATTTTCTTCAGTAAATTTTTATTCCTATTTCTCCATTTTTATGATAATTTTGCCAAGCTGTTTACCTTTTTTTTATGACTCTGTTACATCACTCTTATTTCTACCCCCCCTATTTTTCTCCAACCTCTCTTTATTTGATTTTCAAAAGCCTTTTTTTGAACTCTTCCAGGACTTTTTTGGGGGTCCTGACACCAATTCACATTTTTGAGGCTTCAACAACAACAACCCCGAGTGGAGGGAACATTTCCAAACTTTAGGTTTTCATTTTACTGTTTTCAGAGCTAATTCCAAGGATCTGTATGTTTTCAGTTCTTTCAAGGTAGTATGATCTAAGGAGAGGTGTATTCATTACTTTCTTGACCTATGCTTTTGTCTGTGAGCGATGAAAAGCATTCCCTTCCAATGTGGTTCTCTGACCAGGATTTCCACTTTCCTGTGGCTATATAATGTACTAGTGCTCCTCCTCACCTTGAGACTGTAATTCAGAACTGTGACCCAGGTCCCTGCTAGGCAATACAATCAACTTGTATCCACTGCCAGCACTGTGTCTCCTACAATCTGATATTAACCACCTCTCTTGCCCCTTTGCCATCTGTGGGATAAGCTCTGGAAGTCAGTGCTGCTGATTCAACTGCCTCCAAGATCTGCACTAGCTTGCTGGAGAGGGGAAGCTGTAGCTGGCTTGAGGGAGGCACAAGGCCTCACTGCTAACTCACACAAGGGCTCAAGAACTCCCTGGTAACTTAGGTTGTAGCATGTAGTCTTGCTGTAGCCTTATTGGGGTGTGGGCTGCTGTTGGCTTGCCTGGACCATCTAAGCTGGACTGTGCTCCACTCTTAATCTTAGCTGGGGGTGAGACAGACCTTTCCTATCAACTGTGTAGATTGTCTTAGGCTGGAAATTGTTTCACCTCATTTTTTTTGGCTTTATCAGTTGAGAATTTTGTTTTGGAAGGGAATCTGAGAGAGCTCAGCAGAATTCCTGCCGTACTCCACTGTCTTGGCTTTGCCTTAAAAATGTCTTCACCACCAGTGGATTCTTTTTCATGACATACAAATATCCTGACAAATATAACAATACAAATTATCAAAAATGTCTCTGTCATTCTGTCAAGTTATTAACCCTCTTCATTGATTCTCTGTAACATTACTCTGTTGTTTTTCTTTCCTTCTTAATCTTCTTCCTTGTTTAACAGTCTTTTCCCATTCTCTAAAGTATTCTCAAATAATCTGTCTTATTTGTTATCTATTCGCATGGCTTTCTCATCTTTAAGTAGACTACATATGTAGGCACAATCTTTCCACTGAACTTTCCATTTCCTACTTTCCACTTGAATAAAAAAAAGTAACAATTCATATTTATCTGACATATTAAGCCTGTTTTGAAGTAAGCACTTACAATAACCCGACAGCCCAAACTCAATACATAAAAAAACTGAATTTGACATCTTTTCCTTATAAATCTCTCCCCTCCACCCAACTTCCTTATTTCTGTTGATCCTTCCTGTCACCCATGTTTGAAAATTCAAAATTATCTTTGACTCATCTTTCTTCTTTACTTTCCATATTCAATTAGCTCTCAAGTTCTGTCAATTCTCCAGCACAATATTTCATCATTCTCTTCCTTCAAGTTAGTGGGTGTCACATGGATGACAAATCAACAAAGGAGATGAAGAAAAACCAAGATAGAAGAACCAGGAGAGAGCATCATGAAAACCACCAAGACAAAAGAATAGTTACCAGCCTCAAATGAGACTGAGAAGCTGAGAAGAATGAAGAAACTTCCAAATAGTTGTCGCTTTATGTCTTCATATTTTTCTAATAATACTTTGTATCTCTTATCATATTTTATCTCTTATCATATTTATTTTTGACATCAAGTTCCTTAAAAATAAGGCCTATCATTTTTCATCTTCATATTCCCCCAAGAAAGGGTGAACTATAAAACACAATATAAAAATATTCCCATAGAAATAACAAAGTCTAAAGTAAAATCAGATAAGTATAAGAAGAACTCAAATGTTTTGAATTTTTCCATTAATTAAATTCAATTAATTAATGTTTTGTGGTAAAATGATTATTTAAAATTATTTTGTGTCTAAATTGGATTATTTTAATTAAAAAGTAGAAATGGCAAAAAACCATAAAACTAAATGTGGTACAGAAAACAAATGTACCTTATTTGACTATCAAAATATTTTGTATAATTAGATATCATATGATGTATCTTTCAAATGAAAATTGTATTCTTACCCTGAAAAATCAGCAGAATATTGTCCATAATCGAAGATATAGACTCTGGTAATTTGGCACACTGTAAGGTATCCCAAAGCAAACACAAAACAATATCTGGAAAGCAAAGAAATGATGATAAATTATATAACAAAAATAATGCAAAATTTTATATACCAAATCCTAAGATCACTGGTCTTTAAATTCCAACTAACATTACCATGTTATTCTCTTTATCCTCACTCTATTTCACTTTCATTTTCATTATCATTTTACAGTGCTAACTACCCTTTTGTCTCTGGGTATTCATGACCCTATTCTCATCTTGGTCTTTGTCTTTCTTGATCTCCTTTGTTGAATCTATGTCTATCTATGTCACAGCCACTAACTCTAGTTAGTATCTCCTAATGGTCTATAAATTAGGCTCTTCTCTCTAGATTTACTCTTTTTTGGTTATCTGATCTCTAATCAGATGATTTCCTAATCTGTATCTAATATCTATCTAGTTAGCTAACTATCTATCTATAAGTCTCAATAGATGGATAGATAGATAGATAGATATCTCTATATATATAACCATAGGTTGGTACACTGTAGTTTAATAGAGTGCTGAGTCTAGAATCAGGAAGATCAGAATTCAAATCCCATCTCAGATATGTATAACCATGTGACTCTGGGCAAGTTACTTAATTTCTGTCTGCCTGACTTTCATCAATTTTTAAATACAGATAATAAAAGGTACTATACCACAGAGGTTGTTGTGAAGAATAAATGAGATAAATGTAAAGCACTCAGTACAGTGCCTGGCACATAATAAGAACCGCATGTTAGCTATTATTACTATGTATATACACATATGTGTTTGTATATAACCCTAGTCTCTCTCCAGAATTGTAGCCCCTCATCACCAAATGCCCACTGGATGTTTCAAGTGACTAGATATCTCAGGGACATCTCAAACTCATCAGTTTAAAGTAGAAATCAATCACACTTCTTTCCATTCAGCTTCCTTGTTTGGTTTTCTTTCCCCACTAAAACGTAAGCTTCTTAAGACAAGGGCTATCTTTCTGTTTCTACCTGAAGACTGCTGACAAAGCTTTTTTCACTGTTACCTAGTTTACCAGGATGCATTCCCTTCCATGGCTATTAAGTCTTTTTCTTTCCAAGCATTAAGAATATGAACAGTTAAATTCTTTACTACGGAGTTTATAGAATCAGAAATCTAAACCTAAAGAGAACCTCAAAGGCCATCAACCCAATTTCTTCATTTTACAGCTAGCTTAAGCACAGAGAGGATGTCTCATGTCTTCTCTGAGGTTACAAAGGAGTTAATTCAACCTGTGAATTATCCATTTCAGTCCCTTTATCGACTTCTCCTTTATACTATCTGTCTTTTGGCTCAACATTGTATTTATTCACTTCTTAATACAGTAAGACACATATTTATTGTGTCTTACACACAGTAAGGACTCTAAAAGGTATTGAAACACTAAAAATTTCTTCTGATAAATTCTAATTGGGGACAGAAATTCTTTACATGTGAAGTTTTAAAATTTCCTGTGGCTTTCAATGATCCAAGATACATATTTATCGATATTTATGGATAATCTAAACTAATAGCACTTGAGAACCGATAGCACTAAATTCTGAGACAAAATGAAAGCTATATAATTATGGGTCTTCAAGCAAGAAAAAGTATAACAAATTCCAGAAATATAATTACTGAATAATGGTACCTATATAGCAATATTTTAAAAAGAAGGCTTCCATAACATTTTAAATATGTAATTCTCATTTGAGCAAGAAAAGCCCCTTAAGAAGATAAGCATTACAACTGTTATCTCCATTCTAGAAATAAGGAAATAGCAATGATCAGATGTGAGGTTCCAACCTAGGTCTCTCCTGATTCCAATCCCAAAGTACTTTTCCACTAAGATAAAACAAAACATGGAGATGAAAATCATACTAGAAGAAATAATGAAATTGCAATTTCTGATTCAAATGAAAAACTCATACAACAGAAGAAAAAAAAATCATAGCTGTGATCAATTCTCCTCCTCTCTCCCTTTCTCTCTCTCTCTCCCCACCTCCCCAACATGGGGATGTGGGATTTACCCCCCAGAAGCTATTTGCACAACTAGAAATAAGGTAAGTTACTTCATTTTTTAAGGTTACAGTTTCCTTAACTATAAAAAAAGACTAGAATAGATGACTTTCCAACTTTTTCTATTTTTTTTTAGGTGCCATCCCTATGGTTCAGATCAGCTATCATTGCAAGTATTGGCAGGGCTATGGACTTAACAGAGGCATTTTTAATAGTCACAAAGAGCATATTTTACTACTCTATCATTAAAATTACATCAAATTGAAACCTATCATTCCTAGGATGATATAAGGGTAGATCAACTGAACTTCAGTAGCAATGATCCTATAAACTACTAAATATTGCTTTTTTCCCTAAAAAATAGAACTCTTTTTAAAAATAACTAAGCATAAATATCAGTTAATATTGGTTTATCACAGGAACACTCAGTCTACTTTAATGTGTTTTATGAGACATTGTTTAATCAAATGATTCTATTGAGGTCCTTTAATTTCATAGGAACATTTAAAATGGGCAATTGTCTAAGTGATGTTAGAGCAGGGTTTTACAACTTTATCATAGGATTTGATTAAAATTCATACAGAATGCTATTATAAAATAAAATTATTGAGGGCAAACTCATGGAGGAGTAAAATTTACTATTTATCAAAAGTGTTTGTACAATTTTCACAAGAGAATGCAGGGTCTACAATTTTTTTTTCTTGTTATGCTCAGTTCTATTTAATATGTGTCTGGAATGAATTTAAATATAATTTAAAGAAATATTAATGTTTAAATAATATATCATATTCATCTAATTTCAATTATTATAAATTAATCTTCAACCTAACCCTAACATAACCTGTTTTTTATACCAGGTTTGAGAAAGGTATAACTTTTTAATTCAAAATGAACCTTCCTAGTTGTTGTCTGACCCTCTGACTCCTTACCAACAGGATGCTCTCTGTAATTTCATAAGGTGTTAATAATATCTTCCCATTCAACTCTACTTGTCTTAGTGAAAGAAATTTTTTCTGTGTAAGTTTTATGCTGCCCTAACCAATTTCAATTCACAATCTCATAATAACATTGTTAATGTATTACAACCAAATTTGGAGCAGAATGCTAAGGAATATTGACTGAGAAGAATTAAGAAGACAACAAAGAGCCCATGAAAGAAACAGAATAACGGTTATAAAAGTATGATAAACCTAAAAAAACAGGTAATAAATAAGATAATGGATAGGGATGGGTAACAGTAAGATTGTTAAATGCTCCAGAAAGGTCAAAGAAGAATGATAATTTAGAAGAACCAAGAGAGGGGAGGTGATAGGGAGAGGAAGATAAAATATGAAGCAAAATAAAATGAGAAATAAAGAAGACAAGGATTAGATTATCTCCATAGGTATCTAAAAGGGGGAGAAAAAGCCACTTTATTTATCAATTTTAAAAAATAGGATTCATACATAAATTAAGAACTGCTAAAGTTCTTAAAGGCTGCCTAGTCAACACCCTCATTTTAATCATTGCAAGTAACTTTGAAATTTATGTTAGGACTGGGCATTGCACATTTATGAGAGCATATCTGATCTGAGCTTTTGTCCTTTGGCATCCTGCTGCTTTTAGCGGTCAGGCTAGAGATCTGCAACCTTTTAGTGATCCCAAAGTGATGTAATCTAGGATGAAATTTGTTCCCTGCTATCTCTCAGATTCCTAAGTTCCTCACCCAGGTTTGTATCTATTGGCTTGTCTTTGGTTTGAAATTTTATTAGATTGCTGCTAGACTCAGCTGTTGGAAGGTTCTACAATTTCAGAGCCACTGAATTTTTGGTTGAATTTTTTGGCTGGGGATACCTGTTCCTGATTATTCCAGACAGGCTTAAGCCTAGGAGTGAATTCCTGTTCTGCTCTTGGGATAAGATTCACAAAGCTACTCTTTGCTTCTAAATTTGTTCCTTGTTCAGTACACTGCTAGTGAGTGCACTTGTGTGTGTTCAGTACACAATCCTCTCTGCTATCTGCTCTGATTCTGTGATCTCTCTTGGCCCACATTATTTCCCACACCGGTCCCTGGGGCCAAATACTAACCTTCTCAAACTTCAGAGTACAAGAGTTTGGGTTGTTCGTGGCCTGAAGAAACCTTAGAGCAAGATGGTCACAGCAATTTTTAAAGCACTTTACCTTCTGGCTGACTCTCCTCTCTATACCAATTGCAGTCCCTTTCCATTGCAAAGTTGATTAGTATCAATTATCTCAGTTATTGAAAGTGCAGAAGTTAAATTCAGATGCCATTTATCAAGCACCAGCTATGTGTCCTTGTTTTTGTCTCTAAGATGGCATCTTTCCTGATACTTTATAGAGTTTTGCATCATGTAGGAGGCATTTTTGTCCTTTCAGCTGAGACTACAAAATATCTCAGCTTTCAGCAATCTCTGTTCACAAGATGATCACTAATTTTCCAAGATTCAATTCAAAGTACTTACTTGAAAGAAATATTGGAACTACTATAGAAGTCCTAGATGAACTAATGCCAAATAACTTAGAAGGGTTTTTAACCTGGTCTATGAAATTTTTAAAAAAATTTAAAATTTTATTTCAATATAATTGCTTTCTCCTGTAATTTTATTTTATATTATATATTTAAAAATAATTGTTCTGAGGAGTCCACAGATTTAACAACTACCAAAAGAGGCCATGACATAACCTAAGCTTAAAACATTATGGAGGAGACTCTAAAGCAGCAAAGTATAATGGAAAGAGAAACAGATTGTGATTTCAAATCACTAGGTTGAAATCCCAAATCTACAAATTACCTCTATGATGTTGGGGGAATTATTTAATCTCTCTGGGCTTCAATGTCCACATCTATAAAAGGAAGGGGATGACTCTCCTAGATGATTTAATGTTTAGATTTCTTCCTAAAAATGATATGAAAAAGCTACACAATAATCTATGCAAAACCCTCAGAGAAATATCTAATAACACAAAAGCAAAACTTGAAAAACACACATTGAAACTACCACATTCAACTAATTTCCTCCACTATGTAAAAATAAAAAATAACTGTGTTAATGTAGTTTGAAGAAAATTAATACATGTGATATAATACCAAAAAACATTATTTCTTCTGGGTTATTTATGCTCAAGTCAAAAACAACAGACTCATTTGTATTCTGGACATGCTCAAAAAACTCCTGAGCTTAGATCTGGTTTTGAGCTATCTATATTCATTATATTTTCACTTATTTTGCTAAATATTTTCCAATTATGCTTTAATCAGGTTCAACTTGTACTTAGGAGTTCAAACTGCACATTTGACACCTCTACTCCAAAAAAGATATAGATTTGCGATGGTAAAGCTCCTCACTGGAAGTTTTTTCATGTGATGTGATTTTTACATCAATGAAATCACAGGTCCAATCTACATGTTATTAATGAAGCCTTTGCTTTCTTTTTAGGTTTATTCTTCTTCCCCTATAAAACTTGAGGTAGAATTGAGATGTGGAATCCCAAGGGGAAAAGCTATAAGCACCTCACTCAAAGTGGCCTTGCTTGCCACTTAAGAGAATAACATAAGACCAGCCTCTTGGCTCTGATTAGATGATTTTCAGGAATACTCAAGCCAATGGTAATTAGTTTACTGCTTCTTATTTCTGCTTCTGTTAGCTTCTAAAACTAGCCAAGTTCTCTCCCAGTTCTCCAAGTACAACTTTACAGGTAAGTATCAACCTGGTCCAAATGGCCCCTATTTGGGGAGGAAAGAAGAGAGATTATATACAAGATCCTTCACATCTCCCTGGTTAGCCAACTGTGTGTACCATGGGAGACATTCCAATACTACATGCTCATTTCCCTTAACCAATAATTACCAAAAGATCCTAAAGCATAAATTTAGAAGTGAGAATATCTACCAATACATGAAGATTCTATTTGACTCCCAATCAATCACCATCCTGTAAACTCTGATGTCAGATATAGGGTTTGTCCTATATAGAATAGAAAAGTTGAAAAGTTATTTTGTGAATTACCACAATCTCTTAATTTAGATGTAGATGTGGAAGACCACAGCATACTTTTCCTGAGGCCTTGGAAAGCTGTAAAGAATATTCATTAATAAATCTCATTTACACAAGTCTTTTGGCAAGGATTTTCTTCTTTTTTTCCATTTTTGTGTGGATGATGATTTATCAATTTATCTATCATATGGAGAAGATTTTGCTACCAAAGCTAATAAGATAGGCGGAAGAAGTTATCAAGCCTCTTCATTTTAAGACTCCAAATCACACCAAGAGCTCTCATTCAAAATGTTGTAGCAAATAACCTTAATGTAATATGGGTAAAGAATATCAGATGCTTAATAAATAAATGTGTGTTAAGTGATGTACAACAAAGTTCGTGGAAATCTTTACCAACGAAGGAGAAGGGAAATCAGAAAAAGTGTCATAGGGAAAACAGCATTTTGGTTGTGCTTTTAAACTATGATAATGTTATCTTTTGTTTTTAACATCATTCATTTTCAAATATACTATTGTTCTACCCAGAGAGCCATTCACTCTAACAAATAATAAACAAAGAAGAAAAGCACTTTGGCAAAATTAACCAGTATTTCAACCAAGTATAGTCATACAATGTTCTGTAACTCATAGTCCCCTACTTTTACAAAAGTGGGAAACAATACATGTTTTCATTACTTTGGCCAATGTAGGCTTGGTCATCATAGTTACTTAATGATTAGTTCTTTTTGTCCTTTCCATTTACATTATATATACTGTTTTTCTTGTTCTGATAACTTTACTTTGCATTAGCTCATAAGTCTTCTTATATTCATCTCTATATATATTCTTCTACATATTCACGACATTCATAATTTCTTATGGTATAATAACATTCTATTATAATCTCATATTGCAATCTTGTTAGATAACCCCCAGTTGATGGAGCTTTATTTTGTTTCCGGTTCTTTGCTGTAACAAAGCACTCCTTTAAATAATTTTGTATATTGGGACCTCTCTTTTTTTGATGTCCTTAGTATATATACTTAACTGTGAAATCTCTAAGCAAAGGATACAGATATTTGAGTTATTATCTTAGCATAAATAAAAATTGTTTTCCAGAATGGTTCAACTAATTCATAACATCAACAGTGTCTGAGTTCTACAGCTCCTTCAGTATTGACTATTCCATTCTTTTGTCATCTTTTTTTTACCAGTCTCTTAGGTATAGAGTATGACTATCTTTCTACAGCCCCTTCTACAGCAAATTAAGCAATTTGCAGTGATCATAAAGCCAGTATATGTCAAAGGCAAGAGACAAGCCTTGAACTCAGGTCTTTCCAAACCCAAGGTAAACTGTCAATTCATGATATGACATCACTTTTCTATTTCCTATGTAGCACTAACAGTTTTGATGACAACTGTTTTCCTGTATAACTATGAAAGTGCTATTCTCCTTTCATTATTATTTTTTTCACTGAGATTCTAAACCTCTTGTTCTTCAAAATGAATTTTATTACTTTGTTCACCACCATAAAGTATCTTCTTGGTCCTCTGATAGAAATAGCACTAAATCTATAAATTTAGGTTTTTGGCATGGTCTAGTCATGAGTACTGAATTGACGTCTAGTTAAGAATTTTTTTAAAAGTTCTTTAAAGAATGTTTTATAACTATATCTATACAAATTTTAAGAATGTCTTGGTAGACTGAACGCCAGCTGTTTTATGCTTTTTATACTTAATGGGATTTTCCTATTGTTTCTTAATATTACATAGAAACGTTGCTAATTTTTTATATTATTTCATAGCCTGCTACTTTATTAAAACTATTGTTTCATTTATCTTTTTTGTTTTCTCTTCAGGATTTTCGAACTAATCTCTTATAAGGATAGTAAATAAAGTCAGTTTTGTGTCTTGTCTTGTTTTTGTAGGCATTTCTAGAACTACATCAAAAAAGCAATGCATAGGAATTTAATAAATGAAAAGAAGAGGGAAGACATTTGAGGGAAAAGGAGAACACTTAAGATATACAGAACAGTATGAACAAAGACAGGAGTGGGAGAAGTTTATGAAGTCTTTCAGTATGACTGAAGTAGAGGATGTAAATTAGAAAATTATGAGATGAATTTAGAAAGAGACAATGGTGCCTGGTCATAGGTGCCTTGAAGGACAAGAAAAAGGTACAAACTTTTACTCAAAGGGCAACAAATAGCCAGTGAATAATTTTTGAGAACAGCTACATGACCAGATCTATGTGTAAGAAATTTATTCTATTTAACACCAGTTAAGATAGATCTGAAGGTCAAGAAAAGAAAAACAGACAGGTATATTAGGAGGCTTGACAGTATTCTGGACTTATATAGTAATATGGTCTTGTTTTGGGGAAATTTGGCAAGGGGAACAGAAAAGAGCATATGAACACAGCGGATGATAAAAAAGAGTAATAGAGAGAAATCATAAAATAGAGATAATAGAGAGACGATAAAAAGAAAGAAAACAGAACCTGCATCTAATTGAAAGATGAGTAAAAGGGAAGAGACAAAGATTACAATCTGATAAAAAGTATTTCAGATAGAAAACACGTAAGGCAAATCACTAATCTCTTTCAATTTGCTCATCTATAAAATGAGGGAATTGCACTGATTGACCTCTTATGTACCTTTCAGTTCTCAATCTACAACTATATGATCTTTAGGGGAAAAGATAGTATATTCAATTTTGAACATTCTGAGTTTAAGTAAATGGCAGAATATATCTGGGTGAAAATGTTGTGTAGGCAAATTGAGATGCAAATATACAACTCAGAAGAGATGTCAATGACTGGAAATACAAATGATGGAGTCATCAACGTAAGAGGAAGAAGCCATAAAATTATCAAAGGAATATGGGATGGAGGGGTGAGGATAGTGAAAGAAAGTTAAAGACATGCCTCTTCCTTTAGAATATTCATATTTATTAGTGAGGAAGAAGATGAAAAGAATAAAAGTCATTTAAAAGTATCCAGTAAGAAAAGGTCAATATTGTTAAAAACCTACAGGAAAAAATAGCTTTGGAAGGAAAAAAATGAAGATAATACAAAAAAGCAGATAACTCTAAAATCTAAGGAAAAAAAATAAGAAAAGTTATATAGCTTTTTATTCATCAGTTATACATGAAAGGAAAAAAAAAATGAGATATGGAAAATAGAATTATTCATAAGTATTATCTACTTTTAATTATATTTTAATTTTTTAATTAAAACTCTTGGTGAGTTGCTTCTTGTTTTTAGCTACAACCTCTTGATTCTTTCTATTCCTATTACTTCTCCTTTTCTATTGTCTTTGATAGATCATCATTCATGTCATGTCCACTGTAGGGAATGCCCCCCCAAGGACTCTATTCTAGGCTTTCTTTTAACATTTGACTGGAGACCTCATTTAGTGCCAATGAATTTAATTATTTCTGCTGATGATGCTAAGAACTACATATCCCTAATTTTTCTAATTACTTAGTTTCACAATGTTGGCATTATCCTCATTTTCTCACTCTCACTCATCTTGCATATCTAATAATCTAAAACTAGAGATTTCTGTGCCTGCAACTTCTCTTATGTCTATATCAATCACCCAGATGTCATCACCAGAGTCCAAGCATTCATAACTGCTTATGTACACTAAGTCTACTGGTTCTTCCTATCTCTAGTTTCTTTCAACTCTCAACTCTCCAAACAGCTCCCAAAATAAGTTTTCTTAAGCACAGGTATAATCATTCACCCCTCCCCACCCTCCTCTTCTCTGTTCTAAAATCAAATATAAACTCTTCCATTAGGCATTTAAAACTCTTTACAATATTTTAGCCTTTCCTACCTTTCCAGTTTTCTTACACTTTGCTCTCCTCCACTGAACACTCTGTCTCCAAGTCTGCTTTTAGAAAACCCAACAACTTTATTACCCAGTTTTTACATGAAAAACTGAACCTATTTTGCAAGGAGTTAGTAAAATTAGTAAAAAGTAAAAAGGCTTTCTTAAAAGTTCTCCTCAGAATCACAGATTTAAAAAAAAAAAAATATATATATATATATATATATATATCCTACTATCTGTGAGTTTGTTAAGTTGCTTCCTTAAGTATGGCAAATTACTAGAAGAATGACTTTTTTTTATCATTTCCTTTTTGCCTATCAAATTTAAAATTATGTTTTAGTTATAGGTTTAAATATTTCTCAAAAGGGGAGAGGGTGGCAATAAAGTATATTTAATTTATTAAATAAATTTCTTCCAAAAGCAGATAGAATAATAGGAAATACCCAGTCCTACATATTCTATTGAAAACAGATGGACTCGTGCGCGCACGCACTCTCTCTCTCTCTCTCTCTCTCTCTCTCTCTCTCTCCCTCCCTCCCTGCCTCCCTCCAACAGAAAAATACTCATTTAAAGAATGGGACCATAAAATTGTCTAGGTCAATTTTTTTTTTTTTTGCAATGAACATAGTGCCCAATTTTCAAACAAGTGATATTAACAAAATTTAATTTCCAGGTCAATGTACTAGACTGCCTCTTTCAGTTCTAGTTATAAAATCCTATGAACTATTTTGAACTCATATGAGATTTTCCCAAAGAAACAATGTTCCACATAATGGTTAACTAGTCTATACACATCTATTGGTAAAACATCCATAAGAAGAACAATACTTCTGAATTCCAATCAAAACTTCTAGGAACTCATCTTTCACTTTCACAATGCCAAAAGTTCTCCTCTCAAATCTGATTGGAGAGAACTCCTTTCTTACCAACATGCTTTTGGGTGGTCAGAGCAGTATTATATAGTCTCTGAACACTCCCCAAAAGAGGTTCAAGTATGCCGGGAATTTTTATCATGTATTTTTTTTAAATTAAAGCTTTTTATTTTCAAAACATATGCATGAATACTTCTTTAACATTTATGTTGTGTATTGTTAAGGCAGAGAATGCTTATATATCCAATTGTAATTTCATATATCTGCATTAAAATGATTTTGATATTTTTTCAAAGGAAACTGTAAGGCAGGGCGGGCTTCTTAACCTTTTTTTATGTCAGGTTCTACACCATGGCAGTATAGTGAAACTTATGAATCTCTTCAGAATAATGTTGCTAACGAATAAAATCAAATAGCTATGGTTTAAAAAGGAAACCAAATATATATTTAAATATAGTTCCACATGAAGAATCTTTGCTGTAAGAGAGTAGCAATGAAAAAACATCTACCACACTGTATCTTTAAAGTTCATGCAGAAACTCTGTATCATAACTATAACAACATTTATTTTGAGGGGCAGCTATGAGCCTTCACTTAAAAGACAAAAGCTGTTGATCAGAGAATTATGTAACAGGATCTCCAAACCAGAGGTGCTTATGAATTTATGAACAAACATATGCAAACTTGGCTAATATATCAGGCTCTAAAGGTATTCTGAAATCTCCTAACTATAGATGCCCAGACAACATAATTAGAATTCGTTCATTGTAGAATAGGCTTAGTATCCCTAAATTAGTTAGTGCCTAGGATAACCTTTGTGAATACCCACAAGTAATCATTAACTCTTTATAATGCCATTTCTCTGAATCCAAGGACTCCTACACCTGAATTTACCTTTAGTCAGATGCTTATCCTCATAATAGTTCCATTTATGCTTTGATAGTGAAGAGGTCTATTTCTATATTGTAGAGCTAATACATTAAAGTATGGCAGACAAATAGTGAGAATCAGACATTTATTACAACTTAATTATATTCATTAATTCTTAGTTTATTAAAACAAAGTAACATCAAAAATCTACCTACATTATCTACTTTACCTACTGAAATTCTAAGTTCTTTTGCCATAATTGGTGAATTCAATTGACAGATTTCCCTCTCCCTAACTCTCAGCTGACAGTTTTACCTTATATTTCAGTTAAAAAAAAAAAAAAAAAAACTGAGGCCATCCACTAAGAGCTCTGTCTTCTTCCCTGCTCCTTATCTCACATCCCACATATGCTTTCCTCCACTCAAGGTAAACCTTTACCCACCTGGAGAAGAAATGGCCTCTTGCACACGACCAATCTCTTGCTACATGTACACATGACCTCATTCCATCATGTCTTCTCCATCATCCCTTCTCTTTCACTAACTTTCAATCTCTCTTTGTCTACTGGTGACACACCTACTGCCTACAAACAGCCCATGTTTCCTTAATTCTCAAAAACCTCACTTGATCCCATCTGTGGCTGCTAGCTACCATTCCTTAACTCTTCTCTTCTAGTGGCTAAATTACTTAATTAAGTTGACTATAATGGATACCTCCACTTCCTCCTTGATACTCTTCTTTCTAGGTTTTTACAACACTGTTCTCTCCTGCTTAACTTCCAATCTTTTCTCATTATTCCTTTCTAATCTCACTTTGAGGATCTTCAATCAAGTGATACCCCTTAATTGTGGAAATCTCCTAAGATTCTGTACTGGGACCTCTTCTTTTATCCCTTAATAATTATCTCATTTGGTGACTTCATCAACTTCCATGAATTCAATTATCATTTTCCATAGACAATTCACAGAGCTATTTATTTAGCCCAACCAAATGCCTACTAGACATCTTAAACTGGACAACTCACTGAAAATTTAAATTCAACGTGTATACCTACATTCATCATTTTCTCCTCAAACCTTCCCCTCTTCCTAAATTCCTTATTATATCTGAGGATACTCTCATCCTTCCAGTCACCTTCCACTCAACCTCAGGTATTATCCTCAATTCCTTTCTATCTCTCATCAACCTTATTTCATCTGTGTCAATCTACCTTTGCAACATTTTCTTATATATACCCCCTTCTCTCCTCTGACATGGTTCCCAACCTGACTAGGCTCACATCACTTCATGTCAGAAACCAACAGCTTCCTGGTTTGGTCTCCACAGCCCATGTCTCTCACCATTCCAGTCCATCTTTAATTCAAGCTATCAAAATGACCTTCCCAAAGTGGTCTGACCATAATTACCAGCATCTCCTATTTGCTTTCCTATTCAATTTTTTAAAAGCCCACTGGTTGTCTATCATCTCTGGGATTCTTAGTTTGGCTTTAAAAGCTCTTCATATCGAAGACTTTTCCAATCTCTCCAAACTTCTCACAACTTGCTCCCTTCCATACAATCCAGTGATACTAGCCTCACTGCTGTTTAATACATTGAATTTATTCTATCCTTAAATTGAAATAGCAAGCCATTATATAACAAAGATTCATGGCTTCATGGACAAAAAAGGAAATTACATGTAAGCACTGAAGAATCAAAGTTGAAATAAGCTTTAATCACGAAATTCAAATTTGATTAACAATTAAAAGCCAAAAAGTTGAATGTTAAGGTATAATTGAAGTGAGAGAAGTAAGAGAATTAATTTGATAATATCATCCTGAACTATGAAAAAGAATAACAAAATAAGAACTAATGATTAAGTCTAGCAACAAATATATATAATGCAAAGTAAAAAGAATATATGAAAATTATAAAGACTGGTTTCATATGGAAAACTAAGTAATATTCCTGCCCAATCCCCTCCCCCTCCATAAAATTACATAAATCTTAGGAACATAAGATTTGGAACATTAGAACATTTAGTTCATTACCCTCATTTTATAGAAAAGGAAAACTAAGTCCTAGAGAGGTTAAATAACTTGTCCAAAAAGACAATCAAGATTCAAAATTCTAGTCTTTTCTTAAGCATTTTAAGATTGAGAATTAACATATTCATAAAGTATTAAGGTTCCTGTTTCAATATTTAAAATTTTTGACACCAAGAATAAATATTTTAAACAATGTTTTTAAAAGTTTGCATATCCTAAACAGTCTCTAAATATTCCATTTTTTAATCTAAGGAGAACTGCATATGCAAAGGTCTGTTAAATTATAAATACCATTCAAAATCCAAGTTATGTTAGAAAAAAAGAATGCTTTTTTCTGTCATCCCCATAAACTCTGGCTTTATTTTCCTAAGAATCAAATTCCAAGTAGGTTGTATTTCAGAATACATATGTTAATACATGTTAATACAGTGTTTTGCTTTTACATGATTTTCTTCGTATCAGAAATTAATAGTGTTAAAATTTGTCAATTTCTCAATTCACACACCAACTGTGTATTATTCAGGCATTTTCTAACATGCAAAAAGTGATATTGCACCAAAGTTCACTTTTAGGTATGAACAGAAAAAGAAACATTTACCCAGCAATTTTAATGGGTTGAAACCAAGACTACATTCTAACTAAAAGAAATACATGCCCATCATTACTTAAAACATCCTTTCACTAAAATGCCTGGCCAATTATCCAAGTCAGAAATTTCCTCTGTTATTCACTGTGTCTGTTTTTCCAGTAACTACACTAAATAGGGATTATGTTTTTCAAGCCAGCCCCAGAAAATAAAGAGAAAATCACATTCAGTTTTATTCTAACAAGCTAATTTGTCTAAGTCTTCTAAAATGTACGTGTCTGCTAGCAAAGCAAAATACTATTTGTATAGACTATATATACTGTTCACAACTTTAATAAATTTCAACCTCAAACACAGCATTTATGTAACTGAGACCACACAAATTGCTTTTTTAAAGTGGGGAAAAACCAAATCTGTCTATCCAATTTGGTCAAAGCTTTGTAAACAAAGAATTTTAGGGGGATTAGAGAAACTACTACATTTTTTAAAATGACATCATACAAAAATATATAAAGAAATTCCAAATCCCAAACTTATTTTAAAAGTTTTTCAAATGTTACCTTATCAAATCAGCTACTCAAATGGAAAAATTGGCAATTCAAGTCACCCTTTTAAAAATACGTTCTAATAAGACTATGAGAACATAAAGCACAGAAAAGTGAAGGTGAATGTTGTATAAAACCAATCTTAGCTCAGTAGAGGATATAAGGAAATTCATCTCTATTTTTTTTGGAAGTGATAAGATATGGACTAAGAGTATAATATTTTCTGTTGGAGGTCCTCGGTTTACATATTGATTTTCCTTAACTCTTTTTTTTTCCTTGTTAAGGAAAGAGGGAAAGGAGTAAGAAAGCAAAGGCCACATCTAAAATTGAATGAAGTAAAATTAAAGGCGGCAATAAAGTTTTTATAAATGTTGCTATAATAATTATGAAACTATCTAAAATCACAAGTTATAAAATTTTACCTTTATTTCCCTATATTAAAAAAATGAATTTTTAAAAGTATATCAATAAATTTTATTTTAAAATGAGATTACTGATAAGGAAGGAAGAGTAGAGGAAAATGAAGGAATAGATGTCTCATTTATCATAAAATAATACTAAATATTAAATGGAAGATTCAAAAGTTAAATTCAATAAATACTCAACAAAGTATCACATACTGTGTGGTTCCTATGTAGGAAAGGGAAGAGGAGGAGGAAAAAAGGAGGGGAAGTAACCAGGCCAGAATACTTTTTTTTTTTGGTAAAATATAGAAACACAAGATGTTCATTATACTACCCAGTTAGCTAAATATGCTTTTACTCTAGGAAGTATAATACTTAATATTTAAGTCACTTTTTTTTCTTAAATCCTGCCTCTTGATATCTATTTTCTTTGCTTCTCTTTTCCTTAATTTGAAACTTGGATGGATTAAAAGCACAGTTCTGGTGAAAATATGATCATTTATTAAAATGTGAAATATTTAAAATCACTCCTTCTGCAAATAGAACAAAATTAATTCAATAATAAAGTTGTTTGGCTTAAGTCTTTGAAATTAATTTAATCCCATTCTCAGTCCCAACATCTAACTTATTACTCATATAATATATTCATTTGCATTCTGAAATCTCAATCAATGTACTTCTCTCTCCACTACCTCAAAAAGAATATTTTGGGGGGGGGGGGGAGAGAGACTACATCTTCCTTCAGACCACTTTTCAAATCCCTTGACTCTTAACAGGTTCTTTACCATGCCTGAGGCCCAAAAATCAATTGGATTGTGTGGTTAATTCTATGAGAAAGGGAGAAGGGAAGAAAGGCTGATTGTTAACTTGTCCTGCTCTGTACTTTGAATGACTCTTAATATTTCAGACAGTAGTAAACATAAGAGATAGTAAAACATAAAGCAATGAAATTATGCTTCCAACTGATTTAGCTTCTAGTGAAATAGTTTGGCAGTTTGATAGCAGGAATGACATCTAATAAAATTAATAGTTATATCAATGTTATGGGAATTACTTTCAAGGATCAAAATAAAGACAACATTGAACAGTGTCCAAAAACATGTCTTAAGTCACAAAAAGATTTATGTGACCATAAATTCAACTCTGGTCGACATACTTCAATGTGGTGTTTGTTCCTTCAAACTGAAATCATGAAGAGAATATATTCTCAGTTTTTCAGAATACAAATCTATACAACTGTTAATACCTACCAGTTCCACGCCACATTTTTCTGAAGTTTAAAATACATATGTAATCTGTGTACTCTACTGAAAAATTTATTGGCATATGATTAGACAATACAATTACTAAGTCATGTGCCAAGAAGATGTTCAACTTTCAATAAATTCCTATTGAATGGTTTATAAAACTAGGAAAAAAACAAACATGCTGACCAAATTTCATGATAAAATATAAGATTTAGGAAATTCTCCATACTGAAATTGGAATCAGATATATGATAACAATCATATTCATGAGTTTTCCAGAGCAGCCCCAATATTTCAAGATAAAAACAGGGTACTTTTAAAGAAATTTTGAAAAACAAAAACTTTCTCAGACCACATATCCCAGTTTTAGGTTTGAGAAATATGATCATTGTACATATATGGCCTGACTATATAAAATTCATCAGTATCCTTACCAATATAAGGCTGTAGATCCATTTGCTAATTACATAAACTATAATCTGAACAGATATGCCTAAAAATTATAAAGGGATAAAAAAACTTATGCATTAAAACAATTAGAGCTTTTAAATGCTAGGAATAAATATTTATCCAAGTACTCATAAAAACATAAGCTGGATATTAAAGTCTGAATACAGATTGAAGCATTCTCTTTCTTCTCTCTCCTTTTTATTAGGGTGGGAGATCTATGTTTTCTTTCACAACTTGTATAACTTCACATGTGGGTGTATAACATCACATTTCTTAATTGTGAATGAGAAAAAGGAATAGAACCTAGATTTCAAAAATCTTAAAAGCAATGTTAAAAAATTGTTTTGAATGTAACTAGGGAAAATATTAAATAAATAAAATAATAATAAAAAAGATGGCAGAAAATATAGTTCAAAGAACATAATAATCTAAGGGAAATTATACAATATACAATGAATGGAGAATCAATAGTTTACAACTGAAAGCACTTTATTTTTAAAATAATGAAATGTATTTGCCTACATTTTCTGAAGGCAATCTAAGGTAATCTAATTAGTGGGAAGTGAATAAGAAATTTAGTCTAAAAAATAGCTTGTTACTTCTAAAATTAACCACTGATAAGGATATTATTTTTCAGGGATTGCAGCTGATAAGAACAGTTGTGTTCCAGTCCTTTAGTGACCACTGACACTAAATTCAAAGCTTCCCTATTGTCTTTTTTTTTTTAAAGCAAAACTACATTCATGCTATAAAGCAGGCACATTATTAATATTGATGTTATTCCTATAATATTTGTATTTCAAAATTTCCACAGCTTTGAAAGTTTCCACTGGACTCCAGCACTAATGCCAACAAAGCTACATTTTACCTTATTATCTAAGAGAAAACTCTATGTTCTTCTTCACTGTCTGCCATGCACATAGTTATTAGCCTTGGTACCAAACTTCAGTGTTTTTCCTCTCCCCTAGATTAGTCCTCTCCTCTTCAAATCTTCCAGGTCTAGATGATGATCAAGCTTTTGAGTGAAGCTTTCCCTTCCTTTTAGGGAGCAAAGGTTGAAACCTTTCAACCCAGATTATCAATCTAAAAACCGTAAAATGCAGAGCTAGATGTGACCTTAGAAATCATTTTGCCCAACTTTTCATGTTAGAGAGAAGGAATAGAGGCTCTGGGCCTCTATTAAGCAGCTTGGTCAAAAACCCATATTACTACATTAGCAAATCTGGGATCCTTCACTAAATTTCACTTAGCTGCTACTGTATCATTACATTCAATTCAAGAAACTTAAATCAAGTTTATACTATGAACATGACAGTGCATTAAACAATACTGAAAGTAATTCAAATGTAATGGCTATGAAGGTGAGCTCTCTTCTTCTCCTGCTCCCATTCATAAGAAATTGTCCTAAGGCTTCTTCTGAGTTTAAGGAATCACAGATAGTGAGGAGAGATGGAGATATTAAGTTGCATGTGGGGAGACTATAGAAAAGCTTACATGTTTACATGGCCCCTGCAAAGAAGCAGAGGGATCGAGAAGCTGGGACCAGATGGAAACACTGATACAATGACAACCATGAAAGGCAGGAACAAATCTAAAAGATCAGCATAGCAAAGAAACATGTTTTCACTGGTACCATGAGCCATATGTGGACTATATGAGGGGTAGGAAGGTATAAAGGGAGATGGGCTCTCTAATGTGGACTGGAAAACCTGGGTGGTTCACTAATGGAAAGGAAAAGGGTTTTCCTGACTGATGAGACTTTGATATGCATTTGCTCCATCCCTATCAACTACACACAGAGCAGAGAGAAGCAAGAGGCATCCCATGACAGTCAACTCAAACTATCTCCCCCTATATTCCCACCTATACTGTGAGCACAGGCCAGACTCATCTGTCCAAAAGACTCCAGAATACCAGACCCTCCTTCTAACCTAGCTCTAACAGCCATCATCCAGAAAATTAACTCGGATGAGAGGGAATAATAGCTAACATTTCTTTAAAGTGTTAAGGTTTTCCAACTATTTTACAAAGTCTCATTTATCTGTACATCACTGTGTTATAGATGCTATTATTTTCCCTACTTTATAACATGCCCAGAGAGATCAAATTACTTGCCCAATGTCGTCCAGTTACTAAGGGTTTGAGGCAAGATTTTAACTCAGATCTTTCTGATAGCAAGTATAACACTATTCATTGTGACCCCTAGCTGCCTCAAAACAATCTTGCAACTGGTTCTGTAAGTATCAGAGCCTCTGTTTTTTAGTCAATAGAACTACTGAAAATCTGGAAAACAAAGTTCTTGCCATCAAAGATCTTGGCACATTAATAGAAATTTTAAAAGATGAATTACCATTTGCTCCTAAGCACTATGGAGCCTTTCCATCTGATTTGAAGCTAAAAACTTGTGTGTTTTCTCTATTACCAAGTGACCACCTTTAGATCAGGGACTATTTTTTTCTTCTATTTGCATTTGTCACAGTGTTTTGTAACATATTAAGCACAAGTTTTTTTTCATTAATTCTTGTTCTTTTTGTACATCCTGCAGACTGTAAGCTGAGTTGGATAAATAGTTGGCACCTAATATTTGTTGATTCACTGATAAAATGAAATTTAGCTTGGGAGTTTGGCTAGGGTGGTATCTGTGTCAATATAAACAGAAGAGGATGGATGCAAGAGATGTTGTAGAAAGAGAAATAAGATTAGGAAACTGAATAGATATGTGGGGTGAGGAACAGTGAGGAATCACAAATGACAACATAATTTGGGTGTCTGGGATGTTGCTGATAGGACAGAAAAAGGAAAGTTCTCAAGTGGGTTTATTTTGTTGGGAAAGCTAGAGAGATCTGCAGTGTCAAAGGTTATAGTCTTATTCACTGGCTACTGTCTCCAACTCAAATCTAGGAGAAGTCTGCTCGCTCCGACCAGAAGGTAATCTCAATAGCAGGCAAATGTATGGTCAGTTTGGAAATGAAGGGATTTTTCCCAGAGCCCTTGGATAGCTTTCACAAATGCCTGTTTTAGTTAGGGATAACTCTTCCCCACCCCCACTCCCAGGAGTGGACTTCCATTTTAGAAGAGGAAAGTTTGGGGCCTTGAACCACAGTGATAAGAGAGGACAGAATGAGAAGTTATTAGCCAATAAAAGTGAAAACAATATTATATTGAAGACAAGTCTCCAATTTCCCCACTGTCTGTATAGTTGGCTCTGTATATTAGCCTTGGAGACCAAAGCCCTTTTGCCCTTACTACACTCTACAATGCAGGATTGTTTATGTGTTTGTATGTTTTACTTCTACCCTGTCCTTCTTCATTAGGCTCTCCACTCCTACAAGTCAGAAACTAGTTTTTCATCTGTGTATTCCCAGCGTATAACCTAGGGAGACTTGTGCTCCTTGAAAGTTCATTGTACTGAATGTTTTGCTAATAGTACACTTATGCTGTATATCTCCTTTAGTAATTATTCTACAAATAAAATCAATGCATTTAAAGGGTACCTATTTAAGCATCATATTTTCATAGTAGAATATTCTGACTGCTTACCAGCAAGTCAAAGAAGAGGTTCTGCCAATTCAAAGACACTCACTTATAACAATAACTTTTTCTTCTGAACTAAAAAAAACTGACTAAATCCTTAAAATCTTAAAGGTTTTTAAGTTAGAGTAGTCTCTAAGTGAATACTAATTTTACTTATCGTGATATACTGTATACGTCTTTGTAGGAAAACAATTCAATTGAACAAACATGTTAAGTGACAAGAATAAAGTCCCTGGATCTTAGGAAGCTCACAATGTTACTATGTGGAAACATACTCAAATATAACATATACTCAAAGTAAATGTAAATGTAGATACCTCTAACTGTACAGATCTTGTAGATACATGGCTATTTGAATTTTATTTTCCACATTAGAACGTGAGCTGTTTGAGGGCAAAGACTGTATTTATGCTGTTTTTGGTATCATGGGAACTTAGCACAATGTCTGATAAGTAGTTAAGTGTTGATGAGTCCTTATATTGACTGAAATGGTGGGTAAATACTCCTTTGAGTATCTATGAGAGAATGTGGACAAAAATCCCACAAAAAAGCAAAGCATAGCAGAGTTTCAATAGGCTTTTAGTGGAAGCAACATCAATATTAAGGAAATCTGAGATCCACCAAAGTAACATCTGCAAAGCTCACAAGCTGACTTGCAGGAAGAGACAGCCCTGTTATCTGAATTACATACCTAAAAAAATTAATTCTCCAAAAGTTCATTCTAATTCAGAGATAAAATTATACTAAAAAAATTCAGTATTTAAAATAAAGACCATACTGAAACAGGATTCATTTATTAAATATATCTGACATGATACCAGAATGAAATTTTGACCTTTTATACACTTTTAAAATCTTGTTCAAGGCTGAGCCAGCAGGGAGGAGACTACAAAGTATACACTTCATGTTTACAAATGAACATTTACTACAGTCTGATGTTGATTCACAACTTACAAGTTTTACTTTATAAGCTGAATAAACACAGATTCATATATACATATATATTCTTCATCTGAAAAGGACTAGTATGTATCCTACTACAAAACATTCATTTTCTTCTCCGTAAATTCTGATGTGGTACTAATCATCCCCTATCTTCATATAGATTTTAAAAAATTTTTTTTACAGATTAAATTTAATTAGGCAGCTTATTTTAGAGAGATACAGATGCATCACAGTAGGGAATATAAGGAAGATCTGGGAATCAAAGATGAGTTATATATAACTCAGTTTCTTAAATTGTGGGTCACGATCCTCACATGGGAGTCTTGTATCTAAATGTGGAGGTAAAGAAATTATGACTTATTATAATAAATTTTTGATTTGTATAACTTTTGTATATGTTTATATACCTGAGATTATGTAAAATTTTCTTGGGCAAAAAAGGATCTTAAGTAGAAAAAGTTTAAAAACCTTGATTATAGAGGAAGTGGAGGGAAAGTAAAATGAAAGATTAACCATTTCATTACTAAGCTTCGTACAAGGATATCGACCCAAGCATTCTGAAGAAACAAAAGAGTGAAACCTTGGAACCTTTAAACAAAATATGTAACATCATTCTTTGTTTAAAATCCAAGTAAATTGCCTAATTAAATTTAACAATCAAAAAAAATTTTTAAAAGACAACTTATGATTGGTCTCATTTATATGACTCACTAGCTTCCAAGACTTTTGAAAATACAATTGGGGTGAAAAATAGTTGCTCACCTCTCACCTCAATAAATCCCTGCCCCCAAGGTCATATCCACTTCATCACTTCCCTGCAAGTCAAGACCTCTTCTATATTCTGTCCCTCCAAGACTTTTTCCAGTTAAAACACTAGAACCCTGGCCTCCTGACTGTTCTACCCTACTTCTGCCTACTTTTACATTAAATAAGGCAGACCTCCTTGGATCTCACAGAGCATAACATTTGCATTTACCAAGAGACAGAATCTCAAGAAAAATCTGGAACAGTAATCTTGTTCCTTTCAACCAATTTCTTTTCAATCACTGATAATTCACTTCTCAATGGTATACTTTGTATTCCTCATATCTTCCCATTCCAGTGATCCCCAATTCTTACCAAAAGGCATCATAATCCTGTTCTCTCCATTCTTACATGGCCTCTCCTTTTCTAACCACTTCAACCTTATCATCTTTATGTTTTTAATCCAGATTTACCTATTCCTTTCACTGTCCCTTATGTAATGCCTGATTCCTAATTAACTTTTTTTTCCATTTTAAATCTTTTTCTCACTCCTTCCATCTTTAAACTTTCACTGAGACAAAACTCCCTGTCCACAGTTGTTTCTTTTATCAACTTTTCTATTATTTGAAATATTTTCCCTTCTAAACCCTTTCCCCCAAACTCACTAGCTATTAAAGGAATACTTCCTGCTATTCATTGCCACTTCTAGACCCTCCACTAAAGTCACTAATCAACCTTTCCTGTTTTGAGGTTTGCATTACCAAAATCTGTCTAGTTCAAATGCTTGGAGCTGTGCTCTAAGATTTCAAAGGCATTCTTCTTTCTTCCTCCATGTTCTTCTGTCCCGGTTTATAGTTTTTCTCTTCTCCTCCTCTCCTGCTCTAATAATAAAGGATGCCAATAAGTGTTTTATTACTCTCTCAAATATACTCCTAATGTCCCACTTCCGTACCCTACTCATTTTCCATGACCTTACTCTTCCGTTCCACTTCAGTTACAGAAATGGTCACATACTTTTGCTCTTGCCACCCTCTTTTTTATTTTCAATCTCTTATTTTCTATTCATTCTTCCCTGGCTGCCTAAAACATGCTCATCTCTTCCCTATAACTGAAAAAATTCTCATTTGATCCAATAACAGAGACCTCTATCTCTCCTTTTCTTAGTGGCTATATGCCTTGAGAAAGCAGTCATTTCATCATCCAACTGAAACTAACTTGAATGTTGAGGGGAAGAATGAAGTTCTATTTTAAAAATTAAATTAAGCCTTTGAAAGGATAAGCAAAAGAAACAGAAACAGACAAAAAGGAGGAAAACTGGGAAAAAGAAATGTCATGAAAACTTATAATGACGTTAAGTTATTAATGACTGACAAGTTACATGGTGCAGAGAGATCAAAAAGGATTAAGAAGAAAAAGCCAGTAGATATTTTGGCGTCATTTTCTTCTTTCACGTTTGTATCCCTGTCAAAATTACAGGTCTTTATAGTAGGACTCAGTTTTTTTGTTTACTCATTTTTTCCAGACTTGCTTCTTAAAAAGTGAGACTATAGGTTAGTTCTAGAATCTTTGCACTTGGTGAAGGGAATGTATGGGTTTTGTCTGGTCCTAATATGTATTCTTTGGACACTGTTGCTTCTTTCTCTGGCTATCGAGTGTTAGATTCTCAGGCACTCTTGAGCTTGGGGACCTACAAGCTTTCAGAGCACCTAAAGAATCTGGTCTAAGGTTCTGAGGTTTACAAGCTGCACAACACAACTGTGAATTTTCCCCCAATTGTAGCCCAGTAACATGATGCTGGTCCCAGCCTTCATCATGGAGTTAGTTTCAGGGCAGCAGAACTGCAGACTCTCCCTTGATCTATGCTCCCTAGTCAGTCTGCTGGAGGACTCCCATTGGGTTAGGGGCTAAATCTAAGACCCTGCCCCGGGATCAGAGCCATTAAAATGCAGCTCACTTCTATTCCTGCTCCTAAAACACAATCTAGGGCCCTAACCACTTCTGCCTCTAGGCTCACAATCCCTCATCAACCAGTAATGAATCTGCCACTCAGCTATGGGATACGAGTTGAAGAAGAGCAGCTGCTTGGCTCCTATTCCCGACTGTTATGGATCTGGGGTTGTCTCTTGTCCAAGTATACAACTATAAGACCTGGTTTCATATAGCACACATTTAACTAGGCTCTATAACCAGTATCTCATGAACCTCTATGTGTCTCCCACTGGTGACCTGAGAAAAAAAATTACTATAATTTGACCTTGGAAGTTTCCCGTCAAAACTTGGTCTGGGGTTTTTTGTATGTCTGTATTAATATAGTTCTGCTGAAGAGCGAGGCTTTACTTCTTACTCTGCCATTCTGTCTAACTGCTTCTTCTTTGTTGGTACTTCATGCCATGTTCCCTAACTGTAGTTATTCCTGAAGGTTATGACTTCTTTCTTTCTCTATAGCAATGGTTCTCAAAGTGTGATCTAGAGATTCCTGGAGATCTCTGAAACTCTTTCAGAGAGTCTTCAAATTTAAAGTTAGTTTTTATTTCTAACATGGTAAATATCTATAAATATTACCCAGATTGAAAAAAACTCTCTGACAGATCCTCAATAATTTTAATAGTATAAAAATTATGAGAACAAAAGTTTGAGAATCACTGCTCTATAGTATTAAACTTTATGGTCTTACTCATTCCTATGGGGGTTCAATTATCATCTTTTTATAGACAGTTCAGTATCTCTGCTGAACTATAATCATATATTTCTCCAATTCTCTCAGGTTTCTTGAATTGATCTTCTGATCATTTCAAATAATCTGAACAAAGCAGAACTTCATTAACTTTTCCCCAAAGTCATCCCTTTTTTTTACTTCTCTATTATTGCCAATAGCAATATTATCATCTGAGTTACTCCCATTTGTAAGTGTGGTATCATCTTAAGAATTCTCAATGGAATCCATCTCACATATCCAATCCATTGCCAAATCTTGTCATACCTATATTCACATCTCTCATATGTGTTCTTTTCTCTCCACTCAGTTAAAATTTGGTGCAGGTCTTTATCAATTCTCTCTAGGAAAAGTGCAACAGCCTTCTAATTGGTCTTCCTACCTCAAGTATCTATCTCTCCTTGATGATGTTACTAAGATGATTTATTCTTAAGTGGAGGTCTAACCATGTTACCTCCTGATCTGTAAGCGCCAGTGGCCCCCAATTACCTCCAGGATCAAATATAAAGTCCTCTGTTGAACATTTAAAGCTATTTATAACCTGCCCCTTTTCCATCTTTCCAGCCTTATTAACTTTACTCCCCCCCCACACACACACACACACTCTATTATTCAGCAGCTACATTTAGCATGATAAGCCTGCTTGCAGTTTCTTGAACACAATACTCCATTTCCTATATCTGTCATTGCGCTGGCTCCCCCTCATCTCTACCTCTTAGCTTGTCTGGTTTTCTTCAAGAAATAGCTTCAATTCTACCTTTGCAAGAAGTTTTTACTTGTCCATGGAAAAGCTAATTCCTTCCCCTTTCAGATTAACTCCATATCTACTCTGTATAATCTTTTATGTACCTAGTTCTTTACATATTGACTTCTTCCATAAGAAAGCATGCTCCTTAAGCATAAGGATTGGGTTTTTTTTAAACCTTTCTTTGTATTTTCAGGGCTTGGCACCATCCCTGGATTATAGTAAGTATATAATAATGCTAATGACTGACTGAAAGATCCCTAATTGTCAAATCTGATTTGTTCAATCATATCTGACTCTTCATGACCTCATTTTTCTTGATAAAGATACTGAGTTAGTTTGCCTTTTCTGTCTTCAGCTCACTTTGTAGATAAGAAAACTGAGTCAAATAGTGTTAAGTAACTTGTCCAGGTTCACACAGCTAGTATTGAACTCAGGTCTTCCTGACTCTAGGCTTAGCACTCTATCCACTGGACTACCTAGCATACAAGAAAGGTATGTTAAAAAAAAATTAGTAAGCCATAAATACAAATTCTATATATTATTAATATATTTTACCATTTACTGCCATAAGTATGTATGTATGTGTATATATATATATATATATATATATATATATATACACACACACATATACACATAAATTTATTATATACATATATATATATATATACACACATAAATTTATTATACACAATTAAAATTTGCTAAAAGTTTCAGTGAGCTACATATCATCTGTGGGAGCGGTTCCATTTTGTCCTTCTACCATTCAGACTCAACCATAGTGAGTAGGAGGGGAAAAAATGCACAAAAGAGTTCTGTAGCTACACTGGGAGCTGCAAGAATACTGTATAAGAATCTAATTTTTCTTGCATGGAAACTGCAATTTTATGGGCACAGTGTACTATTTTACTTGTTTTGTATGTTAAATAAATATGATCATAATTATTAAAAAATAAAGATTTCACAGGAGCCTCCCATAAGCCCTGAAAATATCGAGAAATGCTTGCAATCTCTATGCATATGACTCCCAGATTTAGCATGTCTATTGAACTCATTTCCTTTTGGATACTTCCAACTGGATACTGGAAGACAAATCAAATGCAACACATCCTAAACAGAATTCATTATGTTAGTTTAACTAAAACCAGTCCAATTGATTATATTTTGAGCTTACTGAGTTTGAGATGCTGATAGAACACCCAAACACACATCTCTTCACATTTCCCTATTTTTGTCAAAGGTACCACTATACTTGAAATCAACCAGATTCTCAATTTCTGAGCCCATGTTTATCTTTAAGTCTACCTCAACCCATATATCCAATCACTAACCAAATTTGTTCATTTTACCTTTACAACATCTCTCCTGTCAGTGCCCTTTTTCTACTTACATGGCCTCTCATTAGCTCTTAACTCCCATAAGCCTAGTCCCTAATCGATCCGTGACCAAGTTGACAAAGTGGTATTCCTAAAACAGTAGTTTGATCATGTCGCTACCAAACTCAAATTCCAGTAGATCTTTACCTCTACGGTCAGATACAAATTCTTCTGTTTAGTAATAAATTACCTTCCTAGGTTTATAGTATTCCTCTTTAGATACTCTATATTTCAAAATTACTGCTTTCTTTCATTGACATTTTAAATACAGTACCCATCTCTGTAATCTACCCTTTGAACAGAGTCTCTAGTTACCTTCATCTCTCAGAATCCCTGGTTCCTATAAAGGTCAATATAATGTAAGTTCCTTGAAGATTGGGTTGTTGGGTTATCAGTGCAACTTTCACCCAAGAGAAGAGCTTCAAAAGGTACCCTGGAAATTAAAGACTATAGAGTTATACTGGCATACCTAAATGTAATGGCAAAAAAACCTATAATGCTTTTGTTAAGTCTTTGTGCAGTTTTTAAGAATTTAACTTTATTGCTATCATACCTACAAGCTACAACTGGACATCTAGTGTCTTATGGTCAATTTTCTTGACCTTGAGATATGAGCAAATGACTGAAATTTCAATTCAGCTAGACACGGGTCACAGTATAAGTCTAATGCACTTAAATCAATAAACATTAAACAACAACTAATATGTATAAAGCAATGTATTAGATCCTAGAAAAGAACAAATAAGATACATTTGCTTTTCTTTGCATATCAAATATGGACAGAATGTATACATATATGCCTTATATAATAATAACTATATAAACATCTGAATAAGTGGATAATTTAGTTATCCTAAAGTGCTAAATCCAATTATAGATTTTTATATAATTAATATATATATGTACACATACATATACATTTGTTTAAAATAAGCAGTGATCTCAAAGATTAAAAGAGTGGATTAAAATGGTGAGGGTCATTATTCTCCCAACTTGATATTCTATCTTCTCTTGCCATGCTTTTTCATAAACTAGACTACCCATGCCTGAATGTTTTTCTTTCTGTCCTCCTCCTCCTCATAGAAATTCTAATTCTCTTTAAGACTCAACTCAGCTGCCACTTGCTTTAGCTTTTCTTAACCCATTCAGTTAGAGTGCTTTTTCCTCTCTTGAACTTATTCAGCTTATTTAAGTATATGCTGCATTCCCCAAATAGACTGTCAACTCATTGAGGGCTGAAATTGTTTTACTTTTTTATTTATAGCAAGTAGCACAATATCTTTCATATAATGTTTAATAAATGTTTATTGAACCATATTACTGAGATAAGTCATACTCAAGAGATTTCTTGGTTCTGCACCTCTTTGTCTAATTTTCTAAATTCAGTTAAGTTCCATTTTTTCAATTGCACGAATAGACGAACAAAAATACACCCCCTGAGAAGACATGAAATTCTTAAGAGTCAACCAACAATGTAATACGGTAGCCAAAAAACCCCCATAATGTAATATGCTATATTAACAAAATAACCTCCAAAATAAGGGAGGTTATAGTAGTATAGCCATACTATTTTTACCAATTTTACTGAATCTAAAGCATTGTTTCTAATTGAATCATAAGAACAGTTTACACAAACACTAAAGCAATCCTAATGAAAATTTCATAAGGAAATAAATTATAATTTATAGTAGGTCATAACTTTATAATAGATTAGGATTAGAATTTATTCACACAATTGACTAGAAGGTATTAAGAAATACACAAAGCCAATGTGTGCTTATTGTTTGCTGATGATAAAAAAAATTTTCAGCAAAGGAAAACATTGCCTTAGAGATTCTTCTACAGCCAGGTGCCTCCAATGAAAATGTCAAAATTATATATAGGGGCAGCTAGGTAGCCCAGTGGATAGAGCACCAGTCCTGAAGTCAGGGGGACTTGAGTCAAATTTGACCTCAGACACTTAATACTGCCTGGCTGTGTGACACTGGGCAAGTCACTTAACCCCAATTGCCTCAGGGGGGAAATATATATATATAAAACATTCCTTATAATAAATAAATTTTTCTAAAGTTCCTCTAATTATTAATAACAAAAGACATCGAAAACAAAGAGTTGTATGTTCACCAAGAGATTTTTGTCACTGCCCTGGAATATGTATAGCACAAAGTTCAAATAAAAGAGGAAAATCTTATAGATCAGAGGGTTCTTAATTTTTTTGTCACCACCTTTTCACATTCTGATGAAACTATGGATTTCTCAGCTTGCCATCCAAATTATGATGTGAAACTGGAGGCAACCCAAAGAACTGGTCTATCAATATGTATATCTTGGACAGAAACTGTAGAAATGATGAATTAGGTATACAGTTAATTAAACAAGAATAGGAAAGTGGGCTAGATTCCTAATACAATGCTTGTAATTAATCCAAATTTCTTGAAGCAGGGACTCAAGAACATCTGGTGATGCTGTTTAGCTAGTTACAGAATAATCAAGACAACACTGACTGCAAGTTGTGGGTCACAAAAAAGGCAACAAAAGAAAGCATATAATGGGTTGGAGCAGGTAACAACATGCTACCAATACAGGAATGCACAAAGTCGTATAAATTATGTCATCAGAGTGATACAACTAGGGAAAAAAATAAAGAAAATGAAACAGTAAGAGGGAGAACCAACAAAGAGTATTCATGCTGCATTCAACTAGAAGTAAACATATGGTTATCTGGCATTAGAAGGGAATCCAGGACTTTTTTTTTAAATTGAGAAGACAACACAATGTGGAAATGTTCTGTTCTGCACACTGAAAATACAAAATATCAACCTACTTATGTATGCCCTTATTTCCTAGAGGACCTATCTAATATGTAATATGAATTTAGGAAAACCTAACCCAATCTCAATCTCTATATGCTCAAAAATATTCTAAATTCATGACACCTGAATTTTTTTAAAAATAGAGATCTTTCATTATTTTGTTAGAGTTGTTTTCCTTAAAGCGTTAACTATTAATATAAAATTCAAGAGCCCTTCTTTCTTCAATGAGTGCCCAAAATATGACATTTTCAAATCAATAAATTACTACAAATGACCACATGAAAACACATTCTAAATTACAAATATCCATTTTCCAATATCATAAATAATTAAGAAAAACAAAAACTAAAACATTTCAATAATTTCATCTTACTCCATACAAAGTTGCTAATATGAAGAGATTTGGCCAGTCAATGTCAGAAGGGTGGTAGACAGTCATAAAAATGTACTGTTAATGGAAGTACTAAGTGACCAGCCGAACCCCTTTTACTCAGCAATCCTACTTCAGTGAATATACTCTAAGGAAATCAAAGGCATAAAGAAAGATCCAATATGTAGCAAAATATTCATATTAAGCTGTCTTTGTAATATTAAAGAACTAGTAACAAAAGTAAATGCTCATCATTTGGAAAATGGCCCAAAAAAATGGAGGTATGCGAATGTAATGGATTATTGTAAATTAAAGGAATTTGAAGAAATATGGGGAGATTTGTAGGAACTGATGAAAAGTGAAGTAAGAGAACCAAGAGAAAAATATGCATAATGACTACAACAAAGTAAATGAAGAAATCATTAAAAGGAAGTTGAACTTTGAGCAATGGAAAAACCAATAAGGTTTTTTGGAAAAAGTAAATGAAATATATGTCCTCCCTTCATGGTAAATAGAATACTTGGACAGAATATGATACATATGACAAGGCAGGAAATTTTTTAAGATGTTTTTGCTTAATTTTTTTCCTTCATGGCAAAGAAGAGCTCAATCTGATTTTAAAATCCTATAACTAATATCAGAGACTTAATTGAAAGTTTGATGGAAGAGACCTCCAAAAAATAGGAAAGGAAAAAAAAGGAAAAAAAAAAACAGCAAAAAAGGGTAGAGAGGAAGTAATAATAATCTACTTCATAATTTGTCTAAGCACTGATTTTTTTATTTTATATTACTTTTACAATAAAAATTTAAATTTAAATAAGTAAAAGGGATTTGAATGCTTTTTTGTAAAAAAAAGCCCAACTAAATAATTTTCTCTAACATCAAAAAATCATAGTAAAGCTTCACCCAAAATTCAAGAAATATTTACTAAGTACTAAAGGAATCAGATATTTTTTTCCTATAGGAGAAAGCATATGAGGTGATGAAGCTAGGGATTCTAAAAAGCAGAAAGGAGGAGAGAGAAACAATTGGGACATTTTCTGCTGTAAATAAAAAACAAAGATCAAGTGGTAACAGAATTTTCTTCCCTCTGCTTTTATTAGAACACATATCCTCTTGAACAGTCATAATTCATAGTTCTCTATTTAGAATGTAACACACTAAAACCACAAACACTTTGTCCCTTTAGTCCAAACCACTAAAAGGCTAGTTTTAAATATGGTCCATAGAGAGAACAAAAGAGAAAACCCATTGCCCTTAAGAGTCCGGTTTATTTCTTGCATTATTCTGTTAACTCTCTTGAGGAATATGGAATTGTCCTCAACTGAGGCTGTTTCCCCCATGGAAATCCATCTGAGCCACTCACCCTTGTTAATTAATTATCTGAAAACTGACTTAAATTGGCTTTAACCTAATGTATTCCAGGCAGCATTTACATGGT
Organism: Sarcophilus harrisii; assembly: GCF_902635505.1. Lineage (NCBI taxonomy): Eukaryota > Metazoa > Chordata > Mammalia > Dasyuromorphia > Dasyuridae > Sarcophilus > Sarcophilus harrisii. Next base: position 194,377,475 of record NC_045427.1, read on the forward strand.
AGACCTTAATCCCTACCAGTAATCAGAAGAGATAAAGTATTTTTATTTATGCATCCAAATTAAAACTGCTTTTGTACCTTACAATAGAGAAAGCAGAAGACTACAAAACAGCAATTTTAAATGATGATTTAGATTAGAAATAAACACAAACTTTATATCTTGACACTCCAAAAACGAAGGATTTCATTGGTGTAGGCACTACTTCTACTAAAACACATTTCAGCCCACAACTTCTACAAAACTGTAGGCAGTATGAAAAAGATGCTGTGGCCAAGAACATCATCAACCTGTGGCTAACTTGGTAGTGAGCCCCTCCAAATGCAACAGGGTTGGTCCTTTGATAAAAAACAAATAAACAGCAAATGACCAAGCCCATATTAAGATTCCCTGATGCTTGGCAGGACCTAGAAAAGTTTTTCTTCCTCTGGCACCCTAGTGGTGACCTCCATATTATGATAATATACCATGACTATGGTAGAATATTCAACTGAAAACCCCCAAACAACATTTTAATCTACTATTTCAGTTGCCATGTGAAAAGATAAAGGGAAGGTATTAGAAGCTAAAGGAAGCAAAGAGAGGATGGATACTTAAGCTACACTGAAGCAAAACATGGTTAGTTATCCAACTTGTTACTCATGATCAAACTGATCAAGTACATAAAAGTTTATAAGAGTCAGAGGGATCATAGAGATCTAGTCTACTTCCTTATTTTCCAGCTGAGCAAATCTAGTCCTACACTGAGATAATGGGAATGTCTGAGGTCATAAAGTGAATAAATGACTGAATCAGGATTTGAAACCAAGACTTCTCACTTCAAATCCAATGATGTTTCATTTATCTGAAAATATAAATAATGACATATTACATGTTGATATTTTTTAGAATTATTAAGTAAATAATACCTAGGTGGCAGCATAAGGGGGAAAATTTTTTCAGCTAAAAAATGTAAAACCATTTGAGGAGATTCTAGCCATGAATTCATTTCTCACAAAAGCTGGTAATAATTGTTAAGTCTTATCATGCAGATTCAACAATTGAAATGTGTGATGTGAAAAGAAAGTATACCGCTGTTGACCATGTGATATTGACTAAATTATTTGTAGGGATTCCAAAATGCATAGTTTTTTCTATATTGTATTAAATGAAACACAGGTCATTTGCCAACTTCAGTTCTGTATTTTAATCCTATTTCCCTACATGCCTATTTTAATTTTTTGCAAAATTAAGTGTTGTACTCTGTAAAGAGAATTTTCCCAATATGACCATGGGGTTTTGGATGCTTTTATTTTTAATTGGATTGTGTTAACTATATTCCCAATGTTGCCCCATGCTTGTATTCTGGGCATAAATTCAACTTGATTATTGTAATTTTTCTTGATAAATTACTATGGTCTTTTTGTTAGAATTTCATACTAAAATTCTTAATTGAGATTCATTAGTAATATTAGAATGTAGCATTTTTTCTTTGCTTTATTCTTTTCCTGGCATAGGTATTTGGACCATACAGTTCTCATCAAAGAATTTTGGTAGGGCGAGTACTTTCTCAATTTTATGAATAATTTGTAAGTTGGCATGGTTATTTAAAAATTTCATAGAATTCTTCTACAAATCCATCTGGATCAAGTGTTCTCTCCACTTAACTCTCTGATGCGTTGAACTGGATGCCTCAAATGTGCCTCCCATTCCACATGTTGAAAACAGAGCTCATTATCTTTTCCCAAACATACTCCTATATTAAACCTCAGGTTCAGTTTAAGTGCCACCATGAATGAATTTTCTTACCTTTTAGTACCCTTCCCCTTCAATTACTTAAAATATATATACTTTTATATAAATATGCTGCTTTAGCAACAAGTTTATGTGGTGATCAACTGTGATGTACCTGGCTCTTTTCAACAATGAGGTGATTCAGGCCAATTCTAAGACTTGTGATGGAGAGAGCCATTTGCATCCAGAATGAGGACTATGGATATTGAATATGGATTGTAACATGGTATTTCACCTTTTTTGTTGTGGTTTGCTTTTTTTTCCCTTTCTCATTTTTCCCTTTTTTGATCTGATTTTTCTTGTGCATCATGATAAATGAGGGAATATATTTAAAAGAAATTACACATGTTTACCCTATACTGGATTACTTGCTGAAGAGGGGAAGGGGATGGAGGGCAGGGAAGCAGAAAAATTTGGAACACAAAAGTTTTTCAAGGATAAATGTTGAAAACTATTTTTGGTTGTATCTTGAAAATAAACAGCTATTAACAAAATCAAAACAAAAATAACTAAATAAATATGCTGTTTTCCATCACAGAATGGAAATTATCTGAAGCCGGAAACTGTTTCACTTTTGTCTTTGTATCCCCAGTAAACAGAATGACGCCTGGACTTGTGATGGTGCTAAATGTTAGCTGACTCATTATGAGAGTAATGGGTAAAATCATTTAACCTTTTCCAGGCCTCCATTTCCATAGCTATAAAACGAGAGGGTTGGATTAGATGAACTCTAAAGTCTTTTCTGGGTCTAAATCTATCATCCAATGATCATATATTCAAAGGAAGGACCATTGATATCCCTTTTTCCTTTATGCTGTCTGCTATATGTAGGACTCTTGAGGATGGAATCCCAGTTAAAAAGTCTATATTCCTATATAATGGCTAGCAACATTCCCTCCAAAATTACTCTCCCCCAATATGAAGTCCTAGTTGCCTGAATGCTATCACTTCTGGTTCCCTCAGAGAGGCAGTGTAGGCCCTAAGTTCCAGTCCTACCTCTGATGCTTACTACTTGTGTCGACCTTATCTAAGTTACTTAAAACTCTATTGACAAGTCTCTCTGAGTGTAAAATGACAAACTAAACTGTCTTCCCTTCCATTTCTGTATTTCTGAAATCCTAATTCTATCATCAAGTATCTTCTCTTCATCTCAGACTCCTCCCTCTTATGTTTTTATTGTTGATGTTCTGAAACTCAATGAGTTCTTAATTCCCTGCTTCCCTCGCCCTCCCCCCTTCACCCCCCCCAAAAAAAAAAAAAAACTCACACCTAGTCATCCATCCAAGACTGGATAGACCTCCTCCAAATACCTCTAATGCACTGGTTCAGGAAAATTACGTCTGTACTTCATGCTTCCCACTGGACTTCCAGACCTTCTCTCTGCCTCTACAATACAGCAACCTTTCCTCTTTTCAAGTTTCCTCTATCCACATACATTTACCCCATCAAGATCTTCATAGCTTATGTATCGTCACAGTTATGTACCAACCCACAACAGGAATTATCCATCAGCCTCCTTCTTAAGAGTCTCTCTCTTTCTACCTCTACCCTCTTAAGTAGTATACATACTATTATCTTCATTTCACAGTTGAGCAGACAAATTCATGAGAGTTAAATGACTTGTTCATTGTTACATGCTAATAAATATTAATAAATCTAGAGTAACAGCTGATTAAAAAAGACAAAAACAAGTTGAAAAATATTTCTAATTATCTTAGACTGATATGAATGTTTTACTGTAATAGACTTTATTTTCATTAATTTATTAAAATTGTATTAAAAAATAATTGTCATTACAAAGAAAACTAATAAACACCCTTGTGTTATATTACTCACTACCCAAAATATCATTTTCTATTTAATTTTTGTTTCTCTAAAGGAATGAAAAAATATGCCATTTAGATGGCATATTGGGCTACAAGATCTCTGAGTAAATGTAAGATTCTCTACAGGAAAAATTAAAGAACCAGAGGTTGTATTAATGGTCTTCAAACCAATCCATCAACCAGCATAAATTTTCAGGGCTACCACAGGCTGGAAAATTATCTCTTAGAGTAGTCTGAGTTCTCCTGGGTCCATAGAAGCCTTAATGCATATTCATGAGTTACCAGAATTATCATAAGAATACATTAGTTGGGAAATTTTCAGATGTGCCCTATCCCACTATTTGACATAGAATTAAAAATGCTGCTAATAGCAACAAGAGAAAGAAATTAAAAAGAAAAGGTAAGAGCAAAAAAAAAGAAGCTAAAATATTCCAATCTGTTGAAGTTAAGACAAACCTCAAAGAATCAATGCCAAAAATGAAATAAACTAGTTCCAGATGAAGTGTTTTTCTGTTTGTTTTTTTGTCAGGATTTGTGAGCTCCCTGGTAAGGAAAAAAAACAACCTTCTCAAAAGTGGATCAACAACTATTTTGTGACTTGTAGTCTTAGAGAGTTGCCCAGGAAACAGAGAAATTAAATGATACTGCAGGGTAGGCCTGATTAATGATGGTCTGGTGTTTCAGTTTCAGAATTAGAAAAAAATGAGCTATTAATGGACAATTTACAAATTTTGAGGAAGTTTACTTAACTATAGCCTGGAAGGGATTTTCAGCAAGGATACAGCATTTATTCAGTTGAGTGTCTCTGTTAGACATGTTGGCACAACTGTCAAGTATTAAAAAAAAAAAAGCCACTCCTGCCACTTCATGGGCTCACCTTTGTACTTAAACTACTAGGAAGCTACACAGAATGGCCAGAACCATATTCTGCTATGCCAATGATAGCGATTGCATTTCCTTTCAAGGAAAAAAAAAAGCTTAGTTTACATGGCTGAGACTGTTCATACTTTAAGTGATTTGCACAGGGTCACACAGGCAATAAAGATGGGACTAATAAAGATGGGACTAATCATGTCTATTATGTCTCTATTTCTTTTCAGCATAATTAGCAGGATTTTAAAAAATCCACAGATTATCCCCATTTTCATAAGACATAAGCTGAAGGAAAAGATTAACAATCATAAAGAAAAACTAAGTTCATTCACAATAACTACAGAGAAATATAAAATAACCAGTTAACTTTCTAAGATAGAAATATAATTACAAAACATTCTCCACACAAATAAATGAAAACTTTATGCAAAACTATTCAATATTCACTCTGAAGTCAAGCTAACATAATAAACATATGTAACGGTTATTTCACAAAAGGCTAAGTAACAAAAATTCATTTGGAATAATAAAAAAGGAGGAATAAGAGAGGTACCACATCCTCAGATTTTGAACTATATTATTAAAGCAATAATCATCAAAATAATTTGGCAGCTAGGTAGAATAGACAGAATCTGGTACTTGTAGAGTCAAGAATAAACTATGTTTGAATCCTGCCTCAGATATTTAGTGAATATATAACATTTCACAAGTGACCTCAACTTTTTTATCTAAAAAATGGAGACAATCACCAACTTACTAGTTGTATGAGGATCAACTGAAACAATATAGTGTTTTGTGAACATTAAAACACTATATAAATGTTAGCTGTTATTAGTGAAACACTTATGAGTATGGACTGTTATACACTATGTCATTTTCACTGGCTCTCACTACATTGGGGGCTGTCTCCAGTCACACCAATCTGTATCATGACACTGGACCCATATGGCTCCATAGGAGAGACTGACCTTGCACATTCTGCCCTCATGTAAATTCAATTCAATTGCAAGTCATGACATCACTTTCCTGATGTCACTGTTCTCTTTGAGAATGAAAGAAAAACATCAACAATAACATTTTCTTTTTTACTGTGTTGCATTACTTTGCTTTGATTACCTTGGTTTAAAAAAAAAATGCTTTTGCTTTGTTCAGCATCATCAAAGAAGTTATTATTATGACAAGCTACTGCTTTTTCTTTATAGCTCCCTCATTTAGCACAGCGTCTGGCATGCAGAAAAGCACTTAATAAAGGGTTAGCGACTGATTCGATTGATCCTTTCTTTAATTGTACTAGTCCTCAAACAAGTATGATCTGTTCTTGGTACGTGACTTAAAGCTTTTCCAGCACGGTGATGGCACAGTGGAAAGAGCACTAGGTCTGGAGTAAATGACCTGAGTTCAAATCTGACCTCAGACACACTAGCTATGTAACCCTAGGTAAGTCAATTAAACTTGTTTGCCTCAGTTTCCTCATTAATAAAATGAGCTAGAGAAGGAATGGCAAATCAATTCATTATGTTTGTCAACCAAAAAATCAAAGGAACTCACAAAGAGTTGGTCATGAATGAAACAAGTCAACAACCACCACTGGAAGTAGAAGAGTTTGAATCCTAATGTTATACAAATTATGTTAGGATTCAAACTCTTCTACTTCCAGTGGTTAAGTCACTTAACTTCTCTAAGCCTTATATTCTCAATTGCAAAATGAGGATAATCCTTGAATTATCTATTGCTTTGGGTTGCCATTTATTGTAAATATTAAAGCAATATAGAAATGTGAATTATTATTATTATTATTACATAGCATACATTGTCCATCATATTTATTATTACAGATGCATGCAGGCAAGTCTATACAAAGCAAAATTGTTTCAAGAAATATCTTAAGACTAAATAATAACATAAATTATTTCTCCATTGGAAAAACTAAAAAATACAATGAATTAATGATGGCACTCTGTAATCATTAAAATTGAAGCTATCTTCTTTAAAGTTATTTAAAAATCTACCAATAAAGGCAGACTTTTAACAAAATGCTTCAAAACTGTTTTCAAAAAAAATTTCAAAGTTAAGTCAAGAAATCATGAGTTTCTAAACAAAATAATCAATTGATATAATTGGAAATTTTATATAAATGTTTAAAATAATGCTAACAGTCAAAAAGACTATCTTGAAATTCTAGATTTTAACATTCTGAAAATGCAAAGGCATAACATTTATGTCATTATATAAAGCCTTAATAATGAAGAAATATTTCTAAAAATAACTGCATTTATATAACATCTTAAGGTTTGCAAAGGATCTTTATATATTATCTCATTTAATCCTCACAGAAACCCTGAGAGGTAGACACTGTTATCCCCATTTTATAGATGAGGAAAATAAGAGTCACACAGCCAGTTAAGTTTCTTTAACAGGATATGAACTCAGGTCTTACTATTCTATTCACTGTTACTTTACCATTTTTCAATATGAAAATTGCAATAGTAACATAAAATTACACAAATTATACCAAAAAATTCTTCAGGTAAACAACATAGTATTATACTTTTAAAATATACTATACTATATTATATATACTATATAATACTATGATGATATGTATATATAATATTCTATATATACTCTATATAATAACCAACTTCTAAGGTTAACAAGTAATAAAAAATGCACTTCATTGTGTGGTTTCATTTTTTATACTTCCTTTTCAACATGAACAATGAAATCTGACATGATGTTTTATCTAAAAAGTGAAGAAGTTCTGTGATAAAACTTGAAATCAGCATAGGACAAAGATTGAACTTCTGATTTCACTGCTAATGGAACTCCATGGGAAAAACCTCTCTACCAATGCCAAGTTGGTAGCTTCTCTGCAACTGGAAGCTTTAAGATACAAGTCAGAACACTGAGGATCTAAATGATCTAACTCATTGTGACACCACCAGTGTGGCTCAAACATCTTACCTGAACCCAAGTCTTCCACTAAACCATGATTCTCTCAAAACCAGAAACAAATCAGAAAATGTGGAAACTATCCTAAAGTCAAGTCAGGCACTCTTATCACTACATTGTTAAATACTAGGAGGAAAAGTGGGGTACATCGGGAATCTTTGGATTTCTTGTCAAAGTGGTGATCTAGACTGTGAACATGTTTAACTTGAACAGCAGATCAAAGGGAATATAGGTAACAGTGACGTGTATTAGCAATGTAATTAAAGGGATTTTCCTTAGAAATGAGGACCTGCTAATATAGGTTGCAAGCCATTTTGGATATTGAAAAGAGGCAGTAGAGGTGGTATATTTAAGTAGAAAGATTGGCTGCTAGATATACAAGTAACTGCTATGTTGTTCCTTTGAGCTGCCAGAGAAAAACTTGTGTACTTTTCAAGATTCCTCAGAAAATTTCCTATGTACCTGCATATTTCTACATTTTCTCTGGTGGGCTGACTGATAGAAAACAAGACACATATAAAATACATTTTATAATACATATATACACACACACACACACACACACACACACACACGTATACATACATGTATATCTTGTGGATAAATGAGTTTATTATATGGAAGAAAGTAGGATAAACACTTGCATTCATATACGTATATAAATGAATGCAAATAAAATCATTGCTATAATAGATACTGCAGCAAGGAACACTAAATTTTACTGAATAATTACCAAGAACATAAAGAAAAATATATTTTCAGGATTTATAATAAATCATATTGTGCATCCAATTCTCTCATAAGAATTTTCCAAAAGAGAGAAAATCATGAGAAGTCCATAAAGGGATATTCTCAAAGTAATAAGAAAGAAGCCCATTACTTTTCTAGTTGAAAAGGTAACTAAATTCAAATCTTAGCTATGCCTTTGATATATATGTATCTATATGTACATATACAAAGCTATGCTATATATTACAATATAACTATATTAGTTCCTACATTTAAACAATGTCTCCAAAGGAAAATGTGAGGATATTTTGAAATAAAAACATTAAAAGCTCCATATTAATGGAAAGCATTAATGTAGGAATTAATTTGATAACATTCATAGCCCATGCAGCAGGAATTGCAATGTCTCAATTTTTTAATGTGTCTTTCTAAAAGTTAGCAGTGACATGCTTTTAGAAGTTCAAAATGGAAAAAGAATAAGCATCCTCTGAGAAACTACTCTTTTCAAAGAAACTTACACTTAAGATCAGAGAGGTCTATCCTTCTATCAAAGAAGTGAAGAAAAAAATTAAGTGTAATACAGAATCTTCAAGTATAATGTATTCATAAATATTTTAAACTGATTTCTCTGTTTTAAGTAAATATGAAAATTATTAACTTACTTGTGCATATTTTCAACTCCTATTATGATCATGATATAGTATGAAATTCCACTTTGTACAAGAAAATGTAAGGCATACCTATAAAAAAATAAAATAACAATTAGAAGAACAAAGTTAACATTCAAAAAAAAGTATTTAATATGCATTCTGAAACTGAAAATTATAGATCTCAGTCACTTACCCAGGAATTACCATTACATGGCAGAAAATAAATATATTACATAACACATTATATATAACATAATATAAATATATTATAAAACATATATATACATGCTATTTTCTTAGAGAATAGAGATCACTGATAATTTTACTCAAATTAATTTTGCTAGTTCTACTTTTATTGAGAGCAAATGACAATGCCTCAATCACATGAGAAAATTATGAAATTAAGTTTTAAAAAGCAATAATGTTTGAGTTTTATATTTTAAAAGTAGTACTCTTCCAATGACAAAAGCTTTTTCAGAAATAAGAAAACATTCGGAGAATTCAAGTCTTAAAAAGTAAGGTGTCAAGTCAAGCTTCTTAGGACTACTCAAGGAGCGAATGTCTATTTTTCTGTCAGTATTCTGACAATATTCTGTCAATATTAGCAGCTTTCCACCTTTCATTTTAATACATCTATTTTAGCTTTAAGTATGTTAAGTCATTCACAACTCATTACCCAACTGGCTCATCCCTTGTACTTTCAACTGATTTCTTCTTCAACTCTTCATAAATACTAAATACATTCTGTTCAATCAATTGGTGAAGGTTAACTCTAACAATAGCACATGGTCTTTAAAGCATCAAGAAAACAACCATTTTCCATTTAAGAACTATCATTTCATATTTTTATATTATGGCATATGCATATTACAGATAACTTCAGAAATTCTAAATTTAGAACTTCGTTTTAATTCAAAAAAGACTCATGATGGAAAATGTTATACACACCTAGAAAATGAACTGATTAAAAAAAAAAGATTGAAGCATACAATTTTTACATTTTTTTTTTCATGGTTTATTCCTTTTGTTCTGTTTCTTCTTTTACAACATGTGTAATGTGGAAATATTTTTAACATGATCACATATGTATAACCTGTATCAGATTGTTTGCCCTTTTGGGCAGGGGAAAGAACAGAGAAGGAAGAAGAAAAATTTGGAACTAAAAATCTTATAAAAAATGAATACTTAGTGCCATTACTGGATCTTTATCCAAAGGAAATCATAAGGGGAAGAAAAAGGACTCGCATGTACAAAAATATTTGTGGCAGCTCTTTTTGTGGTAGCAAAGAATTGCAAAATAAGTAGATGCCCATCAATTAGAGAATGGCTGAACAAGTTGTGGTACATGAAGGTAATGGAATATTATTGTTCTATTAAAAATGACAAATAAGCTGATGATAGAAAGGTCTAGAAAGATTTAAATGAACTAATGCTGAACAAAGTAAGCAGCACCAGGAATACATTATACACAATAACAGCAAGAATGTGGCATGATCAACTATGAAGGGCTTGGTTCTTCTCAGTACTTCAGTGATCCAAAGCAATTCCAATAGATTTTGGACAGAAAATGCCATCTACATCCAGAAAAAAGAACTAAGGAGCCTGAATGTAAATGTAAATCAAGAACCCAAGGACACTTCCCTACTATACTCAGGCAACAAAATATGGCTTCAGAAAGGAAGAAAAAAGAAATGAAAAAGAAATGTCAAGGACTTTCCTTGAATATTTTAATATCAGGCTTTATAAAAAATCATTTGGGTAGCTATGGTACTGAAATGGCTACTACAAAAAAAAAATCACCATCTCTTATGATGTCTTATTTCTATTATGACAATTAACGCACATGGCTTCAAAGTTGTACAAAAAGCACAAAGATTTTCAAAACCAATCTGAAAGAAGCAATAACTTTAAAGAAAAGATTCCCTTTCTTTGTGTCTCTGGCACTTGGCCCAGAACCTGACAAATAGAAAACATTCCTAAATGCATGATGATGGCCACAGTGTGGTGGTGATGAAGATGATGATGATAAAAATCCAAAAGCAGGCTAAAAATTCTAGGATGTAAATATGCTACACTAAAGACAAATTTATTTAAAAAAAAAAAAACTTGGGAACTAGGTATGTACTACTGGAGGGAATATCCACTTTAACAGAACTGTGGTCTTATTAAAATGTTAAGTTAGATTCAAGATATTGTACAAGGCTCTGGGAATATAAAAATAAAATATTATAATCTGTGGTTTCATAGAGCATAAAGCCTGAGTTAAGGGTGAAGGGGAGTAGTGAAAAAGAAAAAGGAAAAATTTACATTGTCTGTAGGTAAATTTAAAAAAAGAAAAAATATGTAATCTGGGGAGAGTTGGACTTGAAAGCAGACTGTAAGAAGGCAGGCAGCAGCATCTGAGCTTTGCCAAGGATTCTGAAATGTAGAGATAAAGAGGGAATATATTCTAGGTATAGGGAGAGGGAATACATTCTAGGGATGAGGAATAATCAACTTCATTGAATCTTCAGAGTTGGAAGATGGAATGTAAAATTTAGGTAATAGTTATTAATCTAGTTGCTGGAAGGAACAATGTACTAAGGTTGGGGAAAGCAATGTGATATATGGTTACAAAATTAGATTGCAGTCAAATTGTGGTGGGCCTTAAAAATAAGGATTTAGCAGATCATTACTTGCCTGATAGCTAATGTTCTGATAATGACCCCTTTTTTGGGGGGAGGGAATATTTAAGTTTTAATTATCAGTAAACAAAACAAAATAAAATAATCCTAGAAGAATATAGCTGACAGAAATAAAATAATCTAAAAATGTATCATTTCAAGATAGTTTTTCAGAAGTTATACAGAAGTGATTTGGGGAAAGTCAAATAATAACAAAAAAAACTTAAGAGCCTCAAAACACAATCACTTTAAAAAGAATATAATAGCTTATCCACACTGATGAGCACATTTCTGGTTTTCAACAAAACATCTGGAGTGGTCAGAGACAAATACTAAAACAGGCCAGAAAAAAAGTAGGTATTATCCCTGTTCTGTAGATATTGGTCTTCAACCATACATAAAATAGAAAGATACCATACAGTACAAACAGAGCTATCAAGACATAGATCAAGTTGGGATTTTTCATCTCAAGAGAATTCTGATGTCAAACAGTCCAGTGTGGACACAGAATTCCATGTCTATTATAATCAAAAGAACAACAAAACATTAAATCACCTTGAAGTTCTTAATCATAAAATTCACAATGCACTTTATCAAAACTCAAGACTTTATGAATACTGTCAAGAGGTAAATTACTTGATCAAAGTATTTTGTAATTTTAATCAGAATCCTGTTCACATGGCCTCCATCTAAAGAGAAATTAGGTGCATTGCTACTTCTGCTAATAATTCCTTTTCTAAATTTAAGAATGCTCTACTCAGTGGGTAGAAGTATCATATTAATGATCATAACTGTGCTTTGCCCATGGAAAGTCATTTCTTATAATAAAAGCTACATGTAGTGAGAGAATAAAAAAGAAAAAATAAACAAGGGAACAGAAATATCTATTTATTTATTTTTTTTAAATACTTTCTTTAGAAGCTAAGAAGATTCTCAGAAAAAGCAACAGAGCCTTTAAAATAATCTTTTTATCTATCAATTATACCAAAAGTTTATGCAGTGGAAATATGATTTGATGTAAATTTTACATAAAGGGAAATAAAGCTCAATTAGAAAGGACAATTTATATCTCTTACAATCTGTACTTTTGTCCTTTCTAATAGCTTTTCAGAATTTAAAAATCCCCAAGACTTTAGTTTTGAGGTTATATAGTAAAAAAGGAAAAACCGAACCTTTCCAATTCTTAAACCTGCTACAACAAATTGACAAATGCTCCATCCCATACTTTTTCTATTTATTTATAACTATTTTTATTAAGGAGACATATGCTTGCCAAAAGGGTTCATTGCTATTATTAAGGATGTATAGATTATTAACCTAAAAATTTCCTTCTTTAAAACAAATATTTTGAGGGATATTTCAATATAATATTTCTTTTGTAATCCCATAAATATTCTTTTATAACTTAGAAACATTATTCTGAGAAGGGATCCACAGGCTTCATTAGCTTGCCAAAGGGGTCTCTGACATACACAAAAAAATGTTAAGAACCTTCAATGTTTGTTTACTGATGGCATTGTGATAATTACAATAAAACAGCCCTATTTCAGAAACTTCTAAGTTCTTTTCAACAGAAATAGTATGTTCATTTAATGAGTCTTGGGGGATTCTAATCTTAGTACATATTGTAGGAACACAGCACCCCTTTAAACTAGCCATATCAGATCTTGATGGAGCTACTTTTGTGTTCCTCCCATGAGAGTCACTAACTTCTTAGATTTGATAATGGGATTCTTTACCTTAAAAGCATCTGTGAGCTATTCCTATTCCATGGAACAGGAAATGTTTCTACATTAAATCCATATTAATTATAATGATTCTGTGGGCTTTTTCATCTTTCCTTTCTTATTTTTTAGTGAGGATGACAAGTAGCCTACATAATCTGGAAATGCCTGTTCTTATTTTAAATTAAACTTTTTCTTTTTTTCACTCTCTCCATCTTATTGAACTGAGATGTTACTTTTTCCTGAAGACATGGCTCCTCTTTTTAGCATGCTCTAGCTACACATTCAGATATTTACTCAAACTCACTGATTGTGATAAGAGAAATTGGATTAACTTCAGGCTTTCCTCTCTACTAATACTAGCAAGTCACTTCATAGTCTTTGAAATGTATTTAATACATATTTACCACCTGTGAAATTCATTCAATAAACATTTATCACCTTAACAGAATTCTATGGAATTACAGGACATTCTCCTTCCTGCCAAAAAGAGTTTAATGTCTTATTCTCTGTCTCTTCTTTCCAACTCCTGCCCCTCATATTACAGAGCTTCAAAAACATAACTGATGCTCTTTCAAATACCCTTACTCCCCAACCTTCCTCAACTTATTCATTTTCCATGACTTGTATTCCTCCACCCTCACCACAGCTATTCTAAGACAGTCATAACTTTAATCTTAACATCAACTATAAATGTTATACATTTTAAATTCCTTACCTAATCATAATCTGTTATAATTCTACCTCTTCCTCTGCTTTGAAACTCTAAACCTTATTCTTCATTCTGACCAGGGCTTCCACAATCTTTCCATCCCTATTTTATTTTTAAGGCCATCATTCTTACAGTAATTACAATTTTTTTTTTCTTTTCCCCATCTTGACCTCTTGGGAATCAGGTCAAATTTGGAATGTTGTCTTCTTTCAAGTTCATCCATTGCTACTGAACCTACTCATAAATCAGCTGAATCAAAGTGGAGAAAAAGCACTAAAACGTGCTTGCCTGGATACATGACAAGTTCATGCAACATAATCTCAACCAAGTCTCTGCGGGTAAGGCGATCCTTTTGTACCACCTTAATCAATATACTAACCCCGTCAGCTGAATGTTTTTTTCAACTTTCATTCATCAACATTCAACGTTCATTTCAACATTCCCACAGCTCCCTGGCAAGAATCTTGCCTCATTTTAACTGAAAAAAATTGAGGCCCTTTGTTGTGAATTCCCTCTTCTTTGTTCCTCATCTCACATCACTGAGAGGCCTTCTACCACTATGTCTTCCTTCACTTCTATTTCACACAGAGGTGGATTTCTCACTAATGTAAATTCCTCTACATGCCTAAGTTGTTTCATTCCATCCTGTCTTCTCCAGTAGGTTTTCCCTTCTTTTATCCCTAACTCTGCCATTCAATTTGTTTCAGTTTACTGGCTACTTTTCCACTATGTAGAATATGTCCATGTCTCCCACCTCAAAAAACTCTTCACTTGATATTGCTCTATATCTCTCCTCCCTTTTGTGGCTAAACTCCTTGAGAAGGCTGTCTATAATCAATGCCTCCACTTATTTTCCTCTAATTCTCTTAATTCTTTTGTATTTGGCTTCTGAAAGTTCTAACGATATCTTAAGTACCAGATTTAAAGACCTTTTCTTAATCCTCATCCTATTAAACCCTCTTGAAACTGTTCATCACCTTCTTTCCTATTATGTTTTTCCCTCTCCAAGTTTTTGTGGCACTGCTCTGCCCTCATTTTCTTATCCATCTGACAGCTTTGCTGGATCTTTATCCAAATGTACTACCTACTAAGAGTAGAGGTTCTCGAGCATTCAGTAACTGGAGCTGGAGAACCTCTTTCTTCTCTTCTCTTCTCTCTCTATATTTTTTCACTTGGTAACCTCATTACAATTGTACTCACATTTTCACAATTGTTATTCTATGCAGATAAGTTTCATATCTATTTATCCAATTCTAATTTCTCTCCCAACTCCCAATCTCACATCTCCAACTACCTTTTACATATCTCAAGGACGTCATAGATATCTTAAATTCAACATGCCCAAACTGGAACTCTTTATCTTCTCTCCCACCCTACCCATCCAACTCTCCTTTTACTCTTCTCATCCTCCCAAGTCACCCAGTCACAATCTAAGTTTCATTATCAATTCCTCACTTTTATTCTCCACCCTGTCTAATCAGAAGTCAAGTCTTGTCAATTCTCCTACTGTAACATTTCTCATATATATTCTTTTCTTCTGTGATCCTGTCAACCCCTTTTTCAGGGCTTCATCAACCCTAGCTTGGACTATAGCAACAGCCTATCCTGTTCAGCTATCTGAACAGCTATCAAATTGATAGCTATCATCAATTCAGCTATCAAATTGATCTTCAGAAGTTGTCTGAACCAACTTTAATAAACTTCAGTGATTCCCTTATTATTCCCAGGACCAAACACAAAATCCTTTGTTTGGCTATCTGCTTCCCTTAAAAACCTGCTCCTTTTCTTGCCTTTCCATTCTTCCTCTAAATCCACCCCCTCCACATAATCTGCAGTTTGGGGACACTGACCTCCTCAGTGACTTGGCACCTAATACTCCATCTCTACTCAGACCTTTTTCAATGGCTGTCCTTCATGCCTAGAATTCTCTCCCTCCTCATCTTTGTCTACTGGCTTTTTTCAAGTCTTAGCTGAAGTCCCATTTTATGGAGAAGTTTTCCCCAGTCCTCCTTTATTTTCCTATGCTCTAAGATTACCCTCAATCTATCCTGTGTGCGTCTTATTTGTACATAGTTGTTTAGATGTTATCTTCCCCCATCAGCTCCTTGAGAAAGACTTTTTTTCCCCTTTGTACCCTTAAAAACTTACTTAGCACAGTGCCTGGCACAGAGTGCAAATTAAGTAAATACTAGCTGAATGACTCCACTGGCATGTATGCAATGTCAATAGAATAGCAGAATGACATGATAGTTGAATACCACAGGGAAGACACAGAAAAGAGTGATATTGTGGTTGAGATATGCTCTATAGAAAGAATATCAACAATAGTGAGATCACATATCCATGGAATAGTACTATGCTTTTTTCCCTCACTTTAAATAAAATTTTAAAACAAAATATATAAGCTGAATAATAGGGGGGAAAACTACATAAGAGGAATTAACATTCCATCAAACTACCACTTTTAAAATTTTCTAATTCTTTATATATTTTATTTTATATTTTGTTTTAATATACATTAATTTTATATTTGATATTTAATATACATTAATTATTTAATAATTACTATGCATTTAAAATACATTAATTATTGTAACTACATACTGACAGCATTATTGGAATACTCAAAAACATGCATTTCCATTTAAAATGATTAAAATAGCTACTTACCAACCAAAGCAAAAAAGTGAAAGATAAAGGCCCAAAAGGGTGGCAACAACATGTCTTATAAAAGAACTAGTTTTGCTTGAATGTAGATAAATTCGAAACCAAACAGCTGCTAGCAAGGCAAAGAGTTGGCACACTACAAAGTTGACCTGTAAAAGAGAATACATATAATATTGATATTAGCAACATAAATCCACGTTAATTTCATAAAACATTTTAAAATTTCATGATGGAAATAGCTGGTTAGTTAAGTAGATAATAATTATTAGTTCTGAGGCAGCAGAAACCATATATTCTCAGATAATATATAAACAAAACTGGGCTCTGGGATATTCCCTTGGACTATTTTCTGAGGCAAAAATATGCTTAAGAATGTTAAAACGGCGTTTTCATTCTGAAAACATTTATTTTTTTAAATCATCACCATATAAATCAAATTCAGTTTTTTCAATGCATATTAGTAATTAGACTTCTTAACCTGCAGAAACAAATAAATGTATGGATGAATGGATGTTAACAACATAAAAATTCTTGGGAGTGCCGAAATCAACACTATAGAGACCCTCCTACCATTCAAAAAGATTTTTGAGAGTTGCTGGGAATGGCTAAAAAAATTCATCAATTTGCATCCAACCTCAATTTGAGCCCCTCAATTTGACTTGTCAATTTCTACTAAATTATACCCTAACAGAAGAAGGAAAAGGAGAGTAGTGTTCTGGGAGATAAGACATCTTGATCACAAGACTAATACATAAATTTACTTTATCCCTTTGGATTATATGTACCACAAAGCCTTCTCTAAATGGAATATCACAAACTACTTTTCTTTAAAAAAAAAAACTTTTCAAAGAAAACTATTAAAAATTGCTCATAATGAAAGTTTTAACAGGAAAAAATCATTATTTATTCTTTTCTGTGCTAACCAAAGGCACATTTCAAATTTGCCAGCAAAAATTGCTGAAGCTAAGAAGCAGCACCAAGGTAAGGGAGAAGTCAAGATAAATTTAAAAACACATTTTCAAGAACTGGAATTCTTAATCTAGGGGGTTTATGAACTTTAAAAAATATTTTGATAACTATTTCAAAATTACTATTTTCCTTTAAAACCATATTGTTTTATTCTATTCATTTTAAAGAAAATTTTGAGAAGGGGTTTCACAGATTTCATCAGACTGTTAAAGGAACCCTAAACACAAAAAAAGTTAAGAATCTCTGACCTTGAGCTATCCTTGAGCATAGCATACCAGAATGAATTAAAGATAGAAAACATTTAGACAGAAAGACATCTGACAAAGTTTTGCAATATTTTTGCAGATAAGTGAAGATACTTCGTGAATAAGCAGGATCAAGGAAATTAGATACAAAGAATCAAGAGATTTTGAATCCTAAGAGATTGTTTCATTCTTTGTGTTTATATGCCCATTATATAATAGCATTCACAGTGCCTGGCATAGACTGGGCTATTAAAAAAAGTTTGTGGATTGATTAATTAAATTAATAAGAATCCAATAGCTACAACCAGTTAAGTCATTAGGGGTTTTTAAGGTGTTATAAATGACTATAGTTCCAGAAGGCATGTAAATAGTAGTTAATGGTCCAGCAACCTAGTTTGTACTGTTATTCCCTGAGGTATTAATCAGTTGTATATTATACATGCATTATGACCTGCTTGGGGAAAAGCTGAAAAGTTTATGAGAAATATCTCTTCTTGTACAGCATGACAAATGTATTTATGTTTAGAAGAACTGAACACATTTAACCTATATTAGATTACTTGCTGTCTAGGGAATGGAGGGGGAGGAGGGAGAAAAATTAGAAATACAAGGTTTTGTAAGAGTGAATGTTAAAAACTATCTTAGCATGTATTTTGAAAAAGAAAAAGCTATTATTATTAAAAATATCTCTCCATATATTAGAGGGAAATGTAAGATTTTATATCTAAGGAAGATGTTAGACCTGGGCAAGGAAGGAAGCTATAAGAAAACTATTTTGAGTAAAAAGACTCAAAATCAGGGAGCAGCTAGATGGTACAGTGGATAGGAGGAGTCTGGCCCTGAAATCAGGGGCCAGTTCAAAAACCGCTCAGACACTTAACACACTTCTTAGCTGTGTAACCCTAGGCAAGAAACTCTCTCTCAACTACTGAGAATTAAAGCAAGCGTGTGTGTGTATGTGTGTGTGTGTGTGTGTGTGAGAGAGAGAGAGAGACAGACAGACAGACGAGGGAGAGAGGGAGGGAAGGGGGGAGAGAAAGAGAGGAAGACAGACTCAAAATCAGTGTCAGGAAGGTATCATGTGGAAATCATGTAGCAATGTTACAGAAAATAAAAAAGAATTAAAAATCCTGCAGAATTATTGTAATTAATATGGATCTAATGTAGAAATATTTTCTGTGCCATGGAATTTGAACAGCACAAAGATGCTTTTAGGGTAAAGAATCCCATTATCAAATCTAAGAAGAAAAAAAACCTGTAGCGGCTGTTGGTGACTCTCCTGGGAAGAATACAAAAGTAGCTCCATAAAGATCAGATATGGCTAGTTTAAAGGGTCGCTGTGTTCCTACAATATGTACTGCAATTAGAGTCCTCCAAGACTCATTAAATGCACATATTATTTCTATTGATTGATGTGGGAATCAAGATACTTTCAGAAAAAAACTTAAAATATATCCCTGATGACTGAAGTTCTAAGGGGGGAAAAAAAAAACCCAGAAGACTTTAGAGGCAAAATGTGTATTCTTTATTTCTTCTAATTAAAAGTTGTGATTATGGACAAGGAAAAAAAGATAAGGAAATTGTGGTTTCATAGACTTCAAGAAGTAAAATATTTCCTGCTTAAGATATTAGAATGAATTATAAAAATAGAAAACAACTAAGTTTCCAAAAGGTAACCTGACAAAGTCTTTTACAATATTCTTGCAGACAAGAGAATATATTTGGTGAGTAACTAGAGCCAAGGAACATTAGACACACAGGATTAGAGATTTCAACTGATGAGAAATTATTTCATTCTTTGTATTTGTAACCCTATCACCTAGCATTCAATGACAGGCACAGAGTGAGTTCTTAATAAATATTTGTTGATTGACTAAAGAGCATCAAGGTCAATCCCCTCATTTCACAGCTGAGGAAATTAAAACACAGATGATTTATCCAAAGTGAAACTGTAGGAAGTGGAGGGACCAGAATTCAAACCTAACTAGAATGCCAATACATTCTCTACTGTACCACATGGGCCTCTTTGACATCAATTTGGAAGAAGATACCTCACAAATTTGTGCCACAGATTTATGTCCTCTTCAATATGAACAATTACTATGATAAAATGCAGAAGAAATACTGAGAAAAATTGTCAATTGTAGAAAGTTGGAAGTGATATCCAACATACTAAGTAAAAATTAAAACAACAAATGAAAACATTTATAGTGTTTTCATGTAAGCAAAACACTTTAGATATCTCAATCTATCTTCATATTAATCTTGTAATGTAAGTATTTGGTGTCAGTATCCCCATTTTATAGACAAGGAAACTGAGGTTCACAGAAATTAAATGGTTAGTTTTCCCTGTTAAATAATAACATGGCTAGTAACTTTAAGAAATGGGATTTGGGACCAAGTGTTCCTGACTCTTAAGTCAATGCTGCCTGGTTAAAAGAAGCCGGGTGCAAAACAGAAAGTTAAACATTTTAAATGACATGACTAAACAATAGTTCAGGTGAAAGAGACATATGAATTTCAGTGTTAAGAGTATTACCAAGTTCCAATGACTACTGTAGTTAAAAGTTCACCCTTAAGCCAATTTAAGATGGCCCCTAAGAAAATGGAGCACTCCAGGAGAATTAAAGTCCCTGGAGGACAAGAACTATTTTATTTTTGTCTCTATAGTCCCAAGACTTAATGCAATGCCTGGTACATTTAGTGTTTTCAAAATGATAAAATCACAGGATTCTTTAAGTAGAAGGGACTTCAGCAGCTCTCTAGTCCAACCAATACTTGATAGAAATTCCCATAGTTAACAGACCCTGAGACATGAAGTCATCCTATCTCTGTTTGAAGACTTCAGGGAAGGTGACATTTAAATTAAATCTTAAAAGAGACCACACATATTCCAAAGGCAGAAGTGAGGAAGATCATTTTATGCATGGGACCACCAGCCTCCTGGTTTCCTGGGTTTGCAACTTCAGTGTCATTTTCTACTTCCCCCTATATTCAATATATTGCTAAATCTTATTTCTACCTCATAATATCTCTCATACAGAAGATTCCTATGGCCCAACCAGTTCAAAATGTCCATAAGAGAAGTGGAAATGTGGGTTTGGAGCTCAGATTCTCAATTACAGTAATGCTACTTGTATAGAAAAAAACTCAAACAAACAACAACAACAAAAGGAAAAACCTACACAGACATCCTCTATAATGTGATATGATAACCTTACTACTTAGAAAAATAAAAACCATGGTATATTTAAATTAAGTATACAGGACAGACTCAGGAGACCATATCAGAGATGACAAGAAAATGTGTAAATGTATAAAGCCTTTGGTAAACCAAAAAGTACTATATAAATGTTGTTATATAAGTTATATATTATAAAATATGTATCTAAGTATATTTAAATATTTCACATAATTTTTAAATTTTAAAAATGTATTACTGGTACAATATGTTAATAGAAAGAAGGTTTATAATAAGTCCATCACCATCACAGAAAAAAATGTGTTTGGTTGGCCTTGTCATTGAGCCTCTTCCAAAATGTTTCCTCCTCATTTGCAAAATGAAAGGGCTGAACTTATTAGCTTCTAAGGGTCCCTTCCAGCTAAAAATCTATACTCCAATTAATTCTGCCTATTATTTGGCAGAAGGTAGAGATAGCACACTTAGCAAATATGCATATGGCACAAAACTGAGAGGGATAGTTAACATGCTAAATCACACACACAAAAAAAAATCCAGTTAAAATAAAACACTGAATCAAATCTTCAGTACTTAAAGGACCCATAATTTGGTTAGTTTGGGCTCTCCCTCCATTATAGTGAATGACATAACAGCAAAGGTGGCCTTAGAATATGGGTTCCTAACCCTTGTATATTACAGATTCTTCTGGCAATTTGATAATTCCTAAGGAATACTGAGAATAATGCTTTTAAATGCACAAAATAAAATACAAAATATTATGAAACCAATTATATATCAAGATAGTTTTTATATGTGTGTGTGTGTATATATATATATAGTGTGTGTATATATATATATATATATAGTGTGTGTATATAGTATGTGTGTATATATATATATATATATACATATATATACACACACTATATATATATATAAAATAATGATTTTGCAGCTATCAGATCTTTTCCCTATGTGTAACCCCTTTATCATTGCCCAAAAAAAGATACGAGGTCAGAGAGAGAGATCTAAAGTCAAGTACTCTGGTCTAAAACTTCTAGTTCAAACTAGCTTTTTTGGAGAATAGAATTTGAAAATAGGTAGGAAGGAGAAGGAACTTTGACCTTGAAGATGGACAAAGAATGACACAGTACAAGATTGTCTGGAAACCAAGACTGAAGCTATGTGTTTATGTTGAATTTTTCAAATCTGGAATGGAACACATACCACTCAAGTAGGAACAGACTGGAACCCTATAAACTAGACACATACAATGCAAAAGAAGGGACAACCCAGAGGATGGTTCTTGTTGGCATTTAGAACCATTATCTCTTTAAGCAGTAGTTTGTTTTTTTTGTACTACACATTAGAAATCATATTAACACCAGAGAGCTAACTAGTCCAATTCTATTTATTTGAATGCAAGAAGGGAAACTCCAAGAACAGAGTCCTAAATCACTGAGGTTTTGTGAACTCAATTTGGATTCTGCCAGGATTAACTATCACACATTTAACAGAGGGGAGTTTATTAATTCATTTTCAGGATTGCCTAGAGAGAGAGAACAATCCCCAAAGATAATTTGAGTCAGTGTGGCAGGTATTCTTGTCAGAGGCAGGTGTGTGAACTGAGATGGGCAGCCATTTATTCTTTTTCTGGGTTTTAAAGGCCAGTCAGTGGCTTCAAGAGGGAAGTGAGATGTTGAGAAAGCTCCACCTCCACAAAGGGAGGGGGAGTAAATTCCTCAAGCCGGTGGATTTAGGGCCCCAGCTTCAAGATGATTGACAATTTATCCTTCCCTGATAGCCAGAGCAACCTGTTATATGTGGATTCCAGAATACCCTGCAATAACTACAACAACTTGCTCCCAAGAGTCTATAGCCCACACATTTAGAATGACAAGTCTAAGATTTTTCCCCCCTAAGTGTAATTTTATATTTCAGTCCACCACTCCTCTGGGATGTGACAGGATTACAAAAGCAAGGAAGGAATTGGAACATACAAGGAGGCTTCTAACAGATGTACAGCGTTCATAGACCCACAAGTGTGGCTGTTACCTCCAATCCGACAATGGGTGGGGTGAGGAATCAAAGGCACAGGAACTTCTAAAAGCCAGAACAAGATCCACAAGACAGTGAAAATAGGCCCTGACTACTAGGGACAGAAGACTTAATAAGAGTTCACAAAGAACTTTATGGTTTCAAAAAGCTTTACAAATATAATCTTGATACCAAGAATCACATAGTGAAATTCAATTTCTTGCCAGGGTTACACAATCTGTCAACAGAATTTTTAATGCAGGTATTATACTAGGCCATGAGGATATAAAGACATATATGAAACACTCCTTGCTATCAAAAAGCTTACAAATCTGTCAAGTGCATAAAGCTGACTTGGAATTCAGATCTTTCCAACTCCTAGTTTGGAGCCTTGAACCACCATATAACTATCCACCTCTTTCAATGTGCCCTTTGAAGAGTTTATAAATTTTTTTCATCTTAAATCTTTTCCTTATTCAATCTTCCTACCTTCTAGCATTCATTGAGACTTGGCTCTAACTTGATAAGGAAATCCCACCTTTTGATGTTAAGCTTTTCTAATATCGCTTAGTGCCAGTTCCCCCTTTCTTCTATTGATTATTTCCCTTTTGTTTTGCATATATCTTGTCTATTCAGAATTGTTTGCATGAGTTCCTTTGAATGTAGAAACTGCCTTTTAACTTTCTTTGTGTCTCCTAAAGCTTAGCACAAGGTTGGAAACAAAAAAGACAATGTTTACTAGCTACCTGATAAAATAACTCTGCTCACTATATGTATTTAAAAATTTGCAAATGAATTTATGATTTAAAACTAATGGTGCCCTTAATTTTCATTCTCTCCTCCCTCCCTCCCTCTCCTCTCCTCTCCCTCCCTCCCTCCCTCCCTCCAGTTGGTAAGAATGTCTGCTTGCTGATTGATGTAGCTACTATAATTCATTTGGTCTCTTTATTATATGACTTAAAACTTCCTTGGGAAATGATAATAAGAGATGTGTTCTTTTATGAAATGTCACTTTGCCAAAATTAAGAGAAATTTAACGAATGTTATCCAATGATTTATAAAGAGAGAGAGTGAACAGAATCAGACATCTATCATGACACAGAAAGCCAATGCAGTATGGACTCTTGCCATCTGTCTGGATGTTGTTCCCTCTTTTCCCTCACCAGGTTACGTGACCCTCTTACCCAAGGCAGTCAGAGACCATGTCTCCTAACCCTATTAGAGTTCTTGCAGTGTTGGCACTCTCCCATATGGCTATGTTGAACTGATTCATGGTTAAGTTAAAACTCACCTAATCCACTGTTATATTTAGTTCGCAGCAGGTCATGCTTCACATGCCATCCCCCAGAACATTCTCAATATGGGCATATTGTCATCTGCTCTAAAATCCAATGTACCTCTCCCC
The DNA here is from genome assembly GCF_902635505.1 of Sarcophilus harrisii. NCBI lineage: Eukaryota > Metazoa > Chordata > Mammalia > Dasyuromorphia > Dasyuridae > Sarcophilus > Sarcophilus harrisii. The sequence continues at coordinate 194,401,878 of NC_045427.1, forward strand.
TCCCTCCTTGATCTTGCCCTATAATCAATACTAGTATTATACTGGGAGAGGCAGGAAAATGTACTGTTCACAATCCCTGAGACTGCCTACAGCAAAGTTCTGTTCCCTGGCCATGAGTCCTTTCTTTATTGAACTATAAGCTCCCTCAGAGAGACCTGTCTCATTTTTGTCACTGTAGCCCCAGTTAGCTCACAATAAGCTCTAGTGATACTTTCTTCACTGAATAATCACTTAGGCACAAGGTCAGCTTCCAGTATACATGTGTCTCTAAGACCTCGGGCAGTTACTTAAGAATTGGATCAGCACTTTTCAGAAATCCTTAAAACAAAAATATGCAAATGAGCTACATATATGTATTTGTGGAAAGATTTTCCAAAGTAACAAACTCATAGTTCTGATTTAAAAAAAAAAAAAAAAAAAGCTGTGGAAAAACATACTGAGGTCTTATACATGTAGGAAGAATAACCATAGCAATTGTGAAAAGTTAGAACACAATCAAAATGTTTTCCATCGTTCATGATAAAATAAACCTCTCATTAAATCTTCATTCAGTTCACAAGGATTTACTAAATGCCTATTATGTTATCACGCACTGGATTTGACATTGGAAATGCCCTATAAGGAGCCAGCCTCCATCCTACTGGGAAGAAAACAACACAAATACAGATAGGTAAATAAACATACATGAAGTAAATAAATTTAATTTCTTCATGGAAGGACTCACTAGAAGAGCAGGACAGGTCTCATGTACAAGATGAAATTCTAGGAATTTGAGGAAGAGATTATATGAAGAAATGAAGAGGGAAATCAGTAGCACTGATGACAAATTTAAAGGATATTTTAAGAGATGTATTCACATAATCACTTTTGAAATGAGAAGATTGGAATCTAAGATCTCTTTCAACCTCTAAAACTTTATGATTATAGTCCCCTGCTTTATTAAAGGTAATATACCATCACTAATGATTACAATGTACCATACAACATATCATTCATGTCATGATTTTATTTCTCTATACATTGTTCTCAGAAATTGAAATTGAAATTAGTAGTTCAGAAAATCAGGACGATCAATTCTCAGAAGCCAACTAATCCAAACCATACTTGATCAGAAATTAGCTCTGTAATACACCAGACAAGCCTTTGCTTAAAGAGCTCAGAAGGGAGGAACACACTGTCTTCTAGAGGAGCCATTCCACTTTGGATGCAAGTAGAAACTTCATCCTACTGTCAAATGAAATCTACTTTTTTGAGACTTCTCATGACTTCTACTTCTGTCCTATGGGGCCAGAATAAAATTATCCTATTTTACAGAATAATTTTTCAAAAACCTTAAGAGAGATATCATGATTCTCCATGTTTTCTTCTAGCTGAACAGTCCCAGTTATTTCAAATCCTTCTAAGGCATCATTTCATGATCTTATCCATTTTAGTCACCCTCCAGTTTAATTAATGTTGTTAACTTCTGTTAGTGCTCAACTCATTGCTAACAACAGAAAGATGCTAATTATAGTTGCCCATCAAGCTTTATTTAAATGACCAAATTCGTCAAATATTTGAACAAAATCTATGTTTTTAATATATAGTATATTTGCATGATATGTACAGGAATTCTAACATGGAAAGATAATTAGTAACATAAACTACATATAGGTATACCTATACATATACATATAGATACATAATATATTTAGTGATGAACTTGCCCAGCATATCAGTATTGGCCACAGAAAAATTTTATATATATATAATAATCAGCAAAAAAAATATTAAAAGCAAAGTACCACATACCATGTTATGAGAATATAAAGACTAAACCTCAATCCCTGACGTAATATAGGTTATATCTAAGTGAGACTCTTGAGGAAAAAGACAAATAGTATATAATCAAAACATTTCTTTAGTAAGTATATAGTAAGTGTGTTAAGGTTTACTCTAGAATTATGTTAACTACCTACTAGACTAATGTATGGATAAAATACTTTTGTAAATGATGTTCTTAACAAAAAGCCCTAAACAAATATTAATATGTTGCTCTACCTATAACATGCTTTGAAGTATGAAGGATGGCTCAGGAGAGTTCAGTTAACTCACAAATTCAAACCATGAATATTCTTTGGCATCTCTGCTCTGCCACAAGGCTTGTTAGAAACTAATGGCCACCTGTTCTAGAAGATGAACTTCTGAGCTCTAGGAAAGTTTCTAGGAGCTTAGCCAAAGGCACGCCTTTGCAACTCTGCTTCTGACTTCATCACTTGACTGAAACCACTCTCTCTCCAAAGTTATAAATAATCTCTTAATCTAATTTTCTCATTCTTTTAAACTTGGGTTCAAATACTAGCTTCTTTTTAACCTCTCATTCTTCTTGACCTCCCTAGTGTTTGATACTGTTGGCCAAATTCTCCTCCTTGATTCTCATGACTTCTCGGAATTTTTGTAATACTATAATTTCTTGGTTTTCCTACTGTCTGACTGGTGATACTGTGTTTTTTGCTTGTTCATCCTATGTAGCATATGCCCTTCATTATGCATATATCCCAAGTCTTTAACATGGGCATTTTTTTCTCCTTTATGGATCTCTCTTGATTAACTTTATCAGCTTTATATTATCTCCATGTAGATAAACTTATATATATATATATATTATTCAGCCCCCTAGTCTCCTCCTGAGTTCTAGCACCTTCAACTGCCTTTTGGATGTTTTTAGTTATATAGGTCTCAAATTCAAACATATCCAAAACAGAACTTGTTCTCCCCTCTCTACCAAAATAAAAATTAAAACAAATAAAACTTTACCCTTCTACTGAACTTTCTATTTCTGTTATATCATCCTTTTAGGCACCCAGGTTTACAATTTCTATACCATCTTCCACTTTTCACTCACATCACAACTCAACATCCATTCAACTGCCAAATCTTGTCTACCTCCAAAATATCTCCAGCATTCCACTCCTCTTCTCCACTTACACAGCCATCATCTAGTGCACACCATGAACTATTGCCAACAGTATAATTGGCTTCCCTGCCTCTAGTCTTCCTCCTCTTCATTTCATGCTTCACAATGCTGCCAAAGGAATTTTCCCAAAGAAAAGCTCTGGCCATGTCACCCAACCTAATAAACTTCAGTAGCTCTTCTATGGCCTGTAGATCAAATATAAACACTGCATTAGCACATTTTGAGCCCTTTACAACATGGCCTAAACTTACCTCACCAACTTTATTATCCATTCCTCCACACTCTAAAATCCAGATAAAGTGGTTTTGTCTGCTCCTCATATATAAAAGGTGTTCCACCACCTTCTTTTGCACTAACTGTTCCCTATATTGGATTTTCTCTTTCTTCATATTTGTATGCTCATTGGTTACCACAGGCCAGGGTCAGAATAAATGCTTATTAATTGATTGGTGTAATTCATTCCATCTTCACCTCTGACTCTTAAAATCCCTTATTTCCTTCAGGATTCTTCACAAACATGATCTTTAACATGAAACTTTTCTTGAGCCCTTTTCTTAGTGCCAATTCTCCCACAAAACACCTCATATATTTACAAACTTAGAATTTTGTAAATTCTGCATGTACATGTTTACATATAAATTACCCCTCCTGAAAGAACATAAGTTCCTTGAGAGAAGGGCTTTTTGAATTTTTTTCTTTATATCCCAAGTAGTTGGTCAACCCACGTGCTTAATTAATAAACAATTGTTGACTGATACAGATAAGACTCCTTTCACTAAGAAAACAGGCCCAAAGTCAGCCAGCAGATGAATCAGACTCTTTTCCTTTCTTGATGCCTTAAAATTAATTACTCAGAGAATGATCTGAATAGATCTGGAAGCAGAAGCAACAGATGGAACAATTTTGCTTCTCCACTAAAGATCACCCCTGGAATGAATGAAGAACAGGAGGGAGTATCCTTAATACATCAGAGACATTACCTTTCCTGCAAAAAAGACAGGGGTCAGGGGGAACCTAAAAAGCCAGTTTTAGAGCTATTACTCTCCTCCCATGAATTATGCCAGATGTACCTTGAAGATGTGTATTTCCACTATTCTCCAGGACTTCTGGGGACTCAGGCAGCTATAAAGAATAGCCTTTAATAAATTTAATTTGGATTATTTAATTTTGTGAATAGGCGTTCCCTCCTTTTCTTTCCATAGCAAGAATGCTAGTGTAGCAAAATCACCCTTTTGGAAAGGCATAGAAATTAAAATGAGTAAGAAAATTTAAATAATTCTTTGCATTTTAATATAAATATCTGAATCTAGAGAGATAGAACTAATTTGATAAGGGAATAGCGATGTCAAGGCACATGGTAGTACATATATGCATAAATAGAAGAAATCAGAATGAATGGGTTTTTTTTTATTATTTTACCCAGATTGGTGACTTTAGGTAAATCATTTAATCTAGGCTCAGATTTCCCATAATGCTACTTGCTCAACTATTTACTTCATAATGTTACAGTAAAGTTCTAACAAGAAAACAGTCATGGAAACACAATGTAAATAGTGAGGTAATATAGTACCAATTAGAATGATTGTGATGCTAGAAAAGTAACTGCCATTAAGCTAACTTGCTGATGGGACCTTTCTGAATTGAGCCATGTTGTTTTTCAGCTGAAAGTTATTGAGTCCCTCCCTGATGGACAGGCTGCCTGTAAATCAACTAAAATTCTTTCTAGCCTGAGAAGGTCTGTCAGGTTTTGTACACAATGTGAGGAAAAATCTAAGTAGGACTTCCCTGCAGGCCATAAGGACTATCAATGGGAAATTTTCTGCTGCCAGATGCTCATTTATAAATTCCCTCTTTTATTTTTTAAATAAGGTTCTGGACCAAACTACTGTTTTAAGCCAGGGGTCCTCAAACTTTTTAAATAGGGGACCAGTTTATTGTCCCTCAGACTGTTGGAGGGCCAGACTATAGTAAAAACAAAAACTTTTGTGGGCCTTTAAATAAAGAAACTTCATAGCCCTGGGTGAGGGGGATAATAAACGTCTTCAGCTGCCACATCTGGCCTGTGGTCATAGTTTGAGGACCCCTGTATTTAAGCAAAAATTTGTCTATAATATTTGCCAACCATTACATAAAACTGAATTGCTAGCTGCTAAATCTTGATCTTTTCTTTAGAGCTAACATTTTATAACTGGAAATCAAAGTGGTTATCCTAACTATGTTTAGAATTTCTAAAATAATGAATAACAATTGAGAAAAATGATATGAATCTTTTCTGCTTCCCTGTCTACATAATCACATGAAAAGAAATCAAGACCACCCATATTGGTCTGAGGAAAGGGAAAGGCGGAGCATATGCAGGAGGTAGGCAAGGAATCTTGGACATTCTGTTTGGAAGCAGATGAAAGCTTGCATTCACATCAAAATGTAATCAGTTTAGGGTAATATTTTTGTGCTTCCCTTTCCTCAACATTCACCTCCCCCAAAAAATGAAAACTGTTATCAGCTTTTGGTAGCTGAAACCAAAACATCTAAAAAAAGAATTTTAAGAAAAAAAAATTCAGGAAAAAATTTCTACGAGTTTTCTTAGCAGCTTTGGAATACAATTTCAAAAATTTTTTTGCTCTCACTTGGCTACATTTTGGCTATATTGTTGATAAAGACTCAAACCTATGTAAACCATTGCCACTTTTAAGAAAAAAAATTTGTATAGTTTGTATGCAATCAACATGCTTGGGCCAGTCATTTTTTCTTTCCTTATATTCTAACCAAATCTCAGATGTTCATAGCATTATCAGGTTAATGGAAATAAAGATAAGGTTTATACTGGACAGCAATTATAGTGTCAGTAAAATAAACAAGATTCTGGTAGGCTTGTCTGTATGTTGTCGTCTCCCCAATTAAATTGTGAGCTTTTTGAGGAAACTTACCATTCTATTTTTCATTTACTTATTTGTTTTTTTGTTGTTTTTTTTTTGCCTTTCCTTCCATTTTCTCCAGCACTTATCACAACTTCAGACACATAATCAGCTTTATAAATATTTCTTGACTTGAAGTTACTTAATCTCCAGAAGTAGAATAGCCATAAGAAAGTTTGTCTTAATCATAACATTTCTAAGTTATTCTATCACCTTGTCTTGAACCAAAATAGAGAAAGCAATAAGAAGAACTAGATTAAGGTCCCTGCTCCACTATTAACTCATGCAATCTTGAGTCTTGTTTTTTTATATGTAAAATAAGATCTGCTAGCCTCAAAGTGGTAAGCTGTAAGGGTCAAATGAGACAATGAAAGTAAAAACTTATAAACTTATAACCTTATAAAACTGCTAACTCAAAACAAAATCAAAGATTGCATTATCTTCAGATATGTTTTCAGCCAAGTACATAATTTAGTGAGTGGAGAGAGAAAGATATGATCCAAACAGGAAAAACTAGGTACTCATTTAATATAAACATTTTATACAGAATTTTTTCCCCTCTCAATATTGGAAAGTTCAATGAAGTTCAATAAACTTTTTGAAGACCCTACATTGAGTTATTAACATCAATCCATTAAGTTGGGTGAGTCTTATAACCTCTAGACTTATTTTTATTATGGCTGAATTACCGTTTGATATTAAATTCACCATTTTTAAATATTAAATTCATATTAATTCATATTAAATTCATCATTCATCAGAGTTCATTTTTGTATTGTAAACTGGCTTATAAATGAGCTTAACAATCTGCCATTCATCACAGCCTAATTATCCAAGAAACACCTCTTTCCTGGTAACCACTAGTTCTAAAATCAACCTTTGAAAATGCATATGAAATGAACCAGTTAACAGAATTTATCAGATAACGTGTTCATCTAAAAAATTCATCAAGTGACAATGGAAGCAAAGGTAGGTAACAAAGATTAAAAGGAGAAACATGGCACTCCTTCAAAAATAGGGTCAGAAGTAGTGAAGCTCAGTGACGAGCTGTGAAAGAATCACAGGACAAAAAGGTTTCTTTAAAGCAATCCTGGGGGAAAGGGGGAAGATCCAAGAAAAGGAAATAGTGCTGAGAAGGACCGGATAGTGATCACTAACAACAGATGGAAGGAAAACAAACCTACTCAGATCGCATTTTGCTTCCATTTTCTCCATCCAAGAGAATGATTTTTGGATAATTATCTGGGAGTTGATGAGAGAGAGAGAGAGAGAGAGAGAGAGAGAGAGAGAGAGAGAAATCTAGTCTCTGACAAACACTGGCTAGAGGATCCTGCATTGCACTTAGTGCTCTAATCCAGAGCTATCAAATTCAGGGGATGTAGGAAAACTCTGAGGGCTGCCCAACTACTTACAAATGTATTGGAAAGTATTTAACAAAATAAAAAACACAATAAAACAAAATAATGTAATTTGTGGTTTTTGAAGGCACTGGGTCCTGAAGGGATCCCTGGCATTTGAGTCTGACCCCACTACTCTAAGCAATGCTCTAGAAATGTAATTGCAACAATGGTGCCCCCCTACATTTGTAAAGGGAATTTGCATTCCTGGGGATTCTTTGTGCCAATGAAATCATAGGTTGAAATAAGGTGATTCAGGGCAATTCTAACAGAGAGCCTCTTTTGCATCTATAGCGAGGACTATGGGGACTGAATATGGATCACAACATGATAGTTTCACCTTTTTTGTTGTTTGCTTGTATTCTTCTTTCTTAATTTTTTTCTCCTTTTGATCTGATTTTTTTCTTGTAAAGCATGATAAATGTGGAAATATAATTTATAAGAATTGTATGTTTAACCTATAATGGATTACTTGCTGTCTAGGGGAGAGGTAGGTGGGGAAGGAGGGAGAAAAATTTTAAACACAAGGTTTTGTAAGGGTGAATGTTAAAAACTACTTTTGCATATATTTTGAAAAATAAAAAGCTATTACTATTTTAGAAAAATCACAAGCTGAATATCTATCCCTCTCCCTAGAGTTGACAGGATAGTGTATGACATGGTAAACATTTACAATGTTGACTGCACTCAAATGGTAAAGAACTTTTGAGTTCATGTCACGGAAGGAATGACTGAAGGAATTGGGGACATTTACTCTGAAATCTGAAATTATCTTTAATAATGTGGGAAAGGGGATTACACTATTCTATCTGACCATATTCTCTCTGGCCCTACAGGAAAAGTAAGGAATAATAGGTATAAATTAAAAAGAAATAAATTTAGGTTTGATGTCAGGAAAAACTTCTTAAAAGTCAGAGCTCAACAAAGGTGGAATGAGTGCCTCAAGAAACAGTGAAGTCCCATCTCATGGGATGTATTGATATAGTTTGAATAACAACATGACAAGTTAGTTATATTAGGTTTTTTTTTTAAGAGTTTAGGATGACAGCACAGGTTTACAGAATTTCAGTTTTCCAGGCACTACAGTATCTAAGTGGTACAAAATCATAACAGAATGATTGTACATAAATCATAACAATGATGTAATGAAGACAAATGTGCTTTCATTTTAAAAATATGGGCAAGTGTTTTAAATTATTATTAATTCTACCCCTTTCATTAATGTCCTACTCTAATTCCTCATTTTGGCACAGTAGTGACCCTGAGTTCTCAAAGGCACATTATACTAGAAGAGTACAAGCCCTGGCAGATCATAACTAAGTTGGAAGAGGCTTTGGATACAGGCCCAATGTTGCATACTTATCTATGCCCTCTGAGGATGAAGCTAATAAGCTTACAGAGGACTAATAATCAAATGACAAAAACTATTGAACCCAATCCCCAAAATCTTCCGAGCAGCTGCAATCTTTCAAGGAATATTCATCATTATGAAGTGAAAGTCTTTTCACTTTCACCAGTCTTTGTCCTTCACGCCAATTCACTTTAATCTTAAGCACCTGTTCTTGGTATTTGTGGGTTTTTTCCCTTTTTCTTCTTTTTTTTGGAAGGGGGAAGGAGGTAGTTGTAAAGGGGAGAGACACAGCCCTGTAATTTCCGTGGCATAATGTATTTCCAACATAGAAACTTCTTCCACCAATGCAGATCAGTGGTTCATTTGTAACTTAAAAATTCTATGTAATTTTACATAGAATAACCTTCACAGAACTAGAATGTATTGGACATATGACTTGAATCCAGGACAAGGCTGGTCCCTTATGCACAATATCAGATTATTCTATCTCTGGTCCAGCACATAATAGTAACTTAGCAAAAATTTGCTTAATTAAATTCCTAATTCACTTACACTCAAGCTGCAGTGTCATTCTCAACTCATTTCCTTCCCTCTATCTTAAAACCCATGAAATCATTATAAGTATTTGGACTTTGGGAAGGCTTCACTGCTAGGGCTCCAGCAAAGGAAAATATTCTCTTGGTATTCCAAGCTGTAACTGTGAACACATTTTCTGAAAAAAGTATCACTTACCTAACAATTTTATTGATAAAGATTGCCTTTTTTCAAACACATGCAGATAAATTCAAATTTTATAAAATAGGTTACATTCCAAAAGTTCATATGAAAATTCACTGTTTAGATTTTTTTTCCCCATAAAAACATTCATATGACCAATTTGGTTGCTGAATTAAAGTACTAAACCACAGGCTGTATTCTTGAGGGACTAAGGATAAAAAACAGAAAGCAGGAGAGGGAAGTAAATAGTTTATTCCTCCATTCTTGGGCACAAGGCCAATATATGTATTGGCAAACTTCTAAAAGAACGGTTTTTCTTTGGTTCCCTCCCTCCCTTATCTTTCTATACACCTCTCCCATGTCCTTGTTATCAAAGACCCAATGCTACCCAGTTCAAAACCACTCTACTTTCACAAAGTGTCCCAAGTTATAAAATTAGCTACCACCAAATAAAGAGGAAAAGTACTCATCTATACAAAAAATTGTAGCAACTTTTCTTGTTAGAGTAAAGTACTGGAAATTAAAGGGATTTTCATCAACCAGGGATTGGTGAACAATGGTATATGACTACAATGGAATTATTAACTATGGAATAAGAAAAAATGTTCTGTTTTAGCAAAGACCTTATGGACTGACATAAAGTAAGATTTTTAAAACAACAATCAGGAAAACAGTCTATAACAAATTGTAAAGAAAAAAACTTAGAAAGAATTTAGATCAATTCAATGACCAACCTCAATTCAAAATGACAAAAGAATTATGCTAATCACTTCTCGATAGAGACATCATAATAGAATCAAGGTGCAGAATGTGACATACATTTTTGGACACTGCATTGGAAGGATTCATTTTGTTTGACTAGACATGCTTGTTCAAGGATTTTTGTTTAGCTTTTGAAGGGGGAAAGTGGAGGTGAGGAAGAGGGTGATGATAAGGTTAAAAAAGAAGAGTCACTGAATAATTTTTTTCCTAATTCACAGAAGGAATAACAAGAAAACATAAGCAGGATGACTTCGAAAATTGATTACTATATTATTATATTACATATGTTGTACGTGATAGAAATTCAGTTTCATGAGTAATCTTTTTCTGTTTCACTTTATTGTTTATCTTATTTGCTATCAAGCTCAGAATTTTATTAAGTTCAGAATTTTAAAAGTTAAGTAACAAAATTAACTGTCTTAATACTTTTATTTCCTAGCTACAGTTAGTTGTCTCAGCTCAGAAATCTAAGGAAAACAAGTATTGGATTAATTCACACTAAGGCCTTTTAACCTCTAAGAGGCATTTGCGTTTTTTAAAGGATTAAGGTTAATTAATCTAAATGAATCTCACACTAGTAGGATTTGGGGTCACTAACAAAAAAGGAAAAGGTAGCACCTTGTACTTGGTATCTGGTAGAGCCTGCCTTAGGTCTGTAAGAATACCTCAATTCAAGTGGTATCTTGACAGATAATGGCTATGTGATCCAGGACAAGTCTATTTTATTAATTTTTCTAAGATATGTTTTTGACTATTCTACTACCACACTAAGTAAATCCCAATGGCTTCACACTAGTACATTACTGGTAGAAGTGTGAATCAGTATAATCATTTGGAATGTAATATGGAATTATACAAATAAAATACTAAAGTGTTCATTTCCTTTGGCCCAGAAATTCGGAAAGAATGCAGATGATAAAAAAAAAAGATCACCGTATACACCTAATATTTATAGCAGTTATTTGTTAAAACAAAGAATTAGAAACAATCAACAGGTACATGGAATACAAATGGTATACTGTGGTACAATGGGATATTACTGAGCTATAAGAAATAATGAATATGATGATTTTGGAGAGGCATGGAAAGATCTGCATGAACTGATAAGGAGTAAAGTAAGCAGAGGCAAGAAAATAACATATACAATTGATTCCAACGAGACAATCTCCTTCAAGGGGCTATAAGCTTCTAAATGACAGTAAGTGTTTCATTTTTATCTTTATATTCCTAGAACCAATATAGAGTATATATAATAATATTGTATTTATTATAACATATACATATGAATATATATAAATATTTTAAAAGTCTACATAACATTTATTAACTGAATTATTAGAAGAAGACTCTCCATCAACTCAGGAGACTTCCCCAAGCTTAATTTCTTTGCATGGTTTCTTCTTTTTACAACTTCTTCCCTATTTCTAAACCTACATGTTCTTTTAAAGTTCTCAAGTTTATCTTTTGTTTATTTAGGTTTCTTTTGTTTGTTTGTTAGTTTTATAGTAGTGCCTCTCCCCACCCCCAGTGGCAACAGGAAAGAAGCTGTTTAAATATATGAGTCATCTTAAAGTCTATGCTTTGGAACAATCTACATTGGACTCTGCAATTTTTATAACATGTTCACATATATAATTTTTATCCTTGCAGCAATGTCAGAAAAGGAGGGCAGATATATTCATTTCCGTTTTATAGATAAACTGTGATGACTTGAAGAAATTATGTTATTTAAGGTCACAAAGCGAAGAGGAACTGAATTCAAGTCCAGTTTCTGTCACATATTGATTGTGACACTAGGCAAGTCACTTAACTTCTCAGTGTCCTAGGAACTCTGCAAGAGTATGATCAGCAAAATATTTTTCAATGTAAACTCTCAAAGTTTTTATTTATTTTATAAAGTTTGTACCCATACTATCACACTAGTAATTATGCACAATATAAAATAGCAACTAAAAAGGATGAGATAAAAAAGAAATAATATTTGATCTGAGTCAATAAGGAACCACCAGTTTATTAAAGAGCAGAACTGAAATAGTTATATTTGTGCTTAAGCAAAATCACTTTGACAGCTGCATGGAGGATGAATTGGAAAGGTGAGAAACTGGAGGAAACAAGACCAAATTATGAGGCTATTATAATAATACAACACGATGCACTAAGGCCTGAATCGAGCCTGAATGGGGAGATGACCATATGAGGGGAAAGAAGCCAGATGTAAGAGAGTATGAAGGAAATCAAGATGATTTGGCAGCTGTTTGGATATGTGGGGTGAGGGAGGTGGTGAAACCTGGGTCATAGACAGAGAAAGAGAGGAAAGCAAGAAAGGGAGTAAGTTTTAGAGAATACAAAAGTCTGTAAGGCAGACTCCAATTCATCTACATCTACTAATAATGCTAGTTACTTTATTCCCATAGAAGGGCACCTACAAAAGCCTTAAGATGATCTGAGAGAAGGGAAGGAATTATCTGAACTTGCCTGTGAAGCTGAAAGAGGAGCTTGTGTGTCAGAGACAGGGGCAGAGTCTCTTAATAGTGGAGGACAGAACTGACTGTGACTTTTAAAGACCAGGCTCACAACTATCAAGGGAAAGGGGGAATGTGACCCACCTTGCCACCTCTGATTCACAATATATCCCTTTGGCATCATACCATATAACCCATTGGGGACTTTTTTCCTATGCCTATGAAATCACAAGCCAAGAAAAAAAACCTTCCCTCTCCTAGTCCACTTTGTTTTTTCACTTTTAGGTACATAACATACTAGGCTTTTGTGGGCTGGCTTAGGAACCTACTAAATTTTGCAACACGATTTCTCTAAGGAGATGTACAGTTTGCAAAGTTCTACAACCTGTTTACCTGCTTAATATACACATCATATCATTAACAAATCAAAAGTATCAGTGTGGAATCAGTCAGTCAAAAAGCAATTATTAAGCACTATGTGCCAGGCACTGTGTAAATACAAAGAACCACAAAAGAGGTCTCTGGCCTTCAAGGAACTCACAATTTAGTGGGAGAAACAATACATAAACAAGTACAAAAAAAAAAAAAAAAAAAGCCAAGTATAGGATAAATAGGAAATAACAGAGGAAGATACTAGAATTAAAAAGGATTAGACAAGGCTTCCTGTAGAATGTAGGCTTCTTAGCTAGATCTTGAAAGAGGGTCAGGGAAATCAGAAGGTAAGGAGGAAAAGAAAGAACATTGAAGACATGAGAAACACTCATAGAAAATACCCAGAGCCAAAATATGGAGTATTTTTTTTTTCCAGAGAGAGCAAGAACTCCAGTGTCACTGGATCAAGGAATACATGTGGAGGAATATAGTATAAGAAAACTGGAAAGATATTTAAGAATCTATCTGCCAAGGGAAAATCAGAAACTATATGAGCAAAACTACAAAACACTTTCCACACAAATTAAGTCTGATCTAATCAATTGGAAAAATATTAAATGCTCTTGGATAGGTTGAGCAAATAGAATAAAGATAATACAACCTAAACTAATCTATTCGTTTAGCGCTATACCAATCAGACTCCCAAGAAACTATTTTAATGACCTAGAAAAAATAACAACAATGTTCATATGGAAAAACAAAAAGATCAAGAATTTCAAGGGAATTAATTGTACCTGATCTAAAACTATTATTATAAAGCAGCAGTCACCAAAACTATTTGGTATTGGCTAAGAAATAGATTAGTTGATCAGTGGAATAGGTTAGGTTCAAAGGACAAAATAGTCAATAACTTTAATAATCTAGTGTTTGACAAACCCAAAGACCCCAGCTTTTGGTATAAGAACTCACTGTTTGACAAAAACTGTTGGGAAAATTGGAAACTAGTATGGCAGAAACTAGGCATTGACCCACACTTAACACCATACACCAAGATAAGGTCAACATGAGTTCATAACCTAGGTATAAAGAATGAGATTATAAATAAATTAGAGAAACACAGGATAGTTTACCTCTCAGACCTGTGGAAGAGGAAGAAATTTATGACCAAAGAAGAACTAGAGATCACTACTGATCACAAAAGAGAAAATTTTGATTATATCAAATTAAAAAGTTTTTGTACAAACAAAACTAATACAGACAAGATTAGAAGGGAAGCAATAAACTGGGAAAACATTTTTACAGTCAAAGATTCTGATAAAGGCCTCATTTCCAAAATATATAGAGAATTGACTCTAATTTATAAAAAATCAAGCCATTCTTCAGTTGATAAATGGTCAAAGGATATGAAGACAATTCTTAGATGAAGAAATTAAAACTATTTCTAGCCATATGAAAATATGCTCCAAATCATTATTAATCAGAGAAATGCAAGTTAAAATAACTTTGATATACCTCTACACACCTGTCAGACTGGCTAGAATGACAGGGAAAGATAATGAGCAATGTTGGAGGGGATGTGGGAAAACAGGGACACTGATATATTGTTGATGGAATTGTGAATACATCGAGCCATTCAGGAGAGCAATTTGGAATTATGCTCAAAAAGGTATCAACCTGTGCATACCCTTTGATCCAGCAGTGTTGCTGCTGGGCTTATATCCCAAAGAGATACTAAAGAAGGGAAAGGGACCTGTATGTTTGTGGCAAATCTCTTTATAGTGGCCAGAAACTGGAAACTGAGTGGATGCCCATCAATTGGAGAATGATTGAATAAATTGTGGTATGTGAATATTATGGAATATTATTGTTCGGTAAGAAATGACCAGCAGGATGATTTCAGAAAGGCCTGGAGAGACTTACATGAACTAATACTGAGTGAAATGAGCAGGACCAGAAGATCATTATATACTTCAACAACAATACTATATGATGACCAATTCTGATGGACCTGGCCATCTCCAGCAATGAGATGAACCAAATCAGTTCCAATGGAGCAGTAATGAACTAAACCAGCTACGCCCAGTGAAAGAACTCTGGGAGATGATTATGAACAACTATGTAGAATTTCCAATCCCTCTATTTTTGTCCGCCTGCATTTTGGATTTCCTTCACAGGCTAATTGTACACTACTTCAAAGTCCAATTCTTTTTGAACAGCAAAATAACTGTTTGGACATGTATACATATATTGTATTTAACTTATACTTTAACATATTTAACATGTATTGGTCAACCTGTTATTTGAGGGAAGGGGTGGGGGAAGGAAGGAAAAAGTTGGAACAAAAGGATTTGCAACTGTCAATGCTGAAAAATTACCCATGCATATATCTTGTAAATAAAAAGCTATAATAAATAAACAAATTAAAAAGTTTTTTAAAAAAAAAAAGAAGATTGGAAAGGAGCGAGAGGGAGTTAATATTAGGAAGGGTTTCAATTGTTAGAGGATTTTATAGTTTATCCTGAAGATGACAGGGAGCTAGTGGAGAGGAAGAGAGAAAGTGTAGGGCACAAGGAGTAGTTACCTTTTCTGCACAGCAGTCAAAACTAATTTTCCTAAAGCATGTCAACTACTTCAGTAAACTCTAATGGCTCTCTATAAACTTCTTTCCTTTATTTGTCCTGTCATTCTAATTCTTAATATAGGGCATTCATTTATAGGTTTTATGTTTCATAAATTGCACTTGGATTATAAGGATTAGAGAATTAGCAAAAGTATCTTCCCAGTAAAATTGAAGTGGCTCTCAAATATTAGCAATATGTCCTAACTTACCTTTTTCTTTATGGTCTCTCTTTTTGAACAGAGGAGCCTCATCTGGCACAGGGAACGCCCTTCCCTAACTAGTACCCAAATTCAAATTCTTCTGAGAACCTTCACAACTGACTCTTTTTTGTCCCACTGTGTTATAACCCACAGGTCTGAAAATTTAGGTAATCAGTTAGCAAACACTATTAACCGAGTGGCACTCTTCCCCTGTACTTATGTGATGCCCCTAAATTAACAGCTAAAGCTTGAAAAACAATGTGACATGGATAGAATAGACCTAAGAGAAAGACCTATGTGATATAGGCCAGCCATTTAACTTCTCGGTGTACCATGGAATTCTAAAACTATAAATGCACTGGTATAGAAAGAATCCAACATCAAAGCAAACATAGATCGGTACCAAAAGAAAAAAGTACCTAAAGCATAGAATAACCAGATTAATATAATCTACTATTAATTTTACCCCCCCCCAATACTCACAGTCACCCCATTATTTCCCAAGCTCCTTCTAACTGGTTTACTGAACCAGAACTATTCACATTTTTATGTAGCTTTGAAGTAAACAAAGATCTCTGCTCTTAACCCATTAAGGTAGCAATACAAATATTATTGTCCCTGTTTTTATCATCAATCTTTTGAATCTTATTTTGTGTTCCAGAACACTCTATCTAGTTTTATATCATCTTAAGAAAATATTATTCTTTCATGTTAGTCAACTAAAAACAAACAAATCCCTTCTACTAATCATACAGACACATTTGATACATATTCCTAGGGCAGATAACGAAGGCATTAATAAAATTAGCCATCAGTTGTAATCCTCAAGCACGAATTAATGAACAAGGAAGGCTTTGTATAAACAACCAAGTTTTTGCAGTAAAAGCTTAAAGGAAAATACAAAGAAAAGAGAAAGAAAATAATGAAAGAAAATAAATGAGTAAAAAAGGAGAGACTTGAATTTTTAAAATCATATTAATCTACACATTCAAAGCTAAAGTGTAAGGAATTAACTCTTCAAAGATCTGGAGACATTTCACAAAAGTGGGAAATATATTTTGAATTGCTTCAGAACTAGAAGTTACAGAGAGGTCTATTCTGGCTTTCTGGAAGGAAGCCCTTTCCAACAATTAAATCATTCCAACAATGAAAGCAGAAATCTTTCAATAGGTTGAACACTCTCTGCTCAAGTACAGAATTCAAAGTAGAGACCGGATGACCTCTTTGAGACGTGCTAGACAAGACTCTTACTAAATGAAAACAGAGTAGGGTGAGCAGCTCACAAAAATGTGAATTCACCAAACTTGTTGGTCCTTTAGATACTTTTTTTTTGGGGGGGGGGGGGGGGGGGTCCGAAAGGTCAAGACCATTTTCATAATAATACTAAGACATAATTTTTGTTGTTATAATTATTATTTTCAGTCATGTCCAATTCTTTGTGACTCCATCTGAGGTTTTCTTGGCAAGGATATTGAAATGATTTTCATTTTTCTTCTCCAGTTCATTTTACAGATGAGGAAACTGAAGCAAACAGGGTTAAGTGACTTGCCCAGGGTCACACAGCTAGTAAGTGTCTGGAAGTAGATTTGAACTTCCATCTTCCTGACTACTGAGGCCAGGGCTCTATCCACTGCAACACCTAGCTACTCAAGACATAATTCAAAAGATATTAAAATATTCATTCTTCTTCCAAATACACTTCAATGTGATGCCAGATTCCCTTCATATACTTCATCCAAAACAACACATTGCAACAGATTGCAAAAGCAGATATGGAAATCCAGTTGCAAAAATATGTAAAACTATGCCAACTTTTCTCACTAATTTTTTTGTTTTGAAAAAGTTACTTTTCATAAAACATGTCATGTCAATATATAATATTTATTATTTTTAAATGAATGAATATTTTAAAATATATGTCAGTTTTCATTTCTAATATAATATGTATGTGTATATACACACACACAAAGGCATGCACTCACACACAAGATTTCTTGTGTCCGCAATAATTTTAAAAAGTATAAAGGAGTCATGTAGTCCAAAAAGTTGTGAGTGCGGCTGGACTAAACCAGAACTATTCACATTTTTATATAGCTTTGAACTAAACAAAGATCTCTGCTCTTAACCCATTAAGGGACGTATAAGCAATATAAATATTATTGTCCCTATTTCACAGATGGAGAAAATGAGGATCAGAGAAGTAAAATGATTATATGTCTAATAAGGTACTCACCCTAATAAATTACTCAAGTCCCATCCAATCTAGAATTCATCTTTTTGATCTCCTTCACTGAATCTTCATCCATCCCCTAACAGTACCTAACACATGGATACTCTGGACTATGTCCTAGACCTCCCTCTCATGGTGTCTCCCCTCGATTGCTCCTATAGTTTAAATTATCATCACTATTCAGGTGAGTCAAAGCTACATGTCCAGTCCTCATTTGTACCCTGAGCTGTAGTCCTAAACCACCAACTTCCTAAGGGGCCTTCTCCAATTAGCCATCCCATATAAATATCTAAAAGAGAATAGAATACAGTTATCTTTCCCCCAAACCTACACTTCTAACATCCCTATTCTGAGGACATCACCATCCTTACAGTCACCAAATCTTAATGATTAATTATACTTCACATCATTCACATCCATTCCCTTTTATCAATTCACATGACCACAAAACCCCAATTTAACTTCTAATCATCTCTTAGTTTTTAAACTATTATGACAGCTGCCTAACTGTTCTTCCTCAATCCAGTCTTTTACTTCTGTAATCCATCCTACATAATGGATGCCAAATTTTTATTCCTAAACCTATTATGTTATTCAGCTGCTGAAGAAATTTCACTGCCTTCTTGCCTCTAAGTAAGGCAGTCTTAACTTGTTGCTGGTGAGTTAGTTTTTTAATGTTTTAAAAATATTTTGATAACTATTTCCATATAATTAGTTTTGTTTTTAAGCCTCTGAATTTTATTATAAGTATTTGAAAATTCTATTCTATGAAAGAGCCTCATCAAAAATTTTAAATTCAAGTATTTCTGCCCTAAGACAAACTACAAACTTCTCTATTTGCCATTTAAAGTTTTTTACAATGTAGTTCTATAATATCTTTCTACACTGATTTCACATTTCTTCTTCTCACAAAATATGTTCTAGCCAAAGTAAGTCAATTTGTTATTATCCAAATGTGGTATTCCATCTCCTCTCTGTGCTTTTTACTGCCTTCCATGCTTGAAGCACTATCCCTCCTTACCTCTTTATTTGTTCTGAGTCAAACTTTTTATTTTCCTGGAAGGTTTCATTTAAATATCACTTTCTGTATCGGTATCATTCCTGATCTTGCAAATTGTCAGTGCTCGCTTCCTCAAAATAAATTCTTTTTATTTACTGATCTATGCACATCTTGTATTCTAACAGTAGAAAGCCATGTACGAGCAAGGTCTTTTTCAATTTTGTCTTATATTTCCTAGAATTTAAATGCTTTGCACATGGTGGGTATTAAATAAAGGCTTGTGAAATTTATTTGTCCCGTAAAATAACTATTCTATTTGATTGTAAGCTTCTGAGAAGAAAGGTCTTAGAAAGAATAGCAAAAATGGTAGAGGAAGAGACAATACAGCCCACCTCTTCTACACAACTATTCTAACAAAGACCTAGGAAGAACTTTAGGACAAGTCATGACAAAGCCCAATGCTAACCTTTACTAGGAACATTTTCCGATCAAAATTTGGGAAAGGGAGATATAACCCCTTCATTTAACCCAGAGAGACTGCTAGGCGGATATTCCAAAGATTTCAGAGAAAGAAGAGGCCCAATTATGTACAAAAATACTTGCTCTTTCAGTGATGGCAAAGAAATGGAAACCAAGGAGACTCCCTTCAATTAAGGAATGGCTAAAAAAAAAAAAAATGGTATGTGAATCTATTGTACAATAAGAAATTATGAAAAAGATGATTTCAGGAAAATCTGGGAAATCTTGATGAATTGATGCAGAGTAAAAAGTAGGAGAAAAATGTACAGTAAACCAACAATACAAATATAAACAACTTGGAAAAATGGATGAACTTAAAAGACTCTGATAAAATAAATGACCAATCACAATTACAAAGGACAGATGATAAAGAATATTTCCTACCTCCTGATAGAAAGGTGATGTATTCATGGATCAATTTGACACATACATTCTTTTGGACATGAATGGTATAGAAATTTGTTTTGATTGACTATGGATAATATTTGTTAGAAGGGTCTGTATTCCCCTTTTCCTCACCAATGGACAAAAAAGAAAGAAAATAGATTGTTGTTCAAGAAAAAAGAAATAACATTTTAAATGGTCTTAATTGAACATATTATGGTGAAGTGCATAATGTAGACATAACATTCATAATATAACACAGAGATATTTAATCCACTTACCTACCCATGTCATTTGCCTGGGCAAAATATAATAAAAATTTACTGGCTTTTCCTTGCAAATAAGCTAAAATTCCAGATGACACAGAATCATTAAATATAAGAAACAAAAAGGAAAGAACTAGATTGATAATTTCAGCATTTTTAGGGAACTTTCCCTTCTTTCACCGATAAAGAACACAGGCATTTTAGAAAATGATCATCTAAAAAGAAATATCTTATGAGTTTTCTAGCCTACTCTATCCAAAGTGAAACATTTTCACAAATGTCAATATTCTAACTTTTTAAAACCTTTTTAAAATCTATTTAAGTGTCACACTCAGTGTCATATTCTGATAAAAATTACTTTATAAATTAGTTCTGTGGTATAATTATCTGCCAGAAATGTCCCTAGAATGTAAGTTTTGTTAACATTTTATTATTTTGTGTGATGTTAATACTTATTATGAAATATGTTTATATATTTCATACCTAAAGTTTACCCTAATATCTTACAAATAAATCTGTTGGTGCTATTACTGGGCTTATACCCCAAGGAGATACTAAAGAAAGGGAAAGGGACCTGTATGTACCAAAATGTTTGTGGCAGCCCTGTTTGTAGTGGCCAGAAACTGGAAAATGAATGGATGCCCATCAATTGGAGAATGGTTGGGTAAATTGTGGTATATGAATATTATGGAATATTATTATTCTGTAAGAAATGACCAGCAGGATGAATACAGAGAGGCTTGGAGAGACTTACATGAATTGATGCTAAGTGAAATGAGAAGAACTAAGAGATCATTATATACGTCAACAACGATACTGTATGAAAATGTAATCTGATGGAAGTGGATTTCTTTGACAAAGAGACCTAATTCAGTTTCAATTGATCAATGATGGACAGAAGCAGCTACACCCAAAGAAAGAACACTGGGAAATGAATGTAAACTGTTTGCATTTTTGTTTTTCTTCCCAGGTTATTTTTACCTTCTGAATCCAATTCTTCCTGTGCAACAAGAGAACTCTTTGGTTCTGCACACATATATTGTATCTAGGACATATTCAACATATATAGGACTGCTTGCCATCTAGGAGAGTGGGTGGAAGGAGAGAGGGGGAAAATCAGAACAGAAGTGAGTGCAAGGGATAATGTTGTAAAAAACTACCCTGGCATGGGTTCTGTCAATAAAAAGTTATTATAATAGAAATAAATCTTCTGAATCTGTGCAAGTTGTAACTAAAATCTAAGTAACAACATTCTATTACTCAATTTTTGTTTTAAATGTGCTCATTAAAATTTACCACAATATGGAAATTCAATGTTTAAATATCAAATTTCCCAATTTTTTCCCTTCCCCTCATTCAAGAGTTTAAGAGAACTTTCTAAGGAAAAAAAAAAAACTGAACAAAATTAATTCTATCCCAGCAATATACAAAATACCAAAGATACCACTGGCACTCAAACTCAAGATATAAAAAAAAAAAAAACTTAATAATTTTTCCTAACAATTTCTTCTACTTCACTATGTTTGTCAATGCCAAAACTATAACATCTTCTCTCATTTAAAACCATGGGTTTCTCTGACTCTTCTTCTTTCCTTCATTTTTACAGCCTGTTAGAATAGTCCACTATCACCTCCACATCATTTCCCATGTGTTCCCTATCACTATTCCTACTATAGTAGCATTATCCTACTTCTCATGGAATATAATATTACATTTCATCATCCTTACCTGGACTATTGTGACAGTCTCCTGAGGTCTTCCCATTTCCTTGTCTTCTATCCTCTTATCCACTCTTCCTACCCTGCCTAATATTCCTTAAATGCAGACCCCATTCATATTATTTTCTTAGCTCAAAAATCTTCAAAAGTTCTCTACTACCCACAAAATACATTTCCAATTCTTTAACCTGGTTTTTTGGACATTATACAATATCATCTTGCCTTATGAGGGTTATTCTAACCTTCTAAATTTCCAAAAGCATTTTGCAATCTTTGATTCAGGAAAGGCAATTTATGGATGATGTATCTTATTTTACTGCCTTCCATTCATTCTATTTTATAAATTGAACACAAGGTGTACTTTTCTACCTCTACAATTTAGTTCAATTTTTGAAAAGGAATTCTTGAAAAGAAATCCCTTCCACTTCTCAACTGTCTAATTCCTACCCATTCTTTAAAATTAAACTTACATACCATTCTTCTTGAAGACTTCCCTGATCCTTCTCCCATCTCATCATTAAAAGAATTCCACCTTAGACTTAACATAGTTTTGTAACTCTTTAACTTTATCACATGATTTATCATAGTTTTTTCTGTTTTGATACAGTCTCTTTATTAGACCAAAAGTGCCATTAGCAGAAGGGCTCTTCTTTAGTAAATTTTTCATCTCCCATAGTGCCCCAAAACATTAGCTCTTTAAGAAATCTATCCCGAATTATGCCCACTTGATATACTCTTCAATTCAGCAATATCACTCTTAGCTCTACATCCCAAAGACATGAAAGTAAATGGGAAAGTATATAAACAAAAATATTTATAGCAGCTCTTTTTTTTTTTGTCATGGCAAAAAAAACTGAAAATTTAGGGGATGCCCATCAACTGGGGAATGACTGAAAAAGTTGAGGTATAGGATTATAATGAAATAGTAATGTTTTCTAAGAAATGACAAAGGGGATGGATTTAGAAACATCTGGGAAGACTTATAGGAACTGATGAAAAGTGAGCAGAGCCAGAAGAACATTGTACAAAGTGAAAGCAGAATTGTAACAAGGAACAACTGTGAAAGACTTTGCTACTCTGATCAATACAATAATCCTTAACATTTCTAAGGATTCAATGAAAAATGTTCTCCATCTCCAGAAAGAGAACTGTTAAACCATAAGGGTTGATTGAAGCACTTTTTTTCCACTTTATTTTTCTTGCAACATGGCTAATACAGAAATATGTTTTGTGTTACTTCACAAATATAATGGGGTATCATTGTTTGCTTTCTCAATGAGTGGAAGAGGGGAGAAGAGAGAATTTGGAAAACACTAAAAAATAAGTTCAAAAAAAGAATAAAAAAGAAATCTATCATAAAATATTTAATCCTATTATCTATATTCCACCCCCTCCTTCTGCTTCCTCCCTTTCATTCTCTCACTAGAATTCCACTATCACTTCTATTCCTGGTATACAGTGAATTTTAATAACTAAGTTAGTAGTTCCAGGGATGGAGCAGGGCCTGCTATCACAGGACATGTTAAGCAATGAGATATATTAAATAAGTCCCAAATTCAAAGAGTTGTAAGAAGATAGCATTTTGTCTAAGTTTGATAGGTATAAATTGGGCTATTGAAAATCTTTCTAGGGATTATTCTATTACCAGCTAGATCAAATTTTTAAAATGATACTTTATCAAGGCTATTTTTTCATTCTATGTAAACCAATGCACAGCTGTGTTGTTGGATCTGCAGACAGAATGTAACATTAGCGGTGTGAAATTCCAACCTTCCATTTTTAAAGGGTGTTAACTTTCAAGCCTACTTCCAAAACTGTGACCCCTGTCATGTACAAACTTCTTACAGAATGCAAAAAAAATTCAAATTGGAACTTCTTCTGATCAGTTTGTGTATTATTCTGACATAGAAAAAGAGAATTACATACAACAACCACTTTAACCAAGTCAGTTAACACTACAAAATCCTTAATCACCTAATGCCATCTTTCTGCATACCAACAACCACTTCTAACTCACAAAGTTGTCCCTCAACATCAACTCCCTCATCTGTAAGGTGCCTCCCACCTCCAAACCAATGAGTTACCAAATACAGACCCATTATTTCATTCATTTAAGAAATTCTTGATAAAGAAACTCATCTTTTATATAGGCAGCTGTTTTCCAAGTTATAGTATGAGTTGAACTGAGGGATTAACTGACTTGCCCAGAGTCAGAGTCAATATGTGTCAGGCAGGTGCCTTGAATATGATTTTCTCCCTCTCAGACCAGCCCTCTATCCATTATACCAATAGTAAATTGTAATATTACCTCCCATAATCTAAGTATCTTTGATAGAATCATGTCCATAAATAACTTATATTGATCTTTATTGTACTAAAAAGTCCTTGATCTTTGTCAAGTAAATTGCTATTAGATGAATATTCCTCTTCTGTCTTTTTTTCCTTCTTCAGCTTACACTGCCAACTCCACCATAACACAGAATTTGTGAAGTTGATTTTTAAGCCTAAATGCAAAATTTTACAATTGGCCCTAAAGAATTATATAAATTAGTATCAAATCCATTCCTCAATCTTGTAGAGAGTATCTTGAATTTCTGATCTGTTACCAATCATATTAGCTACTTCTTTCAATTCTGGGCCATCTGAAAATTCTAAATTCTCTAAGATCCATACTGAGGATCATAGTGGAAGGTAACCCAGAATTCATTTAGTCCAACCCCCCATTTTAAAGTTGAGATCATTCTAGTCCCTATTGTACTGATCATTATTTGGTTAATTGAAGCCATTATTTGAAGTCAGTTCCTCTAACTAAATCCATCCTACTAATGTCTTCAGTCTTGTCAACGATAAAGAAAAATTCTCATAAAATATGAATTTCAGTTTATACTTAGAAACTTAACAGAATTTTTAAAAATAAAATAAATACCTTTCTATATTCCTTCATTGCTCTATCTTAGGATATTTGGGAATGAAAGTAAATGAATGAAGTCACTGAGACTGAATTCTAACTCTAGCTAAATCCAACCAATCTTTGTGTCTCTATTTACCTATTTAACTTCGAAGGAAGCTGCAAGAAAAATTAATAAAAAGAAGTGAATTTAATAAGAAAAAATGTAAAAGAAATCACTTATTATGAATAAAGTGAATATAATTTTAAAATCTGATGGATTACGATATGCTCAGAATATGGGACTGCCTAGTTAATTCCATTTTCTAATTAGGTAGAAAATTCTACATTTGCTCCTTGCCTTTTCAAAAAATTTTTCAGAAATATAGTCTACTCTGCTGATTTAGAAAACACAGAACACTGAACAAAGGGAAGGGACTTAAAAGATAATTTAGTCCAACCCACTCATTCTACAAATGATAAAATTTAATACAGATCTAGTACGACTTACTCATTTAACTCATGACAAAACAGAACTGCAGAAAAATAAAGTGACTAATCTAGGTTCATAACTAGAGGCAAAGCTGGGACAAAAAAGTCTCCCAACTCCCAAATTCAGTACTTTTCCTATTATATCACACTGCCTTAATATTTCAAATTTCAAATTTAAAAATTTTTAATTTCAAAATCTCTAATCTTTAATAAGATAAAGATCTTTAATAACCACTAAAATGAATCTCACTATAAAGATATCATGGACACAAAAAAAGTATCAATCAAAAAAAGTAACAATCAGACTTATGGAGATTAAAAGAAATGCCCCTAGGCAAATTATATGAGTATTTTTATAAAAAGTGAATCTCCAATATAAGCTTGTACTGAAACCTGACTCTTCTGAAAGCGGCATGTCCCCCAAAAGCAAACTTCTAAAGAAGAATTCTGGATAATTGATTTTTTTAATCATAAATAATCATGAATAATTTAATCATATATTATAGGACAAGAACAAAAATGACAATGACCACATGAAATAAAAAGCAAAACAAAAGAGTAAATAGACATGCCTGTACTCCTTCAACAAATTTCTAGATTTGCACAATCTAGAACTGCTTTTTTGCTTCTTGCTACTAGTGGTAGAAATTGGCTAACTACTTGTTGATAGAGTACATTTCTATTATGGCCCATGAAGAAAATCAAAATGGAGGTCATATAAGTATATCAGAATCTTCTAGTGAATTTCATAACCTCAAATAGATCTTTAAGGAGTTAGAAGAGATATTACCCCATTCACCATATATTATATCTCCACAGTTTACCTGAAAGTGGGAAGCACAAAGGAATTGGAAATTGAGTGGACGCCAATCAACTGGGGAATGGCTGAATAAGTTGTGGTATATGAAGGTAATATGTTACTGTTCTATTAGAAATGATGAGCAAGCTAATTTAAATAAAAACCTGGAAAGACTTGCACGAACTGATGCTGAGTGAAGTGAAGAGAACCAAGAGAACACTGTATATAGTGACAGCAAGATTGTATGATGAGTAACTATGATAGACTTAGTTCTTCTCAGCAAATATAGTGATCCAAGACAATTCCAATAGACTTTGGATGGAAAATGCCATCTACATCTAGAGAGAACTGTGGAGACCAAATGAGGATTGAAGCATGCTATTTTTACCTTTTTTTGTTTGCTTTTTTTTTTCTTGTTTTTTTTTTCCCTTTTGTTCTGATTATGCTTTTACAACATGACTAATATGGAAATATGTTCAAAATGATTGTATATGTATAACCTATATTAGAGTGCTTACTATCTTGGGGAGGTAAGAAAGGAAGGGAGAGAGGGAAAAATATGGAACTCAACATTTTACAAAAATGAATCTTGAAAACCATCTTTACATGTAATTGGAAAAATATTTTAAAAAGCTAAAATGTAACTGGAAAATAGTTAACATAAATAAATATATAATAGAACATTTTTAAAAAGCTGTGTTCATCTAATATGAATTTTTTACTGCAAGTCTACCATCATATAACTTCATCACCTCAAGCTTAGATCACATTGCCTTCAATCCAGCAACACCTCCACTATCCAATGACTGCAGACTTTGGGGAAATGAAGATTAGATATTTCTAACCAAAAAAAAGTTGAAACTCCAATATTAATCATCTATTAGGAAACATTATAGTTGTCTGATATAAAGAATATAAGCTGAAACTAAACTATTAATTCAAAACTTCTGTAGCTCCCATTATCGCTCTTCTGAGCCTCCCCTTAAAAAGACACAATATTAATATTGGAAAAAACTGAAGAGGTCATCTAGTATGAGCTATAAGAGTGGATATCTTTTCTAAACACACCCCAAAAACATTCCCATCAAATTCTATCAGTTAGCCACTTTTAGCTTTTAATTTCATATAATGTATCTTGTGAGAAAACACAAAAGTCAGAAGGGATAAAACAATTTTATCCTTTCAAATTTTATATATGGAATATATATATGGAAGCCAAGGCCCAGCAAAGGTAAAATAACTCAATTAAAATTACATAGTTGGTTAAATGTCAACTAATGAATTTAAAGTAACAATGCATTACATCTCAATAGAAAAACACAGAAAGAGAAATTTCATTTAAAATAACTACAAAGAATATAAAATACTTTGTTTATCTGCCACGACATATTTTGGAACTATGTGAATACAATTACAAAACACTTTTCACACAAATAAAGGCAGATCTGAATAACATTATAAACAGTAATTGCTTATGGGTAGGCCAAGCCAACATAATAAAAATTCCAGTTACCTAAATTAATTTACTTATTGAGTACCATAACAAATTACCAAGGAATTATTTTATAGAAAAAATAATCAAAAAAAATTCCTCCAAATGGAGGAACAAAAAGTCAACAATATTGAGGTAATCAATAAAAAAATAAGAAGAAAATTTAGTAGTACTAGATTTCAAACTATATTACAAAGTGGTAATCATCAAAGTAATCTGGTACCAGATAAGAAATAGAGTATAGATCAGCGAGTTATCAATACACAGTAGTAAATAATCATAGTAATCTTGTGCTTGACAAATCCAAAGATCCAAGCATTTTAGGCAAGAAATCACTTTTTAATAAGTGCTAAGAAAACTAGAAAGCAATCTGGCAAAAACTACGCATAGACCAACATTTCA
This sequence comes from Sarcophilus harrisii, assembly GCF_902635505.1. NCBI lineage: Eukaryota > Metazoa > Chordata > Mammalia > Dasyuromorphia > Dasyuridae > Sarcophilus > Sarcophilus harrisii. The sequence goes on from NC_045427.1 coordinate 194,429,819, forward strand.
GACTATCTGAACCAAGATAAACTCAAAACAAAGTACATGATTAAACATAAAGGGAGATGTCATAAACAAGTTAATGGAGCATGGAGTCAATTACCTATCAGATCTATAGATAAGAATTTATAACCAAACAGAAAATAAAGAATATCATGAGGAGTAAAATGGATAATTTTGATTACATGAAATTTAAGTTTTTGCACAAACAAAATCAATGCAGCCAAAAAGAAAGTAAGAAATTTTTTTAGTAAATTTCTTTGATAAAGGTCTCATTTCTCAAATATATAGGGAACAGACAAATTTGCAAAAATGAGGGCCATTCCCATTGATAAATGGGAAAAGAAGATTTTCAGAAGAAGAAATATGGACTCAAGACAATTCCAAAGGACTTATGTAAGAATATGCTATCCACCTGTAGAGAGAACAGATAAACTTTAGTGTAGACTGATCCTCAGAAACTCAGAAATTTATAATAGATGCAGTTTATAACAAAAAAAAAAAAAAAAGCAATTAAGAAGTGTAGCTTAATTTTTATTTATTTTTTTTTTTTTGCTGGAGCAGTTGGGGTTAAGTGACTTGCTCAAGATCACACAGCTAGGATGTGTTTAGTGTTTGAGACCAGATTTGAACTCAAGTCCTCCTGACTTCAAGGCTGATGCTCTATCCACTGCACCACCTAGCTGCCCCCAGTAGCTTAATTTTTCAAAAAAATAAAAGTGAGAATAGGTTAAAAAAAAATATTACAGAAGGGAGTGGAATTAACATAAAGTAAAAAATTTAAGGAGTTCCTTTCTTTCCATTTAAGTATCATCTTCCTTTGTCAAACTGTACCTGCTCAAATACACAAAAACAAGAGGTTAGCCTGGTCTCCCAGAAAAAAAATATTGACCCCATCCTCTAACCTGATCCAATTTTCAATCGCTTTTTTGTCATACATGCCATACTAAATACAAGACTACACACTATCAATTGTGATACTTCTAAAATATCAATGATATCTAAAAGAAATGGCTGAAAAACAAAAGCATGAAAAAATGATCCCTCAGAAATTCTTCAAATATGTAAGAATAGAAAAATTTACAAGCAATTTACCAACCTCTAAAAATTTGGTGGTTAAAAACACTCTGAAAAATAGGCTGATCTAGGAATGTAAATTCTCTTACATTCATCTCATTTTTATATTCATTTTATCCTTTTATTTCCTTTAAAATACTTATATTATTGCTCAAAGATATACTTCCATCTTTGAACAATCCCTGCCTATACGTTCTTTAAATTCACTAGACAGGGTATTTGCACAGTTTATTTCACCAATTTATTCTTACCAAGTAGATATCAATGACTACTCACTACAGATAATTTTGGAAATAAATTCACAGTACAAGGTCTGGAGAAAGCAATAAGGATATTGAAAGCAGAGAAAGTGCCTGGACTTTCATACAGGGAACTCCCAAATATACAAAGTGCCTCCCCCACGGCAGGTCAGCACCTTCTCAGTAATTTACAGTATTACAGAGCTATCTAGAACACTTAAAGTGACTGACCCAGGATCATACAGCCAAGACATCTAAGAGGTGAGGTTCTAGGGCCAAGACTCTATCCACTACTTTACATTCCCAACTGTATTTTCTACTTGGTAAGAATAAATTGGTGAAATAAACTGTGCAAATACCCTGTCTAGTGAATTTAAAGAACGTATAGGCAGGGATTGTTCAAAGATGGAATTATATCACTAACACAAAGGAATTATATCACTAAAACAAATTATCATATTGATAAAATTTATATATCAATCCAGGCAAGACTTGTCAACTTCATCATTTTCATTCTTAAATCAAACATCTACTTTCAACTCTTGTGCTTTTTAAACCTACAATCTGTAACCTTCCTTATTTTCTTTTATTACTTAATCTAATTCATTCTATATTTTTCATTAATGCCATGAAATCATTTTTTTCCCCTGAAGCGCTTTTGTTTTTTGTATTCAATATATTTGCTTCAATGTAGTTTATAATGTCTTAAGTTTGCATAGTAAAATTAATTGACACAAAATTAACACATGCTAACAGGTAATATTTTAACACCTTTCATTTCCCAGTTTATCCTATCCTGATTCACACCAATCTGGTTAAAACCAACTCACAGTTTTCACTGTGATAAAAAATTCTTTTTTTCCTTGTAAAGGCTCTTAAAAATTCTTTTTTTTCCTTCTTAAAGGCTCCTTTTTCAAGTAAACATATATACTTAAATATGTATTCATGTGACCTTCAAATAATGATAAATTTTATTTTCCAATGTTAAAATTAACATTTTACAAGACTGAAAGGTCAATTATTTTAAAAGTTGCTTCATTTTTTTTAAAAACCCTAAGCTAATGTTTAGGTTAAGTTAGGTTACTGTTCAAAGAAACACTTATTCATACTAATATAAAAAAAAAGAAGACCTTATGAAATGACTACCCTATGTTCTTCCTCTATAGTTAATTGAAAAAATTAAATTCTCTGATAATCCAAATTCATGATTAATAAATCTAGAATAAAGACAAACGATTCTCAACTATCAAGGCAAAAGTTTTAGGAAAAAGGCAAATCTTACAGGGTTTAAAGATCACCTACAAATGGTCAAGAATTTTTTTAAAAGCCTATTTTCCCCCCTTGTTCAAAAAAGTCCATTAAGATAACTAATAGAATAAAAGTTTAAAAGTCACATACAAATATTAAATTAGGTAAAGGAAAAGAATATTTTCTCAATCACTGGCATAACAACAGGTGAACAAAGAGGTTGTCTGTAGTTGTGATCAAGAAAATAAGAATTAATAACCAGCTACTCTCCAGATATGATAGAAATTCTTGATACATGATACACACATCATCTTTGTGGATATAAGTAGCAACTTAGTAAAGTCAAGAATCTGAGACACTGAAGTCATAACCCACCATTTGGAAACATGGAACATAATTTAGAAACTAGATTGCATTCTGATTTGTTCTTTACCTATAAATTCATTTTTTCTTTTAACTACCCAGGGTCAAGAGCAGTGAACAACATCTTCCTGCAACACAAGATTAATATTCGGAAACACATTTCAATATATAAGAATGCTAAACGTTACTGATGTTCTACACAAATTATTGTATTTTGGGGGACCTCACTTTAAATTTTTTTACTAATTAAAAAATGTATGGCGTAATCTAAGCATTTAATTCTATTATTTTAAATTAAAATAATTTATTTGAAGTTCAGGTAAAACTTTAAAACCAGCAAATGCTGAACTTCAAATAAAACTTTTTAAACTTAATAAAAAACCATAAGATTTCAAAAAAGCTTTAACTTTTTGCCTAATATCTGGGCTCTGTATGTTCTCTATGTGATCAAGAGTTTCATAAAAAGCAATTTCAAATACAGGGGTCATCTCATAAACCCTTCTTACCATATGTGAAATTACTTCTGATATCAGTGAAAGCAACACATTTAAAGATCAAGGACAATTTGTGAACACCCTGTAATATTTATCTAAGAAAACCCTGTTGCTTTATCAGATCAAGAAACATTTGTAATAACATTAAAGCTAAAATTAAAAATTAATTATCTTTGCACTTGAAATCAGAATAATTCTACAATATATCTGCAATTAGCAACACCTCCAAAGTCTCTCCTCACAAATAAAACTACTCAAACTTTTTTTTTTCTGAATACAATTAGTGATGCTTTTCCTGAAACCATCTATTCCTCAATATATTTTCTCCACATAAGGTAAAATCAGGATACATGTAAATTTTTATCCATGCACGGATGCATCAAAGTACCTTTGTAGGCTCCTTCCGTTTCTACTGAAAAATTAAACGCATTTTTCGGTTGGGAAATCAGATTCCCATTTTTTCTGCCTTATTTCTCCCTAACCCAGAGTGTTCCTAAAACTGATGCCTGTTAGCACATCACAGTAGGACGTGAAAATTGTATTTTTAAAAAGTGTAACAAGGCTCAGTAATATCAGGTACACCCACACCCGCGTCCCTGGGTTCCTTTATCCCTTCACTTGACAGCTTCACCCTGAAGCTCCAATGCACCCTTACAGGTGCACCCGGGCAAGGGATGCGGGTGGGAATGGGGGTGGGGGTAGCCCAGAGGCTCGCTCTGCACAGCTGGTAGAACTAGGCAGATGTGCGCGATTCCCCGCCCCAAGCCCCGATTTTGGAACCCCCACAGATCCGGGCACATCCTTGCTATGAAAGCAGCTACAGGCTAAGCATTCGGAGTGCCTGCAGAGACCCCAAAGAGGGGAAGGACGGCACATTTCCATCATCATCATTACCACCTCCACCACCACCACCACCACCCTTCTCCCCATACCCCCTACCCCAATCCATGCGCGTCTCTTATAAATAGCATTCTTGCCCATCCCCGGCCCCCGCCCGCGAGCCAAGGCGGGGTGTGTGTGTGTATGCGTGGGGGGGGGGGTCCGGATGGAGATGGGGGCTGGGGAGACTGGAGCCCAGGGACGGGCACAGAGGGGTTCGTTGTGATTGCACAATAACAGGTTTATCGCCCTCTCCCTTGCTCTGGTGGAGAAGCACACAGGACAGTGGAGGGGGGAGAAATGTTCCTCGGACCTACCCCCACCCCCAAATTCCTGTGCAAGTAACTGGGAAAGGGAGAACGAGGACTAAAATGCCACCCGATGCCCCTACTTCGTTCCCTTTACAGACACACCTCGAACCGGGAGGGCTGGGCGGGGCGGGGGCGGGGCAAGGAGGAGGGTCGTAGGGAGCGCGACCCCCCACAGGGGATACCTGGTCTATGGGCAGCTGCACCGCGTTGCTGAGGGGCTGCAGCAGGGTGGAGCCGGTGGTGCTGGTGGTAGTAGCCATGGCCGAAGCCTCCTCTCCCCAGCCCGCCCGCCCTCCTGTCTACCCCTCGCTCGCTCCCTAGGTGAGCCCGCTCCCAAGGCGGAGAAAGCCTCACTGGCGGAGGAAGAATAGGAGGAGGAGGAGGACGATGGGAACGAAGCTGCCGGCCGCCGCTGCTACCGCCGCCGCTGCTGCCGCTGCCGCCTCTCTGGCCCCTTTCGCAGCTCGCGGGAGGAGGGGGGGAAAGAAGAGGAGGAGGGGGCGGTGACCAGGCACGTCCCTCCTCTCGGGACCGCCGCTGCCGCTGCTCCCGGACTCCGCCCCGCCTCAGACCCCACCTCCCCAGTCATCCACACAGCCTCCGGTCCGACCCGACCCGGTCAGACCGGGCTCAGGCTGCCCGGCTGCTCCGGCCCTCCTCCCCTTCAGACACCCCCGAAGAAAAAACCTCCCAAGTCTGCCAACGCCCCTTCCCCAGCTGCTACACTCACGCGCCGGACAGCCCCGCTGCCCAATCCCAGCGCAACGTGCAGACCCCCTCAGCCAATCAGAGGGCGCTAACCAATAAGGGGGGGGAAGCGTCTGGGTGTGGGGATGCATTCACTCCCTCTCCCCTCCACACACCCCCCACACACGTCGCGCTCTCTTTACCCGAGCGAAAGCTGGAGCGTGAAGGGGGTGGTGGACTCTGGGATGTGAAAGATGTCCTTGGGCCCTCTTGCCCAACAATCCCCCCAAAACAATAAATAAAGTCATTCTCCTAGTCTGGTCCCCAACACTCCCCCTCTTTGCTGGGAGGGGCTACGGATAACAAAGGGTAATGGGGTGGCAGGCACACACAAAGGGAGATGTGAGAGAAGCTAGAATCCCGAGCGTTCCTGTCGACTCTAAATCCTATATGCCGGAGGTCTAGGGGCTCGGGTAAGTAGGAAGCCGGAGAAGAGTGGACGCTTCTCCCGACCTTCAACATCAAACTCTCCTCCTCTGCTGGAGGTGTCAAGAACCTGGAGTCAAAAACCAACTCCTGTTGCTTCTTGATGTTTCGTTCACCATCACCCCACCCCCTTATCTGGTGGTTCATATGTTGAGAGAGATGGGATCTTAGAACTCACCTACACTTTGTGTGCTCGAGGAAGCGGCCCTTCGTAGATTAAACCTTAATTTTTATGGAGCCAACAATTGAATTAAATGCCCAATACTGAGAAAGAATTGTCCTCCCTAATCTGTCCACCATCACCCGCTCCAAACTGTATCATTGCAAGTCTCTTGTTGAACTCTGTGTTAAAAGGTTTCAACGTGGGTAAGCTATTCATTTTTGTTTACGAACTATTTACATGGGGGAAAAGATGTTAAGACAAATTGTCCTGGACTTTAAGAATACTAAAGGCATAAAAGTTACATTTGCAGGATTTTGATTTGAAGGAGAAGATAATACTTAGAACAGATTTAAAAGTCAACAAATATAGACTTAAAATTAGAATTTAAACCATAACCCTATATATTATATCTACAGTCATAACACAAGATCTAAACTCCCACTGTGTCAATCATGTTTTGATTCTTCTGAGCCAGAACAAAATACAGCCATTTAAGACACTCCAATCACTGGTTACTTATAAAGTAAGACTATTGAAAATATTAAAAATTATCACTGAGTATTGGTATCAAGTGAAGTATTTTTTAAAAGCATTCTTTTAATGTTGAAGTCCTCCAAATACACCTATTCACGGATGACATTGTACTCACTGCCTCCGAGTCTGGAACACTATCAAGTCTCCAAGTAAAATGTTTTGTAATGTAAGTTTTTCCTGGTCATAGACACTGGAGGAAAAAATAGATTAATATGCCCAAACTATGGCATGCAACCGGATACCTATATTATGGATTAACTTGATAAGCTGCCCCCATCTAGACACAATAGATATTTTCTTATATATGAAGAGAGGCAGAGATAGAGATAGAGATAGAGAAAGAGACAGGACAGTGGTGTGTGGGTGGATGGGTGGGTGTGGGTGGGTGTTATTTGTGTAAAACAGAGACAGAGACTTCTAAAAGAGATTTATAGGTTTATACCTGTATCTTATCCACTTGTATTAGCTTGGCAAGTGGACAATGAGTTGATTCAAGACTTGCAGAAGAGTAGATCAAGATAGATGTAGTTGAAAAACAGTACAATCCTTTCAATGATCTCCAAATGGTTGACTTCTGCAAAAGGCCATTGAATTGTGATGAATAATCTTCAGAAACACTGATGATTAGAACAGTCCAAAAATAAAATAGGCTTGCATGGGGAGTGATGGGTTCCTTCTAACTTAATCTCTTCAAGTGAAGATCAAATGATTTTTTTTTTTTGAGAGAGGATTTTCAGTCAGATATTGGTTCCATGGCGAAATTCAAACTCTGATATGTTAAAACTATAACAGTCTCCTCCTAGTGATGTTACATATCTATATATTATGGAACGTCACAGTCTCTGAAGACTCAAAATTACCCAAAAGTAATGGAAAGATGCATAATGGGCATGAATAAATTACCACATATTACCATCAATAGCGTACATTCAAAGAGTAGAATTAAAGTTATTTTCAAAAATATATAATGAGAAAGAATTATGGGCTGGTGGTGTAGTAAAAGTAGGAGGCAACAGAATGATAATACTAGTGATCCTCTTTGTTTCACTCATGTAGGAAAACTTCCAGTGAGAAAACTGCTTCTATCAATATAGGGATAACATGGCTTATCCATAGCTGTAAGTCACATAGCCATACTCCTTCCTGACTCTGAAAATATCTTTCTATCTGCATACTGCCTTTCCCTGCAAATTATTATTATTTTTTAATGAGAAGAAGGCCTCCAGTGCATCAAGGCATTTTAAGCAGAGAATCTTTGGGGAAAGTTTTATGAGAAGGGCACAAATTTTTAAAAGTGTGGAGTGGTTTGAATTTTAATAAAAAAGTTAAAATACAATTTTAAGTAAATCTTTGAATAAAATTTAAAAATTAAATAGAAGGCATGAAGTGATCCTATTGCAAGAAAGGAATTTGCTTGAGTATCAAAATAAGTTATATATAGCTATTGATCATTGCTGAAAGTTTTAAATGATGTGATATAACTTTAATCCATGCTTTAGGCTTAGGTTGTTGTCTTTGACTCTATTCTAAAGAGATAGTAAAGGGATATTTAAAAAGTTCCTCTTAGGCTATATTCTAATGAAAGTGGTGAATAGAATGGTGTAACACTGGCAGAACCTATCATTAATGAAATTCTCATGTTTAAAAAGATTGCCTAAGAATGAGATTGAGATTGGTCCTGAGATTTCAGTGGTAAAGGAACTCCCAAGTGAGAAAATTCCCTCATATAGGATAGTAATTCTTGGTAACTTTTATAGTCTTAGAAAGTTGTTTAGAGTTTTAGAGAGTTAGTTAAATGTCTGTCTCAAGAATCCATAGCCAGTATGTACCAAGGTCTTTCCTCACTCAGAAGTCAGCTCTATTTCTTATTCTCAATGTCTACAAATGTCATGATATGATGAAGGCCTTTGATACTGTCAATCATGAGGGAGGGCTTATAGAAAATTATGGCAAATTTTGGTTCTCCAAAATTCAACAGTAACATATATCACTTTCATGACAGCACTCTTGCCCCAGTTCTGGATAATGAACTATGCTCTCCTGCTTTCCCAACCATCAATGGAGTGAAACATATGCTCCCATATTTTTAGTATGGTGCTTTCAGCAGTGTTGTCAGACAGCTTCAACAAGATATAAATGGCATCAAGATCAGATATTGCAGTAAGGGTATATTAATTAATTTGAAAAGGCTACAAACTAAGACTAAAATAGAGGGAGAATTGGTATATCATTTTTTGGTTCACGGATGATTGTGCATCCCTGCAGCCTCTGAGACTGAGATGCTACAAAGTATGGATAGATTCCCTGCTGCTTATGCTAATTTTGGTGAACAGTTAACTCCAAGAAAAACACTGGCTCTTCACCAGCTAGTACCACATCTATACATGGAACCATCAGTTACAGCAAATGAAGAAATAGTGAATGCGGTGGATAAGTTCACTTACCTTGGTAGGGATGTACACAAAAATGATTGCCAGAGCTAGCTCAGTGTTTGGGAGGCTCCAAAGGAAAATAAGGGAGAGACAAGGATATTACACTGACTACCAAAATGAAGGTCTGGAGAACTGTTGTGCTGACCTCTTTGTTATATGCCTGTGAAACCTTGACAACATACCAGCACGGAGCCAGTAAACTGAATGACTTCCATTTGAATTGTCTTAGGAAGATTCTGACAATCATCCAACAAGATAAGGTGCTGGGTACTGAAGTCTCCTCTCCAATTAAACTGCCAAGCATTCAAATTCTTCTGCAGGTAGTGCAATTCTAATGAGTTAGCTACTTTGTTCAAATGGCAAATACATGTTTGCCTAAAATCCTATCTTTTGGAGAACCTACACAAGGCCAAGACTCACAAAGAGGTCAGAAGAAGTGAGACAAAGCCATTCTCAAGGTCTCTCTGAAGGACTTTGGAATTGATTGTGACACATAGGAGACACTGGAACAGGACCAATCAGCATGCACTGTACTCTAGAAGAAAGTAGACTTGAAGTAGCTCAAAAGAAACACATGTACAAATTGGGAGACATCTCCTTTCTAAATGTTCATGTGGACCGTTTGTACTTCGACTGTGGTAGAGCATTCTGAGCTCATATTAGTCTGATTAGCCATAATCAGACACACCATAATGATGCCATTTTGATCCACTTCAAGCACAAAGTACAATAACCACCACTAACGTCAGATCATAAAATGTGACATTTATTATGTATGAAGCGATAGATATATACATATGATTTAGTGAAAAGAGTACTAACTTGGAAGTCACAGACCTGGATTCTAATTCTGGCTCTACCACAAATCTTGAGTAAATCACTTAATCTCTATGTCTCATTGTCCTCATCTAAAACAGGTCCCTAATAAGATTGTTTTAGTTGTAAGGATAAAATTAGGTGTTAAAAGTCTTTGAAAAGGAAAAATATATGAAAACATTAAAGATGAATAATATACTGATATTAATTCCTATTAATTGCAAATATAACATTCCAGTCTTAGTCTATTAACCATATTAATGTAAAACCATTGTCCTAGATTGAGTTTTGTGGGCAATGATCAGCAATTGGCATAATTGGGAATTTTGTCCAAGTTCCAAAGCAGGGGAAGAAGAAAAAGGAGAGTGAGAAATATTTATTGGCCACTCATGTGAGTGATTGAAGTTGAAAGATCATAAGGAAAGTTGAAAAACTAAGAAATCAGGGATTTTGTAGACAGCTGGGCTTGAGGTGGCAAGTACTGAATTTAGTAGGGAAGGAAGAAAGTGATAGACCTGTCCATAGACAACAGCAACAAGGAGCTGGATTGTAAGGGAATGAATTTTAAAGTAGAAGAGGTAGTTCCTGAGTAGAGGATGTTAGAGAGAGAGACAGTGAAAGAGAGTAGGGAATAAGGAGTATGTCAACTCCTCTGGTCCCATATTTCAGTGTGAGAAAAGAAATAGCCAGATATAGGGAGATGCCAGCAGAAACTATAGTTTCAGTGAATATTATAAGACAAAGGAATGTGAAAGAAAGAGATATAGGATGAAAGCAGTTGTTAATGCTGTTTTAAATAATAAAGGAGGGTTCCAGAGGGAGACTCGAAAAGGTAGAACAGAAATTGTAGAGAAAAAAATCTGGTTAAGAGTGAGTTTATTATTGGGAAGAATTACATATGCCTTCTTCACTTCCAAGCCCCTGTTGATCCCTGACATCTTACCTGGTGAAGAACACCAGGTCAGAGGAGCATATCAGAAACAATGTATCTTTGTCCCGTGGGAAGATGGATCTCAGGACGGGAACTTAACAGTCTTGAAACTACTTGGGATGACAGGCTCTGGGCTCTGGTAGAACAGAAATTGTAGAGAAAAAATCTGGTTAAGAGTGAGTTTATTATTGGGAAGAATTACATATGCCTTCTTCACTTTCAAGCCCCTGTTGATCTCTGACATCTTACCTGGTGAAGAACACCAGGTAAGAGGAACATATCAGAAACAATGTATCTTTGTCCCGGGAGAAGATGGATCTCAGGATGGGAACTTACCAGTCTTGAAACTCCATGGGATGACAGGCTCTGGGCTCACAAAGAGAGCTGGAATGTAAAGGGAAGGAAGCACACATCTGCATGTTGGTGCCTTAGGCAAAGCCCCAACTTCCCCTGTTAATTCTGGCTATGGAAATTAGCACATTAAAAGACTTCAACCTACAAGTGTTACTTTAATATGCTGACTCATAAGATGGCTATGGTAATTGATATCTGCTAAAATCCTTCTTTTTTTGCCAACTTACCCTTACTTACATTTCTTCTCAGTAGTTCATTTAGTCTTTTCTACCTGAATTAATTTCACAAAAAATAGCAAATTGGAGCACATATTTTATTTATTCTATATCTTTATGCTGCAGTATTTTGATTATGATGGACAATAAATGAATGAAAACCATTCAATGAAGAGTAAATACCTTTTCTCAGGGAACTTATTTCAGCAGGTTGGATGGTGTCTCCAGAGTTACAGCTATCACTTAAATTCTTTTAAAGAATCCTAAGAGTAACTCTATTATAGATCTGATGGGGGTAAGAGGAGGGAGTAGATATACTCCTAAAGTGTATCTCTTGAGTCCCCACTGCAATGTCATTCTTACAAATCAATCAGTCACAATAATACTATTACCTCTTAAATATGAAACAATGATAAGACAAAATCAGGAATGATCACAGGAATAAATATGATCTTTACTCAATAAAAGATAATATAACAGTTTGCCAATAAATCTATGTCACTTTCCTACAAATGTACATATTGTCTATAGAGAAAAGCAGGTAAATACTTCCAAAAATCTCCTAGGGAGCCATGTGAGTAAAAACACTCAATCATCTATGGCAAATTTGGATGGCAGGTCTTGATATCTTTGATCTCTTTAGAGAAGAGTCTAGAACACATGTCCACATGAAGTGGGCAAAACCACTTCACTACTATCTGCTCCCCTTCTGGTCCTCAAAACTTTCCTATTGGGCAAAGCCAATTTTCTGTTCATAAGTCACTTTATAAATGACAAACTTTTTGACAAATATTCTCCCTTGGCAAGATGCTGAGAATCTGATAGGCTTTTTCAGTGATAAACAACTCTCTTAATCCAGAGAACATCTAAGGTCCACAGATCTGCTCTGGGGCTCTGAGGTGTTTCTTTCTCTCTAGCAGTAAATAGTGATAGGATTCATAGAACCTTTCTCTAGCTATTTAAAGAACAGGAAATATTATTTTCTTTAGCTGTTTCCCCACAAAGAATTTCCCCCTGACCTCTTATGTCTCTCTCTCAAACCAGAGAGGACAGTAGAGAGCAACACAAGCAAATCCCCTTTCCCCCTCAGATGTTTTCCCTCTCTATCTACTTTAAGATCAACAGAGCCTGAATCCAACTCAAAGAAGATATTATTTTCTCTATTTATTTTTAGCTTCTGTCTTCATAAGACCAAATCAAATCAACCAGTAATTATGAAGTGCCTAGTATATGCCAGGTAATATGCTAAGCTCTGAGGATACAAAGAAAGTTAAAAACAGTTCCTGATCTCAAGAATCTCATAATCTAATGAGGTGACAACAGAGAAACAACTCTATACAAACAAATTATATGTAGGATAAATGGAAAATAATTAACAGAGGGAAGACATCATTAAAGGGACTGGGAAATGATTCTTGCACAAAGTGGAATTATGAAAAATTCAAGGAAAATTATCTCTGGGAAAACAAGGAGATAAAAAGAAAGCATTCTAGGTATGGGAAACAGCCATTTAAAAATGCACAAAATCAGAGGATATAGCTTAAAAAAGAGAAAGGTATCTTTGGACCATAGAGTACATGAAAGGAAGGAAGTTGAAAGGGACTGGAAAGGTGAAAGGCACCGGGTTATGAAGGATTTTAAAAGCCAAACACGGTATTTTATATTTTATACTGGGGATAATAAGAAGCCACTGAAGTTTATTAAATAGGAAGAATTGCTTAGTCAGATCTACTCTTTAAAATCACTTTGATAGCTGAGTAGAACGGGGAGAGAGTTATGGCAAGGAGAACAATCAAAAGACTTTCAGTAGTCCAGCATGAGGAAATGATGGTCAGCCTTGGAGTAGTGAAAGTATTGGAGGAGAAAAGCAAGAATATATGAGAGATGTTGCAAAGGTTAAATTGGATATACAGAGGTGAGAATGAGGAGCTAAGTGACTAGATTGTAAGCCTAGGTAACTATGAGGATTATTTGCCCTCAACAGTGACAAGAAAGTTAGGAAGAAAGGAAAATTTGAAAGATAATGAATTCAGTTTTTGATATTATGCGTTTAAAATGTATGCAGAAAATCTAATTCTCAAGGTCCATAGAAAGATTTATGAATCTGAAAGTCAGGAGAGAGGTTAAGGCTGAAGAAATAGATCTAAGAATCATCACCATAGAGATGATAATTGAATCTATGGGAGCTAATAATAATGCCAAACTATGTAATGTGGCAGAAAAAGAAAAGAGACTCAGTGAATACATATGGTTAATAGGGCTTACTTAGATGAATATCCAGTTAAGAAGACCAAGAAACAGTTAGTAGCAAGAAAGAAAAAAGAATCATGAAAACCTAAAGAGGAGAATATATTCAAGAAAGGAAGGTGATTGATAATACCAAAGTCTTCAGAGAAGTCAAGAAGGAAAAAATTTGAGAAAAGATAATTAGATATAGCAATCAGGACATAATTGGTCACTTTAGAAAGATCAGTTTCAGTTTGAATAATGAAGCTGAAAGCTGGTCTATAGAGAGTTGAGAATAAAAGGAAAATAAGTAAAGATATTAATTGTAGATGGCTTTCTCAAGGAATTTAGCTATGAAAAGAAGGAGAGATATAGCATGTTAGCTAGCAAGGATAGATGACTTAAGCAAGAGTTTTTGGAGGAGTTAAAGTTTTTTTGGTTTATTTTTCATTATTCAGGAAAAAAAAGGAGAAGAATCAAATAGAGAAAGGACTACTGTTTAAAGTGATGATAGCTGATAATGAAGTAATTCTTACTTCTTTTTTTCTCTGATAAGGAAAGTGATCTTTGAACTGGAAAATACAATAAAAATTTCTAAAAGGGTCTTAATATGAAAGATAAATAAGAAATAGTAATAGATCATATTTACCCTTGATGTGTTTATATTATCTTATCCAGATAATCTATAACTTTAGGTAATGAAAGAACTGGAAGATGTGATTACTAAGAATAATAGCTACTTAAAATTGATCCTTGAAAGAGAATGAGAGACACATTAGGATTGAAAAGAGATAAATATTTTCCCAAGTTTCTAAAAGGAGGAAAAAATAGAATCTGCACATGATAGATCAAATGAACTTGACTTCAGCTCATGTCAATGAACATCTAGAAAATAAAATTATAAATACAAATAGTCAAATCAATTTCACTTCCTTTTTTTGACAGATTTATTTAATCAGAGGAAACCTGTAGGTATAATTTATCCAGCATTTTTGACAAAGTATTTCATGGGATTCTTGTTTATAAGGTAGAGAGATATGAGTTAGTTGATAGTACAGTTAGATGCAAAAGTCATTGAGTGGACAGATCCAAAGAGTAGCCATTAAAATTTTGAGGTCACCTCAGAAGTCTCTAGCAGACAGATATCTGTGATAGACCCTGTGATATGTAACATATTTATTAAAGACTAAATTTTTTTAAAATACCATTTAAAATGCTTAATACATTTTCAGGTGGGTGACACAATGATGTGGGCATTTTTAAGCAGTAAAAGGAAACAATTAGAGGCAATATAATAGCTGTCTTCAGTTATTTAAAGAGCTGTGATATGAGAAAAAGATTAAACTAATTTTCCTTGGTTCCAGAGAATGGAAGTAAGAGCAATGAGTGAAAGCTACATATGGGAAAATTTAAGCTTGATATTAAAAAATTCCTAAAAATTAAAATTTTCCAATAATAGAATGGATTACCCTGGGAGACAATGGATTCCCTCTAACTAATGGTCTTCAAAAAAAGATTTGTTGATCATTTGTCAGGTAAGTTACAGAGATAATTAATTTTTAAGTATATTTTTAGCTCAAATGATTTCTGAGATCCTTTTCAATACTGAAATTCTGTGAAAACTGTGATGTGGGTGTCCTTGTTTCTACTGGCATTGACTTTCATCATCCTCTTCTTTTTAAGATCCTGTTCTTTCTCTTTATAACTCTCTGGGCTGAGTATCAAGTCCCAAGAAACTAGATACTGGATATGAGAACTGACTTTAACCTACAAAGGCTTTAGTTACCATGTCTCTACTTTGTTTTTTGCCTGAGGACATCAGAAATGAGAAAGAAGTAGCCATTTAGAAGACCCATGTTCAGTTATTTTGTTCATTTTAATTCAGATTTTAAAAAATTATTTTCTCTTTAGAAAGCAGATACTGATTGTTTTGTTTAAAAGTTTTAAAATAAACATTTTTAAATTATCCATTTGACTATCATCAACAAACATGAACTTTCCATATAAAAAGAATAATTGCATTCAAAATTGTGAATCTATTATGTATAGCTCAATTATTTTTTAAAAGTATACATCAACTTTAATATAATTGTATTGACACTACCAAATCATCTGTGGTCCTTTATGATCTTCTTTTTCCTCTCTTTTGCGCATTTTTGTACTAGTTTCATTGACACTCTTTTTTTCTTTTTAAAAAATCATTATCATTACCCTCCTCCTCTATTTCCTTCTACCTTGACCCCAACCCAGTAGCATCCGAATATATACAAATAAAATAAATTTATGTTGCATTAATAGATAATGTTTGAAATCATATATCTCATTCTGTTCCTACAATCCATCATCTCTTTATTAATTTTCTGGAATTGCAATTGATCACTAGACCAATTACCAGAATTCTTATATCTTTCAAAATTATTTTCCTTTACAATAATGTAGTCAGTATATAAATTGTTTTCTAGATTCTTCTCATATCACTGCAATAGTTCATACAAGTCTTTCCAGTGAAACAGGTACATGGGGTGGCTACCTGCACATTATCACCTCACACCTCTCACACAGGGTGTGTGCACATCTCTCCTCCAACATGTTATTACATTGTTAAGTCTAGATTTCCAGAGAAGGACTACCATCATAAGTTGCATTCAGATTCTCTCAGGCTCCTAAAGGTAATTCTATTGAGACAGAATTCATTTTCTCTACTCAACACCCTAGTACTTGAGCTCATTCTGGTGTACTTCCTTTTTTACAAAACCAGTTACTCAGAATAATGATGCCTTTAAATCTTAAACATAACTATTTATTTAACAATAAGACGAAAGAAATAATAATAACATTACACATACTCATATAGAAGAAATATAGACATAATAAATACATTTTACTTTACTCATAAACTTGAGGCACACACGACAATACAATTTGGCACTATTGGGGGATGGCAGATACATGCTTACAGAAACCCTAATTAACTGTTTCCTGTCTCTCTTCCCCTAGTAATGACCTGATTTCTGTTTTTAAGCCTTTCTAGCCTACAATGACAGATCAAAAAAGTAATAAAAACAATTAAACTATGTCAGATATAATAATCAATAAAAGAATTCCTAAAACAAGAGCTGAGTACATGTAAGCATCAATTTATAATCTTTAGAAAGCTTATGTATCCTTGGTGGCATTTTGGCCAGAATGCTTATTCTTTGATTAGTGATTTGGAAAAAATTAAACTTTCATTAGATGTCATCTTGTTCCTGTCTCTGTAAACAATTCTTTCTAAATTCATGAATATTCATCTTCTTTTGGTTGCTGTCCAGTTTATAATCCATCAAAGAATCATAGAGTCTTCTAGCATAGAAGCCAGGATCTTGTTTTCATTTCATAAAACAACTACTTCCTCTTTTATTAAATATAGATCCACTTTCTGGTCCCTAGTTACTTCTTCAAGAGAACACTTAAAATTTTACTCCACAGGATTGTTTGAATATAAAAAGGAGTAAATTAATTGAGGAGTAGAATCAGCTCATGTATCTTTGACATTAATCTACCTTTAATCTTCAAGCCCTTAAAGTTTCCTGTTTTGATTAGAATCTTGTTTTAATAAAGCTTATATATATATGTGTGTATACATACACACATATATATATATATATAAATTACTTATTATACATGACCCAGTTACCATATAAAGGCATTTTTTTCCTTATGTGCAAATAACAAATGCATGATTTATATATATAATAGAATATTGGTTTTGGAATTAGAAAGCTCTGCATTGAATTCCAGTCTTTCTTAATTTTTACCTGTGTGACCCTAACCAAATTACTTAACCTTTATTAAACTGTTTCCTTATCTGTAAAATGGGAGAATTGGACTAACGGCACTATGAGGTTCCTTCCTGATTTAAACATATGTCAAAACTAGAAATTTAAATTTATTTCAAACATACAAAGTTAATAAATATAAAAGTATATTCTATTCAGGAAGACCTGACTTGTAATCATGCCTAAGACGTTTAATAGCTATGTGAATTTTCTCAGTTTCTTCAAATTTAAAATAAGGAAATAATAGCACCTATTTCCCAGAGTTATTGTAAAGATCAAATAAATTAATCTGTGTAAAGTACATAAATGCTAGTTGCTATTATTATTATTGTTTTCGTTATATTACATTTATTACTAATTCATACAATCTAACCCATCAGAAGATTTCATAAGAATTAGAAACCTACTAATTTTTTAATTCCATATTGGAGATGCTTTATGCCATTATAAGACTTCAAAGTACTCTAGAAGGAGATTGGTAGACATTAATCATCTTAGATAGGCAGCTAAGATATATGAATATTCAAGACTGGTGCCAAAGAATATAAAGATTTTAGGAGACAATGTAAAACTGACCATCAAATACAGAACTATATTCTGGATAAGATTTTCATTTAGGACCATAGAAATTATCTGGTCTAACTTCTTTATTTTATAATTGAGCAAACTAAGTCAGAGAAAGGAAGTCACACAGTAAGTGATAGTGTTGGATTTCAAATCCAGAACAAACATCTCTTCCTCTCTCTCTCCCTCCCCACCAACTAATATTCCTAAATCACAAAGATAACATTATTTACCTAATTAAAACTTTCAGTGGTCTATTATTGCAAGCAAGTAAATCACAAAATGTTAAAGTTGAAAGGAACTTTAGAGATCATCTAATCCAAGGGGTTTTTAACCTGGAGTCCATGAACTTGTTTTATTAAAAATATTTTGATAAATGTATCCATTTAAAGATATTATTCTGAGGAGGATTCCATTGACTTCGCCAGAGTACCAAAGGGGTCCATGACATGAAAAAGATTAAGAACCCCTGATCTAATCCAACCTATTCATCTCACAAATGATACTTCATGTTTTAAGATAGAAAAAGTAAGGAAAAAAATTTCCTTACCACATACTTATATGACAGTAGTATGAGTTTTATTTTTTAATGAAAACATTGAAACTCAGAAAGATAATTTGACCAAGGTCACACATCTAGTAAGTAACAGACAAGGAGATGAATCCAGATTTTTTTTTTAAATAAATCCAATACCCTTTAACTATTTTGCCTTTCCAGCTCCTTAGTTTGACATTCAGGGCTCTACACAGTCTTCAATCTATCTTTTCAGTCTTATTTCTTAGAATGCCTTAACCTGTTTCAAACAAACCAGTGTACTTACATATTCACCACATACATCTCATGTTTTCCTGTTTTTGTGCCTTTATTCATGTTATTTTCCATTTCTGAAAACTCTCCTTCAACATCTCTACCAATTATAATCCAACTCATCTGTGAAGAACTTAGTAATATCATCTATATCATCTCTGTGTAGATTTTCCAAGTCTTCTCCCTTTAAAGCAGTCTCTCTATCCTTTAAATTCTCACAACTCTTGAATATTGTTAAAGTTTGTAGCTGGGACTTGTAAGGTTTCACAGAATTAGATAATCTAGTCATTGATTAAAGCTCTTAAAGCATATTTAACTGAAAGCCCCAAGTAGGATATTTGACTTAACTATGGGTATAAGTGCCTATTGGATATTTTGAATTGTGTATTCTATAGGTATCTCAAACTCAACATATTCATACTATAATTCATTATGTTTTCTCCAAACCTATTCTTCTTCTGAACTTTTTGTATTTCTGTCCAGAATATCACCATTGTTTAAGTGACCTAGACCTACCATCTGGAAATCATTGTTGACTTTTCTCTCTTATTCATTCCACATATCCAATTAGTTGCAAATCTTTTTGATTCTACCTTCACATCTCTTAAATCTGTTCTTTTCAATCTACTCATCTAGCCATCACATCAGTTCTGGTCCTAATCAGTAGCCTAGAATTACAAAATAGCTTCCTAATTAGTCCCCCTGCCTCAGATCCTCCCCTTCTCCCATTCATCCTATACATATCTGTCCAAGGGATATACCTAAAACAAAGGCCTAATCAAATCACTCTTCTACTTAATAAACTTCAGTGATTCCATATCACTTCTAGGATAAAATGTCAACTCCTTTGTTTGGCATTTAAAGCTCTTCACAACCTTATTCCAATCTGAATTTCCAGCACTATCATACTTTGCTCCCTTTCTAAAATCTATGACTCACCTTCTTATACTGTGGTTCACAACCCATATGGGATCTTCTAACTGAATATGGGGGTCATGGAATTATGATTTGTTATCAGTAAATGTTGGATTTGTATATCAGTTTATATATTTATATAACTGGGGTCATGTAAAAATTTCTCAGGCTAAAAGGGGTTGCAAGTAGAAAAAGTTTAAAAAGCTATGTTCCATAATTTAGCCAAACTGACTTGTTTATTTATTATTTCATGTGATAGTCCATCTTCCATCTCAGTTTGCCTTCAAACGGGCTATTCCCCATATCTGAAATTTTCTCTCCTCATCTCTGCCTTTTAGAATCCTTTTTTTCCTTTCAAATTTAGCTCAGGTATCACCTTCTACATGAAGCATTTTCTTATACCCCACCCCTAGATGTTTATGTCCCTCTCTATAACTACCTTGTTTCAGTTACACATTTTTATGGATGTATATATAATACAACATAAAAAAATATGCTCCTCAAGAGCATAGATACTTTAATTTTCATCATTGTGTTCTTGATTGCCTAGCATAATGTCTGCCTGACATTCAGTAGATGCTTAATACTTTTAGATTAACTAATTAGAGACAATTAATATAGTAATAGTCATGGACAACAAAATAAGAACATTCCTCTGATTCTCTCTTTGCACTGGAGTTTGTACTAACATCTTCAAATTAGGGTAGCCTACCAACTTCCTTCATACTATAATGGACAAACACATCCAAAGTGGAACTGGGAAAGGGAAAGGAAAGGATACAGACAGAAATGTCACCAAAGAGTCTTAAGAACAAAGGTCTTCTGACCAGGGCAGGACCATTGTGTATGCAATAGTCTCAGACTTCTGAATCCATGCTTTAGAGAAAAGTTCCTGGATCAGCTCTAGTGTCATAATCAGTACTGGATCAGGAGTTTTACAGGAAGATGTCTGTTTGGGTTTTTACCCTTGAGTTCACAGAAACAGACAAGCTAAGAAATTTGGGAGTCTCTACCCAAGATAGTTTTAAATAGTAGAAATTTCTGGCTAAGAAGGTGGCGGAGCATTCCAAAGGAGGGACAAGGCAGAAGGGAAGGTAATAGGAAAGGAGAAGGAGACATGATCAAAGACTTGACAGATAAAGAAATATAAAGTCAGAAAAAGCAAAATCTTCAAGACAACATAGCACTTCCATACTTTACATTGTATTATATTCATTTGCTTACATATCTTATTCCCCACTTATTAAAATGCAAGTTTCTTATCAGTGAGACTGTGTTGTACACACTCATAGGAGTTAATAGGGGCCTCATGCATAGTAGCCACTCAATAATGCTTTATTGAATTTTTTCAATAATATACCACTACTTAATTTTATTGAATATGGGTCTCTTCAATGATGCTTAATTTATAAGTTAGAATAAGCAACTAATTTCAAAGTCACAAAAAAATGTCATTTTAAAATAGTTTTAAAGCACAACTCAATAAAACTTTTGAAAAATTCACACTGTTTATAATTGTTTAGTTCCATTGAAATATGTGATACAGTATAATGTAAACTCCTTAATATCAGGGATTTGTTTCAGTTTTTCTTTGTATATGAAGGCCTTGCTCAGAGCTGGCACTTAATGCTGAATTGTTGAATTACTAGAATCTAGATCGTGAATCTACTTCTTTTGTGGGCCAATTGGCTTCATTTCACTTCTAGTTTTGCATCTTTAATTCTGGCCAGCCGGTCATTTTGTAAAGGCCATTAACCACAAGGGGAGCTGGCAAAGGCAGGATGGATGAATTGGTACGATACATTACAACTATTGGAAAAATACCTCAAATCATATGCTCTTCTGATGGCTGAGTAGATTCATCTTGGCACGTCTTATTAAATAATCATTACCATTAACTCCTTCCAATGACTCCATTTGGCCTGGAGGAGACCCAGGATTTTCAAAAACTACTCCAGCAGACTGCCAATTTTGGCAGGTCCTACCATGCTGGAAAAGCTTCAGGGATAGGTCCCAGGATAGCCTCTGCATTTCTCATTTAAGTAATGATCTAAGTTTAGAGAAACTCTTCACCAGAAAACTACCAAATGAATTTTTTTGAATGGAAGCAACTCATGAAGATAGACATTAGTAGAAGAAATAACAACACAGATAAAATTACAAATGCTTATAATTTTCAAGTGTCATTTTTTTCTATGTAACAATATTAACCTCCAAACTTATATTTAAAAATTTTTTCTACCAAATATTGATTTTTTTAGAGACTATAGTTCTAAGAATTTAGACTAAAATATAAAATTAATATTTTAAATTTTTGTTAAGCTAATTTCATTGCTATTTTTAGGACTTAAATCTAGTTAAATTCAAATGTAATAATGCCTACTATGTGCATAGCACTTTGTTAGACATTATATAGATTATAAATGAAATATAGGGGACATACTTTGGACTGAATTTCTTACAATGCTTTGGACCTAAAGATCTTTACTCATTGGTGGTTCAGAGAATGCTCCACAGCACATAGACCCCGTTCAGTACACTTCTATGTGAGAAAGAGAAGACTTCTGATTGCTTTAGAGACTGGTGAACAAAGGAACAGAACCTGTGATACAGATGAGCATAAGGAGTTAGTATGTGACAAAACTATGTGAGTGTGCAGGTTCATTGTCTGGGTTGATGGCTCAGAATGAGTGTAAATAGCAATTGTTTCTGTTCTGGACAGAAATTTTGATGGCCTTCCCTTCCCTGAATGATTCTTTTGTGAAGGCAAACTAATCCATATTTTGCTTTTAACTACAGAATGGACATTGCCTCAGACAAACTCACACCTGGGAAAGACCTTAGCTTAAAAAAAGGACAAAGTCTGCCTAAACCCAGGCCATTGCCTAAACCCAGGCCACATATCTGGCCACCACTAAACTCTGACGACTCTGGAGGAGAAAGTGAGGCTGGTGAATTTGCAAAGTCCTACCTCACTCAAAAGTCAAGACATCACCCTTCTGATGTCCTCTGAGAATAAAAGATGAATAACATCAAAGTGAGCATACCTATCATTGAGGAAGGAGAAAAGACAACTTCTTGGTTACTCAGTCTTGATGTACCCAGCAAGAAAATAAAGAGGAAGATGGCAACTCAAGAGACAAAGGGAACAGACAAAGGCATTTCATTAAAATACAGTCTGTTTCTGATGCCTCCCATAATTTACCATCTTTAGAAGGCATTGAAAGTGTCATCTGACAAGTATGGGAAAAAGTTTATGATAAATTGTAATTTAAGTAAGACTGAAAATTTGAAGAAATTCCAAAGCAGGGACATGATAATGATGAAAGGACTGGAGAATGTGGCTTGTAAAGAATATCTAAAATAATTAGGATTTATTTATTTGAGAAAAAGCTGAGGAGAAAACATGATATTTCTTTAGAGTTGTTCTATATTGATGATTAGGAATGAATTGTTTTTCCTATCCAACTCTTCCCTCTCAGCCAACTTCCTACTACTGTCTAAGGTACCACCATCCTTCCATTCACTAGATTGGACCCAGTATCATCCTTGGCTCTTCACTTGAACTCACCTCACATATTCAATCTGTTGTCAAATCTTGTTGTTATTATTGCCTTACCTTCATAACATCCCCTTGAATATATCCCTTTCTTTCCACTCACAATCCTTGTATAGGCCCTCCTCATATCTTGCTCAGACTATTTTAATAGCCTTCTAATTGGTCTCCTTAAGTTTCTCCCTGTTCCAATCCATCCTCTACCAGCTGCCAGTGATCTTCCTAAAGCACAGATCTAAATGTCACTCTCTATTCAATAAACTCCAACAGCTTCCAAATGTCTGCAGGCACCCTTGTCAATCCCCTTAAACTTTACTCTGAGTGCTCTATGATCCATCTTCACTGCCAGAAATATGACATTCCATATCCTGACTCCATACATTTATCCAGACAATCCCTTGTGTCTGGAATACTCTTCCTCCTTCCCTCCACTTTCAGGTTCCTCCCTTCAAGACCTATCTCAAAATAAAACAAGAAACAAACAAAAAAATCCAAAAACTTTTAAAATTAATTATAAAATGACTCCTCTCAAATCCTACTTCTGCAGGAGGCCTTTCCTGGTTCTCCTTCCAGCCACCACCCATCTTTCTAATATCACCCTCCACTTTTCCATTTACATTGAATATGTTTTGCATATACATAGTTATTTGTATTTTGCTTACTCTATTGGAATATGAGCTCCTGGAGAGCAGGGCTAATGTTTTTACCTTTCATTTTATCCCTGGTGCTTATTGAAGTGTTGGTACCTAATAAATCCTCTTGGAGCATGTTCAATGAGATAAGGGGATTGAATACACTCATCTATATGTTTGCTGAACTACTATTTCCCCAGCAGATACAAACTTTGCTGTCAGAGTCTACCAAGGCAGTGAGAAAGAATCGATCCTGTCCCTGTCCCTGCTGGCCCTGGCCCTGGAGCAATCGCTTCAGAATGACGATTTCCTCGGAAATAGAAAATGCCCATATTGTCCTGCACCTCTGGGCTGGACACTCTTGGAAACCACGTGAGCCCTGATAAAGGATGAGATGGTCACCCACCTTTCCCCTCCTTTCCCAGTTAGAGTTCCTCTAGGAAATTCCTGCCAACAGCCTGGATCCTATTCTGGGAGAGTTTTCACTTGTCAAACTGCACTCCTCACTCTGAAAGGGATAAAGGAAACAGCTCTGAAATCAGGAGGACTGGAGTTCAAATCTTGTCTCAGACACTAGCATGTGATCCTGGGCAAGTCTCTTATCTCCAATTACCTCCAAAAATAAAGTAAGCCCTTGTTAATTGTTTGACAGAATAGAAAAAAATTGGTCTGAATTTCAACTATTAAAGAATGTTTTG
The DNA here is from genome assembly GCF_902635505.1 of Sarcophilus harrisii. Classification (NCBI taxonomy): domain Eukaryota; kingdom Metazoa; phylum Chordata; class Mammalia; order Dasyuromorphia; family Dasyuridae; genus Sarcophilus; species Sarcophilus harrisii. The sequence continues at coordinate 194,454,256 of NC_045427.1, forward strand.
TGCAATAGCATTTCCTAAAACTTCAAGAATAGTATAATTCCATTCAACAGTCATTTTTAAATGCTTTCAGTGTACAAAGTATTAGGCATTAAGGACAAAAAGACAAAAATCATTATAGTTGCTACCCTCAAGGAGCATAGGATCTACTGGAAAGATAAAACATACATCAGTAAAAACAAGGTAATTTGAGAAGGGACAGTTTGATGTGGGGAAAGGAGAGGGAGTTAGGAAAGGCTTCACAAAAAAAGTGGGGAAATGCATTTTAAGTATGAGGGATGGTTTGTGAAAAGACACACAGAGAAAGATGACAGAATGTCAAGTCCACAGGACATTTGGTAGTGCTATTGGGCAGAAACTGGGAATGCATAAAATGGAATAATATATGAAGAACAGTTGACATGAATGAGATTACAATTTATGGCTACAAAACATAAGAAATGCAAACTCAACAAAATCCACAGATAAGTTTAGATAAGATACTTAATCTTTAAAGGATTTTACAGACAAACTGCATTCAAATTCAAGAGCCAAGAGCTTAGAATCAACTAGGATAAGGATCACTTTCAAAAGTCCTTATTCATTCATTCATCCTATGACTATTAAGTTTCTACTATGCTCAAGAAGGGAATGATTCTATAGGGGGGAAGTAGAGTACATTCTAGGCATGGAGAATGGCCAATGAAAAGACATGGAGATGGGAGATAACAAGCTTTGTGTGATGAACAGGAAAAAAGTCCAGTTTGACTGGATTGTAAAGTACGGGAAGGGGAATAATGTAAAATAGTGATGGAAATATAGGTTGGAGCAAAACCAAAAAATATGTTTTTATCCTTAAGGCAATAAGAATTTGTTTAGGGGAGTATATCAGAACTGTGCTAAAGGAAATATTTTTATCTGTTGTGTGGGGATGGGATTGCAGTAGAGAGAGACTTGAGAATGAGAGATCAATTAGTCAACTAGGCAACAAGCATTTATTAAGCACCTACTACATGCCAACTAGTTAACTAAATGCTGGGGATACAAATATAAGTAACAAGAAAGACAATGCCTGTGTAATAGATCTGAGACATGAAACCCATAAAAGGCAGCTGAAAGGGGATTGTAGAAAGGTTCCCAATTTAGGTAAGGTGGAGAAGTTTGGTTTGCAGTCTAAAATTGCTGGCCTAGGTGCTCTCTTTAATAGTCTTGAAAGAAATAGTCTTGAAAGAAAAGAGTCCAATCAGAGAGAGAAAAAGAGGCCACAGAGGATATGGATACTTCTTAGGTAAGAATTCAAATGCTGAAGTGATTTTCCAGGATGAAGAGTTTTCTGGGGAATAATGAAGGAATTTGGTGAAAAATGAAATTAGAGAATCTTAAAATAGTCTAGATTAGAGATGATGAGATCCTGAACTAAAGTTAATGACCATATGAAGAGAGAAAATAGGCAGGAGGTAAGAGATATTGTAGAAGCAGAAATTGCAAGATTCAGCAAGGGATGATATTAGGAATTAAAAATAATTAGCATTTTGAACCTGGGAGACTGGAAAGAAGGTGCTTCATTTAAGGGAAATAGAGGAGAGAAATAGGAATCTCTCTTGTATGTATTGATTTTTAAATTTCATCTAGTTTAGCAAAGCAAAACTGGAGTTCAGAGGAGGATCATCTGCATAAAGATGATCTTTAAGCCCATGGAAACTGATGAAGTCAACAACAGAGAGACTAGAAATAAGAAAAGAGTTAGAAGGCCATATTATGGGTGATGACCCAGCAAAAGAGACTTTTGAACAATGAACAGACAGTGTTATGTTCTGAATTGTCATGCCCTGAATTGCTACACCCTGAATAAAATTATTATGGCTCCCTCTCCTATCCTTGCCATTAGGACTGGGAGAATTGAGTTGGAAAAGAAGCCTTAAAATACCATTGAGTGGTAAAACTCCAGGTGCCTTATCTCAATCCTTGCTGAGATAATTCCCCCTCCTTTTGAGTATTGTCTCTTGCCTCACTGAGTCCTGCCCTCAACTTTCTTATTGTGTATTCTTACCCTGGCAGGACTAAGTTATGGTCCTCTCCTGGAATTATAGTTTATCCACCCACCCCGTGTCTTTGCCCCACCCTTATCTACCTCTGTTCCCCTATAAAATTGTATATTCAGGCTATATATCCTGTTTAGCTAAAAAAAACCTTATAAAAAAGGTTCCTGCTTCAATCCCTCAGGGCCGGATGAATTTTGAACATGAGTTCGATTTGGCTGGCTAGCCTAAACTCTCCACTTTAAAAAGATTAAAAACTAATCTCTGTCTTACCTCAGTTTCTCAGTTTCAACAGGATAGAGAAGAACTGGGAATACATAATACAAAATATAAAATTTGGGATTCAATGGGTAGAGTATTAGTCTTGGAGCAATGAATAGATGATCAGCAGAATTAAATGCTGCAGATAAGTTGAACAGGATGGTGATTGAAACCAGACTATCAGATTTTTTGGAAATGGCAATTTCAGTTGAATGATGAGATCAGGAGCCAGATTGCAAAAGTTTGGAGGGAGTGAGAGGAGAGGAAGGGAAGACATCAAATGTGGATAGTTTCTTTTAATGAAATAGGAAAAAATATATAGAACAGTTTGATGAAACTGGGTGGTCAAGTGAAGATTTTTGTTTTTTAAAAGGATAAATGAGAATATGGAAGGTTGGAACCAGTTGCTAGTAAAGGCTAGAAAAAGCGTATAAATAAGGGGACATTTTGCTGGAGTAAAAAGGAAAGGGGGTGGTATCAAAGGCATGCATAAAGGTATTAATCTTTTCAAAGCCACTTCAGACAATGAAGGAAAAGAGAATAAAGAAAGACAGAAGGGAAATTATGTCAAGAGGTTTTGCAGTTAAAAAAAAGAAAGAAAGAAAAAGAAAAGAGGAAAGTAATTTAGGTTGAATGGTTTCAGATTTTTTTTTAGAGTAAAGTAAGAAGTAAGGTCCTCAGCTAAAAGAGGAAAAAGGTCTGAGTGACTCAGAGAGAAAAAGAGGCTTTGGAATAGCTTCTGAGGGAGCTGGGATAGGGAATCAATTACAAAGGAGCAAAAGAATTGTCTTATTGCACTGCAGATCCAGTTGAGATTAGATAACATAAATTTGTAGTGAACCCAGTCAGCTCAGTCGGCTAACTTCCTCTAGCTCTCTTCTATAGCACGTGAGTAGGAGAGACTCTAAAAGTTTATTGAGGGGGAGGATGTAGGGAATGTGTTTGTTGGCATGTAGTTTCAAAATCTTGGGGATAGAGTTTCTACAGGGACTGCAAGTATTGCAAGGGACATTTTTTCCAGTTGGTCAGCACTGCCTATTTTGATTTTGGCTTGTAGAAATAATTCAAGATGCAAGTCAATGCATAGAGGTAGAAAATGAAGGAGTAAAAGGACATTTGGAGCAATGTGGAGGCAGTGAAGAGAAATGATCTAGTATGACTGCATACATGGACATAATCCCTTTTCCAGATCCTGGGATTGGGAAAGCAATAATCCTTTCATCTCTTGAGGCAAATAAAGCTGGATGCATGAACGATCATTTCTGTATTTTTCATCAGAGCAAGCAAAGTCAGTACAGCTTTGGGAGACAAGAGCATGCAGCAGTTGATATTTTTAGAGAAGGGACCAGCAGTCAGGTATGTTGGAACCTGACACTCAATACATGCCTTGCTCACTATTGGAGCCCCTGTGATTTTCCCCTGCATGGCTGATCTCCTATTTCCCTGGGCTGTGTTGTGAAGATTCCTCTTACTCCACTCTGAACCCAGAATATTTGGAGGCAATAAGTATATTTTAAGCAAACTTCCTGATAGGGGAAAATTGAGGTTTACTATAATTTCTGTTACTGGGGGGCCATTGCTATGATTATTATATTTTAATTGAATAGTCAAATAATTTAACTATTAGTTTGATGTTGTGCTGAATGTTAACATCCTGGAATTGTTAGATGGAATGATTCACATGGGTTGGGAAATGGCAAACTAATTATTTTTTAAGTATTTTATTTTATTTAAACATATGCATAGTTTTCAACCCTAACCCTTGCAAATCCTTATGTTCCAATTTTTTTTCTCCCTCCCTCGCTCCCTATCCCTCCCCTAGATGGCAAGTAATCCAAAATATATTAAACCTATACAGTTCTTCTAGACCTATTTCCACAATTATCATACCCCAAGAAAAATCAGATCAAAAAGACAAAATAAGAAAGAAAATAAAACATAAGCAAAAAACAACAAAAAGGTAAAAATACTATGTTGTGATCCACACTCAGTCTCCATAGTCCTCTCACTCTTGGTGCAGATGGCTTTCTCCATCACAAGGTCCTTAGAACTTGCCTGAATCACCTCATTGTTGAAAAGAACCACATCCATCAGAATTGATCATCATGTAACCTTGTTGTTGCTATCTACAATGTTCTCTTGATTCTACTCACTTCTTAACATCAGTTCATGTAAGTTTCTCCAGGCCTTTCTGAAATCATCCTGATAATCATTTCTTATAGAATAATAATAGCCCATAACTTCATATACCCTAACTTATTCAGCCATTCTCCAGTTGATTGGCATCCACTCAGTTTTCAGTTCCTTTAGGCAAGCCAACTATTGACAAATAACTTCTAGAGAGTATTTGGGAGTAATAGGGAATTAGTCCCGGAGAATGCTGGGTGATTGACAATCATATTGTAGTCAGATCCTTTCTACCTGTTCCAGGTTCCTTTTGCAAATGATACATCTGTTAGATCAATAACTATATGCCTATAAATCTACTTTTTCATAATCTATACATGCACTAAGTTAATATTTAATCAAGGTGTGATAAAGGTTGACATTTGTAAACAATATTAAATTGTAGACCACTTCTTTATAGTCACAGAATTTACCAAATGAGTTAGAGAATACAACTTCCTGATGTGCTTGTTTGTTGTTTATAAAAAATTTATTGGCTTACTAGAGTAAAACATTAACTTTAAGACTGACGTACTTAATACTAGCATAAAAAATACCAGAGTGCTTGAAAGCTATAACAGAGTCACCTTTATCCAATGAACTACTGATTAATTATCAATCAACGTGAAAACAGAAGATAACATTCTCACCAAAAGTGTTTTCTATTATTATGAAATGTATCCATGATTCCCTTTAGATTTAGTGATGCTTCTGGTGATCTTGTTCACAAGTGAAATTGTGAGTATGATATCAAGTCCTGGGATATTGCAAAGCCTCTTAAATGACATTCATAATCAATCACACACATACGCATGCACACACACACACACACACACACAGAGAGAGAGAGACAGAGACAGAGACAGAGAGACAGAGAGACACAACCACAGAGAGATTTAATTTATGAACACAAGAAAAATCAAGTAGGTGAAGAGTATCTATTATTGATTTGCATTAGATAGATAATCTTATTTAGAGTCTATCAGTACATATATACCACATACAGAAACTGTGGATAGACAATGATTTGAGCTCAGAAATAAATGGTAAGAATAGATTGGGTTGCATTTTGGAGAGTAGTTTGGAACTATGCTCAAAAAGTTATCAAACTGTGCATACCCTTTGATCCAGCAGTGTTACTACTGGGATTATATCCCAAAGAGATTATAAAGAAGGGAAAGGGACCTGTATGTGCACGAATGTTTGTGGCAGCCCTTTTTGTAGTGGCTAGAAACTGGAAACTGAATGGATGTCCATCAGTTGGAGAATGGCTGAATAAATTGTGGTATATGAAAATTATGGAATATTACTGTTCTGTAAGAAATGACCAACAGGATGATTTCAGAAAGGCCTGGAGAGACTTACACGAACTGATGCTGAGTGAAATGAGCAGGACCAGGAGATCATTATATACTTCAACAACAATACTAGATGATGACCAGTTCTGATGGATCAGGCCATCCTCAGCAACAAGATCAACCAAATCATTTCTAATGGAGCAGTAATGAACTGAACTAGCTATACCCAGAAAAAGAACTCTGGGAGATGACTAAAAACCATTACATTGAATTCCCAATCCCTATATTTATGCACACCTGCATTTTTGATTTCCTTCACAAGCTAATTGTACAATAATTCAGAGTCTGATTCTTTTTGTACAGCAAAATAATGTTTTGGTCATGTATACTTATTGTGTATCTAAGTTATATTTTAATATATTTAACATCTACTGGTCATCCTGCCATTTAGGGGAGGGGGTGGGGGGGGTAAGAGGTGAAAAATTGGAACAAGAGGTTTGGCAATTGTTAATGCTGTAAAGTTACCCATGTATATATCCTGTAAATAAAAGGCTATTAAAAAAAAAAAAAAAAGAAACAATGAATAAACTCTGATTGTAAAAAAAAAAAAAAAAAGAATAGATTGGGTTGGATTGCTTATAGAAAACGTGCAGTGCTTTTATGTTCTAGCCTTCTTGAAACAAAGCTCATGTTTATTTGTTTGTTTGTTTGTTTTAAATACTGGTGTTTTTCCAGTGATGTTACATGGCTACAGTTAGAGGACACAAATTCTGAAGAAATGAAATTGCAGGTCATCCACTGGACAAAGGAGAGATACATAGAAGACTACACCATACTATAATGAAGAACTAAGAGCAGGGGAAATAGCATAAAGAATAACATCAGAGACATGTACAACTGAAAAAGGCAACCAGCCAGTCAAGTAGTGATTGTGAAGGTTAAGTAGCCCACATGCTTTAATTTTCATACAATGTCAAGAGACTAGGAATCTTGATTGTATTCTAGAGAATTCTAGACCTGAATAATAGTCTTATAGGATGAAGAGGGGTACATTTATTGTGATTTGCCTCATTGGAGGTAATACCAATATTCAAGAAATCAGAGATCCATTGATGTATGAAAAAAACTAAAAGGGACTTTAGCACATTCTAGGTAATTCTGAAGAACTTATGAAAGGTATCTGTTTTTCCATTGGAAAAGTAGCAAGGTACAAAAAGCACTAGACATAGTCTGAAGACATTTATATTCTAGTTCAGAAATTCATTAGCTATGTGGCCTTAAGTAACTCACTTAAGAGTAACTTAGGTAACTCTTAAAAATAACTTAGGTAGCTCTCTAGGTTCTAATGTTACAATCTAACTCTAAGAGCCTCGGTTTCCTCATTATTAAAATAAGCAAAATAATACTTTCCCTGCCTGTCTCATAGGATCATGAGAAAACTGCAAACTGCTTTGTCAACATAAATTATTTTAATTATTATGAAAGATAATAAACTCTTGCCAAACAAATTGTGGTGCATGAATGTAATGGAATATTACTGTGCTATAAAAATTATGAATGTGACAAATACAGAGAAGTATGGAAAGACATACAAGATCTGATGCAGAATGAAGAAAATAGAGCTAGGAAAACAATACACAATAATTAACAGAAAGAACAACCATACATAAAAAAAATTAATGTTGCAAAATTGTAAAAAAAACAAGTATGACTCAAAATAAAAGATATAAAATGATACCCCCATACCAACTCTTTACAGATTCAGGAGAGCTACACATATTGCACATTGTATATATTTTAAAATATGTTGATAAGTTATGCTTAGTTTCTCCTCTTTTTAATTTTTGTCTTTAAAAATACTACTCATATTGAATTATTCTCCTTGAGAGAGGGACATTTAAAGAAAATAAGGTGATATAAAAAAGGCATCAAAAACTTATTTATAAACTTTTTTAAGTAAGGAAGAAAGAATATTAATTTTATAGGACTATTCCATGGTTCTTAATTTAATCCAATTTCTTTATTTAATTTGATAAGCATTTTTAAAATGTTCATGATATACATGTAAAGCATTATACTAGATGTTGAAGTGTGAGAAATAATCAAATAAAGTACTGAATCTATTTGCAAAGGGCATACCCCTGTTGTTCATCCTTCTTTCTGGAAGAGGACCAATGACATCAAGATACTGATGTCTTGATTCGCACATGAATTGCATTTCAGTGAGGCAGAACTGTACAAAGCCATTGAGCTCTTTCCTCCAGAATCATGGAAGTCCAATGGCAAGACAGAAATCAAGACAATTGGCTCTGACTTGGGATATAGAGAATGACCTTTGCCTTTCTAAATTAAGGTCTTTCCCTAATCACTGATTTGAAGCTGTAAGGGAGCTCTGAAGTTATCTAGCCCAGTTTCTTAATTTTACCATCTAACAAGAGTTGGGACAAGCTCACAAATAACTCTGATATAAGAGAGGATGAAATAAACGCAAATTAGAGGTCAAGAAAAAGTGCTCATTTAAAACCAATACAGTCAAGATTAGAAGGGAAGCAGAAAGCTGAGGGGAAATTTTATAGCAAGTGACTCTGATAAAGGCCTTATTTCTCAAAAATATAGAGAACTGAGTTAAATTTATAGGAATATAAATCATTCTCAAATTAATGGTAAAGGAATATTTACTGATAGTTTTCAGATGAAGAAATCAAAACTATTTATAGTTGTATGAAAAATTTTTTCTAAATCATCATTGATTATAGAAATGTAGATTAAACATCTCTGAAGTACTACCTTAAACCTATCAGATTCACTAACTATGACAGAAAAGGAAAATGATCAATGTTGGAAGGGACGAGGGAAAATGAAGACACTGATGTACTGTTGGTGAAGTTGTGAATTCACCTAACCATTCTGGAGAGCAATTTAGAACTATGCCCAAAGTGCTATAAAACTGCTCATATCCCTCTGAAAAGTCTGTATCCTAAAGAATGTTTTAAGGGAAAAACATCTATTTGTACAAAAATATTTATAACAGCTCTTTTTGCAGTGTAATTCCCAAAGAATTTGGAATTAAAGGACTGTTCATCAAGTGGGGAATAGATGAATAAGTTGTGGTATATGATTACATTGGAATATTATTGTACTGTAAGGAATTATAAGCAGGATGATTTCAGGAAAAAAAAATCTGGAAAGATTTAGATGAACTGATTCACTGAAGTGAAGTGAGAAGAACCAGTAATATTGTATATCATGATAAACTGTGAATGGGTTCACTTTTCTCAGCAATAAACAATCCAAGACAATTCTAAAAACTCATGATGAAAAATGCTATTCACCTTCAAAGCAAGAACTGATAAGAGTCTGAATTAAGATTAAAATATATTATTATTCATTTTATTTTTTTCTAGTAGGTTCTTTGTGTTTTCTTTTACAACATGGCCAATATGGAAATATATTTTGCATGATTATGCATGTGTAGAAGGGTACAGGCAGAGAAGGAGAGAATTTGGAATTCAAAATTTATAAAATGAATATTAAAAATTGTTTTTACATGGGGAAAAATAAAAGATTATTCCAAAAGTGCCTACTGATTGTTGTATAAACTCTCAAGATGATTTAAAGTTACTAAATGGTCTAGTTCAACCATAATCCTCTATTTGAACAATTACAATCCTTTGTGTTATGTTTCGAACACTTGGGTGCTTATTTCTGAGAGTGGGTCTACATTAATCTCTGATAAGATTAAGGAACTTGTAGACAATCATTTTAACCAAGTTGTCATCATGCTTTGTAGTTTTAAAGCGTCATTCTATATTTAATAACAAGAGCAATGCTAATACAATAATATCTTTTTAAAATCTGTAATAGCTTTTTATTTTTCAAAATATATCCAAAGATAGTCTTCAACATTCACTCTTGTAAAACCTCGTGTTCCAAATTTTTCTCCCTCATTCTACATCTCCCCTCTCCTTTACACAGCAAGCAATCCAAACAGGTCAAACATGTACAATTCTTCTAAATATATTTCCATATTTATCATGCTGTTCAAGAAAAATCAGATCAAAAGGGAAAAAATGAGAAAGAAAAAAACCAAGCAAACAAATGAACAACCAAAAAGGTGAAAATACTATGCTGTGATCCACATTTAGTCTCCATAGTCCTCTCTCCAGAAATGGGTGGCTCTTTCCGTAACAAGTCTTTTGGATTTGTATTGAATCACTTCATTGTTAAAAAGAGCCAAGTCCATCACAATTGATCATCACATATGTACCATGTACTCTTGGTTCTACTCACTTAGCTTCAGTTCAATAAGCCTTTCCAGGCCTTTCAGAAATCAGCTTGCTGATCATTTCTTATAGAAAAATAATATTCCATAACATTCATATAACATAACTTATTCAGCTATTCTCTAACTGATGGGCATCCACTCAGTTTCCAATTCTTTGCCACTACAAAAATGCTATAAGCATTTTTAGATATGTAGGTTCTTTTCCCTTTTTTATGATCTCTTTGGGATACAGACTTAGTAGAGACACTGCTAGATCAAAGGGTATACACAGTTTGATAGTCCTTTCTTTGAACATAGTTGCAAATTGCTCTCCAGAATGGATCAGTTCACAAATACACCAACAATGTATTAGTGAATGGGACAACATCTTAAGATTTTCTAACTAGATTTAACTAAAGACAATAAAAACAAAAATAAATTCTAATTACTCATTTTTTTTTTTACATTTTCTTTACTCATTTTTTTTTTTTATCAGAAAACCTAAGAACTCTGTAGCTAGATCAAGATAAATTCCTGCCACAATGACTGAGGTCAGAGTTCAAATAGGTGTGTCAGGTATTGTCATATTGAAAAAAATTTAAAGTATGATTCTTTGGATGATTTTGAAAAAAAAAAAAAAATCATTAGTAGTATCTTTTCTGTCACCAGATAGTGGCAATTTGTGTGTGTGTGTGTGTGTGTGTATGCTTCCTTACCAGCGCCATATAGTAAAAGATGCAAAAATTCTTCCATAGCTGCTACTTCTAGAAAAGTGAAATTACTTGATCTTTCTGCACCAATTCACTTTATACAGAAATGACCTAGCAAAGGAGCTTGTAAACCTTATTGCTTTACAAAATTATGTCAATTAATAGGAAAATTGTATTATATACTCTAGACTGAACTTTTGCCAACTGTTATATTTTCAGGGAGGGGGAGATTGTCCTTTTAAATTCCTGTAGTTTTTACATTGAAATGATTTACAGTGGAGATATCCCACCGTAGTTTTGCTGCAATAAAAGATTGTCATGTTAAATGCCTGCTTGATCCCATGCCTGTTTTTTACTGATAGCCAACACAACAGGCTCCTTGTCAGGATTCCTGACTAAAGTCCAAGTCCTGTTCTCAAATACACATATTTAACTCCCACAGACTTGAATAGAAACAGTGATGGTACATCCAGAGGCAGCATTTGGCCTTTAGCCACATATACTGTACAAGGATCTCCTCCCACTTCCCTGCCTAAATAGCTTCAAGGATAACAAACCTGGAGTGAGCAATTTTGTTGCTTCTGGGGGAAGGGTGACCCATGAATAGAATTTTAGTAACAAAACTGCTGAGATTGCAGTAATTGTCCAACAGGTTTTAATCAGCAGAACCAGTATAACTGCTATATAGGTGGGGAAAAAAGTAACTTCTCTAGTTAATCTAGTCTTTTTCTACCTCTATATTTTAAATGATATTTGAACTACAATTCAAACCTGTCTCCTCGAGGTTTTAAGGAAAATATTCTTTGGAGTATTCAAAGATAAATTCATTAGATAACTTTAAATTTTTGAATAACAATTGTGGCTATTGTGTTTCCATTCATAGAACATGAACATAGACAGTTTGATAGTTATGCTGCCTCACAGTACAATTTTTTCTGAAATAAATGTAAAATTATGCTCTTTACTCTCATGGTACATCTCACATTTTTTATGAAACTGATGTGAAAAACTTTTAAATATACAGTGACACTATTTCAAATAATGAAATTTCTTTAAGTTATTCCATCTAACAAACATTAAGCTAAGTAAAAAAAGGGTTTGTGACTGTATGCAAGATGTGTTAAATATAACACATAAACGTGAAAATAAAATTCATAAATGTTTAGTTGTACAGTGTCTCTCTGTTAGGTGACTTGTCAAATAGGTTCCTAGATCAACTCCAAGTTGGTCGATTCTTCTTCACATTCCTCAAGTGATTGCCTTTCCATATCTGGATCTCTCCAGAATGTGTCCATGACCTATAATCTTACTGCAGAAATCACCAATATAACATTTTTTCTTTTAGAAATTTATGTGGTGCTCTGATCAGGATGGTAATACAACTGTCGTTCAGATTTATTGTAGTTGCCACAAGAACTCAAATGAATTTTTGCTGGCTACAGTGTCTCCTAGTTTTCTAGTAGCACTGCTTGAAAGTGATATGGCCAAATAAGAGAAGTGAGTATTTCTACTATAGATACAGAGTTCTCCTTTGTACTTGCTTTCTAGCTTGGAATTCCTTCCTTGGCTTAGTTAAAGTCCTGCAAAAGCATGGCCAATTTTTTATCCTGATTAATGAGAACAATGGGGTTCATACTTCATAAAGGGATTACTAAGTGTGTCCAGATTTAACAATTAGTAACACCTTGCTAGAAATTAAAACCTCATCATTTGTTATGATATACGGTGACTTTATAAACTGAATTGAGATAGCAGAATCACATTCTCTCTTCTTCTTGCCTCAAAAATACTTTGCAGATAGTAAATTGCTCTCTTTTCTAATTTTAGGAGCAGTATTAGCAAGTCCTCTCCTTCCCTTATGAGTTCAGTCATTGAATGGTCAAACCACTTTGATTCTTCTTTCTAATATGTTAATATATTAAATGGACACACGCATATATACATTTATACACGTATGTGTATATGTATGTGTGTCTATATGTAGAGAGGATTATAGACAGACAGATAGATAGATAGACAGACAGACAAGACAGACATCCTGTGTTAAAGGCTGTCTGTTCTAACAAAGGATCCAAGTATACTTTGGAGATCTTTTATTTTCCTGAATCATTGCCCATATCCAGGTGAGAATTTGAATATGGGCAATATTTGGTACTTTCTGAAGTATGGAGATCAGCGCAAGACTGATTTATTTAAAAATTGATGGATACAAAAATGATTCATATGTAAGTCCCTAGAAAGTCAAGAATTGTCCCTTGTAGTAATCATAATCCATCCCCAGATTTCTACATTCAACAAGCATTTATTAAGTGTTCACTATGTGATAAGGACTGACATAGAGACCTATGACTTCCAGTATTGCCCTCAGTAATGCTTCAGTAATGGTGATGGTGGTGGTGGAGAGAAAAAGGGCTTGCTCTCCCCTTTTACTCTCTACTTCTTATAAATTCTTTTAACTATCAGGAGATGGGAGTCACTTTTCACAGACCCTGATCTCTGTTCTCCATGGGCCTGATTCCTATACTTTGGATCTCAGTATACTGCTTTTCATTCTTTATTGTATCTTATCTCTGAGCATCCCTATAGATATGCCTCCTGTGGCTCAGCTGTCTTGCTGGTTTCTGCAGTTCTACAAATAGACAATATAGGATACTTTTAACCAAATTCTTGTTCGCTCTATCATAGTGAAACATGTGTTAAACATCTCAAAAAAAAATCTCTAGGTAAAAACACCTCTATTCTTTTGAAATCTTTTTTTGTAGGAACAAAAATTGGTAGACCTAGTTGCTACAATCCATGTTTTCCAACTCCAACAGGTATGAAGTAAGGAATAAAATATTAGGCAGCTATTTGGTTTAGTACATAAAAGGTAGAGAGTAGAATCAGGAATAAGGAAGACCTAAGTTCAAATGTAGCCTCAGATGCTATAAAATGGGAATAATAGTAGCTCTCTCATAAGGTTGTTATGAGGATCAAATGAGATAATATTTATAAAGTGCTTATAAGGCACCATACCTGACATATTGTTGTTGTTCAGTTGGGAGCACTTGCAGAGATAATGGAATGATTTGCCATGTCCTTCACCAGTTCATTTTACAGAGGAGGAGCTAAAACAAACAGTATTAAGTAACTTGTCCAGGATCACACAACTAATCAATCACATTTGAACTCAGGCCCAGCACTGTACCCATTATGCCACATAGTTACCTTTTAGCTGATGCTTTAAAAACTGTTTGTTCCCCTTCATAAATAACTCAAGATTAAAAGATATAAGTAACTATTGTGTACAGAATATGGTGCTAAGTGCTGGAAATATAAATACAAAAACAAAAAGCTCTCTGCTCTCAAGGAACTTCTTCAACTGGTAGAATACAGGTGCACAATTAAGGAAATGCAAGGAGTGTAGGAGATAAGGGCAGTTAGATGATATAGTGGGATAAAACTCCTATCCTGTAATCAGGAAGACCTGAGTTCAAATGTTACTTCACTTACTTATTAGCCAGGCAAGCCACTTAATCCAATTTGCCTCATTTGCAAGATGAGCTGGGGAAAGAAATGGCAAACCTGTCCAGTATCTTTGCCAAGAAAACTTCACATGGTATAACAAAGAGCCCAACACTAAAATCACTTAACAAATACAAGATAAAGGAGGGGTGGGAAGAGGAAAAGAGCTATCAACTTGGGTGGAAGGAAAAATCAGAAAAGGTATTATATAGGAATTGTCTCCTGAGCTATGCTTTGAAGGGAGCTTTTATAATGGTATAATGGATATAAAATACTTTATAAACCTTAGCATACCATAGAATTGTTAGGTATTATTATTAGAAGCTTATTCTACTTTTTGATAAAGAAATGCTTTTGTTTGTTTCAATCACTTCTTTGAAAGGAACATATCAGAATATTTCAAGGATGGGTAATTTCATTGCTCTAAGTACTCCCTCCAATGATGCAAAGACCAACTCTGCCACGTAGTGAATTGTCTTTGAGAGCTGCTATAGTTAAAAAAAAAAAATCCATCACACGACAGGCAACTTACCCCTAGACAAAAGATATATAATAGTTCTTTCCCAAGCTCCATTTGAGACTTCGGTGGAGAGCTCAGGAGACCCCTGCAGAACTTCCTTGTCAGCTGCTTTTAAACTTTAATTGTGGTTTTTAACTTCCTAAATTGGTTTTTAAACTACCTTCAGAGCTGCTTTTACCTGTGAGTATTGGAATATATTTTTAGTAAAAAGCACTATTTATTTGACCCCTTGGGCTCTTGGAAATTCATTGTTCTAAATACAAAATAGTCACACAAAGAAGGCTCCTACTTACATCCTTTCCAGCTTTGTGGGAAAAGCTTGTGTGTTTCACTGGCATAACCCTCAAGAACCTGGGGTCACCCTTGTCTTACAATGAGGCATTAGAGAAGGACTATAGTGGGAACAAAATTATAAAGT
The DNA here is from genome assembly GCF_902635505.1 of Sarcophilus harrisii. Classification (NCBI taxonomy): domain Eukaryota; kingdom Metazoa; phylum Chordata; class Mammalia; order Dasyuromorphia; family Dasyuridae; genus Sarcophilus; species Sarcophilus harrisii. Next base: position 194,469,412 of record NC_045427.1, read on the forward strand.
GAAGCAAAAATATATATAGAGAGAGGTTTATCATTCACTTGGTCTCATTAAACATGCTACATCACAAAGGGGGCTGAAAATAACACCAGTTTTAGACTTTCTATAAGCATAATTTCAAAAAATTTTATTTCAATGTCTTATTGTGTCAGCTAGGTGGCCCTTAGTTCTTAAAGATAATGTCAGCAGAATTCAAACTCTGAAAGATTCTACTATGTTACTCCATGGTCCTGGCAACAGAATATCTACTTTTTGAGATCAATATTTCCAAGTATGGAGAGGCTCATCTTGTAAGCTGGCTATTTTGTGATGAATTCTTTAGCTTTAGTAAACCACATAATAGAGTAAAACATAACACAGTCTTCAATCTTATACAACCCTCTTCTGCTTTGTAGTGACTATGGCAGAGGTAGAAAATGAAGCAAAAGCATGATGTTTTCAGATCAATAAAAATTAACTTAGCCCTTAATACTCTGACTATAAGAACCTTTTTCCAATGACCAATATTCTTTCACCTTAGAATAGCAAGCAATAGAAACCACAGAGACAGAAACAACAGCAGTGTCATCCATTCCCTGGCCACATGTCAGAGGTCCCTCATGCACTAAGAGGCCCACAGCAGTTCTTATCTCCGTAGCTACCAGGAAAGTGAGAAAAAAAAGATCCATTTGGGATCTGGCTAATTAAAATACACATATTCAATCCTAGCTTGTGATAGTACCAGTATTTCCCTATAACATGTTAGGTCTAAATTTCCTCCTCCAATAATTAGAAATTAGTTTTCCCTAAAAAGTGATAAAGTTGTAATCTCATTGATTCTTGCCTTCCTTGACCAAAGCTGAAGCTAAGTAATACTGTATAGATATTTGATGATAATATAGATATTTGATGATAACCTTTCTGTATTATAGCTAAGTAAACCCTTTTTGTTAATTTTGTTGTTTTAAACCTGCATTAATATAGTCCTGACATCAAGTTCATTTTTAACATATTTGACAGTCAACCAAGAGACTTTTCTTTCATCCTGAGAGAAAGGACAGGAAAAGCTACAGAATGCCTGCAAGCTCTGGAATGGAGAGTCAGTGTCCTCCAATTGTGAATGAGTAACCAATTCTAAAAGCAGATTTGCCAAACCCTTGTGCTCCCAGAACTGGGCCCTAATTGGTCAGTGTTGTTTTATATTAGTAAAGTATGAGGTACAGTTTTCTGTGGAGAATAAGAAGAAGGTGTACTATGACAATCTGGAGGAGAGAAGCAAGTTTGGGGTGGCTGATGTGGATAATGTGAACAATCAATTTTGGGAAAAGTAGAAAGATCAACTTTTGGCTATGAAACCATAGTTGAGATTAAATTATATAAATCTGTAATAAGCTAAATGACTTCCTCTAATCCTCATTGCTCTAAAGTAACTGAACAGGAAGAAGATGATCAGGGGATAATCCAAGGTTGGGGACTGGAAAGGAATGAGAAGCAATAGGTCACAGAGCAAGGAATTTGAGTAGAGACGATAGTACACAGTTGAACCAGTTAAATAATAAGTTCATGATTGGGACAAAACAAAATGTAAAGATGGAGAAAAGATTTAGGAAATGAGAACCTTAGTAGAGGCCAAAGCATACCTAAATTTTTTTTACAGAACAAAGGAATTTTGGGATGAAAAACTAATCACAGAGGGGGTATATCACAAATATAATTCCATATTACATAGCTTTGCATGAGTTTAAAAACATTAAACAGACTTCCAGAGATTCACTGTTACCATGCTCCTTTAGTCTTTCTCTGGCCTTTTAGCCTTAAGTATCTTTGGATTGATTTTCTTCTAGTTTTTTCCTACTGTTCTAAATTTAAAGTACCTACTGCCTTTACTAATGGGTTCATTGCCTATTCAGGCTGAAAGGAACCTTAAAGATTATCTAGTCCAACTTGCATCAATTTACAGATAAGGAATCTAAGGCTCAGAGAGATAAATGACTTATTATGTAGCAAACTTGAAATTTGAATCCAAGCCTCCAGACTCCAAATCAGATTTCTTTCCACCACAGCAGAAGTAAAACCTTTTTTGTCTTGGCCCCGATACATCCTTATTTGGCTACTGATTAAAACTATTATCAAGATAATCACTGTGCTCACCAGTTGCAATGATGACCACCTTATTCTTACCTCAGAATCCTTTCTCCTCTATTTTAATGGGCTGTGTTTTTCATTTGCACACTTTCCAGAACATTCTTCAACTCTCTCTCCTCAAATACGTTTCATTTTTGAGCTCTATAAATTCTGCTTATATCATCTCCTCATCCTTGTTACTGTCATGATATGATAGCAAAAACAACAGAATTTGAATCAAATCTAAGTTTTTATTTACTAGCTATATGACTTTGGTCAAGTCACTTTATCTCTAAGTCAGTGATTCTTAATCTGGAGTCCACAAACTTTTTAAAAAATATTTTTGAAAACTGTATTTCAATATAATCAATTTTTCTTGTGATCCTTTATATTTTATTTTATTAATTTAAAAACATGATTATGAGAAGGGATCCATAGGTCTTCACCACATTGCCAAAGGGCCCCATGAAACACAAAGAACCCCTCCTCTAAGGCTTATTTCTTCATATATAAAATAATCAAAGTAGGATTACAGAGTAGGTCCCTTATGGTTCTAGTCCCTATGGTTTACTGAATTAAAGATCTATTCTTCTTTTTAAATAATTTTTTTACCTGGCTCCTGGTTTTCTTCTTTTCTCCATTTCTGGTCATTTTCACCAATTTATTAAATATTCATATTGACAATTCTTGTAGCAAATTGACAGCATAATCCCTCAGCCTTTTTACCTGAAAAGACTTTCTCTACCAAAAATCAGCAGCATATGTATCTACGTTCATAATTTAGATTTCTTGCTATCACTCAGAATTGGATCACCTCCAGAAACTGGAATGTCAAAATTCCATTCTCAGATTACATCCTGCTATTCTTTTCCTCTTCTGTTCTCTTGCTCATACCCTTTGGTCCCTTATTCCTATCCTTTCAGTATCTCTCTCCTACTCCAGTCTCATCTGCCTTCATGTTCAGCTTTGACCTTTTCTACCTTATTTAAAACTGAATCTTTTACTTTCCTAACCTTCAAAATATCACTCTTACAAAACTCCATCATCTAATTTTTCTAAGGGCCACTAAACAGTATTGGAGAAAGTCATGAAGTTAAGCTGATTTTACTCATTACAAATTCACAGTTCCTAACCTTTCCTGGGCCCTTAGAGCTTTTCACCTCTCCTACTTAATTGTATCTCCTCCTTATCTTATCTCCCTATAGATTGTTTGAAACTTTCCCCTTTCTTTTTGTTCCTTTTTTTCCCAGCTGCAAGTTACACATGACTTAGAGCAGAAAACTTAGCTTTCAATATCTGTTAGAGGAGAAGTGTCAAACATGCAGCCCATTGCTCACAATTCCAAGCATATCTGAATCAGATTAAAATATAATTGGGAAAATTTTAACAAAATAAATAAAAATACAATACAGCGTAAGTAACGTTAATGCATAGTATTCTAACTCAATGTAAGGCTAGCCTATTTGAGTTTTACAACAATGATTTAAAAGACTGAAGCCATAGGACATTAAAAAATTATTTTTGAAAACTGTATTTTAGATTCCTTCTTCAGTCAAACTTTCTTAGCTTCAATATTTGAGAGCTCAGGATCTCTCAAAATGAGAATGAAGCATATTTTGGTAGACATATCCTAAATCTCAGCTCCAACTTGTAAATTCTGACAAAAAAAATAATAACATGTAGTTATATAAAAGATTTCAAATAACAATCTGAAGCTTAGACACTTCCATTAACAACCTTTCTAAAGGCCCTTACTTTTATTCTAAAAGCTTTTATACCCATTCTCAGTCCTAACAGTGAAGCTGATAATTAATCACACAGTTTTAGAAGCATGATCTCATTCTTTGAGTTATGAATAGGTAGGGAAGAATGACCAGTTTGCAAAAAACCCTCAAAATACAAACTAAACTTCTGTATTAATTCTCTGGAAAAAACAGCATTTGGGATTCCCCTCAATGCTCAGTTAGAACTCAGTTAGTTGTCCTGGCATACATGGGCTGTATTTTAGCTGCATGGAAGAGCATTCTGACACAGAAGTGAATGCAAGAATAAACTAGCCACAGTCTTCATTGGTTAGCGGGTTGAAGTTTACAAATTCTATGGAGCCTTGAGAAAGCTTTCTTTTAATACTAGAACTATGGAGTAGGTGAGCAGACATAATAAGGCAGTTCAACCAAATAGAGATTTACCCTACATTTAGATAACCTGTTGCTTCCTTGAAGGTAGGATTATACACTACTGCTTGCTTTGCATTACATCCTGTACCCAGGACAAAGGACCTGAATTTGGGCTCTGAATCAGTTTGTTGCCAAGGCCATAAGAAATATTTGGTTCTTACACCAAATAAAGAATCATAGAAGAGAATCATACTATGGAACAGTGAGTAGGTGAGGGGTGAGACACAAAACCATACATGAGGATCTCTGCTGTTGCATACTGACTTAGAAAACCATATTAAAAACATGGACCTTTTTTATTTATTTCATTAAATATTTCTCAATTTTCTCAAATTTTTATTTATTTCATTAAACATTTCTCAATTTCACATTGTCTTTGGAAAGAATGGTCCTTTCATTTAATAAATCTGAGGATATAGAAGATGAGATTACTCACTCAATATCATAGTTCTTGGTGGAACCTGAACTAGAAGTCATATTTCCTCATTATAAATTTACTGATCTTTCCACTACCACACTCCCTGATAATATAATCATCACAATTGGCTATTCTCCTTCAGGCTATTTTTTTTTTAATGGAGAAAATTGTCCTCTGTTTAACTGGAAGAACATAATGGATACAATAAGCTCTATAGAAGTGGAGGTGAAACTGAGCTTTTATATCATAACTGCTTGAATGCATAATAATAATGTCAAATTGTTCTGGAAGTTTGAAATCATTTTTCAAAATTACTTCTTAAACATTCTCTTCTGTGGTCCTTATGAAAGTCAGGATCCAAAAAAATCTTGACAGGCTCGAATATCGTACTGAATCTGTTAAGAAGAAAGTTAATAAGAATAAATATAAAGTGTCAACTTGGGTTCAACAAAATAATTGGAGCTTTTAGCAGGTCACAAATTTAGTCTAAGTGCTATCATGATATAGGAATATGACCTTTGGTTACATTAAGAAGAGTATAGTGTTCAGAGAGAGGATAGTTTTGTTGTATGCTACATTAGTCATATCATTCCTGTAATTCTGTTGCCAGTTTGGAGTGTGATATTGTAGGAAAGGCACTGGTAAATTGGATGATGAAGAACAATGAAGTGTCTAGAGATAATGCCATCTAACAACTTATTGAAAGAAGAGTGGATGTTAAGCCTGGAGAAGACCAAGGGGAGAGAGAATAGCTTTCTTCAAGTTGAGAAGATACCCTAGGTGAGATAGATTAACCTGGTTTTGCTCTTCCTCTAGAGGACAAAACCTTGAAGTAATTAATAGATGGAAGTTACAAATATGAAAATTCAGGTTTGATGTTAAGAAAAGGCTCCTAGAACTTTAGCTCCTTAGAGCTATTCCAAAGTGGAATGCATTGGGAGATTGTGAATTCTGCTTCCCAGAAGATCTTGCAAGCAGAGGCTAACATCTACACTTAGAAAATATTACCTGGAACATGATCCAGCAAAGGAGACAAGAAAAGTGATCCGCTAGATAAGAGGAAAACCAACAGATAATGATATCTCCAAAACTTAGAGAAAAAAGAATGTTAAGGAGGAGAGCATGATCAACAATATAAAGTCTGCAGAGAAGTAGAGGAGAATGAGAATTCAGGAAAGGCCATAGGACTAAGAGATCATTAGTCACTTTGGAGAGAGCAGTTTTTGTGAAATAATGAAGTCAGAAGCCATATTGTAAGGAGTTGAAAAGAGAGTAAGAGGAGAGACAAAATGGAGGCACCTAGAGTAGAAGGCCTTTTCAAGGAGTTTAGCTACAAAAAGCAGAAGAAAGGCAACTTTTAGTCTTTAATGATAAAATAGTCACTTGAAGGTTGACAAGTTAAATCTTTTCTGCTGTTATAGAATTACACTAAGAACCTTTAAAAGAATATCAAGACCCTTGGAGTTTGAATGCAGATTGAAGAATGCTTCTTCAATTTTTTTTGGATTTTTTCTTCCGTTTTTTTTTTTTCTTTTTTTTTTTGCTATTGTTCTATGTTCTCTTTTGCAACATAGTTAATATGAAAATATATTTTGCATGACTGAGTATGTACTATGCATATCAAAGTGCTTGCTTTCTCAAGGAAGGAGGAAAAGAAGGAAGGAAGGCATTTGAAACTGAAAAAGTATTTTTTTTAAGTGTTCAAATTGTTTTTGCATTTAATTGAGAAAAAATTAAAACATTCTTTAAAAAAGAATACCAAGTAAGAAATGACCAACAGGATAATTTCAGAAAGGCCTGGAGAGACTTACACGAACTGATGCTGAGTGAAATGAGCAGGACCAGGAGATCATTATATATTTCAACAATACTATATGATGATCAATTCTGATGGACCTGGCCATCTTCAGCAATGAGATGAACCAAATCAGTTCCAATGGAGCAGTAATGAACTGAACCAGCTACACCCAGTGAAAGAACTCTGGGAAATGACTAAGAACCATTACATTGAATTCCCAATCCCTCTATTTTTGCCTGCCTGTATTTTGGATTTCCTTCACAGGCTAATTGTACAATATTTGAAAGTCCGATTCTTTTTGTACAGCAAAATAATGGTTTGGTCATGTATCCTTATTGTGTATCTAATTTATACTTTAATATATTTAACATCTACTGGTCATCCTGCCATCTGGGGGAGGGGGTGGAGAGAAGGAGGGGAAAAATTAGAACAAAAGGTTTGGCAATTGTCAGTGCTGTAAAATTACCCATACAAATAACTTGTAAATAAAAAGCTATTTAAAAAAAGAATATGAAGGAAAAATCATAAGACACAATTTAGAATTTGACCCTCAAAATATGAACAAAATTATAGAAATTAGAGCTAAAAAAGCACTTTGCATTTTCCTGACCAGACATATCCCATTATTGAATCTGGTAAATATGCTTATTTCTTATTTTCAAATTAGATGGGGGGATGTTATTGCCTGTATATCACTCAAATTGAGCTACTTTCTCAAGCCTTCTTCTTCAACTCCCTCTCATATTTAGCCTGCCAGGTTCCTAGAAGATGGTTGATGACTACTCCTTCTAGCCCTGGGTTTCTGGCACTGCTACTGATGAGTCCCCATCAGTGTGGTTCACCAATGATTATCAATTAGACTTAACTTTTAGAAAAGGCATAAATTAAGCAGGTATTACAAAGATAATTGTCACAGCAATGCCTCTCCCACACCCCTTAATTCAAGATTACATTCCCTGGATACATACATGATCTCTAAAGCAAGTAGGCTCAAACTTAGAAAGCACATGTAGCCAAAAAGTAAACTCACAGTTCCTTATTATTAGAAGTCCTTTTCTTTGTTTGTGGAGTCTTCATATAGGGTCAGCCCTAAATCTTGTCTTTTCTCAATGGGTCTAGTTTGTCTTTGTGTCTCTCATATACTGATGCAGACGTTCTTGTTAGCCACTGCAATACTATGAATACTACTACTGGTTCTGTACACTGCTATTTTCTCACTCTCCTTTCTCTCTCTCCCTCTCCCTCCCTCCCTCTTTCTCTTTCTCTCTCCCTTCCCTCTCTTTCTCTCTCTCCTCTCTCTCTCTGTCTCTCCCTACCTGTCTCTCTCCTTCCTCTCTCTCTTTCTCTGTCTCTTCTTTCTTTTTTCCCTTCCAGGTAAATCCAGACTATTGTCTGAATTTGAAAAAGCTTGCTGCTTTTGCAGATATCCTTATTGATCATGACTGAATCTCTTCAACTAATTATGAAATATTTCCTTTGTGACATTCTCTGTTTTTAACTATTGACCCAAAGCCCATATGATCCTTTGGACTTGATTAAGGACTTATTCACAACCAGTTCTTTTTTTTTTTTTTATTGATTAATTCAATCAAGATGCTTGGTAATTCTTTGTAGTCTTCTCAACTCTTTAACTTTGTTTTTCCATTTGAAAAATTATCCCAGAAGAAAGGAAAAAATATTTCTAACTAATTATCAGAGAGATTGTCTCTTCCTTGGTTTATTCTTGATTATTTGCCTTTATGTAAAAATAAATATAATAAATTCCTTTTCTCTTTCAACATTTAGTGAAACAATCTACTGTATTTTGTGTCCTTTTGTCTCTGCCCTCAAGGAGTTTACAATGCCCAGTTCTGAAGATAATTCCAACCTAGATAGTTCAGTAGATAGGCCTGGAGTCATAAAGACCCGAGTTCAAATTCAGCCTCAGACACTAGTTGTGTGATTAAAGATGAGTTGTTTACCCTCTATTTGCCTCACTTTTCTCAACTGTAAAATGAGGTTCATGTTAACACCTACATCATAAGGTTGTTGTGAGGATCAAATGAGGTAATATCTGTAAAAGTGCCTAGCACATACTAGGTGCTAAGTAAATACTTGTTCCTGTCTGTTCTTATTTAACCAAGTTATATTCTTTAATTACGTTTACAATGAGTTTCACACCCACTTTTGCTATTCTGTATTCCTTTTAGATCTTTATAGAACTATTTCCTGAATTCTAATAAATGCTTTTGAAACAGAGGATCTGAAGCTTCTTATATTGGCTTTAACACTAACTAGCTGTGTAATGATGAACAAATCAGGTCACCTCTCTGGGCATAAGTTACCTCATCTTTAAATGAAGGGACTAGTCACATTTAAGGCCCTTTCCAAAATTAATATTTTATGATTCCTTTCAATTCTTTGTATCTTTGAAGACTACTATTTTTTGTTGTGTCTACTATGTTTTAGAAAGGATAAGTACTCTATACTCCTTCCCTTACTGAAATAATGATTACTTGCATTTCTATATTGCATTACAATTTATAGAACACTTTTGTTACAGTTGCTTACATATCATTGTGCCCATTTATAAGTTGAAGAAACTGAGGCTTAGAGAAATTCAGTGTCCTGCACAAGTTCACGCTGTCAGTGAGAGACAAAGAAGGGACTGGAACCCAAATGTTCTGACTCCAGTCTGTGTTCTTCATTCTAACTCAGCTTCCAAATAGTATTTTTGGAGACTAAATGTAAAAGAGTGAAATGCAGGACTTCAAAGCCTCAGTTACTTTAATGACCTGAGGAACTAAATGATGTATATAAACTGAGTAAAGGGCCTGGAATCAGGAAGCCATGAGTTCAAAAACAGCCTCAATTATTTACTAACTGTGTGATATTTAACCTCTGTCTGCCTCAGTTTTCTCAACTACAAAATGGGGATAATAATACCATGTAATCTCCCTAGGTTACTGTGAGAATCAAATAAGATAATAATTATAAAGACTTAACTAAAATAAATAAATAAATAAATAAGATTTAACTAGTGCCTGGCATTTAGTAGGTATTATATATGCTAACTTATTATTGTGACAAAAATTCTGAATTTTGAATATTTTCCCTCTCTTCTGCTCTTTTTTCTAATTGAGCACAACTTTGCTATTTTCAATTTTTCCAAGTACAATATCAGCATCTCTGAGGATCTCCTAAAGCTTTCAAGGAATTGATATGCTGATTTGAAAATTAAGGCTAAAAATAAAAATCTATAATTGTTATAAGAAAAGTATCTAGCACCTTTCTTGATGGATATAGTTTACCAACTGCCAGGTACTATTCTAAATGATGGGAATATAAATATAAAAAAAGTAAGACCATACCTTAGTTAGTGAGGTTGCTCAGTGGATAGCACAGGTCTGAAATCAGGAAGACCTGAGTTCAAATCCAGTCTCAGATAGTTACAAGTTGTGTGATCCTGTGAAAGTCACTTAACCTACATTTACCTTAATTCATTGGGGAAGGAAATGGTAAATTACTCCAGTATCTTTGCCAAGAAAACCACACTGTAGTGCCAAGAGTCATAAAGAATCTGATACTACTGAATAACAAGTATTCCTGCCCTTAAAGAATTTATATTCTAATGGGGGGGAAGATGATATAGAAAAGGGAACTGGAAAGGGAAGGCAGCAGCCTAAAAATGCTAGGAAGTGATGTGGAGGCCAAAGCTCACCTATCAGAGCCAAGTCCAAGTTAAATCTCTGGAATCAATTAGGAATACTATGAGAATTTTCTAAGTCTCTCATATTTGCATTTGTTGTTCAATTGTTTCACTCATATTCAAGTCTTCATGACCTCATTTAAGGTTTTCTTGGTAAAGATACTTGAGTGGTTTGCTATTTCCTTCTCTAGCTCATTTTACAGATGAGGAAAGTGAGGCAAACAGGGTGAAGTGACTGGCCCAGAGTCACACAACTAGTAAGTATCTAAGGCCAGATTTGAATTCAGGTCTTCTTAATTTCAGCTAGTGTTCTAGGTGATACACTACCTGGCTGCCTTCACACATATCAACATTAGGTTAAAATGTGAATTTGAGAAAACCAAATATAAAAGAATGAAAACTTGCACTGTGTAATTATAGGGTGAGTGTTCAGTCAAAGCTATTTATTTGGTAACTACAACCTTAGTTTACCTCTTTGAGTACTTTGAGAGCTCAAGCCTAGTTACTAAACTGAACAGTTGTGGAACTTTTATAGAAGTCTGACATTTTCACTTATTCTGAATGCCAGAAAGTGACAAAGCAGATCTTGTAATCTGTTCTTTGATGCTTTACATAACTTCTTTAATTCCCTTGCCAATTTGTCTCTCTATCCAAATTTTATTGCATACTGGGATGGTCATTCTGAACTCTGGACATTCCATCTGATAAAAGTGTCAAAGGAAAAAAAAAATTATGCCAATTCTTAACTAGTCAATCAATTTTTAGATTCACATTTGCCAGAAACAATTTTATTTATCATTCATCATAGTCAAGCCATTTCTAGCTTGGGGAGAGAAATGTCTGAACTGGCAGAGTTCCATTACACCCTCCAACATGATTCTATGACCCAAGAAGACTTCAGATAACATGAATCATGAATAAGAAAAAGATATCTTAAAATAGAGTGGGGGTTACAGTTCTAATATTGAGCAACTGTCCCTCTCATAACTTATGACTGATTCCCCTCATTCCTATGTTAAATAGATATCCTCTTTCCATCTATATTTCTAGATGGATGAGTTTTAGCGCTAATCACTTCATGTGGATGAGGAACTAATCATGTGAATAAGTCAAAAGTGAAATCTGGTTCTTGACCTTTAATCCATCTACCTAATGAAAGCCCTCCCTCTCTCTTCCCTTTATCTAATTTTTTCATCAACTTTCCAAGAGACTACCCCCCAAAATCTGGAAAGAGGTTTAGAGGAAAATGTTATTTGTTTTTAGTTTTACCATAGATGAATTTCTAAATAGGGTACTATACAAGCTACCTGACCTTCCAACATTTTTTACTCTGTTACATGTATCCTTGTGGTTTTGAGGAGTTTGCATGAGATTACAAAGTACCAGAAAGATACTTGACCTTGCTACAGTGTAAAATATTTACTATGGTAACAAAATTTTTTTATCTTTTCAGAAGAATAATTTCTGATTAAAAGAAAGCTTATGAAATGAAGTAGGCTTAAGTCCCAGGAGAATGAAATCTATTTATTCATTATATTGGTTGAATAAATGCCATTTACCCTCATATAGCTCTGCAGATAAACCCTGAAAATGTTTAAGTTATAAAATAATTGTTTTCCAAGGTCCCTTCAACCCCTGATCCTCTGGTTTTGTCTATCATGGCACCTTTTTTTTTTATCTCTTTTCAATTCTCCATGCTCTGGGAAAATGCAAAATTTATTGAGTCTCTTAAAGAGGCAGGCAAAGCATAATTCCTAAGAAAGAGGCAGTGTGCCTCAGTGGAAAGTACACTTACTTTAATGGAGGAGAATCTGTGTTTTGAATGTCTATTCAGCTAATTGGCACTTACCATTAATTGTAGGCAAATCAATTTTCTTCTCTGGGCCTAAGTTCTCTCACTGGATCGGACTAAATGATGTTCAAGGTTACTTCCAGCCTTAAATCTATGATTCTAAGCAGCCTGTGGTATATTCTCTTCTATCTTGAAAAGAAATGTCAGAGGAAAATAAAGAAGACATTTCTTTCTTTTTTAAAAAAATTTTTTCTACTAAATTTGATAAGACCCAAATAATTTTAAATATTCTTTTTACATTTAAAATATTTTACCTTTGGAACAACTAAGAGTAACAATGAGAGGGTTCAGACAATCTGATAAGAATTTCTTCAGCCTCTCTTGTCCATTCTTCCAGACTTCTATGTTTATCCCTCCCTAGTTTCTCCTATTTCCTTTCTATCTCAGAAAAAAAAAAAAAAGATATTTCTACTCTTTACTAAAACTAATTTTCCCTTTCTTTTATTTAATTATTTTTTGTCTTTAAAATCCTTAGTCAAGCAATTCCCTCCTTTCCCATATATTTTTAGTCTCTCTACACTGACACCTTTATATCTACCTAGATAGATATAGAGACAGAGATATAGATATATCTATTTCAGATCTCTCCAATCTCCCCCCTCAAAAAAAAACCCTAACAAAAACAACAAAACCTACTCTCCTAGGATATCTACATCATTCAAATACTGCCTCATTTCTGCCCTTCCTTTAATTTGAAAGAAAGCGGCTTCTTGAAAAATCTTGAAAAAGTGGTCTACACTGTTGCTTCTTGCTCCCTTATTTATAACCCATTCTCTTTTTAACCTGATGCATTTTAGCTTCTTAGCTCTCCACCATTCTGTTGAAACTGGTCTCTCAAAAGAATCAATGAATTTTCCAAAAAACGTCTTTTTGGTGCTTTTTTTGTTTGTTTTTCCTCATAACCATTTCTTCATCTATGCTTCCCTAGTGAGTCTCCCTTGTGACAGACTAAAACATATAAACAAAACTGATATGGTGGCTCTGACAGCATCAACATTCCACCATAGTCCCCTGATTGAAAACAAATGGAGCAAGAAGGTGAATCTCCTCATTTCTTTTTTTCATATCTTCATTTCTTTTTCCAGAGTTGATATTAGTTATTATAATTATACAGTGTTCATTTTAGTTCTATTATTCATTTCATTTATTTTCATTACTGATTTCATTGTGTATCATTTTTCTAGACCTATTTTCTTTGTCTTGCTTCAGTTAATACAAATATTCCCATATTTCTCAGAATTCCTCATGTTCTTTTTAAAAATTGCTTTACTAATGCTATTTGCTTTACATCATTGTCACTTCCTAATTATTTCCCACTCCTATACCAATAGGACTTCCCTATATAACAAATAATTCTTAATTCTGAACAGATCAATATTTAATCATCCCTGGAATTGTATGTCTTATTCCAAACCTCATTTCAAATTGATGCCTCAGTTTAATTACCTTTTTGATAAGAAGTGGGTCTTCTGAAATCATGATTTATCACTGCATTTTTCAAAGTTCTGAAGTTTTTTAGTGTTTTCATTCAGAGAGCTTGTGTGAATTGCTCTCTCTGAATTTATTTCTCTCTGAATTAGTTCATCATTCATTATTTCTTATGGTATGATAATATTCCATTATATTCATTCACATTTCAAATTCCAACCATTTCCTCAATATCAGAGGCAGCTAGGTGGCCCAATAAATAAAGCTTTAGATCAGAATTCAGGAAGACCTAAGGTTAAATCTGATTTTATACACTTCTAAGCTATATGATCCTGGGACAAGTCATTTTTATGTCACTTTGTCTCAGTTTCCTTAACTGTAAAATTGGGAACATAATGTAACTGACATTCCAGATTGTTGTGAGAAAGAAATGAGATAATATTGTAAAGCATTTAGCACAGTGCTTGGCATGGTGGCAGATGATTAATAAATATCTGTTCCTTTCTTTTCAATATGTTGGGCAGCACATATTTTTTTCCATTTCTTTGCTACTACTAATTGTGCTGCTATGAATAGTTTAGTAAATATGAAGTCTTTCTTTTTGTCATCAATTAACTTTTAATTATCAACATATATTTATGAAAAGTTTTGCAAACTTTAAATGCTTAACAAATGCTTTATTATAGTCACTAATAATAACTAGCATCTATAAAGCAACATTAATAAATGTTTTGTTACTGTTAATAACAACTAGCATTTATGTAGCAACATGAATGAATGCTATTCTAATAAATGCTATTCATAGTAATAATAAAGTAACTAGCATCTATGTAGCTCTTTAAGACAATCTCTGCCCTCAAGAAGTTTACTTTCTAAAAGAGGAAACACCATGCAAAAAAAATACATATACATATATATATATATATATATATATATATACACACACACAAAGCAAACTATATAAAGGATAAATAAGTGATCATTGAGAGTGGGAATACAGTGAGGATACGGAAGGTTTCCTGTAGAAAATGGGATTTTTAAATGGAACTTAAAGGAAGTCAGGGGAATTGGAAGTTGGAGAGAGTATATTCCAGGTATGTGGGACAGTCAAAGAAAATGCCAGGAGCTGAGAGATTGAGTTATCACATTGGTGGAACTACCAGGTGGCCAGTGTCATTGGAGGGAAGAATATGTATTGGGGAGTAAATCTTAAGAAGACTGGAAAGATAGGAGGGGACTAGGTTTTGAAAAGCTGAAAATGCCTGGCAGAGCATTTTGTATTTGTACCTGGAGGCAATAGGAAACCACTGGACTTTATAGAATATGATCAGATCAGTGTTGTAAGAAAATCCCTTTAGTAACTTAATGGAAAATGGATCATCTCATAGGATTTCTTTCTATATACTTTGCTTTGTACTGTTCATCTTTCTCTATATAGTTCCCCTTTCCATCCCCCACCTTGCCACTACCCTTTTTTACTTTTAGTTAAATCATTAGATTATGAGTTCTTTAAGGTCATTCTTTTGTATCCCCAATGCTCAGCAAACTTCCTAGCACATTGTGGATATTTAATAAATATTTATTTACTTTAATGACTCATCTCCTATGCCCATGATGACCTTTTCTCCACTGATTTTTTGCATTCTTATCTATCTTTTTTTAAAACCCCAACTCAAAGGCCAGCCCATTAAGTCTTTCCTGGTTGCCCAAATAATAATGACATTACCTTCCTCTTGGGAACTCACAGGCTATTTTGATTGCCCTTTTTCTCATACATGTATGCATTTCACAGAATAGAGAAGAATGAAGATGAAAGGCTGAGGAAATTCCCATCAAATTGTCTAAGCCTTCTCAGGCTTAGTTAGCTGTGTCAAAGATAGAATTTAAAATGAAGATCTAAAGGGAATATTTAAAATTATTTGGGTCTTAGCAAATTGCCTTAGTGGAAAGAAATCAAATACATGAATTTTCCTCTTTCCTTCTCTCTAACATTTCTTTCTAAGATGGGACTTGCATGAAAGCAGAGATTGCAATAGAGGTTGCTAAGAATCATAGATATAGAGTGGGAAATAACCTTAAATTAGGCCAACTCCCTTCTTTCAGAGAGAGACTTAAGACCCAGAGAAATTAAATAATTTGCCCAAGGTCAATCATGAGGTAAGTAGTAGTAAAGTGCATTGGCATTAAAACATAGATGTTCTTACAGCAAATCCCATGCTCTTTCCATTGAAAAATACTGTCTCTTTTTCTGGAGGTATGCTATTGAATTATATTTATTTCTTTGTAATCTTATTTATATTAAATTTACTTATATTGTGCTTAGTTTATATCAATCCTTTTCTCCTCCTAGTCTACAAGTCCCATGAGGCTTTCCTTCAGAGAAGATACTCCTCTATGCATATTAGGTAATTGCTAAATACTTGTTGCATTGACTTCAACCACAAAAGGATACTACCTTCTGTCTTGCATTTTCAACTCAACAAACATTTACTTGTAAGTTGTATAATCATTTAGATCACTTGATCCTGTCAACTCACCGTGATAGATGAGATCAATAATTTTATTCATTTTACAGTTATGGAAACTAAGAATGGGGCAGCTGTGATTTGTCCAACTCATCTAGCTATTAAGCTGAAGAGGCAGATAAAAATATGGGTCCCACCTACTAATCTTTCCATAATCCCATTACTGAGTCCTTAAAATACTAACAAAGGCCAATGATCCTGGAAGAAGGAAAGGTGATTTAACAAAAGAGACACCCTACATCCAGTCAGGAAATATAAAGTGTCTTCTAGACACTTTCACTTCTGTGCCAATCCAGGCAGACTACTCAAAAACTCTGTGATTGTTTTTCCATCTGCTTCCCAAATTTTTTCATAAGGATATAACATTTATGAGAACTAATTTATGGCAATAAAAACTTTTTTGAGTTTTTCATGGTATGACATTGTAAATAAAAAGTATAATTACAGGCATGTTATAAGTTTCTTATCTAGTCATTTTACTTTAAACATATTCTTTCTTTTAATTTTTACAGTGCTGCAAAGTCAGAATCACAATGTTAGAACTGGATTGAATCTTAGATATTATTTTCCATATGTGTGGGGGGAATGGAAGAAATTGTCTGCTATTCAGACTATGATAAGCTGTTGAACAAATAAATAACAGAACAAATCCTTCAGCATATATATTGCCTCACTATTTCATCTTTTAACCTATGCTCACTACCTATATCACTATATCACTTCTTAGATTTGCCATCTCTAAGCACTTGACAATTTTTTGACATATATTCTTAACACATTTTACTTTTACTTTCTACTCATAATATAAAGGTTACCCAAAGAGTAATATAATGTCACACAATGTGTGTGAGGGGGCTGTAATACCTTATGAACACAGAATTACAAAGGGAAGAGGTATAAAGGATGTCATCAAAAAAAGTATGAACAGAAAATAAAAAAGATGGCCTGATTATATGGCAAGAGAAAAGAATAATTGATAGAGTTCTCATGTGTTCCATTAGGACAAAAGGGTTCTGAATAAGGAAGGAAGAAAAAAAGAATACAAAGAATGCCTTACTTTTCTCTTATATTGTTTACTTTCTTACTTCCTTTTCATTTGTCTTTATCTAGTTTAATGTGTAAGGTTCATCAGTCAAGAACTGTACTTTCTTCTATGTTTGGATTACTCTGGACTCCCTTATCAGAAGTGAGCACAACTTGCTCTGTTTTAGAAATAAGATAAAAATATATCTTTAGTTTAGCAAATGTGAATTTGGGACAGAAATTGAGATAACCTAACTGCCTCGGACAGAATCATAGGTTTTGGAAATGTTTCTTCTCTCCCAAACTGGTTGTCCTCAGTTAATGAATAGTTTCTATTGCAAACCATTCTGAGTCAATTATTTGTACAAGGACCACACTCCCCTTAGACAAATGTTCTAAATGGTGGTTAGATTCCTCTGGGGCTAGTCCACTAAAATCATTTAACTCATAATATGCTAAACACTAAGTACTAATACTAGTTCTGTAGGTTCCAGCTCACCTTGGTGTATTGAAAACCCTGGACTATAGAATCAGAAGAATCGAGTTCTAGTCTTATCTCTTCCAGTAACTAGCTATATTACTCCTCAATATATCTTTTAACCTCTTTCAGCCTCACTTGGCTTATTTGTAAAAAGAGAATAATAATACTAACAACTAGATTTGTTATAGGGAAAGTATTCAATACAGCAGAGATTACAAAACTCTATCTCCCTGTGTTGACCCCCTCTCCCTTGCCTAAATTTTTTTTTCTAAAGTATTTCCAAGTAATTTGAAAAATCTGGTTCAGTTGCACAGGATGAGGAAGGGCACAGAGCGAACTTTGGAAACACAATGGTTTTTCCTAAGCTCCTGAATCCAGGAGGAGGTGTTAATGACATGGGTGGGAGATGTGCTACCCAGGTTTTGAGATAGAGAGGAAGTAAATGGTAATGAGTCACCTTGAGCTAATTTAGGATTAGAGCTCACTTGTGAGACATGAGGAGAAAATGTTCCTTTGGATCCTAAGGGACCCTTGTACGCGAAGCCTGGGGCTATGAGGAGGAAAAAAAAAAACAAAAGAAAAGAAACTTAAGGATAATAGAAGTTAGTGTTTCTTCCCTACATGGACTAAATATAAGAGAGTTGGTCCCCAGGAAAGTAATAATACTACCATCTACTTCTACCAGTAGAGGAGACCGTAGAATTGTGGAGGACAGTGAATGGGGCTGATCACAAAATATTATTACAGTTAGGATGCAGAGAGATTCAGTGAAGCTATGGAAAGCAATTATGGTTAACAGCAATGTGAGGCTACTGAGAACAGAAGAAGCCAGTGAGAGTTTCTAGAAACAGTTTTTAGACTCAGCCAGAGGGACCATGAAAAAGAACACTGATGTTGAGGAACAAACCTCAATTGCCCATTTCAAGATAGAGCAGTGTGGTTTGTAAAACAGTGTATCTGTATACACTGTGAGTCACTTAGCCTGTAGTCTTCTTTACAGAAAGATTGTTCATTAGTGTTAGTCACATGTGGGCTCAAATATAGGCCTTGTTTCTATGTGTTTGTGAATAAAATCCTTATGCTTTTAGTCTTGTGAACTTGTGGGCTTGTAAGAGGTGTTCCTGAAGTTCCCAAGTTATCTGGATAGGCACAATAAGCCATAGAAACAAAAAGTCCCCAAAGTATAACCAAGCCTTTTGTGTCAGGAGAGAATTTCTGAAACAACAGTTATATTTGTAAGTTGTAAAGCATCATATAATTACGAACCATTATTATAATATGAATAACTACTATTATAATCTTATTTTATTAAAAAAATTAATTCCAAGTTTCAATATGATGTCTAAACATTATTTTCCTTTCCCCAACTCATCACTGGCCTTTTTATTTGGAACAGGGATTCTCCCTGTTCCACTAATATCATTAGTCTTAACTGCAGAAGGTCAGGGACTTTGATGGGACATAGGAGTTATAGGATAGGATGGTGAGAATCTAGTGACAAAGGCCCAGTAGAAATTCAGCTATAGTGAAGACTGTTCTCATGTTAGTAACAGCTGCTGATGGGCAGAGGTAGCAATTGCTATTCATGTGTTAGTCATTTACAAGTCATGCATTTTTAAGCTAGGGCCATCTGTACTTTATTGCCCAGCTATATATTTTTATGTAGGATTGATAACCAGTATTCTGGTCTGTTCAGTAAGAAGGATAAGTTACAGAACAAATCCCATGTTCAACTCTGGTGCTTCACCCTCTAAGTGGAAATGCTGGGAGAAATGCCAAGGTTTCTATGGTTTTCAAAGAGAAGATGGATTTCTATCCCCTAGTTTTGCCTCTCTATGGTTACCATCACTGATGTGTTAAATAACAGGTATGGATTGGTGTGGATTTATCAAATAAGAATCACATCCAAGCTCCCATCCTCCTGGAAAATCCTATTTCCTCCTTGAATTTGCTATATTTCACTGAGATATACTCATATGACTTTAGCATAATGGAATTGTCAAGGTAAAGAAATAGGCAAGTTTGCTTGAATAGTGTATTTAGCATTTTATTTATAGTATCAAAGCAATAAAACCAATAAAAATCATAATAAAGAATTTACCAATAAATTGCGCTTCCAAACCCCTTTTTAAAAGACTTTTAGGATTACATTATGAGTTTTAGGAAATGCACAGCTCAGTTTGCTCAATACTCAAGGGTATTCTACCTGAGAACAGGCAACAGAGAGCAGATAAATTAACACAGTTGACAACTGCTGTTCAATTCACTGATTCAATAGTCTTGGTGAAGACTCAGAGACTTCCTGCATCTTGGGATATGGACTCAGAATCCCAATGTAAGCTGAACTTCCTTTAGACCAGTGCTTTTGCTCTTTAGTGTTCTATTATTGCCAGGGATCTCTCATTGCTTCTTATAGTAGGCAGCTCACCATAGAGCAGGTGGGAAAGATTCTGCAATCAGTCCGGAAAGGGGATCTTATTGTTTCCATTCTGATATCCTTCTTGTCTCACTGACCTTAATAATATTCATCCATGATACCTCTCTCAAGCTTCTTCATGGAGTCACTTTCTATTTAGCACTTTCTCTGCTGCTCCACCCAGCTTAGGGAAGAACAGGCAATATAAGGGTCCTTATACATTTTATTTTCTCACATTTATATAGCCAGGTTTCTAAAAAGAACTAACCCCCTTCTTTTTTCCTGAATAGTTTAAAAAAAAAAGTGTGTCTGTGTTTGTATCTGTGAGAGACAGACAGAGACAGAGAGAAAGACAGAAACAGAGAGAGGCAGAGAAACAGAGAGACAAAGAATTAGCTAGGCAATCATTTATCTCTCTACTTGATCTGGCCTGTGTGAAACCTACACATCTCCTAGCTACTTAAGTCTTATACCTTTCCCTTCTCAAGGGATTCAATCATTACCGTGTAAAAACAGACGGTGGTGGCAGGAATTCCAGCTGAAAGGACTTTAGAGAAACTAGGGCAGGGTTAACCACACAGTGCTAAACATAAAAACACACATGCTCATGGGTCAGTCAAGTGGACAAAATGAAATTCCTCCTTCCCTGACCTGGCAGCTTGTTATTTGCCTGGTACTAAATAATTGCAACCACAATCCTGTGCCTTCTATTTTACTTACCTACCCTTAGATCTTATTCTGATTCTTGAATTTGATTCCTACTTATTCCCTTTCAGCTCTATTGCTCATCTGTCTAGGTTTCGATTTTGGCTTATTTACCTGTTGAGTCTAACCCTAACTGAATAGGAATTTTCCAGCTACAGTTTCCTTCAGTAACATCTGATGCTGATAGAATCAATGCAGTAGACTCTGCTGAACTGCCTTTCTATAGTGGGCCCTTACCTTTTAGTACCTTAGAATCACAGGATCCAGATTCAAAAGGAAATAAAAATCAACAAGAATTCATTAAGTGCCTACTAATAGGCATTAGGTGCTGGGAATAGAAATACAAGTAAAGAGAAAGATTGTGTTCAAGGAGCTGATTATCTATGTCCTCTATAATCAATTCACTATTTCACTCAATATAACAGCTTTCCAATCCTTTTCATCCCTCCTGAAACTTCCATGGATCCCTTTTCTCTTCACTTTCTCAGTTAAGAACCTTGCCTCATTTCATTGAAAAATTTCATACGATTCATTAAGAGCTTCTTTGTTTTCCCTTCTCCTCATCTCACATCACTTGAATTACCACCTTCACCCCAGTCTCACTTGAAGAGATGGTTCTTTTACTCGCCAAGGCAAATCTTTCTGTGTGCACAAAACATCCCATTCTATCCCATCTTCTCCAAAATGATAGATTCCCTCTATCATTTCCCCATTCTATCACTAATTTTCAGTTTCTTGAAGTCTTCTAACTACTTCCCGACTGTATACAAACAGGTTTGTCTTTCCCTCATTCTCAAAAAACACTCACCTGATCTATTCTCATTAGCTGTTTTCCAACATCTCTCTTCCCTTTTCCTGACTAAACTTCCTGAGATCATCTACATTTAGTTCCTCTACTAACTTTCCTTTTACTTTCTTTTTAATTCTATGCATTATGACTTTGAATTACATTATTTAACTAAAACTTTCTCAAAGTTATCAATGATCTCTCAATTATCAAATATATGGGTTGTTTTTTTTTCCAGTTCTCATCCTTTTTGGCCTGTCTGTAGTCTTTGATACTATGATCACTCTTTTTTCCTTGCCACTCTCTCCAGTCTAGGTTTTCTTAAACTACTCTTTCCCAATTGTTCTACCTATTTGACAGCTCCTTCTCAGTCTCCTTTGCTGAATTTTTATTCACATCATGACTTTGAAAAGTAGAGGATCCCTCAGGGCTCTGTTCTATTCTCCCCTATATGAATTTTCTTGCTGATTTCACCAGCCCATAGATTCAGTGATCATCTCCATGTAAATCATTCTGCTGAGTTCAAATTCAACCTCAGATAAACTGTATAACCTCCTCCCCCTCCCCCGACAAATTTTAATTTTCTGTCTGTCTCAGTTTCCTTATCTGTAAAAATGGGTATAAACATGGTACTTACCTCTCAGAGTTGAGAGAATAAAATGAAATAAATTTTACAAAATGCTTCGTAAAATCTTAAAAAGTGCTATATATTGCTAGCTATTGTTGTTATTGTTGTTGTTGTTATCCTCAAATCTATTTGCCCAGTTGTAACCTCTTTCCTGACTTTCAGTCTTGCTGCTTTTAGACATCTCTAACTGAATATTCTGTAGACAACTTAAATTAACATGTACCAAACTTAAGTCAAACTTTCTCTTTTCCTAACTTTACTATTACTGTTGAGGGTACCACCATCTTCCCAGTCACCCAGGTTCACCATGTAGCTACCATGCTTGAATCCTTGCTTGAAAATTGAATTTTTTTATTCCTAAATCTAATTATTTGCCAATTCTACCTTTGTAAAATCTTTCATCTAAACCCCTCTTCTCTGACACTGCCACCATCCTAGTTCAGACTCTCACAATCTCAAGCCTGGACTATTGTAATAACCTGCTGGTTGGTCTCACTGCCTCCTGCTCCAGTCCATCTTCCATGCTGTCAAACTGATCTTAAAACACAAGTCTGACCATGACCCTTCCCCCAACTCAATAAACTCCAATGGCTCCTAACACTTCCAGCATCGAATATAAAATTTTCTATTTTACATTTAAAGCCTTTTATAATTTGGTCCCCTCCTATCTTCATAGCATTCTTATTCTCTACTCCTCCTCACTTTTATGTATTCTGCAGTTCAATAATACTCACCCCCTTGTTATTTCTGGAGCAAGAAATTCCATATCCTATCCCATGAATAGCTTATCCTCCTTGCCTCAAATTCTCTCCTTTCTCATCTCTATCTCTTAGCTTTCCCAGTTTTCTTCACTTCTCAATGAAAATATCACCTTCTATAAGAAAACTTTCCTATTCTTCAATTTTATTGCCTTTCCTTTGAGATTATTTCCAATTAACCGTTTTGGTTTTGCATAGTTGTTTGCATGTTATTTTTCCCAGTAGATTGAGAGTAGGCACTCTTTTTTTTAACCTTTCTTTGTATTCCCATTGTTTAGTATAGTTCCTGGCACATAGTAATAGATGTGTGTTGATTGATTGATTAGTGGATAATGAGAGTAGATCACACATAAAGGAAAATGAGAAAGTAAAGTCAGAGGAAAACTAGACATAGTGGCAAACTGGAGAATAAAGCATGGCTGGTCTGAGTTCTTCCTCAAATTGGTGGATCAGGAAAGTAATCATCAATGGGTAATCAGTGGCAAAGGGAGCAGGAAGCTAAAGAATAGTGGCAATGTCTGTGGAAATCTAAAAAATCACCTAGTCCAATTTCCATGTTTTACAGAAAAGAAAATCAAGACATAGGTGAAATGATTTATATGTCTGTGACTTTTCAAGGTCACAGGAGTAGGAAACTGTAGAGCTGGGATCTAAAATCAGCTTTTCTAACACCAAATCTGGTGTTCTTTTCACTATCCTAAAAGGAAGCAAACTACTATTTTTTAAAGCTACTTAATTTCAACTAACGGAAGATTTTTATCAGACTTCAACTTATCAAGTCATAAGTTTTAGAAGCTCTAAAATAAAATCATGAGAAAAAATCCACTTATAAGACTAAGGAGGAAGACAATTCATGGAATTAATAGCAAAAGTACCAAGTTGGATGAAGCTACTCAAGCTTTAGTCGATTCAATAATGATTTTTTTTAAATGTGAATTTTTTGATTCTGATGTCTTTTTCTCTTGTCTTCCACTGCTTTTGATCTAAATAGAGAATGGAACATTTCTTTAGGAGACATTCATCTCCTCTTGGATAAATATTGCATTTAGCACTTAAAAAAACAAAAACAAATGAAAGCTTATTTACAGTATGGTGCTTCTTATTAATGGGCATTTTCCTGCTCTTTCAATAGAAAAAAAAATGAAAAAAAACTCCAACATTTAAAAATAATGAAAACAATAAAAAACAGTAAGTCACATAAGCAATTATTCCAAGAGGGTGGGAGAATGACAGAGTAATTATAATCCTTTGGAGCACTCAAATATATAAAACAATAGTCAAGGTGCATGACTATCTTTTAGTAACTACATCTTTACCAATGTCATGTTGGTTTAGTATGTTTAGTGCTAATATATTTTACTGGAAATCTTGTTTACTTTGGTTATCTTCTCCAATCTCTCAGCAATTGATTCTGTGGTTTAAAATGGATGATATCCCATTAGCTGCTTTCAAAAGTCCAGTATTTTGTTGGATGATGAAGAGAAGTCAAATTAAAATGGAATGCATTTCCTCATATACATATGATTCCTTCCTCCATGCTTGTAAATGTTTTAGTGAATGATAGTATTAGCAAATACACACAAAAGACATATGGCAATAGATAATGGCTATCATGCTAATATTTCTTCCCAAGAAACTACATGGTCCAACCCAAAACTAAGGCAAGTTTAAAAAGATCTTTCAAAAATACATCTGATTAAGTTTGGTCTGTCATTATAGTTTTTCAGGTTATTTTTGGATCTTAGTCCTGAAATAGAATGTTTCAGTTATATTCCACAGCTTCATGAGAGGGGTGGTGGAATGTCCAGACCTGTAATTTTATTGGTGTGGGGAACTCCCAGTATGGAATTTTCTTTCCTTAGCGAAAATTAGCAACTCTCTATAATTTAGAATTTTAGAGTTGCTTGTGGGTATTATGAAGTGTCTTACCTATAATTATATAGCTTCATACAGCTTGAAAAGGATTATGTAAGCTTGTAATATATGACTTTATTAAATTATTGATAAAAAATGTTGAACAGAATAGGACCAAGGACAATGACATTCCACAAGAGATCTTCTAGAACTAGGTTAACATCAATTTATTAATTACCATGCTTTGTTTCTGCTAAACAACTAGTTCCAAATTCTCCTAAATGTACTATTTCTTCACCTTAATCACAAGGATATTGTGAAAAAACCTTGACAAATGCCTTGTTGAAATCTTGATATAATGTGTTTACCACATCCTCTGGCTCATCAATCTAGGAAACCTGTCAAAGAAAAAAATGAAGTAAATCTAGTTTGGGTTAATTTTTTTTATAAAACCATGGAAGCTCTTAATGATCCCTTCCTAGCAGTGCACAAAACATAGTTTTAATAATAATATGTTTGAGAATATTGGAGGAGTTTAGGTCAAACTATTTCTGGTTCTTAGACAATAGAATTTCAATTTCAAAATCTACCTTTACTCCCTTTTTGATATATCTATAATGATGATGATGATGATATTTAGCATTTATATAGTACTTATGGTTTATAAAGAACTTTTATAAATATCATTTTATTTAATCTTCACAACAAACCTGGAGGCAGGTTATTATTATTCCCATTTAGAGGTTAAATGTCTTGAGCCCAAGAACACATAGGTAGTTCATGCTACATTTGATCTCAGGTGTTCTTGACTTCAGATCCAGCACTCTATCCACTATACCACCTAGCTACCTTCCAATTTTACAGAACTGTCATTTTTAATTATTAAAAAAAAAAAAGATTACCAGAGACACTTCAATAAGCATATCATCAAGTAAGATATAGTGCCTTTAGATATGATGATTTGAACCCATTTAGGGAAATATATGTCCTTTTTCCATTTCTTTCTTATTCATTATCTATCCTTCCCAATATTGAAAGCATTGTCCATTGTCTAGAACCTGGGCAAGCATGCTATCATGAAATTGATGTACTATACTGATGAACTTCTCTAGACAACCAAATTTCGACATAATTTTCTGTTAGAATCCTAGTGTTAACTCAATGGAATTGATAGAAACAATGTTTATGTTTACACCTTTGAGAGTTCACACATTAACTCACAAGTTTGGGAGATTCACAAGTGTTCACAAGTCAGGGAGATTCACAAAGTTACACCTCCCATAATCCCACTCTCAGAGGAGGAGTCAACCTTTGAGTTTACACGTCTAAAAGAACATAAAAGGAGCTGAGTCAGTGGAGTCAGGGAGTTAAGGAGATTGAGAAACTAATCTGCAGTCGGGCAGAACCAAGATTGAGAGAAAACTGGAGGCTAAAGCTACCAACAAGAGCTCTCGGAACCAGAGAAAGCTAACTGGGCTATTTTGGAAGAGACAATAAAAGATTTGAACTTTTATCATCTGGCTGCGTTTGAGGTGATTATTACACTCAACCGAAACCTTAGTTCAGTTAGTTCTCCAGAAAACCTCCCCAAGAAACCTGCACCCAGAAAATCATCATAATTTAGAAAAAGAAGAACACTACAATTTTCCATTAAGCCATCATGACTGACAATTCTGCCCCTGGCATTTTTCCTGGAGTTGTCAGGCAGTAAACACCATATCTACTGTTCCTCAGACTCTTCTGAAGTCACACTGGCTCTCAAGTAGATGAGCCTTTTTTCAGGCATAGAGTCAACCTATTAAGGTGGACTTTGGCAAGAATCTTGCCAGCAATGACTAAGAGAGAGACACCCCACCCTTCTTGTATTTGTTACAGGACAAAATGGAATCAAAATCACCTACCACACTGAAGGTAAATTTTTTAAATTGAAAGGGTTACAAGCCAAAACTAAAGTGGAGGGAATATTGGTGCCTGATTTTTTTGTTTGTAGACAATAGTGCACTCCAAAACTGAGGTGTGACCAAGTATGGATTGATTCTTTGCTGCTTATGCTAATTTTGGTCTTAACATTAACACCAAGAAAACACAAGTTCTCTATCAGCCAGCACCACACCAGCCATATGTGGAATCATCAGTTACCACAAGTGGTGAAGTTATGAATGTTATGTGTAAGTTCTCTTATCTTGGCACTATACTTTTCAGGAATATTCACATTGATAATGAGATGGATTCACATATTGCCAGAGATAGTTCTGGGAGGCTCCAAAGGATAGTGTGGGAAAGTATTAGAATGACTACTAAACTGGAGATCTACAGAGCCATTGTGTTGACTTCATTGTTGTATACCTGTTAAGCTTGGACAGTTTACCAGCACCATGCCAGGAAACTGAGTCACTTCCATTTGAATTGTCTTAGAAAGATTCTGAAGATCACTTGACAGGATAAGATACTAGACACTGAGGTCCTTTTGTGAACTAAATTGACAAGCATTCCAACTCTATTGCAGAGAGCACAACTCCATTAGGCTGGCCATATTGTTTGTATACCAAATGTACATTTTCCAAAAAGATTATTTTTATGGAGAGCTCACACAGGACAAATGCACACAAGGTGGTCTGAAAATGCGATATAAGGACATTCTCAAAGTCTCTTTTAAGAGCTTTAGAATTGATTTTATGACATGGGAGATCCTGCCACAGGACCACACAGCATGGCACGCCTTCATCAGAGAAGGTGATGTGCTCTATGAGCAAAGCAGAATTGAAGTAGCTCAGAAGAAATGTGACATGAGCAAAGTTAGAGAAGCCCCCCAGATGTTCATAGGGACTGTTTGTGTCCAACCTGTGGCAGAACAGTCTCAGCTCATATTGGTTTGATCAGCCACAGTCAGATACATTGTAATTTGACTCTAAATAGTAATGCTATTTTGGTCCTCTTCGAGAACAAAGGACAACCAATCAATTAACTTCCCAATATAGAAATCATTCTTCCTAAGAGAGATCTAGACCTTGTAGGAGGATGAGAGTTAGAAAAATGATAACCTAAAGATGGGAATCAAAAGTGAAATGAAAAAGTAATGTTTGAGGAATAATGAGTAGACCAGTCTGGCCTGAATGGAAGGTTTAAGTTGGAAAACATTTCCAGGTTGCAAAAAAAAAAAAAAAGTTCTGCTGTCATTTAACTGGCATCTCTAATACATTACTTCATCTTTTTTTTTTTTTTAACCTTAGTTTACTCATCAGAAAAATGATGGAGCAAAATAATCTCCAAGTTCCTTTCCAGTTCTAAAATTCTATGACTAAAATGGGTTTTTAAAAGTGGGGGATTTTAGGATTAGAAATTTGAATGGAGGACCATGAAAAATGTTGAGTCAAGGAGTGACTTGATTAAAATGTTTTCATATAAATTTAATCTGATTGGATTATGTAGGTTGGATTAAAAGGGTGATTTGCAGCAAAAACCAATGATGCTGCTGTTGCAAGAGAATGTATGACAAAAGGCTGTACTGGGAAAGTGGCACTAATCTGGAAAAGAAGAAACAGAATCCATGGGACTTGGAGTGGGCAATAAAAAAGAGGGTATAGAAGTCTGATTATACCAGCTAATTCTGAACAAGCCAATAAAATAACTCGCCTCAGATTCTGGAAGTTGAGCCAAAGAATATGCCAGCAGGGAACATTCACTTGTTAAAAGTTCAAATTAGCAAAAGATGTAAAAAGGAACATTTATGCCATTTCTTGCCCACACAGTTATCCCTGGAGTCTCAACACTCCTCAAATCTGGGATATGTGACAGCACAAATGTTACCAAAGTTTGAGATACATAGCCCTAGATGAGGCAATCCTCAAGAACATTTGCTGGTGGGAATTTCTGATAGCATAAGCACCATAAATCAATTAATCACAGCAGTGAGTAATAACTCAATAGTAACTAAGCACATTGTGTAGGTCAGTATCAAGGATTGAGTAAACACAACAGGAAAAGAGACTACACCTATGTTGTGTAAGTCCCACAACAGTACAAAGACTTGAAAATACCAATAGGCTGTGTCATAGTTTATATATACCTCTGCAATCTGTGCTAATGATGATTTCTGTACTTATTCCTCTAGAAGAACATGTGAAAGAAAACTTCAGATTTCAAACATGGATGACTGAAAGAATTATGGTACTACTAAATAAAAAAATAGAAATTCAGGAAGATGTGAAAGTTTGCAGAGGGCAAAAGATGATGTGTTTGGCTTTTACAAATGTTGTTTGAAGGGATAGGAAATGTTTAGTAAGTAGTTAAAAAGATGGTCCTGCAGTTTGGAAGATACAGATTTAGGAATCAATCCCTTAATTTGAAGCCAAGAATATGGATGATCTTTCTGAGGAACAACATTCTGAGAGGATAGAGTACTGAAAGTGCTAACTGAACTAAAAGGAGTGACCATAGGAGGAAAAGGGGAAAAGGGAAACCAGAATAAATGAAAAAATGAAGGAAGAATATGGTCTGAGTTTCATGCAGAATTCACACAATATCCCCTATATTGGCTTCCTGTGAATATAAGGTCTTGTATATCTATTCAATTATATTGTCTTATTATCAATACTTATTGGTACCTTCTCCAACTTATAGTCTTAGAAGAATGTTTAGACCATTGAGATGGTCTGTGACTTGTCCAAGATCTCACAGCCAGTATGTGTAAAAGGCAAGGTTTGAACCCAAGTTTTTCTGACTTTCTTGTGGACAAGTGAACAGTTTTGTCTCAACTTCTCCATAAACCACTGAAGAATAAAGCCTTCCCACTTTTCTTGGACACAGCTGTAATAAAATGCTTACAGAAAAATGTTTATCTCTAAGTGATATTGGATGAGTGTAGAGATAGAGATGGAAATAAGGGTAAATTAGGGGGATTTAAATCTAACAGTTTGAGTTTTCCAGTAGAGCCGGAATCAAGAACATTTTAGAATAAGTATTAAGTTTTTCCTTATTCTCATTTTCTGAGGCACCTGTGCCAAATTTCTTGCTACAAAGCCTTCAAAGTATTATAAGTAAAGTTAGATTAGACAGTATGCTGATCCCATAACATTCAAGGAGGGTACAATAAATATAGATAGATCCTCTATTTTGTATAATAGTCCTGACTTTAAGAAATGAAAGTGTAATTTACAAATCAGAAATTTTTTAAAGGAGTAACATTTGTCAGAAATCCCTATTTTGGGTTCTCAAAATTATGATCAGCATACTGTTTATAAAATTTGTTGTTGCTCAGTCATTTCAGTTATGTTCAACTCTATGATTTTGGGATTTACTTGGCAAAGATTCTGGAGTGATTTGCCATTTCCCTCTCTAGTTCATTTTACAAATGAGGAAACTGAGGCAAACAGGGTGAAGTGACTTGCCCAATGCCACACAGCTAATAAGTATCTGAAACAGAATTTGAATTCAGGAAGATAGTCTTCCTGACTCCAGGTCCAACACTCTTCACTGCCCCACATCATTACCCTATTTATAATTATTCACACTTATATAGTATTTTAAGGTTTACAAAGTAATATTTTTTTCCTCACATCAAATCAAGTCACCAAGCACTCATTAAGTACTTAAACTGTGCTAAATGAATATTATTTCCCCCCTTTTACAAGGTAATTGAAACATAAAGAGGCTGAGCGATTTGCTTTAAGTTATGCCATTAGTATCAGAAGCAAGAATTTGAACCTGGATCTCCATTGAAGTAAGTCCCACAATCTTTCCACTGTGTCGTCTTACTTCTATGCAAAATAAGTTTTTCAGAGAAAACTCTTTCTCCAGAAGCATGAATGCAAACTATTTTTGAGATGTCTTAATTGAATAAGATATGCTAAAATTAGCAAATATAACTGCTATTTTTAAAATGGGGAGAAAGAACAATATAATTATATAAAAAATAGCAAAGAATTTAGTAGTACAATTCTTTAGTTGTATGGCTTCATCTTTTTTCTCTCTTGAGTATTATTATTTCAGTAAACTCTGCTATGTCTGTCAATATTAGCTTAAGCAGCTATTAAAATAAGTAACATGGAATGCTCAAAAGGCAGTGGATATAGGTCAAGTAAAACCAACAGTACTTTATTTAATAGAGAAAAAAAAACTTTAACAAAAACAAATTTAAAAGAAGATACAGGTCAAAGTAACAAGAATTTTAAAGAAATATGAATGAAAGTTCTAATTTTCATCTAATTTCTGTCCAAGAGAGTTGTACTGACGAATTGCTTCAGTGAATTATTGTACCCCATGTACAGTGGGCTTCATCCACCTAGTCTATCCTGTGTGGACGGTTAGAACAGATTCTTTGAATGTTCCTGAATTTCCTTTAATAGTTTCTGTAATGCTATAGGATTTGATACATCAGCAAAACTTCATATATAATATGATAAGTGTAAATATATAGCACATAAAATAACGATAAATGTTGCAAAAGTGGCATAAAAATTCATCAAAGAGATGTATAATCAGAAAAAAAAAGTTGGAAGTCATTAACAAGAGAAACATCTAATAACAATAATAATCCACTGCAGGGATCAGAAGTATAGATTATGGTACTCCCTCCTTTTCTTTTCTTTTTTTTTTTTTTTTTTTTTTTTTTTTTTACATGACCAAAACGTTAATTTGCTGTACAAAAAGAATCAGACTCTGAAATATTGTGCAATTAGCTTGGGAAGGAAATAAAAAATGCAGGTGGGCATAAATATAGGGATTGGGAATTCAATGTAATGGTTTTTAGTCATCTCCCAGAGTTCTTTTTCTGGGCATAGCTGGTTCAGTTCATTACTGCTCCATTGGAAATGATTTGGTTGATCTCGTTGCTGAGGATGGCCTGGTCCATCAGAACTGGTCATCATATAGTATTGTTGTTGAAGTATATAATGATCTCCTGGTCCTGCTCATTTCACTCAGCATCGTAGTTCATGTAAGTCTCTCCAGGCCTTTCTGAAATTATCCTGTTGGTCATTTCTTACAGAACAGTAATATTCCATAATATCATATACCACAATTTATTCAGCCATTCCAACTGATGGACATCCATTCAGTTTCAGTTTTAGCCACTACAAAAAGGGCTGCCAAACATTCGTGCACATACAGGTCCCTTTCCCTTCTTTATAATCTCTTTGGGATATAATCCCAGGAGTAACACTTGGATCAAAGGGTATGCACAGTTTGATAACTTTTTGAGCATAGTTCCAAACTACTCTCCAAAATGGTTGGATTAGTTCACAACTCCACCAACAATGCATCAATGTCCAGTTTTCCGCATCCCCTCAACAATCATCATTATTTTTTCCTGTCATGTTAGCCAATCTGACAGGTGTATAGTGGTATCTTAGAGTTGTCTTAATTTGCATTTCTCTGATTAATAATGACTTGGAGCATCTTTTCATATGACTAGAAATAGTTTCAATTTCTTCATCTGAGAATTGTCTGTTCATATCAACTGACCATTTTCAATTGGAGAATGGCTTGATTTTATAAATTAGAGTTAATTCTCTATATATTTTGGAAATAGGCCTTTATCAGAACCTTGACTGTAAAATATTTTCCCAGTTTATTGCTTCCTTCTAATCTTGTCTGCATTAGTTTGTTTGTACAAAAACTTTTCAGTTTGGTATAATGAAATTTTCTATTTTGTGATCAGTAATGATCTCTAGTTCTGCTTTGGTCATAAAGACCTTCCCCTTCCACAGGTCTGAGAGGTAAACTATCCTGTGTTCCTCTAATTTATTAATAATTTCATTCTTTATGCCTAGGTCATGAACCCATTTTGACCTTATCTTGGTATCGGCGTTAAGTATGGATCAATGCCTAGTTTCTGCCATATTAGTTTCAATTTTCCCAGCAATTTTTATCAAACATAAGTTCTTATCCCAAAAGCTGGGATCTTTGGGTTTGTCAAAGACTAAGGTTCTTATATTTGTTGACTGTTTATCCCTTGAACCTAATCTATTCCACTGATCAACTAATCTATTCCTTAGCCAATACAAATAGTTTTGGTAACTGCTGCTCTATAATATAATTTAGATCTGGTACAGCTAAGCCACCTTCATTTGATTTTTTTTCATTAATTCCCTTGAAATTCTTGACCTTTTGTTTTCCATATGAACTTTGTTGTTATTTTTTCTAGGTCATTAAAATAGTTTTTGGATTCTGATTGGTATAGCCTAAATAAATAGATTAGTTTAGGTAATATTGTCATCTTATTATATTTGCTCCTATCCAAAGAGCATTTAATATTTTTCCAATTGGTTAGATCAGACTTAATTTGTGTGAAAAGTGGTCTGTAATTTTGCTCATAAAGTTTCTGATTTTCCCTTGGCAGATAGATTCCTAAATATTTTATATTATCAGTAGTTACTTTAAATGGACCAATCTCCCTAATGAATATTGATGCTAAAATCTTAAATAAGATATTAGCAAAAAGACTACAGAAAATCATCTCCAAGATAATACACTATGATCAAGTAGGATTTATACCAGGAATGCAGGGCTGGTTCAATATTAGGAAAACTATCAATATAATTGGCCATGTTAATAACCAAATTAACAAAAACCATATGATCATCTCAGCAGAAAAAGCATTTGATAAAATCCAACATCCATTCCTATTAAAAACACTTGAGAGTATAGGAATAAATGGACTTTTCCTTAAAATAATCAGCAGCATCTATTTAAAACCATCAGTAAGCATCATATGTAATGGAGACAAACTGCAACCATTCCCAATAAGATCTGGAGTGAAACAAGGTTGCCCACTATCACCGTTACTATTTAATATTGTATTAGAAACGCTAGCTTTAGCAATAAGAGCTGAGAAAGAGATTAAAGGAATAAGAATAGGCAATGAGGAAACCAAATTATCACTCTTTGCCGATGACATGATGGTATACTTAGAGAACCCCAGAGATTCTGCTAAAAAGTTATTAGAAATAATCGACAACTTTAGCAAAGTTGCTGGTTATAAAATAAACCCACATAAGTCATCAGCATTCTTATATATCACTAACAAAATCCAACAGTCAGAGTTACAAAGAGATACTCCCTCCTTTTCTATGCAGCTTGTCTGCTTTAGGGTTTTACATAAGAAGGGTATACTGAGTGCAATCCTAAGAGAGTTTGGCCTCTCATGATTGTGCTTAGGTTTCCTTTCCTTATTTTCTGGCTTATTATACTTCATCTTGATTCTCCCTGGGGCATGGTTTACATTTAGATTTTGGTTCATATCTAGGATTTCTATTGGAAGAAGAAGTGTACAATATGAACCAAGTATGGGAGTGACATTTATTTCCTTAAATGTAAAACTTTCAGGATTGCATATTGATAGATATTTTAAAATAGAATTCAGTGACTTAATTCGTAGCTATGGTTATCCACCCCTGGGAAGTTGCTACTTGAACCTAACTAGAATATTAAAGCAATTTATGGGATTGCTTAATAAGTCTAGTTACTCTGCACTGTTCCCTCAGTCTGCTACTCTACTAATCAGTCAGGCAATGGATTGGATTTCTCCTCCACCTTGTGATGGGCTTCTCTGATACCAGTCAACTTAACCCAATGGGGCTGGAATCATCAATTCTCTCAAACTCACAAGGTCAGACCAAGACACAAAGGGGACTCCATGTTTCATAGGAGAGAGGAGAAGGGGAGAAGAAAGAATTAGGAATAAAGTTGTCCCCTTTTTAAAAGTCCACTGAGTCATTCCTACTCAGTACTCAATAAGGGAGTTGTTTTGTCATCTCAAAACACAAACCCTTCAGATTGTCATGCATTCATGGTTAGAAGCAGTAGATCTGGTGTCCTCACAACATCCAAGAACAAAGTCCACATTCATGGTCAGCTGAAATCAGGAAGGACAGATTTGTGCATCATGTCCTGTTTGATTCCCAAATTACAAAGTGATTATAAGTGAATCACTAAAACCCTGGGCTGGCATTCATGTAATACTAAGAGACTTCGAGAAAGGTTATGAAGCATTTTGGGTAGGTAGACCGCATCACAGAATATTTATTATAGGACATGGATAAGATAAATCATACAAGATTAGAAAGCACAGATAAATTGATGCCCGTTGGAGGAAGTTTGTATAAATGAGATCAGAAATTCACTGAAATTGGTGAAGGAATTAATTTTCTTCCAGCTATTTCCCATGATTAAAACAACAACAACAACAAATAATCATGGTCACTTCCTTCTACCTAGCCCAATACAGCATCCTTTGCTGTTCATGGGTTTTCTTTGTTTACAATGAACCCAAATTAGATTGAGTGAACCCAAATCATAATTTCCCAATCAAAGCAGCAAATTACTGATTCTACTATAACTCTCAA
This sequence comes from Sarcophilus harrisii, assembly GCF_902635505.1. Lineage (NCBI taxonomy): Eukaryota > Metazoa > Chordata > Mammalia > Dasyuromorphia > Dasyuridae > Sarcophilus > Sarcophilus harrisii. The sequence goes on from NC_045427.1 coordinate 194,504,393, forward strand.
AGAACAAGCCTAATATTTTAACTTGAAAGTAGATACTCAAAAATATATTTGTTTGATTTCTTGATAACATTGGAAGAGTATTTTTAAAAGAGAAAAAATATTGTGTATTTGTCCAATTCTTAGGGCATGATAACAACCAAACTTCCCCACCCCTTCCCAACAAAGCCATTAATAATACATGAGCGATGAAGGCTGTTAATGGACATCATTTTGTTCATTTTCCTTGTTTTCCTCAGTGAAATATCCTGTCCTGATCAGACTGTTGAAGCTAAAATTTGGAGTAGCAAAGAGGACAGAGGCTTTCTGATTGGCCTAAGACCAAGGCAAAACACATAAAGGGCTCTGGGATGTAGTACCAGCCAGAGGTGATGAGAATTGTAGTTTATGAAAGATTGGTTCAATAGTAAGAAGAGGAGGCAGGTGAGGGAGGAAATACTGAGCTTTGAGAGTTGAGTTAATTAACTCTCTATTGATGAGCTACTTCATTTACCATTCCAGTGGCCTGATGTCTCTTTCATATGTATACTGATCTCAAATCTTCCTGGGCCTTAAATGCCCAGATAATAGGACTGATACAAAAAGCTTCCCTGGGACAGAGTTCCTATCTAGTCTACCTTCTACTAACCCCATGGAGATTTGGATGTTGCCAAAAATCCAATGTGCACATATTGATTTCTACAGGAAAAATAAACCCATGAAATAATAATCATAAGCCTTTATTTTTATTTACCAATACTTTATAGTTTATAATGTGTCTTCACATCCATGGTCATATTTGATCCTCAAATATGTTTTGTGAAGTAAGCAAGGCATGGATTATTATATTCACTTCTTTGGTCAACCTAGAGGAAAACCACTGTTTAAAGATAGGATATTCTAGAGTCACTTTTCCAAGAGGCCAGGTTATAGGGTTAGAATGGTATTTCTAAAGGGCTGGGGATGTCATTTTTTAGTGATATGGAATTGAATCTCTATTGTGGAATGCTCTAACCTATGTCAACTACCAGTGATTACTGTTTCAGGTTCATTTATCTAAATAATGTCAATTAGTTTTTATAAAGGGCAGCTAGTTGGTATAATGGATAATGTTGGGCCTGGAGTCAGGAACATATCTTTGTGAGTTTAAATATGGCCTTAGCCATGTACTAGCTGTGTGACTCTGGGCAAGTCACTAATTCAGCTTGGCTCAGTTCCCTCATTTATAAAATGAGGTGGAGAAGGAAATGGCAAATGACTCTCTTATCTTTGCCAAAAACAAAAACAAACAAACAAACAAACCCCAATAGGGTCACAAAGAGTTAGACATGATAAATAATTGAACAACAACAATAAAATTTTTATAAAGGGATAAATATCATGAAGACATACTAAAAGGAGAAATTACAAAGCATTGTGTTGGACTTGTGGGAGCATATGCTCTTCTGTACCACCTTTGTCTCCAATAAGAACAGGCTCAAACTGAAAAGCGTTTATACAAAGCTCTTGCCTTACCAAGTTCAGCATAGTAATAGAGGAATCCCTGTAGCTATCTCTTGGCTACCTTTGATCTATGCTAGATCAAACAAATCACTTGGAACTTTACTCCTCATCATCTGGTTTTTGGCAGATCCAAGCATGGAATCATCTCCCAGATTTCTCTCTTGACCTTTTGAAACTCATTGTTTGTAGTCTGCTCCAATACTATTTCAAATAAAAGCAGACAAAGATTGACACAATAGAGAGGCAAAAAAAGGATTAGGGCCATATTCTCATGGCTTCATAGATGAGAAAGGTGGCCCCAGGAAAAGGAAGGCCCAACCAAAGGCCTACATCAGTCTTTGTCTCTTCAGTTAAATATACCAAGAAAGAAAATGAGAGGGCTGTGTGTGTGTGTGTGTGTGTGTGTGTATTGGTTTTTAAAATGAACTCAGTTTCTGGCTCAGCAGTCAGTCAACAATTCATTACTTCACCATATAGTTAACTGACCAGAATCAGTTAAAATCAGTCTGCACATACGCCAAACTAGGGAGCAAGGCTGTTTTACTCAAAGGTATCCTGGAGCTATCTCATACAGTCTCACAAGAATCAATTGTTAACTTTTCTATATAATCATTTATGCTTCAGAAAGCAGCAGATATTACAAATTAGTATTTGATGAATTGTTTTGTTGCCTTCTAGATTTAAGAAAGTGAAGGAAAAAATGTTAATAATGCAAATTAAACTTTAAATGTGTTGTGTTTTCAAAGAGCTGGTTGTTAAATATTTATCAGCATGCTTCTGGTTTCATTGCATGTCAACATGCCTTTCCTGAAACAGGCTCCCAACCCTCTTCCATATAGGGATTGCTGCTTATGCTCACTAGCCTCCATTAAATAGAGATAGAAACTTGCACCCAAAACAGATAATCAAAGGCAATAAAAACCAGCTAGTTATAACTATTTCATTTTAATTTATACCAATGGTAGAAATTTCATCAATGTGGGTATTTTCTCCAGGGATGCAAATCATAACCCAACCAAATATATACCATTCCATGTTATTCTTGTTCCTGTACTACAATAGGGATCCATCCAATTTGTTGAAGGCTATCCTACCATTTTCTTGATATGCTATTGACAAATAGCAATGGAGGATGCTATCAGTTGTTACTTATTTTCATTACAAAATGTAGTTAGACTGTCAAAACAGACTATTCATTTTTTCAAATAATATTTTTTGATCACTAATTGGTAATTGAGTAAGGTTCTCACATTTAGAGTATCAATAGCTAAGCTAACATTTACAGCCTAAAAACTTTTAATTCTTAGCACCCTCTTCCCCTCTTCTACTCAACCCCCTCTTTTCACCACTCCAACATGGTCATTGCAGAATGAAAAGCAGACCATATAGACCTGAGGGCCATTTTGTGTTTTCTGATGTCTCATGGGTGGCTATGACCAAATAATTAATTACCAAGTGTCCAGCACTCAGACTATTGACTCTTAGTGAGCTTGAAACATACTAAAAACAATAACAACAAAATTTTTTTTAGATATTATCCAGTGTCTCCCTATTTTTGTACTTAAGTTGATTTCTTGAACTTTATCTTATTAGATTCAGTCCAATGTTCTGTCCTATCAACGACTTTAAGGATCCTGACTATAATCCAGTGAACTTGCTGTTCTTCCCAGATTTGCATGATTTTTCAGATTTGATGAAGATGCCATTTATATATTTATCCAAATTATTTATTTAAAAACTTGTTAGAAGACACAGGACCTAGTAAAGATGCTTGGGGTTTTTAACTGGAAATCTCCTTACAAATTGACAGGTAGAACCTTTAATTTCTACTTTTTTAGCCAAGCTATTCAATAAATCCATTCTGAATCCATATAATTATGCATTTATCTAGCCCAAATTACTGCATCTTCCCAAAAGAATGGAATAAGATATTTTTATCCTATACTTTGATAAGATCTAGGTAAGCTTTAACTAGTTCGTTTCCCTGCTGTACCAGTTTAGTAATCCTATGGGGGAAAAAAAAGGAATAAAGTTCATCTGGTAAAACCTGTTCTTGAAACCATCCTTATTTCTTTTAAGCAATTTCCTTATCTAGATGTTCAACAACTTTTTAATAACACGTTTCAGAATTTTCTCAGGATTCAAAGTCAAACTCACTAATTTATAGTTTGTAGACTCCATTATCTATTTTTGAAAGTCAGAATACTTTCCTCTTCTAGAAAATGCATTAGTTATTATTATGCAATCATTTCGGGCTCTTTGTGCACTCCTTTGGAGATTTTTTGCCAAAGATTCTGAAGAGATTTATTATTTTCTTTTCATTTTACAGATGAGGAAACTGAGGCAAAGACAGTTAAGTGACTTGCCCAGAGTCACTCAGCTAATAAGTGTCTGAGGTCAGATTTGGATTCAGGAAGATGGTTCTTTCTGATTCCAGCATCATGTCATCTACCTATCTCCAAATGTTTCAGTACCTTTCTTATCTTCAAATCATTTAAATATTCATCACTTGGCAAGTCCACTTAGTAATTGTTTCAGTATCTTGGGAAATAGTATATCTGGAGCAAGTGGCTTGTATTTATCAAGAGTAGTTAGGAATTATTTTGTTTTCACCTTATTTATCTTGTGTTTTCTCCCCTTGTTAGCCATTTTTGTTCTAACCTTTCCTGTTCAGATGGCATTCTCCTTGATGCAAGGAGGAAAGATGGGAAGCAAAAGAAGAACTGAATAGGACTGTCTTCTCTTTTTTTCTAGGTTATCCCATTCATCTCAGCCTTACTTCTTTTACCCTCCCCCCCCCCAATTTAGTTATTTTAACCCTGTTGTCCTTAGTTTTTCTCACTGACCTTCATTCAATTTGAACTTTGTGATTCCTGATACTCTCCTAGGGTTGTCTTATGTTTTATACTCACCCCTTATTATCTTTTCTTTCTTCTCTCTTCCGTAAATATCCTTTAAAAACATTGATTGTTTGGTGCAGTCTCTATTCATCACTGTTTGTCTCTCTAGATAACTCTTATTTTCTTCTCATCAAAATTGTTTCCTCTGAGGACCTTCAGAATTTTATTTATTTTTCTTTTTTCTTAAATTTATTTATTTATTTATAGCTTTTTATTTACAAGTTATATGCGTGGGTAATTTTACAGCATTGACAATTGCCAAACCTTTTGTTCCAATTTTTCCCCTCCTTTCCCCCATCCCCTTCCCTAGATGGCAGGATGACCAATACATGTTAAATATGTTAAAGTATAAATTAAATACAAAATAAGTATACATATCCAAACAGTTATTTTGCTGTCCAAAAAGAATCGGACTCTGAAATAGTGTACAATTAACCTGTGCAGGAAATCAAAAATGCAGGTGGGCAAAAATATAGGGATTGAGAATTCTATGTAATGGTTCTTAGTCATCTCCCAGAGTTATTTCACTGGGTGTAGCTGGTTCAATTCATTACTGCTCCAATGGAATTGACTTGGTTCATCTCATTGCTGAGGATGGCCAGGTCCATCAGAATTGGTCATCATATAGTATTGTTGTTGAAGTATATAATGATCTCCTGGCTCTGCTCGTTTCACTCAGCATCTGTTCATGTAAATCTTTCCAGGACTTTCTGAAATCATCCTGTTGGTCATTTCTTACTGAACAATAATATTCCATAATATTCATATACCACAATTTATTCAGCCATTCTCCAATTGATGGGCATTCACTCAATTTCCAGTCAGAATTTTATTTCTAAGAGTTTTTCATTTTCTAAAATCTAGGGGGCATGTTAGACCACATTCAATATCTCCTCCTCTATCACTTCCCCCAAAAAGGTTCTTGTCATTTTCCATCCAATAATCTCTTTGTTAATGAGATTCAAAATATCATTTCCTGTTGTTGGCTTGTCTAAATTTTGAAAGCTGAACAATCAGCTTTGTTAACTGGGAAGTTAACAAAACAGTTGTTTTGTTGTTAACTATTTTGCTTCTGGTAGCAGATGCTGGAATATGAAAATCTTCCATCACTACTATATCATGCTTTTATGTCCAGACTTGTCAGCTATTTCCCAGACACTTCATTCTCTTCTCCAGGTAGTTCGCAGAATAATAAGAGAATGGATCTGTTCATATTCCATAACCGACTTAGCTTTATTCATATTTACAGAGATCTTTATAATATTAAATGCCAATTCAGTTTTTCACAAGTGCCTTTTTTCAGTGTTGCATCTGTCTTGAGCTTGTTATCCTTAAAATGTGAACGCCTTGAGGGCAGGGACAATTCCCATTGGTCTCCCCATTACTTGGCACAATGCCTGGCACATAGTCAACACTTAATAAATCCTTGTCGACTGTTCACCTGCCTGTCTCTTTTGTCTTATTAAGCTTCTAGCTAAATAATCAGTCAAATCCAGTTTTCCTAAGGCAGGTCTTACTGTCAGATTTCTTTGCAAAGACAAAGAGACTGCATGGTATTGTTGAAGAGGTACTAGATTTGTAGTAGGAGAACTGATTTTAATTCAAATCATGTTTCTACCCCTTAGTACCTGCACGGCATTGTACAAGTCATTACAGATTTTGGGGTCTTCTTTTCCTTGTATGTGAAATGAGGAATTTTGACTAAATGTTCTCTAAAATCCCTTGTAGTTCTGTATCTTTGAAGAAGCATTTTCCTGTTTATTTAATTCAACATGAATTTATAAAGTACTCACTATGTGTTAGGTACTTTACTTGGCACTAGAGATTTAAAGTAAAAATTAAACAGTCCCTGCTTACATTCCATTGAAGGGGGTAGGGGAGAATGTATATTTATAAGTAAATGCAACATATATTTGAGTAATTTCTGAGGTGAGGTGGGCAATTCTAATACAAAGGACTATTTGATTTGTTTTGTTTTATCTTTTATATTTATTGATGCCTTTTGTTTTTACATGAAATTTGTTTCCTAATGAATCCTTCCTTCTTCCTCTACCCAGTGAGCCATCCCTTGGCACAGAAATTAAAAAAGAAAGATTTTTTTAAAAAAAAAAGTAGTGCTTTTCTTTCTCATTTTTTCCCATTTTGATCTGATTTATTTTTTGTACAGCATGATAAATGTGGAAATATATATAGAAGAATTGCACATGTTTAACATACATTGAATTAGTTGCTGTCTAGGGGAAGGAGTGGGTGGGAGAGAAAAATTTGGAACACAAGGTTTTGCAAGGGTGAATGTTAAACACGATCTTTGCATATATTTTGAAAATAAAAAGCTATTATTTTAAAAACAGGTTAATATAAGTAAATATATTAAATATGATATATATGATATTCCATTTATAGGGTGAAAAGCTCATTTTCTCAACATTTATTTTGTTTTGTTTTTTTCTCTTTCTACTTTTATTTTCTTTGATTATTTCTTGTATTTTTTGTGTCAAGGCTCTTTTTTTTTGTCACAGTTTTCAGGTAGTTCAATGATTCTTATATTTTCTTCTCTTGGTCTATTCCCCAGATCTGATTTTTTAAATAAGATATTTCATATTCTGTGCTATCTTTTCATTCTTTACATTTTGGAAGTTTTTTTGTATTTGTATTTGTATATATTATTTGTTGGTCTCCTGTAGCTTCACTGACTTCCCTTTGCCCATTCTAACTTTGAAAGAATTATTTTTTGACGAGCAGGACGAATACAGAGAGGATAGGCGAGACTTACATGAACTGATGCTGAGCAAAATGAGCAGAACCAGGAGATCATTATATACTTCAACAATGATACTGTATGAGTATGTATTCTGATGGAAGTGGATTTCTTCAACAAAGAGAAGATATAACTTAGTTTCAATTGATCAAGGATAGACAGAAGCAGCTACACCCAAAGAAAGAACACTAGGAAATGAATGTAAACTGCTTGCATTTTTGTTCTTCTTCCCAGGTTATTTATACCTTTTAAATCCAATTCTCCCTGAGCAACAAGAGAACTGTTTGGTTCTGCACACATATATTGTATCCAAGATCTACTGTAACCTATTTAACATATATAGGACTGCTTGCCATCTGGGGGAGAGGGTGGAAGGAGGGAGGGGAAAAATCAGAACAGAAGTGAGTGCAAGGGATAATGTTGTAAAAAAAAAAAAATTACCCTGGCATGGGTTCTGTCAATAAAAAAATTATTTAAAAAAAATAAATAAATAAATTTTGTAATACCAAAAAAAAAAAAAAAAAAAAAAAAGAAAGAATTATTTTCTTCTTTAAGACTCTGTACCTCCTTTGCTATTTGATTGACTTTCTTTTCATGATCTTTTTTTGATGGTTCTTTTTTAAAAAAGTTTTTCTTCACTCTCTCTCATTTGATTTTTAAAATCTTTTTTGAGTTCTTCTGTAAATTTTTTCTCAGCAGGTAGCCATTTAACATTACTTTTTGGACTTCAATATCCTTCTCTGAAGATGAATGCCAGTCTTCCCTATTCCTACAGTAAGTTTCTACAGTTGGGTTCTCCTTCTTTGCCTTTTAATTTTTTTTAAAATGAGAACTATTAGTGTAAGCACCTCTAATCCTGCGGTGGGCTGGGGAATGATGCCTGTAGCCTCACTTCAGCTGCCTCTAATTTCACTTTAGCTCTTCCCTCTGATCTGGAACCCCAAATCAAAAGCTCCAACCACCTGTAAGTGCCCACAGTCAGGAATGTCCCTGCTTCACTGTTTCTGCACTCACCAAGTGTGCTGGTTCCTTCTTGCTCAGGATCTCAGCAACACAGCTAGCCCTAGAGTTCCTAATCAGCAAAGATGTCCTCATTCAGATGCCGTCCGCATTCTGGAAGGTGAAATTTCCTGTGGTTATGCTTTTTTGGAACTCAGTGAGCCCCAGGGATTTTCACTAGCTTTCTGTGGAATCAGCGTTTAGGTGTTTACACTTCACATCAATTAAACCCTGGTTCTGGGATCTTTCTTCTGGTCTTCTCAGGAGAACTCAATTTTGCCTCAAGTCTTATTTGTTTTTTATTGTTCCATGTTCACTGAAGAGCAATTTTGTTTTGTTTGTGAGGAAAATCTGGAGAGCTTGGAATTTTCTGATCTATTTCCCCAGAATCCTCTTCCCCCCATTCATTTTTTCAGTATTATTTTAAATTGCTTCTCAGAATGGTTAGAATGATTCACAGTGGTACCAAAAAAATATATTATTAACTTGATTGTCTTCCCACAAACATTCCAATCTTGACAATTTTTTGTCACCTTTGTTAAATTTCACTTTAAGAGGAAAAACCTATTAATTTTGATGGGTATTGCTTTTACTAAAAATTTGGAACAATTTTTCATATAGTAGGCCAATGTGGGAATTTGTTTTTTTTAACTATATGTATTTGCTACATAATCAAAAGTATGGGTTTCTTCTTCTTCTTTTTTTTTTTTTTTTTTTTTTGATCACTACTCTCTTTTCTTTCTTTTTTTTCTTTTTCTTTTTCTTTCTTTATTTCTTTATTTTATTTATATTTTTTTTGCTGAGGCAATTGGGACTAAGTGCTTACCCAGGGTCACACAGTAGGAAGTGCTAAGTGTCTGTAGCATTTTCATTTTTACTCTATTGGCATGGCTCAATTTTGATCAATTAATATTTTGTTAGTTATTTTCTTTAAGAAATGTTTTATAACCCAGGGAATCAACTAAAAAATTATTAGAAATAATCCACAACTTTAGCAAAGTTGAAGTATACAAAATAAATCCACATAAATCATCAGAGTTTTTATACATCACTAACAAAACCCAACAGCAAGAGATACAAAGAGAAATTCCATTTAAAATAACTGTTGATAGTATAAAATAATTGAGAATCTATCTGTCAAGGGGAAAGTCTGGAACTATATAAGCAAAACTACAAAACACTTTGCACACAAATAAAGTCAGATCTAAACAATTGGAAAACTATCAAGTGCTCTTGGATAGTGTAATCATATATAATAAAGATGACAATATTACCTAAACTAATCTACTTATTTAGAGCTATACCAATCAAACTCCCAAGAAACTATTTTACTGACTTAGAAAAAATAACAATAAAATTCATCTAGAAGAACAAAAGGTCAAGAATTTCAAGGGAATTAATGAAAAAAAAAAAATCAAATGAAGGTGGCTTAGCTGTACCAGATTTGAAACTATATTATAAAGCAGCAGTCATCAAAAGCATTTGGTATTGGCTAAGAAATAGACTAGTTGATCAGTGGAATAGGTTAGGTTCATAGGACAAAATAGCCAATAACTATAGCAATCTAGTGTTTGACAAACCCAAAGACCCCAGCTTTTGGAATAAGAAAATTCATTATTTGACAAAAACTGCTGGGAAAATTGTAAACTAGTATGGCAGAAAATAGGCATTGACCCATATCTAACACCGTATACTAAGATAAGATGAAAATGGGTTCATGACCTAGACATAAGGAATGATATTATAAATAAATTAGAAGAACATAGGATAGTTTACTTCTCAGATCTATGGAGGAGGAAGGAATTTGTGACCAAAGAAGAACTAGAGATCATTATTGATCATAAAATAGATAATTTTGATTATATTAAGTTAAAAAGGTTTTCTACAAATAAAACTAATGCAGACAAGATTAGAAGGGAGGCAATCAACTGGGAAAACATTTTTATATTCAAAGGTTCTGATAAAGGCCTCATTTTTAAAATATCTAGAGAATTGACTCAACTTTATAGGAATTCAAGCCATTCTCCAATTGATAAGTGGTCAAAGGATGGGAACAGACAATTTTTAGATGAAGAAATTGAAACTATTTGTAACCACATGTAAAGATGCTCCAAATCTCTATTAATCAGAGAAATGCAAATTAAGACATCTCTGGGATACCACTACACACCTGTCAGATTGGCTAAGATGACAGAAAAAGATAATGACCAAATATTGGAGGGGATGTGGGAAAACTGGGACACTGATACATTGTTGGTGGAATTGTGAATACATCCAGCCATTCTGGGGAGTAATTTGGAACTATGCTCAAAAAGTTATCAAACTGTGCATATCCTTTGACCCACTGGGCTCTTTCCCAGTATAACTACTGGGCTTATATCCCAAAGAGATATTAAAGAAGGGAAAGGGACCCACATGTGCCAAAATGTTTGTGGCAGCCCTGTTTGTAGTGGCTAGAATCTGGAAACTGAATGGATGCCCATCAATGGGAGAATGGTTGTGTAAATTGTGGTATAGGAATGTTATGGAATATTATTGTTCTGTAAAAAATGACCAGCAGGAGGATTTCAGGGAGGCCTAGAGAGATTTATATGAACTGATGCTAAGTGAAATGAGCAGAACCAGGAGCTCATTATATACAGCAACAAGACAATACGATCATCAATTCTGATAGACGTGGTTCTCTTCAACAATGAGATGATTCAAACCAGTTCCAATTGTTCAGTGATAAAAGTGGGGCCTGAGTGTGGACCACAACATAGCATTCTCATTCTCTTGTTGTTTGCTTGCATTTTGTTTTCTTTCCCAGTTTTTTTTTTCCTTATTGATCCAATTTTTCTTGTGCAGCAAGATAACTGTATAAATATTTATACATATATATTGGGTTTCACATATATTTTAACACATTTAACATGTATTGGACTACCTGCATCTAGGGGAGAGGTGGGGAAAGGAGGAGATAATTTGGAACAGAAGGCTTTGCAAAAGTCAGTGTTGAAAAATTACCCATGTATATGTTTTGTAAATAAAAAGCTTTAATAAAAAAAAAAGAGAGAGAAACAAAGAGGAAAAAAAATGTTTTGTAATGTAATTGTATTTATATGTGTTTTGAGTGTGTCTTGGTAGATTGACTTCCAGATATTTTATACGTTTTGTAGTTATTTAAAATGAGATTTCCCTTTCTATAATTTCTTCCTTCATTTTGTAATTGTTATTGAGAAATAGTGACAATCTGGGGGGGGAGGAGATATTTTGTGTCCTGCTATTTAATTGAAGCTCAATTTTCTCAATTGTTTCTTCACTAATTCTCCAAGTAAACTATCATGTAACATGTAAATAGGCATAACCGTATCTTCTTTTAGTCAGTGTTTATACCCTTTCTTCTTCTTGTATTACTATCACTAACATTTCTAGAACAATGTTAAATAGCAGTAGAAAGAAACATACCCTTATTTTATTGCTATTTCTATTGGGTAATGTGGAGCCATTTGCTAACCACAGAACAGACTATCCAAGAGGACACAATAGAAAAGCAGGAAAAAAGGAATAGGGTCATCAAAGATATAAAGCTGGATAGTCACACCTTTTATAAAAGTAAATATAATGCTAAATGGGATTGGTTGATTCTAAATGATTTGCTTCCAGCTAATTAATATATTGGTATGATTCTTCCTTGAAAACAGGCAGGACAGACAAGAATGTGCTGCTTATATTACCTTATTTGCTAGATTTCCCATTAAAAATACCTTGTATGTCCCCAGTCAATCCTGAAGCTTTCTTAAATCTTATTTTTCCACATGATTTTCATGTATTTTTGTGGTTAAAAAATTCTTCTGCTAATGGAAAAACTTTTGGTGATGATCCTCTCTGATGTTAGCTATGATAGTCATCAGAAAATAGATCTAAATTTAGACCATTTAATAGGCATGTATTTGAAGTTTTCCAGTTAGTTGTATGATCTGAATGGGATTTGCCCCTCCTTCCCTAGAAACATTATCACTGAAACTTGCTAAACCAGATATCTGGAGGTACAATCCACTTAGAATTACTAGGGTTTAAGGGTAGCTAGTTGGCGCAGTGGATAGAGCATCATCCCTGAAGTCAGGAGGACCTGAGTTCAAATCTGGCCTCAGACACTTAACACTAACTAGCTGTATGACCCTGGGCAAGTCATTTAACCCCAATTGCTTCAGCACACACACAAAAAAATTACTAGGGTTTTCCACTGTTCTCCACTGCTTTTCCTGTTTGTCTTCTATCCTGCTAAAACCCTTCTCCCCAGAGCTGGTTGGCTGCTCACACAAATGGATAAAATGGAATTCACCAACTTTATTTTTCCAGTGAGATGGAGGGCCAGCAAACCTTACCATCTGACCTGTGACTGACTCCTAAGATTCTCCCGCCTTTACCATACTCTTTGTCTTTCTACTGTTCCCCGACATTATCATCTCAAGTGCTTAAGTAATAAGAATCCTAGGGCTTTGGCCACTGTCCCATTGTTGAACCCTTGGGACTTATGGGCCTACCCATCTGGCCTGCAGCTGAACTTTTTTTTTAAGGTTCTATCTCCTTCAATTAGAGTATGAGCTTCTTGAGAACAGGAACTGTCTGGTTTTTTTATTTTTGTCTCCAGTATCTACATTACACGAAGTACTTAATTATTTTACCCATCCATCCATTCATTGCTCTTGATCTTGAACAGATTTGCCAGAAGTTAGACGTAATTCCAGTGGGGAATTTATTGTGTTAGAGAGGAATAAGCAAGGCAGTATGGCAGAGATTCAGTGTTCACAAGAGACTGACTTAGTGTGGAAGCATGGGGTCTTTGTGAGAAATGCCTTCCTGATTTGCTAAATGATAATGAATAAAGACACTGACTTCACTAAGTCAGTGTTATTCCATCTACATAATTAGGTAAAAAAAAAATACTAGTTCAAGACTTAACATATTGACTTTTGAAAATTATTTAGAAATAATAGAGTGAAAAGGGGCATCAAAGTTCATGATATTATTTCTGATCATTACAAGAAACCTTGAAAGATGCATGAAAAGCTTAAATTCTAAAGAATTGTTTTCTTCTTAATAACACTGACCCCATTTTTATTGATCTTTTCCCTGCAGGATATCATGGATATCATTTCCAAATTAGTATTCTAGTAGGCAGATGCTATATTGTATGTGTGAGTGGGTACATGTGTATATGTTTGTGTTTATACTCACATCCTAGAAAAGTTCAATTATTTTGCCTGAAAGGTGAATAAGCAAATTTTAACAACAATCCTCAACAAAGAAAAACAACTAGGGAGAGTGAAGGAGGAGAAAAGTGGCAGACAACACAATCTGTTTGAGCAGCTGCTCAAGAGATCATTCAAAATCCTGAGGGTAAAACAGAAATTCACTGTGTTGCTCAGAAAAGGCCAAGGCTTCAATTTGTGAAAGGGAAATAAAAGACACTTGGGTGGGTTCAAAAGGTAAGTTCATGTTCAGATGTTTCTCCCGAAGGGTGGGGGTGATTGATAATTCTAAGCATGAGGCATGTGGTCATATGAGAGTATAAAAAAGATGGGTATATAGTAGCTTTGGGAGCTTTCCACCATACCTACAATTCAATTCTGCCAATTTAAGTCCCTGCTTAAATATTGGATAGACCTTAATGAAAAGATATAAAGATTAATAGTGCATACATGTTCTCTGCTATCCCTGGCATTACAATATGAATATGACAAATTTATAAATATGAAAATAAAACAAAATTAAAACCTAAATGCGTAAGAGAGGTGCAAAGTGCTATGCAAGATCCAAAGAAAAGATTGATCCAAAGAAAAGATTACGTCAACTCAGCCAACAAAAAATTATTAACTATGAGTAAAGCACAGGGCTTGGTGCTGTATATGCAGAATCCAAATAAAACAATCTCTACTTTCAAATAACTTACATTCTATGGGGGGAGAGGGAAGAAAGGGAAAGAATTGAAACTGTACATACAAGTGTATAATATAAGGTACATTGAAGAGAGAAGGAAAACTGACATAGGATTTAAATCTGGTGTGGGGGGGAGAATCATTGCTTGATAGTCAACCCTCTAGCAACGAGTTTCTCAGAACATTGCTAGGCTGGTCCTCAACTTTCCCCAAAGCCTTTCCAGCTTAAAAAGATTTCCCTTAACTTGTAATCTACTAGCATTGCCTTCTAGGACCCAGGTATAGCATGATGAGGCATCTGAGTTCTTCAGTAGAGGATGCTAATCTATTAAGTCTTCCTTTTCAGCAAAGAGGCTGCAAATTATTTTTGCTAATAGCATTCCTTTTTAAATATGTTAGATACCAGAAAGCTCTAGTATCAGACCAGTCCATCATTCAAGAATCAACCAACACTAATACATTGTTTGTGGAGATATACACTGATCCAACTATTCTGGAGAGCAATTTGGAACTATGCCCAGAGGGTTATCAAACTGTGCACATCCTTTAATCCATCAGTGTCTCTACTGGGTCTGCATCCTAAAGAGATCTTAAAGGAAGGAAAGGGACCCACATGTGCAAAAATGTTTGTAGCAGCCATTTTTGCAGTGGCAAGAACCTGGAAACTGAGTGGATGCCCATCAATTGGAGAATGGCTGAATAAATTGTGGTATATGAATGTTATGGAGTATTATTGTTCTGTAAGAAATGACCAGCAGGATGATTTCAGAAAAGCCTGGAGAGACTTACATTAACTGATGCTGAGTGAAATGAGCAGGACCAGGAGATCATTATACTCAGCAACAAGAAGACTATATGATGATAAATTCTGATGGATGTGACTCTCTTCAACAATGAGATGATTCAAACCAATTCCAATTGTTCAGTGATGAAGAGAACCAGCTATACCCAGAGAGAGGACTATAGGAATTGAGTGTGGACCACAACATAGCCTTCTCACTCTT
Organism: Sarcophilus harrisii; assembly: GCF_902635505.1. Taxonomy (NCBI): domain Eukaryota; kingdom Metazoa; phylum Chordata; class Mammalia; order Dasyuromorphia; family Dasyuridae; genus Sarcophilus; species Sarcophilus harrisii. The sequence continues at coordinate 194,519,454 of NC_045427.1, forward strand.
TTTGTTGTTTGCTTGGATTTTGTTTTCTTTCTCATTTTTTTCTTTCATGATCTGATTTTTCTTATGCAGTAAGATAATTGTATAAATATGTATACATATATTGCATTTAACATATATTTTAACATGTTTAACATATATTGGATTACTTGTCATTTAGGGAGGGCATAGGGGAAGGAAGGGAAAAATTGGAACACAAGGTTTTGCAAAGATTAATGTTGAAAAATTATCCATGCATATGTTTAAAAAATAAAAAGCTTTTAAAAAAAGCATAAAACAATCAATCACAGATTATAGTGAAGTTGGACACCTTGGGAGTATAAATTTAGATTAAATGTTAGTTTCATCAGCTAATAACCAATCACTACTTATCCACTTTAAGGTTCTTACATCAAAATTGCTATTGACCTGAGATAATAATCCCAAATTAAGTAAAATACTATACTAGAAACATAAGGTCAGAAGCACACAAGAAGAGTCATAGGTAAAGTTAAGCAATTATTTGAATAAATCATCCAAATGCTGAGAGTCAGTGGTATGGTATGGTAGATAGCACATCAAGCCTGAGATTATATCCCCCCCCCCAAAAAAAAATTGATTTGGAGTCCTGGTTTTGCCATTAAGTGTGTGATTGTGAAGAAGCAATTTAATCTCTTTGAGGCTTCATTTCCTCATCTATAAAATGGGGATTATGGTCCTTGTAGTACCTACCTCACAGAGTTGCTGTGAATCATATAATGTAATGTAAAATGAGAGACTTGAACTGGATGATCTCTAATGTCCCTTCTAGCTCTTAATCTCATAATCCTTTGATATGGAAGTGCTTTTATAACCATAAAAGACTATAAAAATATTGTTCTTTGCTGTACCCAAAACAAAACAAACACTTTCTATAGCATTAAAAAAACATATAGAATTATAAGATCTTTAAAACAAAGTCAGAAAGAATATAAGACAATTTAATCTAATTTTACTGCTTTATAGATGAGAAAATGAGTTCCCTTAGAATATTTAAAATGCAGTCCTATTAATAACATTTGATTTACATAGAACTCCTCAGAAACACATCTGTTCAAAAAGCAAGAAACAACAAAAGATTGTGGACAAACATTATTCTCATGCTCTATCACTGTCTTTGTGTTATAAAAAATGGCATGATTCAACATAGCTTTCTGTTATTGTTTTCTTGCATTTTTGTTTTCCTTCTCAGGTTTTTTTCTTTCTAGAATCCAATTTTTCTTGTGCAACAAGATAACTGTATAAATATGTATACATATATTGGATTTAACATATACTTTAACATATTTAACATGTATTAGAAAACTCAAAGATCTTGAACATAAACAGATACATCATCAAAGAAGCATTAGCAGAAGGAAATATGACCTCCAAAATTTAATAAATGAAGTGTCTAAGAATAAGTACTGAAAGAAAAACCATGGAAAATTATCCAACACTTGAGACATAGGATACTGTGAGATTTGAGGAAAACATGGAACCCAACTTGTTGGTGAGTGATTTAAAAGAAAAAGGAGAATTCTGAGAGCATTTCCACTACCCATCTGTCACTCTCCTTGGTATCAATCCTACAGAACAAGATGTCCTTCCCTGGATAAAATGGTAAAGAGAAACCTTCTTACTGTGCTGTTTAATGTACCTTGAATTCTTAGTATCTCCCCAGCTTCCTCAGCATCCTTCTTGTTGTTGTTTGTCCTTCATTCTCAAAGAAGACCATGACATTGGAAGGTGATGCCATGACATTCAAGTGAATTGGATTTAACTGAGGGACTGTGCAAAGTTACCTGCCTTACTTAAGTAAGGGATCCAGAGCCATCTGGGTCCAGTGGCCAAATATAGCACAGAACGACTGGAGAGTGCCCTGAATGCAGGAGGAGACCTTGGTCTTTTTAATATAAAGTCTCCAACAGTTCTTAGTTTGAGGCCACATCCATTTAGTGACTAAGATTAGGTAGAAATTGAGGCAAAGAATGATGTCTTTCCTTTACTCAAAAAAAAAAAAAAATCTAAATAAATAAATAAGCAAATCTAGGAAGAAAGGAAGAGCAGGGAGATATAGGAGGGAAGGAAAATGATAAATATTGGAGATGTGGGACAATTGGAATACCAATACATTGTTGGTAGAATTGTGAATTGATTCAATCATTCTGGAAAGCAATTTGGAACTGTGCCCAAAGGCATAGCAATTTGATCTAGCAATCACTATTAAGTCTGTATTCCAAAGTGATCATTAAAAAGGGAGAAGGACCCATATGAATTTTTATACATGTTTATAGTTGTTTATAGCAGCTTCTTTGTGATGGTAAAGAATTAGAAATCAAGGGGATACCTATTAATTGGGAAATGACTAAATAAATTGTGGTGAATGAATGTAATGGGATATTATTGTTCTATAAGAAATGATGAGCAGGCAGATTTCAGAAAGACTCACATGAACTGATGCTGAGTGAAGTGAGCAGAACCAGGAGAACATTGTATATAGTAACAGCAACATTATGCAGTGATCAACTTTGATAGACTTAGCTCTAGTCAACAATACAATGATGTAAGCCAGTTCAAAAAGACTCATGATGGAAAATACTATCCACATCCAGAGAACTATGGAGTTTGAATGCAGATAGAAGTATACTATCTTCATTTTGTTGTTGTTTTTTTTATTTTTCATCATTTTGTTCTGATTATTCTTTCACAATATGACTAATGTGGAAATGTTTAATATGATTGTACATGTGTACATATATATTTCACTCTCAAAAAGACACATTAAATGAAATAATAAAAGAATGTATAGGTCATCTCCTAAAAAAAAAAAAAAAAACAGACCAAAACAAACAAAACAAGGCTGCAAACTCTGTCACAAAATAGTCAAATTTAACAATTCAATTCAGAAACTAGTTCTGTAAGTCATCTGGAGAAAGATCTTAAAATATTAAGGAAAGGAAATTTGAATAACATAAGACTATTATCCTTCTTATCAGAAGTGAAGGAAGGAATGGAATGATACTTTCCAGAGTGATAGATCTCAGGATATAGCCCAGAGTGAAAATCTGAGCTTAACCATAAATGAAAAAAATATTGAAGTTCAATAATAAAGAGGTAGGTAACTGAAATATTCTTAGAGAGAAAAGTAGTTCTGAAGAGATTATTTGCTTATTAAACACCAAGGGACTACAGAAAAGCAGGAGAGATAAATGAATACAACAACCAAAGACACTATCAGCTATAAAGTGATAGATGAGAGACCAGTAATAGTATTTTTTCTAAATGTATGCAAGGAGACAAGGTGAAAGTGGAACTCGGGTGGAAATATATCACAAGTGAAGAGTCTGGCTTAGGGCATTATGGGACAGAATCTGATAATATACTGAATCAGTGTTTTTTGTCGGACTACATGACAAAATGGAAAGGCTCATGAAAAGAGGATAGAGGGGAGTACATGATGCATCCAAGTCAAATCAAAGGCTAGCATTGAGGAGAAGGAATCTTAGAAAGAGGAGAACCTACAGGAGACTGGATGAGAAGAAAGGGGGAAAGATTGAAAAATGAAAAGGAAAGGAGGTTAGACCTTGCTTTTATTATAACAGATTTTACTACTTAGTATTCCTATGGTAAAGAGAGTTCTTCTAAGGCAGATGGGAATTTTGTGTTAGGTGTAGTCTTAAGAGTATTTGGTTCTTGAAAAGATCACTTCCTCGGCAAAAGAAGAGTTCGAACTAAATTTTGATTAAGAATTTCAAGGGGGAAAAACCACTAGACCACTTTTCTAGCCCAGGATGACTTGGGGAGATAGACTTTTGAGTCAACGAGGGCCTGAGGGTATATACTACTGAGAAAAGAGACCCCAGATACAGCCCAGGGGAGTCGGACACTACAGGAACTAGGTTCCCAGATCTGGGTCACCGATCCAGAGTAGACTGAAAATGAGACTTGAATCTAGAACAAAGTGTTTACTAGGCAAGGAGCAGAAGTTAGTAGCAGTTGTGTGTCTCTGATTCTAGAAATGAAGGGATGTCTCAGATCTAGGCCCTTTACCAGTTTGAAGCCTAGTGAAATTAACAGGGCAGGGAATTCAGACTATAGGGAACCAACAATTCTGAATTTCTGCTCCTGAAGAACCTTCTAACTAGGTGATAGAAATTGGGACCAACAGTAGCCCACCACAGACAAACTGTGTTATTCAGACCCAAACTCAGGTTTGGAATTCACAAAACTCAGGCAAAGAAGCCAATGATCAGACTTCACCCTGGATCAGACCATTTTGGGCACACTGAAAACTTGCAGACTGTGAAAAATATCTCCATTGGACTTGGGAGGGGTGAAGTTAAAAATCTTTGATTACACAGCTACAGAGGTGGGTATCCCATAGAATAGGAACAACTGGAATCAACAGACATGTTTATGCAAGTCTTTTTCCTAATTCTCTGTTCACTAAGTACCACAGAAGTCACAACCCATCAGGAGCTCCTAATCCCTGCCATATGATTGTGAATCTCCACCCTGATTACATCTTTATAACTCTCTCCTCCCTCCCCCAGTGAGTTTCCACCCCTAATTACATCATTAGGTCCCCCCAACTTAAGTAAGTCTCCTCCACTGATTATATCATTACATCTGCCCCACACACATACATGTAAGTGGTTCTCCACCTCTAATTAAATTTTACAATACTATTTCTTATTCTAAGTCTCCACCTCTGATTACAATCCTTTGCAAGTCTGAGTCCCCCACACAATTACATTTTCCATTTATTAGTTTTGTTTCCTTCTTTTACATCTTAACCTCCATTTCTTAGGTTTCAATTTTATTATTCTATTGTAAGCTTCATTTCTCCAATTTACTTTTTTTGTAACTGTGGAAATTAAACTCCCATCCAATTGTCACAAGATCTTCAGATTGAGCTATCTCAATCCTAGAGGTCCTAGAAGAGCACAACACTCAATACCTGGAGAAAGCTACATAAGGATCCCAAGAGAACAAAGAGAACTGGATACACCCTCATGTGAGCCTGGACCTAATGCAAAGGCCAAAATTGGGAAGGAAAAGTGGGAAAAAGGGGGAAACAAAAACAACCTAACAAATTATGTTATATGCAAATAATGAGATATTATTTTGATTTAAGAAAGGATGGAAGGGTGGTTTCAAAGACTTGTATGAATTGAGGCAGATTAAGTGAGCAGAACCAGAAAAATAATTTCTATAATAACAACATTGCAAAGACAACTTTGGAAGACTGATCAGTTAAATGACAAACTATGATCCCAAGTGGACTCATGATGAAACACACTACTTGACAGAGAGGTGATAGACTCAGGGTGCAGATGGAGACAATATTTTTTAGATATGGCCAACCCAAAATTTGTTTTGTTTAATTATGAACATTTGTTTAAAGAGTTTCATTTTTTTCAATGGGATGGGACAAAGAGGTAGGAGGAAGAAATTTTTGTTTTTGTCCATTAAAAACAATTTAAATATAAAAAATAAACAAATACTTAACTAAAAAAGAATTCACTGGACAAAAGTTTGCTGACAAATTTATAAAATAAATTTGAGATTGCAGACATATTAGGAAAATTTCCTAATTCCCTAATTTGGGAAAGTTTCCCAAATATTTCTTGTGGATGTTTTTGTATTTTTAATCTTTTAATTTCAAAGCAAATATGTCATAAGAGCTTGGTTATGATAATTGTGTTATTTCCCAATACAAGAGCCATGATCTCTTATAAACTCTCTCACTTGGTGATCTTATCAGTAATTACATTTTCACTCAGCGTCTCTGTTTAGGTCACACATGAAACTAGACAGAAAGGGTGGATTCAACATCTCATATACGTGTGCCTGAAAGGCCAAGAATGTGGCCAGATAGGAGATGACTTCGTTTCCTTGGCTTAATTTGTTTCTGTGTATTTACTGTATCTACTCATTTACTTAGAAAAGTAGAAGTGATTTGTGTTTGAAAAACTGAGAGACCCAGAGAGATTTTGTGGCTGCTATTGGGTAAATAGCTTCTACTTCCTCGATAATTAGGTATAGTCTCACTCGTAGAGATTTAAATTGGAAGACAGGTAATGCTCACCATCAGCTAGAATGAGATTTCTGACAGAAAAACCCAAACCCCTGGACCATAAAACTTAGGTAAAAAGATAGAATTTGGTTTGAGGACACTGGCTATTTAGCCATAAGTATCGATGAGCCTAGCACTTTAGACAAAGAACTTATTGATAGAAAGGAAATATAGGCCTTGTAAAAGGGAGTGGAGGGCAGGGAGCAATTAGAGTTTTTCTTCCTAAGGAATATTGTCACAATTCCTATGACTGGAGCATGAAGAGAGAGAGATAGACAAAGAGAGAAAAGAGAGACAGAGACAGAGGGAAATGAACATAGATGTTTGCATGTTGTTGTTTTTTTTCCTCATTAGCATGTGAAATTTTTAAAAGGGAGGAACCACACTTCTGCTCTTTGTACCCCCAGAACTGATCACAGTACCTGGTATATATTAGGTGATTACTAAATGCATATTAACTGACTGACTTCAAAATAGTTCTGCTTAGCATCAGAGGGCAGATAGAGAAGCAATAGATAGAAGTTGGGCAAATTTAAAGCTTAGTTTAAGAAAACCTTCTAATGATCTTAGATATTCAAAATGGAAATGGATATTCCAGGAGGTAGATGGCTCCCTGTTACCATAGATGTTGAAGAGAAGGCTGAATGACTTCTAGTTGTAGCCATTCATGAAGATGAATCATCAAGGATATTCTTCTTTAACTATGAATTAGGCTAGAGAGTTTCTGACGTCCCTTCCAACTCTGAGATTCTGTAATTTTGATCCTGAAAAAAGGATACAGTACGACTGCGGGACCAGCCTAAGTGTTAAGAAGAGTTATCACCAGTGGGTTGGACATTTGATGAATTAGCTCTAGAAAACAGAGAAAAAAATGTTTATAATCTTTTGGTCCAGACCTGTGATGATGATGATGGGCACAGTGGATAGACTACTGTGCCTGAAATCAGGAAGACCCATCTTCCTGAGTTCAAATCTAGTCTCAGACACATATTAGCTGTATAACCCTGAATAAGTCACTCAACCCTACTTGCCTCAGTTTCCTCATCTGTAAAATGATCTGGAGAAGGAAATGACAAATCATTCCAGTATGTCTGCCCAGAAAACTCCAAATGGGATCATGAAGATTAGGCAAGATTGAACAATAACATGAAAATGATGGTGATGAAGATGATAACCATAAAATACAATATCAGTATTGCTTAAATTTTAAGGGATTTTAAAAAGAGCCTTTATTTCACAGATAAAGAAACTGAGATGTCAAGTGACTTATGCAAAACCATACAGACTATTAAAAGTAAAACCACTACTAGATGCCCCCTGGCCTAATCTCCTGATTTCCAAGCACGGTGCTCCTAATATGGTAATACTGTATGGGCTTTTGTTAAATAGACATCAAAGAAATGTTGGATTTAAAGGATCATAGAGAAAGTTTTGTCAGAAAAAGCTCATGACACAAGTGAAAAGAGAGATCAGGCCAGAAAATTCTTACTTAGTGCCACTTTCACACTCATAGGGTATTTAGCATGAGTTCCTTTTGGACAAGTAACTTCATCTCTCTGGGACTCATTTTCTTTCTTTGTAAAGGCAGGGATCTGGAGGACTTGGGGATTCTCCACTAAGGTCCTTACCAACTCTCCTATTCTTTAATTTTTTCATTTTGTAGTGGAGAGCACGAAGTAGGTTAACTTTTTTTCCAGGTGAGGATTCCCACTGGGTGAGCTTTGGCATCTCAGCTAACCAAGCTCCATCTGCCATCAAACATTAATGCAAGCTCCCATCCAATATTTCAAGCACCTGATTCAATTTATGCTTGAATGAGAGAAAGCTCAGGGGGAACATGACAGCTGTCTTTAAATATTTGAAGGGCTGTCCTGTGGAAGAAGGATAAGATGTGTTCTGTTTGGCTTTAGAGAGCAGAACCAGGAGTAATGGCTTAAAGTGAAGAAAATTTGCAGGAAAAACTTCATAACAATCAGAATTTGCCATAAATGGAATGGATTGTCCAAGAGGCAGGAGATTCATTTGAAACCTCAGAGCAGAAACTAGATGATCATTTGTTGGGATCGTATTATGCTTTCTTTTTTGTTTGTAGGTTTGACTAAATGGCCATTAAGATCCTGCTGAACTCTAAAATTGTGTGATTCTCTAATTTCTATGATTGCCAGCTTAACCAGAAGTTCAAGGGAAGGGCTAGAAAATATAGTTTCTATAGGAGACAACAAAAACTGAGGAAGGGAAAGTTGGTTGGCTGGATAGGGAATACATCCCTCCCTCCTCCCTTCTGAGAAGACTTTAATCCTTTATCTAAGTAGGTAGGTGATATAGCACCAGGATTCTTAAACTTTTTCCACTCACAACCCCTTTTCAACCAAGAAATTTTTACACTTCAAATTTGAGCTGATGTTTCTGGCAGCATTTACTTATGCAAAATGCACATGTAGTATGTTCAAAACCAAGGATAGAGTGAAGTTTTTTATTTTGAATTAAATTTTGGTCATTATATTCAAAAAATTGCCAAATTTTTTTATGACCCCCACATTCAGTTACACAACCCCATATAGGGTTGTGTTCCACAGTTTAAGAAACTTTGATATATTACATAGAGTATCAGGCCTGGAATCAGCAAGACTTGAATTCAAATCTTAAACATGTATCTCAAACACTCAAACCCTTTGCTGTGTGACTCTGTGCTAGTCATTTTAATCCTGGTTGCCTCAGTTTCCCACTTCAGAAGTAATACTCTCTCTTCTGCTAAGGCAGTAGAAATCCAGGCAAGTTTTTACCTATAGGATCCATGAGTCATATTTTCCTCTTTCTGTCTCCTTGTGAATGGAGATTAGATAACCACACCCTGCTACAACAATAAGCTTAGTAGTATAGAAGTGAAAGGGAAATCCCAAATTCAGCTTAAAAGGTTCTGCCTTTTGGGACACTTTTCCAACTGTTCAGATTATTAATAAGAATCAGCAGCTTGCCAAGCCCACAGGCAGTCTCTAACTACCAAGCTAAAAAAAAAAAAAAAAAAAAAAACTTTGTTGAATTTGCACAGGCAACCAGCCAGAACCTCCCCCATTTACACACCAAAGTATACACAGGAACGATACAATACTCATTGTTGGCCACCATTTTATATGGAATAGAAAATGGAGTCAATAGGAGCTAATCAAAGTAGAGTAAATAAATCAATCAGAAGCAAACATGAGGGAGCTCCTAGTTATAAGGAGCAAGAAAGAGATTGGAGAGGGGGGGAAACCTCCTTTCACAATTTTTTCTGAAATTCTTAAAAGGACAGTCCTCAGTCCTTTATTTCGGAACAAACACTGAGCCATCCTCAGGGATGCTATTACTATAGGTGCCATGAAGCCCTATAACTCCCTGGGTCCTTTGCTGTTTCTGTGGCTGTACTCTCACCCCTTTGGGACCACCATTCATTCTAACCTCTCAGCTCCTCCATACTAGCTCAGAGCTTCCTCTCACAGTACCACCGTACTCATTACATTTTCTCCTTATCCCAGTCACTTAAGAGACAAAGGTGTTCAAGCCTTAAGGTTTCTCAGTGAGGATCCAAACCTCCCTTCCAGAAATCTTTATCACCTTCTCTATACATCATGTGGTCTATATACTTCATTGTATATAGTGTTGCAAGGTGTTTCAAAAGAATTTGCTGGCTTGAACCCATTTCCTAGTCAATAGGCAAAGTTTTATTGTAGTTCTAACGCCATTACAAGTGGGCTAAGTTCCAAAAGAAGTTAGCAAAGTAACAGGAGCAAAGAGACACATTTATCCAGCTTTCTTTCATTGACATGCTAGTTCTAGGGCTCATAGGTAGGGCCAGGGAGTGGTCTCTGGAATCTGGTTCTCACTGACCAGATTATCAGTCATCCATGAATTGAGGAGTGGTCTATTCGGAATCAGACAAATTGTTGTTTTTAGATTGAGCATGTGGGAAGTCCCTGAGGGAAACTCCAAAGCCAGAAGATTCAGGAGTACTGACTTATTGTTAGAACAGAAGCCCCTCTGAAATCAGGGGGACCTCAAAATCATTGTTGTCTCCTATAGAAACGATATTATACCATCATCACATTTTGAAAAGGGTTACAGATTTTTATTTATTTTTTATTTTTTTTTGTTGAGACACTTGCCCAGGGTCACACAGCCAGGAAGTGTTAAGTGTCTGAGACCATATTTGAACTCAGGTCCTCCTGACTTCAGGGCTGGTGTTTTATCCACTGTACCACTTAGCTGCCCCCAACACGTAGCTGCCCTGGATTACAGATGTTTAAGGAAGATTAGTCCCTGTGGTGGGAGGGTAGCTGAGTCCTTCTCAGGGCTGCTCATCCATCTTTGGGTCTTTCTGCCACCCTATTCTTACCTGTGGCTCCAAGAAGCAGTAGCACGAAAATTAGCCATAGCCTAATAAACTGTTTTGGCCGATGTATTAAACAAGGTTAAGAGTAACTAAGGAACCACAAACCCATCAGTGAACTGGGATGGACGATGCTCTCTGCTCCAAGCATGTGAAGGCTTTCTGGTGACATAGGGATGAGAACATTTTGTTCCAATGACGATGAAAGTGACTGAAGCAGGTGTTTCTGTGGAGTAGCTAGAGCTTGATTAGAGATTAAAGAAGCCAAGGTCATCCACTGAACCCCAGCCACTGCCAGACATCTTAACTTTCCTTTCGCCACTAGATTCCAAAGTTTGGAAAAGAATGAAGCCTCGACTTCATGCAACTCTGCCTCCTTAAATCTAATTTATGCAAAAATTAAAAGACATCACCCATACCATTTTACCATTTTTACTCACCTCAAAGTCCTGTGTGGTGAGTGAGAATCCTACTCTGAAATGGCTGAACAACTAGGACATTCAAATTCCAATTTTTGCACTTCCCTTCCAGCATTTGCCATTTTCCTTTTCTATCATATTAGCCAATCTGATAGGTGTGAGGTGGTATCTCCAAGTTGTATTGATTTGTATTTCTCTGATCAGAAGTAATATAAAATTACATGCTTCTTTTTTTTTTTTTTCCTTTTTTTTTGGTCCTATTCCCATTCAGAGTTATGGTTATTAACTGTATTTCCCTTCACCCTATTTTCTCCAGTTTATCTTTCTTTCTCATTCTCTTTTTACCCTGCTCCTCCTCAATCTAAATATTACTACTCCACTCAATCTTACAAAGAATTTAACCTAAGGTAAGACTCGTGCCCTATTTTCCTGAAGCTGAGGGTTATTCACATCCCCTAGCCACTCATTACAATAGACCCACTTCTCATTATAATATTAATTTTTTTCATTAATTGTTAACCAATCAGAATTGATTGTCATCCTCAGCCATACCAGCTCTTCCGAGGGCATGTAAACTGTGAGACCACCGACACGATTCATCTTTGGACCAAGAAAGAAAGCCAAATGCCCATCATTTTATTAATATAATGATTAATCACCTAGAAATTATATCTCTCAAACTTAAAATGTGTTTATAAACATGTTTTTAAAATGTAGACATAGCTAATACTTCTCCCCCATTAAAGAAGAGGTAGAACATGGCTGTAGAATATATATTGGGAATTTCATTTATATCCATTTGTATAAAAGTATTGTATAAGTTTATGCAGCCCACATCATGTATCATTTTTCATAAGTATATGCTGATTGATTGTTCAATATAGGAAATTAAATAATATTCAACTTAAGCCACATTCAGCGCTTCTACTGAAAGACCATAAAGGAACCATCAATCAAATATCAAATGATTTAATTGGGAACATGCTATCAAAGTGGATAACAGAAAAAAGGAAAACATGAGAATCACTCTCAGCCCCACTATACAAATTAATACAATTCCCAACAGGCCCATTCTTTGGTGGAATGGGAGTTGGCGTGTGATAAAGTTTTCATCATAAACTTAGAAAACCTCTCCCACAGAAGTCACCACAATCCTCCAATTGCCTGTGCCTTACTGCTGCTTGGTTCATCTCCTGTAGCCCTTGGGCTGGTCCAGGAACTGTACTGCTACTGATCTACCCTGCATTTATGCATTTCAAAATGCATTTCCAAAACTCACTACTGTGCTGTTGTACTCTGTTAACACTGTTCCTGTCCATTGAAGGCAGACAGAATGATGCAGCCCAAGATGCTTTTCTGCAGTTGCCATTTACTGAAGTTCTGCTGCAGCTACTTTGAGAAGTGTCAATTCTTTCTTGCCAGGAGAACATAAAGGGGCCAACATGCCTTAGGACTACTTAACACAGTTTTATCTTTGCTGTTCTACTGGCACACAAAAAAGGCCAATTTGATACCGTCAGAAGATTCATACGTCTCAGTAGAAGGTTCCCAGCACTTGCTTTGTGTTAAGGTGACTGAATTCACCACTTCCAACTCCCTGCTTTCAGGATGCAGGCAGCGTATTCCCCATCCCTCAGTCAGTAAGTCATCCTCTTGTGATAGATGCTTATCTCCTTTTCCATTTGCCTTTTCAACTTCTTTCATACCCCCACTTCCCTTCCTCTGTCTCCTACCAGAACCCAACAGTGCAAATTGCATTGAAATTCCAAAAAGTCTCAATAAGGCACCAAAAACACTGGTGGGGGAGGAGCAAAGTTGTCAGTCTTTGCCAAAATTCCTGCTACCATGGCAAAGGCTAGTCTTTACAAAAAAAAAAAAAAAAAAAAAAAAAAAAAAAAAAAAACCTAGTTTGAAGTAATGCCCCATATTTCAGCTGCAGAAATACAATCGCCTTTGTATGCTTCTCAGTGTCTATCATAGAGCTTTGCAATTCAATTCAAACATTTATTGAATACCTTCCATGTGCAGACATTGTGCTAAGGGATAGGGATAGATGCTCAAGAAATGATGACAAAATTACTTGAATAAAATGATTTGTAAGATTTCTTCCAGTCCTAGAATTATGAGTTTAGTATTTTCTTACCATGAAATATGGATTATTTATTGAAGGCAGTTATTACATATATCCAACTGAAATCTATTCAAGTGAATCTAAATGAAAGCCACTATAAATATTCTCCAAAAATACAACAGTTAATGGGTTATAAAAAATACAAATTACTTTGGATTCTATGAGAGTTGGTATTTTTAAAGCCATCCTTAAAGCCACCTGATGGGTGGGAGGCAAGCTGGGAGACAGAAAGAGAGAGAAAGAAAGACAGGGAGAGGACAGGAAGACGAGCTGACCATATAATTATTAACCTGTTTAATATTCTTAGGAGAAAGGCAGAATCCTCAACTGAACCTGGCCTGTCTCTCTGTGGGCTGGAGTGCTGCTTGGCAGAAGGGCCAGATTGAAAACAAAAGAAAACAAAACACACAGAGAGAAAAGCCAGACTAGGGACTGGAAATGAGCCTGGACAGAAAGAACTTTGCTGCCATCATTCTGTGTAGAACCATTGAAAAAGCAGAGAAGAATCCTTCCAAGATATGAGCACCTGCTATATTCTGGTCAGGGACAGATTCTAGGTTTAGAGAAAAAGGGACAGAAGCAAAAATGCATTAAACATTTAATAAGTCTATTCCAGGTACAATGCTAAGCACTTTACAAATAGTAACTCATTTGATCCTTACAGCAAGCCTGTAAAATAGGTGCTATTATTATTTCCGTTTTACATTTAAGGAACTGAACCAAACAAATTAAAGTAATTTGCTCATGGTAATTCAATTAATTAATGTCTGAGGCTAATTTGAACTCGGGTCCTCCTGACTCTAGACCCAGCCTTTTATCTATTGTATACTTTAGTTGACTCTTGAAAAAAATAATTTGAGACCCGTTGAATTTGGGATGCCTGTGGGATATCCAGTTGGAAACGTCCAATGGAGTTGGAGTTCACCTAGAGTTTAAGGCTGGAATTAGAAATCTGTGATTCATCTTATAAGAAGATAATTGAAAACATGGGAGCTGAGATCACTAAGGAATAAGAGGAGAGGAGAGTTAGGGGGAGGAGAGAGGAGGAAAAGGAAGAGGAAGGGATCCAGGACAGAGCACTAGAGAATAGCCACTGTTAGGAAGTATGCCAGAAAAGATTGAGCAGGAGCAGTCAGACAGCCAGAGTAGTGTCATGAAATCTGGAGAAGGAAAGATGAGGAAGAGATAATCAATATGACCCCTGTTGCAAAGCCCACTGAGCTAGAACTCTCTCCTCATTGGTGAAGATAATAAATTTGCTTCAGCAGAAGCCTGCTTTGAGCTTTAAGTGATTTCAGGTGCTTTTCACTATCAGCTTTGAGAGGGAAGATGAAAAAGGCCAATTTGATTTGAGGCTGCTGAAGGAAAAGAGAGAAGCTAGAAGTCTCCCTCATGTCCTTATCCCCAGCTAGATACTCTAAAGACTTTGGGTATTTGGGTATATCCTTGAGTATTTACTTCCCCTTAGTAAGTCTCTTGGCTGAGTTGTTACCTCTCTCCTAAAGGGAGAGCTCCTTCAATTTGTATTATCTGGTATATTGTCCCATGTATCCCTTCTTTGATTGCTGTTTTGCTATGATTTGGATAAATGAGTTTCTTGGCTATTCACTTTGTGGAGCTGATATTTGGTGGGGAAGGGGACAAGTTTTAGATATAAAGCTTAGGTTGCCCTTCTCCCCAATAATGGCTAAGTAGTCAAAAATTAGATTGAACCCAATCATACCCCCTAGACTAATAGTATTTAAGAAAGTGGTTAAATATACTTGTAGCTTTGTTCTTTTGCTCTCTGATGAAGAGCAGAGTGGCCTCTGGCCCCAGCTTCCTGCTTATACTCCTGGCAGGAATCAAAGTCTTCTAGAAAGGGGGTAAGAGGAGAGAAGAAGCTAGAAATGTCTATTCTGTCTCCCTTTTGGGAGTCCTCATCTTAGGTGGGTCTTTCCACACCAACAATATCAAAAGCTCCAAAAGTCCAGAAGAATGAAAACTGAAAAAAGTTAATCAGATCTAGCAATTCAAAAATCCTTGGAAAAGGCTGAAAAGGCAAGAAGTATAGGTGACTACTTCCAGGATTGTCACTGTGAAAGGGAGGAGAAATATAGCTTGTTTTTTGAACTAATTATTCTTTTTAAGTAGAGTTAATGTACCACTGGTAGTTCTAAGTTGTCAAATGTGGGAAGTAGGGAGGTAAGATACTATTCCTCATCCATCTACCTTTCCTCTTTACCACTACCATCTCTGCCCACATGCAGATGGGACCCCAGACTCCCATTTCTCCCTCTTTTTACTGATTATGGATAAGGTTTGGATAGGGACTGAGATCCTCCTCACATGTTTGAGAATGGTGTACATTGATGGTGAGGAGACATAGCATAAGGGAAAGAAAGGCCATATGTGATCTCTCTATTCATTGCTACCCAAAGGGAGGAAAATTGGCTTATGGCATGGGAGAAAATAGGAATTTATGGCTATGGGAAGCTCAGTGCTGACAGGATTCCCCTTCCCTCCCTGCTCAAGTTCATCCTAGCTGGTAAATTGGAATGCTGCCACTTCAGAGGTTCTCTGGTCCTGGCTTTACATCCTAGGTCAAACTTATCAAATACATGGTGTTAGATCTCAAAATTTTTGACTTCAGATCCCTTTAAATTATTGGGGGGTTTTGAACATGAAACGCATTTATTGAATTGAATTAACTTTTAAATTTTATTTTATTTTAATAGTATATTATTTTTTCAATTACATGTAAAGATAGTTTTCAACATTCATTTTTGTAAGATTTTGAGTTCCAATTTTTTCTCTTTCCCTCCCTTACTTCCCTCCTTCCCCAGACAACAAGCAATCTGATACATGTTAGACGTATACTCATTCTTAACATATTTCCATGAGTCATGTTCCCTTAAATTCCTAAAAATTATTGAAGACCCCAAAGAGTTTTTACTTATGTGAGTTATATATATATATATATATATATATATATATATATATCCATAATAACCAAATGGGAAATTTAAACATCTCAGTATTATCAGGAAGTTTTTGCCTTACAGCTCCTTTTAAAAGGACTTGGAGACCCCCCTCAGGGGGCTCCAGATCATACTTGGTAAACTACTATACTACAGGGTGATAAATGCTGATATTCTGCTCTTGAACCTTGCTTGGGGCAGGGGGAGCCATACTTTCCCTCCTCCCCATTCCTCTATGATCAAGTACCTATTTTGTCAGGTGATGGAGATTTACCATTCATCCATAAAACTACCTCTACTTTGCTTTGAGTGTGAGGCACCTAGGATGATGGAGCCCTGGTATTCCAAGAGAAACATAAAAATATGCTTCTGACTTCTTTAGATTCAGGAAGAGTCTATTATAGGCAGTCAGTTCCATCTCTCCCCTTTAGCCTTTCATGTGTCATAGTAACTTCCCACTCTATGCTTGGAATGCTAATTTGGCACTGTCTAAATTCATCCACATCTGGGACTTTGTCCATTTACCCCATTCTGGTTACAACTTTGGACAGCAGGAAAGCACTGGGCTTCTATAGAGAACAGGAAGAAGTATTGAATGAGAGAGAAAGCTAGGGGTGACAGTGCATTATCCACGGTGGTGGGGAGGACAAAAGGCAAACTTTAGCAACTTCAAAGATTTTGCCAAGCATCTGTGGTGGTTTCAGTAGAAGAGGCAGAATACATTTATTAGGACTCAATTAGAACTAAACCAGGGAGTTTAGACTCTAATCCCCATATTTTCCAGAGAGGG
This sequence comes from Sarcophilus harrisii, assembly GCF_902635505.1. NCBI lineage: Eukaryota > Metazoa > Chordata > Mammalia > Dasyuromorphia > Dasyuridae > Sarcophilus > Sarcophilus harrisii. The sequence goes on from NC_045427.1 coordinate 194,536,196, forward strand.
AAACTAAGGTTTAGAGAAGTAATATAACTTAATCAAGGTCACACAGCTAGTGAGTGACAGAGCTGAGATAATCTAAAACTGAAGGAATTGTTGTGCTTTGGAAGAAAATGCAGGGAGTCTGGGAGATTGAAGAAAATTACCAAAGCTAGGCAGAAAGGCTTAGGACCTGATTAGATTTTAACAACAACAAAAAACCCCACTAAAATTACATGAAAATGTCAAACAAATTAACATGTAAATCTATATTTATTTTTTTAAATTAATTCCTTGGATCCTTCCTTTAAAAAGCACTGTAATATTGCTTGCAGACACCAACATACTATATTTTCACAGAATTATTTAATTTTAGACTTGGAAGCAATCATAAAGGTCATGAGTACAGGGAATGGAAACTTGTAGGTGATAATTGACCACTGGTTTGGCAGCACTGAAATATCAAAAATGTCAGACTAATTACTTCTTGACCCATATTCATCTTTCTTGGGACTGGGGAGCTTCACTACAGGTTACAGATATTTTGTGCCTGCCAAATACCAACTAAGACATAATCTATTTGCTAGAATTATACATCAGAAGTTTGATATTTCTTAAATTAATAGATAACAAATTACCACACTATAAATATAGACCTCAAAATATTCTTGAGAATTCAATGAATAGGGGCAGCTAGGTGGCAGAATACAGATCTTAGAGTCAGGAGGACCCTAGTTCTAGCTGTATGACCTGGGACAAATTACTTAACCCCAATTGAGAGATAGACAGAGACAGAGACAGAAAACTAGAGAATTCAATGAATAAATTCAATGATGCAAAAATCAACAGGCATTTATTAAGTAAATACTATAGGCATGCATGTTATTAAATTCTAGGAATACAAATACGAGCTGAAAGGGTGGCCCTGCCCTCTAGTTTATATTCTAATGGGAGAAGAACTCATGAAAGTTCTTGAAGGGAAATGGTAGTGATGATACATTTTGAAATATAGACAGGAGAGGAATGAGACAAGGTTGACCTGATTATCCTCCTTAAATGGAAATTCTGGGAGAAGACATTCAATCAGAGGAAGAAGCCAAAGTACTTCCACAAAGTAATTCCAGGGTTAGAGTGAGCTTCAAGGATGAACAGGTTTCTATTGCATGGTAGAAGTCTAGAGTGCAGTCTGGAAAGGAATGAGGAAATAATATAATAATAATGCCTTAGCAAGGTCTTCTTCAGGCAAGACACATCCAATAGAAAGTTATTAAGAATGCAGTGACTGATTATGTTATGAGACATCTTAGTGCCCTGAAATCAAAGCTAAATGGGAAAAATCCTTTTAAGACAATGAACACCTAGACAATATCAGTCTCAATGTACACTTTCATACCTAAAAAATGAACACAACCAATTTGGAAAACGTACTAACAAAAATAATATTAAACAATCCTGGACTCTATTATTTTGAGGAAACTATAGGAAGATTAACATTTTCTCAACAATGATCCAAGGCAGTTCTAAAGGAACCATGATGAAAAATGTTATTCACCTTCAAAGTAAGAACTGATGAACTTTGCAGAATGAAGCGTGCATTTTTTTTACTTTTTTTTTTGCTTTTTTTCCCCCAAGATACTAATGTGGAAATATGTTATGCATGACTTCATATGAATAACTACTTTCACATTTACTTTCACATTCAGTGGGTGGGGGGAGAGACATAGGGGAGGGAGAGGATTGGGAACTCAAAAGTTTTTTAAAAATGAATGTTAACAGGGCAGTTAAGTAGTGTAGTACATAGAGTACCAGCCCCCAAGTTAGGAGGACCTGAGCTCAAATGTGACCTCAGACAATTACTAGCTGTATGATCCTGGCAAGTAATTTAATCCCAATTGTCTTCTAAAAAATTAATGTTAAAAATAAAATTAAAACACTTTTGTCACCAAAAAAAAGAGGAATAATAAAATTAAAACACTTTTGACACAAAAAGAGGAATATTGATAGATATTTTCAGAACACATTATAAATAGCCCCAAACCAGAAACACTTTTAAATCAAGCAGATATAACTTCATTATGTATAGTAAAGCTTGATGCGTGCTGTTTAGTCTGTTATATTAGCAAAAGTAATTTATTTCTAGATAGAGCCTATGAGAAGGCTTAGATCCCAGATGTTTTCTATGAGGAGCATCCACAAGAATTCAGTCAAAATGATATGCCAACAAAAAAGAGTTGAAGAAATGAAATAAAAATATACCTAGCAATACATTACCTTGTAACTGGCATGATATGTCAAAGGTTCATTATCTTTTGTAGATGAACAGAGAGCAAATCCTGATACTACAAATATTGATCTCAAAAAATCCTTGAGAATTCAACCAATAGATTCTACTTCAACTGAATCATTCTCATAGGCTATATTTGCCCACAGTCATCCAGACATAGCATTGATCCATAAAAACTAAAGAACAATGGTTTTATAGGTATTGCTCTACCCAGTACTAATAATTGCTAAGCTTTATAGTACAAAAAGCTTTCAAAATATATAAACCTAATAGAAGAGATCAAATTCATGTGGGAACAGGTGAGGGTACATATTATCCTCAGCTTTTATGGAATTTGTATTGGCTATATTTTCAAAGAGCCTGCATCCTAATGCTTTTGTTGGCAAGTGTTTCTTTCATGCCTGACTCTTTGTGATCCCATTTGGGGTTTTCCTGCCATTTCTGCCTCCAGTTCATTTTACATATGAGGAAACTGAGGCAAATAGGGTTAACTGATTTGTACAGAGTCACACAGCTGGTAAGTGTCTGTGGTCATATTTGAATTCAGGAAAATGAGTCTTCCTAATTCCAGGCCACTGCACTACGTAGCTGCCCTAATAAATTCAATCAATTACAAAAGAAAACCAAAAGCAAATATTTCATCAACCTGTGAGATAACTTCCAGAATGTTAAATACTGAAGAAGAATAGCAAAATAATAACTAGTCATAGGACCATTTCTAGCTGAACTCCATTAAATAGGATACTAGTAAATGATGATAATGATAATTTATATTTCTATAGCACTTTAACAAAGCATTTTTTTCATTACTCTGTGAGGAAGATAGTGCAATAGTAGATAATTGTCCTCATCTTTGAGCTTTGAAACTCTCAGAAGTGACTTATCCACGAGTAGAAGTCCAATGAATATTTGTGACAATATTTAAATCCAAGTCTCCTGAATCCAAGTTCAGCCCTCCACCTACTAAATCATATTTATTATTGTATGTATTTTGTATATACCAAAAATGTACAGTAAACATATTGTCTCTCCTAATAGAATATAATCTTTTTCAGATCTGGAATTATTTCATTTTTGTCTTAGTATCATGCAGTTGATTTAGCCCAATATCTGGCACATAGTAGATATTTAGTAAAAGCTTGTTCATGATGGTCATTTTCATCTTTTTCCTTTAAGATGTTTTTCCTTTAAAAGGTCCAGGGTTTGTCAAGGGTACTACTACCATTGTCCCAATTACTCAAGTTCACCCAACCATAGAGTCACCTTTGACTCTTTCCTATCAGCTCTCATACCCAATCAATTGCTGTCTTTCAGCTTTAAACTATGGGTCACAACCCCATACAGGGTCTGAGTGTGGGAGTTGTGAAATTATGATTATCAGCAAATGTTAGATTTGTATTCTTATTGTGGATGTGTGGGTATGTGGGTGTGTGGGTGTGTAAATCCAGGGTCACAAAAATTTTTCAGTAAGTAGGATCACTAGGGGAAAAGTTAATGAACTATCCAACAGTGTAAGCATGATTTGAGTCTCTATGTGTGGTAAAGGCAGGAAAAATTATGAGAATGAGCTGTACATCTACATTCAAAAATATAGTTATTGTACAATACAACCTGGGAGTTGGCTTGGGAGAATGCTGGTTTCTCCTACATCAAAGGAGAGCTATTTCCATACCCAGTCCCAGTCCCATACTTCCTATGGCAATAAAGGAAGCAACACACTCAGTCCATATGGAAATATGGAGTCACTAGAGAAAAAGTCTGACTCATTAAAGAGCATCATGGATAGTAATGTGTACAGTATGATATAGGTAGATTTCTGGGTGCTTTTCTAAGAATCACCATCCTGACTGTAAGCTGCTTGAGAAATGAAACCCAGTCAGGTAAGGCTGGCTTTGGCCCAGTTCCCACCCCTATCCACTCCCATCCTCTAACTTAGCAATTAGGCATCTGTGAAGCTTCCAATCAATCAACCAACAAGCATTTATTAAACTAATTTGTCTCAAGCAGTGGGACTTTGGAACCTTGCTGAGGAAGTTGTCTACCTTAGTTGACATTGCCTTTCTGACTCTTGTGAACAAAACGATATGAGAGAGAGGGAAAGAGTAAAAGAGAGAGACAAAAACACAGAAACACAAAGGAAAAATATATGCAATATTTATAGTATATCAGGAAGTGTACTAAACTCTGAGGATACAAATGCAAGCATGCAGTACAGTCTTATTCTCCAAGAGCTTACATTCTAATAGGGAAGACAATACATAGAAGCATTCTAGGAAGGGGAGGATAGGAAGAATGGCATCTGGGAGGGAGCAATGAAACAAACAAGAGAAAAAGATTCAGGCTAAATGGTCCCCAATGAGGGCTTCAAGACAAAGGTTTGGGAGGTGAAAGGAAGAGGGGAGAAGAATTCAGCAAGTGAGGAATTATAGATTATAACTAGATTCCAAACTCTGGGACATCAAAGATTATATCCTATACTTTGTTTTCTTCCAGCACTTACTACTGTATTTAAGGAACCAATTTTTTTTTTTTATGTTGCCATTTGTTATATTTTATTGTTTTTTTTAAAGCTTTTTATTTTCAAAACACATGAATAGATAATTTTTAACATTCACTGTTGCAAAACTTTATTTTTTTCCTCCCTTTCCCCTACCCTTTTCTGTTAGATGGCAAATAATCCAATATATGTTAAACATGTGCGATTCTTCTATACATATTTCCACAATTATCATGCTGAACAAGAAAAAATGAGAAAGAAAATAAAATGCAAGCAAACAACAACAAAAAATGAAAATACTATGTTGTGATCCACACTCAGTCTCCACAGTCCTCTCTCTGTGAGTAGACAGCTCTCTTCATCACAAGACCATTGGAACTGGCCTGAATTATATCTCATTGTTGAAAAGAATTACATCCATCAGAACAGATCACTGCATAATTTTGCTGTTGCTATGTACAGTGTTCTCTTGGTTCTACTCAATTCACTTAACATCAGTTCAAGTAAGTCTCTCCAGGCCTTTCTGAAATCATCCTAATATCATTTTTTATAAAAAAATAATATTCCATAACATTCATATACCATAACTTATTCAGTCATTCTTCAACTGATAAGCATCCACTAAGTTTCCAGATATAAGGTGTAATATTCTTCTCTAAAATGTAATCTCTTATTGGGGTTTTCTTGGGGTTTCTGGAGGCAGCCTTCGTTTCAGTTCAGTAATCACCCCAAATGCAGCCAGGTGTTAAAGTCCAAAGTTTTGTCTCCTTTCCTGTGGCCCAGTTAGTTTTGCTATATAGTTCAGATCCTGTATTATCTCCTTCCTGGGGCTGGCAGCTTTCTGGAGAGCCTTTCAGTCTGGACTTGGTTCTGAGAGCTTGAGCTCCTGCCTGCCTTCTCTGGCTTCTGAATCTCCCTGACTGAATCCTGGCTGAGCCTTCGAGAGGTTCTAGTGTGCTTGTTTTTTCTGGCCCTGAGAACTTCTCCTTATATGCCCCACACTGAGTATACACCAATTATTATATCACTAGGAAACCATTATTTGTTGTAGGATTAAATCAATGCTAAACTAGATTTAACCATTGTCTCCTCAATTCCACTTAGTACCTTGTTTCAAGTTCTGGCCCATAATATTTCCTGGTAGGATTAAATCAATCATACTGAACCATTCTAAATTAGATAATTATTATCTCTATCAATTCCACTGACTTAGTCCCTTGTAAAAATCCTTTGTTTCAAGTTCAGAGTTCTGGCCCTTAACAATAAGGAACTATTTTGTAGTTTCGTGGTTAAATTAGTTTAAATGGAAGTCAGATCAGTATTTACTAAGTATTTACTAAGCATCTACTATTTTCCAGGTATTGCACACTGGGAGAATAAGGATATGAAGAATGGCAAAACATAAAAATAAAAACAAAACAGTCTAATGGGAGAGAAAATAAGCAAACAACTATGTTCAAACACTTATGTAAGATAAATTGGATATAATCTACAGATGGAATGTCTTAGTTTTAAGGGTATTCAGAAAAGACTTCTTGCAGAAATGAGGATTTTAGATGAGATGAGAAGGAATCCTGAGAGACCAGGAAGCCAAAATAAGGATAGAAAGAATTCCAGCCATGGGGAACATCCAGTGGGGGAAAAAATGGAGTTAAGACATAGAAGAACATTTTCTTTCAATTGTTAGCTCAAGTAATAACCTAGGATTATGAAATGAATCATCACTTTGAAATGAATTATCTATCACATGAAATAAATGATCACTTTGGGCATGTTTCCCAAACATATTACTTCTCTCCCCCTCCATGTGCTTACTGTTGTTACTGCACCAGTCTTGTAAAAAGAACAGGGGATTTCCAATCAGCAGATGATGGAACCAAATTCTGACTTTGTTACAAGTAACCTGAAAGACTTTGAACAAGTCTTTTTCTCTTAGAGTCCTCTCAGTGATCTTCTATATAATAGGTGATGGGGAGAGGTCCGACTAGATAAACTCTAAATTCTGTGATCCTCTCTGTCCTACACAGGCATCTGAATGTCAAAGGCATTCCTCTGTCCTTGAGACTAAGATAAAAGAGCACTAGCCTTGCATACCATAGATATTCAACAAATATGTAATTTTTAAAAATTTTGATTTGATTCTCTGCCTACTGAAAGGGCTTGAATCTGTATACCTCCTGAACAAAACATAAGTACCCTGCTGTGTGGTGTGTCTCAGCCCCCAGAGGCTTCATGTTCCCTAAGTCTGCTGGGAAAATTTATTCACTTCTCCAAAACAAGTATGTTTGGCACAGCCATCGGAGAATGGCTAATTAAAGTTTCACTTAGACCAAGTTCAACTTTCAAGTCATGAGTTTCTCTTTCCCTCAAGTTTCTTATTCCCAGGTTCTTCTTTTGACTTAGCACCTGTCCCTCTGGACCTGTCTGCTGACTCTAGCTCCAACTGATGTGATATGTGACTTCCTTGACCTATGTAAACAAGAGCTTTGTTTTCCATTTCAGTGCTGTCTTCATATATTTACTAAATCCCTATTATATCCTAAGTTCTCTGAGAGAGCTAGTAAAGCATAAAACATTGTCCCTGATCTCAGAGTTTATCATCTTACTGGGAAAGTAAAACAAACCTCATAAGATGTGTGAAGAAGAAAAGGAAGATTTTAATGAAGAAATACATTTCATCCAGGTCTTAAAATATGCGTCATATTTAAAAAACAAACAAAAGACAAGGAGCATCCATAAGAAAACAACCATCAAAAACATGTACTTGGAAATGAACACTCTGGATACAATGCTAAGCCTGAACTGGCTGACGTAGAGAGTTCATTTAACAATCTTAATCAGAGGACAAACTGTTTTCATACCAATTTTCTTGTATTTAAGGCCAAGCAGACATTATGCAACGGTCTCAATTTAATTTAACAAACATTTATAAAACCTCTAATATAATGAGGAAGATAAAAAAAAATATACAACTCAGGGTCTCTGCTCTCTCGAAAATTACAGCCTTGTGGGGGTGGGGCAGGATGGAATGACCTATACAGACAAGTAAAATATAAATCAGAAAATAATAAAAGTATAAGAGAAGTAAAAAGAAATAATAATACTATATAGGAGCTCATCTATGAATATGGTGAAGATAGGGAGGAAGGAAGGCTTCATGCAACAGGCAACATTGCAGCAGGGTCTGAGATGGGAGAAAGATTTCAAGTATTAGATATGAGAGGAGTGAGAGTATTTTAGGAATTAAGGACAGCGTGAACAAATTTACAGAAGTGGTAAAGTATGAGATGTGTTGGAGAGATAGCAAGGAGTCCTGTTTAACCAGGACAAAGTGTATGTATGAAAAAATAGAACAAAATAAAATCAGACAGATAGAATAGCACCAGATTATAGAGGATTTTGTCAGAAAGTATCTTTAGGTGGGGAGACAAGATACACAAGGCAAAGTAACTAATGATACAAGTCAGTAAATTATATTTTTCACATAAATGATATGGGTTATAAGGGCTAGATGATGCTAGATGAATGGAAATGATTGGATGAAGTTTTCTCAAGTTTATTCCACCAGACCTAAGTTACATGATCCCTATTCCCATCCTTGAACTCCAAGATGCAGGAAGTTAGTGAAGTTACAGGAAGCAGACAACATTGGTGACCATTGGTCAAAGATGGTTATGTCCTTTTAGTCTATCTAATGAGAAGGCTCGGGTCTTTTGCTTTTAAGTCCTGGACAAGGCAGAAGCTGGCCAGGTTCAGGAGCAAAATGTTGGGATGGCTCCCAGGTGTGTCTGGGCCTCTCCCTGCAGGGATTAAATAAATGCTTTCTCTTTGTACCTGAAGATGTCTCTGAAAAGTTAATTGGGAAAGGGGGTCTTGCACCCGTCCCACATGGAAAAAATTAAAATCTGAAGTATTCAGCCAAATCAAAATTTTAGAACTAAAGCAAATCATGAAAAAGATAAAGATATATTTGTGTGGTATTTTTAGGATAAATGGAAGGGATCCTCCAATAAAATTATATTCCAGCATTTCATCATGGAGCGAAAGCAATCCTGGACTGTTACTGGAGTACAGGTTTTGGGAGGGCTCATCAATCAATGACTCTTATTTATTGAGCTCCTGTTATGAGACATTGTACCAGGTACCAAATTAAAAGGGTTTCAGGTATAGGTTCTAGCCCTCTGTGGATTGTCTTCTGAGGTCTGGTCTAGCAAAATTTGGAAAGTTTATCCCCAGCCTCACAGATTCTCCAAATTTTCCTATTTCTTCTGAAGGTACCACTATATTTCTGGTTATCCATGTTCACAACTCTAGAGTCATCTTTAACCTTCCTTTTTCATCTCACATATCCAATCACTTGCCAAATCTTAGAGATTCGATCTCTATAACATTCTTTCTTTTTATTCACATTTACCACTTAGTTCATTGATTACCTCTTTCCTGAACTGTTATAAAGCCTCCTAATTTGTCTTTGTATTTCCATTCTCTTAGCCTCTTTAGTCTATCCTCCTTCCACTGTGTCTTTCCTCTGGTCAAGAATCTTCAATGGTTTTTTATTAGCCTGAGGATAAAATAGAACCGCCTTTAATCTAACATTTAAAGTCATTTACTACTATCACAATCTACCTTTCAGATTGGTTTCTCATTACTCCCCTTCATTTACCCTATTACCTAGTGAAGTTAGCTTACTTAATATTCTCCAAATTTGGCATTTCATCTTCCAACTTGACATGTTTACATAGCCATTTTCCTTGCCTGGAATGTGCCCCCTTAAATAGTTAACTGACAAAAAAATTGTAGCAATTTCCTGATAAGTCTTATATCTCAGCTATATAGGGAAGCCATATGAATATATTCCATAGTAGATAGGTAGCCAAATGATATAAATAGGTAGTTCTCAAGGGAAGAAACAAAACTATCAATAAAATGTGGAAATGCTCTAAACCACTAATAATAAGAATATCACAAATAAAAACAGCTCTAATGTTCTATTTTTCAACCTTCAGATTAGTAAATATGACAAAAAAGGAAATATAATAATTGTTGGAGGGATTGTAAGAGATCAAGCATACTCATCACTTTGAGTTGTTTCCACCATTCTGGAAAATAATTTGGAACTATAATTGGAAAAAAGTACTAAACCATTCATCTTCTTGAATCCAGTAATACCACTACTACTAGACATATGCCCTCATGGAGAAAAAAAAACAAAGGGAAAGGATCCATAAGTTAGAAAATATTTATACTGGCAGAGTTGGAAGCAAAGTGGATCAATTGGGGAATGGCTTGGTACATTATGATAAATGAATGGAAAGGATATAATTTTGCCATAAGAAATTATGAAAGGGACATGATTTGTAGGAATTGCTATAGAGTGAAGTGAAAGGTAGTAGGAGATCAGTTTATACAATGACTACAATAATATCAAGGAAAATTAACTTAAAAATTTAATAATTCAGAAAACTGATATGACCAATTGTGACTTGAATAGATTGATAATGAAACATCATTGCTTCTCTTTTGGCAAAGAGATAATGGACTCAAGTTGCAGAATGAGACTCATGCTTTCAGACATTGTCAATTAATCAATTTGTTTTTCTCACCTATATTTATTTGTTATGAAAGATAACATATTTAGAGAGTAGAGGAGAGTTGGGGAGGAGATTTGCAATAATGCAAAAAAAGAAGGTCAATAAAACATTTTTTAAAAACAAAAATGTTAGAACTTTAGAAGGGGATAAATATTTGTTACTATCCTAGCATATCTAATAGACATTAAAAAATATAACCTTGCAATAAACTGGAAATTGAGTGGATGCCCATCAGTTGGAGAATGGCTAAATAAGTTATGATATATAAATGTTATTGAATATTATTGTTCTATAAGAAATGATCAATAGGATGATTTTAGAAAGGCCTGGAGAGACTTACATGAATTGATGCTAAGTGAAATGAGCAGAACAAGAAAATCATTGTATATGGCAACAACGAGATTGATCAATTCTGATGAACATGACTCTCCAACTATGAGATGACTGATGTCAGTTCCAATGATCTTATGATGAAGAAAACCATCTACACAGAGGGAGGGCCATGGGAATTGAGTATGGACCACAACATAGTATTTTCACTCTTTTTGTTGTTTGCTTGCATTTTGTTTTCTTTCTCATTTTTTTTTCCTTTTTGATCTGATTTTTCTTGTGCAGCAAGATAATTATATAAATATATATACATATATTGGATTTAACATATATTTTAACATGTTTAACATATATTGGATTACTTGCCATCTAGAGGAGGGGGGGAGGGGAAGGAAGGGAAAAATTGGATCACAAGGTTTTGCAAGGGTTAATGTTGAAAAATTACCCATGCGTATGTTTTGAAAATAAAAAGTTTTAATAAAAAAATAAACTATAAACACCATAAAAAAATATGATCTTGTATTTCAATTGCCATGGAAATGGAAATGCTTCCCCAGAATCCATCAGTACTGACATTATTTGGGGAATGGTTGGGAGAGTTTACATTAAAAAATTCAGTAATAGAGACATTAGAAGGGAAGAAGCTAGATTAAGATTGAGAGTTTGAAGTCTATTCTCCATCATGTGACGTGGCCAAGATCTTTGGTTCAAGAAATTCTAATCCCCAATGTCTAAATATAAAAAGGGAGAGAGATTCAGGCTAGTGCTATTACATTAGCGCAATGGTTCTCAAAGTGTGGTCCAGAGAGTTCTGGGTGGGAAGTTGTTTCTGAAACCCTTTCAGAGGATTTACAAATTCAAAATTGGTTTTTATTTTTAATATGATAAATATGACTATAATCTACATGAACAAAAACTCTTTGGATAGATCCTCGATAATTTTCAATAATATAAAGGGAAACTGAGAACAAAGATTTGAGAACCACTGCCTTACTAAATCACAAAAAGTTGGCAAGGACTGAGAAAAAGCAACAAATAAGATACTTGCTGAATTGAACTGATTGGACTAGCTTGGGTGAGATGAGACTAATTCCCCTTAAAAACCATTTCCTTCTCCCATGCCTCTGAGCCTGGGGTATAAGGCAGCTGCTCTCAATTGTTTCATTTCTCCAAAAATTTTTGTTCCAATTCTTTGTGAGCAGAAGGAATTAAGGGAGGATTGAGCCTTGGTTCCTGGGGGAGCTGACTGTTCTCAGCCAGTATGCACCCACAGCTGTTCCCCTTTCCCCTGTACTTTTTGTCCTTCTCTTCCCCGTGTTTATTTCCATTGTTTTATAAAGAAATCAGAAATCATTCACTCTGTGTCTTGTTTGATGCTAGCTGATAGAGAGTTGGGGATTTTGGTTTGGTGTTGGGTAGTCTGGAGAAAAGCAGAACACACAGGTAACAAATAGTGTGAGGCATGGGACAGGAAGTGGCAAAGTAACAGTTTCTTCCCTGGAAAATCACAGTCTTTTTCAGTTATTTTAATGTAACTGAAACACAAAGTGATAAGCAGAAATTGGAAACAGAGAGTATTTAATAACCTTAAACAAGTCATACTCCCCTAGATTAGATATGACTCTCAAACCAAAGCCTGGGATGAAGAGATAAGAAAAGAGTCCCCATCTTTTGGGGAAAAGGGGCATCCTTTAATAGGTACACACCTAGATGTCCCTTCTTACAGTCCTCATCATGGAATTAGCATTCACCTCTTCCAAAGAGACAAATCCATGCAAAACTTACTTCAGAGAGACTGGGGGTAAACCTAACACCCTAATACCTGGCTCATATCATACATTAATGTTTTTATACATCTTCTTTAATTAGGAAACAAATGTATACAATAGAAGGTGACAGTTTCAAATACAACCCCCTTTTTTCTTGTTCTTTTATATAAAAAAGGTTCGTTGTTTATAGTTTAAATTTTTTTAATTTAATATGTATAATATTGTCTTCTGCCCTGCCTTCTCACCTCCACTTCTTATTCCATCCTCCACACACATGCTTCAACATGGGTTTGTCCTGTATGGTTTAAAGGGAAGCATGAATATATATTTATCTCTCATTTTCGTCCTCCCCCCACAACTTCTCCCACAAAGATTTAATTCTTACTAGGAAGGGAACCAGGAAGTTGGGGCCAAAACCTTATTCACTTTGATCTCTTCAGAGAGAGGAGTTCTTAGGCTAAAATGATATCTCTTTGCTTCTTTAAATATTATTTGTCTAGGGTAAAGCTTCTTAAACTGTGGGTCGCAATCCCATATGGGGTTAAGTAACTAAATGTGGGGGTCACAAGAAATTTGGCAGCAATAAAGGGTATCAAATATTCCACCAAGATTTAATTCTTTATATAAAAATAAACAAGCATATCCAGCTCATTAATGCAAAATTTGCTTTCATCTTTAATAAATGGTAAAATTATATGTATACCAAAGAATTGTTTTAAAATAAATTATGATTTATTTTCAGTAAATGTTTGATTTGTATGCCTGTTTTATACACTTATGTACTTGGGGTCATGCAAAAAATTTCTTAGATGAAAAGGGGTCATGAGTGAAAAAAAGTTTAAGAAGTCCTGATCAAAGGGAATGTAATTCTAAAGTACCAGCTTAACAACCTCATTGCTATTTTCTGACAGGGAAAGGAACGCCCCAAGCTCTATGTCCAAGGCTTTTCCTTCTTACTAAATACCAGTTTCCCAAGAACCCAAATGGCAATTAGTGAAGAAACCCATTTACCCAAGACAATTGCAAACAGAAATCAGAGAAAGTATACATATGAGAATATATACCAAATGAAAGTGAAATACCAAAAGAGAAAGTCCCACGTGCCTCTTCTCAACAATGAGATGATTCAGGCCAGTTCCAATGATCTTGTGATAGAGAACCATCTGCACCAGAGAGAGGGCTGTGGGATCACAATATAGCATTTTCACTTCTTTTGTTGTTTGCTTGAATTTTATTTTCTTTCTCATTTTTTTTCCTTTTTGATCTGATTTTGAGGTTATTTTAAAATCCTATATAATGGAAGTCTGAGACATCCACAGAGATTCTGAAAAGCATGCCTCCGGGAGAGTCGTGATGATGTAGAATGGAAGTAGACATTCTTTTACTAGCTCAAGTCTGCTCACCCCAGATATAGTTAAGAGAAGTCTACTTTGGCTTATTCTCCTGCCTGATTCTCTTCAGATTCACACTGGTGTTTTGATTCTTTTAATGGTGGTTGCTAGTGAGAGACAATGCTTTGTAAAGGGGCTTTTTTTCTTCTAAAGTCACGTGGCCTGTGATAGGGCATCTATCTGTCTGTGTTCTTTTCCATTTTAGGTAAAGGAGAGTAGTCAGGAGAATGAGCTACAGAAATTTGGGATTTGGAGAGCATGCTGAGTTTTGTAGTCAGCCCAGTATTGCTGACTAGGAGCGACCTTGAGAACCTGCCCAGTAGTAGCTGAGATAAGAACTCACCTAGCAGGAAGGCCACATTTGGATATGAACTTGGTGGGATCAAACTTATATAGATCTAAATTAAGTTTAAGCCTCCTTCCCAGAGACCAAGGTGGTATAACAAAGTGTGTGTCCCTCAAGTGTTGTGGTAAAATGTCTGAACGTTTGTAATTGCTAAATCTTCAAGTAAAAATTCCTTTCTAAAAGCTAATAGATGTTAAATAGTTAAAATGTAACTAAGGATGCTAATCATGGGCACCAAATAGTAAGGAGAACACAACCTAGAGGGAGATTGAGTCTATAGCAATAGAGAAGAGATAGTTCCAAATCCCTCAGGGGAGGGGTGCAGCTGGTTTGACTCTTGGAAGAGTGAGTGAGACTATACTTACTATATGGGGCTTTTTCTGTGATAAAATCAAGACTTTACATTTTTAGGGGCCCCTAGAGATCCTCTACTTTAGGATTTTTATTTTTTAGCAACTCTAGTTTGCTGGTTCCTAAAGAAATTGGCGATTTTTTTCCTCTTTTGTTTAAGCTAACATCATTTCCCACACAAGTCAGTTCCATTTGAGATAATTTTTGTAAATTTGCGTTTGTAGATTTGTCAAACGTTTAAATACAAATATTTTTCACTACCTATACTATATGAGCACTGATTTTTGAAAGCAAATATGCTATATTTGTCATCCTTCAAGGCTCAACTCAGTGGCAATCTCTGAAAGCCTTTCCAAATTTACCTATTCTCTCTCACTTTTCAAATTATTTAGTATTTATTTTTCTCTTTACATTTTTTATTCTACCCTTACTCTTAGTACTTCCTCTCTAAGTAAGGTAGAAGTTTTTTGAGAGCTGAGACTATTTTTCCTTTTGTCTTTCTATACCAACACCTAGCACAGTGCCTAATACATATTAAATGTTTAATAATTTTTTTTAATTAAATGAGGAGGATTGGATAGGACGATCTTGAAATTCTAAATCCTCAGAAGGCATCCCCACTCAAGGCTGCAAATATGAATGAAATGGATGAATGAGTGAAAAAGCATTCATTAAGCACTTATTATGTGCCAAGGACTTTGCTAAACTCTTGGGATACAAATAGAAAAGGGCAATTAGTCTTTGCTCTCAAAGAGATCACACTAATTGGGAGAGAGAATACATAAAAGAAAGTTTAGCTGTAGGACAGATGGAAAGACTCTGAAGTCTTAAAGGTGCAGGGGTGGGACACATGGCAATACCCAGTCTTTTTTGCACTTAGGCAGATTAGATAACAGTGCCAGTGCCTACAGTGTACAGGAGCAGGGCAGATAGTAAGTCTTGTTGGTCCTCCATTTTATCTGAAGGAATAGAATTGTTGAAAACCATCTCATCCAAGCCCTGGGAAAAGTCCAGGAGCAAAGGCAAAAGGAGACGGGATCTTGAGTTGTGGTGGGCCTTCCCCCTGTCTGGCTATTCCAGATGGCTTAAAATGTGATCAAATAACCTCCAGTTCAGTTAAACTATCAATGAGTACTGAGTTAGGGATCATTGTTGCTTTATGGCAAAGGGATTATTTCCTTCCATCCTTTTGATTTTTTGATTAAGAATATTGTGGCCACTACTTAGAAAGTATGTACATTGTTGTATATATTAGTCAATTATAAATAAGGGATAATAGGATCTAGAGACCTAATTGGTAATCTAAGGTAATCTAACATAAGGTAAAAAGATAGAACAAACTAGGGACACAGAAAGCATTTTAATGTTGCTCTGGATTTCCCTAACTATGAATAAGTAGTTACCTATTTCTAGGCTCAGTCTCTAAAATGGAAAGTCCTTTGGAACAACCTGAGTCTTTTAAATAAAAACTAATCACTATAAATGGAACAGTGAATGATGTTTATTAGAGAAGAATAATAAAGGGTTATATTTTTAATTTTAAAATTTGAAATTAAAAATCCAGCTTCTTATAAATAATACTAGCAACAATAGTTTGATTTAACAAAACTACAGAGAACCTGAACTCAGCATAAATTCATTGAGTTCTTACATGTTAAGTAAGTAGTCAAATGTTGGCTCAAAGGATCCAGGTACAAACTCAAGCATTGTTTCAAGTAAAGGAGACTCCATATTCCTGGGTTCTATAGCTTAATATGCAAAGACATGTATATGGCTATGTTCTGTCTACATCATGAGTGTCATTATGCAATAAAGATATAAATGGCTATTCTTTTCCCTGGCACTGTGAATAGGATATTGTCACACACTGTAAAAAGTAATAAAAGGAAAAGACAAAGAAAGTCACAGAGTAGGAAGGAAGTAGAAAAACAAATAGATAAAATGGAAATAAGTTTAAAATGATTGTACATATGTAACCTATATCAGATTGCTTGCTTTACTGGGGAAGGGGGAGGTAAGAGAAAAAGGGAGGAAATGAATGTTGAAAACTAACATTTTTAATTTATTAATGTTTTAAAAGGAAAAACAACTAGTGTCTATGTACACATTTTATACTTTTTAAAAAGGGTCAAATCTAATCCTTTTCTTTAAAAAATACCTCTTCTGAAGATCACAGAGAAATCCTGTAAAAGTTGTGCTCAGGCATTTGTAAATATTACAATCATTAGCCATTAGTTTTAATTAACAGCTTTGTCATCTAACTGTTGTTCAGTCATTTCCGTTGTGTTTCGTGATTCTTTTGAGGATTTCTTGGCAAAGATACCAGAGTAATTTGTCATTTCCTTTTCCAGCTCATTTTAGAGATGAGAAAACAGAGGCAAACAGGGTTAAGTGACCTGCCTGGACACTAAGGGTCTGAGGCCATATTTGATCTCAGCAAGGTGAGTCTTCCTCACTCCAAGCCCAGCACTCTTTCCACTGCACCACCTAACAACCCTGTAACATAACTACAAAAACACATTTATGTTGTTGGTACCAAATAAAGTTATGAAAGTCCCTCTTAGAAGACTAGCAGGGTATACAGGTGGTCTGAGGTCACAGAAACTGGATTGATAGCCCAGTTCTGGTACCTGTTTACTGTGCAACTTTGTGAACATCATTTAATCTAATTTAAATTAATAAACTAAAAACGGAAAGGTTGGATTAGATCACCTCTGAAGCCCCTCCTAGCTCTGAATTTGTAATACTTTTAGCCTTTAGTTTCAGGAAACTTCAGAATTTTTCCTATTATTTTAAACCAGAGGTTCCCAGCAAGTCAGTCAGGACCAGTTGATCATGAAGGCAAGCCTGGTCCATGATTGATTAAAAGGTGCTTCCAAGGCCACTCCTAGTAGCTTATAACTGGCATTTCCAAATGTGAGTTGTGGGGAACCACAGCATGCTGACTCCCTATGTTTCACAGCTCTAAGCTTGCCCCACTCCTTTCCCCAGTAGGACCTATCAGCCCTCCAAATATCCATTTTACTATTTAATATCTGTGTCAACAGGCATGTGAGCTTGAGTAAGTGATTTAATCTTTCTCTAGGATCTTGATCATTTTACCAAATGAGAGGCTTGTTCACCATGTGATGGTTAAGGCTCCACTCTAGATCTTAATATCTCTCCTTTCCTCTTTGTCATCAAATTCTAGACTTTTTTGACCTGAAAGAGATCTGAGAGATCAATCTACTAGCATTCCTTCCCAGTATGTCCCTATGTATCCATCCCCCAACAACTCCAAGGGAAGAAGCACAATAGTTCCTTGACATAAAAAGATTAGAGACCTCTGATTAATTTGTAACGTGTAAATCCCCTTACATGGTAGTTCCTGAATAGACTGAAGCCTGGTTGGCTTAACCCTAATAACTAGCACAGGTAATTGAAGTATCCTGAGGAGTGACTGGACTTTATTCTTAATAGGAAGAAGAAAATGTTCTGTAGTTTCTATTGGTCTCCTGCCATTATCCTGGTTCCAGAAATACTTCAGTTCCCCACCTCCTTCCATCTTTAAAGGCCTCATTCGTGAAACATTTCATTATATTATTATTATTATTATATATTATAGTTGACATTCTCTTCTAGTTTAGCACCAATGTTGGGCATAAAATGCTGACAGCTCAGTGTTAAAAGTGCTATAATTGCAGCCTGGAGGCAAACAGCCAGCCAGCCCAAAGGATGGTGGGTAACATACCAAGAAGTGTATGTCATGCCCTGTCATGGATGACATTGCCAAAATAAGGTGATTACTTCTTGCTCAAGGCAAGAGGACAGCCTCAAGCTGAGAGTGACTACAGAATATTTCATTTTATCCGATCACTGTTTCATATACGTGCTTTTTCTCCCCAACATGCCCCTGAAAAGAGTTTCTTTTGTTTCCCTTTCTCCTTGTGACATCAGCAGATTAGATAACAGCTACAGAAATCTGGAGGGCAGAGAGGCAAGGCTGATGATAAGGCCTGAAGGATAGGAAGAGCACAGGCAGGGCAGATGGTAAGGTCCAATGACCTTGCCATCCGGACTCTGTGTACAGCCAAGCAGTTCAGGCAAAAGGGGAAGGCAAGACCCAGGATAGGAGACAAATTAATATTTATTAAATGGGTGGATACTTGAATGCCCCTTAACAGTTCTAGCAACTAGATAACATACGTAAATACAATTCACTAAAATCCATCTTGTCAAAATTCAAGCAAATTTGTGCTCCATCATTCTACTAAAAAACTGTAGAAGAGCCTATGAAAAATGAGGTCGATTCAAAATCAGAAATCATTTTATAGCTCTCAGACTAATTCCCTACAATTGCCTATGGTGAAATGGATAGAGCACTGAGCTTAGAATCAGAAAGACTCATTTTTCTTAGTTCAAATCTGATTTTAGACATTTAGAAGTTAAATGCCCTTGCTTCAGTTTCCACATATGTAAAATGAGCTAGAGAAGAAAATGGCAAACCCATTCTAATATATTTGCCAATAAAAATTCCCAAAAGAGGGTTATAAAGCAAGACATGACTGAAATGATCTTTTGCATGGATCCTGAGGAATCTAGTAAGAATATTTTTCCTATAAGTATTAGGGTAAAAAGAGGATTGGACTAAGAGAAAGAAAATTGAGTTCTAGTCCCACCTTGCCACTAAATAACAATGTGACTAGACAAGCTGCTCAATTTTTCTAGGCTTCAATTTTCTGAATAAAATGAGCTAATGAACCCTAAAGTCACTTCCATCTCTTCCATATCATTCCAGGAAGCTTCAGGAATATATCCATGTCAGTAGACAATAAATATTTGTTGACTCAATAATATGAATGGAACTTGAATGCCATTTCAGCACCAAAGGGTATAACTGGATTATTTGGATTCAGGAGTCTACCTAACAAAATCTTGTTCATTTACTTCTGTTTCCAATTCAACCAGAAGAATTTAGGAGAGGGAAGAATGAATTTCTTTCTATAATTCCATTCCAATCCCATTCTTTCCTATTATATTCTATCCCATCCTATCACATCCCATTCTAACCCATCCCATTCTATCCTATTCCACTCCAGTCTGTTGTGTTCTATTCCTTCCGTGCTTAATCTTATCTGTTGCCAAGGACTGCCAATTTCACCTTTTCATATGACATCTCTCAAATATGCCCCCTTCTATCCTCTGACATTGCCCATAGACTATAGACTTAAGAAAGACTTTGATTTAGAAAGTCCAAGGTTATTCAATGCAACTCAGGATTTCACTGGACTTTGAGGACTCTTAGAGAGAGAACTTTGTACAACTCTGCTTCATGTAAATCCAATTCACAGAAAAGTCAAGCCATCACTTGCTTGATGTCATTCGTCCTCTTCCAGAATGGAGGACAAATAATAAAAATAATGCAATACAGAGAGAGAGAGAGAGAAAGAGAGGGAGAGAGAGAGACAGAGAGAGACAGAGAAAGAGAGGCAGAGAAAGACAGAGACAGAGAGACAGAGAGAGAGACAGACAGAGAGACAGAGAGACAAAAATAGAGAGACAGAGAGAAACAAAGACACACAGAGAGAGAGAGAAACAGAGAGACAGAGAGAGACAGAGACAGAGAGAGAAACACATACACATACAATCTCTTCATGAAGTTCTAGCATTTCTTTTTTGTTATGACTCTCTACTTGTCCTTCCTACATTCTTTCTGGGCTACACATTGACATAGTAATCTAGCTTATGATTTCTATCCCCTCCTTCCCAATTACTTATCCATCCAAGTTATATCATTCTCCCCAGCCCTCAGTTTCTAGCAGAGGAGAGCACAAGAAAGTTATAACATTTCTATGATTATGTGTGGAATCAGTTATTCAGATGACTATACTTGCCTCCTGGCTTAGGTTTTCCCTGGAAAAGGATTAGAGAGGTCATTGAGAAATTGTTTCCGTCTTTTCTAAGAAAAATGAATAGCCAGTGGCAGTCTCTCTCTAATGCGATCCACAAGAGTCTTCAGGAAACCTGGAACTGGGTTTAGATATGTACCTAAAGGAAAAATTCATGAAATTGGTTAACTAAAATAATAATCCTCTCTATGAGGTAGCTATGGAAGTATTATTATCCTTATTTTACTAATAAAGGCAATGAGTTTCAAAGATGTTGGATGAAACATTTGCCCTATGAAGTAGAGTCAAATTTGAACGCAGTGCTCTTCCATTACAAACTGCTAGGAACAACTTTACTACATGCCCAGTAACAACAATAATTAGCACCATCACAGATCAAGGGCCAGTTTCCATAGAAACTGGTACACCATACATAAAGCTTTAGCAAAAAAGAAGCCAAGTGTTCAAAATTGTCCCTGAAAACATTAAAACAAAACAAAACTAGGAACAGTGTGAGATGGTAGATAGAGCATTGGACTTGGAATCAGATGTGTAGGTGTGTTGATAGATATGTTTTTATCTATCTATGTATCTATCTACACACAGAGATATTATAAACTCCTTGAGGGCAGAAACTATTTTACCTTATTTTTACTGAGTACAATTCTGGAACAAACAGTAGTAGGTATTTAATGTTTGTTGATTGATTATTCTGTTTTTTGGTTTCTTACCATTTTGAGGATACCAGTGCAACAGTCAGGTTTTCCAGTTATTGTTGCTGAATTTGATCCAGTCTATTCTTTTCTTACTATGCCTATTTGAGCCCAACTCATTGTGTCCTCGCACCTGGTATATGTATTTACAGACTAACACAATGGATTGCCCATCCAACCAGCTGTATTTTATAATCTAAAAAATATGCACTCTTTGTCTGCTTGATTTTTCCTCTGTGATGGCTAGGCTAATTACTTTGAGTGATCATAGATCAAAGTGAGGAGGCTCTAGGGCTTGCTGCAATCAGCTCAATGTCATCTGTAAACAAGAGCATCCATAGGATCTTTCTACCAACAGGAAATCTCTCTTCTGTTTGTATTTTGTACAGGAAATCCTCCATGACTTATTTCCATTATCTCATCTCAAATCAATCGAATCTCCCTAACATGGTAAAGGCCATATGGTAGGACATTGTCAAGAACAATAATATGTATAAGAAATAACCCCTGTCACCACTTTTCACACAAATTAAGTCTGATCTAACCAATTGGAAAAATATTAAATGCTCTTGGATAGGGCGAGCAAATATAATAAAGATGACAATATTACCTAAACTAATCTATTTATTTAGCGCTATACCAATCAGAATCCCAAAAAACTATTTTAATGACCTAGAAAAAATAACAACAAAGTTCATATGGAAAAACAAAAGGTCAAGAATTTCAAGGGAATTAATGAAAAAAAAAATCAAATGATGGTGGCTTAGCTGTACCAGATCTAAAATTATATTATAGAGCAGCAGTTACCAAAACTATTTGGTATTGGCTAAGGAATAGATTAGTTGATCAGTGGAATAGATTAGGTTCAAGGGATAAAACAGTCAACAAATATAGCAACCTAGTCTTTGACAAACCCAAAGATCCCAGCTTTTGGGATAAGAACTTACTGTTTGATAAAAATTGCTGGGAAAATTGGAAACTAATATGGCAGAAACTAGGCATTGATCCATACTTAACGCCGTACACCAAGATAAGGTCAAAATGGGTTCATGACCTAGGCATAAAGAATGAAATTATTAATAAATTAGAGGAACATAGGATAGTTTACCTCTCAGACCTGTGGAAGGGGAAGGTCTTTATGACCAAAGCAGAACTAGAGATCATTACTGATCACAAAATAGAAAATTTCGATTATACCAAACTGAAAAGTTTTTGTACAAACAAAACTAATGCAGACAAGATTAGAAGGGAAGCAATAAACTGGGAAAATATTTTTACAGTCAAAGGTTCTGATAAAGGCCTCATTTCCAAAATATATAGAGAATTAACTCTAATTTATAAAAAATCAAGCCATTCTCCAATTGAAAAATGGTCAAAGGATATGAACAGACAATTCTCAGATGAAGAAATTGAAACTATTTCTAGTCATATGAAAAGATGCTCCAAGTCATTATTAATCAGAGAAATGCAAATTAAGACAACTCTAAGATACCACTACACACCTGTCAGATTGGCTAAGATGACAGGAAAAAATAATGATGATTGTTGGAGGGGATGCGGGAAAACTGGGACATTGATGCATTGTTGGTGGAGTTGTGAACGAATCCAACCATTTTGGAGAGTAGTTTGGAACTATGCTCAAAAAGTTATCAAACTGTGCATACCCTTTGATCCAGCAGTGTTACTACTGGGATTATATCCCAAAGAGATTATAAAGAAGGGAAAGGGACCTGTATGTGCACGAATGTTTGTGGCAGCCCTTTTTGTAGTGGCTAGAAACTGGAAACTGAATGGATGTCCATCAGTTGGAGAATGGCTGAATAAATTGTGGTATATGAAAATTATGGAATATTACTGTTCTGTAAGAAATGACCAACAGGATGATTTCAGAAAGGCCTGGAGAGACTTACACGAACTGATGCTGAGTGAAATGAGCAGGACCAGGAGATCATTATATACTTCAACAACAATACTAGATGATGACCAGTTCTGATGGATCAGGCCATCCTCAGCAACGAGATCAACCAAATCATTTCTAATGGAGCAGTAATGAACTGAACTAGCTATGCCCAGAAAAAGAACTCTGGGAGATGACTAAAAACCATTACATTGAATTCCCAATCCCTATATTTATGCACACCTGCATTTTTGATTTCCTTCACAAGCTAATTGTACAATAACTCAGAGTCTGATTCTTTTTGTACAGCAAAATAATGTTTTGGTCATGTATACTTATTGTGTATCTAAGTTATATTTTAATATATTTAACATCTACTGGTCATCCTGCCATTTAGGGGAGGGGGTGGGGGGGGTAAGAGGTGAAAAATTGGAACAAGAGGTTTGGCAATTGTTAATGCTGTAAAGTTACCCATGTATATATCCTGTAAATAAAAGGCTATTAAATAAAAAAAAAAAGGAAAGAAAAAAAAAAGAAATAACCCCTGTCTTCAAGGAACTTATGAAACTTTTGAAATATATAATACGATAATCATCATGTCATTTTGCAGATGGGAAACTGGGGGAGAGATGTTAAGTTATAACTATAATAATATAGATAATTGATAGCAGAGATAAAATAGCTTGAGTCTCCTGAATCCCTGTACCAAAGTTTTCCCATTAGTTCCATAATGCCTCGATTTAAGATTTCAGAGTATAACCCCTCTTATCTCAGTGGTAATCAACATGATAAATGTAAGATTTTTCTGCAACATATAGCAATAGTTACTGCCTCCACCACTCCCTCCCCAGAAATAAAGTCTTCTTCACAAGGTTATCTTCCATCTCTTCTTCATGTATCTCATGTTAAAATTATATCTTGTTCTTGTTCCTTTGACTCTAATCAGTAGAGTAAGTTTATAAGTAGCTGTATAAAGGAACAAATAGCAGGAAGTAAATTTACAAGGGGGAATCTGAAGGTTATGTACAAATTATCTCAAAAAGCGACGGGGTAAATTTACTAATTGTATTATGTATTAATCCAAAATTACATCCCGGTAGTACGTGCTGAATCAGAGGAAGTCACCTAGGCTTTATTGTGACAAATGTGCAGAGATGATTTAGAAAAGATCATCATCTTTGAGAATTAGAAAGCCAATGATAACTTTGGAGAGAGTAGTTATAGTTAAGTGATGAGATCTGAGACTGTGCATATTTCAAACGCCAAAAAAGAAGAAAAAAACCTGGAATAATGAAGATACCTAGCCTCTTCTAGGAGTTTGTGAAAATGAGAATGGATATAAGATGATAATTTGATGGTATAGCAGGGTCTAATGAGATTCTTTTTTAAGGATGGAGAAGATTGTTGAATATTCTACTACTTAATATATGTTTGTTGATTGAGTAATAAAAAAGTTTATTTGCTTCAAGTTTTACAAAGAAGAGGAAGGGAGAAAACTGCCTATAGCTCCACCAAGTGAAAAGCCTTAAAAATAAACAAAAAAGTAGGAGGAAGAATGACAGTATTCCTTGTAGATAACAGTAGTTTACAGATATCCAGGAAAAAAAAAATCAGTAGGTAGTTAGAAACTGAAAATAAGGGAATCAGAGAAGGAGAGGTTGATTATGATTATCAGAGAAGAAAAGGGCATGTTCTCTTTTAGGTACATATGATTAGCTTGCCATCTCTGGCATCATAAGCAGGGAGAGAGATGCCAGGGGCTGACCAGAATGATTCATCTATTGCCACAGGGAGGGTTCAAGTTGTTAAAATGCAAAGGTTAAAATGCAAAGGGCTTTGAACTTGGGCATAGCCAGAGCTTTTATTACAAAAGAGAAGCTCTACTGGTCTTCATCCAAATATTGACATTGAACAAAAATAACAGTTGCATGGGGTGTGGAAATTTCCAGAAATTTCAGAAAAGGGGAGGAGAGGGTTTCTCGAGCAGAAGCAGTTTGTTACAAGAGATATTAAACCCAAACTGGAGAGGTCTGTGCTACTTGCACAGATGTTCTAACATATTAACAGGTATCCCTGAGATTTGGATGGATAGAACTCATGACTGGAACATGACTAAAAGCATCTGCCTTATTTTAAAGAAATATGATAGATTAAACAGGCACAGACGCAAATGATTTGCATCATTTATAGAGGTAATATGCTCTTGAGGAAATCCAGGAACTAGAGATGGCAAATATGAGATGGTATATGTGGGTGAAAAAGCAAACATATGATAGGTAACTGCTATATTAAATTGTCACCACTTACCCAGCCTTGCTTATATTATTTTTGACATGTTTTCTTATTATCTGATGAGTTCTCCATATGGCCACAATTTCTGTGACTCCTTTTATTCTTCAGAAAAATTACTTATACTGGTGTCATTCAAATCTAATGCTTTATGATTTCCTCTTCTAAGTTAACCTATTTCTTATGAGGTCATTTCTATTCTAGAATCTCAAAAATAGGAGCTCAAACAACCTCACAAATAAAGCTAGAAAAATTCCCACAAAGTTCACTTAGAGCAACAGTAGTCATTGATCAGCAAGGACCCAAACTTGCCAGTAACTATGTTGAAGGCATTTGAAGTTGCTTCTTTCCTTGGTCCTGTTTATTATTATCTAAGAGTCTTTCAACATGGAAGACAAAATTATTACTGAATAGTCAGCAGGGTAGTATACTGAGTAAGAGCACTAGATTTTGGAGTTAGGAAGACCTGCTTTAAAATCCTACTAATAATTACTAGTCATGTGATCCTGGGCAAGTACTTAACCTCTCTCAATATCAGTTTCTTCACTGTAAAATGGGGGTAATAATGCACTTACCTCCCAGGTGTGTTATAGTAACCAAATGAGACAGCATATGTACAAAGGTTTACATAACCTTTGTACAGCACTTTAAAATGCTGTATAAATGCCTTATATTGTTATTAAGACCATTTGGTTGTCAAAGAATCCAGTTGTAATGAGCCCCACCAGCAGTTTGTGAAATCAAGCATCTGATTGGTTGCAGATTTGATGATACAATTGTATAATCTTACCTGAAGCATTAGCCTTTGACAATGGTATTTGATGCAGGTAAACCTAAGGTTCAGGTACAACACAAAAGGAAGGCTAAAAGCTTCTATCCAAGGATTTTTTCTATGGTCTTTAGAAAGATAAAATAAACTATCAAAACTTATCTTGGAAAAACTTACTGATGCAATAGCCACAGTAAAAGCCTATTTCATTGACAACCAACATCAAGATAACAAAAAGGCCATCACTAGTCTCACCATGCTCTGAATCATCAATGAGCCATCTATTACTATTATTGTTAAAAATGTGGATAGGTTTTCAGCCAAAAGAAATGTGTTGATGTTTGACTTGACTTTCAATTTCTTCATGCTCAGAATTGAAGATAATATCTTTGAAAGTAAACCCACAGCTAAGGATAACTGCTAAGTCTACCATTTCATTGCTAAATTCAAGAATAAGCACACACACACACACACACACACACAAAATCAGTGAGAATAAGAGAGCCATCTGTTACCTTTGTCCCACTCATGAATATATAAATTGTACCTTCTCTGCCAGTACTCAGAGCAGAACTGAGGTTGATTCCCTCTATGAAGTATTGACTTCTATGCCCTCTTCCCTGCTCTTTGAAGATATGTATGATAATAGTTTCTATGGCACACTAGACCCCACTGGGGGGAAAAAAATCTCTAAAGATGCAAAGCTGGTTAAAGTCAT
The DNA here is from genome assembly GCF_902635505.1 of Sarcophilus harrisii. NCBI lineage: Eukaryota > Metazoa > Chordata > Mammalia > Dasyuromorphia > Dasyuridae > Sarcophilus > Sarcophilus harrisii. Next base: position 194,562,981 of record NC_045427.1, read on the forward strand.
AGATCAATGATTTCATCCTAGTAGGTAGTTTCACTGACATCTCTGTTGTAGAAACTTTCCCAGGAGTTCTTCCATGCTAGGGAGCTGAATAAGAGTATCCATCCTGATGGGGCTCTTGCTTCTGGTACAATTGCCACTTTGTCTGGGGATAAATCTGAAAATGTTCAGAATTCGCTACCACCAATGGATGTTACTCCTCTTTCCCTTGGTACTAAAACTTCTAATTTCAATACCATCATATTTACCAAGCAGATATAGACCTTTTGCCACTTACTTATCAGTATTCTTACCCCAGTTAGTTAATAAATCTGAGAGCAGTGATAAAAGAGAATAAGCTACTTGGCAAATCTAAGCCCACAAAAATCCTCCCCCTTGCTCCTCTGATATTTCTCAGATTGAAGAGACCTCTGACACTGATAGAAACAGCCCTCTTCACTACCTACTATGTATAAGAGCACAGGCCAGAAGAATGAGATCATTGTCACCAAAGGCAAAGAAGATGTTAAACAAATGGTCTAGGAAACTGATAAATACAAGGCTCAAGATGAGAAGCAGAGACACCAGGTGCTTTCAACATAAAGGTCACAGTTGACCCTGAAAAACTTCAAGAAAAATTGGTGATGAAAATGAATAGAAGTTCCTTAATAAAAGCAGTGATATAATCAACTGGCTGAATAAGAATCAGACTGCTAAAAAGGAAAGATTTAACTTAAGCAGAAAGAATTGGAAAAAGTCTTCAATCTCACTACGATTTAGCACAGTGCCAGCACATAGCTTAATAAATGTTTGTTAAATGAATTAATGATGAATAAATAATTACTAAGTCACATCAGAATGTAGGGGGGATGCCCAGAGGTATGTGTGGTGGATTCCTAGATGCCCCATCTGATGGTTTCTTTTCTAGTCACCATTGGCAAGGTTGACAATGGACCAGAAGAGAGAGAGCAGCTCAAAAACTGAAGAACCAAAATGTTATAGTATAGTAACAGCTTTTTAAAAAAAAATCACATTTGAACTACTATGTAAATCCTGGACATTCTATATATTTGAATGAATATATACAAAGAAGAAGAAGTGAATACCATTGCACTTTACCAGTCTTGTAAACAAGTGGAAATGTGATACTTGTCCCAGTGAATAAGAATCTATTTAAAATTGGCATCATAAAAAAAAATTCCCACATGGAAAACACAAGGCCCAGTTTCCAAGGGTCAGCTACTGCTGCTCTCTGCAACATTTGCTCCCTCCTTCCCTTGCTGAAAAATGCAGAAAGTGCAGATCTCCTAGAAGCCAACTGGCAAGAGCTCAATTTGTTTCTAGGGTAATCAACTCTGATGCCTCTTGTATCCCTTTTTATATAGGGGTCAAGGAGCCCAGGCATCTTAAAAAATATATTTCTAGCCAATAACTATGGTGCTAAAATTCAGTCTTCTCTTGTGATCCCATGCAAGTAATACAGAATTCTAGTACAGTAATTTCCAGTATTTGGCACTTAGTAAGGTGTCTGTGTCTGGCATAATCATGAGTCTGGCGTATCCCTATAAAAGAGTTTGGGAAATGTGTAATGAACATAACAGGGATTCTTCTGTAGGCAGTTGTTCAAGTTATTAAAATGCCTCTCAAAGGAGTTTGAACTTGGGCGTGCCTAGAGCTTCTTTTATAAAGGGAAGCTTCCACTGGTGTCTTCATCCAAATGATGACATTTAGCAAAAATAAATAGTTCCTTAATCCTGCTTACCAGCTTCCACAGGGCCCCCAACCCCTATAAAAAGTTAGTCCCTGTCATAAAATCAACATTAGGACATCTGATTCTTATTGACCATTTCTCCTCTAAGATTAAATCTATTTGGCAAAGAATTGGAAATTGAGTAAATGCCCTGTATCTGAGGAATGACTAAATAAGTTATGGTATATATGTAATGGAATATTATTTTTCATAAGAAATGAAATGGCTGATTTCGGAAAAGCCTGGAAATTCTTTTTTTTAAATTTTTAATAGCTTTTTATTTACAAGTTATATGCATGGGTAATTTTACAGCACTGATAATTGCCAAAGCTCTTGTTCCAATTTTTCCCCTCCTTCCCCCCACCCCCTCCCCTAGATGGCAAGATGACCAATACATGTTAAATATGTTAAAGTATAAATTAGATGCACAATAAGTATACATGACCAAAGCGTTATTTTGCTGTACAAAAAGAATCAGACTCTGAAATATTGTACAATTAGCCTGTGAAGGAAATCAAAAATGCAGGTGGGCAAAAATATAGGGATTGGGAATTCAATGTAATTGTTCTTAGTCATCTCCCAGAGTTCTTTTGTTGGGCATAGTTGGTTCAGTTCATTACTGCTCCATTGAAACTGATTTGGTTCATCTCATTGCTGAAGATGGCCAGGTCCATCAGAATTGATCATCATACAGTATTGTTGTTGAAGTATATAATGATCTTCTGGCCCTGCTTGTTTCACTCAGCATCCGTTCGTGTAAGTCTCTCCAGAAGGCCTGGAAATTCTTACATGAATTGAGTGAAGTGAGCAGAACCAAGAGAATATTGTACACAGTAACAAGATTATGTGACGATCAACTATGATGGACTTGACTCTTTTCAGTAATGCAGTGATTCAAGGCAATTCCAATAGACTTGTTCATTATTAATCAGAGAAATGCAAATTAAGGCAACTCTAAGATACCACTACACACCTGTCAGATTGGCTAAGATGACAGGAAAAAATAATGATGATTGTTGGAGGGGATGTGGGAAAACTGGGACATTGATGCATTGTTGGTGGAGCTGTGAATGAATCCAACCATTTTGGAGAGTAGTTTGGAACTATGCTCAAAAAGTTATCAAACTGTGCATGCCCTTTGATTCAGCAGTGTTACTACTGGGTTTATATCCCAAAGAGATCATAAAGAAGGGAAAGGGACCTGTATGTGCCAAAATGTTTGTGGCAGCACTGTTTGTAGTGGCCAGAAGCTGGAAACTGAGTGAATGCCCATCAATTGCAGAATGGCTGAATAAATTGTGGTATATGAATATTATGGAATATTACTGTTCTGTAAGAAATGACCAACAGGATGATTTCAGAAAGGCCTGGAGAGACTTAGACGAACTGATGCTGAGTGAAATGAGCAGGACCAGGAGATCATTATATACTTCAACAACAATACTAGATGATGACCAGTTCTGATGGATCAGGCCATCCTCAGCAACGAGATCAACCAAATCATTTCTAATGGAGCAGTAATGAACTGAACTAGCTATGCCCAGAAAAAGAACTCTGGGAGATGACTAAAAACCATTACATTGAATTCCCAATCCCTATATTTATGCACACCTGCATTTTTGATTTCCTTCACAAGCTAATTGTACAATATTTCAGAGTCTGATTCTTTTTGTACAGCAAAATAACGGTTTGGTCATGTATACTTATTGTGTATCTAATTTATATTTTAATATATTTAACATCTACTGGTCATCCTGCCATCTGGGGGAGGGGGTGGGGGGGGTAAGAGGTGAAAAATTGGAACAAGAGGTTTGGCAATTGTTAATGCTGTAAAGTTACCCATGCATATAACCTGTAAATAAAAGGCTATTAAATAAAAGAAAAATTCCAATAGACTTGTGATGGAAAGTGCCAACCACATCCAGAGAGAGAACTGTGGAGACTGAATATGGATCAAAGCATAGTATTTTCACCTTTTTTGTTGGTGTTTACTTGTTTGTCTTTTAGTTTGTTTTTTTCCCCTTTTAATTTGATTTTTTTTTTTTTTTGCACAGCATGATGCATGTGAAAATATGTTTAGAAGAACCACACACATTTAATCTATATCAGATTGTTTGCTGTCTTGAGGAAAGAGGAGGGGGGAGGACAGGGAGAAAAATTTGGAACATGAGGCTTTGAAAAGGTGAATGTTGAAAACTATCTTTGCATGTATTTGGAAAAATAAAATACGATTAAAAAAAGATTAAATCTACTGCTGAGGATGATGATTGTCTACATATTGCTTTCAGGGAATAAGATTCACTCTTCTTTGTGATCAAGTGGCATTCCTGGTTTGAACACAGTAGTTATCTACTAAATGCTCTAGATTTGAATCCTGTCTCTACTTCTTGCTGCCACTCTGATCTTGGACAGATAAATACATCTTTCTGGGCTTCAGTTTTCACAAGTAAAAGTGAGGGTAGGTGCTATCATTATCCCCATTTTACAACTGAAGAAAGTGATATAAACTCAGCTTGAGTAATTTGCCCATAATTTGGGGTTTGTGACCGGATTTAAATTCAGGTCTTCTTCGACTCCAAGCCCTGTACTCTATCCACTGTGCTATCTACCTGCCTTGGTTTGGAGTAGATGATTCTTAGGATTCCTTCTGGTTCCAAATTCCACATATCCTAGCATCCTATATATCCTACAATATATCTATTCTGCAATATACAATTTACTATATGTCTGAACTATATGAAACTGAAGCAAACAGGGATAAGGGACTTGCCCAGGGTCACACAACTAATATCTGAACCCAGATTTGAATTCAGGAAGAGTTCCTGAGTTTCAGGAATGACTTTCTATTTACTAAGGCATTCTATTTACTAGGCCCTCTAGCTGCCTTCCAGAGATCTAATGTAAGTGAACCACAGAGATGCATTCATTTTTTTTAGAATTACTAGTAAACTAGTAAAAATTCCATCAACAACCATCCAGCAATGAGCCACCTGCTCATTGCCGAATAGACATGTTAGTGCTCAGTATTCTGAGACTACAGGGCCACCTACTGGTGGTTTAGCCTCGCTGATAAAAATCAATTCCCCTTTCCATTCTAAGAATTTAGGAGGCTGAGGGAAGGAGAGGCTTTCTAAACAAGGGGCCTATGCAGACCACCGGCCACAGAAACTCTGAAATGGGAAGGAATTGTAATTGAAAGTGGACTAGAAGGAAAGAGTTCACTTGGAAAGGGCCTCTGAGTGTACAAGTGGGCACTTAGAACCTACTCTAGCTGACAGCCCAAAACCTTATTTAGAGACAATGTCTCAGTAAAACCAGTGTGTGGACCACACACACACACACTACTCCTATACATTTTGCAGACTTTACATCAGTAACAGCGATAAAAGGATTGGAAATAAGCACCTATTAAGTACCAATTATCAGCCAGGTATTGTGCTAAGTATTTTCACAAAAATCTCATTTGATCCTCCCAATGGAGACTGAGGAAACTGAGTGAATGATTTATTCAGAGTCACAGAACTAAAAAATATGAGGCTAGATGTAAATTCAGATCATCCTCACTTCAGGCCCCGAACTCTATTCACTAAACCATCTAGCTGCCTAGAGAGATAATTTCCTGTTAGCTTGCTGCAGATAGAAGGGAAGTCTTTTAATTCGCTGCCAGACAGAACTGAGATTGAGCAATAAAGATTCCAACAGGGAAATTCAAGTTCCCCCTCTTCCTGAGTGGCAGGAAATAAAGGCAAGTGATATAAGAAGTACTGGATGGATAAAAAGTCAATGCCAGTGGCTTACTCTCTGCACTGGGCCTGACTTGTAGCTATGAATACAAAAATGGTGCCTCTGTTTCTTTCTCTTCTTCTTTGCTCTTCTTAGGCAAACAGAGGTTGAAACAGAAAGGATCAGGCTACAACCTTTTGAATTTCAAAAGGTCAGAAGAATCCCATAGAGGCAGGTGCTGAGCTCAAGAAAGAACCAGCTCTGAATGATCTCTTTTAACTTAATCTATCCATGGATCAACACAACAGCCTAGACCCCACATCCTTTACTCAAGAGAGTGACTATGTACAATGTAGTCGAAATTAGCTTAGGTGTGCGGGATGCTTATAGAGGCTGTTTTAATGGGAACCCATTTAACCCTAGAGACTAAAGTGATAGAGGGGAGAATGTGATAGAGGGGAGAATCCCCACCTTCTCATACTTGATCAGAAGAGAACATCACCTCAGAGCCTTCAGCCTGGTATATTAGCAGGTTTCATTATAGAGCAATAGAAAAATGTCACCAATGTTAAATGACACCCAACACTTTGTGGAATGACTTTGTAATGGTCATTTAAAGCAAGGCAAGTAGATGACACAGTAGATGTAGTGTTAGATATGGAATCCCCCTTCAAATACTGACTCAGAAAAACCAGACAACTCACTTAATTTCTGTCTGCCTCAATTTCCTTATTTAAAAAATGAGCTTAAAATAGAACCTATTTCACAAAGTTCTTGTGATAATTACATGAGATAAAATGAAGTGCTTTGAATACCTTAAATCCTTAAATGCTATTATTTAATCAGAGGAAAGGTCAGGATTTCAAAGGAAACATTATCTTTTTACAAAATCTGGATAACAGAATTCAAACTTCCTTAGATAGATTTTCTGACAATGCCATTCATATGAAGAAATACCAAGTGTATTTAAAAAAGCCCATCCCTCCCCTTCAAATGTCCATGACAACATGTGCATCATGGCCCTAATTTATCCACATCTGCAACTGTTGTCCATGGATATTATCACATTGTCCATCTTCTTCCCATTTCTGGCTGGTGACCTCACCCTTACTGCTAATTTCATTGTTAAGTACAGTACGATGTGATGTGACAACTGCTACTTTTTGGAGTCAGTGGATCACAGTTCTAATCTAAGTTGTGACACTGAGCATTTCACTCTACTTTAAAAAAAATTTTTTTTAAGATTTTTATTTTCAAAACATATGCACGGATAATTTGTCAACATTGACCTTTGCATAGCCTTGTGTTTCAGATTTTCCTCTCCTTCCTCCCCTCCCCTCCTCTAGATAGCAAACAATCCAATACATGTTATTATACATGTTAAAATATGTTAAATCCATATTTTATGTGGATTTATGTGTAAATATATAAAATTTACACATTTTATGTGTAATATGTATAAGCATATTTATACAATTTTCTTGTTGCACAAGAAAAATCAGATCAAAAAGGAAAGTAAATGAATCAGAAAACAAAAATGCAAATGAACAACAACAAAAAGAGTGAAAATGTTATGTTGTGATCTACATTCAGTTTTCCCAGTCCTCTCTCTGGATGTAGATGGCTCTCTTCCTTACAAGAACATTGGAACTGGTATCAATCATCTCATTGTTGGAAAGAGTCACGTTCATCAGAATTGATCATTATATAGTATTGATGTTGTATACAATGGTTCTGTTCATTTCACTTAGCATCAGTTCATGTAAGTCTCCCCAGGCCTCTCTAAAATCATCCTCCTGATCATTTCTCATAGAACAATAATATTCCTTAACATTCATATACCATAACTTATTCAGCCATTCTTCAACTGTTGAAAGCCACTCAGTTTCCAATTTCTTGCCACTACGAAAAAATGCCACAAATATTTTTTCACGTGACTTCACTCTCCTTCTATGTTCTTTAACATAAAGGGATGATGATCTGACTTCCCTTTCAACTGAAGAATTTTCTAGTTGTGTAGCTTTAAGTAATTTACGAATCAAAAATCCTATTAAGTATGGCAAACCACCAAGAACATAAGCACTCTCTTCCTCCCCCATTAGAAATATTTACACTACTCTGAATTGTTTGTCTTTGATGTTGCTCAGCATAAGACTCTGGCCTTCTGCCTTACATTTTTGGTCTGGCTTCTATAGTCTTACAACTCCCTGAATCCCAAGCCAGCCTTCAAAGTTAGGGTTTATTACCAAGCTTTCATTAATATGTCTCTCCCTATTGCCACATTCATATTCACAGAAACTGTTTGGGTTGATCACTTATATAAGTACTAAACCTGTCACCATCAGATGGGTGGGCCAATGCAGGCAAACCACTAACTAAAGCAGCAAGAATTCATCTGGAAGGACAGATAGGTGACATGTTTTTGGCAAGTCTGACTACCACTATGACTTTGGCCACCTCCTCCCTTCAGACTTGAATGGAGATACTAGGACTCTAAATCCAAGGGCTTTGGGAATTTCACTACCCTCTCCATGGCCCAGCCCCTGGTCCAGTTTCCAGCTAGGGCCTCACAGATAATCACTAAAGGAGCAGTCACTATTAAGAATGGGCCTAACCTTCCTAATCACTACTACTAGCAACTGCAGACAAATTGATGGTTGGATAGTAGGTCTAAGAGCCCTGGATGCCATAGCGTCTCCCAAATCCCGGGTCCTGTTTCTAGCCCAGCCCCAGCATCCATCAGCTCAAGAAGAAACCCACATGGAGATGCAGTCATATCAGCAGTCCCTTTCTGAGGATGATCCAGGGACAGCCACTGAAGACCTGGCCACCAAAGCACTCAGCACTGTCATATGGCTCAAAACATGGTCCTTCAGAAATAGCTTCAATGACCTTTTATGTCCAAGTATCCCACCAGAGTATATTTGACTATAGACATTTTACTCGCACATTATGGAAGCTTCCCCTCCATTCTCTGTCATTCTATAGGACCTAATAGGCTTATTCATAAATTAAAAAAACAAATATAGCAGTAGCTGGTGACTACCAGGGTGGTGTTTAAGCAAGTGTATTCTTTTTATCTTTTTTATCTTAGGATGGCTGCCACTTCAGTGCTGTTAGCTGGAGCAGCCCCCCTGCCTGAACCAAGCCACTGTAGTATCACCTCCCATTTTTTAAGGGCCAGAGTGAATTCACATTTAATTTAAGAAGCAGAACTTCACTTTTACAACTGACAAGGGGCAGGTGACTTTTGTGATGAAGAATTTGGGAAGCTACTGTCCTGGAACAGCTAGTTCCTTTAATGAAAGAGGGGAGCTCCCTTCTTGGGAGCTAGTAGTAGGAAAAGGCAGACTTCCTGGGTGTTGGGTATATCACAAGTAGGACACAACTGCAGTCAAAGTAAAACTCTTGTGGAAAACATATGTGGAAGTGGGACATAGAGACTGGAGATATCTTGTATATTATTGATAGCTTGTATCATTAAACAGCACTAATATATTTTGTGGCAGTTAAGAGACACAGTGAGTTCAGGGCTTGTAGAGAGGAACAATCCTCTTCCTGAGTTCAAAACTAGTTTCAGATATTAACTAGCTGTGTGACTCTGGGCAAGTCACTTACTCCTGTTCGCCTTACTTTCATCATCTGTTAAATGAGCTGGAAAAGTAAATGGCAAATCACTCCAGTACATTTGGGTAGTGGATTATCACATTGTACACGTTCTTCCCATATTTGGGCTGGTTTGAATCAAGTTATGTTAAAAGGGGTACAAAGACTCACTGAAGAAAGTAATTTTTTAAATTAGAATGCAGTAAGTGGAAGTTAATGGTTACTTGAAATTCCAAGAAACAATAAAACAAAACCAAAATAGAAGAAAATATGAAATATCTCATTGGAAAAAAAAAACAACTAATCTGAAAAATAGATCAAAGAGAGATAATTTAAGAATTACTAGACTACCTAAAAGTCATAATAAAAAAAGAGCCTATATATCATCTTTAAAGAAATTATTGAGGAAAACCGTCCTTAAATTCTAAAATCAGAAGGTAAAATAGACATTTAAAAAATCCACCATTCACCTCCAGAAAGAAATCCCAAAATAAAAAGTCTTAGTAATATTAAAGACAAATTCCAGAGCTCCCAGATCAAAGAGAAAATACTGCAAGCAGCCAGAAAGAAATACTTCAAATACTATGGAACCATAGTCACAATTATACAAGATCTACCAGTTCCTACATTAAAGAATCAAAGGGCTTGTAATATGATATTCTGGAGGGCAAAGGAACCATGATTACAACCAAGAATCACCTACTCAGTAAAAATGAGTATAATTCTCCAGGGTGAAAAGTGAATATTTAATGAAATGGAGGACTTTTCAACATTCCTAGTGAAAAGAGCAGAGCTGAACAGAAATTTTGGCTTTAAAATACAAGACAAGAGAAATATAAAAAAGTAAACAGGAAAGAGAAAATATAAGGGATTCAGTAAGGTTAAACTATTTACATTCCTACATACTTGTAATTCCTAAATATTTTGTCATTATTTGGCATTTAGAAGAAGTAGATAAATAGATAGATAGATAGACAGACAGACAGACAGATAGATAGATAAAATGGATATGAATTGACTATGATGAAATAGCATCTAAAAAAAAACATTAGGGGCAGCTAGGTGGCACAGTGGATAGAGCACCAGTCCTGTAGTCCAGAGGACCTGAGTTCAAATTTGGTCTCAGACACTTAACATTTTCTGGCTGTGTGACCCTGGGCATGTCACTTAACCCCAATTCCCTCAGCAAATATAATAATAATAATAATAACAATAACATTAAAGGGTAAGAAAGAAAAATGCATTGGGAAAAGGAGGTAGAATGGGGTAGAATGTCTGACATAAAAGAGGCACAAGAGAACTTTTACAGTGGAAGTGAAGATGATAGATGTAACAGACAATCTTTGAACCTTATTCTCACTGGAACTGGATGAAAGAGGAAATAACATACATACTCAATTGTAGAAATCTATTTTAGTAGGAGGGGAAGAGGGTGGGAAGCAGAATGATAGAAGGGAAGGTAGATGTGGGAAGCAGTGGTCACTTTTGAGGAGGGACAGAGTGAAAGGAGGGGGGAGGGAGACAGACAGAGGCAGAGATAGAGACACAGAAGGAGGGAGGAAGGGGGAGAAAGAAAGGGAGAAAAAGATAAATGGGAAGAATAGAATACAGGGAAATATTCAATATTAATAACTGTGAAAAATGTTTACAAATTTCTCTGATAAAGGCCATTGACTCAGCAGTACCACTACAAAATCTATATCACCCCCAAAAAATTTTAAATGGGAAAGGACCTATATTACAAAAATATTTATAGCACCTCTTTTTTGTGGTGATAAAGAATTAGACACTGAGGGGCTGCCCATCGATTGGGAAATGGCTTAACAAATTGTGGTATAACAATGTAGTATTTTCACTGTTTTTGTTGTTGTTTGCTTGCATGTTTTTCTTTCTCATTTTTTTCCTTTTTGATCTGATTTTTCTTATGCAGCATGATATTTGTGGAAATACATATAGAAGAATTGCACATGTTTAACATATATTGGATTACTTGCCGTCTAGGTGAGGAGGTAGAGGGAAGGGAGGGAAAAAATTGGGAACACAAGATTTTGCAAGGGTAAATATTGAATATTATCCATGCATATATTTTGAAAATAAAAGACTTTAATTAAAAAAACTATGGTATGAGATTATGATGGAATGCTACTATGCTATAAGAAACAATGAACAGGATGCTCTCAGAAAAATCTGGAAAGACTTCTATGAACTTATACAAAGTGAAATGTGTTGTGTACAAAGTAACAGCAATATTGGATAAATCATCATAAATAACAGCAATATTGTCATATGACCAGTTGTGAATAACATAACGGTTATTACAATGATTCAATATAAATGATCCAGGACAATTCTGAAAGATTTATGATGAGAAATGCTATTCATACTTAGAGAAAGAACTGAGAGTGTCTGAATAGAGTTTAAAGCATACTTTTTTAAACTTTATTTTTCTTGATGGATTTTTTGCGGGTCTATATTTTCTTTCACAACATGACTATTATGGAAATGATTTACATAACTATACATGTATAACCTATATCAAATTGCTTGCATTCTCAAAAAGGGAGGGTGGGGAGGGAGAAAAGGAGAGAATCTGGAATTCAAAGTTTTCCAAAGAGATGTTAAATATTGTTTTCACACATAATTTTAGGGAAAATAAAATTGAAAATAAAAAAATGAAAACCTGGAAAGACTTAACATTAACTGATGCATAGTGAAGTGAGCAAAACCAGAACAACATATGTATACAGAAACTGCAATATTATACAATGATCATTATGAATGATTTAGCTATTCTCAGCTATACAGTGATCCAAACAATTCCTAAAGAGTTGTGAAAAATGCTATCCCTTTCAGAGAAAGAACTTCTGAATTCTGAATGAAGTTTGGAACATACTTTTTTTTAAAACTTTGTTTTTCTTTTTTTCATTTTTAGTTTGTGTTTTCTTTCACAGCATGACTAATATGGAAATATGTTTTGCTTGACTGCACATGTATAATCTATGTCAAATTATCTACCTATTCAATGTGGGGAGAGAAGGGAGGATGAGAATTTAGAATTCCAAATTTTCAAAAGATGAATTAAAAATGTTTTTATACTTAATTGTAAAGTATTTTAAGATGAATTTTGTTTATATCTTTTTGCATCACCTACACTTCACCCTGAAATTCTCATCTTGTCTCTAAAAGGGTTCTTCCTTATTTTAAAAAATTAGCTTAAAAGGGGGAGAAAAAATTTCAGCAAAATCACATTGAAAAAAGAATCTAACGTGCAATATTTTACATCCATGCACACTAACTCCATAAATTAGTAGGAAAATGTATCTTCTCATTTATCTTTCTTGGGATAAAAATGGAATCTCTGGGCCAAAGGGTAAGGACATATTCCTTACATCCTTTTCAAGATTCCAAAACACCTTCTAAACTGGTTGTTTTAATTCAAGCTCCACCAACAATGAATTAATGTAACCTGTTTTTAGACAATTCTTTCAACAAAAAACATTCTCAATTTTATCACTGTTACTAATTTTCTAAATGGTAAAATTTCAAAGTTGTTTTGATTTATGTTTCTGTAATTACATTTATTCATGATTTGGAACATTCTTTCATGTCATTGTCATATCCTTTGATCATTTCCCTTAGCAATGGTTTTTGATCTTACATATTTCTGTTAATTATCTATAGATCTTAGATACCAGGTCCTCATCAAAGACATTTGATAGAAATATTTCTTTCCAGGTGACCATTTTTATCCAAAATGTATAATTTTGTTTGTGCAGACATTTTTGAATTTCTTTTCATCAGAAATATCTTCTTTATCTTTTGTAATTTCCTCTCTTTGTGAACTGATTCAACCATTTTGGGGAGCAATATGGAATTACACCCAAAGAGTTACTAAACTTCCTATACCTAATACCACTTCTAGGTCTGTTGGCCAAGATGATTATGGGGAAAAAAAGGAAAACAGTCTATATGTTCTAAAGTATTTATAGCAGCTCTCTTTATGGTGGCAAAGAATTGAAAACTGAAGGGATACTTATCAATGGAGGAATAGCTGAATAAGTTGTGTCATATGATTGTGATGGAATGCTATTACTTTGCTATAAGAAATGACAAGCTCAATGATTTTAGAAAAACATGCATAGACTTGCACAAAATAATGAAAAGCAAAATGAGCAGAATCAAGAGAACATTATATATAGTAACAACAATATTGTTTTAGGAACAACTTTGAATAAATAAGTCATTTAAACTATTATAAATGTCCAAATTAACAAAGGACACATGAAGATATTATTGCACTCAGAGAAAGAAGTAATGAATAGAAGTACATATAGAATGGTTTTATATACACATGTATGTATGATATATACTTATCATTTACATATGTATATATACATATACACATACATACACATACACCCACACATACACATACTTGTTCCTAATAATAGCTGTCTCTAGGGTGGAGGGAAGATAGGGAAAAGGAAGAAAAAAGGGGGAGGAAAGAAAGTTATATGATAATTTCATTATATATTTAAAAGGAATAGGGAGTTGAACATAACAGATTTGCAGTTTCATGTACAATAAGCATTAAGTGCTTACTCTGTATCAGATACTATGCTAGACAGTGGAGATATGGACAAAAAATGAAACACTCTGTCCTCAAAAGGTTTATATTCTCCTATAGCTCCTGTATATCAGCATTATATATTAGTATTTTCTGTAAGGGTTTCCATGAATAAGAAATTCATGATTTGCAGCCAACCTGTAGTCTTTCCAAACTTAACCAGACTGGTCTTTAGTAAAACATACAAATCCTCATCAAGCCTCTACTCAAAGCCTTTCTAGTTTGGTTGGGACATTTCTGTTCTGGCATAACTTCAAAAAGCCCAGGATCACACCAACAAGAGAAATAAGGACAATTTTAGTGGCAGGGTTAATACTAGCAGACATATCAGAAATCTGAGAATGCTACATATCAAGGCAAACTGATTGTTAAACATTTACCCCTTGGGATGGAAAATGCTATCTGGATGCAGATAGCAAACTATGTAGACTGAATGTGAATTAAAACATAGCATTTTCACCTTTTTGGGTTTTTTTCCCTTTTGGCCTGATTTTTCTTGTAAAACATGAAAAATATGGAAATATGTTTAAAAGGATTGCACAAATTTAATCTATATCAGAATACTTGCTGTTTTGGGATGGGGAGAGGGATAGGGGAGGGAGATAAAAATTGGAACACAAAATCTTATAAAAATAGATGTTGAAAAATATCTTTACATATATTTGTAAAAATTAAGGAAAAAACAGTAAAGAAAACAAATAACCACAAAACTATTTTAAAAAATTATTCCTACATGCATTTTTGTATTAAGATCTTATCTATGATATGTCAGGATTTTGTTTGTTTGTTTGATTTGTTTTTAGGAAGGAGTTTTCTAGGATTGAAGGGAGATGGATGTCTTCCACTGGAAATGATAAAATGATGACAGTTGCATTAAGCAAGTAGCCTGGTGTCTGATATTGTTTACTGAAGTTTAATCATAGATAGGTAGCCACCTTCTTATTGATTAAAAATTTCACTTTGCAAAAGGAAGAGAAATGGATTTGTTTAGATATCAATGGGACAAAACCTATGAGAGAGAAAAATATGAAACCACTGGACAGATGCAATAAGGGAAAAGGAATTTTAATGCTTCTCAGCTCAAGGGACGTGTACAGCTACAGATGTATATAGTAAAAATGATCCTACGTGACCAGGGTCAGATCATATTGATCACAATCAAAAGAAAGGCTGATAGGGTACTGGTATGTCCCAGGGGTCATGCCCATTATTGTCTAGATCCCATATGGGGGCATTTAGTGGATGAATCAGGCCCTCAGTTGAAAGGTCACTGATAATTTAAGATTAGGGAAGTTACCTCCCTAGTCTTTCCAGGCTAACATATGTTGGACCTGCTCAAGCTTGAGTTATGACTCTAACTCAGAATCTCCAAATGCTTAAAATGTGAAAAGCCCAAGTTTCTCTTCACCTCCTGGAGCCTTACATGGAGTATTCTTCTTCATTATGCATTTTTGAAGAGGATCAATGACATCATGAGGCTGATGCCTTGACTTGCAAGTGAACTGAATGTAATTTCCAAAAAGTTTGAAAAATTCTATATTTTAGAACAAACTGAAAAGTCCGGGTATCTGCCCTTGAACTGCACAAAAGACCCAATAAAAATTTGAATATATGTTTATGAATATATATGTTTGAAAATAAACATATGAATACATGCTTGAAAATAAAAGTTTGAAAAATTGTATCTGCTGCACAGTGAATTATGGAGAGGTTCTAGAATAAAATCCTATAAATTAAATCAATTCCTTGGATTCGAACAATAACAAGAGTCAAGTGTGAAGCTGGAGTGCTTAGCTAACTAGCTGCAATACCAGCATTTACCACAAAGAGACACTGCTGCATCATTCTAGAGCATCCCCACAAATTTATAGGGTTGAACACTATTTCATTCCTGTGTATTGGCTACTGGATACCTACAAGGAGCGGGGTTGGCCAGGAATAATTGTTGTTTGTCCTTCGTTCTTGAAGAAGACGAGGAAAACAAGGAGGGAGTGCCATGACATGCAAATTAATTGGATTTGAGAGAAGGAGGGCTGTGCAAGGTCACCTGCCTCCCTTTGTCCTCTGGAGCTATCTGGGTCCATTGACCAGATAGAGATCAGGATGACTGGAGATGGCCCTCTGGCCAAAAGTATGACAAGCATGGATTTTGCTTGAGGGTGGGGAGGTGAGAAAGCTTCACACTGAGATAGGAGATGGGGTAGATAAGGAAGCCATAATCTCAAGAAAGCCATTTTTTCTTAAAAGTCTTCATCAATCAATCTATATCAATCAGTAAATAAAGAATCATTAAAGGCCCACTATATTCCAGGAACACAAAATCATGTAATAGAAGATGTTTCTTTAACAGATGAGAAAAATGAGGTCCAGAGAGAGAGAGACAGATTTGTTCACATGTGCATAACTAGTCACCTTGGTTTGTTTGGTCACAGTCAACTGAATTATTTATCTGTTCTGTGTTCTTGTATTTGTTAATGGGCTCCTGTGTGTCCTTTGAATCTCATTCATTTTTGGGGGGAGAGGGTGCAGTAAAGATTGTCTCATACAGTTCTCAGAAAATATACTCTTATGCACCATTGGGGAAACCGACACATGAGCCATTCTTAGACTTTATTTAAGATATTTTGCAGAATTCTTTAGTAGCTATTGATAAACTCTTTTAACTTCTTTGCATATTCTATGGTATTTCCATGTATTCTATTATGTTGCTTGCAAAAAACAATGTTGTTATCTCTTTAAAAAAAAAAAAAAGATATTTTGCAGGGGCAGTCAGATGGTGGGGTGGATAGAGCACTAGTCCTGAAGTCAGGAGGATCTGAGTTCAAATCTGCCCTCAGACACTTAATACTTCCTACTAGTGTGACTTAACCCCAATTGCCTCAGGGGGAAAAAAAGGTATTTTGCTCAAAACTTTTATTCTGGAGTTGAGGCATGAGCTAAACAGAGATAATGACTTCTGGAGTAGAACCAAGAAACACTGTACATAGCAACAACAAGATTATACCATAATCAGTTCTGACCCTAAGGTTCTTTTCAATAGTGAGGTGATTCAGGCTAGTTCCAATGATCTTGTGATGAAGAGAACCATCTGCAACCAGAGAGAGAACTGTGGGGACTGAGTGTGGAAAACAACATGGTATTTTCACCTTTTTGTTGTTGTTTTCTTGCATTTAGTTTTCTTTCTCATTTTTTTTCCTTTTTTGATCTGATTTTTTTTTTTTTTTTTTTTTGCACCATGATAATTGTGGAAATATATAGAGAGGAGTTGCACAAGTTTAACATATATTGGATTACTTGCTGTGGGGGGAGGGGGAGAGGTGGGGAAAGGGGGGGGGAATGGAAGGGAAAAATTTGGAAGACAGGATTTTGCAGAGGTGAATGTTGAAAATTATCTGTGCATATGTTTTGAAAATAAAAAGCTTTAATAAAAAAAAAGAGGGAGCAAGAAAGAAATAATGGCTGTCTTGGAGTTGGTGTGACCCTGGTGTCCTTGGGAGGCCTAAGGGAATAAGTATCACTGAGAGAAGCAGGTGGTTAAGAGGAGAACTGCATTTGTCTTGTGCACAGGTGGGCAAATCTTGATTCCTCAATTTATCATTGAGATTAATGTAGCAATGCCATCTTGATTTTTAAAATGCAATTTAAAAAAAAAGCAAAAACAAAAACAAACCATGAGAAAAATCCTAAGGCATTTTTCCAACACCAGCTGATCAAAAAAATATTACATCAGTTCTCTCCTTCTAGGCAAAGATGCACAATGGACAACCTAGTAGATATTTCTTGATGCTGATGAGATAGTTACTTCACTTTAATTCAAAATCCTGCTCTTGTTGCTAAGGTTTCAATTTTAAAATTACATAATTTCTACTTCTAAGGAGTTTTTAATTTGCTAGAGAAGTTTACAATCTGGTTGAGTGTCCCTCTCATTGGAGAATGAACCTTAAATCTCCTTATTATCAACTTAATCCCCATTACTCTCCAAGAACACTAAACTCACACAGATCAGGTTCAACTTTGAGGCTGATTACAATGGGGTCACTATCTCCTTTGGCTCATGCTTCAAATCCAGAGTGTGGCTCATGTTGTAGGTTTTACCAGCAGGGGGTAATAATATTCATTATGGGTATTGTGTACAGGACAAATTTTATTTCCTCCCTCCCTCCCTTTCTTCTTCCCTCCCTCTCTTCCTCCCTTCTTTATTTTTTTGGAGAGTAATGGAGTGGGAGGAAGGGAGGTTGTAAAGGAAAGAGAGAGGGAGGAAGGGAGGGAGGAAAGGAGAAAGGGAGCAAGGGAGAGAGGAAGGAAGGAAGTGAAAGAGGAAAGGAGGGAGGGAAGAAGGAAGGAAGGAAGGGAGGAAGGAAAGAAAAACAGTTAAGGCTTTGAATGAAGAAGATGGAAAATGGGGAATCCAAAATCCTGTGACACTGCCTGAATTAATCGAGGGAAAGCAGAGCCCTGATTGGAGCTTCTGATCTTTCCTCCAAGCACACTATGACAGTGGGGCAGATGCTGACATCAGCATGCTCGTTTCTATTGCTGGCTGCCTCTGGCTCAGAGTAATCATGGGAGGGTGTGGATGTCAAGATCACTCATTCACAGCTGAGATGCGTGGGCCTCCAGGGAGGAAGGCAGTAGTTGTTTAGCAGCTTGGAATAGCAATACATCATATTTTTTAATGATGATCACTCTGTTTTTCAAGCTTTTGGACACTGGTGGGTGTTACTAAGCCAAATACCAGCACATTAAAAGAGGGTTTACAAGTTTTAAATCTGTCTCTCATGGAAAAAATGACCATAGAAATCAAAGTTGGAAAGGAGGACCTCAAAGGTCATCTAGGACAACACTTTCTGAACAGGAATTTCCTAAAATATTCTCGGTGAGTCCAGCTTCTACTAAAAAAGCTTGAATATTTTGGAACCTCCCACCCGTTCCTCTATAAGGCAATTCTATTTGCTTGGGAGTTTTTCCTTACATAAAGTTGAAATCTGCCTCTGAGAATTTCTACACATGCTGCCCTCTAGGACTAAGCACAATCAATCTATTCCCCTTGACATTGCAAAGTTCCTTCAACTGATGGTTTTATGACACAGGACCTCCTCCAAATGTGCTCTGATCACAGCAGAATGAGTAAATTTGTCATGTCTCCTACTCTGGACATTACTTATATTTGTCAAATGTTGTTTGTCCTTCCTTCTTAAAGAGGACCATGACATTAGAAAAGTGATACTGTGACTTGCAAATAAATTGGATTTAAGTGGTGAAGGGCCTCATTTTCTCCTCCCCAGCCATCTGGGTCCAAAGGCAAAATATAGATCAGGTTGACTGGCGATGACCTCAGATGCAGTAAGAGAGTCCTTGGCCTTTTTAAGCTAAGGTCTTTCCTAAAACTGAGGCAATGGCCTGATCAGTGATTAAGATGAGGTAAGAAATGAGGCAGAGAATGGCCTGTCCTCAACATACCTTGTTCTGTCCTTTTTTCCAGGTGAAGAGAACACTGCTAAATGAATAAGGGACTCATTAGTCTGTTTCTTAAAACAAGGTAATACTATGTAAAGGAGAAATAAAGCAATCACCAATACTAATGCACTAAGAAAAAAAGGCTGACAATTTTTTATCTAATTAAATGCTAGAAAGGCAAAGCAGCATACTGGAGAGAGGACTTGCCTCACAGTAATAGGATAAAGCTTAAAGGGACCTAAAAATCAACTAATCCTACTCCCTCATTTTACAGATGAGGAAACTGAGAGAATCAAGTGTGACGAGGGTTTGAGACCTTCTTCTAACATGTATTAGCTGTAATCTAGGGCAAATCATTCAATCTTTCAGTGCCCCAGGTACTCTCTTATGACAAAATTGCTAAACAGTTGCCCATCTATCTTAGAAGAAGGGATTCAAAGAAATTCCCTAATTGAAGTCACAGATCTAAACCAACATCACCCCCCCAATCTTGTTAGCTCTCCTGGTTTCATGTCACCCACAGATTTGAAATTTTTTAAATGTTCTATGTAATAATAATAATAGCATTAATATAGTACTTTATTTTTAAAGTTTCTTGAAGTTCTTTTTTTTATAGCTTTTTATGTACAAGATATATACATGGGAAATTTTTCAGCATTGACCCTTACAAAACCTTCTGTTCCAACTTTTCCCCTCCTTCCCCCCACCCCCTCCTTTAGAGGGCAGTTAGATATTAAATATGTTAAAGTATATGTTAAATACAATATATGTATACATATCCATATAGTTTATTTTGCTGCACAAGAAAAATAGGACTTAGAAATAAGGTAAAAATAACCTGAGAAGGAAATAAAAAATGCAAGCGGACAAAAACAGAGGGAGTGGAAATGCTATGCTGTGGTTCATACTCATTTCCCAGAGTTCTTTCACTGGGTATAGCTGGTTCTCTTCATTATTGAACAAATGGAACTGATTTGGTTCATCTCATTGTTGAAGAGAGCCATGTCCATCAGAATTGGTCCTCATATAGTATTGTTGTTGAAGTATATAATGATCTCCTGGTCCTGCTCATTTCACTCAGCATCAGTTCATGTAAGTCTCTCCAGGCCTTTCTGGAATCATCCTGCTGGTAGTTTCTTAAAAAACCATAATATTGCATAACATTCATATACTATATAACTTATTCAGCCATTCTCCAATTGATGGGCATCCATTCAATTTCCAGTTTCTAGCCACTACAAACAGGGCTGCCACAAACATTCTTGCACATACAGATCCCTTTCCCTTATTTAGTATCCCTTTGGGATATAAACCCAGCAGTAACACTGCTGGATCAAAGGGTATGCACAGTTTGATAACTTTTTGAGTATAGTTCCAAACTGCTCTCCAGAATGACTGGATGCATTCACAATTCCACCAACAATGTATCAATGTCCCAGTTTTCTCACATCTCTTCCAACATTCTGCATTATCTTTTTCTGTCATCCTAGCCATTCTAAGAGGAGTGTAGTAGTATCTCAGAGTTGTCTTAATTTCATTTCTTTGATTAATAGTGATTTGGAGCATCTTTTCATATAGCTAAAAATGATTTCTATTTCTTCATCTGTAAATTGTCTGTTCATATCCTTTGACCATTTATTGATTGGAGAATGGCTTGATTTCTTATAAATTAGAGTCAATTCCCTATATATTTTGGAAATGAGGCCTTTATCAGAACCTTTGACTATAAAAATGTTTTCCCAGTTTATTGCTTCCCTTCTAATCTTGTCTGCATTCGTTTTTTGTACAAAATCTTTTTAATTTGCTATAATCAAAATTTTCTATTTTGTGATCAATAATGATTTCTAGTTCTTCTCTGATCACAAATTCCTTCCTTCTCCACAGGTCTGAGAGGTAAACTATCCTATGTTCTTCTAATTTATTTACAATCTCATTCTTTATGCCTAGATCATGAATCCATTTTGACCTTATCTTGGTGTACGGTGTTAACTGTGGGTCAATGTCTAGTTTCTGCCATACTAATTTCCAATTTTCCCAGCAGTTTTTGTCAAACAGTGAATTCTTATTCCAAAAGTTAGGATCTTTGGGTCTGTCAAACACTAGATTGCTATAACTGACTCTTTTGTCTTGTGAATCTAACCTATTACACTGATCAACTAGTCTATTTCTTAGCCAATACCAAATGGTTTTGGTGACTGCTGCTTTATAATATAGTTTTAGATCTGGTACAGCTAGGCCACCTTCATTTGATTTTTTTTTTCATTAGTTCCCTTGAAAGTCTTAACCTTTTGTTCTTCCAGATGAATTTTATTGTTATTTTTTCTAAGTCATTAAAATAGTTTTTTTGGGAATCTATTGGTATAGCACTAAATAAATAGATTAGTTTAGATAGCATTGTCATCTTTATTATATTCGCTCAACCTATCCAAGAGCACTTAATATTTTTCCAATTGGTTAGATCTGACTTTATTTGTGGGTAAAATGTTTTGTAGTTTTGCTCATATAGTTCCTGAATTTCCTTTGGCAGATAGATTCCCAAATATTTTATACTATTTGCAGTTACTTTAAATGGAATTTCTCTTTGTATCTCTAACTGTTGGATTTTGTTAGTGATATATAAGAAGGCTGATGATTTATGTGGGTTTATTTTATATCCTGCAGTTTTGTTAAGTTGTGGATTATTTCTAATAGCTTTTTAGTAGAATCGCTGGGGTTCTCTAAGTATAACATCATATCATCAGCAAAGAGTGATAATTTGGTTTCCTCATTACCTATTCTAATTCCTTTAATCTCTTTCTCAATCCTTATTGCCAAAGCTAGCATTTCTAATACAATATTGAATAGTAATGGTGATAGTGGGCAATCTTGTTTCATTCCTGATCTTATTGGGAATGGTTCCAGTTTATCCCCATTACATATGATGCTTACTGATGGTTTTAAATAGATGCTACTGACTATTTTAAGGAAAAGTCCATTTATTCCTATTCTCTTAAGTGTTTTTAATAAGAATGGATGTTAGATTTTATCAAATGCTTTTTCTGCATCTATTGAGATGATCATATGTTTTTTGTTAATTTGGTTATTGATATAGTCAATTATGCTAATAGTTTTCCTAATATTGAACCAGCCCTGCATTCTTGGTATAAATCCTACTTGATCATGCTGTATTATCCTGCATATGATTTTCTTTTTGCTAATATTTTATTTAAGATTTTTGCATCAGTATTATCAAGGAGATGGGTCTACAATTTTCTTTCTCTGTTTTCAACCTACCTGGTTTCGGTTGAAGTTCTTTTTTTTTAATATTTATTTTTAAAAAGTTTAGTTCCAGGGGTAGGTAGGTGGTACAGTGGATAGAATGCCAGCCCTTAAGTCAGGAGGACCTGAGTTCTCAAGTCTCAAACACTTAACATTTCCTAGCTGTGTGACCCTGGGCAAGTCACTTAACTCCAATTGCCTCAGGGGAAAAAAAAAACAAATGAAAAAAAATTTAGTTCCAATTTCTCTCCCTCCCTTCAGTTCCTCCCCTCCCCTTTGATAAAGCAATATGATTCCCATTATATATGTGACATCATATAAAACATATTTCTATGTTAACTAAGTTGCAAAAAAAGAAGCAGCAAGAAAAATATAATACAATATGATATAAATCAATCTGTATTCAGAGTTCAATAGTCCTCAATATGGAAGTGAATAGCATTTTCCATCATGAATCCTTTAGAATTGTAAATCATTGTATTATTAGAATTGCTAACTCTTTCATAATTGATCATCGTGGCAATATTGTATCACTGTATATATAGTGTTTTTTTGGTTCTATTCATTTTACTTTATATCAGTTCATAAAAGTCTTCCCAGATTTTTCTACAACTATTCTCTTCATTTTTTATAGAACAACAGAATTCTATCAAATCATATATCACAATTTGTTCAACCATTCTTCAGTTGATGGTCATCCCCTCAATTTCTAATTCTTTGCCAACATAAAAAGAGATGCTATACATGTTTTTGTACATATAGGTACTTTTCCTTTTTCTTTGATCTCTATGGGATATAGATCTACTATTGGTATCACTAGATCCAAAGGGATACACAGTTCTTAATTAGTCTCCATAATGGTTGGACAAGTTCATAATTTAACCAATAGTACATTAATATACCTTATATAGTACTTTAAGATTTAAAAGGTGTTTTACAGTTTAACCTTTATAAGATTGCTTGCTGTCTTGGGAAAGGAGGAGAAGAGAGGGAGAAAATTTGTAACACAAGGTTTTGTCAAGTTGAAAACTATCTTTGCATGTATTTGGAAAAATAAAATACTATTGAGAAAAAAGGAAGGTGCTTTACAAACATTATATTTTCTTCTTGCTACAGCTTTGAGAGGTAGGTGCTATTATCTCTATTTTACAGATGAGAAAACTGTGACAAATAGAACTTAATTGATTTGCCCAAAGTCACACAGCTAGTAAGTATAGGAGAGTGGAATTGAACTTAGTTCATCTTGATTCCAGGGCTCTATCCACTTTAGGGAACATTCAACATATTTTCCAAAGCCCCCCTGAATCTTTAAAATGGTCATGTTAGAGCAAATGACCCCTAAATGGCCTGAGTTGTGGCTGCTGAGTCCTGAATAAGGTAGTGCCTATGACAAGCTATGACCAGTAAGCTATATAGTCTCTAAAGCTTATCCCCACAAGAGACCTAGGTAAGGTGGCTTGGTCTCTGGAGCTATTGCCAGGAGGTCCCGCAGGGCCAAACCCACTAGGAGTTGGGCTTGGTAAATCCTGGATGGGGTGGAAAAGTGGAGGGGTTCTGACTCATAGGCTCTGAATTCTGTGGTGGAAGATAAGTACTTTGAGGGCAGGCAATGTGTTTTATTTTATCTTCATACCCTTGCTGCCTATCTTGGCACTTAGCAATGTTGCTTCATTCTCAAAGAGAACCATGACATCAAGGAGGAAATGCCATGACTTGCAAGTGAATCATATTTAAGTGAAGGAGGGCTGTGCAAAGTCACCTGCCTCTCTTTCCCCTCCAGAGCCATCTGTGTCTGGTGGCAAGATATAGATCAGAATGACTAGAAATGGTCCTGGATTCTGGGGGAGACCTTGTCAACTTAATAAATATTTATTGGATGATCTCTAAAGTCCTTTACAGATGGGGTCATGAAACTAGAACTGAAAAGGACCTCAGAGTCCAGTCTTCTCATTTTACACTTGAGGAAAGTGAGCCCCAGACATGTTGTGATTTGCAAAAATTCACACAAGTAGCTTGTGTAGACTTGAACCCAGATCCTCTAACTCTAGATCCAGTACATTTTCCATTGGTCTACCAGGGGTCCTCAAACTTTTTAAATAGGGGGCCAGTTCACTGTCCCTCAGACTGTTGGAGGGCTGGACTATAATAAAAACAAAAACTTTGTTTTGTGGGACTTTAAATAAAGAAACTTCATAGCCCTGGGTGAGTGGGATAAACGTCCTCAGCTGCTGCATTTGGCCTGTGGGCCATAGTTTGAGGACCCCTGGTCTACACTGCCTCCCAATGTTCCATATTGTTAGAATTCTATGCAGACTGTAAAATTTGATGATCCTTCTATTTCTCTCATTCTTTTCCAGATTGCCCTCCTGATCCATCTTCACAGACTCTTCTCTTCCATGTCATAGAAATTTCTTCCTAAATCTCACTCTTCCTTAGGAGTACTCACCTTTTTGTTCTCTCCCTCTGATTGACTGGTTCCTCCCAGAAACCTCCAATTTAAGAAGGATGCCCAGTACAGAAAATCAAGAACAAAACAAGAAAGGAGGGTTTCAGATTATATATCCAAGGCTAGGCTTCCTTCCTATTAAATATCAGTATTCACTTAGCAAATAACAAGGAAAAACTACTCATCTGAGTCAATGGCAAAAGAAAAATCAGAAAAAGTATACATACAAGAACAAGTACCAGATAATATAGATTGGATGAGCTCTCCTTTGAGATTGAAACAATTTAACTCCTCCAAGGGCGAGAGTTTCACATCTCACCCAAGAGCTGGACCTAAAAAGTAGGAGGTTTGAATTAATGGCTCTTCCATGGAAAAAGAATGCTATCCCCCAAACTAGCCCTTTTGGAATTAAGCCCAGTAAGATTCAAAGAAAATGTATTCAAGTCCCAAAACTGCCTTCTAGATTTTCTCTTGGAAATAATATAATATCAACCAGGTCAGCTAAATAAAGGACTCTCATATTCCTGTAAACAGTCACATAGAGTTTTAGCTTTCTGTATTACTCAAACTGTTTGCAGAATATTCAATAAAACTATCCTTGAATTATTGCCCCTTGGTTCAATATTTCTGTCCAGTGGTTTTTGTGACCATTTATGTCTACATAGTCTCTGTCTTAGCCTTTGATATTTTACACACAAAAGTGACATCTGAGAATCTTCTCTGTAAAAAGATTTTATAAATCTTTGCTAAATAGGAAACATGGCTTAATGTAGGAGTCCTTAACCTTTTTGTATCATGGATCCCTTTGGCAATCTGATCAAACCTTCTCAGAATGATTTTGTTTTGTTTTGTTTTGTTTTAATGCATAAAGCAAAATGCTTGGTATGGCAAACAGAAACCGGTTATGTCAAAAGAGAATTATAATTTTTTTCAAGTTCATAGATTTGAGGACAAGAAATCTTGACATGATTGGAATCAGAATGTTAGGATTCATAACTATGATAAACTTGGCTATTTTCAACAATGAGATGATTCAAAACAGTTCCAACAGACTTGTGATGGAAAGATCTATATACTTCCAGAGAGAGAACTATTGGAGACTGAGCGTGGATCAAAGCATAGTATTTTCATCTTTTTGTTATTGTTGTTTATTTGTTTGATTTTTTCTTTCTTGTTTTTTTTTCCCTTTCAATCTTATTTCTCTTGTGCAGTATGATGAATATGGAAATACATTTAGAAGAATTGTACATGTTGAACCTATATTGGATTACTTGCTGTCTTGGGGCGGGACATAGTGGGAAAAGAAGGAGAAAAATTTAGAACACAAGATTTTGCAGATGTGAATGTTGAAAAATATCTTTGAATATATTTGGAAAAAATAAAATACTATTTTAAAAAAAGAATATCAGGATTCAAGTTTTACCCCGATATTTACTAGTTCTGTGACCCTAAGGAAGTCACTTAACTCATTCACCCCATTCACTTTTCTAGGACTAAAAGTTACAGAAAAATTGCCAATATGAATTGGAGAGTCAGTTTTTCGACAGAGAATTCCCTACACTAATGAACCAGTAGTTTCCAAGAAAAACAAACTACAAAATCACTAAATACACTAATATGCCTAAGTTAGGAACTTTGGGACTTCAGAAATATGTGGAGTACATGTCCTCCTTTTTCCATCAATGTCTCAGCTATGATGCATCAGGTAAAACAAAAAATGATTTAAATTCATTCTTATACCCAGCTGATTTAATGCCAATTCATAGCCCAGTGAATCATTGACAAGGGACAAGGGAATTGAGAAGAGATCAGGACATCTGCTGCACCCTCCCCATCACTCCACTAATTCAATACAAGAAGGAGGTTCCAAATATAGGCTAAGGATACAAAATATGAGCTGCTACTTGGGAAACTTAAGAGCAACAGAGGACAAGAGTACCCCTTCTGAGTACTCTCAGTGTCTCCCTCACCACCTGGTTTTGACAAGGAAAAGAAGAAACTTCCAGCTATGCTTTGTCCAGGGGTATATTTGTAAATGTTTAACAACCTGCTCTTTAAAATAAAAGATCTTCTCAACATGCTTTTTGAGAGGAGACAATTGGGGTTAGGTGACTTGCCCAGGGTCACACAGCTAGGATCTGCTAGTGTCTGAAGCAGGATTTGAACTCAGGTCCTCCTGACTTCAGGGTCTATGTGCTATCCACTATGCCATTTGGTTGCATCCTCAATATACTTTTAAAATTAAATTGCTTTTTTTTTTGCTTTTTTTTTTCAATATGGTTAATATGGAAATGTTTTACATGATTTCATATGCATAGTTGATATATTACTTGCCTTTTCAATGTGTGGGGAAGGGGCCAGGAGAAGGGAGAGAATTTGGAACCCCCCAAAAAAAATTTTTTTCCACCTCAATTTTACAGATGAGAAAACTGAGGCAATCAGTTAAGTGACATTCCCAGGGTAAATAAGAGCCTAAGCTTGATTTGAATTCCTCCAATCTTCCTGATTCCTGATCAAGAGGTACCCACTTTGCCACCTAGCTGCCCTCAGATAAAGTATATAAAACACTTAAAGATAAGAAACCAGAAGTCTACAAAATGAAATTATGCCAAGATCCATTCCAAAGGATTAATGTGAGGTCAGAGGATTTAAATTTGACTCATAGTTCTGTTACTTTTTACCTGTATGACTTTTGGCAAGTCACTTAAACTGTCTAGCCTTTGGTTTCTTCATCTATAAATGGAAGGGGTTGAGTCATGTGCTAAGATAATTATGTCAGTGCTACAGACTGGCAGGACATCCAATTACTCTTAATCACTCACCTCTCCTTATCCTTTTTAATGGGTCAGGAGACTCCCTGGCTTTGAGGATGATTTTTCTCTCTAGTCACTCACTTAGACTCTCCCTTCTAGGGAGTGGCTTTTCTTTTAAGCCAGAATAATCAAAGATATGGGAAAAATGATAGTGGGCACATACCCTCTCCATTTAGCTAGCTGTAGCCACAGCTTCTGACTCATATGCCGACAGAAATTCAGTTAAATGTATTTTCTTTGCCCTAGGAAGTTATAAAAATGAATCAACAATTTTCTTTCATAGCTCCAGGTCTTCAATAAGAGAATAAACTCCAAGAAAATACCACAATTAAAACCTATATCCCCTAATTGTCTTCTCTCAGTAGTTTCAATCAATATACACAGTTTAGCAATACATATGAAACTAAGAGAAAAGCAAACCTTTAAGGGAAAAAAGGTGAAGAAACTTAGGAGTTAAGGATAGATCTATTGTGCCCAAGGGAAGAAGGTAAACCTTATCTGAAGAGAAGATTCTATCTGAAGGTTCTATCTGAAGAGAGAAGTGAGAGAGGACAAAGGGAGAAGGAAAGAAATAACTGCAGGGGGAAAGAGTGTTCAGAAATATTAGTTAATGATAAACAATAGTAATAATAATAAACATATAGTGCCTACTATGTGTCAAACACTGTACTAATCATTTTAAAATTATTATTTGATCCTCACAATAATGTTCTATCATTAACCCTATTTTACAGATGAGGAAACTGAGGCAAACAGGGGTTAAATAAATGTCTGTTGTTGGATGTGATCTAGGATCTTCCTAACTCCAGATCTTGAGCTTTTTCCACGTGGCACCCAATGGTCCATATAGGTCCCAACAAACACTATGTTCCTCTGGTCTTCAGAGTGGTAAGTGAGACTTACCTAGCTGCCTATGGCTTTTCTTCTTACCATAGTCCATTAAAATAGGAAGGCATGAATCTTATCATGCTACTTCATTAGTCCCAAGGTCAAAGTGAAACTCCTTGGAGAAGAGGAGAATGAGATTTATCTGACAGACTGGCAGCCTCCAGTTTCTAGTAGCTTAATCTCCTTGGTGACACTGGAATAAGCCTGGCAAAGACAGATGACCTCTGAAGTCTCTTCCAACCCTAAATGTAGGCGCCTATGATCCCATTTGTTTAAGGTCATGTAGCTAATCAGTGGCCAATTTGAATCTGAAGCTCTGATTCCAAACTCAGAACTCTTTTTGTTACATAATCCAAAAGTAAAAATAAGTTTCTCTCAGTGAACTATCTTTAGGAAGCAGAGTATCATTGAATTCAAGTCCACTATTATGTAATGGTGATCATTTACCACTTCTTCCTTTCTTACCTCTGCCTTTAGAGTCCCTAGCATACTTTAAAGCTTTAATTCAAGTGCTACTTCCTATCTAAGTCCTTTTTTGGACATTTCCCTCTTATCTTTATGCTACTCCAAAATTATTTTGTATTTACTTAGTGTATATTATGAATTTACTTATATTTGTACATGTTTGTTTTTCCAATGGAATGTAAACTTTTTGAAGTTCCTTCCTTTCTTTTTTCCTTCATCCCTTCCTTCCTTCTCTCCTTTTTTATTTTTTTTCTCTTCATCCCTCCCTCTCCCTCTCTTTCCTTCCTTCCTTCCTTTCTTCCTTCCTTCCTTCTTTCCTTCTTTCCTTCTTTCCTTCTTCCCTTCCTCTTCCAGGATGGAGCCAAGCTGGCAGAGTAAAGCCAGGAAACTACTCATTTTCCCTCAAAAACCATAGGACACCAAGCCTCTGAATGAAACCAAGTCTCCAACTCAAGATAGACTGGAAAAACTATTATGCTTCACCTGAAGTAAAAAAAAAAAAAAAAAAAAAAAAAAAAAAAAAAAAAAAAAAAAGCAGGGATAGCAATTCTGATCTCAGATAAAGCAAAAGTGAAAATAGATCTTATTAAAAAAGATAAGGAAGAAAAGTATATCTTGATAAATGTACTGTAAACAATAAAGTAGTAATGATACTAAATGTATATGTATCAAGAGGTAGTGCAACCAAATGTCTAGAGAAGATTTTAAGTCATTTACAGGAAGAAATAGATAGCAAAACTGTACTGCTGGGGGACCTCAACCTTCCCCTCTCAGAATCAAATAAATCTAACCACAAAAACCCCCCCAGAAATTAGGGAGGTAAAAATCTCTGGAGAAAACTGAATAGAAACAGAAAGGAATACATTTTTTTCTCCTTGGCAGTATATAACACCTGTACAAAAACTGACCATGTATTAGGTCATAAAACTTCACAATCAAATTCAGAAAGACAGAAATAGTAAATACTTCCTTTTTAGACCACAATGCAATAAAAATTATATTCAATAAAGGGTCAGGAAAAGATAGACTAAAAACCAATTGGAAATTTAAAAATCTAATTCTAAAAAATTAGTAGTTCATGGGAAAACATTTTTACATTCAAAGGTCCTGATAAAGGCCTCATTTCTTTTTCTTTTCTTTCTTTTTTTTTTTAATCTTAAGGCATTTATTGAAAAGATTTTTTTTTTTTTCCAATCAAGGCTTACCCTGGTTCCTGAAAAGAATTGGGGGATTAGAGGTTGATCCAATCTATCTTGGAATGCTATCCCATTAAGTGCTCTGCAGCTCACATTTATGCTCAGAAAGGAGAATAGCTGGTGCCAGATCAAACAGTCTTACAGCTAGAGTTGGGTCTGTCATACAGTCTGTTCCATCATTATTCATTTTCCCTCTGGGGTTTAGGGGTAATTATGAAAGGAGCAACCTGCCCGGCTGAAGTGTTACAAAGCCATCAAGATGTCATGTAGCTCAGAACTATGCAACAAAAATGACAGTCAAATTCATATGATGCCTCTGAGGAGCTCTTAAAATATTAATGGAGATATCATATTCCTAGACATGGTGGAAGCCATAGCTATTTA
The DNA here is from genome assembly GCF_902635505.1 of Sarcophilus harrisii. Classification (NCBI taxonomy): domain Eukaryota; kingdom Metazoa; phylum Chordata; class Mammalia; order Dasyuromorphia; family Dasyuridae; genus Sarcophilus; species Sarcophilus harrisii. Next base: position 194,593,570 of record NC_045427.1, read on the forward strand.
TTAAGCACTTATGTATTAGGCACCAAGCTAAGCCCGAGGATACAAAGAAAGACAAAAACATGGTTCTGCCCGCAAGAAGTTCACATCCTAGTGGGGAAGGCTATGTGTAAAGAAATATGTACATACAGGAGACAGACAGAGTAGATGGAAGGGAAGGAGGCACTAACAGCTGTAAGTACCCAGACAGGTATAGGCCTCATTTCTAAAATATAGGGAATTAACTCAAATTTATAATAGTTCAAGTCATTCTTGAAATGATAAATGGTCAAAGGATAGATACAGACAATTTTCAGATGAAATTAAAACTATTTCTAGTCATATGAAAAGATGCTCCAGATCATTATTGATCAGAGAAATGCAAATTAAGACAACTCTGAGGTACTACTACACACCTCTCAGATTGGCTAAGATGACAGGAAAAGATAATGACAAATGTTGGAAGGGATGTGGGAAAATTGGGACACTGATGCATTGTTGGTGGAATTATGAACGAATCCAACCATTCTGGAGAGCAATTTGGAACTATGCTCAAAAAGTTATCAAATTGTGCATACCCCTTTGATCCAGCAGTGTTACTACTGGGCTTATATCCCAAAAAGATCTTACAGAAGGAAAAGGGACCTACAAGTGCAAAAATGTTTGTGGCAGCCCTTTTTGTAGTGACTAGAAACTGGAAACTGAGTGGATGCCCATCAATTGGAGAATGGCTGAATAAATTACCGTATATGAATGTTATGGAATATTATTGTTCTGTAAGAAATGACCAGCAGGATGATTTCAGAGAGGCTTGAAAAGACTTACATGAGTTGATGCTAAGTGAAATAAGCAGAACCAGTAAATCATTATATACAGCAACAAGATTATATGATTATCAACTCTGATGGACGTGGGTCTCTTCAACAATGAGATGATTCAAACCAGTTCCAATTGTTCAATAAAGAAGAGAATCAGTTACACCTAGAGAGAACTATGGGAAATGAGTGTGGACCACAACATAGCATTTCCACTCTTTCTGTTATTGTTTGCTTGCACTTTTGTTTTCCTTCTGTTTTCTTTCTTTCTAAATCTGATTTTTCTTGTTCAGCAAGATAATTGTATAAATATGTATACATATATTGGATTTAACATAGACTTTAACATATTTAATATGTATTGGGTTACCTGCCATTTAGGGGAGGGAATGGAAGAAGGAGGGAAAAAGTTGGAAAACAAGGTTTTGCAAGGGTCAGTGTTGAAAAATTGCCCATACATATGTTTTATAAATTAAAAAGCTATAATAAAAAAGAGTTGTTCAAACAACAAATCACAGAAATAATCCGTAATTTCATCCAAGAGAATGACAATAATGAAACAACATATCCAAGCCTATGGGATACACCAAAAGCAGTTCTTAGAGGAAATTTTTTATCTCTAAATAGCTACATGAATAAAATAGAAAAGGAGAAGATCAATGATTTGGGCTTGCAATTAAAAAAGGTAGAAAAAGAACAAATTTAAACTTCCATTTAAATACCAAATTAAAAATTCAGAAACTCAAAGGAGAGATTAGTAAAATTGAAACTAAAAAAAAAAATTGAACTAATAAATAAATTGTGTTTTATTAAAAAAAACCAACAAAATAGATAAACCTTTGGTTAATTTGGTTAGAAAAAGGAAAGGAAAAAACTGTATCACCAGCATCAAAAATGAAAAGGGTGAACTTACCACTAATGAAAAAGAAATAAAAGCAATAATTAGGAGCTATTTTGTCCAACATATTAGCAAGTCTGATAATCTAACTGAAATAGATGTATATTTACAAAAAATAAATCGTCCAGATGAATAGAAGAGGAAATAAATTACTTAAATAGTCCCAATTTAGAAAAAGAAATCAAAGAAGCCATTAATGAACTTTCTAAGAAATAATCCCCAGGGCTAGATGAATTCACAAAGTAAATTCTACCAAACATTTAAGGAATAATTAATTTCAAAACTATGTAAACTATTTGGACAAATAGATAAAAGAGTCCTGCCAAATTTTTTCTATGACAAAAATATGGTACTGATACCTTTACCAGGGAGAGCCAAAACAGAAAGAAAATTACAAACCAATCTCCCTCCCTCTCTCCTTCCCTCCTTTCCTTCCTTCTCTCTTTCCTTTCTTCCTTCCTTCTTTCCATCATTTTTTCCTTTCTCCCTATCTTGTATCTTTAACTGCTTGCATAGTGCTTGACATATAAGAAGCATTTAATGTATGCTTGTTTATTTATTGATAATCATGCTGTTTCTATTGTGAACATGTGGCCCTGAGTAAGTCATCTAACATCTCAATGCCCCCAAGGAACCCTTTGATATTCTAAATTGCAAAAGTTTGTCCATGTACATTGCTAGAGATATTTTCCTCAACAGGGAACTTCCTATACAGATAATATCAAAGATGTGCCCATTCCCCAAAAGATGACAATTATAATGAGCAGATAAATGATAATATTGAGGTTATATTGGGATATTTTCTTGCCTAACTGAATTAGGCTTCCACATAAAAGGTCTGATTTTATTTTTAAGATCAAAAATTTCTCTTTAGTGAGAGTTCTTAACCTTTTTTTGTGTCAAGGACCCCCTTCTAACTTAGAAATCCCTTCTCAGAAGAATGCCTTTAAATGCATAAAATAAAATACAAAGTACTCCAAAGGAGAACAATTACATTGACTTAATTAACAAAATATTTTTAAAATCCATGGAACCCAAGTTAAGTACTTCTACTCTACATAAACTTTGTTAGGATTTTCCTCTTTGTCAAAGCTAATATATTCATCCATATCCTAGATCCCATCCTCTCCAACATTCTTTAGGATTTGCTAGAATTATAATCATATTGTTGCTGTGGTTCAATAGTTTCAATGATGAATAACTCCTTTTGAACCTTTTTGAAAGAGACTCTAGTGATTTGCCATTTCCTTCTGCAGTTCATTTTATAAATGAGAAGACTGAGGCAAACCTGGTAAAGTGACTTGCCCAGAATCAGAAAGCTAGTATTTGAGGTCAAATTTGAACTTAGATGAGTCTTTTTAATTCCAGACCTAGCACTTTATCCATTGTGCAGCTACTCTATTACCATTTTATCCATCTTAAGTGTTTCCTTTTCTGTTGGCCCCTTCCCTTTTGCCTCCACATATCCCAAAGTCATCCTAATCCTAAAACAATAACAACAATAAAATCTTTCCTTAATTATTCTATATCAAACTAGTATTTTTAAAACTCCAACTCACATCTTCAGTCAACTGCCATATGTCTGCCAAGAAACTTTAATAGCAACGTAATCTTATTCTGTCCAAAACAAAACTTAGCACTTCTTTCCTAAAACTATCTTCTCCATTTAATTTCCCTATGTTTAATCAATCCATTAATTAACAAGCATGTATTAAATGACAATCTTGTATAGCATGAGCTACAGAGAAAAAAGTGAAATAGTCAGTGCCCCAAGAGAGTAATTGCATTCTATCTGGGAAAAAACAAGTATGTAAGTAAATATATAAAGAATATGTATGTGTGTGGGTGTATACATACATGGGTATATATGTACATGTGTATGCATTTATATATTTTATACATATACATGTGTGTAGTTTATCTTGGAGAAGAGAAAATTAAAATGCTCCAAATCATAGGTGTCCAATTCAAATAGAAACGGTGTACCTCTAATCTATATATAAAGATTCCTGTGAACTGCATATTGACTTGCTTTAAAAATGTAATGTTAGCTGTGTTTTATTGCATTTTTATTCATTTTGTTAAATATTTCCCAATTACGTTTTAATCTGGTTCAGGCAGCATTCAGAATATTGGGGCCTGTGGGTATCTGATACTTCTGTTTTAAATCACTAATGCTGCTGCTGCTGCTGCTAACTACTATTTAAATGGTTCTATAAGATTTGCAAAGTGCTTTTGACCTTCACAACAAATCCATGAAGTAAATGATGTTATTATCTCATTCTGCAAATGAGGAAACTGGAGCACAGAGGGATTTAATAATCTGTTGGTCAGCCATTCTCCAATTGAAAAATGGTCAAAGGATATGAACAGACAATTCTCAGATGATGAAATTGAAACTATTTCTAGTCATATGAAAAGATGCTCCAAGTCATTATTAATCAGAGAAATGCAAATTAAGACAACTTTAAGATACCACTACACACCTGTCAGATTGGCTAAGATGACAGGATAAAATAATGATGATTGTTGGAGGGGATGCGGGAAAACTGGGACATTGATGCATTGTTGGTGGAGTTGTGAACGAATCCAACCATTTTGGAGAGTAGTTTGGAACTATGCTCAAAAAGTTATCAAACTGTGCATACCCTTTGATCCAGCAGTGTTACTACTGGGATTATATCCCAAAGAGATTATAAAGAAGGGAAAGGGACCTGTATGTGCACGAATGTTTGTGGCAGCCCTTTTTGTAGTGGCTAGAAACTGGAAACTGAATGGATGTCCATCAGTTGGAGAATGGCTGAATAAATTGTGGTATATGAATATTATGGAATATTACTGTTCTGTAAGAAATGACCAACAGGATGATTTCAGAAAGGCCTGGAGAGACTTACACGAACTGATGCTGAGTGAAATGAGCAGGACCAGGAGATCATTATATACTTCAACAACAATACTATATGATGACCAGTTCTGATGGACCTGGCCATCCTCAGCAACGAGATCAACCAAATCATTTCCAATGGAGCAGTAATGAACTGAACCAGCTACGCCCAGAGAAAGAACTCTGGGAGATGACTAAAAACCATTACATTGAATTCCCAATCCCTATATTTATGCCCACCTGCATTTTTGATTTCCTTCACAAGCTAATTGTACAATATTTCAGAGTCTGATTCTTTTTGTACAGCAAAATAACGTTTTGGTCATGTATACTTATTGTGTATCTAATTTATATTTTAATATATTTAACATCTACTGGTCATCCTGCCATCTGGGGGAGGGGGTGGGGGTAAGAGGTGAAAAATTGGAACAAGAGGTTTGGCAATTGTTAATGCTGTAAAGTTACCCATGCATATATCCTGTAAATAAAAGGCTATTAAATTTTAAAAAAATAATCTGTTGGTCACATAGCTAGTATATGAGACAGTATTTGAACTCAGGTATTCATGACTGCCTGTCAGTGGAAAAGATTCAGTGCACAACCTATAGAAGAAAATGAACACAGTAGACTAATGTTTGATAAACACAACTTCTGGGGAAAATGGAAAGTAGTCTGAGTCTAGGAATTGTCCAAAATCCCACACTATATATCAAGATAAGCTCAAGATGGGTATATGACTTTGACATTAAAGAGTGAAATCATAAACAAATTAGAGGAGTAAGGAAGAAATTATGTTTCAGATCTATGAGGAGAAGAGTTTGTGAAGAATGAAATAAACAGAAACAACTTATACAGTAGGAGAGTTTATACAATAACAACATTGAAAAGACAGACAACTTTGAAAGAAAGAGGAAATTCATTCACAAAATAACCAATTATGATTCCAGAGAACCTTTGATGAAACATGCTATCCAACTCCTGAAGATAAGGTAAGGTACTCAGGATGAGTACACACACAAAGAGCTATGTATATATACATATATATGTATGTATATATGTTGTGTGTATAACTACCTATATATTAAACAGACAATTTCTTCAAATACAAACTACATATGTCACCCTGGGCAAGTCAACCTCTCTCAGCCTCAGTTTCCCTATCTCTATATGGGAATAATAATAGCTCCAACATCCCAGAGTTATAAAGATCAAATGATAAAATGTATCAAAAGCAGTTTCCAAACTTAGAGTATTAAAGAAATGCTAGATACTACTATAGCTACGCTTTTGAGAATTAGACTGGGAGATTTGTTTAGATCCCTTAACAGTGATGTTCATCTAGACCAAGGACTTTAGATTCTGGACCAAGGGAGAAAAATCTTTCATGTCCTTGAAAGAGCAAGTTCTTTTGAAGGTGTGTGGATCTCTATAGATCTGTAAGAAGTCAAAGGGGTTCTTGACTTAATCAATTTTCCAGCTGATAAGAATAGTTCTTAGTTTAATCAGTAGACTCCTCTTTGGGGGTGTGTTCTGAGACCCCACTTATGCCTACCAGGAAAGGAAGATATTGGGTAAAAATATAGAATCCTCACAATCATACTCAGGAACTAGGAAGTTGGAAAAGAGCCAGTTTTAAGGGATGGGAAGAGACCACTCTATTCTTAAATACCATTGCTAATTTAGTATGAATTTGGCAGTCCACCTATATTTCCGATGCCAGGTTTGCACACCAAAACTGAGTATTGGCCCAAAGCTAGCTTCCTGGTAAAATATACAATCTATTCTTTTCCTACTGGCAGCAAATCCTAAAACCAAAGTTGATTTCAGAAGCCTGAGGAGGTGGTTGCAAGCATCCCACACACTTCTTCTATACAAAGCCAAAGTGATATTCAGTCTACCCCAGGATAGCAATCTCTGAAGGCATTTCCTTCCTCTTGAAATCTGTTTTCAGCTTTTTATTTTTTTTAAAGAGGCATAGCGTGTTAAACAGTTCTCGCCCTAAGCTCCTGTTGTTGGCTGCCACCAGCTTGGAAATGGTAAAATATCACAGAAAGAAAAGTAACAGTCCCACCCACAATGTTTACCACTCTTGCATCTCTACAGATTGCTTAATGCTTAAATTAGAGGGGTTATACAGTTGTTTTTGTGATCATTGTCTCTGAAACTGTCAAGCAAAACACCTCCTAAAGAAGAGTGTGGTGATAGACTCTGGTGCCAGGAACTAGTGATGCTAATAAAGAAAAAAATAATAATTCCCCAAAGGATTGATCTCCCTCCCACTTCCTATCTTTGTAAAGGAGTGGTGGTGAAAGACACTCAGAATACCACTCACATCCCCAGAATGTGCAGCACCTCTCTAGGCCTACTCATCATGGATTTACTGATGCAGATTAAAGAAGCTTGTGGTGAAATAAATATTGAAAACTCATATTTTCCTTATGATTTAAGGTTTATAAAGTGCTTCCTAATTACAATATTCTGAAGCAAGTAATGCAAGTATTATTATCTCCAGTTTACAAATGAGGAAACTGAGGCTCTAGGACAATGTCAGAACTCAAACTCAGTTCTTCTCATTTCAAATTCAATAGAGAATTTATACAACCCAATTTTACAGAAAAACAATGAACTAGTAAAAAATAAATTTCCATCCAGCAGTGTTTCTACTGGGCTTATATCCCAAAGAAATCTTAAAGAAGGGAAAGGGACCTGTATGTGCACGAATGTTTGTGGCAGCCCTCTTTGTAGTGGCCAGAAACTGGAAACTGAGTAGATGCCCATAAATTGGAGAATGGCTGAATAAGTTGTGGTATATGAATATTATGGAATATTACTGTTCAGTAAGAAATGACCAACAGGATGATTTCAGAAAGGCCTGGAGAGACTTACATGAACTGATGCTGAGTGAAATGAGCAGGATCAGGAGATCATTATATACTTCAACAACAATTCTGATGGGCGTGGCCCTCTCCAACAATGAGATGAACCAAATCAGTTCCAATGGAGCAGTAATGAATTGAATCAGCTACACCCAGCGAAAGAACTCTGGGAGATGACTATGAACTATTACATAGAATTCCCAATCCCCATATTTCTGTCCACCTGCATTTTTTATTTCCTTCACAGGCTAATTGTATACTATTTCAAACTCCGATTCTTTTTGTAGAGCAAAATAACTGTTAGGACATGTATGCTTATATTGTATTTAATTTATACTTTAACATACTTAACATGTATTGGTCAACCTGCCATCGGGAGGAGGGGATGGGGGGAAGGAGGGGGAAAATTGGAACAAAGGTTTAGCAATTGTCAATGCTGTAAAATTACTCATGCATATAACTTGTAAATAAAAAGCTGTAATAAAAAATAAATAAATAAACTTCCAAAATAGGAAACTCCATGAGCAGAAGGATTTACAACTTTTGAATTCTATAAGACATTCAAAGAATAATTCATTCTGATATTACAGAAACTGTTTACAAAAATAGCAAAAGAATGGTTCTTATTAAATTCCTTAAATGACACAAATATTATCTCAATGTTGTTGTTGTTTGTCCTTCATTCTCAAACACAACCATAACATCAGAGAGATGATGTCATGACATGCAAGTGAATTGAATTTAAGTGAAGGAGGGCTCTGTAAAGCCACTAGCCTCACTTTCTCTTCTGGAGACATCAGGATCCAATGGCAATATATAGATCAGGATGACAGGAAAGGCCCTGAATGCAGTAACATTTTTAAAACTAAAGTCTTTAATAGGTCTCAGTTTGACTGAAGCAATGGCCCATTCAGTGATTAAAGCTAAGTAAGAACTGAGGCAAAGAATGGTCTCTTTTACTTAGTCCAAAAAAAAAAAAAGTCAATCAGTTAGGGGAAGACCCCCTTAGAATGTCTGGCCAAAATATATATAAGAGAGAGAGTCAAAACAGAAAAAGAAAACCATACACTAATATTTCTACTGAATGTATCAACAAACCTGATTCTACTGAATATATCAGTAAACCCAGAAAACATAGGAATAAATGGAACTTATTAATAAATGATAAATAGTATGTTTCTAAAACCAAGAGCTATCATTAAATATAAAATAGAATCCTTTCTAATAAAATTGATATAGTTATAGAAATCCAAGTGATAACAGCAAGGAAAAGAAATTGAGGAAATATGCATAGGTAAAGAAGAAACAAATTATCATTTTTTGTTAGTGATATGATAGTATATACTTCAAGTACATAAAGAAGCAGTTAACAATTAACTGAAACACTAACTTACGTGAAATAGCAGGATATAAAACAAATCTACCCCAAGTCATCAGTATTTCCATTATAATATCAGTTAAAAACCCATCAGAAAAAGAAAAAGAAATTTCATTTCAAATTAAAATATCTGTGTCTACTTACCTACCAGAACTGTATAAATGAAAGTAATGCATACTACTCCTTGCAAAAAATAAGATCCAAATAATTGCTCTGTGCTGAAAATCATTAAATACTCATGAATAGGACAAATCAACATAATAAAAATTACAATTCTATATAAACTAGTTTACATTTTCAATGCCATACCAAACTGCCAAAGGATTAATTTATTGAGCTAAGAAAAAAAAGAATTTAAACACAGGCAAAAAGGGTGAAATATCTCAAAGAACTAATAAAAAGGAGAAAATGGGCCCACCAGAGTCAAATTTCAAAATATAGGATAGAGCAGTAATTCTCTCTCTCTCTCTCTCTCTCTCTCTCTCTCTCTCTCTCTCTCTCTCTCTCTCTCTTTCTCATTCTCTCTTTGAACTCAGGTCTTTGTGACTTGTTTTATTTATTTACTTTTCTAGCAAATTTATTTATTTTTAATGCACATTACTTTATTAATCATGTTGGGAGAGAAAAATCAGAGCAAAAGCATAAAACCCATGAGAGAGATTAAAATGGAAAAAAGAAGTGAACATAGCATGTGTCGATTTACATTCAGTTTCCTTAGTTTGTTTTCTGGATGCAGATGGCATTTTCTGTCCACAGTCTATTAGGATCACTGAACCACTGAGAAGAATCAAATGTTTCTTGGTTGATCATTGTACATTCTTATTGTGATTGTGTACAATTTGTGTCTGGTTCTTCTTGTTTAGCTCAGCATCAGTTCATGTAAATCTCTCCAGGCCTTTCTAAAATCAGCTTGTTCATCATTTTTTATAGAATAATAATAGTCCATTTTCTTTATCTACCACAATTTGTTCAGCCATTCCCCAATTTATGGGCATCCACTCCTTTTCCAATTTTTTGCTACCAGAAAAACAGTGGCTACACACATTTTTGTACATGTGGGTCCTTTTCCCTCCTTTGAGATTTCCTTGGGAAAACAGACCCAGAATGGCATTGCTGAGTCAAAGGGGGTGCACAGTTTTATAATCCTTTGGTCTTAGCTCTAAATTGCTCTCCATAAATTGGATTATTTCACAATTCCACCAACAATGCTTTCATGCCCCTGTTTTCCCACATCCCTTCCAACATTTATCATTACCTTTTCCTGTCATTTTAGCCAACCTTAGAGGTGTGAGATGGTACCTCAGAGTTGTTTTAATTTACATTTCTCTAATTAATAGTGATTTAGAGCATTCTTTCATATAATTATAAATGGTAAAGCAATAATTTTCAATTTAATACTGATTATAACAGAGAGATTTATTAATTGTTCTAATACAGAAAAAAGCAAATCTAGTACTCTGACTGGTGGTTGTCCTCTGTTCTCAAAGAGGACAAAAATGACCTCACCATGTTAGAAGCAAAGTATAGTGTGTCTGACTGTAGCTAACCAGACCAATATGAGCTTAGAAAGCTATACACAAGTTGGGCACAAAGACTCTATTTGAACATTTGAGGTAAAACTGTTTCTAAATATGACAATTTTGGGGGCATCTCTTCTAGCCCCTTCCTCACCTAAAGAGGTAAACAGTGTGATTCTTAAAAGGCTGTTCAGACACCTACAGACCTGCTGAATCCCCCTGTTGCTTCCAGAAAGATGAATCTATGACCTGGATTACCCATGTGCAGTTTGTGACTATAGGTCCCCATGTATCCATATCTGCTACTTTGTCACTTGCTTGTTGCCACAGGACTTTGAGATAAGTTAAACATGGAAAAATGGTATGGGGGATGTCTTTTGATTTATACATAAGTTGTGTTTAAATGAGACAAAGCCTCACTGTCTCTTCTAAAGTCATCTCAGTTGTAGAAATATGTATAGAAGAATTACACATGTTTAACTTGTATTGGATTACTTGCTGTCTACGGGAGAAGGTGGGGGGAAGAGAGAGAAAAAATTTAGAACACAAGGTTTTGCAAAGGTAAATGTTGAAAATTATCCATGCATATTTTTTCTTTTTTTTTCATGCATGTTTTGAAAGTAAAAAGCTTTAATTTTAAAAAGTAATAATTAAAAAAAAAAGAAGGAAAGTCATCACAGATCAGTGACAGGACAAAATCAAGATGACTGATAATGGCTTGGGATGCAGTGGATGAACTTGGCATCTTCAATGCCTGATGAAGCTCCAAGCCGTCCACAGCACATCACAATTTGTTTCAAAAAGCCTGCTTTCATGGTTTTTGAAACAAATTGTTCTCGTCTGCCCTACTAAGTCTTCATATGCATGGAGTAAACTCTAACTCACCAATAGGTCTGAGGCCCATGGGTTACTCTCAACCTGGTTTAACCTATCTTATGAAACAGTTTACAGGAGTATGACTATTGCACATGCTATATCTTCTTAGAACCATAGGTGAGATTTGGATAGATCAGGTGAACACCAAAGGTGTGAGCTGCCCCCCAAAAAATGATGATCCAGTTGACCAAGGTCTCATATCAGAGGTACTAGTCTTTCCTGAACACGCCTTACATCCCTGCTAGTAACTTATTATTTGATAAACACAAAGCTTCCAATTACTGAGGATATGACTTTTTTTTAAACTGCTGAGAAAATTGAATAGCATCATGAAAGAAATTTGATTTAGACCAACACTGCATATCCTTTACCAAGGTAAGCTCCAAATGGATACATGGACTAGATATAAAAGATCATATCATTAACAAATTAAAGAAATATGGAAAAACTACCTATCAAATCTATAGATGGTAGAAAAATTCATAACAAAACAAGAAATAGATACAAACACAAAAAAGAAAATAGATAATTTTTATTATATAAAATGTAAAAATCTTTTATACAAAGCAAATAAAAGATTAAGGTAAAATGAAATGATAAATGACAGGGGGATAGGGATCTTTATAAATTTCTCTAATAACAGTTTCATTTCTAAAATATATAAGATTAATATCAATATCTATCCAATTCCTGAAAATTAATGATGAAACAAATTATCCACTTCCTGACAGAGAGTTCCATGATTCCTAAGGATTAGTGATGAAACATGTTATCCACCATCTGACAAAAAGGTGATAAAGAATAGCATGTGGAATGAGGTATATACTTTTTTTTTTTATCTAGGCAATGAAGGAATTTGTTGTTAGGGAAAACTTGTTTTTCTTTTCTCTTTTTTTCCCCAGTAGAGTTGGGGAGGGGTAAAAGGGAGAAAAAAATAAACTTGTTAACTAAAACAAAACAAAACATAAAAAACAAAGAGACTAAGAATGCTACTGATATGATACATTGCTTAATTGTTTTATTTTGTTACAAAAGACCTCTTATAGACTGTCAGGAAGGGGGAATCCATAAATGTTCATAATGTAAAAACAAAACATCAATCAAACAACAATAACAGAAACAAATCTGCCATATACCTCCAGTCTCTCTTCCTTTCCCATTATCAGCTGTTTTGAAAAGGGAGACAAACTACAGCACTTTTTAAATCCCAGTGGAAAAATGATTCCTGATTCCATACTTAAGAGAATCCCACTAATGAATGACCATTTATCTGTCTAAATATCCCAAGAGAGATAATCTCACCCTAAAATTTCCTCTGTCAGCTTTTTCTCTTTCAAGTTCAGCAGGTTTTTTTTTTAAATTGACTCCTTGGGAAATGATATATCTGTATGTCATATATGTATATGTGCTTATAACACACATGTATTATTCAAAAACTGACAATAACATTTGTGTATCTCAGTTTGACTTTGCCCTGGGGTTTTGTTTCAACTGCTTCCCAATAGAACCTCTGTGTGTTTAATGCTGCCTCATTTTCCAGGCCAGTCACTCTCCATTTCTAAGGCTTGGGTGGAATTCACACTTAAATGATTCTATTTAAAGCAAGAGAGAAAAGGAATAATTCTGCTTTGTTAACTCACACTCTTTTTGCAGCATATATATTCTATTTTTAAAAAGTAAATATCCTACAATATTTCCAATTATAAAATGCCTTATTTTCATGAAGTCTGGAAGAGTGAGGGGGATGGGTAGAAGTAGGGTGGGCAAGGAGAAGAAAGATATTTAGATTCCAAATGTAGCTAATCAGTTATGTCTAGAAGTTGACAAGAGGATAAAAAGAACCAATGAGAAAGTCAGTAGGCTAGATGCCAGCTGGCATCCAGAAATCTGACTAAGACCAATGAGACTTTCTTGTTGATCTATCATCCAGCAATAGCTAAATAGCTTATCCAAGGGTAACATGGTAACAACAGAAAGAGCTCAAGTCCTGAACTAAGAAACCCTGCCTTCCAATACTGCCTCTGATGCTCAAATAAGTCATTTAGTTTTCCTGGGTCTATAAATGAGAAAAAGAACAAGATGGTTTCTGAGTTTCCTTCCAGATCTAAAATTCTATAAACTAGGCAGTAGCAAAGCAGACATGCCTCATGGAAACATTAGATCATGCTAGATGGGAGAGGGAGGGTTTGTGAAAGAGGGAAGGAGAGTCAAAAGGCTGTTACTGCCTTTCTATGAGATATTCAGGAGATCTAGCACCTTGGATATCAGGATTTTCTGAGCCCTTTTCAGGGCTGCTCCTCCACCTTTGGGTGTCCACCCACCATCCAATTCTCACCTATGGCTCCAAGAAGCTGTAGTATGCACATCCCAGTAAACCATATTGGTAGATAGGCTAAACTAGATTGAGAGTATTTCAATGACCAGGAATGAGATTGAAGACTTTGCACAATTATGCCTTATTTAAATCTAATTCACATACAACTCAAGAATCATCTGTGATGACCTCTTTGAAAATGAAGAACAAACAGCAGAGTGCCATTAGTATGATCCTGGAAACTCTCTTAAATGGGTGGATAGTATGCACGTTTTTGTTGTTGTTCAGTCATAATTTCAGTCTTATCAGAATTCAGACTCTTTTGGAGGTTTCTCGACAGAAACACTAAAATGTTTTAGCATTTCCTTCTCCAGCTTATTTTATAAATGAGGAAGCTGAGGCAAACAGGAATGAGTTGCCCAGAGTCACACAATTAGTCTCTGAGGTCAGATTTGAACAGCCCCAGTTCTCTATCCATTGTGTGACCTAATTGCCTGAGCATACATATTATTACCCCCATTTTATAATTGGGGAAATAGAGGCCCATAAAAGGAAAGTGACTTGCCCAAAGTTTATATAACTCATGTCAGACTCAGTATTTGAATATAGGTATTTCTAATGCTTTTATTTTCATAGAATTTATAATCTTGAAGAACTTAGAAATGGAAGGGCACTTAGAGACCAACTATTATTAACGTTACAAATGAGAAAAAACTGAGACCCAAACAGGGCTAATGGAAGGTGCTTTGTAAACCTTAAATTGCTACATAAATGTGTTTTTATTGTCTAAATGTTGGATCAAGTGTGGTACAGTGCTCTGTATGCAGTCTAGAAATGCATTGTGGACCAAGTGTTGCTGCATACTAGGAGGAAGCATTCCATTGATCCTTTCTATTTTCTTTAAGATAGGGATGAGAAACAAGGTGCTAAATTGTGTACCCTCATACCTGAGCAACTTTATAATACTTTGAACCAACAACTACTTAATAAATATTTATTATCTATTTTTGCATACTGGGCAAATAACACAGTCCACACAGTTGTTGGATACAAATTCAATATTCAATAATTCATTCAATATTCAATATTCAATAAATATTTGTTGGATTTAATTGGAAGATCCTAGTTTTAGAGTTGCTTGTTCTTTATTTTCCTTTAATAATTTTCAGCAAAAGAGAAAGCAGATTTTGGGAGCTTTGAGTTTTCTTGATTTTAAAGATTTCACAGAAGGTACTGCATCTAAGTTGTTTTTGTTTTTTTTTTAACAGATGGAAAGGTAAATAAGTTGACTATTCCCTGTAGAGAATTCAGTTTTAGGGTGACAGCTTTTTGCTCTAGGTTTTCTTGAACACAAATGGATAGGGAAAGCATAATGGTTTATTCTACTGTATCAAAATTTCAAGTTTTCTAATAAATCATCTAGGTTGCAAGAAAGAGTATTTTGACTAAATGATAACCAGGACCTCAGATGTAGTTTCCTAGTTCCTGTTTTGCCTAGTACATTCATGACAGATGGGGACTTGATGGGTTTCAAGCTTATCTCAATCATGTCCCATAAACAGTATTTGAAAACAAAAGCATCTAGGCCCCTCCATTCCAGTCAACTGCTGCATTATGGGCATACTGCCTCATGGAAAATAAAATCCTTGTTCTCTTTCAATGAACATTTGTGCTCTGGTTTTACATATCCTGGTAATTTTTGTCTTTTCCTACCTCTGGTTTGTGTATTACAGTTCAATTCAACAAACATTTATGAATATCTACTATATGCAAGGTACTATTCTGGGTGCTTAGGATAGAAAGTCTAAAAGTAAATAGTCTCTGCCCTCAAGGAGCTTACATGCTATTCAAAAAGTGTATATGTGTGTGTGTGTGTGTGTGTATTTGATACATATGTATATAAAGTAATATATACTTATATAGTGTAATATGATATATACACATATGTATATACAATGCATATCTATGGCATACATGCATGTATTAATTGAAAATTGACAATCACATTTGTGTATCTCAGTTTTATTTTGCCATAAAGCTTTATTTCAATTACTTCCCAATAAAACTTTCAACTGTGTGCTCTATTCTGCCTCATTCTCCAGATGCTTGCTAGATTGTTCTTTCTCTTTCTCCCTTTCTCTCTGTCTCTGTCTTTTTCTCTGTTTCTATCTCTGTCTTTCTCTCTGTCTCTGCCTCTGTCTTTCTCTCTGTCTCTGTCTCTCTTTGTCTCTCTCTCTCTCTGTGTTTTTCTCTCTCTGTCTCTCTCTCTCTCCATGTATCTCTCTCTCTGTCTCTGTCTTTCGCTGTCTCCCTCCATACATATATATGTATAAAAATAAGTGTGTGTATATACATACATGTGTATGTTTTTTATATATGCCTACATATATACACATGTATATACACACATACATGCATGCAGAGAGAAAACGAGAGAGCATATACTAACAACCTGACAGGACCACAAAAAGCTTCATATAGAAGGAGGTATCTAAGCTGAGCCTTGAAGGAAGCTACAAATTCTGATGGTAAGAGCAAGTGCAATTCAATCATGGAAGATATTCCATTTCAAATCATAATGAGGAAAGCTGGGATACCTAGTCCGGGGAATAGCTACTGGGGCTAGTCTGGTTAAAATTTAGAATAATATAAAGTAAATCTAAAAAGGTAGTTTGGGGCCAGACTGTGGAGGACTCTGATCATTATGCTAAGAGGTTTATACATTGTCTGAGAGGAAATAACAATCTAATAATGATTTCTGAACCAGGAAGACCAATGCTTATCATTTAAGTCCTTGTCTGGTCCCCTTTTTTATGTGCTACATTGCTTATGCTGTTGGATGGGCTCACCAAGAAAGAGTCAGTAAACTTCAAAGTAAGTAGTACTTTGGGAGGGGTACTGGAGTAGGTATCAGAAAATCTGGGACCTTATCTGACTTCCATTACTAACTAGCGAATTAGAATTGAAGTAGTCATTCATTTCCTACATATGTCAAATGAAAGGGTTAGATGACATGACCCATAAGATCCTTTTTCTACCATTCTACCATTTTAAATATAGCAAAGAAACTATATAATAGGCAAACATGTCTTATTCTCATCAATTCGAGATTCAATGGCTGTTGTGTGTGAGTAGACTTTATGCCCACGATCATGAAAGCTGTTGTCATATATTCAATACTTCTTTTTTCCAAAATATACACTGTAAGATGTTGCCATTGTCACCTTACCACATTAAAGGACAGAATGCCATTTGGTTTTCTTTTTCAATTTTGTTTTGGAAAACAGGAACATCTGATATCTCTTTTCCTATGGCATTTAAATTTCATTATACTTTCCCAGCAACAAGCCTGTGAGATAAGTAGTATTTGCTTCCCCTTTATAGATGAACCTCTTTCAGGTTCAGAGAGGTTAGTTAATTTGTCTCTGAAGTAGAAGCTAGCATTCAAACCACTCCTTTTGACTCCAGGCCTTTTCCATTACACAACACTGCTTCTTTATATCTGAAAACAAAAAAACAAAACAAAACAAACAAAAAAAACCCCATACCTTTGTATCCCTCTCACATCTCTCTCCCAACCTTCATCTCAAACCTTGTCAAAAATGCCATATAATAGTGTTGTCCAACAGATATGGATAATGGGCAACAGCTTTGTTGCCAAAGCCTTAGAAGGGTAAATAGCAATATTGTATCCACCACAGGTTTCTGGCCAGCAGTTATCTCATTTCTTTCAGAAAGTGACAAACTTGGCAGCTCTCTGACATGACCAAGAAAGACGTTAGCTTAATCTGTCAGAGCAAAGAAAGATAAAATTTTTTTTTAGTTTTAAGAGTAGAAGAGAATAGACTTAGTCCTTTCTTAAATAGATAATCTGAGAAGTAGTATAAGAGGTACAATAGCTAGAAGTTCTTGAAAAGTCTTATTCTCCTCTTTCCTTTCTCCTATTTGTTAGTGACACAACATCCCTAATGTGCACCCTTACATCCTTCCTTCCAGGATGATACCTTCAAATATGCTGCCAAGTTGGTCAC
Source organism: Sarcophilus harrisii (assembly GCF_902635505.1). Classification (NCBI taxonomy): domain Eukaryota; kingdom Metazoa; phylum Chordata; class Mammalia; order Dasyuromorphia; family Dasyuridae; genus Sarcophilus; species Sarcophilus harrisii. Next base: position 194,611,135 of record NC_045427.1, read on the forward strand.
CTTGCTAAACTATTTATAAACTATAGCACTTAACATTAACATTAACAGCCTGCTAAGGCTGCTCTAAGTGGGAGTGTCTTTCTGGGATTGAATGGGTAGATACTAGACTTACTGCAGATCTGCACTGTCAGTGCCTGACAGAATAAAGACATATATAGACAACTATCCTAGAAATCCTTTTCCCTTTTCTCCGGCTCTTCCCCCATAATGTTTGGCCTGAAGCTCTTGCCTATATTGAGAAGTACTTCTAAATCTTGTCTATGTCTGAAACCTGTGGTTTTCTAGTCCAATTAGCCCTAGGATAGTTATGGCTGCAGTCCAAAGGAAAATATTATGGGAACAGCTCAATAGGATAAATTCTTACCATAGTCAAAACTGGCTCCCCTCTGTCACTGATCCTTTCATTTATTTCTCACATGGCCCCCATGCATCCAAACAGGCACACAATTTTCCCAGTCATTGAATTTACATGTATTCTAATTCCAACAGGAGCTGATTTAAAGAGGCTCCCCTCAGGTAAATTATCCTGAGCCCATAGGCTCCACATGTCACATATTCACCAGTAAAACAGAACTCTGAAGAATATCTAAATTAAAAATTCTAAAAATATTTTGAGCATGGCTATGAAAATAACCATAAAATCAGCATGTAAACAAGATATTTTAACAAGTTTCTCCAGGTATTATTGCAAAGCAGCTTAAATAGAGGGTTTGAATAACTCATTTGAGACTAGAAATTAAATGAGGTTTAAAACAATTGGCATATGAAGAAGTATGTTTTTATGGGGACACAAATGGTGGTTAGAACTATTCTTTTTCACTATAAATAGTGGAAGTTTAATTTAACATATTTGATAAAAAATGATAATGATTTACATTTCCAGAGTGCTATAGTTTACAAAGTACTTTCCTTTCTACAGTCTTGTGAGGTATAATATTATTATTTCTGTTTTATAGAGAAGGAAACTGAGTTACAGAGAGGTTAAACAATTTGACAAAAGTTATAGAACTAGTAACTGAGAAAGCCAAGATTTGAGCTCACTTCTTCTGACTTTAAGACTGGTGGGCTTACCAGTATACCCTGATCCTTTTCTAGAACAGAGTTTGGTAGAAGGTAGGTTTTCTTTGAACTCTGGCCAAAGGAACAGTAGATTCATGTAGAACATGGTCCCACAGCATAGACTTCAAGAATAGTGTTTAATTGAAAATCCAGGGAATAGTCTACTACCAAAACTTGACACATTCCCTTATCATAATGTAACAAGGTATACACGGTGGAGATTAAAAATTATCCCAACTACATTAAAAGAGACTGAGGGAGAGGTCTGAGCCAGTGGCACTTTATTAAAGTATCCATGGTCCCTTCTAATAAAGTGGACCTCAGATCTTTCTCAAAATGTCCAGTCATTCTGGGACAGCTATACCAAATACAGAATAATTCCACTGAATAAACAAAGTAATATGTCAAAACAATATTCTGATCAGATTAGAATTAGAATAGAATAGAGATCCAAATGAAAAATTTCTCTCAAAATACAGCCAAATAAGTGACTATTTAATCAGTCATCAAATCTAAACAACTGTAAGATGTCCTATTTTCAACCAAATTCTCTATATCCCAAAAAAGAGAGGAAAATAATAGAATTGCTTGACAAATCATAATGTTTTTCTCAGATGTCCCTGTCTACCTTCCTGTTAAGAGTCATAGGGGAAAAAACATATAACTCTACTATTTGGTCAAACCTGTTGTTCCAGAAAATGATAAGATAAAGGAATTCCCCCTCAAAGTTATATAAATAAACTTCAAATTTTTTGTATGAGATGATTTGAAGTAGAAAGAAATATTTACATTAAAAATTTTAGTTATGACTTTATGACTCTTATGGTCCCATTTGAGGTTTTCTTGGCAAAGATACTGGTGTGGCTTGCTATTTCCTTCTCCATGTAATTTTTTAGATGACAAAATTGAAGCAAACAGGATTAAATGAATTATCTAGGATCACACAATTAGAAAGTGTCTGAGGCAGATTTGAACTTGGAAAGAGGAATCTTCCTCACCCCAGACCCAGCATACTATCTTCTGTGCCATCTACCTGCCCCATATTAAAAATAGGATAGATATTGGTAATACCTTTTCTAAAGATGCTTTAATAGCACTTTCAAATTTGCTACTTTTGTCAAAATATTTTGAAGATACCCTGTTCCCAGAGCTAAGGTCCAGTATGTGCTCTGAGCTTGGCATAATAACAATCCTTTTCACTCTGTATGATATCATCTCTGACAAAGCATATTCATTGCTCTGAAAATAAGGAATCAGCAAAATTGAGAGGCAGTTAGATCAAAAATAATCAGTGTGTACTGAGATCATTATGCTGGATTTTGTTCCATCAAACTGTATTATCAAATAAGAATTAAAGGGTCAGAAAGGGAAAAGGATATGATGTTTCAAGGGGATTCTCATAACTAAAAAGGGCTCTGGGCCAGATTGGTTAATAGGACCACTCAGATAGGGATGAATTTAAGATGAGGATTAAATATCTAAAAAATCAGATAAGTACAAGCAAGCTGGAATTCTGGGTAGTCAGTCAAAAAGCAAGGTTGCAGTGCTTTATTTAGCCTCAAATGTACAATTCTTTCAGTGCTCTTCTTTATTACCAGAAGCTGGCCTTGGCAAGATTCTGTCAAAAGTAGTTGTAACTATTCCAAATGGACGAGGATCTAAAAACTCTAAGAAGTTAAGGTACAAAAGTCTCCTGGGTTAAGCAAATGTTTCAACAATGACTTTTACTTTCTTGAGTTGTTCCCAGTGATTACTTTTACCAGGACAATCATCAACACTCCCAAGTATTTGATTAGTCACATTTCTCAACTTGCCCAGAGGCAGCCTTAGTAGGCTGGACTTGGAATCAGGAAGAACTAGGTTTGAAAATGACCTGAGATACTTATTAGCTGCATGACTAGGCAAGTCACTTAACTACTATCTACCAGCTTTTTCAACTGTAAAGTAGGGATAACAATAGTATGTATTTCCTAAAGTTATTGTGAGAACAAAATAAGATGGTGTTGGTAAAGCAATTAGGATAGTGCCTGCAACATGGTGCTTAACAAATGCTTGTTTTATACTATCCATCGATAAAGTCATCCATTCATTTAAAAATTACAATATAAGTATTAATTTATGAGTGGATTCCTGTCAGTTGGGCAATAGTTGAATAAGTTATGATATAAGAAGATAATGTAATATTATTATCCAAAACAATTCCAATAGACTTGGGGTGAAAAATGTCATCTGAGAGAACTATGGAGACTGAATGCGTATCATAGCATAGTATTTTCACCTTGTTGTTGGTGCTTGTTTGTTTTTTCTTCTTTCTCATAGTTTTTCCCCTTTTGATCTAATTTTTCTTACACAACATGACAAATATGAAAAATTGTTTAAAAGATCATATGCGTTTAACTGTATCAGATTGCTTGCTGCCTTGGGGAAGGAGGAGGCAAGGGAGAGAGGGCAAAAAATTTGGAACACCAAGTTAAATGAAAAATGAATGTTGAAAACTATCTTTGCATATATTTGGAAAAATAAAATACTATTTTTAAAAAAAAAAAGTAGTGTTAATTTAAGTACTATTATGAAAACCAGTGATCAGGAAAAAAGGAAAAAAACCTACATGTTTTATTTAAACCATTTATAGCAGCTCTTTTTGTGGTAGTAAAGAAGTGAAAGTTGAGGAGATTCCCATCAATTGGGGAATGGCTAAAGAAGTTGTGATATATAATTGTGATGGAATATTATTGTGCTATAAGAAATGATGAGCAAGTTGACTTTAGAAAAACAAGAAATGACATACATTAATGAAAAGTGAAGTAAGCAGAACCAAAAGACTGTTGTATACAGTAATATCAATACAGTTTGAAGAATGACTGTGAACAACTAAGTTATTCTGAGTATTATAAATACTCAAATCAGCTACAAAGGACATATAAAATAAGATGCTATCCTCCAGAGAAAAAAAATGACAAAGTATGCATGTTATGATTTTACATATGTGTATGTATATGTACATATACATATATATGTATGCCTCATATGGTAACCTTCTTTAGTGTGGGGTGGGAAGGGAGAGGGGGACATAGTTCAGAACTTAAAAATATAATAAAAAATTAAACTAAAAATAAAAATCAGAGACAGAAAATCAAAGTGTTATGTGAGGTCTGATAGAATCAATCATTAACAGCCAGAGAGAGAAAAGAAGAATTCCTGGAGGGAAAGGCATTAGAAGCAGATTTTAAAAGATGGACAGAAATTCAAGTAAAGAATTTGAGATAGAATATTATAAATATAGAAAACAGTATTAGCAAAAGCACAAAGGAAGGAGACCACAGGATTTGTATGGGGCAGAAGTCCAATTTCCTGGAAGGGAGTAATATGAGATAGGACTATTAAAAAGTATTCATTTCTTACTTGGACATTTTTATTTACTGAAAAAAGCAGGGAGAAAAAAAGCAATAAAAAAAAGAAAATCCATTGAGAAAAGATGACTCCATTAGGAGAAATGCAGAAAGTTTTTAAGAGGATGTGAAAGAAAGCAGCCTCTCAGAGGAAAAATACTGAGAGGATCTGAGAGAAATCAACACATCAGAGAAAAAAGACTTACAGAAAACAAAAATGACTGAAGAGTCTTGTTTCCCAGAAGCTCACTTACATGAGTGTTGTGTGAACGTTGGGGGTAACAGCTAAAAAGTCCTGATATTTATTAGACTTTTTTGCAATTATGGGATATTTATACACTTGTGGCATATATGATAGAATTGTGAATTTTGGTTTCTTATTCTAAGGGACAGAGAATTCCTTCGCACAAGACCTTGCACCTGAAGTCATCTGCCAAAGAAGCCATGTCAATGACCAGATACAGAATCTAAATGCAGGAGAGAAGGAGAAACAGAGTAGAGAAGAATTCAAAGTGTAGGATCTTGAAGCAAAGCAGAGAAAGAAGCAAAGAGCTTTGTTTCAAGTTTTGCCAAGACGAGCTGAACAAAGAAAGACTGGTTTTGTCCTTGTTGGTGGGAGCTGATCTGATTGAAGGAAAGCTCTGCTATTTGAAAGAGATGACTGAAGAGAAAAGCCAGAATACTTTGCTATTTGAAGAGCTGGATGGGGAAAGAAAAAGTTAGATTCCTTTGCTCATAATATATTATTAATTAATTATTACTTATTCATGGTTTGAAAGAAGGAACTCTCCCACAGCTCAGAAATCAGACCTGAAAGAGTTCTGCAGATTCCAGACTCAAGAGAACTATTTTGCTAAGAGGACTAGCACTACTTCAGAGCACAGTCAAAGGATCAGATTTGAATATCAAGCTGTAGATGTCTGGCTTAAGTTATCTATTTTCACTAAAAAAAAAAAAAAAAAAAAAAAAAAAAAAGCTTAATACTGCTTCAGAGGCTCAGGAGCAGCATCCAGAAGAGAAGCAGTCTCATCCAGCAGGAGAGCAAAGAAGATCATAAGAGAGATGACTTCCTTCAGCAGGTAATCTGTGGTATAGACTAGTTCCTAAGAAAAGCTAGACCATCAAGGCCTGAAGCCTAAAGTTGTAGTTTTTCTCTGAGCACATGAGTTTGTCTACTAATTTTCCACTTTTTTAAGGCCCACTTTTCCCCACTGACATTGTGTGGGAGAGTATATGATCCAGGTTTATGGATAGATGGACAGTTGTAAATAAGCTTTTTGCCTTCTTATTTAGTCAATGTTTCGTAGTTCAGAGATAATAATGTCAACTTGGCTAATTTGTTTACATTAACAGAGGGGGCTCAAGAGCTAGAATTGAGAATAGTTGTGGTACAGATCTCCCCACATCATTATTCTCAGGACTCTGAGGGTAAGTCAGTGCTGTGGGCCCATACCCTCTGGGAATCTTCCTAACTTGTTATTATGAGTGCATGTTGGGGTGAGTAATTCAGTCTGATACCAAAGAGGGAAAAAAATTCAAGAGGTCAATGCCTGTGTCCATACTACACAAGAAAGGTAGATTTTAAAGGGCCTTGAATGCCAAGAAAGTAAATCTGAACATAGTTAATAAGGACCTGATGTATTTTTTTTTTTTGTTTCCTAGCAGAGGAAGACATAATCAGATATATGTATAATTAGGTACTTTGAAAATTGAAAAATGTTCATATAAATGTAAACTATTTGTATTATTGCATAATAGGCACATACATATATATCTCACATTTATACTATACATAACCTTAGACAAATTATTTAAGTTCTCTGCCTGTCTGTGAAACAGAGTAATAACACCTGTATGTCAAACTTTAAAATTATTAAAAATGTAAATTGCCCTAAGTAATTGTCAGCTTATCATTGTCAGCCAGTCTCCTTTTTCTCACTATAATTAGCACCAACTCTCTACTTACTCTCCTTCAACCATTCCCCTTGTTCAAAAAAGGGGGGAATGGAGAAGCTTATGATGTTTTCATGTAGGACCGATTAAGGAAGCTTAGAGGCAGAAACCTTCACGGATAAAATTCTTTAAGGAAAGGGTGAAACGTGTTTTACTTCTCTGAAACTGACAATAGTCATTTCACTTGACAGAGTTTTTAAGATTCTAGATCACTGTCACTACCTTCTTCCATCATCTGAAAGTACAAAAAACTGTCCTTGCTGCCTATATCTTTGCTGACAAGAGGCAGAGAGAAGTCTGGTTAATCTTTTAGATGTGTCAGCAAGGCAGTGAGATTGGGAAAGAGTGGCTGCTTAGAGGATTTCACCTGTACTTCTGCACATGTGGGGATCTCATTAATCATGCATTTCAGAAAAGCAGGAATTGTAGAGAGATTATTTGGTTTCTGAAGCTGGGTGTGGTGAAGGTGAGGTGAGGTAAAAGATGAAGTGGGGGAAGGAAGAAGAGGAGAGGGACTGATTCTTCACTTTAGTGAACCATTATGATCCAGATACTTTGCCTTTTGCATTTGTTATTGTCTCTCCCTTGGACATTTTGTAACAAAAAGAGGCATCCAAGGTTTTGTGCATATTCAGTACATAACTTGTTTGTCTATAGCCACAAAAGTAAGAAGTCTAGGAATTCAGATATGTAAATCCCAAAGGGAGAAACGGTTGGAAAGTAGCATGGTGTATTTGATAAATGTCAGGAAAAACTGGGTGTCGATTCTTCTTTTTCACCAATTTTTTTTAACATTTTAATTTAAAGTTTTAAGTTTCAAATTTTATTCCTTTCTCATTCTCTCCCTTCTACCTTTCCTAAGACAGATAAAGTAATTAATTATAGGTCATACATGTGCAATTATGTAGAACATTTCCATATTGTTCATTTTGTATAAGAAAACTTTAATAAAAGAAAAAAATGAAAGTGAAAAATAGCATACTTTAATCTGTATGTTTAAACAATATCAGTTTTTTTCTCTGAAGGCAGTTAGTATGCTTCATTATTAGTCCTTTGAGATTGTCTTGGATCATTGTATTGCAGACAATAGCTAAGTCATTCATAATTCTTCATCACACAGTACTGTTACTACTATGTACAATGTTCATCTGGTTCTGTGCATTTCACTATGCATCAGTTCATGTAAGTCTTTTCAGGTTTGTCCTAAAAGCATCCTGCTTGTCATCTCTTGTAGCACAAGAATATGTATGTATTACAATCACATACCATAGCTTATTTAGCCATTTCCCCAATTGATGGACATTCCTTTGATTTTCAATTCTTTGCCCTGGAGGCCATTTCTATCTGACACTTCTTAGCTATGTGACTCTGAGCAAGTTACTTATTCTTTGGTCCTCAGTCTAATCATCTGTAAAATGACAGGATTAGATAAAGTGGTCTCTGAGGTTCTTTTCAGCTTTTAATTTATGATCCTGTGAAGATAATTGGTCAAACCAGAGAAGAACAGCAAGCACTGCTATTTGCTGCCTACCTGATACTTCCTACTTAATCCATTTTCTTTTCCCTTGTGGCATGCAAGATTCATGGGTTGTAGGCTCTGACAACATAAGCACTGAAGGGAAGCAGCAGTGTTATAAAAGAGTCCTGTACTTGGAAATTGAGAAAACTAGGCTCCATTCCCAATTCTACCAGTAACTCATTGAGTAAAATGATTTGCCACAGTTTGCAATCTCTGGGACCAAATTTCCTTGCCTACAAAGAATTTGACTTAGCTGGTTTCCAAGGTCCCTAAAATTATGTGGAATGGAATTTAACATCTCTGCTCCTGTGGGTCTGTCTGGCCATACAATAGGCAGTTCATTCAACCATGCTCCTGTTTCAAAGAGAAAATGGATCTAATATAAGCCCAGTGCTACACTGCTTGTGCATGCTTGCTTTCTGAGAAAGAGAAGTCTGATTAAATTTCCTCCTTGTGTAATCATTAAAAGTTTATAATAGCAAAGTACTGGTTTTTGTCTAGCAAATTGCTGCTCTGTTTTTCATTGCTATAAGACTGAGACTTCTCTTGTTTAAAAAAAAAAAAAAAAAGGACTCTGGGAAAACAATGATTCTTCCCAAGCCAATGTCCCAGAACCCTCAAATATCCCTGACATTGATGATAAATGACTCATTAGTCCTATTAGTCCTTAAAGGAGTCTGGAGGAGGTGAATGTCCTTAGTACTCTCTGGGGTTTCCATTGCAAATATAAATCCTGTTCATTTTATTCAGCATTTTTTGTGTTGACAGCTACTTCTAGATATATTATTTCAAGAATTACCTTGTATTTTCTCCAAGGACTTTGGTGCATGGAGTTGACCAAAGCTCTTGCCTTAAATTCTTGTTCTGTGCTTCCAGAGATGTCCTGGGTTCCTCATTCCCCTTTGTAAGTTTTTGACCACAGAATTCAAGAGTGAGTGGTAGTGATAAGGTGCTTCATGATCCCTAAAATAAATATGCACAGACACACACACACACACACACACACACGAAACATCTGTAATTTGATTAGTATGAGGAACTCCTGGTGTGTGGACTTCTTCCATCAATAGCAGATCAATCCAAGAATAAGGACTAGAGAAGTCCCAAGTAGGCTAAGAGAAATTAAATGACTTGTCCAGGGTTATATGGCTTAGTAAAGAGTTAAGGTGAGATTTGAACTGATATTAAACTCTAGCACTCTGCTCCCTCCTTTGAAATGCTTTTACCAAGAAAATTAGGGTAGATTTAAACTTAAGACTTTCATAACACCCCTTGAGATGATAACATAGAGGATCATAAAGCTGAACTAGGTAGTGGCTTCTTACCATGTAAATTGATTTGACTTATTTTATGAAAGTTATCCAGTCCCGCCGAATACATCTACAGACATATCATTAGCAAGTAACCAACTGAACATGCTGCATTCTCAAGTCTATTCTACAAACTTTGACTTGAGAAGACAAGTATACATGTAGTAAGCATTGTTTTATATTCTTGTCACAGCAGTCACCCCTAAATCAAAGGAACTGATCTCCAACTAGGGAAAAAAACATTTATTTAGCACTTAAAAATCCAAATGACTCCATCCGATGAGCCTTTTTACAAATATCCTACTATTCCCCATAACTTACATTTTAAGTGGTGCCTTTCAGTTTAACAAAACATTCTCACATGAACTATGATATTTACTCTCACATCAACCCTCTGAAATGGGCAGGACAAGTATCATCATATGACAGGTGAAGTGACTAACCCCTAGTCAAACAACTGCTAAGTGAAAATAGCATGATGTAAAATGGGGGTCTTCTGACCCCACTAACTTTTTCCTTACATGTGCTATGAAAGAAATATCTCCTTTCTGAGTTTATGTAGGAACTATTGCCAAAATACATTTTCCATAATGCAGAAATTATAGAAGTGGAGACCTAGATTTTATTATTATACTCAAGCATAGGTTCAAGCTTCAGAGAAAACCTGAACCATCATTGGCATTCTAACAAGCCCTCTGGGCAAAACTGCAAAGAGAAAAAATAATTCTCTTACATGTTGCAATCTTAAATATTACTCTTAGGCCATAAAAGTTAAAGATAAGATAGATCCATAATCCCACACTTCCTTCAATGTGATCAAAGTTGAATGAATTTCATTAAACAGATTCATAATCTCCTACATAAATAAATCTAGTTAAATAAATTCTGTAGGTAAACTAAGTCAGTTTACAGATGAAACTACAATTAGAGAACTTATAAATAGGTTAGTTGAGATGGAAAATTTACATGTCATCAATATAACTAATAAGACTCAGAGTCAAGGAGGTATTTTCTTCAACAGTGAGGAGTGCTAAGAAATAATTAAATAATTTTGGTTCCTCTTTGGCTTCTATCTGAGGAATGTCAGCCTTTCCTAATTTTGTGTGTCAGATTTAGGTAAACAAAAGTTCCTATTACTGATATCACTGCTTGTCTAAGACTGAGGCCTTCTCCCATTGCTTAAAAAGACATCATAATTCTGAAAGAAGTTGAAATAACAGTAATTTTTACTTAAGTACTGTTTTAAAGTCTTTAGAGCACTTTACATAAATCTTCTCATTTGAAATTACAGGTATCATTTTCATTCCCTTTTTCAGACAAGGAAATGGAATCTTAGGTAGGTTAAGAAATTTTCTCATAATTACAGAAATAGTAAGCATTAAAGTCAGGATTTGAACCCAGGCTTTCTTGATTCTGCTTCTGGCACTCTATCCACTATGCCAGATTGTCTTCCAAATCTCATGGATGTTAGCATTCATTTGGGAATTCCAAGGGATATAAGGATGAGAACTTTTGATTGGAAACTCCCTCTACCAAAGTAGGTAGGCACCTTCTCTACAACTCAAGACAGTTGTCCAGAGCATGAAGAGGTGAAATGATTCAGCAGCCTCTTTACTTCATGAAGAAGACACACAAGGGAAGTATAAATCTCTTGAGTCTCCTATTAAAGTAAAGCCTATAATAATAGTGTGTAATGAGCTGAGGCTTGAGTTGATGCACTGAGATCCCAAGCACGTGAGGCTAAATAGTAATTGGGCTATACTCTATTAATATACATGATTGGATAAAGAATGGCCCCCGCCCACTCTCTGTGCAAGTCCTGATGTGTTGTATAGGAAATGACGATTTTGGTGGGTGGAGGCAGAGAGAGAGACAGGAAGAGAAGCTGGGAGAGATTGGGCCTGGGTTCGATACTCCTAGCTGCTGGTCGTGTGGCTGCTGGTCTAGCTAGCTTCTTGACTCAGCTACACACATTGCTATTGCCCATTCTCTTCCACCTCCGAATCTTCTTCACTGAGAATAAAGACTGACGATTTTCCCCTAACCTGAATTCCTGACTCTGGCTGATTTTAAAATACGCAATCTTCACAATAGTGGAAAGCTTTCTGGACAGGGATACCTTCCAAAGGGTCCACAGTGAACTCTGATCTATATTGATCTTCTTTGACAGCCCTTTCTTATTATATTTCAGCCCAGTAACTCCGACCCCCTTTAATTTTTCTCTGCTGAATTGCATCCTGTGCTACTTTCTTTTCTGTGATGCTTCGTTCTTCCTTATTCTAAAATCTTGAACCTCACTCAAACTATATAGAGAAACTTACCACAGTCATAGTCAGAGGCAGAACTTGAATCCAAGTCTTTCCGGTTTTAAGGTTAGCCTTATCCTTTATTTCACAAAGTCAACACCCAGGAATTTCCTTTCCTTTCTTCCTTTTAAAAACACAGCTATCAATACTGAGGCAAATCTATAAGCTCTCAACTGTCATGGCAACATTGCTGAACTATCATTCTGAAAATGTCCTCTTTTTTTTTATATTTAATTTTTATTTTATTTTTCTCAATTACATGCAAATATAAATATCTTCACATTCTTTTTTTTTTTTTAATTTTGGGCTTCATATTTTCTTCTTGCTTTCCTCCCCTCTTCTATCCTTGAGAAGCAAGAAGTTTTATACATATTATAAATATGCAATCATGCAAAACATTTCCATGTTAGCCATACTGTAAAAAAAAAAATGCAGACCAAAAAATTCCCTAAGAATAATAAAGTTTAAAATACATGCTTTAATCTTCATTCAAACTCCATTAGTTCTTTCTCTGTACATGGATAACATTTTTCATCCTAAATCCTTCAAAATTGTCTTGGATCATTGCAGTGCTGAGAATAGTTGTCCTTCACAGTTGATCACTGTATAATATTGCTGGTACTGTGTACAATGTTCTTCTAGTTCTGCTCATTTTATTTAGTATTAGTTCCTGTAAGTCTTTCCATGTTTTTCTGAAATTATCCTGTTTGTCATTTCTTAAAGTACAGTAGTATTCTATTACAGTCATGTTCTACAACTTATTCAGTAGTTCCTCAATTGATGGACATCCCTCCAATTTCCAATTCTTTGCCACTACAAAAAGGTTGCTATAATTTTTTGTGTATTTAGCTCATTTTCTTTTCACTTTGATCTCTTTGGAATACAGACCTAGTAGTGGTACTAACAAAGGGTATGCACAATTCAATTGTCCTTTAGGCACAGTTCCAAATTGCTTCCCAGCATGGTTGGATCAGTTTACAATTTCACCAACAGTTATGCCCCGTAATTTCAAAGTACTTTGAAAAAGGGAAATAAGAAACTCTGAGTTTTCCCTTCTGCTTTTTTTTTTTCTTAAGTCCCATTACTTCTGCCTCCTATTATCTTCTTCAATGTTTTTTTTAATTTCATCGGGATACACACTCTACTAATGGAGAGTGAAACCTGCTTATACCTCACCTTAGTACTTAGCACTATAGGTGTTTAATAATAAATGGCTGATTGTTCATTAGTCCATTAGTTGACACCAGAAAGAGTTTTGCTGTATCCAAAACAATTAAGGCCCTAGCAGCTCACACTTCTGTTGAAGTGTGCTGACTTTATCTAGAATGGCACTTAGATGACTGGGAGTCTATCACCAGGCTTCTAATTGAAGCCTTTGCTATATAGTAAAATTTGCAAGACCTTGTGTTCTTCAGATATGGCTTTTGAGAACACAGGGTCAAGAATATAATCACCCCTAGCTGTACCAGATCTAAAAGTATATTATAAAGCAGCAGTCATTAAAACCATTAGGTATTGGCTAAGAAACAGAATAGTTAGTCAGTGGAATAGTTCACAGGACAAAATAGTCAATGGCTATAGTAATCTAGTGTTTGACAAACCCAAAGACCCAGCTTTTGGGATAAGAATTCCCTATTTGATAAAAACTTCTAGGAAAATTGTAGGAAACTAGTATGGCAGAAAGTAGGCACTGACCCACACCTAATATCGTATACCAAGATAAGATGGAAATGGATTCATGATCTAGACATAAAGAATGATATTATAAACCAATTAGAAGAACATAGGATAGTTTATCTCTCAGATCTGTGGAGGAGAAAGAATTTGTGACCAAAGAAGAACTAAAGGTTATTGATTACAAAATAGATAATTTTGATTATATTAAGTTAAAAAGTTTTTCTGCAAACAAAACTAATGCAGACAAGATCAGAAAGGAAGCAATAAACTGGAAAAATATTTTTACATTTAAAAGTTCTGATAAAGATCTCATTTCTAAGATATATAGAGAATTAACTCAAATTTATATTAGTTCAAGTCATTCTCCAATTGATAAATGGTCAAAGACACACAATTTTCAGATAAAGAAATTGAAACTATTTATAATCATATGAAAAGATGCTCCAAATCGCTATTGATCAGAGAAACGCAAATTAAGACAACTCTGAGATACCCCTACACACCTGTCAGATTGGCTAGGAAAACAGGAAGAGATAATGACTAATGTTGGAGGGAATGTGGGAAAACTGGGACACTGATACATTGTTGGTGGAACTATAAACAGATCCAACCATTCTGGAGAGCAGTTTGGAACTATGCTCAAAAAGTTATCACACTGTGCATACCCTTTGATACAGCAGTGTTTCTACTGGGCTTATACCCCCAAAGAGATCTTAAAGAAGGGAAAGGGACCCACATGTGCAAGAATGTTTGTGGCAGTGTTTTTGGTAGTGATTAGAAACTAGAAAATGAATGGATGCCCATCAGTTGGAGAATGGCTAAATAAATTTTGATATATGAATGTTATGGAATATTATTGTTCTGTAAAAAACCACCAACAGGATGATTTCAGAGAAATTTAGAGAAATCTACATGAATTGATACTAAGTGAAATGAGCATAACCAGGAAATCATTATGCACAGCAGCAAGACTATACGATGATCAATTCTGATAGACATGGCTCTCTTCGACAATGAGATGATTCAGACCAGTTCCAATTGTTCAGTAATGAAGAAAGCCATCTACACGCCTGTAGGAACTGAGAGTGGACCACAACATCACATTTTCACACTTTCTGTTGATTTTTGCTTGCATTTTGTTTTTCTTTTCAGGCTTTTTTTCTTTCTAGATCCAATTTTTCTTATACAGCAAGATAATTGTATAAATATGTATATACATATATTGGATTGGATTTAACATATATTTTGACATATTTAACATGTATTGGACTACCTGTCATCTAGGGGAAGGAGTGGGAGGAAGGAGGGGAAAATTTGGAACAGAAAGTTTTTCAATTACACATGTATATGTTTTGTAAATAAAAAGCTTTAATTTAAAAAAAAAAGTATATAGTCATCTCTATGTCCCAATGAATTGTCTATTTGGGTGTTTCAGTGACTGCTCTGCTTTCCTATTTTCATCTATAAAGAGTCAAACTGAGGAATTCTAGGAAAAGTGACCAATTAATGAACTCAAGGCATTTGAAACTAGAAAGAATCAATGCTAAGTGTTAGCATATTAGGAAAGTGCTTGTGATTTAAATGTCCAGTTTCAACTACCTTGAGTGGAGTTTTGGCCCATTCCCAAGGCTTAATAAATACATTTTCAAAAGTTTAATTGGAGTAAGCCTACTCATATACAGAACCTTGTTTAAGTTAACTGCTTGGGTGTCAAGATCTGCCTAGTCAGCTTGCTATTTTAAGAAATTTATTATTGTTTCCTCTTTTCTCAAGGGAGATTAGCCTTACAGTAACCCTTTTTGTCAAGAGTTAGGGGCTACTCTAAAGGTAAGGATTTCCTTTCTCCTTATAGAGAGGTGTTCAGAACAATCATATAATTAAATGATGTCCAAACTCTTTTAATCTAATACTGATAGCTATGCTATTATTTCATAATGGTAGGATGAAGTAAATAGCCCATTATTTGCTAAACAAAAAACAAAACAAAACCCTCTGAAAATATTTGTATTATCACTACCCCACCACCAAGACCCCCCCCCCCCCCCCCCCCCAGCCTTTAAAGGATTGACTTGAAAGTGAGGAAGTCAAGTCAATTAACTAAAATCCAGGAAGACCTCATTCACTTCAGTAAGTCAGGGGTTCTTAACTTTTTTTTTTTTTAAATCATGAACTCCTTAGCAGTCTGTAGAGCCAATGGAGCCCTTTTCAGAAAAATGGTGTTTATTTAAAAATTCATAATGAAAGGAGTGCTACAGTGGATAGCTGAGCCTAAAATCAGGAAGATGAGTTCAAATCTGGCCACAGACACTTATTAACAGTGTGATGTTGGACAAGTCATTTAACCTTGTTTCCTTAGTTTCTCCATCTATAAAATAATTGGAGAAGGAAATGGCAAACCACTCCAATATCTCGGCCAAGAAAACCCCAAATGGGGTCACCAAAAGTTGGACAAGACTGAAATGACTGAACAATAATAATAGAGGTTAGTGAAAATAAAGATGCAATTTTCCAAATATAAATTCATAGACTCCCTGAATATTCTTTTTAAGGCCCCAGATATAGAATTTCTAATCTAAGTACAATTTGAAAGCTGATTGCCAAGTCACAAAAGGATAAGCTGTAAAGAAACATCTTGTTTTTATCTTGGGAAAAATTCCATAGAAGTGAGCATACTATTTCATGTTTATTTTTAATACTATATTTCTCAATGAGAAGTAGCATGAATAAAGGACCAGTCTCATATTGTTAATCACATTGTTAATAAATAACTAAGACTAGATTTGAACTCAAACCTTTGGCTCCAAGATCCAACGGTCTATCTGTCACATAGCTGATTCTGTTTGACTCGGGATGAATCATTTAAATCTCTCAGTGTTCCTAGGCAACTCTCTAAGACAGTGCAGTACACTTTGGTGCAGATCAGTGGTTGATTTGTACTGGCACAAGGAATTTTCTCAGTTAAAGTCTTCTAAACTGATTAAGGGTAGGAAGGCAGCACAGTAGATAGAGCATCAACTCTGTGTTGTGGACTATGACATAATCATTTTGATGCAGTATTTTAAAGTCACTTGGAAGGAGATGTTAGGAGAATTCAGCTGGAATATTCCATGTACTCTTGTCATCTTGACTCCATCTCTCAGGTTCTTGTTTTTTAATAGTATTTTATTTTTCTAATACATGCAAAGATAGTTTTCAAGATTCAACTTTGAAAGCCTTGTGTTCCAACTTTCTCTCCCTCTCTCCTTTAGAGAGCAAGCAATCTGATATGAGTTAAATAAGTGCAGTTTTTCTAAACATATTTCCATATTTGTCATGCTGCCCAATAAAATCAAAAGGGAAAAAGACACTAAAAAATAAAAAAAAAACAAGCAAACTTTTTTTTAAAGGTTTGGGGGCATATTTTTAAGTAATAACCAGTAGATAAGTATTACATAGGGTCAGCAATAACTCCTGCCTAAGTGCTGAAGTCAGGAGGACCTGAGTTCAAATCAGATCTCAGATTCTTACTAGCTGTATGACTCTGCGAAGTCACTTACTCCTGTTTGCTCAATTTCTCATCTGTAAAATAAGCTAGAGAAGGAAATAGCAAACCATTCCAATATTTAAACTCCAAATGGGGTCACAAAGAGCCATACCCAACTCAAATGACTCAACTATAACAAAAACTCTGACTCAATCTCAGATTAGGGAAACAGAATAAACTAGTAATCAAGAATGTCTAAGTATGGGGACACAATATTGCTTCCTTGAGCAAAATATAAATGTAATATGTAGAATGTTATGGGTCTTGAGAGATGTCAATTCAACTCAACAAGCATTTAAAAACTCCTCATTGGGTACAAAGTATTTAACACAAAAGGTGCTATGAGGTATGCAAAACTCAATAGTTCCTCCCATATGTCAAAGAAAAAGCACTTGCTATGGTATGGGGGAGGATGTGGGTAAGAGCTATAAGAGTCGTTATCATAGTTCATGGAATTACAAGGGGAGTACTCAACTGGCATAGTATCCCAGGTAATTCTAAAAACTGTTCAGAAACAGACATGATCAAGTAACCTTCATTTGTTCTCAAGAGTAATCAGAGCAATGATTTCCAGTTGAATATTGAATGTAAAATGTTATGGATCTGGATAGAAATTGCTTATCCCAAGGAAATACTTTTTTTGGTAGTGTTAACAAGACAAACTATAACATATAATCTCCAGTATCTCAAAACTTTAACAGGTACAAGTTTGTATACAAACAGATTTTAGTTTCTTATTACATTTTTAGAGCAAGGCTTTTGGCTTCTATTTATCAACTTTCTTTCTTCTTCTATTAGTATATAAACACTGAAATTATGGGTAAAGTTTGAATTTCTTCCCAGTGTTAGGTACTTGCAATAACAGAGTGGATTCCATAGATGAGGCTTCCTAATAAGACACTGGTTATATCTCTTCCCTGCTTTTTTCAGTCTTATGTTGTAGGTGTCAGTCCTGACCACAGTATATTGGTTGTGGGCAGTGAGAGATTGACAAACTGCCTTAGAAGTTTTCATCTATCTATCTTTCTTTCTTTATGTTTCCTTGAATATTTTTGATTGAACCTTATAAACTTCCCTGAAATGTGCCACATAAAAAAGCATATAGATTTCAATATTGCCTGATCTAGCTAATTCTTCCATGAAACTTCTGTAGCCTTTCAATTGGAGTTCAACAAAGGGAATTGCATAGATCATTATTATATTATATTAGTATGTTATAAAATATCATTATATTATATTTTACATAAGTGGCAGAAGAGAGATAAAGAGTGCTATAAGAAAGCTCAGCTGAACAAACTAACAGAGATCAGGGAAGACAAATAGAGGAGATAGCACTTAGAAGGGGCTTTAAAGGATAGTTGGACTTACATAGTCAGAGATGAAGATGAGAAGAAAGCATTTTAGATAAGGAAATGACTTGGATAAAGGCTCTAAGGTTGGCAAGGGTTGGATAAGTTCAGGGAATGGTGAGTTGTGGGAATGTGAGTTCTATTTCTATAGAATATGGGTATATGAGAGAGCTTTTTGTGAAATGACTAGTAAGGGAGCAAAGTGATGTGAAGTTTTGTAAGTCAGTCTAAGGACTTTGAATTTTATTGGTAAGAAATAAACATACCTCTGGAATCAAGAGGACCTGAGTTCAAATTTGGCTTCCTCCACTTGACATGTACTAGCTGTGTGACCCTGGGCAAGTCACTTAACCCTGACTGCCTCACCAAAAAAAAAAAAAAGAAAAAAACAAACAAACAAACAAAGAAGAAAGCAAAGTTTTAGACAGATCATCCATCATACAAGCTTTAATGGAGAGTGCCCAACACAGTTCCATGTAGATGATGGGAAATTATAAATATTTACTGATTGAAAAAGATATCATTGTCATGAACAGCAGCAAATATTAAGTAAGGGTCTAATGTAGCCCCTGGCTACCTCAGCCTATGCAGGGATACTTGGTTTATAGGCAAACAGCTCACTAGCAGAGGTCCTTAACATAAAAGACAGATAAAATTACTAAATTCTTATCAGTAGCTGACACATTGGAATGGCTGGATATCATGTGCAATCAGCGGATTACCTAAAGTTTAAGTAATCCTTCCTAACCCAGAAGCTTATTTGAAGATCAGTCCAAATACTGACCCCGTAATGTTCTGGTAAATGATCCTCTTTAAAAATAAACCTTGTTGAAAATTTACAGTAGAAAAATAAATCTCAAAGGTATCACATAAATTTAATTCTAATGAGTCCTGAAAAGGGCAGACTTCGGTCCTAACCACGCATATGTTACTTAAATGTTTGCAAGCCAAAAAGCTTATTAAGTTATGCTTCAAAGTAAATTGTATGAGAGTGAATTTTATTATCTTCAATATGGTGAGTGATCAGTATAGGAAAGTGATAGAAGGCCCACCCATAAATATTTCCCCACTTCCTCCTTAAGTCTTTAAAGCAGCTTTGTAGTAAGTAAAATAGATTCCCAGAGTTCAAAGGGACCAGGGCAAAGTGGTTTGAGGAATTATATAGTGGAAGCAGAGCTGGATTTGACATCCCCAAATCCAAGTATAAATCCTTGCTCTGATGCTGGTGTTGAGATTAAGGACAAAAAATCATTTTAGTAAGGGATGGAGGGATAGAAATTATCTAGTTCAATCCTCTTTTCAGAAAACTATGTGACATTGGTAAGTCATTTATCCTTTCTAAGCCTCAATTTTCTCATTTGTAAAATGAGAATAATAATATTTAACAGAGGTTTGTTGTAGACATAGTACTTATGTCTAAAACCATATTTTGTTAATGTGAGATATTAAAAAATCATCTAGTCCAGCTCTCGCATTTTACAGGTAGGGAAACTGAAGCCCAAAGAGATGAAATGAGTCCTCCAGAGTTCCACAGTGGCTAAGATTTCTAAACCATTCTATAATGGACATGAAAATCTACAGATTAGGATGGGAAAGACATGTCAATCAATAAGAGCCCTTCCTAAGAAAGGCAATTCTCAGGTATTCACAACTCTAAGTTATTCAGTAGAAAAACTCCCTCCTAATTCTTTTACTTGTTCTCCCAACCCTATCTTTCAGAAAAGATCACTAAGGAAATCAGTGGTAGCTAAAGGGACTATAATTACTACTGTAATCCTTGATACAAAGCACAGGGTAACCCTTCCTTCCTGCCTGCCAAGAATCTGGGCTCCAGGTCTGATTCTAGGGACTGATTGCCCAATAGGGTCTTTCTCTTTCTTAGGTTCATACTCATTTTTAGAATTTTAGTTTGGGGAAAATCTCCCCAAAGTCTGGGTTCCCCATAGAGATACACAGTGTACAATGTAACAAGTGATTGTATTGCTCCTGCTATTTGATGGCCAAGGGTATTACATTTCACCCCTCACTCAGGGTTCTCTGGTATGTTTAAGCAGATGGGGGTGTCTCTTTCTCTATCACTGACTCAATTCCCCACTCATTTCATACCCCAGTATTAGAGGTTCAAGCGCCCTAATTCCCTAATAGTCATATTAGTTTTTACAGAGAAATATTCATTTCAAAGGCATAGCAAGAACAAACATACAAGCATTTTCAGCACTCTTCAAAAATATAATCACACCCTACACAATCCTGGTCTCTGGGGAGGGAAAGGGGATTAGGTTGACAATTTCCCTCAGTTCTACACAGCATTAGTCTCACCAAGTTCCAAGTCCAAGGCAAGATCCTTTGCCCTGTTTCCACCCCCCTCCCCAACTTTGTGACCTAGGACTTTGGCTTCTTGCTGGACCAGTTGGAACATCTAGCCTGAAATCTTGAGTTCTGAGATCCCCATGGCAGGGGACTACACTCCCTGTATCTAGAACTGAAATGGACACGATTTCTCTTACATGTTCTCTAAATTGACCCAGAAGAAGGGGAAGGTGGTCTTCAGGATCCTCCCCAATTTACTGCATGGCATTCTTGCTATAAATAAATGACTCCTTCATCTCAACAAAGCATTTATTAAGTGTCGATTATGTGATAGCCTATGCTGGGGATGTAAATATTAAAAAAACAAACAAAAAAAGAGCAATCACAATCCCTTGTAAAGAATTTGCTCAAGAACTTAAACTCTGAATTGTACGATGAAAAGAAACTGAGAGAAGATAGTCAGTGAATTTGGATTCATGAACTCCTCCCTCAAGCTTAACATGTGATTCTCTTATAAGTTGCAATTAATGATCCTGGAGGGGAACGTCAAGAAGAAAGATTCAGAAAGAAGCAGAAATGGCCTCATTTTAGAGAGGAGAAATCTAGGACTCAGAAAAATAAAGCAATTTGCCTGAAGTCACACAGTTAATTTGAGCCTAGTACTCAGGTCAAAATTCCTTACCCACAGGTCTTTCTACCACATAAAACTACCTTGTAGTTTTAACTTTTTGCTCCTTTTTTTTGGGGGGGGTGCAAGGCAATTAGGGTTGTGACTTGTCCAGAGTCACACAATTAGTACATGTAAGTGTATGAAGGCAGACACGAACTCAGGTTCTCCTGACTCCAGGGCTCATGTGCTACTCACTGCACCACTTAGCTGCCCCAACTTTTTAGCTTTTAAAAAACAACAATAAATCAAATTTATTTGAATCAGCCTGGTGGAATTAGACACATGCCTGGTAGAAATGAAAGCAGCAGAAGTGTCTGAATACAGCTATCTGCCCTTATATCTGGAAGGAAATAACAATGAGAACTCCTGACAAATAACATTTACCTTTGGAAGCTAGTTGCCAAAAGGGAACAGCTGCCTTAGGTGTTTAAGGGCATTTCTAAGGTGAATTCTTTCATATTAAAAAAAAATTTTAAAAATCATGTGAGTGAAACTATTTATACTGTATTCCTATGAAAGTTTCAAACTGAAGTCTCTTTGTTCCAGAGGATGACTCATATGTGCCCTTTAAAAAAGAAAAAAAAAATAGAAATCAACAGATGTGCTTCGATGGGGAGCACACATAAAGAATGTGGTTCATTTTTCTAGCTAACAGGAATTTTTAATTTAGCTACCACAAAAGTAAAGTAGCCCCTCAAAAAAAGTCAGTCTGACTTCACTGAGTGAATGTATTCTCCTATTTCTTTCTCCCTAATGAGTAAGAATGAAGAAGGGAAAGTGTATCCCAGATCGATAAATAAAGAGAAGGATGGTAGCAAAAAAGCTTTTCTAGGATGTCTTTTAAAGTTTTATTAGAAATAGAATTTTTAAGATAGATAGTAACTGTGCTTCCAGGGAAAGATCTCTTAATCTCAATGCTCTAGAAATATAATTACAGAGGAGTTATGGGTTTGCATCAATGGAGGGAGTTTTCACACTGGGAATTCCCTCTACTAATGAAATTATCAATCTGGCCTTCTCCTCAACCAAAAATAAATTAAGTTTTAAAAGAAAGTGGATGTCCTTTTTATCCTAAGTTTATGTCTAATTTATTTTTAGAAGGAATATTCTATGTCCTTCAGAAGTCTTTTCTAAAAATAATAAAATCTTAGCTTTGGAAATTATATCAAAGAATATTTATTATAGCTCTTTCTTACATAATCAGGAATTCTTTCTACAATAACCCTATAAAGTGGTTATTTAACCTTTTTTTTGAAGAATTCAATAACAAGGGACATTCCAAAAACCCCCATTCTACTTTTGGACAGTCCTATTGTCAAAGTTTTTCCTTATATAATCATTGTATCCAATGCTTCCTCATTATGTCCATCCTGGGTAACTTCTCCCTCCTCTGGATCATTGCCCCTTTAGATAACATGAGAATGTAAATATCTAAAAACACAGCTTCTGCTGTAATTCCATGTTCACTATCACCCCTTACAAGCACACAGGATCATAAGGCTTAAACCACGAATAAGTATATTTGGAACTTAAGAGAAGCACGTTAGATTCATATCAGAAATAATAGAAAATAACGATACCGACCAGTGAATAACATTTTCCCCAGAAGACGATAGCTAGTCTTGGTCACTTGCTCTGGGCAGTCCTTCACACCACAGTGCTAGGTAGCTACTTCCAACAGCTTTTGCAATCACTAGTTGTTGTTCCATATTAAGATTCCTTTTGCCATTCTCCTCTACCTGTAGTCCATGTTTCCTACAAGTCTTCTCAGCTCACAGGAAGTAATAGTTGTTTCTGAACTTTCCCTCTGCCCTCATGTTTGTAAGTTTCTTTCAAGAGGCAGCTAGGTAGTGCAGTGGACAACGCACAGGCCTTGGAGTCAGGAGGACCTGAGGTCAGAAATGGCCTAATTCACTTAATACTTCCCAGGTGTGTCACCCTGGGCAAGTCACTTAATCCCAACTGCCTCACCAAAAAAAAAAAAAAAAATATATATATATATATATAAATTCTTTTCAACAATCTATCCATGAGTGAGATAACTGAAGAGCTTCATAATAAAATGACGGGTTTTTTTTTTTCTCCTACAAATGTCTATTGATTAGCACCAAACTGTAGAAATGTCTTCCATTTAAAATAACTTTTTTTATGAAATAGAGAATAGCTTTTATTTCATATCATAGAAACTGTAAATCACAAAGGATTAACAGGAGCCTATAAACAGATAACATAAAACATTCTCGAATCAATATAAACAAATCAACATCATTTTATTCCCTTGATGTAATCAGTCTCTCACCCCATGCAGAGTCCTTCCATCTAGCCACTCACTGGTCTGGGATTTCCTCAAAAGAAAACTCAACTTGAGTTTGCCAGTGGGGCAACATTCATAAGAACTCTAAATATTATTAGGTAAATTAGTGCTTCCTTCTCATTCTTTGTTGAGATGTTATGTAACCCACATATTTGACAGATGTTTAACATAATTAACATTTGTCAGACAACTGCTTTTGGATGGCAGCTTCTAGCCAACTAACATCATTTGTCTCTCTTGTCCTTCTCTTCAAACATAATGAGGCCATCCTCATTGCTCAGCAATTACTTAGAAGTCTTGACTCATCACCTACTACTTTCCTTGTGGGTCATTAAAAAGTGACAGTTCCTCCCAGAAGTCCCTTATGGCTCACTCTCATATTAGTAAAATTCTGCTCAGATGAAGGTCATCTTCTCCTTATCTTTCTCTGTCATTGCTAGCATGCAGGTCTAACAGAGAGTTACTCACAGTTGAGCAGACAATACACACAAGGCAACAAGTATTGATTAGGTGCTTACCATTGTGCTGAATTCTAGGGATACATATACAACCAAAAAGACAGTTACCGCCCTTCAAGAGCTTACAATACCATGCAGGGGAACAATACACAAAAGGGAGCTAGAAAAATGATGGAAGGGAGGGAGTAGGGGGGAAAGAAGGGACTTTGCATGGTGTTGAAGTCCCAAAAGTCAAAACTAGGAAGAAAAGGAAAGTTGATGAGCCTGGATCCCTTCCCAAAATGGAGGCCCCAAGAAGAACTCACCTGGGGAGAAAAGGACTAGAATAGCAAAAGGATGTTCAGAGGTGGGAAAAAGCTGCAGGGATTGATGGATGTACCAGAGTGAAACTCCAGGTGAAGCATAGTATTTAACAATCTAGAGCAACTTGAATTCATGGAGTTTTATAGTGATTCAATGCAGTTCTTTTCTTTACCTCCTGAGTATGTCCTATATCCCATTCTCACACCAAAAATACTCCAGCCCTAGTACTACATTTTTTTCTGTTCCTTTGGTATCAGGGATTCTCTACAATCATGCTTCTCAGGGTCTGTCCATGAGGCAGAGGATTCTTTAATTGCATTGTAGAGATTACCTATGCTTTTTATCAGCATTGTCTTCTCTTCTCCAATAAAGCTTTTCAGTAAGAGATATAGAACATTAAAATTAATACTGTAAAGAGACTGGAATCTGCCCTAATCAAAGTGGAAACTTCAGAAATGTTTAGTGTGAATATATCAAGGATGTGGCACCCATCTCCTCATCAACATCTATAATCATTGTTGTAGATGGTTGGCACTGGTATATACTATGTTATTATAATAATAGAGATAATCCATTTTGCTACAGTAGTTAAGGTCTAGTCCTCTCAAAAATTGTAAAGATGTTCACGTCACATGTTTTACTCATTTATAAAATGACGAAATGATTACTCATTGATTGGTGAATATCCATGGTACAAAAACAAAAGGCACCAAAATAAAGATAAAAATAACCAAACAAGGGCAAGGCAGAGGAATCAAAAAGGGGAAATTATATTTTGTCTCTTATTCTTGCCTACAGAGGGGAATTTATTTCTTGTGGCTGGAGTGGAAATAATAGGAACCCTTGGAGGAAGTGTCCATTTAATCTTTGACTTTGTGATACAGAAAGATATATTAACCTCCTAACTGGTCTTTCTACTTCTACTCTCCTCCCCATCCTCCGCACTGATGCATACAAATACAAATGGAATCATCTTCCCATTTCCATTCAAAAATCTTTAACAGTCTCTTACTACCTCACCAAACAAATATGAGTCATGTCAGCTGCTTTTAGACAGCGAGGTGTCGAAGTGCATAGAATACTAAGCTTGTGGTCAGGAAGACTCATCTTCATGAAATTCAGCCTCAGATTCTTACTAGCTGTATGACCCTAAGAAAGTCTGTTTACCTCAGTTTTCTTTCTAAAAAATTAGTGGGAGAAATGGCAAACTACTCTAGTATCTCTATGAAGAAAACCCCAAAGGGGTCACAAAGAGTCTGACAAGACTGAAATGAATGAACAGCAATAATAGCTATTTTTCAGATTACAATTCCCTTTCTTCTTTCCTTGAAAATTAAGAAAGTTCGTATTCAAATGTCAAGAAATTCAGGACCAGGAATGATAGCAAGAGAATATACACAAAAGGAATTAAATGATCTTTTGCCATAACTATGGACAAGATGGGCATAGATGTTGGATGTATATGAAAAGAAACCCTGTAATTGGAATGCTAGAAACTGGAATCTACAAAGTCATTGTTAGGATAAGGTGATAGAGCTAGGGCCTAGGGCTATGGCAAAAAAAAAAATAATAATAATAATAATACTTGCTTCAATAGAATTCCCTAAATTGATTTTTACTAGGATTAAGGCTTACAGACAGTGGTGATAATAAAGATTTAAGTCAAAGCATGTGCCATTGTACTGAAAGGTAACAATTCCTGGGGACAGCTAGGTGGTGCATTGGATAGAGCCCCAGCCCTGTAGTCAGGAGGACTTGAGTCCAAATCTGGCCTAAGACACTTAACACTTCCTAGCTGTGTGACCCTGGGCAAGTCACTTAACCCCCAATTGCCTCAGCAAAAAAAGAAAGAAAGAAAGAAAAAAAAAAGTAACAATTGCTTGTCTAAATTTAATAAATATTTTCTAAACTACTCCTGTGTGCAGGGGTACATCCTAAGTATTACAGAAGCAAATGTCAAATGTCATAGGAAAAAAACAAAAACAAAAACTGTGATCATTTAAGTGTTTGCCAATCTACTTGATGAGACTGAAGGGTTTATCTGAAGGAGCACTTCCTTCCATGGAGATACACATTCACTATAGAACCTTGCTGTGAGGACACAGAAGATTGGTCTCTGATTGATCTCCAGGACTTGGGGTTATCTCTTGATGATGAGACTCTTATCAGAGGAACCACACCAGCTGGAATCTATAAGAATGAGACAGGAGAACAAATTTACTATCCTTCCACCAGAACACCAGATTTCATAGTCTACAGGGAAAAGGAATGAGCATTTATTTAAGTACCAAATATTTAACTAAGTACCTTACAAATATTATCTCATTTGATCTTATCCACAGCCTTTTCAGTAGATTAATGCAATAAAAGATTAAGAAGTTCTAGTATCTGAGGGCTTCTTGCTTCCAAGTTCAGTATTCTAATCGATAAAATCCACTTAACTACCTCTCCTCACAGTTCACAGTTGTTCCTAAAACTTAACAGTCCTCTGTGAAGATCTATATTCATCCTTGTACAACAAACCCTTTAATAATCAAATAGCTGTTTTTGTTGTTCTCTCTTCCATACACACTGAACAAAGTAGAGTGCTCACCTCAGGCTCATGATTGCCTTACAATGGAGTGCTTTTTTGAAACTGGCCACCAAATAAATGCAGAAGGTCTATGTTTAATAATTCCTGATAAGGTCCCAAAATATAGCCCGTGGCAGAAGCTTCTTCCTAATTCTAGAGGCCTGGATACACTTTGAGCTGTTTGTGCATCTCTGGCTCATTGCCCCCATTCAGCTGTAGGAGAAAGTCCCTTTCAAACTTTGAAGTTTTGCCCAATGTCTATAATGAGGGCAGGAATGGAGAACAGGTAAGGGACAATGACCTTGACTCTTGGACTTAGCTTTTATCTGTTTTTTTTTTTTCTTCAACTCCTTATCTTGATGAGATGACAGAAAAGACAAGTTCAAAAACTGGGAAACCCTAAATCTCCAAAGCAGTTTCGTAGTTATTGAATAAATAACTATTGAATAAATTTAAAAATTGAATAATTTATTCAATAAGTTGAATAAATAAAAGGTTATATTAGCCTTTGGAGATAAAAGTTATGAAGTTTATAGAATATTCACCATAAGTGAGGTTTCTGAATAAGAGAGCCAAGCGCTGAACTAGGAAGAACAATAAATAGAAAAAAATGGATAAATATATATGATAGATGAATAAATAGCTAAATAAATGAATGAATGAATGAATGAATGAATGGAGATGGGATCTAAATTTATGAGTGAGGCAGAACTATCTAGTCCTTTCTTGCAAGAAGTTTGGCCCCTGGGGCAGGGAAGAATCTTCCATTAGGGAAGTACAAGTCCTCAGTAGTATCTAAGGCTCTGAGAATTCACAAGAGGGGAGATTCTTCTTCTGGGACTAGGGAATGAAATTTTTTCCCCTTCTCTAAAAGAGCCCATGGCACAATCTGGGTCAAGAATTCAGCTGAGATAGAAGTTGGAAGTCATAGAGATTATAGCCAAACAATGACTACAGAGACTTTGGGTTCAACACAGCATCTGCTACTCTCTAGTGGACTAAATCTTATACAAGTCAGTGCTTGGTGAAGCAAGTCTTCTAAAGACCAAAGAAATAGCTAGTTTAGAAGAAACTCTAAGATCAGTCAGTGGGAACATTATAATGATGATTTGTTGATATGATTAGACTGCATCAGGGACCTTGCTGCATTATCAGAAGCACAAGTTGCCTTGTGTTCCTTGGCCATAGGGGTTCTCCACATGAATCCTAGATACATGTGTTTCCTACACAGGAGCTTCTCTATGTTTTTTCCTTCACATGTTCACTCTCCCCTCTAATGTTATATGTTTTTGTGGGAGAGTCTATCTCAAATCTTGAGGGAAGTATTTTGCTTTCTTTTTTTTTTTTATTTTTACTAATTCATTTTAACAAATGTCTTTGTTAGAAACTAATTGCATCCCCTAGCTGGCTAATAAAGATAAACACAATAGTAGGGGCTCATGAATAAAAATCTCAGGGATTGTTCAATTACAGAATATTTTTAATTTGGGGCAGCTATGCCTTGGGGGAGTCTATTCTGAAGGTTGGAGTATGCTCTCTAGTGCTACACAGATAAACTGGAAAGCAGAATGTTCGAGTAAGTACTACATTCTCCTTCAAAATCTCTCTCCTTCCACGACAATTTCTATTGGAGCAGATGAACATTGTTTAGTATTGTTTCCTAAAACATTTAATAGAGAAAGCAGGATCTACATACTTCTCAGGTATGACTACACAAAGAGGAGAATTTTATGGTTCCTATTATGCTCACCCTGAGTCAAAATGCATCTCTTTGTGTTCCTAGTACAGTTCAATTCAATAAAAAAAAATAATAATAAACACTTATTATTTCTCTATGGGACCAAGCAGAATAAGTAAACAGTCTGTTCTACTTCATAATTTTTCAATGACCTGAAAACAATTATCAAGTCACTGAGAAAAATGTTAATTGCTATGTAATAACCATCCTTTGAGTCTAATCATTCAGGTTACAAATCCATCAAACTATATCAACACCTTTCCCTGATTATGTATAATTATGGCATTCGCCTGATAAATCAGCTAAGAAACTCTCTCAAAAAGAAATGAGACTGTTTGATATAACTTGCTCTTAGTGAACCTATCCTAAATCAGTGTGATAACCACTTTTATTCTATGCCCAAGCTATCTAATAATCTTTTAATCTATCTAATAATCCTTTGAAGAGTTTTGCCATGAATCAATTGCAAGTTCATTGGATCATGGTTTCCAAAACCCTTCACTGGGGACATTGGGGACATCCCTTTATTGGGACATTAGTAATTCCCCAATTTTCCAATACCTTCCTACTTACATCTCCATGACTTTTCAGAGATTACCACAAGGTTATCTAATAGCATACAAAAGCCTGGTGTATCTAGTCCTAGGTCAAGACCAAGGCCAGGGTTGGCATTCTAGAAATGGAATAATTTGAAGGTTTCCAGTAGACTGGCTAATATATCATAGGACAAAATAACTTATGGGCCAGTTGATCAAAGGGAGAGCAAGGAAAGGTTACTGCTCTAAAATACGTCTCTTTCCAAGGTAGGAAATGCAATTCAGAAGTTATCTATCATAGCTGTAGCTCACCAAAAAGAGCTAGGAGATAAGATCAACCTCATGACACAGCCTGAAATAAAGGACACTGGAACAACTACAATGTTTCACAATGGGTAAAACTGGAAGCCTAAATCTTTATAACTTCAAAACTGTTTGGGACATTTGGTTTCTTGAACTCTTGTCTGATATTTGACCACATTTGTTTTGCCTTCAAATCTGATTCTATAGCTATCTTACCTGGTGCTCCTGGATCTGGGGTCAGCAGAAGAGCAAGTTCCTTGTTTCAATTAGTGAAAGACATTTAGACAAATACTAAGACAATCGAAGTGATTGGATGCTAGGGTGGGAAGGAAAGATAAAAATACATCAAGTCTGTGAATGAAGACCGAGATATAGACAGTAGCCAAATCTTAAAATGGCGGGGAGGAAAGTGATGAGCAGAGGAGTACAGACCTAGAGAATTAGTTTTCAAAAACAAAGGTTTTTGAAGGAATGTGCTTTCAACTCAAATTTCAGCATCTATTTGTATTTGGGACCCATGACCGAACCTCCTGCTGCTCCTGTGACTGATAAATTATTTTTGCTGATATTCTTAAACCAGCTCTGACAGCTGCATTGCTGACCTGAGATTCCAGATGTTATCCATGTCCTATGACTCTAGCTCCTGTTTTGTGATTACTTTTTCTAGGATAATAAATGTTACTTTATTGCACAAACTACCTCTTGTTTCTGTCCTGAATCATAATTGGGTGGGGTGATGAGGACTTTGACCAAGTATACTAAGATTTAGAGTGCATTAAAATTTAAACATACATTCCTTTGAAAACAACTGAGTTTAGCACACAGTTAGCAAGACTAATTAATTAAAATAGGAAGTGACCAGACTAAGTACATTATTAATAATCTATCTGTGAACCACCATGTCTCCCACTAATTTGTCTTAATTATTTCTTGTATTATTTTTACCCCAAGAATTATAAATTTGATTTGAGAGTCCATTTTACCCTGCTTGTCCCAGGTGACAAAATCAGTAATAATAGCTCTGTTTCTGACCTTTCCCTTCCCTCATTTAGTCATTACTGTGATCATTTTTGACAGGCTTTTATCTATTGCCTCTCTTGGGGTGGAAGAACAGTAAAATTGTCTTGAAAATAGGTCAGCCAAAAAAGAATACAAAAGTCTACCATAGTTCAACCAAACCGGCCTTATTACAGTTCCTTGAGCTCCATGCCTTTGCCAAGGCTGTGCCTTCCTCACTTGTGTTTCTTAAAATCCCTCACTTCCTACAAAGCTCAGATCAAGCACTGCCTTCTACATGAAGCCTTTCCTGATTCCTCCCGGGGCTAATGCTTTCCTCCCCAAAGCTATTTTATATTTATTTTTATTACATTTGCTTATGTCCATGTTATTTTTTCTTGCTAGATTGTATGCTCCCTGAAGTCAGGGACTTTTGAAACACCTAGTGCCTATCAGATTGTCTGGAACATAGTAAGTACTTAATAATTACTTGTCAATTGATTGACAGATGGAAGGACCAGAATCAAAATAATATTATGAGCCGGCCTAACAACAATCCAGCCACGGGAAAGAGTGGCTAGCAAAAAGGGAGAATAAAATCAGAGCTAAGGCCCAAAGTAGAAACTCAGTAAAACTGGCAGCAAAGCCAATCAAAGGAAGAAACATGGAATTTCAAAAAAAAGTTGAAAGGACTTCAGAGTCCTAGTATATAACCCATGTATGAACAGGAACCTTTTCTACAATGTTCCCAATAAGTATTTATTAGATCTTTTCTTGAAGATATAAAATGAGGAGGACAACTAAGTGGAGCTAGATGACAACTAGCTAGGAGCTAGACACAGCACCAACGCTGAATCTCCTGGATTCAAATGTGACCTCAGATACTTATTTGGTATGTCACTTTGGGCAAGTCATTTAAGCCTGATTGCTTCCCTACCCCCTACCCCCACCAAAAAAAAAAAAAAAAAATGAAGTGAAAAACCCACTATTCAGAGCCCCAAATATGGCCCACTTTACTAATCCTTTGTCTACCTTCAAAAATCCCTAAAAGAAAAACTATTAGATGATAATGCAATTCAATTCAATTAAATTCAGGAAACATTCATGAAGCATCTATTGCATGCAAGAGATCATCCTCCTCAATTCCAAAAGACTCATGATGGAAAATACTATCCACATCTAGAGAAAGAACTGATGGAGTCTGAATGTAGATTGGAAGGTGCTATTTTCATTTTCATTTTTTGGTATTTTTTTCTTTTATTCTGTTTTTTTCTTATACAACATGACTAATATGGAAATATGTGTTATATAATTGCATATATATAACCTATGAAATTGCTTGTTGTCTTAGGAGGCAGATAAGGAAAAGAGGAGGAAAAAATTGAAACTCAAAATTCTATTTAAAGATTGAATGTGGGGGCAGGTAGGTGGTGCAATGGATAGAGCATAGCCCTGAAATGAGGAGGACCTGAGTTCAAATCTGATCCCAGACACTTAACACTTCCTAGCTGTGTGACCTTGGGCAAGTCGCATAACCCCAATTGCCTCAAACCCCCCCCCCAAAAAAAAAAATGAATGAATGTTAAAATTGTCTCTGCTGGAAAAAAATGAAATACTATTTAAAAGAAAGGGAAAAAAGAGGCTATCCTCCTGGGTTAGAGATAGAAAGGAGCATAATTATATTATACTAGAGAAGCAGTGGCACTTGTTACCTTAGTGAGAATAATGAAATATTCATATGTATTTTAATTCACACTATTCAAAGTTATGATTATGTAAAATATGCTCATTGTTATTAGCCCAATGGAAATAGGCAGAGTGAATTCAAATAATGTGATCACTTCAGAGGATTCCTTATTTTTACTGATTGGGACCTACATATTCAAGGTACAAGGCTATGGGAACAGTGAAGATTAAGACAAAAAAGGTGCAGGGAGGCAGGGAGGGAGGAAGGGAGAGGAGAAACTCTTAAAAGGTGGGAAGACTTGTTATAAAGGTGAAGGAGAAAGATGAGGCAGAACTGATTATATATGTTTGGGTTAACCAGATGTGTAGTGCATGACTGCCAGAAAACCAAACAGGAAACTATTGTCTTAATCCAGAAGAAATTAGGGAAAAGTATATGCTTGAACAATTTGGAACTATGCCGAAAGGACTATAAAATTGTCCTAAAGAGATTGTTAAAAAAAAAAAAAAAAATTGAAAAAGGACCCAAATATATAAAAATGTTTAGAATAACTCTTTTTTGTAGTGCCAAAAAAATTAGCAATTGAGGGGATGCCCATCAATTCGGCAATGACTGAACAAATTGTGGTATATGAAAGTAATGAAATACTATTGTTTTATAAGAAATGATAAACAATTGGACTTCAGAAAAATCTGGAAAGACTTACATGAACTGATACTAAGCGAAGTGAACAGAACTAGAAAAACATCATATACATAACAAGATTGTGTAATGATCAACTATAAACTCTATCAACTATGACTTAGCTCTTCTCAGCAACACAATGATCCAAGCAATTCCAAAAGACTCCTTTAAATAAAATGCTATCCACATCCAGAGAAAGAAATATGGAGTCTGAATACAGGTCAAAAACATACTATTTGCACTTTTTTTGTTGCTTTTTGTTTTTTCTTCTTGGTGATTTTTCCCTTTGCTGAACCAAAAAGAACCCTGTAAGTTTCTCATGAGAACCTGTACTTAGCTTCACACACTAGATTAAAGTGGCAAGCATGACCACAGAGTGACCTTACCTATTTCTGTGTTTCTGCTTACTTGGTCGTCACACCTGTGAGGTACTTCTACAGATAAGAGCAATTATTTCTCTCTGAAAATACTGATCCCGGAAGGTCCCCCTGAGCCCGTTCCCATCATTATATACAACCTAAGCCCATTCCTATCATTGTATGCATCTGGTTATTGCTTTAGACTGTGAAAAATGACAGCTGCCTGATGACCTAACTGCATTCTTTTTGCTTCTGTATCACCTGCTTGCATTGCTAGTTACAATCCTATATAAACACTGTGCCTCACTCACTCCAGACCAAATGCTTTGGATGATAGTCCCATCAGTCAGCTAGCTTATTAAATTCTCCACATTAAAAAATTAAAAAAAAAAGCATTCTCTGTCTTGCCTCAGTTTCTCTGGCATTATACTTTTTGTTCTGATTCTTCTTTGAAAACATGACTAATGTGGAAATATGTTTAATATGATTGCACATGTATAATCAATATCAGATTGCCATCTTGGGAAGGAAGGAAGAAAAATATGGATATCAAAATATTATAAAAGTAAATGCTGAAAACTAATAAATAAATTTTTAAAAAGGAAAAAGTATATTCCTAACAAAAGGGCATTTTGCATGAAGGTATACAGATAGAAAATAATAACACTGAGTTCAGGAAATATTTATCCAGTTTGATGAGAATGCAGAGTACATGAAG
Source organism: Sarcophilus harrisii (assembly GCF_902635505.1). Lineage (NCBI taxonomy): Eukaryota > Metazoa > Chordata > Mammalia > Dasyuromorphia > Dasyuridae > Sarcophilus > Sarcophilus harrisii. The sequence continues at coordinate 194,644,868 of NC_045427.1, forward strand.
GGGAAGAATGTGAAATAAGGCTAAGAAGGGAAATTAGAGTCAGATTGTAGAGAGCCTTAAGGGCTAAGATAAGAAGGCTGGAGGGAACCCTGGAAAGGTTTTAAGTAGGGAATTCACAAGAACTATGTGTAAAGAAAATTATTTGATAGTTTTGTAAAGAATAAAGTGGGGGGAGGATTCTGGGAAGATGGTAGAGTAAGCTCGTAAATTTCAAGCTCTTCAGATCTTCTCCATAAATAGAACACATTTGTGCCTCAAAGCCAACACAGACTCATGAAAAATCAAGAAGATGTGGGGCAGAACAGGGTTCCTCCAGATACAACCCAAGAAGATCTGAAGAAAGACCTGGGGCTGGGGATTAACTGTCCAAAGAGCAAACAATTCTCCTCAGGCTAACTAGGTGTGGCTAGAGCCTCAGCAGGAACCACAGAGACTTTCACCTCCGGTACTGTTTTGTGAAGTTGGAGTTTGAGTTGGAGAAGACTGAGGAAACACCAGCTGATTGGGAATGCCAGGCCCAGCTGTGCTGTAAAACAAGAAAAGGAATTAGCAGAGTGTGAAACAGTGGGGCAGGGATGCTGTTGGCTATGGGCGCTTGAAGGAGGGTGGAGCTTTTGGTTTGGGGTTTCTGGTCAAAACGGAGAGCTGAAGGGAAGCTTTGAGACACCATCTCTCCACCCCTCTATTAAAGGTGCTCATGTAATGCCAAAAGAAACTGAGCAAGAGAGAGATTAGAGACCAATTCAATAGTTTATTAAATGGAGAGAAATACTGGCAGCAATGGATCCCAGGGCTAGACGAGACTATCATCTCAAAAAGTCTAGCCCCTAGTATCCGGACAGCAAGCCTTTTAAGGAATAACAAGAACAATGACATAATGGAAGGAGACCTAGGTGGGGATAACCTCATAGAAGGAGGTTACTGATATTCCAATGACATTAAAGAATGTCTATAAAACCTTTATCTCAACCATTAAGAGGGGACGGTCATAACCTAAGGCAGAATTATGAAATAGGACAAATGGAGGAACTCGTCACCCCATTAAAAGAGAACTTTGGCATTACACTTACACTAATATCTCTTATTTAAAAAAAAAAAAAAAAAAAAAAAGAACCACACCATTGAAACATATAATGGAATCAGGGAAGACTAGGGTTCATCTTTAGAGGAGGACACTTTAATAAAAAAAAAAAAAAAAAAAAAGCTTCTACCCCAAGGAGTAATGTGAAATGGCTCCCTGCTCAGAGAGAATTTATAGAACTCAAAAAAGAATTTAAAAATCAAATGAGAAACACTGAGCAGAAACTAAAAAGAAAAATAAAAACCATCCAAATAAAACAAGAAAACTATGAAAAAAAGTTAACCAACTAGAAAAGGAGATACAGAGTTTCAGAGTTTCAAAGATAAAAATAATTCTTTGAAGATTAGATTTGGGTAAGGGGAAGCCAATGAAGCTATGAGAGACCAAGAAATAACAAAACAGATTATAAAAAATGAGAAAATAAAACAGAATGTGAAACATAAGAAAAACAACAGATCTGGAAAACAGATCAGGAAGAGAAAATATAAGAATAATTGGATTGCCAAAAAGTTCTGACCAAAAAGAGAACCTTGACATAATAATGCAGGAAATAATCCAAGAAAATTGTCCTGGAATGATAGAACATGAGGGGAGAGTTGAAATAGGAAAAAAAAAAAAAAAAACTCTGCTGATCAGCCCTCACAGAGATCCTTTGTGGAAAACACACAGGAATATTACTACCAAAATTTGAGAATCCCCAAATCAGAGAGAAAATTTTGCAAGAAACAAGGAAAAAACAATTCACATATGCTGGAGCTACAATTAGAATTGTATAAGACTTATTAGCAGCTACAATAAAAGTCTGCAGGTTCTGAAATCATATCTACAATCAAAAGAGCTAAGTCTGTGGCCAAAAATATTATATCCAGCAAAATTATCTATGATTTTAAATGAAAAAAAATTGACATTCAATGAACTTGCAGATTTTCAGGACTTTTTCTCTCCCTTTCAATACCACATGTTCATTCACTAGCAAAATTCCATCAATTCTACTCTCACAGTATGTGTCACATTGGATTTGTCTCTCTACCTACAAAGCTGCCATCCTTGTTCAGATTCAACCACTTCTCCTAGCCTATAATCTAAGCCTTCCAACTATTCTCCCTGCTCCTAGCCTTTCATCTTTCTAATCCTATCCAAGTTATGTTCTTAATAGATTTGTAGAATGCTATGGAGGTAATAGTGATAGGATTTGGCAAATGATATGATATTAGGTAGAACAAAGAAAGAAAATTCAAAAATTATGCTAAGATTTCAAGCTTGATAGTCTTTAAGGATAGTAATATCAAGAATATAAGTAGAAATGTTAGGATCAAATTTAGGAGTGAAGGTAATGAATTAATTCTGGATGTATTGAATGTAAGGTGGACAATGGAATGAATCTGGCTCAGTCTCCGAGAGCTTTTAGTGCCTTGTCCTTCTGGTGGCTGGAGGCTGAAGTACAAACTCTTGGAATTCAGAGAGATTCAGAGGCCAGAGAAGGAGGCAGAAGCTCATGTTCTCGGAATCAAGACTACAGAAGGCCCTCAAGAAAGCTAACCCCGCTGCAGGAAAAGAGACAAGACTTTGAAAGAGACAAAAAAGGATTTAGACTTTAATCCCTGGCTGTACTTGTGGTGATTACCGAACTGAAAGGAAGGCTGCTTCCAGAGACCCCCCAAAGAAAAAGAAACAGAAAATAATACATTTTAGAGAGAATATTACAGAGGACCACAAGAGAGTAATGTTATGGAAACCCAAGAAGCAAAGAATATGTAGGATAATACAGGTGCTAGGTGGTGCACTAGATAGAGCTCTTGTTCTAGAAACAAGAAGGCAAATTCAAATCCAGCCTCCTAACACTTACTTAGCTGTGTGATGCTAGGCAAATTATTTAACCCTGTTTGCCTCAGCTTCTTCATCTGTAAAATGAGTTGGAGAAGAAATAGGAAACCAGTTCAGTATCTCTGCCAAAAAAAAAAACAAAACCCAAATAGGCTCACAAAGAATTGGACACAACTCAACATGAGGTTGATAGGAAAGGAAAATGCTGAAAAATGAGGACTAAGGTGAGTATGAGAACTAATCAAAGTTATTGGTAATCTTTTAGAGAATAATTTCAGCAGAGTGGTAGATCAGAAGCCAATTTACTAAGGGTTGAAAATAAATGATTACAAAGTAGAAACAGCAAGTAAAAATGGATCTTTCTAAGACTTTGGAAGCATAAGTGAGAAGAAATATAGGTTGACAATTTGAAAAGATATCATGGCAAAATAAAGGAGGATTTTTTTTTAAGACAGATAAAACCTAAATATATGGGTAGGTGGTAGAAAAGGAAGTAAGAAATAGGATGGGATTAAACATTAAACAGGAGAGGGAATGAATGATGAAAAAGTTCCCAAAGGAAACAGGAGGATTAATGCAAACTGTATCTAAGCATATCAATCATGATGGAGTCTTCTAGTCTCTCCTTGAAGATTACATACACCAAATCAACCCATCCACTTTTGAAGATGACATAATCCAAACCCTTTCCCCCAAAACTGCAAATTGCATATTACAATTAATTATACTCAGTTATCTGGGAAAGTCTATGATGGGCTTTTACATGAAAGCACAGGGCTAGTCTTACCCATCTGATGGACTACTACTGTTTAGGGAGTTGGCAGATAGGGGAGAAATGTAAATTCAACTCTTCTTGTTGAAGGATGAGATACTCTAATAGTGTTTGGGCGTCCCCAGGTCAGTGTCACAGGTTTTGCAAAGGATTTTGCAGTCCTATTTTCCAAGAGAGAATTGTCAAAAATAGGTTTATTTTCACTGAGAAGTTCTTTCTCTCAGAGGGCCCCTCCTAATTAGGAAGATAGCAAAGATTGGGGTACAGAGTTTTGATTTTATTTAGCTTTCTATAGCTTGGAATTAGGGAGCTATTTGAGGGACTAATCTTCAAATCAATAAAGGGTAGTGATTGTTTCCCAGGCCAGGCTAATTTCCAGATCAGTTGAAGATGGGAGTTTCCGGTGGGAAGGTGGAGATCATTTTAGGAATTTTCCAAGTCCAGATGGCCCACTCTCCACAAAAATCAGGGGGACACAGAATTCTATTATATCATTCTGACTCCAGAATGTGTAATCTTTCCTTTGTACCATATTACTGCATGGACAGAGGGAATTTCCTACATGGTGAAATAACAGCACTGGAATCCTCTCTTGATCAACTGTTCCAAGTCTTCTCCAAAGAAAAAGGAAAAGGAGGAAGAGAAGAATGAGGAAGAAGAAGAGTAGGATGATGGGGAGGAGGGTAGTTATGCTCTAAAAACTAAGAAAAATTAAAAACCTGTCTTCTCGTTCTTCTGATTAGGATGTAATTATGTTAGGGTCAGTGATGGATAGAAGCATATAAAGTACAGGAACACAATTGTCTAGCCCTAGAGACTTAAACTACTTTTTTTTTTTTTTTTTTGGCAATGCAATTGGAGTTAAGTGATTTGCCCAGGATCACACAGCTAACAAGTGTTAAGTATCTGAGTATTACATTTGAACTCAGGTCCTCCTGACTTCAGGGATGGTGCTTTATGCACTACAGGATAGGAACTCTTACCAGGAACTCACCTATTTTGGACTTCAGTTCCCTCTTAACCACACTTGTTCTACTTTTCCCATTCTGAAAATCATTCTCCCAGATAGGAAAAGACAGAAGCAAAAAAGGAATTAAGTAACTCTGCTACATCTCTCTGATCTGTAAACATTACACCATTTGCCCCCAAGCGCTTGGCTTATCCTTTCTTTGTTCTGAATATAGTTTAAAAAGCTCTTTTTATTGTCATTACCTTTTTCTGCCAGTTTCAACTCATTCTAGGCTTTAGCTTCAGGATACTCTTATTACTGATCGGTATCTCTCTTTTGTAATCTTTGATCATATGCCCCACCTTCCATGTATGTAGAGATTTAATTTCTAGCCAGAGTTCCCCATGGAATTACATTTGTTTCTCTAGCTTACTCCACCATTTTCTTCATCCATTACCCTGCTTTCTCTTTTAAAATCAGAATCAGAAGACTTTAATTTATCATATCTCTGAATTTTTATTAATTCTAATTTCTTACTTTTAAGAGTATAACTAGCCTCCTTCTTTTTCTCCTCTTCTTTCTCCTTCTCTTTCTTCTCCTCCTCCTCCTCTTCCTGCTCCTTCTTTGGAGAAGACTTGTAATAGTCGATCAAGAGAAGATTTCAGTGCTCTTATTTCACAATATAGGAAACTTCCTCTGTCCATGAGGTAATATGGTTCAAAAGAAAGACTACAGATTGTGGAATCAGAAGAGTAGAATTCAAGTTCCATTTCTGAACCATATTACCTTGCATGACCTACAGCAAGTCCCAAAGTCTCAGTTTCTTCAAGTAAAAGATGAAGGGATTAGTATAGATGGTTTCTGAGGTCCCTTCTAGCTCTCTAGGTTCTTCACCTGTAAAATGGGAATAATAATAGAATTGACCACACAGTATTTCTCTGTGGATCAAATAACATATATATGATAACCATAAAGTACTTTATAAATGCTAATTATTTTTATTATCAACAAACATTTTGGGTTAAGTGCTGGGAGATACAAAGACATAAAAAATAGTTTCTAACCATAATACACACATACATACACAACACACACGTACACATGTACATGTGCAGACATGCACATATGTCTATATATATACCTATATATACACATACATATAGAGAAAGAGACACAATGACAAAAAAGACAGAGACAGAGAAAAAAAAGACAGAAACATAGAAAGGAGAGAAGATAGATTGAGAGACAGAGACAAAGAAATAGTGACAAAAAGAGAGAAAGATACAGAGAAAAACCAAGAAATAGAGATATCAATAAAGATGAACAGAAAGAAAATATATGTACAAAATTAAAATCTCATACAGTTCCAAACCTGCTCTATGAGACAGCATTAGAGTTGCCCCAGAGTACTGAATATTTAGTCAGTTTTCACACCAGAATGTCAAGGAAATAACTTCCACACCAAAGCCAGCTGTCTAAACATTGTACCTCTCACAGCCTTCTCTTCCTTCCCTCTTGCAAATTCAAGGATGACCTAGTAATTTTTTTTTGAAGGCTTATAAAATTTAGACTTAGAAGAAACTTCAGAGATGACATAATCCAAAATCCTTATTTTATAAGCAAGGGAACTGAAATTCATCTTGGTGGGGGAGGGCAGGTTGTAGAGTAACATCCAAATTCACACAGGTAGTAAGTAGCTCAACTGAGTTTCTAGCCTGTGTCTTATTGACTTCAGTATTTTGGACAAACTCCTCTTCATTAAACTTAATCCATCCTATGACTCCACAGGAGCAGTTTTTCCTTAGTGTTCCTATTACTCCAAAGAAATTCAATTCAATTTGATGGAAGAAAAAATATTAACCAAAAGTAACTAACTTTGATCAAAAAGGAATTTCTTTTTTTTTTTAAACAGAAAAATCTTGTCTTTTATTTTGGGAAAAATAAACAAAAAAGACCAAGTATTAAAATCCATTTCTTAGAACTAACACTGACCATACTAGATAATAGAAGAACACTGAATTTGGAGTTTTAGAATCCTTGCCCTCTTCTTTGTTTTTCTTTTGAAAATTTATTTTTTTTTTAACTTTTTTATTTAATTTTTTATTTTTCCCCTAATTACATTTAAAACAATTTTTTAAACATTTGTTTTTAAAACTCTGAGTTCCAGATTCTCTCCCTTCCTCCTCACCCCTTCCCCATCATTAAGAAGACACATGTGAAGTTATGCAAAACATTTCTATAAAAGTCATGTTGTAGAAGAAATCATAGATCTCAACATCATTCCCGTCTCTTCTCCTCCCCCCCCCAAAAAAATACCTCTCAAGAAAAATAAAAAAAAGAGTATGCTTCAATCTGTATTCAGACACAATCAGTTCTTTCTTTGGATATGGATAGCATTTTTTATCATAAGCCCTTCAAAATAGTCTTGGATCATTGTGTATTGCAGAGAATAGCAAAGTCATTCACAGTTGATCATCCCAGAACATTGCTATTACTTTATATACAATACAATTCTCTTGAATTCATGGGGGATTTTCCAGGTTTTTCTGAGAGCATCCTGCTCATTATTTCCCAACAAACAATAATGAATGGGATAAATTGAGTGAAGACCTTTCATGTGAATGTGGCCTTGAACTATGCCCTAATTGTGACTTGAGACTTTGCCATAACAAGTTGAGCTATAGCTAAAAAGCTGCAAATATTGGATTGTCTTGGATGAATGGTTTCCTCCTGTTCCCCACACCTCTTAATTAGTATTTAAGTACTTGATGAGTAAAGAATTTTTTATTTACTAGTATTTTTTTGTTTCTGGGATAGATTTCTGTGTTTAGAGTATAAGCCTAAGCCTAAATTCCCCCAGATACTGGGAGAAAAGTTCAGAAGTGGGTGCTGAGGAGGTGGAGTACTTCTGCTTTCAGGATCTATATACCCTTGTGGTTTGCAATTTGTGCTTTGTTCTCCTCTACTGATACCCTGTGTGTTGGAAGTTGCCCTTTCTCACAAAATCATAATAAATCCTTTTTTTTTTTTTTAACTTTTTACCTTGAGAGTCTCTGATTTTAATTTGGATCACTGTCCCACACAAATAATATTCCATCACAATCACATTCTAGAGTTTATGCAGCCATTCCTCATTTAATGGGCATCCCCTTGATTTTTAATTTTTTGCCAAGAAGAGAGCTGCTATATATTCATACATATAAGTCCTTTTACTTAAAAAAAAAAAAACTCTTTTGTAATTGTAATACAATTTGTAAAATTGTAATTTTGTAATACCTAGCAGTGGTATTGTTAGCCCTTTGGGCATATTTCATATCTTTTGATCATTTATCAATTGGGGAAAGGATCTTTTTTTTTTCAATAAATTTGACTCAATTCCCTATACATTAGAGAAGTAAGGCCTACAAGAAGGGATTTCAAGAGACATCTAAAACTATGGCTTCAGATAGATGCAGATCTAAGCCATACAAAATAGATTCCTGAGAATGTTCACAGCTTCCTTTTATAACTCATTCCAGTGTTTTAATAGTCACATATCCAAGAAATTCCTCCTCTTGGTCAACCAAAATCTCTCCTACAAGGTATATATTTCTAATATTAGAACTGTCAAGAAAAATTTTTTTAGCTTGTGGAATTTTCTAAGAAAATTAGCAAATTAGAGAGTTTCAAGATCACTAATAAGAGTTAGTTTACTTAAAGAATCCTAGAGAATCAATTAACAATTAATGAAATAATGATTTCAGCAAAGGAGCAGGATATAAAATAAATACACATAAATCATCAGTATTTCTGTATATTACCAACAAAACCCAGCAAGAATAAACAGAATGGTAATTGCATTTTAAATAACTTACAGAATACATAAAATACTTAGGAATGGACCCTCCTATATATACACACAAAGGAAGTATATGAATACTACTATACAATACTCTTAATAAAAATAAACACAGATCTAAAGAATTGGAGGAATATTCATTGCTTTTGAGTAAACAAGTTAATGTTGGTTGGTTGGTTGTCGTCTTTTGTTCTTGAAGAAGATCGAACCATAAGAGTCAAGTTATAATGTTTCTGACTGTGGCAGACTAATATGAGCTCAGAATGTTTAACCTCAAGTCAGGCACAAACAGCCCAAGTGAACATTTGGGGTGTATTCTCTAAATTTACATAGTCCACATTTCTTTTGAGCTATTTCAATTCTATTTGGTTCAAAGAGCACAGCACCTTCTCTGATGAGGGCACACCATGCTGGTGGTCCCATCCCAGCATCTCCCATGTCATGCAATCAATTCCAAAGTTCTCAAGAGAGACTTTAAGAGTGCCCTAATATTGTTTCTTCTGACCACCAGGTGAGTACTTGCCCTGAGTTCTCCATAAAATAGTCTTTTGAGCAAACATACGTTTGGCATTCAAACTACCTGGACAGCCCTTAGAGGATGTACTTTCTGCAGTAGAATTTGAATGCTCGGCAGTTTAGTTCAAGAAAGGACCTCATTGTCTGGTATCTTATCCTACCAGGTGATCTTCAGAATCTTCCTAAGATAATTTAAATGGAAGCAATTTATTTTCCTGTCATGGCACTTAATATACTGTCCATCATACAACAAGGTGAGCGCATTGGTTCTGCATACCTTCAGTTTGGTGGTCAGTCTAAAATCTTCTCTTCCCACACTTTCTTTCCAAGATTCCTAAACACTGAACCAGCTCTGACAATGCACATGTCAACCTCAAAATCAGTGTGTTTATCCCTGGAAATTATATTGCCAAAGTAAGTGACATATCCAGATTATTCAAAATTCCATTTGTGATAACTGATGGTTTCATGTATGGATAGTATGGTGCTGGCTGACGAAGTACCTGTGTTTTCCTTGTTTTAATTGTTTTAATGAGCACAAACTGCAGAGAATTTACCTTTACATTGTTGCATCTCAGCTTCAGAGGCTGCACTGAATGTACAATCATTTGGAAACAAAAAACCATGGGCCAACATTCCCTCCACTTTAGTTTTGGTTTGTAGTCATCTCAAGTTGAAGAATTTATTATCAGTACAGTAACTGATCTTGATGTCATGTTTGTTCTCATTGAAGACATTTGATAACATCTTAAAATATCATGCTAAAAGCATAGTAGGAAGCACAAACTTATTTCACTCTGCGGTGACTGGAAAGTGTAAGAACATCTTCCATTATTTAGACCCCAGGCAAGCATGCCATCATGAAATTGATATACAATATTGATGAACTTCTCCAGGCAACCAAATTTTGATGAGACTTTCTGTTAAGTCTTCATGAATAACAGTATCAAAGGCTTTGATCACTCTACAAACATGGCATACACACCTGTGTTCTGCTCCAGGTAGCTGCCAGGCAACAAACACCATATTGATCATTCCTCAACCGTTTCTGAATCCACACTGGCTCTCAGGTGGATAAATAACCTCCTTTTGCCATATAACTCAAAAAATTCCAATGAGTTTTTGTATGAGCAATGGATCCCCAACATTGTAAATATCAGCTAGAACAGAATCAGCACTAGGTGCTTTATCACAGGAAAGGAGCCTAATGGCAGTCAAAAACTCTTCTTCAACTGGAAATTTGTCTGGAGAGGGACTAACTTTAGTCTGAGATAAATAATCAGTAGCTTCAGCATTGATTGATGATAGTCTGTTGAGAATATTATGGAAGCAGTCAGCCTATCTCGACAGGATCATGTTCTTATCACTAATCAATGTAGTTCCATCAGCACTGTATAACTGAGATTTGGCCCATAAATAGCCTTGAAATCATCTTAAAAATACTTTAAATTGTCACTATCAACATAAAATTGAATTTCAGTGCTTCTTACTGGGTCAAGACTCCTACGATTCTCTAAGCTTCACTTGTACTTTACTTTTGACACAAAACAGACAAAAAACACAATCAAAGATGTGCTGCCTTCTTAGAGATGGTAAATCCTTTGGAGTTCTCATTTTTTCATTTAGTAGCTTCTGAATTTCCCCATCATTTTTTCCAACTAGTATTGATATTTGCAAGTGTTCTGACTCAGATGAGCAAAAACAATGCTGTACACCAAATCTCTGAAAGATCACCACTCTTCTGCTCCACTGTTACCAATTCTGTGTTGGCTCAACTTTCCTTTCAAATTAGCAACAAACTGTTCTGGCTCAGAGAAGCTTTCTAATCTGTTGACATTAAGTCTTCTGTCAGTCATTTTGCCTTGAGGCTACTGATTTTATTGAATGCAAATATTTATCTTGGAGAGCCTAAGTGATCAGTTCAGTATTCTGCACCACACATTGTCTTTGTCACTTTTACTTTCTGTCTGTCTCTTCTCCTTAAAATTACCTAGTCTATTAAATGCCAGTGTTTGCCACAAAGGTGCATCCGCAAAATTACATTATGTAAATGGAAAACAGTGTTGATGAGGAGAAGGTTATGAGATACACAAGACTTCAATAATAAGAGATCATTGCTTAGCTGGACTTCATTTCTCCCAACAACTCTCTGCCATGTCTGTTAGTCTGAGTGTACTTTGGAATTAAAGTCTTGCTTATAATTTTAAGCTTGCCCTCTCTTGAAACATTGATAAAGGTTTCCAGATCTTTATACAATTTTTCTTTCACCTGATCAAGGTTGGGAGCATAGACATTGATAGTAGTGGTGTGGCATTTTTTTTTAGGAGGCAATCACATTATCATGAGCCTGTTAATCAGCCCTTTCATTTAGCATGTAAACTTATTGATTAACTTTGTTTTGATTGCAAAACCTACATCAGCTTCATGGTGTTCCTCTTCACTGTGGCCATTCCAGGAAAAAAAATCGTGTCCAGCTCCAATTTCAGTAAGCTGGCCTTCATTTGCTAGTTTTATTTCACTCAGGATTGCTATTTGGATGTTCTCTCACAACAAGGGCTGTTCATCTTTCAGATCTACTGAAATTGTCTATAAGTATGCACACATTCCATGTACTGATAGTAAATGGAATCATCTTTGCAGAAGTTTTTGTATATTTTTTTGTGTGTGTTTTGGCCACAAGAAGGAGTCCCACTTGCCACAGTAATCACACCAGGGCTGGACAAGCAGACGCTTTTTAAGGCATGTTCTCCAGTTCCTTCCTCACCCCAAGAGGTGAGCAGTGAAGTCCTTAAAAGGATACTCAAATACTCAGGGGGCTGCTGAATCCCACTACTACTTCCAATGAGATGATCCAATGGCCTGGGCTGCCAATGTGCAGAATTGTGATATAACTCCAAATGTATCTGCATGTGCTACTTCATCACTTGCCACAGAATTTTGAAACAGGTTAAAAAAATATTTTTTGATTCATGCATAAATTGGATTTAAGTGAGGCAGAGTTATATTAAGTCTGTAGCCTCACTTTCTCTTCTAGAGTCTCACAGTCCAACAAGACAGAATCAAAATGAGTGATGATGGATGACCTTGATGTCCTTGATGTCTAACCAAGCTCTAAGGACCCCACTATGCCTGCTTCAGCTGACTTACTATTGGACAAATTGTTCTCATTCGCCCATTCCACTGGGAGAAATCTTCACATGTTTGGGGTAGACACTGATGGGTTTGAGACCCTTCAGTTACTCTCAACCCAGTTTAGCCCATCTGCCAAAACGATTTACTGAGTTGTGGCCACTGCACATGCTACAACTTCTTGGAGCCATAGGTGAGAGTTAGCGGGTTCAGGTAAACACCAAAGGTGGATAGCAGCTCTGGAAAAGGCTTGGCAGCTCTGATGCCAGAGGTATTAATGTCTTCCGTGAACACACCCTATATCCCTAGCAAGTCAATGTAATAAAAATGACAATACTACCTAAATTAATTACTTTATTTAGTAACATAACACTTAAACTATAAAAAATGATTTTATAGATTCAGGAAAAAAATAATAACTAAAGTCAAGAGTTTCAAAGGAAATAGTGAAAAAATATTGGGGAAAAACATATCAAGCTATACTACAATAGCAGTAGTCTTCAAAACAATTTGGTATTGGTTAAAAATTAGAAAGGTCAATTAGTGGTATGTAATGGGTGAATAAATTATGGAATAAAGTAAACATAGTAGCATATTACCCTAAACATTAGAGCATGTACTCACTGTTTGGCACAAAACTGCTTGGTGAAAAAAATGGAAAGTGGTTTGGCAGAAATTAGCTAAGTTCCAAATAGAAACCTGACATGGATATAAAATGTCACATTACAAGCAAATTAGAAGAGCGAGAAAGAAATTGCCTTTCAGATTAATGGGGAAAGAGTCCATGACCAACAAAAGATGGAGAAAATCATAGAAGATAAAATGGAAAATTTTGATTACATAAAATTTTTAAAGGTTTTGTGCAAAGGCAATGCAGTCAAAATTAGAAACAGTCTAACTAAAGAAAAAATATTTGTAACAAGTTTCTCTGATAAAAGTCTTATTTCCAAGATGTATCAGGAACAGAGTTAAGTTGGTAAGAATAAGAACTACTCCACAAGTGACGAATGTTCAAAGAATATGACCAGATAATTTTCATAATGTAAATCATTTTTAATGATTTAATGAAGTGTAAATTAAAGCATCCCTGGAGTTCTATTTTACATTCAGCAGATTGACAAAGATGATAAAGGAGGAAAATGACAAATTTTGGAGGGGCTATGGGGAAACAAACATATTAATGTATTAAGGTGGAGCTACAAGTCGGTCAGGGGAAGCTATGCCCAAAACAACACAAAATTGTGCATGCTTAACTGCCAAAGAGATCAAAGAAAAAGAGGAATGGCCCATTTGTACAAAACTGTTCAGAGCAACTCCTTTTGTAGTAGAAAAGAACCGGTAGAAGATAACCCTCTATTGGGGAATGTATGATTTGGTTTAGAGTGAAGTGAGTAAATCCAGAAGAATAATTATATGATAAGAACACTCAATAAATGAATAACTTTGAAAGATATCAATGGTCAGGCAATTCTAAAGGACCTCTGAGAATGAATGCTACATGCCTACTGAGAGACAAGTGATACTTTTAGGAAGCATGAAACACATATTTTTGAACATAGCCCTTAATGGGAATTTGTGTTTTTAACTATGTATAAAAAGAAAAAAAGAAACAAAAGAAATAAGTGCTCATGAAGTAGAAATAAATAAAATTTAATTTTTAAAAATTAAGTATAGGTGCTATTTCTAAAAATAAAAGTATATTTGTAGATTATGAAAGGCTAAGGTCCTGGTAGTATAATGCAGATTTTTAGAGATATAAGGATTTTTCTTTTTATGAAACCATCCTTTGCAGAAGTTGTATAAGGTGTTATGAAAAAAACACTAGCTTTAGAGTCATACTAGCTGCATGATCATAGGTAAACTATTTAACCTCTCTGAGCCTCAATTTCACTAACTATAAAATCAGGATAATAATACTATACTTGTTTCAAGGTTATTGTAAAGTTTTTTCAAACCTTAAACAACTGTAGAAATATAATTGATTAGGTGTTGCCTTTGTTTACTCCAAGTTCTTTTAAAAGTTGTCAAAGGTTTTTACATAAATAAAAACAATGTAACTAAAATTAGGAAGGAAGAAGGAAAGTGGGAGGAAAATCTTTGCTGCAAATTTCTTTGATAAAGATCTAAGACATATAGGAAACTGACTAAAATTGATAAAACTATGAGCCATTCTCAAACTGATAAATGGTCAAAGGATATAAACAGGCAGTTTATTTTGGAAGAAATCCGACCTATCAATAGCCATAAGAAAAAAAATTAAAATCATTAATAGAGAAATACCCATCTGATTGGCTAAGTTTACAAAAAAGAAAATAACAATTGCTATAGGAAAATAGATACTTTAATGTGTTGTTTGTAAAGTCATAAACTGATCTAACCATTTGGAAGTCTGACCAAAAAAACTATTAAACTTTATATACCCTTTGACCTAGCAATACCTAGTTACTAGGTCTATACTCCAAACAAATCAAATCAAGAGAAAAAAAAAATATATATATATATATGATAAAAAAAGAAAAGAAAAAGAAAAAGGAAGATGCAGTTAAAAAGGTGATTTAAAAAAAAAAAAAAAAAGCCTTGAAAGCATTAATTTTGGCTGAGGGATTGGTAAATACTCCAGGTCTGCTATGTATTCCTGGAGAGCCATGTAGAAAGGAAATATGCTACGCCAAAAATTTGATTGAAAAAAGAGAGAGGGGGTGCCTGCTATTATATCAAAACCAGTTGGTGGTGATAAGAATGGAGAAATCCATGTGGTAAAGATTTGTAAAATGCCTAAGTATTATCCTTCTAAGGATATGTTTAGAAAGCTGCTAAGTCATGGCAAAAAGTCCTTCAGGCAGCATGTGAGAAGACTTTGATTTAGCATCATCTAGAACACAGTCCTGATCATGCTCACTGGCCACCACAGGGGCAAGCGGGTGGTTTTCCTGAAACAGCTGGCTAATGACTTGCTACTCCAACTGGACTTCTATCAACTGTGTTCCTCTGTGAAGGACCTATCAGAAATTTGTCATTGCCATTTCTACCATGGTTAACCTTAAATTCCAAATTATCCAAATTAAATTCCAAATCATCTTACTGATGTCTACTTCAAGAAAAAGAAACTCCGGGAACTTTGACAGCAAGAAGGAGAGAATTTTGACACATAAAAAGAGAAATACAAGATTACAGAGTAGCACAAAGCTGATCAGAAAGCAGTAGACTTTCAGATCCTGCCCCAAATCAATAAAATTCCTCAGTTTTGTGGCTACTGCAGTCTAAATTTTCTCTCTCCAATGGAGTTTATCATCACAAATTGGTGTTTTAAATGCCTTGCAGAGAATGCTTATTAAAATATTTGAAATAACAAAAAAAAAAATAGGTGCTACTAAAATGCAAAATTATTTGCATTTTAACTTCTTGTTTTATGTAGTCTTCCTAATAAGATGGTAAACTCAATAATTTTTTAAAATAATGTTATTTTCCCCCTAATTACTTGTAAAAACAATTTTAAACATTTGTTTTAAAAATTTTGAGTTCCAAATTCTCTCTCTCCCTTCTTCTTTCCTTTTCCCAGACTCAATGAAATGGTAAACAATTTGATATAAGCTATACATGTATAATCATACAAAATATATTTCCATATTAGTAATGTTGGGAAAGAAAATACAGACAGAGAGAGAGAAAGAGAGAAAAAAAAACACAGAAAAATAAAGTGAAAAATAGTATGCTTCCATCTGCATTTAAACTCCTTCAGTTCCTTTTCTGGAGGTGGGCAGCATTTTTCATCATGATTTCTCTGGAATTGTCTTGGATCATTGTATTGCTGAGAGTAGCTAAATCATTCCCATAAATTCAATCATTTCTGAAAGAATTCTTATTTTAAATTTTGGTGCCCATTAAACTTTGGAAATGGAATGTCGAATTGAAAGAATCACAAGTAGACATTTTAGCTGAAACATACAATATATGAAGGGGAGTACTACAAAAGAAGCCAGAAAAACTAGGACTTTGACAGATTGTGAAGGGCTTTAAATATAATGCTGAAGAATTGATAGTGTATTCTAGAGGAAAAGGAAAGCCACTGAAAATTCTTGAGAAGAGGGAGTCTCTCACAAGACCTGATCTTTAAGAACATCATTTTTTGCAGATTTGGAAAGATGAATTGGAAAGGGAAGATTAGAAAAAGGCAGACCAATTAGGAAACTATTGTAATAGTTCCAGGCATCTACCCTAATAGACCTTTCTTTAGAAGACTGCTAGAGGTTCTGCCTCTCACATTCTAATAAGATCTGCTTTCTGCTCCAGGGATGGATGCTGACCTCACTTTTATAGTATTATCTTGAGTCTATACACTCCCCAGAAAGAAATGGAAAAACCCTTTTTCCATAGGACCTGCATCTTCTGAATTACTTACAAAAATACTAGCAAAGGATAACATTCAAGTATTCCTGAATAGGTATTCCTCTTCATTAGGGGCTTGGTCATTTTCTTCTTTTCTATCTTTGGTACCATGAATTTGTGCTTCATCCAAGAGCTCTTTCTCAAAGTTAAGGTTCAGAAATTCTTTTGTCTTCCAGAAGACAGTTCAGAATTGCCTGCACTGAATTATGTGACTTCTCTCCTTGTATCTGTCATCTCTTAGATGAAAAGGTTTTTTTTTGTTGCTTCTCCTTGGCAATCATCTATGGCAGTGATGTCAAACTCAAATATAAATAAGATAACTAATCCACATAAGTATACCTATGGGTTTTATATTGGCATAGTTTTAAAATAATGTTATATGCAAAATAAAAATAAAATTAAAAAAAGTTTTGAAGGGTACTATACCCTTCATGGGATGTATGTGCATGTATATGTGCATTGTCCCCTATTTCAACCCATTCCTGATGTGAATAGATTTTTAGAATTACAAGCCTACTCCTCTCTCTCTAGAGGTTCATTCATATAGCATAATTACTATTTTATCTTTTCCTAGACAGTTTTGCTTTTTAGAATCATATCATACTCAGTTCTTCCTAGTCTTTCTTTTGAACTACGCAATTACTGATGTCAGTATTAAACATATAGTTTACATTCCCATGTACAAATTATAAGCAGTTTGTTCTTGTTGAATCCCTTGAAATTAATCTTTGAAGTTGGCCCTTATGTGTTAAATTTTCTATTGAATTCAGGTTTATTAGATTCAAAATCCTGAAAATCTTCAAGTTCATTGAATGTCCATTTTTTTCATTCAATATTATGCTTAGTTTTGCTGGACATGATAATTTTGGCCACAGGCCTAGTTCTTTTGATTGCTGATATATATTATTCAAGGATCTGTAGGTTTTTATTGTAGCTGCTGATAAATTCTGTATAACTCTAATTGTAGCTCTAGTATATTTGAATTGTTTTTGTTTTGTTTGCTTCTAAGTTTTTCTCTTTGATCTGGGGTTTTTGCAATTTAGCAATAATGTTCCTATATGTTTTCATTGTAGGATTTCTTTGATGTGGCAATCAGTGGATTTTTTCTATTTCAACTTTCTCCTCATGTTCTATAATTTCAGGGCAATTTTCTTTTATTATTTCTTATATTATTATGTTAAAGTTGTTGGGGGTTTTTTTTGGTCACAGCTTTCAGGTAATCCAATTATTCTTGTATTTTTTCTTCTTGATCTGTTCTCCAGGTCTGTGACTTTTCTTATAAGATGTTTTACATTCTCTTCTATTTTATTTTGTTTTGTTATTTCTTGGTCTCATAGCATCACTGGCTTCTCCTTGCCCAATTCCAATTTTCAAAGAATTATTTTCTTCTTTAAAATTCCAGATCTCCTTTTCCAATTAGTTGACTTTCTTTTCATAATCTTTTCTTGGAGAGTTCTTTTTTTTTAGTTTTTCCTCAGAATCATTTGGTTTTTAGAATTTTTTTCAAGTTCTTCTATAAATTCTTTCCAAGTAGTTTGCTATTTAATGTTATTCTTTGGGATGGTAGAGGTTTTTTACTTCACTGTCCTCCTCCGAAGATGAACCCTGATCTTTCCTATTCCCATAGTAAGTTTCTTTGGTTGGGTTCTTTCTCCTTTACCTGCTCACTTTTTTAATGAAGACTTATTAATATAACCACCTCCAATTCTGGGGTGGGGATATGGTACCTCTGGTTTCACTTCAGCTCTCCCTTCTGACTTGGAACCCCAAACCCTACAAGTACCCACAGCCAGAAGCCACTGCTTCTGCACTCACAGGAGGTGCTGGTTCCTTCTCATCCAGGGCAATGTCTCAGTAGCACAGTTGGGCCTGTTATTCCTAATCAGCAAAGGTTCTCTCAGTCTTTCTGGACTTAGGACCCCCCTCACTTCACTCCCATTCCCTAGACTGTCAGAAAGATAAAAGTTCCTATGGTTTGGGCTGAAGCTATCTCTGAATCCAGCTAACCCCAGGATTCCCTGTTTGCTGTTTTTTGTAAAGCTAGCCTGGAGCTGTTTACACTTCACTCTGGTTAAATCTTACTCTTTGAAGTCTTCAGGTCAGGTGAGAAGGCGCCAGGAGGGGCCCTGTTATGCCTCAAGTATTATTTGTTTTTCACTGGTCTATATTAGGCCCTGAGGAAAAATTTTGTTTTGTTTGAGGGGAAATCTGGAGAGCTTGGAATTTTCTAACCTACTCTGCCATCTTCTCAGAATCCTCTCCATATTTTACAGAGGAGGAACTGAGACTTGATTAAGTGCCTTGCCCTGGGTCAGTCATATAGGTAATAAATGTCTGAAGCCAGATTTGAATTCACAAAGTTGAAACATTTTGAATGTTCTATATAGTGTTTTATCCACTGCACAACCCAGCTATCCCAGATAATTGGAACTGGATGATCTCTTAAGATTCATTGCATTTTTAGATCCATCCTACATACCTTGAGGAGTCAGAAGCAGTTTGATCTGGTTGAATTTATTTTGGGGGAGGGAGAGACATTAATATTTTGGTGGTGAAGAAAAAAATCCTTTATATTGGTTGTATTTATAATGATTGGTTGAATGGAATGGATGAATGATAAGATATATCAAACCCTGTGAGAGCACTCCTCTTGATTGTATTCTATGAAGAAATTCTCTGAGAAGAGTCAGCCTATGAAACAAATTCCTTCTTTGCTAAAGAATCAGCCATATTCCTCACCCATCTTCATTGCCTAGATGTTCCTTCACTGAAATGAGGCTTTCCTTTTTACTTTTAGTTGAGTCAGTACTTGCTTTCCATTCAAGAAACTGTTTCCATGAAAAAGGAAATTGATTTAATAAAAGGAGCCCCCAACTTATTTCTTTGTAGTGACATGGCCTAGAAAGTAGTATGTTTCCTTTAATTATTCAATGAATATATCTGAAAACATTTATAAGGTTAACATGTGTAACGAATGTTCTGACCAGCTTTCTGGAGGGCCTTTGGACCAGCCTTGGTCTCATCAGAATAATCAACACGAGAATAGTCAGGAATAAAATCCAAAGTCTTTATTGTCTCCTTCAGTCTCCCAGTCTGTGTCAGCAGTCTCAGACAGCCAGCCAGTCAGCAGTCTGCACATCTCAGGCTCTGCTCCTATCCAGTCAGCTAGCCAGTCATCAGTCTGCACATCTCAATCTCTGCTTCCACTTTGATGTGACTCTGACCTTTTAAATACACTATTACAATTAAATCAATTCATCATACTGAGTATAAGCCAATCATTAAATCACTAGGGAACCAATTATCTCATCAATTCCACTGAATTAATATCTTGTTGTAGGATTAAATCAATTATACTGAGCCTTAAGTATACCTTTTCAGAGTTCCTGCCCTCCTTAACTATGGTTTATGCCATTGTAGATATGTAGATGTAGAAAGGCAATTTAAATTTTTTTACATAATTTTAAAAAGTTTTACATATCTTAACAGATTTTATCCCAAGTTCCTTAAAGTTGCAAGTGAAGAATATTTTTTCCAATTACATTTATTTATTTTTATAATAGCTTTTCATTTTTCAAAATATATGCAAAGACAGTTTTCAACATTCACTCTTGCAAAGCTTTGTGTTCCATATTTTTTCTTTCTCCTTTCCTTTCTCCCCCTCCTGCAAACAGCAAACAATCCAATATAGGTCAAATGTGCAATTCTTCTAGACCTTCATCATGCTGCACAAGAAAAACCAGATCAAAAAGAAAAAGATGAGAGGAAAAAAACCAAGTAAGCAAACAACAACATAAAAAAGGTGAAAATACTATATTGTGACCCACCTTTAGTCTCCATAGTCCTAGCTATGGGTGCAGATCACTCTCTCCATCACAAGTCAATTGGAATTAGCCTAAATCATCTCATTGTTGAAAAGAGCCACATCAATCAGAGCTGATCATCATATAATCTTCTTGTTGCCATGTACAATGATCTCCTGGTTCTACTCACTTCATTAGCATCAGTTCATGTAAGTCTCTTCAGGCCTCTTTGAAATCATCCTGCTGGTCATTTCTCATAGAACAATAACATTCCATAACATTTATATACCATAATTCATTCAGCCATTCTCCAGCTGATGGGCATTCACTCAGTTTCCAGTTTCTTGCCACTATACAAAGGGCTACTACAAAGATTTTTGCATATATATATGGGTTATTTCCCCCTTTTTATGATCTCTTTAGGATACGGATTCAATAGAGACACTGCTGGATCAAAGCTATAACATGCAATTTTCAAAACTATTTTGTTTATATCGGATGCTTTCTGGTTTTCTTTCTGCTCTCTTCTATACATTTTTAAAAAATAGAAATGCTTCCATGACAATTTTTTAAAATGACATTGTCAGGCTCTCAGCTGGACCTTTATTGTCCGTTATTCAGACTATTATAATAGCCTTCTAATTGTTTTGTCTACTTTTAATCCCCCCTCTCTCTACTTTATTCTTTATAAAACTATCATATAATTTGTTAACCCCAGTTGGGTTGTGTACAAAATTTGAACTGGCCAAGGGAACTAGTTGTTAAATATTTCTTATGTACATTTTCACCATGGAAATCCACAAGCTACAAATCAGGGCTTGAATTATTGGTTTTATGATTATCTGGATTTAAGAAAATTATGGAGAAAATGTTACAATAATGCAGATTAAATTTAAAAGTGTGCATTGCCTACATTTTTTTCCCCTGGAGTACTGGTCATTAACATTTCCAAGCATGCCTCTGGTTGTGTTCCACATGTTCTTAAGTAAGACAGTTGTTTGGAACTCATGCTATAAATGTAGGTTAAGTTCCCAGCCTAGACCCCAAAGGGCCTTAATTTACAAGATGTTATGCCAACAGCATTTGCCTGAGAAGTCCTAGAAGCAGATCAGGCAAGATAAGGGAAGGAGGAGTCTTTTCTCTTTTCTTAGCCACAGGCCTGTTCTAGGCAAAACTTTGAAATGGAAAACTTCATCTTTGGCACTACCTTTGCTACAGTCCTCCCTATCTGTCAAAGCTCCTTTCCGTAGAACTTATTTAACTAACTATATTAAGTTTTTGCTTACTCTGGTGTAGTTTCTTTCTACAAAATCAGAAGGTTTATTTCTAAGGTTCTTTGTGTCTCTGATATTCAGTAAATGTAAAACTCTTTTAACCCTCTCTTTCTTTCCTTCTTACCTTACACAGACACTTAAAAATGGGAATTGAGATTCATCTTCAGTCAGAAAATAAAGACTTAAAGAATTTTTCCTAAATAAGTCAAGTAAGATACCTAGTTTTCTTTAATAACTTAGGTAATCAGGCCTAGCATTATTTTAACAATCAAAAATATTGAGGACTTAGTATATTCCAGGCTTTAATCTGGGTTCTGTAAAGGTTACAAATTTAACAAAAGATTCCCCCTACCCTTAAAGTGCTAATTGTCTAATGCTACAAGAATTCACAAAATGGAGAGAGCATTTGCTCCTGGTTAGAATCAAGGTTAATTTCATGGAAAAGGTGGCATTTGAGCTAGAATACATTGTCACCTAGGTTAGAAAAGTGCAGGATCTTAAAGAGTGTGCCCATCTGAAAGGGAAGGAAAAGGGAAAGATCTTCCTTAGGAAAGGAATTAAAGATTAATTAAAAATGCAAGAGAAAGAAAATTCAGAGTATGTTTGAGCAATAGGGAGTAGTTCAGTGTGCTCGGTGGTGTATAGACTACAACCTAAAGGATTACTAAGAAATAAGACTGGAAAGACAGGTTGAGTCAGACTGAGGAGGGCTTTGAATGGTATGCCATTAAGGAATTTGGACTATATTTAGTAGACAATGAGGAGCCAGATTTTTAACTAGAGAACCACTAATCTACTAGTGGATTGGAGGGAAAGACTGGACCTGAGGAGGACTCTTGGGAGGGAAGAAGTATTGCAATACGGCAGACTGTTTACACTAGGAATTAAAGTTTAGTGGCAGGTGATTAGCAAAGGTAAAGGAGATTATCATTTGGCATAAACTGGGGCTGGCAGAAAGTAGCAGGATCTGGCCATAAGAAAAGAAACTTAAAAGAAAGAACTTCAGTTCCCAGGAGGACCAGACTTAGGACCATGAAAAAGAACACAGGATATGAAGGTTATTGTGATGTTTCAAGACTGGATGACTAGGAGAATGGGGCAACATTAATGGAAAAAAAATTAAAATCCAAAGGAGGAACTGGTTTCAGGAAGACCATAAATTCCTTTTTAGATATATTGAGTGTGAAGATTTGGAAAGAGATCCAGATGATGGTTGAAATACCAACTCGACAATTTTGTACAAAATTGTAACAAAGACAGGGCTAATAGAGCTCTGCCCTGTGGAACTTAAAGGGCACTTGAGCAACTAGAAACAACTGAGTTTAACAGCCCGAGTAAGATTAATTAAAACTGGATGCTGGTAGAGACCTACTTCCTCAGCACTTCAGTTCATCTCTGCCCCATGACCTTGTCTACCTCTCCCTACCTCAATTTCCGGTTGCTTTTTTGTCCATGACCTTGTGGTGTTCCCTCCACAAGAGGCCAGTGCCCTCAGGTCTTTGTTGCCCCTGATGTGACTGATATCTTGGATCTTTCCCAAACAACTAAATTTCTGTTAATATAGTTATCATAAAGTGTGCTCATGCTATTCACCTTGGGAAGGGTTGGTGAAATGTGTTCCAGGTTTTGAGACTGCTAATTAAGGTTCTGTTCCCAAGCTGTTAGTTTTTCTGGTAAGAATTAATCTATGTGGCAAGTATTTATTAAATGCCTACTATGTATCAGGAACTGATCCTAAAGATTAAAAAAGAAGGAAACAATTTCTGATCTCACAGAGGTTACCATTGCTTCACTATTATGCATTACCTAGCTATTACTGAGGACAAAATTAAATTTTATTTGATTTTTTTTCTTGCCCAAATTATCTAAATAATTATCACAATTGTCTATCTGACTACTACATTGGAGCCAAGGCCTAAGTACATGATGATCCCTCCAAGACACTAAACTATTCTCTAAAGGCAGATCAATTTTCAAATGAAAGATACTGGCATTGATTCAGGCTTTTAAAAACTTCATCTGACACAAGGTGCTTAAGTAAATTATCCAGCCACAAAAGGAATTTCCTTGAATGACAGATGGAAGCTTTTAAATGGTCCTTGGCAAAGACTATGGCTCAGCTATCCTCCTAAAGCAGGCTTTAATCAGCATTCCTTTGCAGTACCAGGCACGGCTCACCATGCCCACCAAACTGAATCATATATTCCAGTGGTTACATGAATTCTGATCATTGTTCTAGCCAAGCAATGCTCCCATTCCCAGTTCAGAGCTATTTTGCCCAGTACCTTAGTTTGGATTTAAGGTCAGAAAATTGGGTTAATTTCTTCATCTGTAAAATGGGAATAATTATACCTGTACTATTTACTTCATAGGCTTATTGAGAGCCTCAAATAAGATAATGTATAGAAAGTGCTTTAAAAATTGTAAAATACACACACACACACACACACACCTGTTCTGTAATCATTAATAATAATAATAATAAATGTCATCTGTTTCATGAGTTACCATAGCCAAAATAATCATCACCTGGAGATGAATCAGCCTTCTAGTTACTTAGTTTCTCTTTAGTTAACTAGGCTGGTATTAGACCTCAAACAATCTGTTTTCTGGATAGCTTGTGTTTTAAGGTGGCTAAAATGCCTATATGTAGCATAAGAATTCACAGAATCATTGCTGAATTCAAATCCCAGAAAGTACTTGTTTAGCCTTTAAATATATAATAATAAAGTAAAGTTAAAAAATAAAACTTAGAGCTTCAATGATGGGAAGAAAAAAAAAAGGTATTATACTTCTCCCTCCCCTTCAGCAAAAGGCATTTTCAGCATGGAGTCCCTGTGTTCGATCAATAAACATTCCCATTTAAGTCTTCTGAAAACAGGGGTTTTATTTAAGATTCTACAAGATCCTCGGTAATTTAAGATCTAGTTAAAAATCAGGCACCTTATAAAGCAAGTCAGAAAAAACTGTGATTTGGTTTTTGGAGTCAGTTCAATTGACCTTCAGCTCTCACTATAGGCATATTTTCTGATGTATTTTACAACAAGTAGAGCTAAGGATAAATCTTCTTCCTCCCCTCCCCTTACTCTATCTTAGCTCTTTGTTTAGAGAAATAATAGTTAAAGTGACACAATCATCATATCTGGTTACTTGGGATCATAAATGAAAAACAAATTGCACATTAATCAGTCAGCTCAATGTAGTTCTTAAATGTGCTCATTTCTTCTTAGTTTGCCCTCAGAAGAGAAAGAACTGCTATTCACCATCACCTATACAGTTTCTTTCTCTGTCTCTCTGTCAACTTCATTAGCATTTTCCTCAATTGCAAATGAGGGGATTCAGCTTAGAAGGCCTTTGAGATCAGTCCCGAAAAAAATTGTGTAATCATTTCTTTTTTATTGTTTTAGTTTTTTGGTTTGTTTGTTTCAAGGTAGTTGGGGTTAAGTGACTTGCTCAGGGTCACACAGCCAGTAATTGTTAAGTGTCCAAGGCTAGAATTGAGCTCAGGTCTTTCTGACTCCAGGGCTAATACTATCCACTGAGCCATCTAGCTGCTCCAAAGAATTTATTTTTTTAATTGACTAAAGATTTGAACAATGATTTATTAAATAATTTTACAGTAGTCTGGAAGAGACAGACTAGCAACCAAAAGTAAATGATTTGGTATCAGCCATGTAACATTGGCAATGTAGTATCCTATTTCAAATATCTTATAAAGATACTTAATGAGAATTTCTTTTTCTCTCTTTTTTAACTAGCCAAGTCAAGAGGGATGATATCTTTTCAATAGTGTATAGTACTAGTGACATTCCACATACACTCAAATATTTTCATTCATTCATTAATGTATTGAAGTCTCAATGTATCAATGTCAGGAGCCCCTGCATTCAGGAAGCATACAGTGTTAATTCATGTAACTTCAGAGCAGAGCATCTCTCTGTCATGAGGATCTCCCTTTGATTGATACTTCTTAAAAAGTCTGCCAACCTCATACCAGGAAATCCTGTGAACTTCAGTACCTGGTTTGTTTTGTTCTTCAAAGGATTCTTGGTTCTTCTGTAACTATTCAGGTTAATAAGACATTAAACATAGAAAAAAGCAGGACTTATACCCAACCCAATAGACAATCAAGAAAATTCTATCATTTCCCACAGAGACCTATATAATCCTTATGATTTATAGTACTATTCTATGTGACTGAATTCACTAAAGACCCCATTCTTCCTTCACCTTATTGTAAACATGCATAGCCCATATAACTTGTGGTATTTGTGAAGGATAAAGCCCAAGTTTGCTCCTGTTCACTTTGTAACTCTGATATGTATCTCAGTTCTAATTCCCTCTTCCCTCCTTCAATCCATGTTTCCCTTTCACTCTGATCTTTCCCTCTGAACCCATTTCCACCACCCCTATGGTGCTCCATCATTGTTGGTTCAGTGCTCCCAGCTGTCACCAGCTGCTGCCCTTCAGGAATTGCATGGATACAATGCCCTTTTATACAGATCTCTAGCCAGGGTCATCCATATATATTTTGATGACTCTGGCACCAGTTTTAATTAATTTTGATTCAATTCTACTCAATGAGCATTTATTAAGGATTTGGTCATTACTAGTCCCTGAGGATAGAACTACAAATAAAATAAAATAAAGTAAAGTAAAACTTTCCAATAGTCTCTAAATTCAAGGAGTCTTTCCTCCAGGGCCATATGGATCAATGAAAACCTTCCTCTAGAACACATCAACTACTTACTACTCCCCACCTTCAGATTCAGATAATATTGACTGGTTCCTTTTAAACTCTCTTCTTCCCTACTCATCCAGGAGTTCACAGCACAGTAAGTGAATGTGCTCACCCAAAATCATAGGAAATGTCTGCTTTTTATTCTTATTCCCATTTCTTGCACTTTAAGGTTTAAAAAAAAATTCTTAACAATGACTGTGAAAGTAAGGATTGTAATACCTTCATTCCCATTTTGCGGATGAGATGATTTACCCATAATTAGCTAGCTAATAAGTATGTCGATGTATTGGAATTTGAGTCAGCATGCACATCCAAGTCCAGTAATGTTATTCAACATTTCCTCCTTATTCTAAAGGAATATAAAGCATATATAGACAACTATTAGGTAAGCTAGAATGTTAAAAGTCTCAGGAATAATTAAAGAAAAAAAAAGCTTCAGAGTGGTAGCTAGGAAGTCTATAAAAATGTCTACCTTGGCTCCAACCCACCCTGGAAATAAGATACTTCAGTGCCAATGCTACTGTCTGTTCAAGTCATATAATTCTGCTTGCCAGTCTTACTTTTTTCTAGATTACTGCAGTATTATTTAACAAATTATTGTTCAAATTATAAAGCAGAATTTTTTTTTTTATTTTGCAGTGTTTTTGGTTCCAAGGAGTCCAAGTCAAACCAGCCAGTGGTTACAAATAAATGAGTTTGTCAAATACAACTGGGGGAAAAAAAGTTCTTAAATTCAGTTTGTTCCATGTTATTGAATTCAGGATGCTATTGACATGATTTCCTTTTCCATATTCACTATTATGACATTTAGGATAAATTGGATGAATGAATGATATGTGTTAAACCATTATTATGTGCCAACCTTGTGTTAGGGGCTAGATATACAAACACACAAAAAAAGACAGGTTCACCCTTGAGGAGCTTATATTCTTATAAAGTGGATTAACGGGCTAAACAAATAGTGTAGTTTAGAAAGTTACAGGATGGGGCAGCCAGATGGCACAGTGGGTAGAGCACCAGCCCTGGAGTTAGGAGGACCTGACTTCAAATCTGACTTTAGACACTTAACATTTACTAGCTGTGTGACCCTGGGCAAGTCACTTAACCCCAACTGCCTGAAAGAAAGAAAGAAAGAAAAAAAGGAAGAAAGAAAAAAAGAAAGAAGAAAAAAAAGTTGCAGGAAAGATGAATGCTGAAAACTATCTTTCCATGTAATTAGAAAAAATAAAATTCTATTAAGTTAAAAAAAAAGAAAATTACAGCGATGTTACATAGTAACAGCAATATTGTTCAATGAAGAGCTGTGAATGATTTAGCTATTCTCAATAATACAATGATCCAAGAAAATCCCAAAGGAGTAATAATGAAATATACTGTCTCTAGAGAAAGAAAAATGTTGTTTAAATATAGGCTGAATTGAAGCATGCTGTTTTTCACTTTCTTTCTTTTTTTTTTCTTTTGAGTTTTTTTTTGTACAAAATGAAATGTTTTATGGAAATGCTTTATATGATTGTACAAGTATAACCTGTATCTGATTGCTTACCATATCAGGGAGGAATAGAATTTGGAACTCAAAACTTCAAAAAAAAGTTTTAAAATTATTTTAACATGTAATGGGAGGGAATAAGTCTATTTAAAAAGAAAGAAAGTTAACAGTGCCATACAGGAGAATGAGGCACTCTTTTATTAGCAATGAATAACTTAATTATGATTATGGTTCCAGGACTAGAAGGGGGTAGAAAACAAAGAGAATGCATGCATAACCATAAGGTCATATGAGAGAAAATAGATGGGGAATAAAGTGATTGATTAAATTAAATATATGGTACTCATCAATAAGAACAATAGAGTTCTAGGATAAAATTTCTGAACATGAAAGAGTTGATAGGAACAAAATAAATATCAATAGTCCTGTTTCTTCTATTAAAAAGATTGAATTAGATTCTATCTAAGATTCTTTCCATCTTTAAATCCTATGATCTTATATGTAAGTTGTCTACCTTTTTCAGATTTGGATAATTTTATTTGCGGAAAGGGGAAAAAAACTGTTTTGAAAGGATCTGAGAAAAAGCAGTCCCTACCTAACAATACCTAACATTTATATAGTTCTTGTTATGTGCCAGGTACAGGGCTCAATATTTCTTAATGATTATCTCCCAATAAAATTCCTTGAAGTAAGTGTTATTATTATAAGACAATAATAGTTTCAGAGGAAACTGAGGTAGAAAGAAGTGATTTGTCCATAACTAGTAAGAGTCTGAGGCCAGTTTTGACCTCAAATCGTTTTTTTAAATTATTATTATAGCTTTGTATTTACAAGATATGTGCATGGGTAATTTTTCAGCATTGACAATTGCAAAACTTTCTGTTCCAACTTTTCCCCTCCTTCCCCCTCACCCTCTCCCCCAGATGACAGGTTGACAAATACATGTTAAATATGTTAAAGTATATGTTAAATACAATATATGTATACATATCCATGCACTTATTTTGCTGCACAAGAAAAATCGGACTTAGAAATAAGGTAAAATTAACCTGAGAAGGAAATCAAAAATGCAAGTGGACAAAAGCAGAGGGATTGGAAATGTTATGTTGTGTTGACCTCAAATCTTCCTAATTTCATGCCCAGTACTCCATCTTTTGTACCAACTAATTACCCCCAAAGAGTTTATTGCAGGCAAAAATAACCAAAGGGCCCTGTTTCTCAAAAGCTATTAACTAGATATTTAATTGATAGATGATAACTAGAATTTTTAGTGTCTGAGAAGATTAAATATTGCTGTTTCATTCCATATCTAACAAAAATGTGACTTTTGCTTTCTCACTCTAAGGTAAAATCGAATTATTTCACAGGAAGATCTCTGTTTTGAGGCAGGAGACTTGTCAGGGCAGCAAAAGAAGGCAGAAATTGAAGAAAGAGAGGACAAAAGTAGAAAAGAGGAGAAGGAACAAAGACAACTATGATGCTTCCAAAGAGCTGAGCTCATCTGCATCCACTGAGGAAAGGCTTGAGTCCAACTAAACAGGACTGAGTGCTCCTTGGAACTTGAAAGAAGTCAAGCCCAGTTGTATCCAGCTGGGGGGATGGCTCTTAGAAAATCAGCCAAACTGATTAGAGCTTGCATTAGCCATTTCCTGGATTGACTGACAGAAAGAAGAAAGATTTTATATCTGCTGCTGAAAGCTGAGCTGATCTGGAAGAAAAGAATAGCTACTGTGAGTTTATTGGAAGATAAAGAATTCTCTCTAGAATAAAGAATTGGCTGGGGAAGGAGAAGCCTGGACACCTAAGCTTGAGGAGAAAATCCCTCCAAAGTTAGTCTGCTTTGTCCTTCACCACATTGGATGGCTTGAGGAGAGGATATCCCTTGGAGTCCAGACAAGAGAGGAAACCTGAATAGCTTTAGAGTTTGTTTGTTTTTCTGTTTGGTTTTGATAAGGAGTATAACTCTTCCTCAGAGTCCTGCCTAAGAATGGTTCAAGTGAAGTAGCTATTTCATGCCACCTGGAAAGTAAAATAAGAGAGAACCTTCTGAAAGCTTTCTCCTCTCTTTACTAATGTAGTATATCTCCCTGCTACCAACCACTCAGGATTTGCCCTCTCATACTAAAATGGGACCTAAAATACAAAATCTTCTCAAAATTGGGTCATCAATTGGCCAGAATAAGGAAGAGCAATTCTGAGCATATTCCATGGAATAGTCTTTGTTACCCTATTCAAGTTTATTTTTAAATAAATCCCTTATATAAGTTTGTTTATTTGCCATTTGTCTATGTATTACAAAGGGAGAAAACTTCTGGCCACCTGCCTGGTCCTTCAGTCTGTGGCTGATTTCTCGGGAGTTTGACTTTTATCTTCCTGACTGATAATACCTGTCATCTCTTTTCTGTCTGTACAAACTCCCAAGACTGCTCCCCTCTGGCTGTCCTGTCCTGTCCTGTTACTGCCTACATTCAGATGTGACACATTGCCCCAGTTTCATTCTTCCTCTTGCTGCTGTGTGATATGAGTGATTTTCCTTTAATCTCTATTTCTTGCTCACTAAAATAATAATAACTAACATTTATATAGCATTTATTATGTGCCAGGTACCGTACTAAGAAATTTATAATTATTATCTATTCTTTAGAATATTTACTATTATTACCTAGTATTATGTGAATATCCACATTATTTAACCAGGAAATTGTAGAGATGATTCCCAATCATCTAGCTCTAAAATGAATCAAGCCATGGGATTGTTTTTCCTGAGGAGCATTTTATTTCTAAATACACTGAAAATCCCTCAATAAAGGCTTCGCCTTCTTCTGCTGCATCCTACTTCCTACACACAGAACTAACAAGGAATTCTGGCACCCAGAGATAATCCAGTTCGGTATATGAGTCGATGACTCTAACTCCCTGACCTAAGCTTTGGGGAGAGACAAAGGAGAAAGCATGACGTTGAGGCAGGGGTGAGAAAGGAAGTGGTGAAGGGAGAAACAGTTCTTGGTAAAGGGACCCAATCTACAATAGGGCTCTAAAAGAAGCAGGGTTGGACTGCAGAGACCCACAAGACTCAGGAAAAAGTGGCTGAAAAATCACTGTTATGAACCTTGATATAGAAGTTCTATAGTGCCCTATAGAAAAGCCTCAGACTCCCAAAGTTACCTTTTTGCTTCTACAGGAGTCCTATCTGCAATGATTCCTTGATCTCTGCAAGCACAATCATTAAACATGGCTTCAATAGACCATAGATGGATGGACAAAACCCAGAGATTCCAAAAAAAAAAAAAAAAAAAAAAAAAAAAAACTCAACTAACATTTCTGTCCTATATTAATGTTTGCAAAGCACTTTCTCAGGAGTAACTCGTTAGGGCAGTAGATAGTGTGCTGAGTATGGAATAAATCAGTTCAAATCCCATCTCAGACACTCTGGGTAAGTCCCTTAATATTGGATTGCTTCAGCTTCCTCAGCTGTAAAATGGGAATAATAATAATAATAGCACATACTTCTTAGAGTAATTATGAGGACGAAATTATAAGATAATGATCTTAAGTATGTAGCATAGTGTCTGGCATATATTAGGCGCTTAATGCTTATTTCCTCATAAAAGTAGCAAAAGCTATGGTGGACATGAGGCAGTCACCCCCCAATACAGAAAGATGTCAGTCTCTTGACATTAGGATCCTTTGAATTCTATATCCCTGGCTTGGCATCTATCATTAATTGCTTTACCAAGTCTTTATGTTCTTTACATGATCTAGCAAAGTTGGGCACTTTGTCCCATTAAAAAGGCATTTTTAAAAGAACCACTATGCACTATGCATGGCTCATTAACTGTTTAATATCAAATGGAAAAAAGAAGGTGTCTAATAAAATTTGGAAGATGATCTGTATCAGTCTAAGATTAAAATATTGTAAATTTCAGAAATTTTAAATAATATAGATTTCTTATTAAAAGCCATTAGATCTAGATGGCAAAGACAAGGTAAAGACTTGCCTGAACCCTCCCAAATTCCTTTCTAAATAATTTTAAGATAATACTTCAAAATACATTCTTGAGCAACAAAACCCACAAAATATTGGAGTGAAACAATTTTCCAGCCCAAGACAAGTTAGAAAAATGATAAGGAAGGTCTGAGACACTGGAGTGGGAGGTGAGGGGAGAGGTAGAGTTCAATCCAGTGCAGGCAATATCCTAGCAAGACATCAGCAGGCCCTTAAGCAGCTAAATTGACATCAACCACTTCCTCTAGAGCTCCTAGCCCACCCATGGTAAAGGGATTGGACAACTAGTCAGGAGACTGAAAAGGTCCCTTTGCTGGCACCGGGTGCAGGACTCTGCTTCATTACCCATGTGTGGATGTGGGTCACAGTCCTGGGTCACACTTCCAGGGCAAGGAAGAGCACTAGCATATCAGAGCTCATGGCCACAGGGGAGGGGGGCACCCTGATCACAATTCCAGGGTGGGAAAAAAGTGCTTGTGATCACTCACAGAACAAAGCATAGGCCAGGAAGATAGGAAACACCTTTTCTTGGATCATATTACCTTGGAAGAACTAACAATGCATAGACTTCCAGAATTAGCTCTGAAAACAACTGCACAAAAAAATCTCAAGTTTGGGACAGTGTCCCCTCTGTCTCAGGAACAGAGCTAAACTTTAACATAAATTTGAAAGTCAAGAAATAAGCTAAGAAAACGAGAAAAAAAAAAAAAAAAAAAAAAAGAACCTGACTGGAAACTGAGTGGATGCCCATCAGTTAAAGAATGGCTGAATAAGTTATGGTATGTGAATATTATGGAATATTATTGTTCAGTAAGAAATGACCAACAGGATGATTTTAGAAAGGTCTGGAGAGACTGACATGAACTGATGCTGAGGGAAATGAGCAGAACCAGATCATTACTTACTTCAACAACAATACTAGATGATGATCAATTCTGATGGTCATGGCTCTCTTCAACAATGAGATGTACCAAAACAGTTCCAATTGTTCAGTAAAAAAGAGAATCAGCTACACCCAGAGAGAGAACTATGGGAAATGAATGTGGACCACAACATAGCATTTTCACTCTTTCTGTTATTGTCTGTTTGCATTTTTGTTTTCCTTCTCAGGTTATATTTACCCTCTTTTTAAATCTGATTTTTCTTGTGCAGCAAGACAATTGTATAAATATGTATACATGTATATATACTATATATATATATAGTATTTAATATATACTCTAACATATTTAACATGTATTGGACTACCTCTAGGAGAGGGGATGGGAGGGAGGAGGGGAAAAGTTGGAACAGAAGGTTATGTAAGGATCAGTGTTGAAAAATTACCCATGAATATGTTTTGTAAATAAAAAGCTATAATAACTTAAAAAAAAAAAAAAGAAATCCTGAAAGAGCTCAAAAGAAGTAGGAAAAAATTGGTTAAAAAAGCCCCAAAATACAGAAAAAAAAATAACACCCTAAAAACAGAATACAGCAAGTAGTAAAAAGATATACAGAAATTCACAGAAAATAATTTCGTAAAAAGAACTAGCCAAATGGAAAGGAAAGTTAAAAGCTCATTGAAGAAAATAATTTTTAAAAATTAGAATGAGGGAAGTGGAACTTAATGATCCCTTAAGACATCAAGAAACAGTAGAATAAAATGAAAAGAATGAAAAAAAAAAAAAGAAAATGTATACTATCTCATTGGAAAAACAACTGGCCTGGAAAATAGGTTCAGGAAATATAATTTTAGCAATTATTGGATTACCTCAAAGGTATGATCAAAAGAAAAGAGCCTAGACATCATCTTTCAAGAAATTATCAAGGAAAATTGTCCTGAAATCCTAGACCTAAAAGGTAAAATAGGCATTGAAAAAAATCCACCAATCCCTTCCAAAGAGAGATCCCAAAATGAAAAGTCCCAGAATATTATAGCCAAATTCCAGAATTTCCAAGTTAAGGAGAAAATATTTCAAGCAGCCAAAAATAAACTATTCAAATACCATGGAACCACAGTCTAGTTAAACCAAAATTTAGCAACTTTTACATTAAAGGATCAGAGGACTTGGAATATCTCAAATAGCAAAAGAGCTAGGATTACAAGCAAGAATCACCTGCCCAACAAAACTGAGTATAAAACTTCAGGAAAAAAAAAGGAGAGCTAATAAAAATAGAGAACTTTCAAGCATTTCTGATGAAAAGATCAGAGCTGAATAGAAAATCTGACTTTCAAATACAAGATTCAAGAGAAGAATAAAAGTGGTAAACAGGAAAGAAAAATCATAAGATTTTCAATAAGACTAAATTGTTTACATTCCTAGATGAGAAGGTAATATGTAGAATTCCTATTATTGTAATTCCTATTTATCATTTTAAGGGAGTTAGAAAGGATATACACAGTCATAGGAAATGGGTGTGAGTTGAATATGATGGTTGATAACTAAAAAAAATAAAATTAAGGGATGAAAAAAAATGCACTGGGAGAAGGGAGAAGGAAGGAGGTAGAATGGAGTAAATTATCTCACACAAAAGAAGAAAAGGGCTTTTACAGGAGAGAAGAAGATAGGGGAAATGAGGGATGGGGAAGACTTGGACCTTATTCTCATAGGAATTGTCTCAAAGAAGAAATAATATACACATTCAGTTGGTTATAGAAATCTATCTTATCAGAGGCAGAACCAAGGTAGTGAAGTAAAGTCAGAAACTCAACTCATCAGTTTTCCCCCAGATTGCTCCAAATTCCTTTAAATAATGAGTCTAAACAAATTTTAGAGCATCCGAACATAAAAAAATGGAATAGAACAATTTTCCAAATGAAGACAATTTAGAATGTCAGAAATAAAGGTCTGTAGTTACCCAGTGAAAGAACTCTGGGAGATGACGATGAACTATTACATAGAATTCCCAATCCCTATATTTTTGTCGGCCTGCATTTTTGATTTCCTTCACAGGCTAGTAGTACACTATTTCAAAGTCTGATTCTTTTTGTACAGCAAAATAACTATTAGGGCATGTATACTTATATTGTATTTAATTTATACTTTAACATATTTAACATGTATTGGTCAACCTGCCATCGTGGGGAGGGGATGGGGGGAAGGAGGGGAAAAATTGGAACAAAAAGTTTAGCAATTATCAATGCTGTAAAATTACCCATGCATATAACTTGTAAATAAAAAGCTATAATTTAAAAAAAAAAAAAAAGAAGAAGAAAGGTCTGTAGTATCAGGGTGGGAGTCCAACATGTAGTCCCAGCACAGGTCACATCAGCACAGCCCTCGACCCAGATTCAGCCTAGATGCCATTAAAGCAAGAATGGGCATAGGGACCTCCAAATCAGCAGCAGCACTGAAGGTTTCTAAGATTTCTCAACCTAGAGACACCAAAGGTAACTTGGAAGGTCAGCAGCAAAGGTTTGTCAGTAAGGTTAGAGGGTCTTAAGAAACCAGTAATCCAGGGAGGATTTGGGTTGTAGTGGCTACAGCAGCTTCTGGAGGTTTCAAATCAAAGGAAGTTTCTTTATTAGTACTGAGAAAGGACTCTGTTGCTTTAGCACACTGGATCTTATAGCCACAGTGAGGCAGGGACACTCCTCACAATTGCAGGGCAGAAAAGAGTGCTTATGGTCAGGTCCCTTGAAGGCACTCTGAAAAGAGCTGCACAAATCCCCTGAAGCTTGGTACAGTGCACCCTCCATCCTAGAAACAGAGCCCTATTTTTATAAAGAGTTAAAAACTGAGTAGTAGGCCAGAAAAATGAGCAGAAAACAAAAAAAGTTTCTGACTATAGAAAATTACTGTGATGACAAGATAGATCAAAGCACACACTCAGAAGATAATAAAATTAAAGCTCCTATATCCAAATATGCTAAGAAAAATAAGAATTGGTCTCAGGCCATAGAAGAGCTACAAAGGGATTTTGAAAATTAACTAATGGAGATAGAAGAAAAATTAGGAAGAGAGTTGAGAGAAAATTTGAGAGTGGTGCAAGAGGAAAGACAAAAACTAATGAGGAAAAGAATATATTAAAAAAGCAAAATTGGACAATTGGGAAAACAGGTACAAAAGTTCACTGAGGAAAATATTTCATGAAAATTAGAATTGAGCAAATGAAAGCTAATTACTTTATTAGAAATCAAGAAACAATAAAACAAAACCAAAAGAATGAAAAAGCAGAAAACAATATAAAATATCTCATTTGAAAAACAACTGACATAGAAAATCGATCCAGGAAAAATATTGGTCTACCTGAAATCCATGATCAAAAAAAGAAGCTAGACATCATCTTTCAAGAAATTATTAAGGAGAATTGTCCTGATATTCTACAGAGATTAAATTTAAAAATAGAAAGAATTCACTGATTTATGTACTGAGATTCCAAATGAAAACTCCCAGGAATATTATAGCCAAATTCCAGAATTCCAGGTCAAGGAGAAAATATTGCAAGCATCCAGAAAAAAATGATTCAAGCATAGTAGAGACACAGGATAACACAAAATTTAGCAGTTTCTACATTAAAGGACCAGAAGGCTTAGAATGAGATAGTCTAGAAAGCAATGGAGCTAGAATTACAACCAAGAATCACCTTCCCATAAAACAGTATAATCCTTCATGGGAAAATGGGGAAGTTCAATGAAACAGAGGACTTTCAAGCATTCATGATGAAAAGACCAAAGCTGAATAGAAAATTTTATTTTCAAATGTAGGAATCAGAAAAAGCATAAAAAGTTAATTAAGAGAGGATATCATAAGGGACTTAATAAGGTTTATTTGTTTACATTCCTATATAGGAGAATGATACTTGTAATTCATAAGAACTTTTTCATTATGGCAGTTGGAAGGAATATATATAGACAGAGGGCACAAGTGTGAGTTGAATATGAAGGGATAATATCTTTTAAAAAATCAAATGGTGAGAGAGGAATATTCTGGGAAAAAGGGAAAAGGGGAAATAAAATGATATAAATAATCTGCCATAAAAGAAAAAACTTTTATAGTGGAGGATAAAAGAAAGAAGGAAGAGGGAGGGAGTGAATCTTACTGTCATCAAAATTGGCTCAAAGAGGAAATAACATACATATTAAATATTGGTGTAGAAATCTATATTACCCTGCATGAAAGCAGAGATGAAAAGCATATGGGAAGGGAGGAGGGTGATAAAAGAGAGGGCATATTGGGGGAAAGAGTGGTCAGTAGCAAAACACTTTTGAGAAGGGACAGGCTGAAAGGAGAGAGCAAATAGAATAAACAAAGGGGAAATACAATTAGCAGTAGTGATTAGGAAAAGAATTTTAAAGCAACTTTTTCTGATGAAGGCCTAATTTCAAAAATGTGGAGGAAACTCAGTCAAATTTGTGTGTGTGTGTATGTATGTGTAAAAAGAGCCATTTCCCAGTTGATAAACGATCAAAAGAGACTAACTATGCTCAAAGGGCTATAAAATCATGCATATCCTTTCACCTAACAATACCACAACTAATCATGAATCCCAAAAGAAATTTTTAAAAAAGAAAAAGAATCTATATGTACAATAATATTTATATCAGCTCTCTTCTCAAGGCAAAAAAAAAATAGAATCAAGGGGATACCCATCAATTGGGGAATAGCTAAATAAATTGTGGTATATGATTATGATAGAATGTTATTGTTCTATGGGAAATGATGAGCTGAATACTCTCGGAAAAACCTGGAAAATCCTCCATGAACTCAAGCAAAGTGAAATGTACTGTGTACAAAGTAATAGCAATGTTCTGGGATCATCACCTGTGAATGACTGCTATCCTCAGCAGTACATTGATCCAAGACCACTCTGAAGGACTTATAATGAAAAATGTAATACATATCCAGAGAAAGCATACACTGACTCTCTCTCTCTCTTTCTCTTTCTCTCTCTCTCTCTCTCTTTCTCTCTCTCTCTCTCTCTCTCTCTCTCTCTCTCTCTCTCTCTCTCTCTCTTTCTCTCTCTCTCTCTTACTTTAGTTTATTTTTCTTGAAAGGTGGGGTTTTTTTTAAAGGGAGGGAGATGTTTTCTTTCACAATATGACTTTTATGGAAATGCTTTGCATAACTTCACATGTACTTTCTTAGTGGGGGATGTGGGGAGGAAGAGAATGAATCTGGAACTCAACGTTTTAAAGAACAAATGTTAAAAAAATATATTTTAAATGTAATTGGGGAAAGTAAACATATTAAATAAAATCTTAGAGAAAAGTAAAAGAAATCTATCTTATCCTACAGGAAAGTAGGAGGGAATTAAAAGTGGAGGAACTGAGAGAAAGGAGAGCAGATTGCGGGAAGCAGTAGTCAGAGGCAAAACACTTTTGAAGATGGACAGGATGAAAGGAGAGAGAGAGAAAAGAATAAACAGTGAGGAAAATAGGATGGAGGGAAATACACAGTAATGATAACTGAAAAAAATTTCATAGCAAGTCTTTCTTGTAAAGGTCTCATTTCTCAACTAGAACATAAGTCATTCCCCAATTAATAAGTGGTCAAAGGATATGAACAAGCAGTTTTTAGATGAAGTAATCAAAGCTATCTATAATCAAGTGGGGAAAATGCTTTAAATCACTCTAGATTCAAGAAATACAAATTAAAACAATTCTAAGATACTATACTATACCTATCAGATTGGCTAATATGACAGAAAAAGAAACTGACAAATTTCGGAGGGGATGTGGGGAAATTGAGACAATAATGTGAACTGAGTCAATCACTCTGAAGAGCAATTTGAAACTATGCCCCAAACTATGTATGCATACTCTTTGACTCAGCAATACCACTATTAGGTCAATATTCCAAAGAGATTTTTAAAAAGAAAAAGGATCTAAATGTATAAAAATATTTATAACAGCTCTTTTTGTGGTGGCAAAGAATTGAAAATTGAGGAGATGCTCATAAGTTGGAGAATGGCTGAATAAGTTATGGTATATGATTGTGATGGAATACTTTTGTGCTATAATAAATGAGGAGGATACTCTCAGAAAAACTGAAAAGACCTACATGAACTGATGCAAAGTGAAGTGAACAGAACCAGGGGAACATTGTATACAGTAAGAGCAATAATGTACAGTGGTCAACTGTGAATGAGTAATATATTGTCAGCAATAAATAATCCAAGACAATTATGAAAGACTTATGAAGAAACATGCTACCTATCACCAGAGAAGGAACTGATAGAGTCTGGAAGTAGATCAAGACATGCTTTTAAAAAACTTTATTTTCTCTCCCTTGGAGGAAGGAACTTGGTCTTCATTTTCTTCTGATTAATATGGAAATATGTTTTGCATGAGCACACATATATAACCTATATCAAATTGCTTGCCTTCTTAAAGAAAGAATAAAGAAGGAAGAGAGGAAGAGCAGTTGGAACTCAAAATTTTTTAAAAATGAATGTTAAAAATATTTTTTCATGTAATTGGGGAAAAAATAAAATATTTTTAATGTAAAAAAGGCATTAGATCATAAGAAAGGGAATGGGGAGAAATTAACATGATATGGAAATAAAAATTATCAATAACATTTTAAAAAGCAAATAATTCCAAATTTTACAAATAAAAAAGGCTCTGGAAAGTTTAAGTTAAAGCCAACATGAAAGGTATTTCTGATAATTCTTTATCTTACATATTAACCCTTGATTGAATAATTCACTGTAGGACAGTAACATTTTATGAGATTCTAGAAGGCAAGTAATCTTGAAAGCATAATAAATTTAAATTACAGCTAACTAATTTCATGCAAAGAAACACGCTGGCCCATGCTAAAACAGCCCTCATGACAATATTATTTCAACATTAGAAGCATTCCCATAATTAGTTTCATGTAAAATAGACACCTAAAGACACCAGCTCATTCCCCAAGAGAGTACTGGAGGATCCAGCCAGAGATGAGTTCTTTAATTGAATGTATCTTAGCTAGGCTATCACAGCATAAGTGTAGGTGCTGTGTCACAAACCTTAATGTTATGACAACATTTCGTTTTTTACATGATCCTCTTTATTCCCTTTCTCATTCCATCCTTCCCATTCCCACCATTTCCCCCAAAGATTAAGTATTATATTTTAAACAGCAGTTAGTAATATCCAATCAATGTAATGGAAGATTTATGAAGAGTGAGTAAAGTGAAGTTCCAATTTTGACTGAGGAATGAAATTTGCTTTTTATTGTCTGTGAAGAAACCAGATAGGGTTCTGCTCATTTGAGTCTTTCTGACTCTGTGCTATTCTGGGCCATTTAGGATGTGAACCCATTTGTTTCTCTCTGGAGATTATCAGTCACTAGGGATAGGGACCATAACATTTTATGTAGTGGTCTCATTGTTGTGAAGTGCTAAGGCTATGGTAAGTGTTGTAAACATAGTCAATTAAATCTTCTCTGGCAAATTCCTGGGCTATTCAAGTTTGCAACTTTTTCACCCTGAGAAAAGTTCATAGGCAGACATTTAGGATTAAAAGCATAAAATTAAGGATTTGAAAGAGACCTTAATGCAACCATACTTTTTTTTTTTCACTGAGAGGAAAATTAGCCCCATTGTAGGGAGTGACTTGTTCAAGTTCACATGGGTAAATTAAGTCTAAAAGGAAATATAAGCCATGCAATCTCTACAATTGCCCACATAAAACATTCCATCTTCTATCTGATCTGACTTGAGAATAGCTCCGATTTGGGGGGCTGACTGGAAAAAGCAGAATCCTCTGATGTTTGAAGAGCTGATTGGGGAAAGTGTCCTGTTCTTTAGCACCATTTAAAACTCTTTTAGTTATTGTTCAATTGTTGCAGTGACGCCAGATTTTTCATAACTCCATTTTGGGGCTTTTGTGGCAAATATACTGGAGTAGTTTGCCATTTCCTTCTCCAGCTCATTTTACAGATGAGGAAACTGAGGCAAACAGGGTTAAGTGACTTATGCAGGGTCATATGGCTATTAAGTGTCTAAGATCATACTGAATTCAGGTCTTCCTGGCTTCAGGCTCAGTGCTTCCTCTACTACACCACTTGGCTATACCTCTGGAGCTCTCTACCATCAAGTATTGGGGGGAAATCTATGTAAAGGATTTTTTTTTTGTATTTCCTTCTGATTTTTGCCTTTTAAATTCCCTAACTTCAAGACTCTCCTCTAATGTCATCTTCTGTGTAAGACCTTTCTTGATCAGCTCTGAGGTTTTTGTGCCTTCCTTCAATACTTCAAATGGTCTTTGTGGACAGACAGAGGATTGGCTAATTGCTATGGAGCAGAGCTGTTATTTGATAGGCAAATAAAAACCTCTCAATGCTTCTTCCAAAGATTCAATTATCATTTCTATGCAGATGATTCCTAGACCTGTATTTCCAACCTAATCTTTCTTTTGACTTCCAGTCTTCTATTTCCAGCTACTTATTGGATATCTCATAATGGATGACATACATATCTCAAACCCAACATGTCTAAAAACTGAACTCGTTATCTTTCCCCCAAGTCCTCCCTTCTTCCTAATTTTCCTATTACTGTCGAGGGTACATCAGTTTTCTAATGATCCAAACTCCTAATTTGGATTTCATCCCCAACTCTTCATTTACACTGAGGAGAAGAAACATAATTTTCCATTTCATTTCCTCTTCTAGTTCCTTCTCTGGATTCTTCTCCCCTATCCCTTCTAGCTTTCTAGCTACATGCTGCCACTTAAATTTCCACTTGAGAACTCTCCACCTTAAGGCTGAACCCCTAGGGATATTAATAACTTACCTAAACTCATTCAAGGATTAATAAATTTCCACTCTATCATAGCCTCCCCATTCCAGTGATTCTGAACCCCTAGCAGTCTATATCTACCTCTTTCTCTGTATTATTATCTTTTCTTATCATTTTAGTCAATTACATGGTACCTCAGAGTTGTTGTAATTTGTATTTCTCTGACCAATAGTGAGTTAGAGTATTTTCTCATATAACCATAGATGGCTTTAATTTTTTCATCTGAAAATTATCTGTTCATATTCTTTGAACATTTATCAATTAGAAATGTATGTCACATACTATTAACTGGTTCCTCATAGCAGTAGAATAATCCTATTGAACATTCCAAGTCAACTTACTCTTCCATTCACCATAGCACTTTTTCCAAAACTTTTTCATGCTTCCTCAATGACTCTGCCTCCCCCATTCTCTCAACTAAGAACTTTGTCTCACTGATAAAACTGAGGCCATTCATCCAAAGCTCCCTCTTCTCTTTTCCTCCCTTCTCACCTCACATTATTCAGATGCTTCCACATAATCTCACACAAAGAGTTGACTCTCCTCATTTCTACGACCAACTCCTTAACCTTCACAAGTGAACCTATTACATCTTGTCTTTTCCAACAGATTATTCCCCTTATCATCCCACTTTCTCACCAATCTTTGATTTCTTTTTGTCTACTGGTTACTTCCCTACTTCACATAAACACGCCTATTTCCCTCCCACACTTGATCTGTCCATGCTATTGCATCAAATCTCTCATCCCTCTTGTGGCTAAACTCCTTGACAAGGGCATCTATAGTAGGTGTCTCTACTTCCTCTCCTCTCACTATATTCTGCTTCTGATCTAATTTTTAAAAATTTTCACTTAATAGTATTTTATTATTTTCTAATTACATATAAAATTAGCTTTCAATATTCATTTTTGCAAGATTTTGAGTTCCAAAATTTTCCTCCTCCTTTTTTTCCTTCTCCCTTCCCCAAGATAACAAACATAGGCTATACATGTACAATCATGTTAAACATTTCCATATTATTCATGTTGTGAAAGAAAAATCAGAATGAAAGGGAAAAACCACAAGAAAGGAAAACAAACTGAAAATACTATGCTTTAGTGTATCTACTGGGTCTGTATCCCAGAGATCATAAAAAGAGGAAAAGATCCCACACATGAAAAAATATTTGTAGCAGCCCTTTTTGTAGTGGCAAGGAACTGGAAATGAGTGGATGCTCATCAGTGGAGAAAATTATGGTATATGCATGTAATGGAATATTATTGTTCTATAAGAAATGGTCAGCAGAATGATTTCAGAGAGGCCTGGAGAGATTTACATGATAAATTGTGGTATATGAATGTTATGGAATATTATTGTTCTGTAAAAAATGAACAGCAGGATGAATACAGAGAGGCCTGGAGAGACTTACATGAACTGATGTTGAGTGAAATGAGAAGGACCAAGAGATCATTATATACCTCAACAACAATAGTGTATGAGGATGTATTCTGATGGAAGTGGATATCTTTGACAAAGAGAAGATATAACTCAGTTTCAATTGATCAATGATGGACAGAAGCAGCTACACCCAAAGAAAGAACACTGGGAAATGAATGTAAACTGTTTGCATTTTGGTTTTTCTTCCCAGGTTATTTTTACCTTCTGAATCCAATTCTTCCTGTGCAACACGAAAACTGTTCGGTTCTGCACACGTATATTGTATCTAGGATATACTGTGACATATTTAACATGTATAGGACTGCTTGCCATCTTGGAGAGAGGGTGGAGAGAGGGAGGGAAAAAGTCAGAACAGAAGTGAGTACAAGGGATAATGTTGTAAAAAAAAAATTACCTAGGCATGGGCTCTGTCAATAAACAGTTATAATTATTTAAAAAAAAAAAGAGAGAGATTTACATGAACTGATGCTGAATGAAATGAGTAGGACCAAGAGAACATTGTACTCAGCAACAAGATTATGCAATGATCAATGGTGATGGACTTAACTCTTTTCAACAATGAGGTGATTCAGGTCAATTCCAATAGATGTGATACATCCAGAAAAAGGATTATGGGGACTGAATGTGGATCACAATATGATGTTTTCATCTTTTTGTTGTTGTTTGCTTACTTTTTTTCCTTTCTCATTTTTTTTTCCTTTTTGTTCTGTTTTTTCTTGTGCAGCATGATAAATGTGGAAGTATGTTTAGAAGAATTACACATGTTTAATCTATATTGAATTGCACATTGTCTAGAGGAGGAGAGTGAGGGAAAGAAAAGGAGAAAAATTTGGAACACAAGGTTTTGCAGGGGTAAATACTGAAAACTACCTTTGCATGTATTTTGAAAATAAAAAGCTATTATTAAAATGAAAAATAAAGTCAATTCATAGAATTTTTCTATGTTTTGTAATGAGGCTTTTTTTCTTCAAATGGCCAAGCTAACAATCAATGTTAGTAAATAGCTGATATTTCTACTCCACAGTCTAAATTTTATTTTCTATAAATAATTATGAAAATAAAACATGCTGAGTAACAAAAAAAAAAAAGGAAAGAAAACAGTATGCTTTGATCTACATACAGTCTCCATAGTTCCTTCTCTGAATGTGAACGGCATTTTCCATCACAAGTTTGATCTCATTTTTTAATTGAAACTACTTTCTCCAAAGTTACATATGATCTCTTAATTGACAAATTAGATGGCTTTTTATCAATCTTTATCTTTGATGTTTTTCTCTCTAGCCTTTGAGACTCTCAGTATCTTTTTTTGGAAACTTATCTCTAGGTTATTGTGGCAATACTCTCTTCTCAGTTCCCTTCTTACATTTTGTCTATTACTGCCTAGTTTCCTTTGCTGGGCCTTCATCTAGCTCATATCTGCTAACAATAAGTATAGGGCTCTATCATGGGGGTTCTTCTCTCATCCTTCTGTATCATTTCAATTGATGATCTCATCATCTTCCATGGATTCAATTATCATCTCTATGCTAAAGAATGCTAGAGGCTAACTCTTTCCTGGACTCCAGTCTTCCATCTCCAATTACTTATTAGACATCTCAAACTTGATGTCCTGTGGACATCTTAAACTCAGAATATTGGCCACCTGCTATGGAGCAGAGAATTCATTATCTTCACCCTCACAAAGCCTCCCCTCTTGCTAATTTTCCTGTTGCTGTCAAACACATTATAATCTTCCTAGTTACCCAGCTCACAATCTAATTTTCATCCTGGACACATCCCTCTCCCCCCTCCACACCCGTATCTAATCTCTTGCCAAATCCTGACAATTATATATATTTTTAATATCTCTGGTATATATTTCTTTTTCTCCTCTGACACTACGACCACCACAGTGTAGGCCCTCATCATCTCATATCAAAACCTCTCCAATAAACTGCTGATGGGCCTTCTTGCTTTCCCTTCTATCCTCCATTCCTTAGTTACACTGAGCTTTCTAAAG
Organism: Sarcophilus harrisii; assembly: GCF_902635505.1. Classification (NCBI taxonomy): domain Eukaryota; kingdom Metazoa; phylum Chordata; class Mammalia; order Dasyuromorphia; family Dasyuridae; genus Sarcophilus; species Sarcophilus harrisii. The sequence continues at coordinate 194,689,817 of NC_045427.1, forward strand.
CACTGGCTGACCATGTCATCCCTCCACACAGTAAATTCCAGTAGCTCCCTATTATTTCCAGGATCAACTATAAAATCCTCTGTTTGTCTTTTAAATCCTTTTATAACCTGGTCTCCTGTTACCTTTTCAGTCTTCTTATACTTTAATTTCTTTCATGATTCAGTAATACTGGCCTTATTGCTATTCCTTGCACAAGACACTTTATCTCTCAACTCATTGACTTTTCAGTGTCTGTCTACCATGCTTAAAATGTTCTTTCTCCTCACCTCTACCTTCTGGCCTCCCTGGAGTCCTTCAAAGCCCAGTTCAAACCTTACCTTCCCCAGTTCTTCTGACTGCTGTTGAGGTTATCTTCCATTTACGTGGGTGTGCGTGCATGTGTATGTGTATATTCCTATTCCTTTTGGATTAATTTCTCTTTTTTTCATACCCAAACCATGTATTTATTGGCATGAAATTGAATGATTGTAAATGATTATGTACTTTGATAGTATATATATCATGTCTCCTCTGGCCTGGTTCACCCAACTTACATAGATATATATAGATACATAGATACAAGATACATAGATTTTCTAGGATATATCCTAGAAAACAGTTTCTGTTTCAGATTCCAAGATAATTTAACCTAGGTCTCTTGAGATTCAGGTACTATACAAGTAAGAACCTGAATCTCACAAGTACCTAAATTTCAACTAGTATTCTTTGCATTAATAGTCATCCAATAGATGCAGTTAATATTTTTTTTTAAAAAGCATCTATTAAGGCTCTAGAACCTGGAATTCAGCTGGAGCCACGTTCCTTCCTGAGAAATCCAGTAGGATATCAAAGGTACAATTGTTACAACAGAAATCTTTGCCCCAGGACCAAACACATCACTTTTGGGACTTGTACAAGAAAAGCCCAAATCTAGCTCATTTTAATGGATACCCTTCAGACAGAAACAAAAAACTATTGGACTCTGACATTGGCATATGAAGAAAATCAAGAATTGGACTCTATGATAGTGAATCCAACCAGAAACTCATAGAAGTTGCTACTTCTTCGAAAGACTTCTTTTCCATGCTATCTTGGTTCTCTTGTTGCTCCTCATGCTTGTGATCCTATCACACCTCTTCCCAATATCCTCTAGAAGTACAACATCAACAACACCATCTGAAATCCATGCATGTTTTTCCAGATTTGCATAAATTATAGATGGATAAAGATTGACTTCTGGACCCTTCTCCTACTAATGGCACTAACAGCTAAAGCAGCTCCAACCAGTCAATATACTACCGTATTTCCTGATTGCTGCAAGGTACATAAGGTTCCATCTTCCAATACCAATCTCCTTCATGACCAACTCAGAGACTAATCAAGACCCTAATAAGTTTTACTTGTGACTTGTGAAGAATACCTGTCCCCAAATCTGCCTTTCCATCAAGTCAGGAAAAGTCTAAATCAGCTTCTCTTAACCATGGCTATCTTCACTGAACTCTTCTTCCTAGAGGAGGAATTTTCAAGACACCACTGCCAATTTCATATGAAAAAACATGGATCCAAAGAAGAATTATGAGAAGACATTGCTGTCCTACTTCTTTACAGAGGTGGGAGGGCAAATGGTGTAGATATTGAATATTTTTGCAAATATTTAAAATGTGTTGATCAGTTTGGCTGATTTTCCCTCTTTCCATTTTTTGCCTTTGTCATAAATATTTTTATATGAAATGGAAGTTTTGTAGATGAAGGGTGAGAAATACTGGGAGCAATTCTAGTCATGGAAAAAACAAATGATATCAATAAAGTAGCAGCATCCAAAAGCTCTGGAGGAGAAAAAGCATTTATTAAAATGGCTCAGTAAGAATAGTTCTTGATTGTTAAGATTAGTTTCCTTTAAGTCCATAGCTGGTTCTCTTTACTGCCAGAGGTCCCTCTCCTTGAAGCTACTTCCTACCAGCCAACTAGAAAAGGAATATCACTTTGAAGCCATATCTTTCTGTACTATATCTCTATTTTCTCCACTATTCTTTGAAACCTCTAACCAAGATTAGACATTAATTTAACCAAGTGTTGAAAGGGTTGTTTTTTTTTTTCGGGTGAGTAGCTACATTGATTGATATCATGAAAACTTTTCTCCCCCTTAAGAAGTGAAAAACTAAGTTTTTCCGATTGCCAGTCTACCTCAATTTCTTAGAGTGATTAAACTAAAAGTACATCCCATCATTGTTTGTCTATTTATATTATTCCCTTCTGATTCTCTAAAACAACTTGTTGGCATCTCATAAAGGGATTACCTTAAATGGTCTCATTTTTACAGTTAGTTTAGTCCAATATTACTAATTCCCTCTCTGTGATGAAATCCTGGGTTTTCAAGTTCTTTACACAAAGAAATGCATATAAAGATTTAAAGGAACATACTTCAACTTGCAAGCCATATTAGGAACAGTCACCAAGATAAACTTCCCTTGCCCAGACCTCACCAATCGGGAAGTGAAATGGTTAGACTGGTAAAGTGATCTAACTCCTTTCTATGTTTTAGGGGAGAAGGGAGAAGAAAACAATAGGAGACTGAATTCCAGCATTTATCTGCCTTCACAATGGCTGGTTGCCAGGCAGCTTTCTGCTCCAGTGTGATCTTCTGTTTTCTACCCTATCACATCTCTCCCTAATTTCATGAATGCTTCATCGTGCTATCTCAGCCCATTGGCTTTTCCTGTTTTCAGTCATAAGGGTTGTATCCAATCCCCCATTTCCTGTTGGCTCAGTGGGAGAGGCACAGGGAATCAGCAGAACTCACAGTATTTCTTCTCTTTTGTCTCTTTATATAGCTTCCTTATATTTTGGCCACTTGACCTCTTCACAGAAGAAAATTCTTTCTAAGATGAAAAGTTCTAGAAAATTGGGTAATTCTAGATGATAAATATCTGAGTTCTAATATTTCTATTCTATCATATTACCCTGATAATATCCCCAAGGAAGGAGGTGACATCTTGTGTTTATCTTATGTGTGTTTTATATTTGTTTATATAGGTACCTGTTGACTCTCCCTATAGAATGTTTTCTCCTAGAGGTCAAAAATTGTGTCATTTTTTTTTTTGTATCCCCAGTGCCTAGCAGAATACCTGGCATATAAATAGAATATTTCATCAATGTTCACTGATTAATTGATTTATCCTTAGTAATGAGGTGCTCACCTAAACAACACTATATAGTGTTTACTCCAAACCTAAATCTTAGAATTGAAAAGTGTCAGGAATTAAAAATATTGTGGAGCTGGGAGATAAGGAAGACCTATGCAAACTTTTCCTGAGATTACTTCCCAGCCTCTCATTGTTGCAAGAGCATCTTAAAAGGGAAATGATTTAAGAATAGTTCTACAAATGATGCTTAAATGGGTAAGGGTACAGGAAGAGGGCTAGTGTATGTGGCATTTGAGCTGATTGGAAGCATTCTGAGTGCTATGAATATAGCAGCATAGAAGGGAATCAAATCTTACCATCAAATGTTCATTTCAGGTGTGTTTGAGCAGGAAGCTAGAAGAGAAAGAGGCCAGGTTGGAGAGGGTACATATTTAGTTTAAGTGTTTGCAGGACTGCGTGACATATGGGACACTTCAGGGGCAGGACAAGACATGGATCTCCTTCTGTATAATTGCCATTATGCATTTAACATATATTGTGGATAGGGGAAAGAGGTGGATGTATATATATACTTATATTATATTATATATAGAGAAAGAATTACCTAACTGGTAATTCTTTATACACAGCAGCATGGTATAGTGCAAAGAAAGCTGGCTTTAAATCAAAAGGTCCAAGTTCAAAGTGTGTCTCTCTCATGTCTACCTATGACTTTACTTCTCTGACCTTTCTTTTTCTCATACATGAAAGGAGAAGACTGTATTAGATGAGCTTTAAGGTCCCTTTCTATAATATATCAAATGAGAAAGCAAGAATAAGAAATATGAAATCATTTGAATTGTGAGCAGTAGAGGTAACTTTCATATTTCAAGAATAAAATAGAATGCCTAGGAAGGAGGCTTTCAATGGACAGCCCAACAAAAGAATCCTTAGAAGTTACTGTATAAACCCTTGTAACCCTATGTAGAAATCCTTTCTTATGACATCCCTGGAAGGGTTAGCAACTTAGTAGCATAATATTTTGCACATAGTAGAGCCTCAGTTAATATTTGTTGATCAAATAACAAATGGTCATCCAAATTCTTCTTAACAGCTTTAATTTTGGAGATATCATTAACTTCTAAAGAATCTCATTCTATTTGTGAATAGTTTTAATGATTAGAAAGTTCTTCCTCATGAATGGCCCAAATCTGTTTTCCTCTAATTTCTAGCCATTGAAACAAGTTCTTGCCATTGGGTTCTATTCAGAATAAGATGAATCTCTTTTCTATGTATTATTAAAATATTTAATGACAGTTTAGTGTCTTCTCTGATAGCATGTTCTAGAACTGACCGTGGTCCTTAGGTAGCTAAGCATTTTAGAACCATACAAATTGAGATTAAAATCCTAGAAGAAATTTTCCATCCATGTTTTTATTTATATAGACAAGTATTTGTTGCCCTTCCAAAGAAACTTTCTCATTTTCCTGAGAATTTGATGAAAATGAAATTATGGGATACTTCATTATCAAATAATCAAATTGGCTAGAAGAATGTTTATGAAGGAACTGAATTCTATATGACTTCTTCATTCATTCAACAAACCTCCTTGGGGTAGAGGGAAAAAGATGACACATGGTCCCTGACCACATGGAAATTACAGTGTAATAAAGGGATGACACAACCACAGATAAAATGTAATATACAATATTATGAATTATTATTACATAAGTTCATCAGGCAAAATGAAAGAGCATTTGAGTTGATCTTTAAAGGATAGACACTCACCAGAGGAGGATTCTGGGTCAGAAAACGTTTGGCTTTCCATATTTCCTCCACAAATGAAAACAGAACATTGCCTCAGAGGTAACACAAAGCAGCAGAATAAATAAAAATAAGGGTAAAGCATTTATCCTCTTAAGACAATTTAAGAAGACCCTAGGCAATACCTGAACCTCCTGGGATCCAGATTTTGCCAGAGTGAAGAGCAAAATCTCCAAGCCAACTAAATCAACAAATAGTAAGTTCTAAGGGCAGCTAGGTTAGGGGACAGTCTCAGCCTCAGAAACTTTCACTTCAGGAACTAAGTGTGGGTCTGACCACTGAGTAGAAGACTGAAGGACAAACTGAACTGAACAACAAACTGAAAAAAGAGAATTTAAAACTTAAGAAAATAATTCTTTGAAAACTAGAATTGGGCAAAGGGAAGCTAATGATATTATAAAACACTGAGAAATAATAAAACAAAACCAAAAGAATGAAAAAATAGAAGAGAATGTGAAATATCTCATCATCTCATCAATATGGAGAATAGATCAAGGAGAAACAATATAAGAATTGTAGGACTACCTGAAAGTTACTATCAAAAAAAAGAATTTTAAGAAAATATTACAAGAATTATTAAGGAAAATTGCCCTGAAGTTCTAGAACAAAAAGATAAAGTAGAAATAGAAAAAAAATGTACCAATCATGGAAGAAGTACAAGAAATCATGACCCCTTGACTCAAAGATGGACTAAACTTGTAAATTCTTTCTGTACATTTTCCATCTTCATGACTTCTTGAATCTCATCATCACCTAAAAGAGATTCCAAAAGGAAAAGTTATAGGAATATCATAGCCAAGTTTTCAATCTCCCAGGTTAAGAAGAAAATATTGCAAGCCAATAAGGAAAAAAAAACAATATCACAGAGCTACAATTATGTAGCTAGCAGGTTCTATGTTGAAGAATGCAACCCTTGGAACACTATTTTGTAGAGCAAAAGAGCTAGGGTTATGACTAAGGGTCACTTGCCTAGCAAAGTTAAATACAATTTTGAATGAAAAAAAAAAAGGCTATTTAATGAATTGAAAGATTTTCAGGAATTTGTGACAAAAAAGAGCAAAACTTAATGAAAAAATCAACATATAAGATCCAGAAGAAATATAAAGAAGCCTTAAAGACTAATTATAAAGAACTTAATAAGATCAAACTGTTTACTTCTTTTATGTGAAAACTTATCAGAATTCTTAGGACTGTCACAATTATTTGGGTAGTTTGAAAGAAAGGCTGTATGTGATAGGGTGATTCTGAAAAATAAAACTTCATAGAGAGAGAGAAAAAGAATAATGATCTCATATAAATGAAGAATGAAAGGAAGAATTGATACAGAAAAAAAAGTGGGAGGTGAGAAGGATTGGTACTGATGGAATCTTGCTGTTATCAGAAATGGGTTAAAGAGTGTGCAACATATACCTTCAGAAGAGTATAAAAGTGTTCTAAGTTTAGAAAGAAAAAAGAGGGCAAAGAGATAGGCTAAGGGAGTGATTTTTAGACAGGTATGTTGATTAAGAATTAGGAAGGGGAGAGAATAAGAGAGAAACTCTTAGAAAGACAGGTAAATTAAGGTAAAGAGTGGTAGGAGTGGATAAATAAGGAATTCTTAGAAGAATGGCCAGATTAAGTAATAGGAAGGCAAGACAGTTGAGAAAAACTAAATTAGTCAAGTAAGGAAGGATAGGGTTAATTAATCAAGAATGATAGTAAGGAAAAATAAGGAGGAAAATATATAACAAGTAATTATAGTTTAAGATGTGAATAGAATGATTTTACCCATAAAACAGAAGTAGACAGTAGAATGGATTAAAATCTGAATTCAGTAATATATAGCTTTCAGAAAACACAATCAAAAGTAGACATGTACACAGATAAAATAAAGGACTGGAGTAGAATTTACTATGCAAAAAAAAAAGCAGGGATAGTAATCATGATCTCAGACAAACTTAAAGCTAAAATATATTTAATTAAAAGAGAAAATAGGAAAACTATACTAGTTATCATCAATATTATTCAATTCTGTTTTAGACTATTAAAAATAAGTAAGCAGTATGAAATACCTGAGAGTATACCTGCCAAAACAGACATGGGAACTACATGAAAACAAGTACAAAACTCTTTTTGTACAAATAAAATTGGATTTAATTAATTGGAGTAATTATCATTCATGGATAGGTAAAGTCAATTTAAAAATGACAGCTTTACCCAACTAAGCTATTTATTCAATGTCATCCCAATTAAATTACCAAAAAAAAGTTTTCCTGAGTTAGAAAAAAATAATAACAAAATACATTTGAAAGAACAAAATATCAAGAATTTCAAAGAAACTAAGTGGGGGGCAGGGGAATGTAAAGGAAAGAGATTCAGCAGTGTCTGATCTTAAACTATATTATAAGATGAGAACACTGTTGGAGTGTAAAATAGATAATTTTGATTATTTTAAATCAAAAGGATCTTGCATAAATAAAACTAATGAAGCCAAGAATAGAAAGAAAGTAGAAAATCGGGGAGGGGCAGGGAAACTTTCATAGAGAATCCATCAGATAGAAAAAGATTATTTTGGAATACTGTTGTGATATAAAAAATGACGAACTAATTCGTTTAGAAAAACATGAAAAGACTTGGATCTATGAAGATTCTATCTGTCTCCAAAGAAAGAAATGACAACTAAAAATACACATAGTACAGTCGTACACACACACACATACAAATATATAAGTTTAATTGTAGGCTTTTCTAGAGTGGAATGGGAGTGGGAAAGAAGGGGGAAAATCAAAAATGCACAGCAGAAAAAATAAAATCTAGAAGGAAACAAAGAAAAGCTAGGCAGTTTTGAAAATAATAAATACATAGATTTTCTTGAAATGAAAATTTATTATTTTGTAGCAAATCTCTTATGTTTTGCTGTGTACATGCAAATGTCCTGGGTTGTGTGTCTTTTATTTTCTTTTTCTCATTTTGCATTTAAGTTTAAAATGAATAAACAATTTATACAGAAAAAAAGAAAAAAAAATTTATATCAGAAAAAAAATACATTAGCAAAGGATAGCAAAAGAATCTAAGGAATTTGCTTTTTTCTTTTTTGATTATTTGTCCATTAAACAAGTTAAACAAAAAATTTTGTAATATGTTTTGATTTTATATTACCTATATTTCCCAGTACATCCCACCCCACTCCCAGAAAGACAGTCCTTATTACAAAGAATAAAAAAGAAAGGATAACACTTCAGGAAACTAACCCATGTTGGAAAAAAAAAAAAAAACTAAACTAATATATTCAGTGTTCTATACTTCTCCAAAGAAGTAGAGGGAGATATCTTCTTATTTATTCTCTTTAGAGTTAAGGTTGGTCATGATAATTTCATAGCACTGATGTTCCATTGTTTGTTCTTGTTCTTTCCATGTACCTTGTTGTCCTCATGGTATATATTATTTTCCTGAGTCTCTACTTAACTTTGTCACTTCCTTTCAATTCTCCCATACTCCCATACTTTCAATATTCTCATCAATACTATAGTAGGGAAATGTCACTTTACTTATACTATTACCTTTTCCCCCCAATCCAACAAGCATTTATTATTTGCCTACTATTTGTTAAGCACTGTGCTAAAAATTAGAGAAACAAAGAAGAGCAAAAAACAGTCCTTGTTCTCAAGAAGCTCACAATCTAATAAGAGAGGAGAATACAAAAATAAACTAGACCTTAGCTCTGAAAAACAGTATCGTTCCTAATAGTAAAAAGAGAGGCATAATCCCTTTGCATAATTCCAAGTTGTTTTCCAGAATGCTTAGCCCAAATAATAATTTCATCAATATTGTATTAGTAGTATTACTATCTTTCCACAACCTCTCTAAAACTGACAAACGATGACTTCTGTCATCTTTTCCAATTTGCTGGCTTGTAATATGAAGCTTCAGAGTTCTTTTGATTTGCATTTCTCTTCTTATTAACATGTAAGAATTTTCAACAGACATAAAATAGTTCAGTTTTGATTGGAGTTTAGAGTGTATAGAAATAAATAACATAGAATGGGGCTAGAAAGTCACAGAGGGCTTTGAATGCCAGGCAAAGGAGTTTGAAATGTACTAGGAAGTTCATGAGGAGCACCTGAGGATGTCTGAGCAGAGCAGCAAGTTGACTATATCAATATATATGGAAGATTCTGGCAATGTTGTGAAGGATGAATTGCAGAGGAGAGAAAATAGATTTAGAAAGACCAGTTAGAATTATAGTCTAAGCAGATGGTAATGTAGATCTAAATTAAGGGAGAAGCAATAGAAATAGAATAGGGTATGGATATAAGAAATATTATGCAGTTGGAATTAAAATGGTCAAAGAATGTGAATAGGCAGTTTTTAGATAAAGAAATCAAAATGATGTGAAAAACTGTTCTAAATCATTATTGATTAGAAAAATATAAATCAAAACAATCTTGAGATATCATTTTACAGCTATCAGATTGGTTAAAATGCTTTAAGCTGAATCAACAAATATTAGAAGGGATATAATGTGAAGACTAAGTTAGCTCCCTGGATACCTTAGAATCAGCCAGAGGCAGGATAAACAAAAGTCCTTGATTTTTTTTCTTGGTCTTTAGAGGTAGGAATAAATTGGATGGAAGCAGAATCTTTACAACCTCTCCTCTTCTCCCACCCAGAAGTGACCTTGCCTAGTCTTACTCCACCCCCTAGTCCCTCCTACAATTCTCTCTATACACCAATTATCAAGCCAGCACAGAATAGTGGGAAGGGCCATTTTCCAAGCATATGCTTATAGAGTATTGTCCAATCGGTAGTTAGCCTTAAGTGCTCGGTTGTCCAACCTCAGTGCATTAACTCAAGACTTTCAGCCCTTTACATCTCCTGCTTTCTTTTGTTTTAGAACACAGCTGGTCACACCATCCCCGACTTCTCAGGGAGGTGAGAACCCCCAAAAGGAGGTGATCAAGCCCTCCTGACTTCTCAAGAAAGGAGATGAAAACACTGAAAAGGAGGTGATCACGCACCCCCCCAACTTCTCAGGAAGGGAAATGAAAAGCATCAAAGGGAAGTGGGAATTGCTAGTGGGTTTCTGAGCTAAAGGGTCTTATTAGAAACAGGTATACACAAACCCATCAGCATGGGAGGTATTACACAGGCACGTAGCAATAATGCACAGGCTATTAGTGATGACTCTCCCCACAACCAGTGCAGGCTCAATGTGGTGCAACAAACATGAATTGTACATGCAAGTAGTGATATAACAAACAACATGAATCAACATGGTGTTGTAAAAGATTTCCAGAAGTCCTAGAAGGAAGGTATGTAAACAACAGTCACACAAACGCCTTCTTCAGCAGCCAAGAGATAATCCAAAACCAATCTATTGTCCATTGCTTCACGTGTCGGGGAATCCAATGATCCCCACAAGTTTTTGAAATCCTACAACAGTCTTTTTATGTATTAGGGAATCCAATGACTCCTACAGATTTTGAAGTTCTGCAACAGTCTTGTCATTTCTCAGAAAATCCAATGATTCCTGAGGGTTTTCAAGTCCTACAACAGTCTTATCATGTCTCAGAGAATCCAATGATTCCTGAGGGTTTTCATGTCCTACAACAATCTTTTCATGTCTCAGGGATTCCAATGATTCCTGAGGGTTTTGAAATCCAACAATTTTCGATGTCCATGAGCTAACACCATAACTGCCAAGCTCTTTCAGTGGTGAGCACAGTCAGCAATGGAACCACCCGATGTTTCTTTGGTCTTCTCCTTCGTTTCAAGGGTCTACTCCGTCTCTCTGCGATGGACAAGGCGAATATGGCTCATTGGCACCCATCTGATTCCTTCTCCACCTGTGGAGGTACAGGCAAACCCTCTCCCCCAAGCAGTTAGCCTATCTGGTCCCTTCCATTCACCACTTTCTGGGTCTCTCCACATCACCTGTCGATTATCTAAAGATAGTGGAGATGCTCGCACTGGACACTGCCCGGAGCCAATGCATCTTTGTCAAAAATCAAGAAGTTAATAGTATAAAGGGCTAGATTTAGAAGTTCTCTAGGGTTACCTGTGGCTCCCCTTTCTTTTGTTTTTGGAGGAGCGTTTTAATGTCTCTGTTTCTCCTCTCTACTATTGCCTGTCCTTGAGGATTAAAAGGTATGCCAATGATGTGTAGAATCTGATACTGTATGCAAAAGTGTGCAAAATGTTTAGAAGTATATGTAGGACCATTGTCTGTTGTTATTGCTTGTGGCACACCCATAATTGCAAATCCTTGGATAAGAATTCAGTGACCACTCGGGCTGTCTCTTTGGCTGCTGGTATTGCAAAAGTGAATCCTGAAAAAGTGTTACCACAACATGGATAAAAGACAGACAACCAAAAGATTTATAATGGGTCACATCCATTTGCCAAATTTCATTGGGTCTCAAACCACAAAGGTTCTTCCCTGGAGGCAGTGTAGGAGCATGGAAAGGAAGGCAAGTTATACAGGCTTTTATTATGCTCCTAGTTTCCTCTCTTGTTATTCCAAATTGTAAACATAAAGCTCGAGCAGCCTGATGATATTTAAAATGAGATTCTTGGCTTTCTAAAATAAAGGAGTATTGGCTAACATGGTTAGAAGGCTATCTGCCTTTGAATTACCATCAAAAATGGGACCTGGAAGTCCACTATGAGAGTGGACATGCAATATATAAATCTTACCTTGACACTTTCTCACTTGCTCTTGAAGTTCCTTAAAGAACTGATATATATTAGAGGCTACAAATTTTATTTGGGCTGTGGCAATTCTTTGTACCACACCTATTGAATAGGTTGAATCAGATTTTATATTTATATCTCCTGGATAATAAGTAAGAGCTAAAATGATTGCATACAATTCATTCTGCTGAATGGACTTAAAAGTTCTGACTACTCGCTTTATAGTTAAGTCACGAGAATATACAGCACAAATATTATGTTTGGGTGCATCTGTAAAGATAGATGGTCCTTTAAGAGGAACTTTAGAAACGTTTTCTTCAAGAATCCATCGCCCATTATGCAATGGTCTGGTTATCTTTAATGGAGAGCCGTGTGTAAAATTTGGAGCCATGGCTAATAAAATTTGCCACTCTGGGATAGTCTCACAGCACACATTAATTTGTGTATTGGTATAAAAGGTGTATATCTTGTCAGGTCTTGTCCCAGATAATTGTACTGCTCGCTCAATGGCCTTTAATAAAATTCTAGCCACAAGCACTGGGTAAGGAGTAAGGCTTTGTTCTGGTTGTGCCGGGAGGTTCATCCACTCTATCACACTGTTTCCTTGATGAAGGACTGCTGTGGGTGCCTCTTGTGTAGCAAAAACTGATATTTCCAAGGGTTTTTGAGTGACTCTTTCAACCACATTGGATAAAGACAGTTCAACTTCTCTCAAAGCCTCTTGAGGTTCTTTTGTAAGCTGGCGTGGTGAGGTTAAAGCACTGTCTCCCCTTAAAATGTCATATAATGGTTGTAATTGATAGGCAGTCAAGCCTAGCACTGGTCCCATCCATTGGATCTCTCCTATCAATTTCTGAAAGTCATTTAAGATGTTTAGCTTCTCTGTTCTTAAGGAAAGTTTTTGTACTCTAAACATCTTAGGGTATACTTCATATCCTAAATATTGAAAAGGAGCATGTCTTTGAATTTTTTCTGGAGCTATGTGCAATTTGTAGTACCTTAGTGTTTCCATGGTCTTTTGTATACATGCTTCTAACATTTGTTCCTCAGGTGCACATCCCAATATATCATCCATGTAATGTAATAACATAACTTTTGGAAATGCTTTTCTTACTGGAGTAAGAGCAGCAACCACATACATGTGACACATAGTAGGACTGTTTTTCATTCCCTGTGGCAAAACTGTCCATTCATATCTTTTATAAAGCTCAGCTATGTTAATGCTGGGCTCTGAAAAGGCAAATCTTTTCATATCCTCTTTATCTAGAGGGATAGAATAGAAACAATCCTTAATGTCTATAACCCAAAGAGGCCATTCATTCTCTAGGCAACTGAGTAGGAGATAGAAGCCTGGGCTGAAGAGTTCCCATAGTTTCCATCTGTTCAATTATGTTTCTTAAATCAGTCAACATCCTCCATTTTCCAGATTTCTTTCTTACAACAAATACTGGGGAATTCCAAGGACTTAGAGAAGGTTGTTAATGTCCTTGGTCAGCTCCTGTACTATATCTAATAAGGCCTGAATTTTATTGCTACCTAAGGGCCACTGTTCTATCCACACTGGTGTATCAGTTTTCCATTGGATAGGAACAGGTGAAAGTGTTGGCAGGCCTTCAACAGCAGCCCTGCCTAAAAAACAAGGTACTCATTTTTAACTCTAATTGTTGTAAAATGTATATTCCCCACAGATTGATGGGGATTTTTTCAACTATAAAAGGAGTTAAAACTACTGTTTCACCTTCAAAAGTCCATCTCAAAGGAGTAGCACTAACTTCAGCTGCTATCGATCCTCCTACGCCAGACATGTAGGTGTCTGCCTTAATCTTTGGCCAGTGACTGGGCCAGTTGGCACCTCTAATGACTGTACGATCTGCACCTGTGTCTACCAATCCTTCTAATGGTATGCCATTTATATAGATAGTGAGTATAAGTTGGCCAGCTGTTACAGCTCCTGTCCAGTATATTCCTGGATTTTGTAGTCTGGAGTCAGAATCTGGGTGACTATCACCAGGTTGCTTATTAGGAGTCTGTATCAGTAAACCTGATGCTACTACTTCTCCTAGGTGATAAATCACACATTCTCTACCTGTATTAGTGACTATTATCTACACATTCCCCAGTTTCCCACATCAGTATGTGGATGGACACTGTTTTGTAAGCACTCTCAGGAGGTGAAATGGTCAAGCTGACTGTGTCTGGAGGCAATGGATCCATAGGCTGGAGAGGAACAGATTTCACCTCTCTAAGAGGTATCTCAGTTGTCCCAGCTGCATACAACTCTCTTCTCCCCAATTGTAATCCCTTTCTCCCATCAAATTGCTTCCTCGCTGATTGGTCATATCTGGGTACTGAACTTCTAGGTACTCTTTGGGTATAGCATTGGCTGCCATCATGCCCAAGTATTTTTTGTCTTGGGCCCTGGGGCTGGGCCCCTCATCCCATTTCCCTGACTCAGTCTACATCCTGATGTTCAATAGAAGCCTCTGTTGCATTTTGGACATGGGGTATTGGGTCTTGTTCTCCCACCCTGTTTTCCCACTCTGTCTCTATGCCAACATTGAGCTTTCAGATGCCCTACTTTACCACATTGAAAGCATTGACAAGTCTCTCTGGAGGTCCCTTGCCAGAAGGGACTCTGTCTTCCCATGTTCAGATCTTGGGAAGTCTGCATCATAGTCTGGCTATAAAAGGTATTTGTGCCCACTGTGGCACGTCTTACGATCTTCTCTAAAAGAGCATCCTTGCATAGTCCTAGTGTAATTCTTCTACAAACCTCATTAGCATTTTCTTTAGCAAGTTGCCTTATCATAATGTCTGTTACTGCATTTTCACCATTAGTTCGTATGACAACTGTCTGCAAACGTCCCACAAAATCAGTAAAGGGTTCATTTGGCCCTTGTGTTATTTTTGTGAAGGCTTCACCCTTGTCGTTTTCCCCAGGGAGAAAAGCCCATGCTTTGATAGCAGCAGAAGCAATTTGCTCATATGCTGCTATGGGGTAATTAACCTGTACTGAAATTTCTGCGTAAGAACCTACACCTGTTAGTTGGTCATAGGTGATTGGAGGATTAACTCCACTATGACTATTTTGTTGGGCTTGTATTCTACAGAGCTCATTATATTCAGAAAGCCACAACAAGTTTTGTCCAGGTTCTAGGCATGCCCTTGTATAGATTTCCAGTCCCTAGGAGTTAAGACTTCATAAGCCAAATTCTGTAATAACATCTTAACATAAGCTGATGTAGCCCCATAAAGAGTGCAAGCCTTTTTCAAGTCTTTGAGGATTGCTATATTAAAAGGAGTATATCTTCTACTTTCTTGACCTGAAGAGTTAAACTGTTGAATCACAGGATACATTCCTACTTTCAAATCAGCTAAATCCTGCCCTTCTTCTGTGACTTTAAGTAGTGCCTTTTGCAGTCTAGTCATAGGAGGGGGTGATTTCTGGGGGGGAGTTTCTGGTGATATAACTGCCCCTCCCACTACTACTCTTCCCCCTCTACCCCCCACTATTCATAAGGTGAAGTTGATGGGGGCATGTCACGCCCTTCAACTTCACTTAAATCTTCATGCCCTCTGGTGATATTGCCATTAATCTGTCCTTTGTCCTCTTTTTCCTCACACTTCCTCATCTGGCTGTTCTTAAATTTTTTCTTTTTTCTATAACTTGCAGGATTCTTTAAGGCCGATTGTATTATGTTGTATATATAGAATGTTTCATTGGAAATTGAATGAGGACCTTTATCATTGTAGTATTCACATAGTTGATCTCCTACCTGCTTCTAATTATCTAGCCCCATCTCCTCTTCCTTTAAGAACCAAGGGGACATGCGTTCTAATTTGTACCTAAGAGTCTAGCGATTTGCAACCAAGTTATAATTAAACCTTGTCTCTTGATCAACTTAAGCATACTTTCTATAGTATCCCCTTGAAGAGGGGATTGGGAGGGGCTGGAGGAGAATCTTTTCCTAATATCTGCTCCATTTCAGCTAGAAAAGGTTACTAGGTAAGCCCTTAACAAAGTAAGTTCCCTGTTTGGATATTAAAATACTCACCCTATTTCCTGGTCACCGGAAACTTCTTCAGTGAAATTAGGGTCCTTGGTCCACACATTGGGCACCAAATGTGAAGACCGAGTTAGTACTCTGGATACCTTAGAATCAGCCAGAGTCAGGATAAGCAAAAGTCCTTGATCTTTATTCTTGGTCTTTAGAGGTAGGAGTGAATGGGATGGATGCAGAATCTCCATGACCTCTCCTCTTCATCTCCCACCCAGAAATGACCCTGGCCAATCTTACTCCACCCCCAGTCCCTCCTACAATTCTCTGTATACACCAATTATTGAGCCAGCACAGGATAGTGGGAAGGACCATTTTCCAAGCATATGTTTATAGAGTATTGTCCAATCAGTAGTTAGCCTTAAGTGCTTGGTTGTCCAACCTCAGTGCATTAACTCAAGAGTTTCAGCCCTCTACAATATGGAAAAATTAGGGCATTAATTCATTGTTGGTGGAATTGTGAACTAATCCAACCAGTTTGGAGATATCTGAAATTATGCCCAAAGATTATTTAACTGTCTATATTCTTTGACCCAGCAATAAAAGTACTAGGTCTATTTCCAAAGGAAAAGAATATGTTCTAAAGTATTTAGAGCAGCTCTCTTTGCAGTGGCAAAGAACTGGAAATTTCAGGGCTGCCCATCAAGTGGGGAATGACTAAACAAGTTGTGATATATGATTGTGTTGGAATACTACTGTGCTATAAGAAATGATGAGCTCAATGATATTAGAAAAACTTGGGAAATTTTAGGCAAAATAATGAAGAGCAAAATGAACAGAACCAAAGAGAATGTTGTTTACAATAACAGCAATATTGTTTTAAGAACAACTTTTAGTGAATAAGTCATTTTGACTATTATAAATACCCAAATTAGCTACAAAGGACCTAGAAAGGAAGATGATCTTGCACACAAAGAAAGAACTGATAAATAGAAGTGTGTATAAAATGATTTGAAATACATATACACATACACATACACATACACACACACACATACATACACCTATATGTCTAATGGCAATCATATCTAGGGCAGGAAAGGGGAGGGGAAAAAAAAAGAGGAAAGAAAGAAATTAACACATAACTTCATTATATATTTAAACAGAATAGCAAATTGTATGTAATAGATTTACAGTTTAATATAGTCATCTTTTTATCACACTATGTTATGGAAATTCTTGGTTTATTTCATAAGTTAAATCAAATAATATATATATATAAATATATATATATATATATATATATATATATATATATATATATATATATATATATTTTAAAGGACTGAGTTGATTAGATGGGGAGAGAGGGTGAGTAAAAAGAAAGAATCAATGATAATCTCTAAGTTTCCAAAGTGGGACTTTTGGGTAAATGATCATACCTTGGGCAGAAATAGTGAGCAGATTTAGGACAAAGGATACTAATATTACTTTGGACATTTTGAATTTGAGGTGCCAGCAATCATCCTGATGGTGATATCCTATAAACAGTTCATAAAATCTCAGGAATGGACTGGTCTTAGAGGCTACCAAGTCCTATCCCTACCTGAACAGCACTTAGCAAATAGCCTTGTCAAAAATTGGTGAGTCACTACTTGGAATGTCTGTGGAGATTAAAATTAAAATTAATTAAAATCCCACCTATAATAAGAAACACTGAAACAAAGTTCTGAGCCAATGACATTTTATTAAAAGTTTCATGGTCCCCTCTAATGAGGTAGATCTCAGATATTCTTCACAATCTGCCAGAGCCTTATTTTTATAGGGCTAGATGTCCAGTCATTATGGAACAGCTATAGTAAATATAGAATAATTCCACTGAATAAGCAAAATAATATGTCAGCAGGGCCACAAGTTGGACAAAGCAAGGAAAATCTCCATTTTAGATGGACAAGCATCTTCTTCATTTGAGCAGTCAGAAATAGTACAAGCCATCACAGTCAGTGACTTCAGTGATCATCTGCTCCTATTGGACAAGTGATTGGACCAGAGGTATAAAAATATTTTGGGGGATTTTTAATTTAGTTGTGATCTCTGTCATGCTGGGCTTGGTCCCAATGACAAGGCAAAACAAGGATAGGAGGCCTTTAGCTAACATTTTATAGTTAAGCAAGTGAACTTAGAATCTGCAACTCGCAGCTCTTGGACCTTATATACAAAACTCTGATGTGACTTTATCAAATTGAATAATATTAATTGGTATAGAATAGGGATCCAAAATGAATGATTTTTCTCACTTCCAGTGATGGGAACCTGCTAACTCCAGAGCCAGCCCATTCTATTATATCATAAAATTCTAGAAGCTCTGTAACATATAACATAGAACTGTGTAACATATAATTTCACCAATATATCACTTACAAGTACATAACAAAATGGGGTTGGTTGGAGTGGGGGTAGAGCATGGTGCTAAAATTATATATCAGAAGCTCACTGTCTTTCATGACTATATAACAAATCCTCATTCTACACATAAAAGCCTCAAAATAACTGGAGAATTCAGCCCATTAGCTGCATTGGAACTGCAATATTATCACAGACAAAACTGTGGCCTACAAAAAGCTCAATGCAACATTGATCCATAAAAACTTAGGAACATTTTTAACAAATGTTGTAATGCCAAATATTCATAATCTCCAAGCTGTATGGAAAAAAAAAAAACTTTCAAAATCTACAAACCTAGCAGAAAAAGTCAAAACCAGGCAGGAACAAGAAGAAGCACATATAATGCCTATTGTCTAGCCTGATATAGGGATTGTATAGGAGATATTTTCAATGAGCTTACATATCCTAATACTTTTTTTTACTTACAAAAAATTAATCATCCAACTATGTAATATCCAAAGAATGCTGAATATAATAAAAGAATGGTTGCCGAGAGCAACTTGGCCCTGGCTCTTATTTTATCTGAATTCATTAAATAAGACAAAAACAAAGATTTTTATATCATTAGTAATAACAATAATAATCATTGACTTTATATAGCACATTAAGATTTGCAGAAAAATCTCAAAACAACCCTATAAAATAAGTGCTTCCACTATTTTTATCCCCATTTTATAAGGGAGGAAACAGCCTGAACAAGATTTAAGTGCCTCGAATGCCAACTAAAGAGTGTTCCTAGTTTCAAGCCCAATGCTATTAAATCATGCAGCTTAATTAAAAATATAGTATTCAATTCAGCATCTCCAAATCACAATTTATGGTTGAAAACTAGAACTAAAAGGTCTAAATTATGAAAGATCACAAACCTATTCCTAGAACTGCTTCCTTCACTGAGACTAGATCAAACTACAAATGCAATGGTTCTCCCATAACCCAATATCTGGAAGATAGATTTTGCCTGGAAAGAGACTGGAGACAGGATATCAGTCAGAAAGGTTTTGCAATAAGTTCAAATGAGGAGAGCCTATACTAGGATCATGAGAGATAGATTGTCAGAGGAATGAGTGAGAGAGACATTTCAGAGGCAGAATTACTAGATTATTCTTGTTCTCAAGCTCTGCCTCAGGAGGGAATAGTAAATCTAGAGAATGAGATCATGAAAATCAAAAATGTTATTCTCAGAACTACATAGAATCTCTTTTTGAATCCTAAGATCTCATTCTGTGGCACAAACTTGAGGAACATACAAATATAAGACCTGACAAATGAGGTCACGCTGAGTCTGGAAATACATGGTCAAAGAAGGAATGAGGGTGTAAGAGAGGAAGGAAATAGCCTTGGACTGGATGTGACCAGGGTGTGGTCCTTTCTTAGAAAAAACAAATGAGGAACTTTCACTGAACAAAACAACAGCTCTCCAGCTTTGTCTTAACTTTGCTTATGTGAGAGTTGACCTGCTGACTGACCCCAAATAAGGGTCCATTAAGGGCATTTTTAAGTCCAAGATGGAGATGCTTAGAAAACAATTCATAAATTCCAGTAAAACAGAGTTCAGAATTTAGCTTTGTAGAGTTTGGGAATTCCATAAAAATGGGAACCTAAATCTTCTATTGGAAGAGATAACTAGTATTCTTATATGACTAAAAAATAAATACTTCTGTTTGGAGGAAGGAAATATCCAGTGTTCCAGACACTGCGGGTGAATAAATACTCCCTGGGTGAAAGTTAAACAAGTACTTTTAGAATGGGGCTCTTTCACATCTCTGGGGAACCATCTTTTGCTTTCAGACAGCAATTTTCTAAATAGTTCCCCAGAGGCCGGAAAGAGTTAATGTTCTTCTGAAAAGACCTAGCTTAATTTAGGGCATAGTTCTTCCATTTGAAAATTCGCCTGTAAAACCCAGGTTCCAGAGCCTCTCAAGTCAATCATCAAACATTAATTAGTCACCTACTATGTGTCAGGCACAGTATTATGTATTAGGAATATAAAGAAAGGCAAAAATAAAAACCATTTCCTGCTCTTAAGAGCTCACAGCCTCATCTTAGCCACACTGGATGCAATCCTAGTATTTGACCCACCAGAAGTCCATTTTTTCTGTTTGGTTTACTGTCCCCACCTTCAATTACTCTAAGAAATCTCTGAATTATAGATGACAGATGGGGACAGCAAAGTGGTGCAGTGGATAGAGCACCAGCCCTGAAGTCAGGAGAACCTGAGTTCAAATCTAGGTCTCATAAACGAAACACTTCCTAGCTATGTGACCTTGGGCAAGTCACTTAACCCCAATTGCCTCAGTAAAAAAATTTTTTTAAATTAAAATAAATAAAATAAAATATAGATGACATAGTACATAGAGTACTGGACTTGAACTCAGGAAGTCCTGAGTTCAAAACCAGCCTCAGAAGCTTATTTGCTATATTATTCTGTGTATATTACTTAAACTCTCTGTATCTCAATTTTCTCTTCTGCAAAATGGGGATAATAATAGTTTCTTCTACTTTCTTTTCTCTGACACTGATAACACCCTGGTACAGGCCTTATTCCTTCATGCTTGGACTACTCTAATAGCATCCCTGCCTGACACAAGTTTTTCCCTGCTTCAATCTAGCCTCCCACTTCATTGCAGAAATAATCTTCCATGTAAAGGTCAAGTCTGATCGAGTCACTACCCTCCCATTGCCCTACTCAGCAAACTCCTGTGACTCCTTATGAACTCCAGAATCAAATACAAAATCCTCTATTTGGCATTCAAAGCTTTCATAACCTACACACCACTAGCATAGTCTTTTTACACTTTACATCCCCTTCCTATTTCCCTCACCCACATACCAATGACCTTCTTGCTCTTCCTTAAAGAAGACAATTTATCTCTGAACTTCAGACATTTTTACTGGAATGTTCTCCCTCCTCATCTTCACCTCCATCTCAAGGCTTCCTTCAAGTCCCAGTTCAGAATTCACTTTCAAAAGGAAGCCTTTCCAGTTTCCCCATAATTCTAGCACTTTCCCTCTGTTGATTATTTCCAGTTCATTGTGTATATAGAAGGTTTGTATATAGTTTTTTGCCTATTGTCTCCCTCATCAGACTATGAGCTTCTGGAGATCAGGGTCTATCTATATTTTACTTTTCTTTGTATCTTCAGCACTTACTGCAGTTCCTGGCATACAGTAGGCACTTACTAAATGTCTATTGATTAACTGATCTCCCAGTGTTGTTAGGAGGATCAAGAGAGATAACATATATAAAGCAATTTGTGAGCCTTAAAGAGATATAGGGGGGCCTTGAAGTCAAGAGGACCTGAGTTCAAATCCAGCCTCAGGTATTGACAAATGCTAGCTGTGTGTGATTCTGGGCAAGTCACTTAACCTGGAATGCCTTACCTGAAAGAAAAAGACATAAAAATATTAGCCATATCGTGATCATCGGCATTTTCATTGTCATTATCATATATATATATATATATATATATATATATATATATATTTATAAATACTCAAATAGTTCATCAGATCCCCTTGGGAAAGAACTAAACTTGGTGCCACCATTGAGACAAATTTTTGATATTCTTTCGAATCCTCACCTCTCCCAACTTAATTCTGTTCAGAAGCATAATGTCATTCTCTGGTTTAAATTCTCCTCAGAAAGCAAATATATCTTAGGGCTGTTTAAATAAGCATTCTCCATGTGGAAGTGTCCCTTGGAGGCATTCAAAGGCTCATGTCCTATAATTTCATCAAGTTGATTGGAGAATATATTAAATTGATCAGGAACAACTGTGATCAAAGTTTCTCCTTCATCCCCCCACGCCAATACACATACACACACACATATATATACATATATATATGTGCCCTTACATTTTTTATCCAAATATTCAATAGAGATTACCTAATGATATGTTTGCATTGCCACAGCAAGCTAAGAATTTTTACTAGGAGAATTCATAGTAATCACTAAAATTCCCTTGATGTTTGAGCAATTGCCAAGTTGAGGAGGAAAAGATGCTAGCTTAGCTATGCAAAGAGAGGTGATAACAAGGCTAGAATGTTCTAGGCATAAAGGTAGGAACAAATAAATGATCCCAATAGGCCACAAATAGCTGTTGCTGGTTGATTTCTAAACTTGTTCCCCCAAGGGTTTCTTTTTCTTATTTTTATGCAGTCTTAACTCCTACCTTGGCTTTTAGTAAACTCAAAATTTCCTATCTAGATGTCCTTGGCTAGGATCAAGCCCAGTCATGTTAATTCTATTTCTGAAAGATCTCTTAAATCTTTGGTTAAAGATCATCCAGTCTGATCTATCACTTGCAGAAATCTATTATCTTCCTAAGAATGGATGTCTCTTGAATCTTCCGATTTTACTTCCAATTTTACTGTGGTAGTAGCTGTCCCTCTTAATTCATTTCATTTTTGGTCTTGCATATCAGTGAATATTTCAGGATAAGATTTTACTACTGCAATTACTTCCCAGTAGGTGCCCTTTCCTCAATGTTAGGACCCTACATTTAGAGCTAGAAGAGATCTTAAACATGCCTCATTTTTATTATTATTATTATTATAACTTTTTATTTACAAAACATATGCATGGGTAATTTTTCAACACTGATCCTTGCAAAACCTTCTGTTTCAACTTTTCCTCTCCTTCTCCCCAACCCCTCCCCTAGCTGGCAGGTAGTCCAATACATGTTAAATATGTTAAAGTATAACATCCCTCATTTTACTGGCAAGAAAACTGAGAGATTTAATTTCTTACATAGGGCCAGACTGGTAGGACTTGTCAAAGATGGGATTTGAATCCATTCCTCCTTCACTCCAAATCCAGTGTCCTCTCCACTGTTCTATGCTGCCTCTCTAATGTGTTTTTTTTCCCAATATATTCTATATTTTTCATCTTTTTACCTTCCCCTCTCCCACCAAATCTTCCCAATGCACAGTTCTGATTACATGACTTTGCTACTAGAAAACCTTTAAACAAATCCTCATTCCCCACAAAATAACATCCTAACATAGCCTGGCATTCACAATCTGCATCCCACTTCCCTGGATGGCCTACCAGGGGTCCTCAAACTTTTTAAAAAGAGAGCCAGTTCACTATCCCTCAGACTATTGGAGGGCCAGACTATAGTGAAAATAAAAACTTTATTTTGTGGGCCTTTAAATAAAGAAACTTCATATCCCTGGGTGAGAGGGATAATCATCCTCAGCTGTTGCATCTGGCCCGAGGGCTGTAGTTTGAGGACCTCTGGCCCTAGACTCTATGACCCCTGCCACTGGGTTTCCTGGTGTTCCCAGTATACTTCCCATTGTTTTTCACCTGTATCTTTTATCATAACAGAAGGATGATCTGGGTGTAAGAAATCTCTAGGGAACCTTTGTAGGTGTTTACATGGTTCTCTTTGAATTCTTAAGCATTAAAAGCCTCCTTACTTAAAATTTTGAGAATCTTATCTATTCACTTGCTTATGTATAACCTTTACCTCTTAATTTTTATTCCATTCTCCTGTGACTGTCCCACCCTTCTCCAACCCTTTCTACCTCCCATCTTCCAAGGATGACCTCAATTATTGCCAGCTCTTTGATGAGGAAGTCTCCATTGATATAGGGGAAATAATCTTACTATGTCTAAGGGATCATTGCCTTCTCTAAACTCTACCAGCACTTAGCTACTACTTCTCTACTGACACTCTCTCTTTCCTTGATATGGTGTTAGTCAGACAGAGTCAGAAGACACTGTTCTGTAAAGAAGGGTGATGTAGGTGAACCTTGTTGTTCTTCCACTTCACTTATATCTGACTATTTGGGACCCCATATTTCTCCCATCAGATATGGGGGAAAGATATGATGGACCTAGAGTTAGAAGAAAATCAAATCTAAATCTTGGTTCCAACATTCCATAGCTATGTGATATCAGTCAGGTCAATCAGTCATTCAATAAGCATTTATTAAAAATTTAATCCCAATAAACTTTAGATAGAAGACACCATTTGCATCCAGAAAAAGAACTGTGGAGATTGAATATATATCCACACATATTATGTTCAGTTCTTTTTTCTGTTTTGTTTTCCTCCTGTGATTTTTCCCTTTTGTTCTGATTTTTCTCTCCCAACATGATTCATAAAGCAATGTGTATTAAAATAACATAAAATAAAATAAAATAAAATTACTATGTGCCAGATGGGGCAGCTAGGTGGCTCAATGGAGAGAAAGCTGGGCTTAGAATCAGGAATACCTGACTTAAAATCCAGCCTCAGACACTTACTATTCGTTACTGAGCAATCACTTGACCTCTGTTTGCCTTAACTGTAGAAGGAAATGGCAGACTTCTCCAGTCTCTTTGCCAAGAAAGTCCCATGTACTTGTACTGGAGACTAGAACTAATGTAAAGATAGAAGTTCTTGCACATAGTAGGCACTCAATAAATGTTGAATGACTTGAATTGAGTGAAAAGCAAACACTCCACAGAAACCAGACTGAGAGATGGGGAAGCTTGGCAACTATCCTGCTCTCTGAAAAAAGACCATCCCAGAATAACATGTACTAAATAAGTCTCAGAAATCCTGAGTCACAATGATAGGACTCATTTGAATAGATAGTTCAGTGTTTCCTGGTGACAACACAAAGTAAATTGTAAAGTCTGCCATGGTCAAGAAGGAAGTCTACACCAAGAGGTGTTAGACTGGCATTTTGATCTTGAGGCTATTACCACATCAAATAAATGCAAGGCAGTCTGATCTAGTGAAAAAAATCAAAACCTTTTAGATTTAATCAGAAGACACTGTTCTATTAAAAGCATGAGGGAGCTGAGCCTGTGCCCTGGTCTTTGTGCAGCCATTTCAATCATGTCTGACTCTTTGTGACCCTATTTGGGATTTTCTTGTCCTGAATACTGACATGGTTTGTCATTTCCTTTTCCAGTTCATTTTACAGATGAGGAAACTGAGGTAAATAGGGTTAAGTGACTTGTCTAGGGTCACATAGTCAGTAAGCGTTCGGGGCCAGATTTGAATTCAGGAGGATGAGTCTTGTAGGTCCAGCACTATCCACTGCACCACCCAGCTACCCCATACTTGCACTATTTCCAGAAGGTACCAGGGCCCTGGCTCAACCTCTATTATATATCAGAATTAACTATGTTACATAAAGCAAGACATTTCCTTTCTCTGGGGTCAATTTCCGCACTGGAAAATGAAGTTAATAGTATCTATGTCATGCATTTCATAAGATTGTTGGGAATATCAGATAATGTATATAAGGCATTTTATAAATTGTAAAATCTTTTATGAATGTAAGGCAACTGGAAAGAGGGAGGGAGAAGGGGAAATAAGCCTACTATGTGCCAAGTACTTTAGAAATATTATCCCACTTGATCTTCACAGCAATCTTGGAAGGTCAGTATTATTATTTCTTAGAGGAAACTGAAGCTAAATGATTTGGCCAGAATCATTCAGTTAGTAAATGTTTGGAGTAGCCCTGACTTCTATACACTCTATACACTATACTAACTGCCTCTCTATTGCCCAGAGGTATCTATTTTGTCAGGTTCAAGAGCCACCTTTTATTATATTACAGAGAGACAGAGACAGACAGACAGAGAGAGACAAAGGTAGAAAGACAAAAACAGACAGAAACAGAGAGAGAGAGAGAGAAAGAGAGAGGAGGGAGGGAGAGAGAGAAAGAGAGGGAGAGAGAGAGAAAGAGAGAGAGAGAGAGAGAGAGAGAAGAGAGAGAGGAGAGAGAGAGAGAGAGAGAGAGAGAGAGAGAGAGAGAGAGAGAGAGAGAGAGCACTGTAACCAAGGAATATCTTGTTAGACTGTTTCTAACCTTCTCTATTACCATCAGAGTAAGAAGCTCCACTTTGATTTTTTTTTTTCTTTAAAGCATTCAGAAACACTCAGATCTGGACAGGAATTCCTGTCTATTCAACTTCACTGAGGCCACTTGTTCTTAAGTATTTTTCTTTGCTCTATTATTCTTCAGAAGCCTGCAGAGATGGAAACACTGCTTCAAATGCAGAGTTCCCGATGCTTCTGACAGGAATTTAATGACCAGAAAGCCCCTGATGCATAAATGGACACAACTCCTTGATTCAGAGCTTACCCTGTGTACTCCAATGCCCTTCCCTATGTCCTTACCCTTTCAGAGTAAGCAGAGCTCTGGGTAGTCCCAGAAGGAATCTGGAAGTGAAATGTTGAGCTGTGAGTACTTTCTTGAGATAGTTTCAAAAACCACTTCCGGTAACTAAAGCCAAATCCAGAGGTAAGAGAAGTAAGACAAGTCTAGGTTCTACCATGCCAAGAATTTTTTCTTAAACCTCTACTCTTTCCTCTCTTGTCAACTCCACCCAACTCTTTACATAGACTCATTGATCTTTTCCAATGAGGAGATAGTCTCATACCAATGGGATTTGGGGATCAGTTACAGGTGAGACAACAACCTAGAGTGGGTTGTGTGATAAGTTTTTTTTTCCTAAAATGACTGTGATGAAACAAAAAGTACAATAAATAAAATATAATAAAAAACATACAATGCATGTATAAATAATACTTATTACAATAATAATTAGCATTTATATAGCAACTACTATGTGCCAGGAACCATGCTAAGAGCTTTACAAATATTGTCTCATTTGATTTTTACAACAACCCTTGGAGTTATTGTTACTATTATCCCTATCTTATACTTGAGGAAACTGAAACAAGAAGGTTAAATGACTTGTTCAAGGACATACAACTAGTAAGTATATTTTACTTTTATTTTAATTATACCAGGAACAAGGTTATTAATTAATGGAAAATTTGGAGAGATTGCATTTGATTAGACCATGTCTCATATCTTAAATCAGGACTTCTAAAACTTTTTCTACTAACAACCCCTTTTTGCCTGAGAAATTTTTATGTGACCCTGGGGTATATGGGTATATAAAATGGACATACAGATCAAACATTCACTAATAATAAATCATAATTTCATGACCACCAATTTGGTTCACAATTCACTATTTAAGAAGTTTTGTCTTAGATGGAAAATGGAAGTTTTTTCAGTAGAGATTTACCAACACTTTTGAGGCTTAGGTTCTAGAGAATGTTTAGGTAAATGAATAGGCCAGGAGATGCTTTGATTTTGATGCTATGTATTGAGTAGCATTTGAGATCTATGCTAAGGTATACTAATGTTTTGCCAACTAAGAGACTTCTATAGGCTATAGGGAGGATTATTAATGAGATGACTGGAAAACATCTGGAAAGGGAAGCAATGATTACAATAGCCATGGAATGGCTTCACAAATGTTGAAAAGTTATCCATGCATATGTTTTGAAAAATAAAAAGCTTTAATTTTAAAAATGCTTATTCCCTCCTTTGATCTCCCTCAATTTCCCTTAGGAAATGAAGAACAGTCGCAGAGAAACCTGGGAAGAATTATATGAACTAATGCAGAGTGAAGTGAGCAGAACCAGAAGTAAAATGTATAAAATGACATCAATAGTATAAAAATTAATTAACTTTTAAAACACTTAAGAACTGTGATCATTGCCCCACAATCTGACAGAAAGGTGATGGGTTAATATGTAAAATGAGATATACATTTTTGGATATGATCAATATATGAATTTTTTTTTTGCTTAACTATGTTAATTTGCTACAAAGATATTTTTTAAAACTTTTTCAGTGGGGGAGGGAAAGATAGAAGGCAGAAAAACATAAATGATAGATAACTTTTTAAAAAATAAAAAAAGATGTTTTAAAATTTTTTTTCAGTGAGGGGAGGGGAAGGTAGGAGGCAGAAAAAATAAATGATAACTTTTAAAAATAATTTAAAAAAAAATAATAAGGCTGGGGCAGCTAGATGGCACAATGGATAGGGCACTGGTCTTGAAGTCAGGAGGACCTGAGTTCAAATCCAGCCTCAGACACTTAATACTTCCTAGCTATATGATCCTGAACAAGTCACTTAACTCCCATTGCCTCAGCAAAAATAAATAAATAAATAAATAAAAATAATAATAAGGCTGCTAGATTAACAGTAATTCCCTTTTGGCTAGAACTATTAAGCTAGTAGATGAGAGGAATGCTATAGATATAACTTACCTAGATTTTAATAAAGCTTTTGATAAGTATCTTATATAATTCTTGAGGAGAAGATAGTAAATTAGACAATGATATAATCATGAATTTAGAAATGGTTGGATAGCCAAACTCAGAGTTGTTAATAGTTTCATGTGCCTCTGACAGGAGGGCTCCTGGGGAATACCATAGGTATCTATGCTTGACACTGTGTCTGTCATTTAAGATTTTTATCAATGATTTGGAAATAGGCACAGATGGTATGATCATCAAATACACAGATGATTCAAAGCCAGAATGGATGGCTAATATAGTGGATGACAGTCAGAATTCAAATGGACCTTGACAAGCTAGAGCATTGGGCCAAAGCTAATAAGATAAAATTCAAAAGTGACAAATGAAAGGTCTTGCACTTGGATACCAAAAAAATCAACTTCACAAGTATGAGATAGGGCAAAGTATCCATAGGCAACAGCTGTTCTGAAAAAGATTTGGAGGCATTAATGGGCTGCAAGTTCTGTGTATCAACAGTGTGATGCAGGAGCCAAAAAAATCTAATGTAATCCTGAACTGCATTAAGATGGATATAGCTCCAGAAAATGATAGCCTCGCTGAACTCTGCCTTCCTCAGTCCTCCTCTGGAGTGTTGTGTTCAGTTCTGAGTGCCATAGTTTAAAAAGGAAATTGAAAAGTTGGAGACAGTCCAAGGAAAGAGGTGGTAAAAGGCTCTCCTTGAGATCATGACATAGAAAGTTTATTTAAATGAACTGAGCATGTTTAGCCTGAAGAAGAAAAGACTGGCAGGGGCAGGAGAGGGGGGAACAGGATGTGATAGCCATCTTCATGTGTTTGAAGGTCTGTCTTAGAAAGGACAGGTTAGATTTGGTCTGTTTGGTCCCAGAGACAGAAACAGCAGCAGTGGGTAGAAGTTTGCAAAGGGGCTGAATGTCAAAGGAAGTTCCTAACTAAAAGAACTGTGCAAAAATTGTAAAACCCATTTGAGAGGGGCTAGGGTTGCTCTTCTTACAGAGTTTAAAGCACTTGTTGGGGAGGTGATAGCAGGGAATCCTTTCATAAATGGGTTGGACTAGAGGGTCAATGAGATGACCTCCAACTTTCAAAGGTAGGCCTTTGTGTGCTAATATTTTTCATAGCATTCTAGTAGACTTTATGATGACGTTCTATGTTGTTCTGTTGTAAGGCAACACGAACTGTCCTACTGATTTGTTTCTTGTTTTTTTGCCACTTGGTAGGGTTAGAATCTGAGGAATGAAATTGATACCTAAAGGCCAAGAATTGCAGTATAAGTACTATGGGAGAAGTACGACATATAACTCTACAATTACAGAGATGTTGTCTGAGAATGATTCTGAGAGGGGAAGAATGAATCACTGAACTTGGTCCAGGAGTTCAAGTATGCAAATCCCATATATTCAGGTTAGAAATATTCTGAGGGGAAGATGTTGTCTCATCTGGAGCCAGGAAAGGGGTGGACATCATGGTTGCCCCTTCTTGGCAAGGAGAGAAGTAGGGTGGCTGGGCAAAGGCTGGAATAATATTAGAATAGCTTAGATCATTTAGGACCAAATACTTTGTGGTTAGGATAGATTTCTTTTACATAAACTTTTAAACACCTTCCCCCTTTGTATTATTTCTGAATTTGCATATATTCCTTCCCTTTAAGAAAACTCAGAAATTATACTCTTGTAGAATGCAGTGTGTAAAAACAGAGATTGAAGGGGGGAAAAGGAGATGATGCTAGATCAGGAACTTAAGAAGATTGTGGTTGAGGGTAGAGGGAAGGAAAAGAGAAAAATAATTCAAAAATTTTTGTAACACATTTCTGAAGCCAAGCCCAGCTACTTAGAAATCAGGAAGCCACAGGAGTCCCAGGGGATAGAATTGGAGTTCAGGAATATGGAAAATTAAATAAGAAAGGCAAGATAAAAGAACTGGTATCCCAGAAAGTGCTTTTTAACGATAATATCTAGACACCAACACTGAATCTCTGCGTACTTTAGAAGCTCTACCAATCAAGCAATCGATCAATCAGCAATAAGTACTTATTAAACCCCAGTTAGGATACATGCACAAAGAAAAAAATTCCTTCTGGCAATAAAGAAATATATGCATCCTGAATATAAATCAAATAAATGCAAATATATACAGAGCAGTGAAATATGAGGTAATTTAGGAGAGGTACAATTATCACATGAGGGGACTGTCAGGAAAAGTTTCATATGTTTTATTATGTTTGAGTTGCATCATAAAGGAAAAGAGGGAATCTGCAGCACAGGCAAGGAGAGAGAATACCTTCAAAGCATGGGGAAAACCAATGCAAAAGTGTCCAGACAGGAAACTGTGTATTGTATGTGAGGAATGCAGAGAAGGTCAATTGGGCTGTATCACAGAGTGTGAGAACTAGAGTAATAGCCAACCAGGTTAGCAAAATGGTTTGGGGCAAGGATGTGAAAGAGCTTACATTGGAATAGTTATTTAACAGACTGAAAAGAATGGTGAGAAATATCCATTTATAGGCTGACAGCAAGAGTCAGAAGAACCATAGTTTACAGCAATCTGAGATCATTTAGCACAGCAGTAAAAAAAAAAAATCCTGTGTATCTCAAGAGCCCATTGAAAATGTCTTGATAGTAAAGCAAAGTATCATAATTGAGGTTCCTAAAGATTTGGAACTGGAAGGGAGTTTGGGAGCCATCTTGTCTAATACCCAAATTTTACAGATGAAGAAACTGAGGTGCATAGAAGTTGAGTAACTTGCTCAGGTCACACAGGTCCTGCATCATAATCAGGATTCGAACAATGCTCTTTTGATTCAAGAGCCAGTGCTTTTTCCATTGTATTATATTTCCTCCTTTAAAAAAAAATCTTAATCTCACCCCCTCATTTTACAAATAAGGGAAGAACAAAGAAGTGAACTGGCCTTCCCAATGAAATACAACAACAAAATTGTTCAGTCATTTTTCAGTTGTGTTCAACTTTTTGTGACCCTGCCATTTCCTTCTCCAGCTCATTTTACAGATGAGGAAACTGAGGCAAACAGAGTTAAATGACTCACCTGGAGTCACACAGCTTGTAAGGGTCTGAAGCCAGATTTGGATTCAGATTTTCCTGACTCTAGGCCCAATGCTTTGCCGCTGAGGCTGTAATACAACTAGTATGATACAACTTGTACAATTGTATGAGTAAGTAGCTAAGTAAATGCAGCTAAATGCAGCAAGAGGGAAGTTTAAATTATAAGATGGTTAGAAAGTTGTATTCAGAGGCATAGATTATTAAGGGCTTTGAAAACACTAGAGGATTTTATATTTGGTTCTGCAGACAATAAAGAACTATTGGAGTTTATTGAGAGGAGGAGTGAAGTTGAGGGAGAAGTGACATGTCAGAACCCTGTTTCCACAAAATTAGTTTGATAGCTAACTGGAGGATGGAGTGGAGGGGGGAGAGGTTTGAAGCAGAGTAATTAACAGGAAGGTTATTGCAATAGGTGTGAGATTATAAAGGCCTTCATCAGAGTGGTGGCCCTGTCAGAGAAGAAAAGGGGGTATATATAAGAAATGAAGGCAGAAATGATAGTACTTGGCAAGTGAATGGAAATGGAGGTGAGAGAGACAAATTGAGGATAAAATATAGTTTGTGGGCCTGGATGACTGGAAGGATGGGGAGAAGATATCCTGAACAGTAATAGGAAACTTAAGAATTCAGGAGGGCTTGAAGAGAAAGATAATGAGCTTAGTTTGGGACCTGTTCAGTTCAAGCATAGTGGAAAGGTGTGCCTTTGGCATGAGATCTGAATTCCATTTCGACCATGTTTATGATGTTGAGCAAATTATTTCATCTCTCTCTGTATCTCAGTTTCCTCATCCATAAAATGATGAGGTTTGACTCAACAGTCTCTAAGATCCATAGACTTCCATATTTAATCTAGGAGCAACATTTATTTTTAAATAGTATTTTATTTTTTCCAAATACATGCAAAGAAAGTTTTCAACATTTGCAAAACTTTGTGTTCCAAATTTTTCTCTCTCTATGCTCATATCCCCTCCCCAAGACAGCAAGCAATCCAATAAAGGTTAAATGTGGAATTCTACTAAACATATTTCCATATTCATCATGCTGTGCAAGAAAAATCAGATCAAAAGAGGAAAAAATGAGGAAAAAAACATAAACAAGCAAACAACAACAAAGTGAAGATACTATGCTTTGATCTACATTCATTCTCCATAGTTCTCTCTTTGGATGTAACTAGCACTTTCTATCATACGTCTATTGGAATTACTTTGAATCACCTCATTGTTCAAAAGAGCCAAATCACAGTTGATCATCACATAATCTTATTGTTACTGTGTACAATGTTCTCTTTGTTCTGAATATGAGCATTATTTTAATATATACAAAAATAGACATCAATGGTGATAGGCCTTTATTTCCTCCTCCAAACCAAACTTTCCCCAAAATTATTCCTCTGTATCTGGGTATCTGCAAATGAATCACTAGGATATGGAGCTTGAGTGCTAAAATGGATAAGAAAACTAGACCTTTCCACTCATGGATTTGGGAATAACCTTGACCCCCAATTCTGATTATTTCTTCTTTCTGATCAAAGAAAAAAACTTAAGATATTGTGGTATGCTTAATCGTCAAGTGAGTCCATAATAAATCCTCTAGAATATACCTTCCAATATTTTAACAGTATTCTTCAAGTGATATTATGTGATTGAGTCCCATAATACCGGTCTTCTAAATATTAAAGTTGTAGGTTGTCATATTGGCAATAGAGAAGTTCATGCTAGGTATTATCAGGCTACAGCAAACCCATCAAAAATGTATTCAAGAGAAGCGACATAAAAGATATCACCCAAGTTGTTTGGATGAAATAGATGAACCATTCCTATGATAAAGTAATCACATACATGAGCTCTTGATTAATTTTATCCTCCATTTTACAAGCAAGGCAAATATAACCCAGGATATCTGGGTGGTTTGTTCAAGGGCACATGCCATGTTAATAGTATTTGGATAGGAGGAAATTCTCCTTCTTAGCAGTATTTCTATTATACCATATTCCCTCTCATATCCATACAGATCAATAGAAAACAGATTGTCTAAGGGAGAATTTTTTTTTTTTCCCCAGTGGAGAAACTAAGGCTCAGAGAAGGAAAATGATGTGCCCCAAATCACAAAGATAATAAAACTCAGATGGAACTTTGACTCCAAATATACAGCTTTTTGCTCTAGCAAATCACAGATGCTGGGGTATATTTGAGCACAGTCTATGTGCTCTAGACTAAATGTGCTCTATGTGCTCTATGATTCAATTTACATAACCTTAATATGCACACAAATTTGCCCAAAAATATCTCATTTAAAGTCAGTTATATCTATCTTACTGTCAGATAACAAGACCTCCAATAATAAAACTATCCAAGTAACTATTTTTGGAGGAACAGGCCATAGAATCTTGAATGTTGAATGATGTTCACTTGGAGGAATTATAAATTTATGGAATCTTAGAGCTAAAAGAGAACTCAGAAGTTATTTAGCCCTATTCATTTTACAGAATTTGGACATCCAAACTTTAACTGGAAATTTTTACTCCTGGAGCAAGAAGGAAATAGTACAAGGACCTTACGTGGAGTACAGATTTTGTTGTTATTCAGTTGTTTTTCAATAATATCTGACTTTTTATGATCCTATTAGGGATTTTCTTGGCAAAGATAATGAAGTAATTTGCCATCTTTCAGCATTTTACAGATGAGAAAGTTGAAGCAAACAGGATTGGTGTCTGAGGACAGATTTGAACTCTGGAAGATGAGTCTTTCTGACTCCAGGTACCCTATCCACCGTACTACCTAGTTGCGTAGGATATAGATGCCAAGGAGAAATATGGCTCTGAAACTCTAAGAGATTTCAATGTTGCTGAATAACTGATTGCTACTGAAAGGAGGAAGGGGGAATCAGGGTTGAAGCTGCTAATCAAGGAAGCATATTCTGAGATGATACAGGCAGCACACTCTAAATTTTGGCACAAAACAATGTCTCCAACCTACTTATGGCTCCAATGGAAACTGAGGCTAGTAGAGTTGTCCAACCTCTTACACACATAATCAGTTCTCCTGCAGCCAGACTCCATCCTTTCCATTACAGCATACTGGAAAATCCAGAATTCTTCCCCAAGCTTTCTGACCTCACTCCTGCCCTCTACAGAACAGTGAATTACTGTTATGGTCACACATTCTTTGTAGGTCATGGTTGTTCGTTATATCAGGCCACTTTCTCATAGGTAGCCCCAAAGAACCCAAAGAGCCACAGAACACCAGAGACTCATCTAAAGTAAATGCCTGTGTTAAAATATAAATGAACAGACCTCAATTATCTTTCTGTAGAATAAGCCCTTGGGAAATTAGCTATGAATAAATCAGCTTGTCATCTAAATCTGTCAGCTATGAGAAATAGTCACTTTCTTGAAAATGTTATCCTCTAAAACAGGTTCATTTGGAGTTTTAAGGATAATTTAATAGTTTCAAACAATCATTATAGCCTTTTTATTATTGGTTTTCTAGACATTTCGATATTATTATCATTAGTGATAATAATAAACTTTAATAATAACTACAATTTTACATAGTTTTTTAAGGTTTAGATAGATAAATATTCAATGAATTGGCACAAGAATAGTATTGTTATTCCCACTTTGAGGATAAGAACATTGAGACTCAGAAGTTAAAGTAACTCAGAGCTAGAATTTGAACTTAGGTCTTCTGATACCATGATGCCCAAATCAGGCATTTTGATAACAAATATTATTTAAAAAATTTTTTTCTTTGAAATTAATCTGAGTATAGAATCTACAAAGTCATTCGTGAAATTGGAGTTAGAGTTTGAATTTCTGCTTTAATATTCACTGACTATATGACCGTATAATCACATCATTTAACTTCTCATGGCCTGACTTTCCTTATTTAAAAAATAAGAATAATAAATACCTGAGGTTCCTATGACACAGGATTATTGTGAGGTTTGCATGAAATAATGTACATAAAACACATCATAAGCCTGAAAGTGCTGTCGAAATTTTCATTGTTATATTAATTTTGTTTTTCTCATTTTTTTGCTGGTATTCATTCAGATATTAATAATTAATGGACAAGAATATCCTATTGCATTCTTTTATATTTAATAAGCTTTGCATATAGTAAGCACTTAATAAATGCCTCATTCATTTATTTAATGTTCTACAGACTTTTATGCAAGTAGGTAAAAATGATCTTTTAAAATTGAATTAAAAATTGGAACAAGAGGTTTGGCAATTGTTAATGCTGTAAAGTTACCCATGCATATATCCTGTAAATAAAAGGCTATTAAATAAAAAAAAAATAATAAAAAAAAAATTGAATTGGGATGAGTAAATTCATCTTTTTATAAAATCACCCAAGATATATTCTGGATAATTCTAATAGCTGACAGGATGATGGAATGATACACAACTCATTCTGTTTCTACATGGTTTTTATTTTTCCTACTAGATCTTTATAATTTGAAAGCTTTTGATTCTATGTAGTTTGGAGATTATAACTATTTAGGTTGGCAATCTATATTAGTCAGTCAGTGTACAAGCATTTCCTAAGTACATATTAGTGCCAGGTATTATGCTAAGCCTGAGATACAAAAAAAGGCAATGCTTTAAAGGAGCTTAGGTCTTAAAAATATATGGGTTAATATTATGTCCAGGCAATTGTGAAGCAATAGTTTTTTATAATATGTTCCAGTTTCAGTTCAGTTTGTTGAATTATTAATGATATTTTGAGGGTTGGATTTATTGTATGGAGACCTATTGTCTGTTAATTTGCAAAAGATAGAGGGATTTTACTGTATATAATTCCAGCCAATTGATAGATAGTGTAGTGAATAGAGACATATAAATGCGAGTTATCATTATTTTTATTAGGAAGTGTAATATAGTGGAAAGAACAAAAAGACTTGGAGTTAGGGAACCTTTTCTAGTTTTCCACTTATTAAGTGGGTGATCTTAGGACTACAGGAAGTAGATGGGGGGATGACTATAAGAAATTCAGTTTTCTCATCAGTAAGATGAACATCATAATAGCATCTATCTTCCAGGATTGTTGAAAGGATAAAATGAGACAATATTTATAAATCTCTTTGCAAACTTCAAAGAATCCTATAAATGATAATTATTATTACTAGGGGGTATGATATTGTGGAAGAATAGACTTGGAGTTAGGAAAAGAGCCTGATTCAAGTTTGCCACTTATTAGCTGAGTCATCTTGGTCCCACATGAAGTGGGCTGTGGTCAAAGGCTGCAGCCCCAAAATAGACTTCCCTGAGGAGCTTTGCTCTTGTCACAAGTCCTTAGTACATGAAATACTTTGTTCTTCCTTATAGAGATGTAGATTTTATTTGCTTTGCATCTCATTTCCTGTGGCCCTTTGGTATTGGAAATTATATCTTTTAAAGTGAATAGGTAGGACCAAGCCAGAAGCCACCCAAACTGAAACACATCTAGACAAGAAAAGCTATGATTGAAAGAGGATTGGTGACAGAAATTTGTTAATATGACAGAAATTGTTAATATCAAATGTAATATGGACTGTCACTCCCTTAAATGATCCTTGTAATGTTAGAATTTCAGTAATGTCCTTACATTCCAACTCTTAAGATATTTACTTTTGATTAAGTTGAACTGAACCACACTCTCGGTCCCTCCCAACCCGAGGGCTTTGCCTTCTGGGGGAGTCCAGCTCAGGCTGGATGTCAGCTTCTAACATTCTTGCCCCTTTCTCTTGAGATTCATGGCACGAAGGGCAATATAACCAGAATGAAGTGGTTTTTCTTGCCCAACTTGCCAAGGGCAACTGAGATCTCATGATCAGGACTTGCTACCATGTACTATCTCCTTCCTCTTTCCTTTTAAAGGTATAAAAAACTTTTGTGTGAGTCTTGGAGTTGGGAAATCCATTGGACATCCCTAGGGTGACAGGTTTGTTACACTGTTACCTCAATTAAAAACAATTTATTTCTCAACTTATGGCTTTGGTTTATTTCAGGACTTGATACTGGAAAAAGTTTTTATAACAATTGGTTGAAGAAATAAGGAATGTTTAGACTTAGAGTGAACGCTATGGCTCTGTTTTGATAATTCAAGGGCGGTCACAAGAGGAGAGATAAAACTTGTTTCAGCAGCTTCTAGGACAAAAATGTAAGGGAGGAGTTCTAGAGGAAGAATTTAGTTCAATATAAATGTAACACTAGGTGTCACTGTGGAGCAGGAGGGTCTGTGTTTTCATTTTCCCTTTATCAAGCAAAAAGAGGTAAGAGTATATATTCCCACATAAAACACCTACGAGCCAAGTGGAAAGTGGAACTTTATCCTCTAGTCCCAAATAGATTCCCCCTTCAGTAAAAAAGTGGAATTTTGACTTTGAGAACAGCACTCACATTGTCCAAAGGGCTATGTCGGTAATTGATTATTTTAAGGACAATACTAGCAAACTTCAAGATTTAGGGTTCTGCTTGGGACACTTACAGGTTCATTCATAAAACTAAACTGCAACTTGATAGTCTCTAGTTATATATTTTAATCTTCTATGGTAGATTTCTAATCTAGATAACCTGTGTACTTTGGCCACATAATGAGAAAGTAGGGTTCAATAGAAAAGACCCTGTTATTAGGAAAGATTGAAGGCAAAAGAAAAAGGGGACAGCAGAGGATGAGAAGGATAGATAGTACCATGGAAACAGTGAACATGAACAGACTTCAAGAGATAGTGGAGGACAGAAGAGTGTAAAATGTTATGATCCATATGGTCACAAAGACTCCGATTCAACTTAACAAGCTTCCTGCCAATCTGTTATCAAATAACAACACGGCAGTAGTCAGTGGAACCAAATTCATTTATAAAAGTCAATAAGCTTACAAATTACAAATAGCCATTAAGGTAGTGTAGCAGTTGGTGCAGTAGATAGAAGACTGGACTTGGAACCAGGAAGATTTGAGTTCAAATGATGACTCAGGTAGTTGCTAGCAATGTGATCCTCAGCAAGTGATTTAATGTCTGCTTTAGTTTCCTCAATTGTTAAGTGTGAATAATAGCATGCACCACCCAGAGTTGTTGTGAAGATAAAGCAAAATATTTGCAAAGGGAGAGAAAAGATCACCTTTCAGCTGTGCCTAAAACGACTGAAGAAGGAAAAGGGGGAATGAAAAGAGATATATTTCCATGATTCGGTTTAGCAGCTAATAGGTAGAAGAAGTAGAGAATGGGATAAGTTTACCTGGGTCCTAGTAATGCTCCAAGAAAGTCACATTCAGGGAATAGCAAGTTCTGTCCAAATAGTTTATAGATCCAGAAGATCAGCAATGCAGAGACAAAGTTCCAATGGTCTATGAATTTATTAGTACCATACTACTTCTTCAGAGTAATTGTATATATTCTGTATAGATGTAAATTATTATTCATACATAAGTTGTAATTATTAATGTGAGATTTTTTTGTAATAAAAATGTGTCCTCTTTCAATTTGGAGATTTTTTTTTTTAATGACTATCAAGGGCCATGTGATTTTCCTGATGGGGTTATTAGGTATGCAAAATTCTGTTCAATCCTGCATGCTCTAAATTGTAAGTGTTTGGTTTGGTGTATAGATCCATTGCAAGAGTAATCATTTATAAGTTAACAGCAAAGGAACTGGACAAGCCCAGTCTTTACTCCAACTATCCTTTAGGGGAAATTTCAGAATTAAGTTATACCTTTTATTTCTTGACCTGAAGGATGCTATCTACCCACCAATCAGAAGCAGAAAATTCTACACTGGGATTCATAACCAAAACTGTCAGTCTCCAATAGCTAAAAACTCTTAAAAATTGACAATAAAATTGGCACAACTATACAAGAAAAGCTCTTTTTAGGACATATCCGTTATCAAAAAGACAATTTGCAAATAATAGCTATCTTGTTTATTTCACATAAACAATTCCACAAACATTTATTAAATAAGTACTTAAAATGTATACATAAAAGACAAAGTGGAATAGTGTACAAAAGAGTTACATGACTAAGATAATTTACTTATTCTGTCAGGGGGAAGGGAAAGGAATAAATATTTATTAAATACCTACTATGTGACAGACACTATTTTACAAATATTGCCTCATTTAAACTTCACAAGTACAGGAAACAGGTGCTATTTTTCTTCTCTTCACCTTATAATTATTGAAATTGAGGTAGACAGAAGTTAAATGACCTGCCTGAGCCATACAACTAATAAAGTGTCTAAAGCCAAATTTGAACTCAGATTTTCCTGACTTTAGACCAGACATCTCAAGCAGCTTTGAAGTTGCTTCAGGCAACTCTCATGGATTATAAATTATAAATGAGCTTTGCATTGGTGGAGGGAATTATTAAATTATCCACACTAATGAAGTCACAGGTCTAGACTTTTAAATAAGTACAAGTTACTACTCTGGATGATGGATATAATAATATGAAAAAAACATGTAGTTACAATAGTAACTGTAAGACTCTAACAGGAGAGTAAAACTGTTGGGAAAAGTTTGGGTTTTTTGGGGGGGAGGAGTGTAGTTTTCAATTACTCTACAAGAGAGAGTGAGTTTAATAATTTTTCTCTTGCAAGTCAAGACAACACCTGTTATGTCATTGGTCCTCTTTGAAAATGAAGGAGGAACAACAATAAATAAAATATATACACAAAAATTGGAAAGAGCTGGAAAAAGCTCTAAGTCATTAGGCATTAACAAAGGAAATCACACGCCCCTAGATGAATCAGGGAAAATTTCATGAACAATGAGGTGGTCTAAGAGCTAGATACTGAACGCAGAAGGTTTTTAAGAACCAATTTGGGGAAGAAATTTATCCCAAATCCATGTAAAGAACAGAAAACATCAAGTAGTCTAGTTTGACTGGAATGTTGAGTTTGTTATGGAACAGAGTTTTATTAAGAACCAGAAAAGTAGGTTAGAGCCAGACTGTGGTAGGCAATTAGGAGAAGACTCTCAAACAGGGGAGTGGCAACATTACAATTGTACATTGGTTTGGAAATGGTGGAGATTAAAGGTAGAAAGTCCAGTTAGAAGCCAATTATAATAGTCCTAACTAGAGGTAATGATGGCCTAAACTAAGGTGGTGACAGGGTGAGTGAAGAAGAAAGGATGAATTTAAAGAATATTACAGGAATATACATGATAGCACTTGGCAACTGAGTAGATGATAGAAAGATTATCCTTTTCCTTATTTTGCTATTCAGTCTTATCTTGACTTCATGACTCAGTCATGGGGGTCTTTTTTGGTAAAGACACAAGAGTGATTTGCCATTTCTATCTCCAGTGGATTAAGACAACAGAGGTTCAGTGACTTGCCCAGTTTCACAAAGTTAGTATTTGAGGTCAGAGTTAAGCTGATCTTCCTGACTCCAGACCTAGTTCTCTACCTTTCTGAGTTATCTGATTTCTTGACTTTTGGTCATGGGATCATAGATTTTTAGAGTTGTTTAAGGAGATTAGTGGTAAAATTCCCTTCCTGAAACATGAATTTCCAATAGTTAATCAATCTCTGATCACCTCCAGTACATAATTTAATGAGGTATCCAATTATGTTTTCAACTCAACTTAAATTCAACAAGCATTTGTTATATATCTAAATTGTTTAGAGTACTATGATTGTTTTGGAGGAAAGGCAAATTTTAAGTAAGATCTAATTTCCAGGGTAGGAGGACTGTGATATACAAAGATAAATAGTAAGCAGATAGGTGGTTCAGTGGATAGTGTTGCTTGGATTTGGGAAGACCTCACTTCAAATCCTGCCTTAGACATCCACTTGCTCTGTGACCCTAGGAAAATCACTTGACCCCTATAAAGTTTGTTCATCTATAAAAATCAGGATAATAATAGCACCTACCTCACAGGATTATTGTAAAGACCAATTGACATAATATATGTTAAGTACTTTGCAAACTTTAAGGTGCTGTATAAATGCTAGCTATTGGTTTATAGCTATCTCATGAAAGAATCAACTTAGTAGAGCCAAGTTTCATAACATATTCCTCATTCTCTTCTGCTATTATCAGATGGTCTACCAGAATCTTTCTCTTTTCATGTTAGAAGCAGAATAAACACACAAACAAATAAACAGGAGAATATTAGTTTCTTGATCCAGGGCCAAGTTTGACTTCTGGATACTTGGTGTAACCATTATTCATTTTTTATCACAGTTGAACCAGACAGGTATCAGTTGCCAGTTCAGGTACCTATAATTTGCTTAACATTATGCTCCACCCCCTCTTGACATAATTGATTCCTTCCTATTTTACTCTAGGTTTGTTCTGAATCTAGGCTTTGGCACTGATAACAGGGTTACTAGGTGACCTTTTTTGCTGATATTTTAAAAGAGATTCCGGAGGAATTCACTCTTTTTAGCTTTCTTCTTATTTGAACTACATAATATAGAGGGAAAAGCACTGGATTTGGAAATAAATTGCTTTCTATCATGGGTCAGAAAACCACTGGGGAAACTGTGGAAATAGGTTTAATAACTCTGCCTCCCCCTTTCCTACTCTTGCCCTTTCATCCTCACAATGTCAATCTTATTCCTACAGGAATTGTGGTGTAGATCTGAGGCAGTTAGGATTAACTTTGGTTGCCCCCAGGTCCAGGTGGATTGACCTGGCACCCAGTTGTGGACCCTTTGGACAAGAAGACTATAAGAGCAGTTTTTAGAATTTTTTTTCCTAAAACTTTGGTGGGGATCTCCTGAGACCTTCTAATGGGACATTCTTGCTTTTAACCTTGCTTACAGTTTTTATTTTCCTGAATTGCTTTTCACTACCATAAAAACTATTTCTACTAAAAGTATTAACATATGGGGTTTTTGTTTGTTTTCTTTTGTTAGTTTTAGTAAGAGGATTGTTTATTTGAACCCTTGGATTGTGACTAATATATTATAACAAATGTAGAAGCAGAACCTGAGCAAGTTCAAATCTTAGCTCTGCTGCTTACTAGTTGCATAGCTTTGTGTAAGTGACTTAAATCCCCCTGGCCTTAGTTTCCTCATCTTATGGAAGAAGAAATTGGAGGTGACATTTAAGGTGGCAAAGTTTAAGGAACAATTGATTTGGAGTCAGGGGATTAAGGAAAGATTGGAAATACCTTTTGCTGCCTGGGTGACTGCTTCCCTGGGCCTAATTTTCCTCACTATAAAATAATGATATTGGTCTAGAACAACAGTGAGGAACCTTTTTTCTGTCAAGGGCAATTTGGATGTTCATAACACCATCTGCGGGCCCTACAAAATGATCAACTTATAGAAATTAGCAGTAGGAGGTTTTTCTACTTAGCTTTCAGCTCATCATTGCTTATGGTTAATTATGAAATGATTCTAGGACTTTATAGGGATTCCCTACCCCTGGTCCAGAAGATCATCTCTAAGGCCCTCCAGCAAGTATAATGAGCCTAGACTAGGATTCTACCAAGTGAACATGGAATTAACATTTCTTTTTTCATTTGTAACCACATTATACTTTTCTCTCTCAGTTGCTCTCTCCATGTGATTGTGTGCACGCATATATATATTATATATATATATATATATATATACATATATAAGTACTGCACGTATCTTTTCTCTATATATATATTCATACATACACAAACATATATAAATAAATAAACACATAGGTGTAATGTTCTCTTTTCCCTTACTAACAATGGATTTCAAATCAATATCCCTTTTAATGACATTGCCCCTTTGGGGGTCCAACTTAATTTGCAGCACTAATTGATTTGTAGCTTAGGGATAGTAAATGAAAACCTCTTTGGTCAAAATAACTCAAAGACTGTACACATTTGTAACATATTTAAAAGGAGATCTAATGTATATAATCTACTTTTAAATGAATCCTTCTTTCTCTATTTATATTTAGAACTATGGAGAATCTTCAATTTCATAGACATTTTGCAGAACACTTGATATACTTATTTTCATAGAGATTACCATTTTAAACATTTTTATGTGAAAGACAAAATCATGCTACCTCTATTTTGGTCATTCTTTTCATACTCCTAACTCTCCCTCTCATTATTACTTTGAAATCTGCCCTAAAGTTACTATACTTTGTAGTAGGTTAGCTTTTGCCTTGTTCTG
The DNA here is from genome assembly GCF_902635505.1 of Sarcophilus harrisii. Taxonomy (NCBI): domain Eukaryota; kingdom Metazoa; phylum Chordata; class Mammalia; order Dasyuromorphia; family Dasyuridae; genus Sarcophilus; species Sarcophilus harrisii. The sequence goes on from NC_045427.1 coordinate 194,733,113, forward strand.
AACCAGTCAGAGATTTGCTAGTCAATGTTTAACAAATGGTTTGGAGAGGAAAAAATGTATACTGGACAGACTGGTTTAAACTGCATTAATCTCTCTCCATTATTTTCTTTAAGTCTAGATAATTAAGAAAGCAACAAATTAAAATCTGATTTGAAACATTTGCCTATTTGCAAGATTTAAATGCTCATATTGAACAGTAGGCTGTCTAAGCTGCTTCTAACTCATCTCTTGAAACTAAGCCTTTATGTTACTTCCTGGCCATTTCCAAACTAAGAGACTACCTGAGACAGTTAATGAAGCTTTGGATAAAGCCCTAGGCCAAGAATCAGGAAGACTTGAGTTGAAATTTAGCTTCAGACACTGTTACTCTGGGTAGTTTCTTAACCTCACTTTCCTCAACTATAAAAGGGGATAATAAAAGCAATTCCCTAAAAGATTATTGTGAAGATCATATGAGTTAATATTTTCTGTATATATATTCATACATACACAAACATATATAAATATATAAACACATAGGTATAATGTTCTCTTTTCCCTTACTAACAACGGATTTCAAATCAATAACCCTTTTAATGGCATTGCCCCTTTGGGGGTCCAACTTAATTTGCAGCACTAATTGATTTGTAGCTTTGTAAAAAGCACTACCTGGCACATAGGTGCTATATAAATACTTATTTCCTTCTCTTTCCATTAAGTCCAGCACAACTGGTTCTCTCCCAATATACATATATAATTATAGCTCTCTTATTTGTAAGTCTTACTTACTTACTTATGTTATATTCCTAACCCTTATAGTGGAACCTGATAAATAGTGTTTAATAAGTGCTTTATCATTCATTATTATAAATTTCAATTAATGCTTTATTTCCAAGGAATAGATATACACTATAAAAAAAAAAAACAACAATTGACATTTCTATAACATGTGAAGGTTTGCAAAATTGTTCTCACAACTCTGTGGATAATTTAATACAAATATTATCTTTAATCTACAGATAACGAAACCTGAGAAACTGTAATTTCCCTAAGATTACATGGCTATTAGGGAGGCAGCCAGGTGGCATAGTAGACAGAGCACCAGAAAGATCAGAATTCAAATCTGGCCTCAGATACTTATTAACTATGTGACTCTGAGTAAGTCACTTAACTCTGTTTGCCTCAGTTTTCTCATCTGTAAAATGAGCTGGAGAAAATGACAAACCACTCCTGCATTTTTGCAAACAACAGAAACCCACAAGATATCACAAAAATTGGACATGATTGAAAAATGGCTCTTAGGCATCTAAGATGGATTTTAGAAATAAGCTTTTTGACCCTCAGTTCAAGATTACTAGTACCTGCCAAACTGGTGCCTGATCTAGTCCTGTTGAAGGAAGGAAACTGGGGATCTAATATGAACCTTGACTATTTTCATCTGGCTTGTTGATTTGGGGTATCCATCTGGTTTTCTCCATTCTGACCAAATGATTGGTACACTTTCTTTTCCCAATATATATTTCATGGATCATGATCTTGACACCACTTCTTCAATTCAATTAAACTATTTGATTTTAAAAGTATGTACAACATGTAAAGCACTAGACTAGCTGCTAGATAGTTTCAATCACTAGAAGGATGCTGTAGAGGGGCAGCTAGGTGGTACAGTAGCGTTGAGCCTGGAATTAGGAGAACCTGAGTTCAAATCTGGTCTGAGACACTTGATTTATATTGACTATGTACCCAAGGCAAGTCACTTAATCCCAACTGCTTTGCCAAAAAAGAAAAAAAGAAATATGCTGTAGCCTAAAACCTTTTATATCTCTCCATTGCCTTAAGAGTCACCCACCACTTTGATTCTTTGGGTCCTCAAACTTTTGAAATAGGAGGCCAGTTCACTGTCCCTTAGACTGTTGGAGGGCCGGACTATAGTAAAAACAAAACCTTTGTTTTGTGGGCCTTTAAATAAAGAAACTTCATAGCCCTGGGTGAGGGGGATAATTGTCCTCAGCTGGCACATCTGGCCCGCTGCCGTAGTTGGAGGACCCCTGCAGTAGAGCTTGTACCGAACAGGTAGATTACTTCAATATATCAATGTTTAGGAAAAGGGAAAGGAAAAGGTAATATTCTATTTATATAGTGCCTACAACGTGCCAGGTACTGTGCTTAGTGCTTTAAAATTATCTCATTTGATCCTCACAATAGCCTTGTTATTTTATAATTCAGGAAACTGAGGCAGACAGAAGTTCAGACCTTGCTAAGAAGTGTCTTAAGATGAAATTTGAATTCAGGTCTTCCTGGTTCCAGACTCACTCTCTCTTCCACTGCTTTACTTAGCTGCCTCATCTGCCTGGATCTGTGATATTCATGAAGAGATTCCCTCCAACAATAAAGATTGAAAGTCATCCATATCTGTACCAATCATTGTGACCCCCCTCACCCCCATCCACATCATTCCATAAATTTGCTACAAGTATTTGCAACATGCTGGGAACCTTCCTCAAGCTCTCTTGATATTATAAGAATACCAGTGAAACATGTGGACTGTCTCTTAGTTATATTCTGTTCTTGCCAGGAAATAAGCCCACTTTTTCTGGCCTATATTTCTTTGATGACATTATTTATTCCACTTCCCCTGCATAATTTCTTGTTTGCAATGTGTTACAGGCTGCTCACACCCACCATGCACCTTCCCACTGCCCTTTGGATGATATTCAACTTCAATTATTCAGATTGCAGCATTTCGTAAGATGTTCCTGAAGGGAATGAATAGTAACTGTCTTGATACTCTTACAGTAAATAAAAGTATAAAACAAAAGAAAGTAGCATCCAAATTGAAGGATGGCTCACTGTTTCTCCTGAGAGAAGCAAATAAATGAACTGACAGATGTAATGATAGTATTTATCATTCATTATTATAAATTTAAAGAAAACTTTCATGTAAAATTTGATCATCTTCTGTTACAGTGCTCAGGATAAGTATTAACAAAAAGATCACAGATTTCTCCTGATTGTTGAGAGTTTGCCATTTCTAGGTACCCCTAAAACAAGCATAATGCATTTTGGTAATTTTCATGTTTTGCTAATGTAAATTTACTCTTCTCCCTCCCCACCCCAAGCAGTAATCAAGGTAACACTATCTTTCCTGAAAAGAAAGTGTCATTAAATTTTCTTATGATTTTATTCACCATCCCTCACATTTCCCAAACTAGAACAACCTTCTCCGGGTACTTTTTCTCTATATGTAGTTGTCTTACTCCCAGTTGTAAGTGCTTTCTCCTTTCTCAAAATACTATAAATTTACTTAATTATAGGCTTAAACCCATCACCACTTCAGTAAAATATAAGATCCTCAGGGGTAGGAGCTATTTTGTTTATGTTTGTATTTTCGTTAGGAACTACTTGATGGATAATAGGTACATAAGTATTCTAGCCAACAAAATTTCTAGAGTCATTTTTAAATGCCAGACTAAAGAGTTTATATTTTATCCTTTAGGAAATGAAGAGTTCTTGAAAGTTTTTTAGCAAGAGGACAGGAAAATTAGTTTGGCAGCTGTGTTATAGAGGGGAGAAACTGGAAGCAGAGTGATCAATTAAATAACTATTACAACCTGATCAAGGGTAATAGTCATGTAAATGGAGAGAGGGAATGGATTTGAGATTATTTTCCATTTATACTGGATATATACATAAATCTTCTACATTGTTAGTTGGCCAGCAAAGTGGCAGTGGATAGAGTGCCGAGTCTGGTCAGGATTTGAGTTCAAATCTGACTGCAGGTATTTACCAGATGCATGACCCTGGGCAAGTCGCTAAATCTTGTTTGCCTCAGTTTCCTCATCTGTAAAATGAATTGGAGAAGAAAATGTTGAACCACTTCAATATCTTTGCCAAAGAAAATCCCAAAAGGGATCATAAGGGTAGGACACTACTGAAAAACAACAATGTTGTCTCTCCCAAAAGAATGAATTTCCTAAAGGCAGAGATTGTATGCTTGCCTTTCTTAGTATTTCTAGTGCTTAACATGGTGTCTTGCACATTCTTAAGTGTTTATTATATGCTTATCTACTAATTGAGATGTTGTTGGGGCAGAATTGACAAGGTTTGCCAACTAATTGGATGTGGGAAGATGGGGTGAGAAAGAAGAGAGAGGCAAGGATAACCCAAAGATTGAAAGTTTGAGTCACTGAGAGGAGTGTCCTCAACAGAAATAATACATTTCAATGAGGGATTTATTTAGTTACAGAGAAGGGAAAGATAATGAACCCCCTTATAGATATGACAGAATAGACATAATGTAGGAAGTAATATACTAGACTTGGAATCAGGAAGAGCTGATTCCAAGTCCCACATTGTTAGCTGTATGATCCTGGACAAGTTAACTTTTGGGCCTCAGTTTTCCAACTTTCCAGCCCAATTTCATACTATTCCCTTTCATGAATTTGATAACCTAGGGACACTGGACTAATAGTTATTTCGTGATCCTGACATTCCATTTTCTTTCCCTCTTTATAATTTATATATATCCTATTTAGATAATATTTACCATATTGTTTTTTCTCAGTCATGAATAAAAAAAATAAACTTTGTGACATAAGATTTTCATAATTGGTTACAATCTATTAATTTAGCAAGTAGGAAATGAATTTATGTTTTTTTGTAGTCATTTCAATCATTTGTGACCCCATTTGGTATTTTCTTAGTAAAGATACTAGAGTAGCTTTTCATTTCCTTCTCTAGCTAATTTTGCAGATGTGAGGTAAAGTGGGTGAAGTGACTTGCCCAGAATCACACAGCTAGTGAGTATGTGAGGCTAAATTTAAGTCTGGTTATCTTCTTGATTGCAGACCCAGTGCTCTATCCACTAAGCTACTTTATTGCCTTTTAGGCAAACTAGGTGAAATGACTTACCCAAGATTGTGTAGCTAGCAAGTCTCTGAGGACAAATTTGAATTTTGGTCTTCTGACTTTAGGCTCACAGCTCTATTCACTGAGTCATCTAACTGCCTCTAGTATTTAGGCTGACAACAGCCAGTTCTCCAGTGGCCTCTAAGAATGTTTGCAAAAATCTATTTATATTGAGTAGAGTCTGTGAAGGGGGTAATCCCTCTAGATCAAGGTTGTGACTTCTTTCTTCTTCCTCTCCTGCTGCTGAAGGTTACTCTAGGGAGTCTGTGTCCTCAGATTATCTTCCTCCTTGCTTCTCCAGCCCCTGAGGACAGATTGCTGCTGCTAAATAGTCAGGAATTCTATATTTTCTTGGTCCATTTACATAAAATCCTCCTGAGATATTCATCATATGAAGTGATACTCCTGCTTCTTTAGTTATCTTTTATTTCAAAGGGTTGAATTTTCCACCCCCAGAACCCAGAAGAGGCCTTTGCAAAGATGTAGGGCCATTTGTCCACTGGCCAAGGTCAAGGTTAAAGTGCAGATTGGGGAGGAGGTGGTGGTGGTCTAGATACAACTTCCATTGAATCAGACATAGTCATAATAAAGGGAAGGGTAGATGGTGGGAAGCAAGTTAGGGCAATGGAAGGGAGAAAGTCAAGTTAATCCTGGGTCCCTGGCTTCCTCAGTCAGTCAGTGGTCCTGGGTTCTATAAAAGAAGGGAGGGAATAATGGCTGCAGGTATTAGGGTGGGTAGATTAACCCCATCTTCAGTTTGTTGACTAGTCAGGGGCTCTTAAAACACATGTGCTATGAGATTTTAGTGGGGACTGTGAAGGGGTTCTTCCCTCCATTTATCTTTTGGGGAGTGGGTCCAGCAGTCTTTGTGTCTGCCTCACCTGGTTGACTGCCCTACTAAAGATAAAACTGTGACTTCATGCAAATTATTGTTATGACTTACATATTACTAATCAGTAAGTTCCTATCCCCCATTATACAATCAGTTTTGTTGGATATTTAGTGATCCCCATATTTAATGCCTTCCAAATTTTTTCATGAAGAAATTATCCATGAATGATAGCCATGAGGCTTCTGAGTAGTACAGAAACTGTGCTCTCTTTTGTTTCTTAAACTTGATCCATATCTTTCAGCATTCTTTTCATCTTCTGTCTATGTAGCTGAAATAATAAAGTAACTAAGTGAATATAAGACTTGTTTTAGAGGTCATTGCTAAATTTATTGTAGAATTTCTCTATTTCATCCTATGTAATAAATGTTGACACATTCATGGTGGGTTTTTGTTTGTTTTTATGCTGGTCATAAAATGAGAGAATCAATCACCTCATGCAATTTTTAATATAGGAGAATCTATGAACTTTTCTTTCTTTTGCAGCTTCTGTTTGTCTTCTTGGTTCATTTATCAGTCAGTTAATAAACATTCATGAAGTGTCTACTCTGTGCTAGGCACTGTGCTGGAGATATAAAGTGAAGTAGAAGACAATCCCTGTTCTATGTTAATACTGATGTATTTGTTTCTTCCTGTGATACATCAATTTGTTTATTGGACAAAAAGCTGATATTTAATTATAAAATTGTCTATAGTCAGCTTAAGAACTGTATAGTTTTTAAATCTCCTACCCCTTTACTGTATTCCACTAATATCACTGTATTAGTAGAAGTAGAAGTAGGTCACACAGGATTTAGGAACATGTAAAAAAAAATTTTTTTTTGTTCCATCAGTTGCCATGGCCAAAGAATTCTTCTCTTAGTATTAGCCACCCTGGAGCCAGTAGGTCATGAGCCTCTCTCTATACTTAGCTAGGTTGGTACTCAGATAACAAATTTAGTCTATCACTCAAAGCCTTTCCAACTTGGTACATACACTCTTCTGGAATATCCGTCCAGGGTCACCTTTGCCCTGTGATGAAGAGGTGAAAATAGGTTTTGATAGAATGCTTCTCCTTATCTGGTCCCACCAGTGTGACCAAAAAAAGAAGGAAAATTGGGTAGTTTAAGAGTGTCAGGAAATGAATTTGAAGAAAGTATATAGAAAAAATATGCATATATGTGTAAAAGAAGAATATGAAACTGAAAACAGAATGGCATTTGCTTTAGTTTACAGTTTGCTGCCAAATGCAAGGATAAACTGATATTAATTAAAAGCTTTACACAAAAAAGTATTATAGTTAACAAAGAATCCTGATAAAATGTCAGCAAGTTAATGTCATCACTACTAACCAGAGTCCTCCCATGTCACATATAGATGGATGGATAAGCACTTAAATGCCGCTGGAGTGTGCCCTGTCTGCCAGGAGGTTTATAAAAAGTCTTGGACTACATTTTCAATGTCTCTTCTGCTTCCTCCTTTTTTCAGATGCACAAAAGATTTTTGTAAAGATGTTTTTTTTAGTTTTCTTGCTGGTAGCAACACAAACCCTTCAGCATGCCTATCATAAACTTAAAGGGCTTGACTTTGAAGTAAGTTATAAAATAAAAGCAGGCATATATTTCTCTAGGATAAAATATCTTTAGAGCTTTGGGATTTTCCCCCTAAGTGTGGGAATTTCCTCAGAAGTTATTAAAATACACACAAGCGCCATATACACAGAGCCTTTTTTCAGGATTTTTTTTTTTCATTTGCTAATTCATTTCTGTTATGAAATTTTCCTGCTGTTCCGAATGAATTCTGATCCTTTACTTAATGGCCCTGCCAGAGCTGATGAGAAAAACCACCTTCTACAGTCTCCCACCACACCCTGCCCCCACTTTCCTCCGCTTCCTCCTGGAATACCCACTGCAGTATTTTATTGCAGGGTCTGCTGAGAGAGGTTTTACACTCAAACTTGAGCAGGAGCTTTCGTAATACAATTCCAAGAGCCGGAACTCTGTGTTTAGAAGATGTAGTTCTGAAGCTCGGCCAAGTGGCTTGAAACCTGTTGACCTTGGACACCTTGACCTGTCTGGACCTTCCTCTGTTAAACGCTGAGATGAAACAAGATGACTTCAGAAATCCTTGCTGCTCTAAATCTCTCGTTTTAAGAAATCATTTGTCTCGCTGCCGTTCATAACTTCAAGACAACAAGCAACAGGCACCATTTTGAGAATGGCTTGTGATTTCAATGTGTATAGGAAGGCCCTGAAGTCCTGGGACCTGAAACCCCAGAACTAGGGATCTCTTCTGTCTTAGTACCGGGCGAATTTGGACCGTGAGGCAAGGAAAAGAGTAGCAGCAGGGACGGTTTGCCTCTTTCCAGGATGGGTGGAGCCCGTTCTCATTCAGGGAGCTTAATCTTCAAACTATTGCTCTACCACAAAAGGATTTGCCCTCTTTGTGATGGGAGAACACTGGCAGAAGCGAGGCTCCTCCACAGGGGTGGGGTCAGGGTGAAATGGGGATGGACTCTGGCACCGGCTCTAGGGTGTGTTAACGCATGTGCACGTAAAACAGACACACGCACCCCCCCTCCCTTACTTTGGAGCCGCGAAGAAGGGACTTACGATGTACTTAGACCTTGGAGGAGGGAGGGGAGGATAATTCGCAGGAGAGGGACTCCCGAGTGCGCGGCCACCACCTGGGGAGCGGGGAGGGAAAGCTCCCCGAGCTCTCAGACTCAGTTTAGGGAGTGGGGGGCGTGGAGGACGGGCAGAAAGAGTTCCAAGGGCCAGCCGTTCCCGAGGAGGGGGACGCGGAAAGCTCACACGAGGTGGGGGAGGGGAGGAGCATTGAACGCTTTGACACAGCTGGCGGGTTAGGGGGCGGAGTTCGAACCCTCAGGCACGGCCTGGAAGCCCGGCACAAAATGGTGGGGGTGGGGAGCGCCGAAAGTGTCCGAAACCCCTGCGGGGGCTGGGGGTTGAGTCCGGGCCCCTCCTCCGTGCCCACCACATCCCTCCCCTCCCATGCCTGGATTTTTTTCCAGGTGGCTTAGCTTTCCAGCGGCTCGGGGAGGTCGGTGATTGGCAGCTCTCTCCGGAGCGGCTGGCCCCGCCCCCGGCCCCCGAAGCTCGGCCCCGCCCCCCTCCATCCTCCCGTGGTGGAGTCGGTGCTCGAGGCTGGGCGGCGGGGAGTTCCCGCTCTGGCTCTATGCGCCTGCCTCGGGGTCTCATTCAGAAAAAAAAGAAGAAAAAAAAAGACGGGTGGGTAGGAGGCGAGCGCGGCTGGTGAGGCGACCCCGAGAGGCGGCGACGTCCGCGGCCGGCGGGCGCCCAGCGGGAGGAGGCGAGAGCGCCGCGGCGCGTCCGCAGCTGCCGCCTTGCGAGGCTCCGGGCTGAGCGCCCCGCGAGGGAGAGCCACTCGCTCGGAGCCTGCTTTCTCGGGCGGGGCGGGCTCCGAGGCCACCGCTGCGGGGCGGGCTCCGAGGCCACCGGTGCGGGGCTTCCCTTTGTCCGGGCGGGGCGAGGGGAGCCGCAGGCTCGGGCGGCGGCGGCCGGGCTCCGGGGTCGCGCTCGGCTGCGTTCCTGCTTTGCCCCCCCCCCCCCCCGGGTCTCCGGTATTGGCGGCCCGCCCCAGCCCGTGCCCCCCGCCCGTGTCCCGGCCGAGGCGATGCCGGACCAGATCTCCGTGTCGGAATTCGTGGCCGAGACCCATGAGGATTACAAAGCTCCCACCGCCTCCAGCTTCACCACCCGCACCACCCAGTGCAGGAACACGGTGGCGGCCATCGAGGAGGTAAGGCGGCGGGTCCTCCCGGAGCGCGATCCCGGGCCGACCGGGGCGGCGGCGGCGCGGAAGCCCCGGGGAAGCCTTCCTCCTCCTCCTCCTCCCCTGCCTCCCTGCCTCCCTCCTGCGGCTCCGTTGGCGCGGCTCGGACGCGCCCCGGGGACCACGGCCCGCACCTCCTCCCTCCCTCCCTCCCTTGCCTCCAACGGCGAGCCGTGCCTCGCCTTCCCCGCCCTGCGGCTCGGCTCTCCTGCGGGAATTGCTCTTCCGCGCGCCTGTAGAAAACCTTGGATTTGGGCTCTTGAGGCCTGGGTTCGAATTCAGAGCCTGCAGCTATTTGATCAAGGACTTCCCTTCTTCCCCTCCCGCCTGGCACATTTCCTGGCCTTAGTTTCCTCCTCTTTCTTGACGTCCGGAGTGTATCTTTTTGATGATTCCGAGCCCCGTTCCTTTGCTAAAATTCTTGCACTTCCTGAGCTCTGCAGAAACTGGGTCCTCTTTACCCCCCCACCCTCTATACACACAACCTCTTCCCTTCTCTATCCAAGGGAAAAGTTTCTATTCAGAATCCAGAAGCAGCAGGGTTAATCCTGTAGGGAACAGAAGCTCTTTGTTTCCAGCGTAGGTTGGTCTTAGGAAATCTGCTATTGATTGTTGGCCTTTTAGTCTTAAAATTTTTTTTATTTGAAAATCCCACTCTTCATTACCTTTTGCATTGTCTCCCCTCCGACCTACCCAACTTTTACCCTGAACTACATCGATGTCTGGCCGTAAGGAACTTGTCTTGCTGAGCTGCTGCTTGTCCACCTTCTTGATTTTTTGAGACTTGCCAAAAGCTTTTAGGTCCGGAAGGTTTGGGTTTTCCAGTGCCACCTTTTAGAAAAAAGAGCGATTTCCTAAACCTCCTCTTATAACCTGCCTTGATTTTGTCATTTGTTATGGGGATTAACTATCAAGAGTTAATAGCTTTGTTCTGGAGGACTCAGTTTGGGTTTGTCATCTACTTTCACTGGCATATATCCCCTCCCCCATGAGTCCTGAACTTTCTTTGGCTTCTCAGAATCTGATTAGACGGGGATTGAGCCTCGAATGTAAACTCAGCAGATTAGTATTAGACTGTGGTTTCCTTGAAATCATGACTGTTTTTGTCTTTTTAAGTACAACCAGCAGTGGCTGGCATGTAATAGTAGATGCTTAACAAATGTTAGTTGTCTTACAGGTATCATTTGTTAGAGGGGTCATAAACACTAGGTGTTCTAGAAACTATAATCACTATTAGATGCTTATGTACTTTTATGTACATTATGAGATAATGTGTATATATGTGTGTGTTCGTGTGTATGCAGCACTCAAGACTGAGATCTGTAACAAGACTTTAGAAATCATCAACTAGATTAACCCTCTCATTTTGCAGGTGAATCCTCCTTCCTCCGGAAGGGGGAAATAACTTGTCAAGGTCACTCAGGAAGTTAAGCAGAGCTCGTGGTTCTCTGGTCCTGGTTCTCTGATTCTAGAGGCAGTGATTTGCAATAGCTTAGATTTTACATCTTGATCATCAGTCCTTCTGTATTTTACTTACTAAGGGTTCCCAGAAACTGTCTTTCTAACTTGAAAAGTACAGAATGAATGCTGCCAAATTAGATATGATGTTATAGTTAATTGACCTAAAGAGGTTTCAGAAACAATATAAAGTTACAGAACTAATAACAAAATACAAAGTGAAGAAAGTTTTAGACATCACTGAGCTAGCTTGCAAACTGGTCAAGATTAGATTATAACTAAAAACTATGAGCATAGGCTGCTTCTGGCATTTTGTATATTTACACAACCAGTTTGATTTCCGGCCACACAAAAACAGTTGTCCCAAAATTCTTAGTGTAGTTTTAAATAATTAAAGCTTTATCTTTTTAACCAAAACTTTGGTTAAAAAACCAAAAGTTTGGTTTTTAACCAAACATTAAAGCTATAGCAACATGTTGATGGGTGTTTATCCATTGAAACTGCATTAAGACTTTACGGACATCCTAAATAAGAATATTGGATCATCTTAGAAATTCTGCTTATTGGTAGGTTGCTATGGTGATGTTTTGGCTTGTAGTTATTTTAGTAAAATTTAGTGAGGTGATCATAGATACTAAACAGTCCTTAAGTACTCTCATTAATTCCTCTAGCTTTTAGGGCAAAGCTGGTGCCTAAGTGAAGAAACCCAGCAATGATGTACTTAAACGGAGTGAAGCATTTTTCTTTTTCTATACTGAGGCAATTTTTACTTGTTTAATTTAAAAAACACGCTAAAGTCATTTGAAATTTTGATAAGAAACATGAACATTTTGTATAGAACTACACATTTGATTTTCAAAGGCTATTAAATATTCCTATCCAGGATATCTCAAAAATTAAAGTAATTAAAACTTAAAACTGCACTAAGATTTTTTGGGACATCCTGAATAGAAATATTGAGTCAACATTTTGGAAATTTCTTATTGGCAAATTTCTATAGGTTTAATGTTTTGACTTGAAGTTATTTTAAGAAAAGTTAATGGAATAAGATCCAGTACTTTAATACTCTTATTAATTCCTCTAGACTCTTGGGCAAATCTTCTGTAGCTAGTGATTAAGTGAAGAAACCTAACAATGATTTATTCAATGAAGCACAGAGCATTTTTCTTTTTCTAAATTGAGGCAATTTTTGCTTGCTTGAATAAAAAGCAAAATCCACCAAAGATGTTTGGTGTTCTGATAGGAAACATATTTAGATGAACTTTTTGTAGAGAATTGCATATTTGATTTTAAAAGGTCATTAGAACTCTCAAGGTAATCTTGTCCAATTCTTGAACCTTTAATCATTTTACATTTGAAAACTGAGCTCAGATGAACTAAGAAACTTGTCATAAACTCATATGGTCATTGTTAGAGCCTTTATTTACTAGAGGAATGTTCACTTTATTTTAAAAAGTCTAGATTTTAAAATTTCATCAGCATAGGAACTTATTGTTTACTCTCTTCACTTGTCATTTATAGTCTTAGAGAGAGAGTTATCTGTGTCATTGAGAGGATGAATGACTTGCCTATAGTCATGAGGTATTTCTGTGTCAGACATACACTTTGAACTTAAGATTCTCCTGACTTCAAGGTCAATCCTCAATCTGGGACACCATGCTTGCTACCTGCATCTTTTTTCATAGGATCATAAGATCATACAGCCATCTAGTCAAACCCTTTCTTCTTCAACATATGAAGAGACTGCAACTCGGGGATGTTAGGTTACTTGTCCAAAGTTAAACAGATAATAAGTGTCAGAGTTCAAATCTCACTGAAGTCCTTTGAAAGCAAAGCCAGGGTTCCTTCCACTGTACCAGGCTCCTACCATCTTTCTCCCTAAATCTTCCTTTTCCTATCTTCCCTACTACTGTAAAAGAAGAGACCATCCTCTAAGTCCTTCAGGCTCATAGCCTGGGAGTCATCCTGGATGCTACATTATCTCTCACTTCCTCTATCCAATCTGTTGCCAGGGACTGCCAGTTTCACCTTAGCAACATAACATCTCAAGTATGTCCCCTTCTTTTCTCTCTCAGCTACTACTCTAGTACAAATCCTCGTTACTTACCTAATGCTTGGGTTGTTATAATAGCCTACTGCTACGGTTATCCACCTCAAGTCTCTCCCTACTCCAGTCCGCTCTCCTTTTCAGTCATTAAAATTATTTTCCTAAAGCAAAGCTCCCACTGTGCCACCTTTCTATTCAGTAAATTTCAGTGGCTCCTTGGTGCCTCCAGGATCAAATACAAAATGCTCTGTTTCATATTCAAAATTTTTCATAATCTAGTTTCCTCCTCCCTTTCCAGTTTTCTTGCACTTTACTCACTATCACATATTCTTTGATCTGGTGACAATGGCCTTCATGCTGTTCCATGAATAAGACACTCCTTCCTGGGCTAGGCATTCTCTGGTGAACCCCCAGGCCTGGTAGGTTCGATTTCCTCTACCTGCTGACCTTCCTGGCTTCAAGTCCTAATTAGACTCCATCTTTTAATGGAAGTCCTCCCCAACCCCTTTTAATCTTAATGCCTTTCTTTTCTTATTTTCTATTTATCCTGTACAGCTTGCTTGTATAGATTTGCATCTTGTCTCTCCATTAAATTGTAAGCTCCTTTAGGACAGGGACTGTCTGTCTTTTACCTATTTTTGTGTCCCAACTCACTGCCTGGCACATAGTAGAGATCTAATAAATGTTTATTGACTAATTGCTTTCCTTTCCGTACAATTATGAAAACTGTAGCTTTAATTTCATAACTCTTTCTTTCCTCTTCCCCTCACCCTCCATAATTGTAGAAGACTTAGGAAAGTCAGTACATTGTAAGGATTGTCATGAAATTTGATTGGGATACTCATGTCTGATTAATTTTAGCTCAATAGTTAAAACATCTTAAAAATTCATGAGGCATGGGCAGGAGATTATCTTTAATCTCAGCAATCAGCTGATTACAAAGCTACTGGATTTTAGCAAAAAAAAAAAAAAAACCACACAACAAAAAAAACACTAAAAGCCTGCTCTAGATTTTTTGCTTTGTGTCATTTAAATATCATAATGATTTATGCATATTGGTGCAGAGGCAGGAGGGTCGTCCTCTTTCCAAAACTAATTAGTCTTAGCTCACTTAAGTGAATCCAGTAAATAAAAGGCTGAATTTTACAAAATACAATGCAAAATGATCTTCATTATGGCTACTTTCTTACTAAACTAGATTCAAGTCCTTGTTTTGCTACTAGCTCTGTGATTCTTGGGCAAGTCACTTTCCTTTTCTGAAATTCCATTTCCTTATCTGAAAAATAAGAATAAAAACACCTATTTTACCTTGCTCTTGAGATGAAGATTAAAACATATTGGGAGTGTTTTTTAAACCATATAAGCCACTACATAAATATAAGTAATTATTTAAAGAATGTCATTTTCCTATAAAATATATTTCTCAAGTTCATTCAAAATATAAATTTTACAGGTAACAAATCCAGTTCACAAAGGTGCAGTGGAGAGATTGCCAAATTGCCAGACCTGGATTCTAATTTATCATGTACTACCTATATGACTTTGTGCAAGTCCTTAGTTTTCCCATCTGTAAAAAGAAGGTCTTTGACTAAACCTTGAAAATCCCCTTTTCAATCTATTATTATTTAATTTTGGTGTTCATGTCCTTTTGAGTTCATCTTTTGCAAAATTAAGTATACTTGTTCTGCCTGTTACAAACTGACTGTTTTTATATTGGAAAAAGGCAAATGTGTTATCATTTGTTTAGTAGGAATTAAGCCTTATTTAAATAGTACCTCTCAGCTCTTGGTCCAATATTTAAAGAAATGACTCACCAAGTCAGTAATCTAGTTTAAAGCAGATTGATTTTTGTGAGTCACTTATTTTAGTACAGTTTCTAGATATTCAAATCTTATTAGAGGTAAAAGTGTATCATTTCTGTTTTTGAATCTGTATTCACTGAATTCATTAAGTTCCTGATGCAATTTTTTGGCACTAGAAGACTTTGCGTGCTCCAGGGGCTCGAAATTTAAAAAAGAAATTTATAAACTCAACCAGATAATATGTTATAGTTACTTTACAGTTCACAAATAAAAATCTGAAGGAGGCATAGATGATCCCTACTTGCACATTACTACTGAGAATTTACTAGCCTTCAGATTTTGTTTTGTTTTAACCACCTCATTTGTACTACTGGTATGTGTGTTTGTGTGTATTTCATAATTCATTTGCCTTGAAATATTTCTTTATCTAGGTGAAACATTGTTTCTGTATGATTTTAGGTGCCAAGGAGAAACTGATGCAGAATTACTAATCAACAATATACTTTTTTTTTTTTCTTAGAATAATAGAAATAAGTAGATAATGGGATTAATTGAATACTTAGCCTTTTTGGCATATTAGTCATATCATGAGTAATCATTTATAGAGTTTTCATTTTTTTCTATTTCCCAGAGCTTCTGGTCACTTTTAAATCATTTTTTTTTTCTTTTTTTAAAGTGGAGAAATCTTTAAAGTATAGGTAGTTAAGTATTTTGAAAATTAATGTTTCACTTTTTAAAAAACTTTTCATTCCTTCTTCCTTAAGGAAGATATGTATCTTTTTATAAAAATGATGATTATTCTTAACTATTAAAGTTTAATCCACTTCCTTCCAGAGTCATAATTCTCTAATATGTTGCCCTTGGTTGCCCTGGAAATCATGTTGCCGATACAAACAGAGGGTTTTAACTGTAGGAAAGGAACCAGCAGCTGTGGTTCCTAAATTCCCATGGGACAAACTGTCCTCAGGGTTTGGTTCATCTTCTACGTGTTTTAGTGGGAACTACATATATGTGCTTCCTAGGGCAAAGTGGGACTAAAAAAACTGTTTAAAAATTGCCACTCACACCCAGAAAAAATCAATAGATCCTGCCCTAAAGTCTCTTTAATTAATTTTCCAGACCAATTCCTGAGGAAATCTTCCTAGTTCACTATTGTGATTGCTATTCCTCTACTCAGAAATCATCAGTGGCTCCCATTGCTTAGTGAATAAAGTTTAAACAGTCCTGCTGCTGGTATTCAAGACCTTCCTGAATTCCGGCATCAACTGTATAGTTTTATTTTAATACCATTTATTTTCTATATTCTATTCTTCTATATTTCTTTCTATATTCTATATTCTAGACTTGACTCTTTTCAGTCTTCTGTTCTTCTACTTTATTCCTCTTTCATGCTTGACCTCATGACCTCTTTTCCTTCTTTGCTTATTTAGCATCCATATCCTCACATCCAAATGTGGGTATATCTCCAGGACTATGTCCTAGGCCTTTTATTTTTATACATTTTCTCTTAGTGACCCCATCATTTCCCATTGATTCAACCAGCATTTTTTTTTTCAGATGTCTCTGAAATCTGCAGATCCCCTATAGTTTTCTTGAGCTCCAGTCTTATTTTTCCAACTGCCTAAATTGGACATTTCTACCTGAAAGTTCCATGGACATCTTAAACTTAAAATATATCCCCAAACAGAACTCATCTTTACTCCAAAACTCTTTCCTTTTCTAACTTATTTGCTTTTATCAAGAATACAAGAATACTACCTTTTTTTTTTTTTTTTTTTTTTTTTTTTTAAACCCAAGCTTTTACTCTCACTCACTTCCAGATATAAGCTGCCTAGACCTCTTGGTTCTACTTTCTTAACAATCTTGCATCCATTGCAATAAGGCAACTATTCTAGTCCAGGTGCTCATCACCTCCCCTCTGGACTATTGGTCTTCTTGCATCTTAATCTCCACCCTCTCCAATCCATCTTTCACACAGTTGCTAAATTGGTATTTCTAAAGTACAGGTCTGATTATGTTACTCTTCTGAACAAGAAGCTTTAATGTCTCCCTATTTTCTTTAGGTTAAAAACTCAAACTCCTGCATTTGATATTTAAATCCTTTATAATATAGCTGCATTTGTTACAGTTGGTGAGGGAGCATGAGGCTTGGATGAGGAAGATCAGAAGTAGAATCCAACCTCAGACATTTGCTAGCTGTGTGACCCTGGGCAAGTCACTTAACTTTTGTCTCAGTCTCTTATCTGTAAAATGGGGGCACAATGAAGAAGAAAATGGCAAATTACTCCAGTATGTTTGCCATGAAAACCCCATGACAAAAGTTCAACATAAATGAATAACTGAACTATCACAACAACAATAACATAGCTCTCATTTATCTTTCTAGGCTGATGAAATATTATTGCCCTTTCTCTTACATACTTTGTCCTCAAGCCAAATTGGCCAATTTCATGGTCACTCTATATTATATCCCACCTCCTATCATCTATCTTTGCATAGGCTGTTTCCTCCATATAATGGGATATTCTTATATCTGCCTCTTTGAATCCCTATTACCCAACAAGGCTCAGCTCAATGTCAGCTCCTATAAGATTGCAAAAATTTAGTTCTTTCCCATCCCATCACTGTGTATTTTTCTTTGTATATAATCTGCTTGTTTATCTGTGAATGTGGCGTTCCCCCAAAGAATATTGGTTCTTTGAGGGTAAGAGAGTATCATATTAGCTTTTTTTTTTTTTTTTAATATCCAGTGCTTAGCACAGTGTTTGGCACATGGGAATAATAAGTATTTGTTGATTAATTGATTTCCTCCATCATACTGTACTCTTTTCCTCCCTATCTGTATGAATATTGTAGTATTGAAAGGGACCCTCAATACTATTGAGCTCAACTCATGTCTGAGTGAGAATCTTTTTAGCAATATCCCCAACAAGTGAGCAAAGATCTTTCCAATATTTTCTTGTAAATCTCTAATGAGAAAAATCACTTTATTTCTAAGGCAGCCCATTCTACTTGTGGACAAATCTCATTTCCTCACATCAAGCTTAAGATCTGTCTTTTCAAAGCTTCTACCTATTGCTCCTATTTAGATCCTTTGAGACAAAGGAAAAGACTAATCCTCATCACATGACAACTCTTCAGATAAATGAAGAAGGATGTTTTCATGTCTTTTCTAAGTCTTCTCTAAATTAAACATCTCTAATTCATTCAATAGGTGCTTTTATGATATGGTTTCTCATTCTCTCATCATTGTAGTTGACTTCCTCAAGACAAGGTCTCATTTATCAGCTTCTTTCCTAAATTATTCTTAGAACTGAACAGTTTTTCAAATATTTTCATAGGATGGATCACAAAGGGATGATTACTTTGTTTGGACATTGCTTCTTATAATGTTTTTTTTAACTGTCATGTCACACTCTGGATTCGCTTTTAATTTGTAATTCAGTGGAACTTCAGATAATTTTCACACAAACTTTTTAGCTATGACTCCCTCATTCTATATTTGTTTAGTAAAATTTTTATACTAAATATATCACTTTATATTCATTCCTATTATAATATCTTCTTTTATTTATTCTAGCCTGTCAAAATCTTTTTGAGTTATAACACTCTCCTTCAATGGTTATATATACTTATTAGGTTCATGTCCTTGCAAATTTTTCAAAACATGTTTGTCTATTCCTTTAGCCAAATCAGTAATTAAAAAGTTAAATACATTAAATCCTATGAAAAATCTCTGGGACACTCAGCAAGATATCCTATCAAACTGATATTGAACTGGCCTAATAACAGCTTTTTACATGGTAAGCTTTATGATGACAGAGAATGCATTTTTTTTTTTTATCTTTAGAATTCTTGGATTTAGAGCTGAAAGATATCTAATACAGATAAAGAAAGAGGGGACAGGACAAGTTCAACCCTCCTATAATTTGAAGTGATTTTTTTCAAGGTCACAAAATAGTAAATAATAGGATTCTAACAGAGAAGAGATATATTCTTTCCAATAGTGCCTTCTTGTGAGAGGCATTGAGGTTTAGTGGCTAGAGAGTTGGTCTCTGTACCAGGAAAATCTGGGTTCAAGTCTTTCCTTTCTTTGACTCTCTTTTGTTGTGTTCTTGGCAACTTTTTAAAAAGACTAAGTTGTACTGAAGGGGTTTTACTCCTTATCCTAATGAACTCAAAAAACCAAGTTAGGATTTTTAGCAAAGGACCTTTGACACTAAAGCCAGTGCTCTTTCCACTCCTTCACATTGATAAAGTACGCAGTAAATAGGATTGTTGAATTGTTGAATCCTCTCCCCACTGCATCAATGTTACCAGGAAGTCCAAAAAAAAAAAAAAAAGTAACCTGAACAAGATTATCTCTTGATTGATTTATATGAAACGGTTGGTCTGATTTACCTGTTTTAGTACCGATTTTGAATTTCTTTCTCTGCGCTTTTCCCTTTGTGAATTTTTATTCTCCTTTTTCTTTGTGATATTCACATCAGACACCACAAGTGCTAGTCATTTTAGATGCTGTATGACAACGATTAAAAGGCACCAGGCCTTGCTCCTTACCTACCTTTCTCTGAATCCCAGCAGAGAGTCCTGGTCAGTGTGGAGCCACCAGGTTGATCAGCCTCCCAAGCTCCACTTACTTGATTTAGTTCATGGGGTCTGAGGCTAGTTCTGCCTAGTGCCTGTTAGTAAGAAGGACTTGATTTGTGGTGTTGGGCTAATTACTGCACTTTCTTAGTGTTTACTTTGTGTGCATCTGCCTAAAGTGTTTTAGGCATATTTATATGGCACTTTATGGTTACCGAATATTTGATCTCAATTCTTGAGTAGCCCTGTAAGGTAGATAATAAGAGTATGCTTAGTCTCCCTGTGTAGATGAGGAAACCTCCACTTATATAAATAAGTAAGTAAAGTAAGACAGATAAAGTAACTTGGTCAAGTTCCTCAGAGGGAGGAGAACAATTTTCATAGATTCTTTAGGGCCTCAGAAGCACATTGGAAGTCATTATTGGCTTTTTGCAGTGATTGAAGGCTAGAGTATTCAGTGAGTGGTATGGTATGTAGAATGAGCCCATGAGCCCAACTTTGAGAAGAAAGATAGGAGTTTCAAATACTAGCTCTTTTTCTCTATTGTTTTGGAAATTACACTAGATCTGTAAATAAAAGGCTATTAAAATTGAAAAAAAAAAAAGGAAATTACACTAGACCTTATCTGAAAAGAAGGAAGAAAGAAAGGAAGGAAGGAAGGAAGGAAGGTTGAAACATTTATTCTAATCCTTTCAACCTTGTTCTATGAGAATAAAATTTTAAAGGATTCTTTTTGTAATAAAGCCTCATAATGATCTTTTTGCTCCTGCCATGAACCAGGTAGGATCTTCTGTTCCTTGGATGTTTTAGGAGATGAATCTGGTTCCAGAAAGAAGGTACTATCCTATAGCAAAGGAGAGAGATTACTGGAATGGTATTAAAATTAATTGAGGGTTGCTGCTAGCATGTGACAGTTTCCATTCTTATGAACTTCATAAATATACAAGCTTTTTTTTTTTTTTTTTTTTGTTCTTGTTAATTCCTTGTTACTCTTCAATGACAAGCTAGTACTTTTATTTATTTTGGAAAGTGAACCATGAGTTGGCTTATTAGTTGGTTACACTAGTAGTGTTACAAGCAAATAAAAATGATTGGTCGCTAATCTGTTATATAAAGTAATAAGGATCCCTGAAGGCTTGTACATATTAACATAGTTTTAAAATGTTATGTTATACATGAGTTTTACTTGTTTTGTTATCTAATAAAATAAATATTTATATATAATACAAATATAAATTATAAGTAAATAGCTATGTCCCAGTTTTATTTTAATAAGGTTCCAGTCAGGTGTTTGACTCCCGGATTAGACTATTGAGTTGACTTGTATCTCATTTTAATTTATTCCCTTTTCCTTTGTTTCTTTTTTCTGATGTCTCATGTTGCTGGTCTCAAATCTGGAGAATATCCTTTAGTACAAGCATTTCCCAGATTTAATTGTATCTTTAAATTGAATAATATAATACAAAAATATTTAGCACGACTGTGTATGGAAAGCACTGTACTAGGTGGAGTGTGAATGTATTTGTATGTGGAGGGATGAAGGGTGGAATTAAGAACTGAAAGAAGATATAACCCCTACCCTCAAGAAAATATACACAGAAAATGTGATGGAGGTAGAAGAGGGCTGGATTTGGAATCAGAAGACTAAATTTTGAATTCTGCTTCTGACACTAGCTAGTATTTCTGGAGAAAATCATTTATCCTCTTTATTTCAGTTTCTTCATTTATAAACTGTAGGTAATACCTCTAGGAAGGTTGAGTACTATGAGGATAAAATGAGATAATGTATGTATAATGCTACAAAAAATCATGATGATGTATCTATGTTTTATATCAGGAATAAGTGACTTCTTGAGTTAGGTGGATCTGGGATGTTGCTTTAATGTTATAATTGTCAGAACTGACAAATATATGGACACTAAGCTATCTCCACAATTTATAAACATAGGATTTATTTCTCTTAATCTTGGAGCCAATATATTGCCTGCTTCAAAAGGCAAAAAGCCACTGAGTTTGGGGTTGTTACTTGCCTAGCATGAACTGTGCCATATTTTCTTCTTGTTAAGTCTGTGTGTCTTGGGAACTGGTGCTTTAGGCTATATTTGTTTGTACTGTGTTTTTTTACTGTACTATTTGGGTTTTTCCCCCCTCTGGGCTATCAAAATGACTTTCCTTGACCCATATTCATTATTCCCTTTCATGTGTACAGATAGTTGTTGAATTTAACTAAAATCTTGGCTAGCTGCCTGATGTCCAAACCATATAATAAAGTCATCTTTCCATTGAATGTTGAGTATAGCTTTTCTAGAGATGAATTTGTAAATAAACCCAGACTATGGAAATTCACTATTGTTTTTGTAATGGCTCTCATTGTTTTTTATATCCTGGACTGTCTGGACCTAATGCGACTTTGCCAAACTTTTGTGGCTTCTAAAAAGAAATGAGAGCAGCTGAGTGGATCAAAAAATGCCTGGACTTGAAATCAGGGTAGCAGATTTTACAATTTTGAAACTTGGAATTTCGAGCTGGAGGGGACTTTGAGATCATCTAGAATAGAGGTTCTCGGTATTTTTTATGTCATGGATCCCTTTGGTAGCCTGGGGAAGCCCATCATCTCAGAATGCTGTTGTTAAAGGCAAAAAATAAAAAATACACAGGAAACCAATGATAGTGAGATACAATTACTGAAATATGTTTATTAAAAAACCCTGAAATGTTTTCCTTTTACATATGAGGAGTCTGAGCTCCAGAGGGGAGCAGTGGTGGCTAATTTGCTTAAGATTACACAGGTGGCTAGGTGGCGCAGTGGACAGCACTAGCCCTGAAGTCAGGAGGATCTGAGTTCAAATGTGGCTTCAGACACTTAACACTTCCTAGCTGTGTGACCTTGGGCAAGTCACTTAACCCTGATTGCCTCGGTTAAAAAAAAAAGATTACACAGTTAGGAATCTCAGGACTGGGGTTCAAATCCAGTTCTCCTAACTCCAAATTTATTACATTTCCTATTATATCCCATAGTTCCTTGTGCTTTTACAATTTATTAGCTTATAATCTTTAACTTTTGTCAGTCTTCATTTTCTTATCTATTAATTGGTGAGATTCCCTGCCTTTTCCATTTTACTGAGTAGTAGTTGTGAGGATGAAATCACAAAAAGTATGTTATGGGTTTAGGTATAAGGGATAATCATTGTGATTTCTTGATAAAGGTTTTTTTTTCCTTTCAAAATAAAATAATTAAATTTCTTGGCTTCTGCAATAAAACTTTAACTTAAAAAAAATTTTAATAGACTAAACTTTCTATTTCTGCAATCATTTAAAAACATCATTTGTTGTTGAATTCACAAGATTATGAAAAAATGTAAATTAATTCTTCATCATGAAATTACAGTCTTAATATACTTTATAGGTGGCTTGTTCTTGTAATTTCTCTATTGTTCTGGTTAAAAATGGAAGTGTTCTGACTGAGTTTTCTTAGTGTTTATACCTGGCCTTGGGTGTCTGCCTCCTGGCTGTATACCTTTTAGCATTGTGCTACCTGGAAAAGTGAGACATGATCTTTAACATATTTTAGGGTGAGTTTTTCTCAGGCCAAAGTTGTCAAACTCTGGTCTTTCAAAAGTCTTTAGCACTATCAAAGAAGTTTAGTAAATGCCTTTCTGTCTTTTGTATACAATATGAAGAAGGTTAAACAGACTTGTTCTTGTTATCTCAGAACCTTCAATGAGACAGATGTCATAGACCTGGAAAGATGTATAAAAGTCTCAAGAGCAGTACAGGCAATGAATTAGTACAGAAAGTATTTGCCACTGGTGTGTCATTGTATTTTGTGTCACAGCCTACAAGGATGAATCACACATATTATATGTTTATGTAAATAGTTTGAATAAAAGGAAAAATTGATTTGGACAGTTAGTCTCTCTCCTCCAAAATCTCCCCTTAGTACGTTGTGGTATGATTTGGAGTCTCAAAGTACTAAGCAGCTTTAAATGCTAGGGTTAGGGATTTTTGTTGTTGATATTCTGTCATTTTTAGTTGTGTCTAACTCTTTGTGACCCCATAAGTTTTCTTGGCAAAGAACTGGAATGGTTTGCCATTTCCTTCTGTGGCTCATTTTACAGATGAGGGAACTGAGGTAAATTAGGATAAGTGACTTAACTAGTCACAGCTAGTAAAGTATCTGAGACCAGATTGAATTCAGGATGATAAATTTTCCAGAGTCCAAGTCTTACACTCTATCTACTGTGCTATCTACCTGGCTGCCCAGGACTGGGAATACAAAGTTAAAAATGAAATGTTCCCTGCCCTCAAGGTATTTACATTCCACTGGTGAAATATGGTGCACAAATAAATCAAGGTGTAATACAAGGAAGAAAAAAAGCAGTAACAACTGGGAGTATCCAAAAAACTTCTTGGAACATGTGTCACTGAACCTTGAAAAAAGATAACTATTCCAAAGATAGACATGTGACATTGAGTTCCCCAAGGGGAAATTTTATGCAAATGCATGGAAGCTGGAGATGGAATGTCAGGTTTGGTTAGACAGTAATGTGAGATAAGTCTGGGAAAGTAGTTTGGAGTTAAATTGTAGATGTCCTTAAAAACCAGGCTTAGAAGTTTATTCTTTATAAACTAGGCAGTGGAGGATCCATAAAATTATTGACTGGTGGAATAAGGTAGTCAGGTTTGTGTCTTAGGAAGATTACCATGGTAGCTTTTTGGAGGAGAATTTGGAGAGAAGAGATTGGAAACTAGGAAACCAATCGAGGGTTATTATCTGTTATTAGTTATTAGAATAAGCATAGTTCAAATAGGAGGTGATGAAAAATAGTCACATGAGAACAAAGGGATAGTTATAAGAAATGATATGATGGTAGAATTGACTGAACTAGTCAAATGATTGGTTAAAGAACATGAGAGAAGGATAATGAGGGAGGAGGATAAAAAATTAGGTTTCAAATATGTTGAATTTGAGATACTAATGAGATTTCTGTGTGGAGATGTTCAACAGGTAATATGCAACGTGGGATTGTAGTTAAGCAAGACCAGAGTCAAACATTTAGATTTGGGAGGCATCTGAGTAGAGGTGGGATCTAAGGGAATTCATGAAATTGCCATAGGAGAGAAGTTAGAGTGAGGAAAAGTAGAAGGTAGGTGAAGGTCTAGCAAATGAGCAAAGTTCAGGCATTTTGGAGGAAGACTAGGAAAGAATATTGTTATAGAAAGGAAGGGAAAAAAAGAATGAACAGCTGCAGAGATTAAGAAGGGGATTATGGTTGTAGAAAAGTGGTTGAATTAAATAGTAAGAGATCTTTAGTAAAGTTGAAGAGAACAATTTAAATTGGATTATTACATCATGAGTTTGATTATAAAAGATTGAATTAAGTAGGTGACAAGGAATTGGGGGCAGCTAGAGTAAACAGTTCTTAGAGAATGATCTATTGAGTGGTTAGCAGGGTGAAGTGAAGGAAAGCTACCTTTTTTTAAAAATAGTGTGGATATAAATAACTTTAAAATTTTTATTTTAATAGTATTATTTTTCTAGTTACATATAAAGATAGTTTTCAGCATTCATTTTTATAAGATTTTGAGTACAATTTTTTTTCTCTCCAAGCTAGCAAGCAATCTGATAGATTATACATTTTCATTCATTTTTAATATATTTCCATATGAGTAATGTTGGGAAAGAAAAATTAGGACAAAAGGGAAAATCACAGTAAAGAAACAAAACAAAAGGTGAATAGTATGCTTTGACCCACATTCAGTCTCCATAGTTCTTTTTCTGGATGCAAATGGCATTTTCCACCTGAAGTTTATTGGAATTGGAAAACTACTTGTTTTTAAGAATGGGAAAGATCTTGATATTTGTAAACACCCCGAAAGAAGTTAATGAATTGGAAGAAAGAATAGAGAAATTGAAAAAGAGGTGGCAGTTGAAGTAAACTCCTGAAGGTCATAGGAATGTCTTGGCTTGTCAAAGGAAATTGTGACTTCATTTTTCCATGTTGGAGCAAAAGAGAACAGGATAAGAGAAAATAGTGAGGAGTTTTGAGGGAAGAATTAGATGTAATGATTGAAGATTAGTAGAACAAAGTGACAAAGGATTGAAGAATAGGGGATGGTACATAGTTGGTTTAGGGTGTCAAGGGAAGAACTTGTCAGTTTTATGGTGTCATTCCCAGAGGGAAGTGAGGCCAGAATATGTGGGATGTACTAAGTGAACAGGAAGAACTGAGGTTGTAATAAAGATTAAAATAAATTTAGGAAGAGGGAGGCAAAGAGAAAGGAAATTATGGTGATAGAGGGGAACTCTCAATTAGCCTGACTCTTATTTTCTAAGATGACAGAGGTGTCTCATAACTCATTTTCTTCCTAAATACAGGAGTTATAAGAGTGGAAGTACAGAAGGTTGATGATGAGGGTATGGGAGATCAATAAGTCCTTGAGGGCTGGACTGAAGTCTAATCTAGTACTAGCTAGTCGTATCTTTCTAGGTCATTCCCAGAAGATATTTCACATGTGAATTATGCCCTGGATTCTAGCCAGATTGTGGCTCCAGTTAAAACTGCATGGCTCTGGGCTTGTTGGCCCTGATATGAGCAGACCACATAAATATATTTATAGTTGGATTTTGGGAGAGGAGAATGGGGCAACATTTGTTTTTGCAAATATAGCAATATGCAAATATAGTAGGTCATAAAGGAACCCAACTCTTTCATTTCAACTCTTATAAGTGATTTGCAATGAGTACCAGAATCTGAAGTGACCAAAAAATCCGAAGAGAAAGTTTAGTTTTCTAGTCCAAACCAGAACTGCAAAAAAAGAAATCCAGAAACTGTGACTCTCAAACCCACCAAAAAAGCCAGCACTTAGTATAGGTTTTTGGCCTTGCCCTAACTGGGAAAGCCCCAGTGAATTCAGAGACTGCCTAGCATCCTGATGAAGGAAATACATGGAGTACAGAGACTATTCACTCCCTTGATCAAGGTCAGTGGGAAGTGAGATGGAAGCAACAGTGACCTATCTGGGGAAAACCCAAGAGGAAATGAAAGATGACCTAGCACCTTAATTGAAGAAACCTATTAGTATAGAAATCATCCTGCATCCTGAAGAAAGCCTCAGGTAGTTTCAGACTACCTGACATCCTAATCAAGAGAGCTCCAAGGTTACAGAGACCTGTGTCCTGATCAGGGAAACCTTAGGAAGGGACCGCAGACCATCCGATGATGTAGATTAGCATCAATCCACTCACAAAGTTCTGACTGGGTACACTAAAGATTATCATTGGCTTTTTGGAATGTGTTAAAATAAAAAGACTTTTTTTTAATGGAAGAGGACTTTGAAACAAGTATTTTTTTTTTAAAAAAGCTTTTTATTTTTCAAAACACATGCATGGACAATTCTTCAACATTAGCTCTTGCAAAGTCCTGTGTTCCAATGTTCCTCCCCTTCTCCCACGCCCTCCCTTAGATGGCAAGTAGTTCAATATATGTTAAATATGGTAGAAATATATATTAAATCCAATATATGTATACATATTTATACAATTATCATGCCACATTAAAAAAAAAAAGATGCAACAACAAAAAGAATGAAAATGCTATGTTGTGAATCACACTTAGTTCTCACAGTCCTCGCTCACTCTGGATGTAGATGGCTCTGTTCATCACTGAACAAGTGAAAATGGTTTGAATAATTTCATTGTTGAAAAGAGCCATGTCCATTAGAATTGATCATGGTATAATCTTCATGTTGCTATGTATAACGAGCTCCTGGTGAAGCAAGTATTCTTGATGAAAATATCAGAACTGAGTAGAAATTTTGAAATTCTAACACAAGCAGTATGGAAAAGATAGGAAAGTAAAAATATTTGGTCAGACCTTTGAATTTCTTCACTGATTATAAAGGGAGTTAAATAAAGCAAGTAGAGGAAGTAGATTTGTTCTTTTTGTTAGAGGAAAGAAAAGTGAGGAGAAAGGAATGTATTAGAGAAGAAGTAGGGAAATTTTACTATTTCTCATAATTAGTTACATGAGCAGAATGTGCAAAAACGAAGAAAGGAGTAGAGGGAGTAATGTCACCCTTGTCTAAATGAGCAAAGGAAGGTTGATATATATATACACAGAGATACTTAAACATACATACCAAGAATGTAATATAGAAATACATTAAACTCAATAGAAAAACATGGGGACAGTGAGAGATGAAAAGGGGATTCTAAAAGGGAGGGTCATATTAGGTAGTAATAGCCACAAGTTGAACAAATTTCAAACTTTGGAGATTGTGGTGTTTTTGTTTTTGTTTTTCTGAGGCTTTTGGGATTAAGTGACTTGGCCAGGGTCACATAGCTAGGAAGCATTAAGTGTCTGAGATTAGATTTGAACTCAGGTCCTCCTGAACATAGAGCTGGTGCTCTGTCCCCTGTGTCAACTAGTTGCCCCTATTTGTGTTTTAAAGAGTCAGAATTAAAAGGAGGAAAAAAGTAATAAGGTAAGAACCAATGATCCTTGAGTCTGGTCAAGAAATGAGGAGGAGAACTGAAAATGAAGCAAACGGTTCCAATTCAAAATCACTAGCATAGACACAAATAGCAGAATTGTAATAGAGACATTGGTGCATCTCTTTTCAGACTCCTTTCAGATACCTTTAAAAGAGAGGGGGAAAAAAAGAAAGAACTTAAGGATTTCCGTGGAATTTAAGAAAAGTTAGATATAATAGATGTCTAAAGATTAGGGTAGGAATTGAAAAAAATATATACTTCTAAGCTATATATGGACCCTAAGCTATATATGGACCCTTTACAGAAATTGACTATGTACTGGGGCATATAAAATCTCATAAAGAAATGCAGAGGTAGAAATTTTAACCATATCCTTTATTGATCACAACCCAGTAAAAATTATAGTCATTAAAGGATCTTTGAATGGAAAAAATATTCAAGCATAAATGGAGACTAAATAATTTAATCTGAAGGAATTCATGGGTTAAAGAATGAATCAGGAGCAGTAGATAATTTCATCAAAGAAAATGGCAACAATGAGCCAACATACCAATACTTTAAGGTTGCAGCCACCCCTTAGGTGAAAATTTATATCAATATATACTTTCCATCTACAGAAGAGAGAAAGAACAGATCAATTTACCGATGAGTAAAAGACCTCAACTAATTGTAAAAACTGAAACTCTAAGAAATCAGTAAAGAAATCAGGAACATTGAAACTTTTAAAAATTTTAGTTAAAATAATAAATATAGGAACTTAAAAAAAATAAAGATAAATAAACAAGTAGCCAGTGTGTGTAAGAAAACAATGAGAGGAAAACCAAATTGCTTGTATCAAGAAAGAAAAATAAAGATACTAAATGCAGAAAAAAAATGATCAGAAAATATTTTGCACATAATGTCAAATAAATGAAATGAATGAATCTTTACAGATTACTTAAATTGACAGAACAAGAAATGGAGAATTCAGATAATCCAATCTTAGAAAAAGAAATTGATTAAGATATAAATTAATTTCCAAAGTGAAAAATCTCAAGAACAGACGAATTTACAAGTGAATTCTATCAAATATAAAATGAATAATTAATGTTATTACTGCATAAAATAATAAGAATTCCTACAAAATTCCTTCTATGACACAAATTTGTTGGGAAGTTAGAAACCTAGTAGATTTAATTAGGAAATAAACCCCAGTAACGTTATGAGAAATATACTTAAAACAGTTAAAGGGCTGAAGTGGGTTTATTATGTCTCAAACAAATTCAAAAAAGTAAAGGATTAGAATCATGGATCATAGATCAAGAAGAGATAAAACAGAAGAAAAAAGATCCATATTGCAAAAAATGATAAATATTAGCAGAGGCTCAAGAAATATATTAAAAAGATTATACCTAGTTCAATTTAAATCTATCATATTGGGTTAATCTAATATTTAAAAACACTATAAGTATAATGGACCATATCGAGAAATAAAAAACAATAGAGACCACAAAGTTACATCAGTTACATGCAGAAGTTGTTTTGATAAAATTACATTTCTATTAAAAACAATAAAAAAAAAGAGTAAATGGATCATTCCTTAATATGGCAAATAATATCTAACTAAAGCCCATAGCCAGAATTATGTAATGGAGAAAAAAGCTAGATCCATTTTTAATAAGATTCAAGAGAGAGGGATGTCCATTATCACCATTATAATTTGATATTATTTTACAAATGGTAGTGATCAGAACAAGGAAAAGAAATTATGTAACTAAATACAGGAAAAGAGGAAACAAAATTAGTATTTTTTGTTGTTGCAGATATGATGGTCTACTTAGAATAGAGATTAAAATTAATTGAAAAGTAAACTTTGTGAAGTATTAGGAAATTAAGCAAATCTTTATAAATCATTATCTTTTGGATACATTATTAACAAGATCCATCAGGATGAAATAGAATGAGAAATTTCATTTAAATAACTATAGAATGTATAAAATACTTGGTAGTATTTTATTCCCTACTAAGACACTTGTATAAATCTGTCTTCAGATATTCATAAACTTATATGAATCTAACTATAAGACATTCTTGATAGAAATATAGATACACTTCAATAATTTAAGAGATGTTATTGTCTATGGTTGAACTGTGCCAGCATAATAAAAAAAGACAATACTATTTATATTTAATAGAGACAAAATGGAAATATTCTTTAGCAGACCCAGATCTGAAACTATTCTATAAAGCGCAGTAATCATCAAAATAACTTGGTATTAGCTAAAAAAATAAAAAATTTAATCAACTGAACAGATTCATTATGTAATACTCAGAAGCAAATGAACAGTATGATAAATCCGGAAACCCCAACTACTAAATTATCCTCACAATTTAGCTAAAACTGGTGGGGGAAAACAGTTTAGTTAGATTTAGACTAAGTATTCATATACTAATATAACATTCCATTGGATTCATGACCTAGATATCAAGGCTCACATAATAAAGAGAAGGGTTAGCAAATTTTTGCAACTATGTATAGGGAAATATTATCAGGCAGGGAATAAGGATAATAATAGAAGACAAATTAGACAATTTTGGTTATATAAAATAGAAACATTTTTGCGCAAACCAAATAAATATAGTTTAAATTGGAAGAGAAACTGTTAATAAAGGGAAAAAAAACCTTACAGTAAGTTTTCAACCTTGATATTCAAGTCATACAAAGAAGTGTTTCATCTTTACTTTACCAGTAGATAACATTGTGAAAGGATATGTATAGTTCTCAAAAAGAATACATTTAGTTCTCAAAAAAAAAAAAAAAAGGTTTTTTTTTCCTTGGGGGAAAGGAGTATTTTTAAAGGAGAGTGTAACTAATGTCGATGTTTCCCCCTTCTCCAAAACCAAGAAGGTCATTGAAATATTTTTTATTAATGAACAGAAAATAGAAGGAAGTTCAGAGGAAGACGAGACACCTTTAAAAGTTAACATATTGCTTTTTCCTTTTTTTTTTTTTTTTTTTTGAAGTGGTACATACATATAGAGCTTCATGGTTTTATGCATATAATTTTTTTATGTTCTTTTGATTTTGGGGTGTATATTCTTTTCTCTAATAGGCATCAAGTACAACCTACTTCAGAAGGCTATTATCAACATCAAATGAAATAATATTTATGTGAATGTCTTTGTCAATCTTAAAGCACCATAAAAATGCCAGTTATTTTTCTTATTGTTAACTTTGTTCCTTGAGGAAAAATCTCTGATCATGGGGTAAAAATGAGACTGAAGAGCAGAAAAAAAAAATTATATTCAAAATCATAGTCTCAAATATAGGAACTAAACATTTTATAGCATCACTGAAAAAAAGTGGTACCTTCTTTGAAAACTAGAGTTTTGCCCAGAGCACCAAGAGATTAAATGATTTGCTCAGTATCATAATCAGTACATGTCAGAAATGGGACTTGAACTTAGTGATTCCTAACTTTTTTTTTTGCCAGCTGTATCCATGACATCATGTCTGTCCTCAGAAAAAGTGAAATATGAGCAAAATGATTAATTCTTCTAAGAACCTAAAAGCTAAAATGAAGTAACAACTCCTACCAAGTTTCCATGACACCCAAGAGTTGTAATCTAATAAATACTATGAAATTTTTGTCTTGTACTTGCATCTGTCAGCAACAAGACCTGGACTCCAATTTTGGTGAATATTTTTATTGGTTTCTTGATTAAGAAGTCTTCCTTTATTTCAAGTGGAACTGTTTTTTGCTTAAATTTAAACCAATCTCCTCTTCTTAGATTTTCAGCCAGTGTAAAGAATAGCTGTTGGATTTGCCTTCTCAGTCGTTACTTACAGTATAAGAATGAGAGGAAATGATGATCACAATGGTAATCAGAATGCTGAGATTTTGCTTGGCAAGACTGCTTAAGATTGTGGTTGTCACATGGGAGATTTTTAGCCAATGAGTAACCAGCCCTTTTCTTTTCTTTTTAACAATAGAAATCATAACAAAACATTGTCTGCTATTTGAAGAGCTTGCTTGTCTGTCTTTCTATAACCAGCACTGATTTTCTAGCTTCAGGAGACTATTCTATTCTTGACAATAGTTAATCCCCATGCCTGAGTATTAGATACCTAGCTTTTTTGTCTTTCACTTCAAATATTCTTGTTTATTTTTCTTATCCAGATGTTAGCTCGATATCACGTTGTCTTTACAAATAAGCACAGGGTTGTATCATGAGTCTCCAAGAAGTGTAGCTTTTATTTGCCTTGATTTTTTTTTTAAACCAAGTAATGAACTGAGATTTCTTAAGAAGTCTTTTGATAGCTATCAGCCTTGAGGATAAATCTGTATTTAGACCTATTTCTTTACCTCTCCTCCCTTCTTAACCTGGGTTATTCTTGCTTCCTTTTTGGGGGAAAAGAGGTCTGAATTCTGAAATTTTTTCTCTCTTTCCTCAGTTATAAAATCTCTGCTTATTAACACTGTTCATATTCAAGTGTGAGCCATTGATAGCATCTCCAGTGTTAGCCTTCCCAGGTAGGGTTTTTTAAATCCTAAAAGGCATTTTTAAATAGAGATTTTGTTCTTAAAAACACAAAGGAATGGCCCTCTAATAATGCAATTTAAGGAATTATGGCATACCTAGTGAAGAGGTATGATTTTTGCAATTCATTTTTATTTAGGGTAAGGAGAGGAGTAGCACCCATCAAAATTAGAGTTGGATTATGTAAGCAAACAACTGAATTGCTTAATACAAAAAAGTCTGCCATTTTTACCACTATGTTTCTTTCTCTCAATTATTCACACAAGAGTCCTGTTTTTATATGATCTCAAGGTGCCTTCGTAAATAGATATTTTAAAAAAACCTAACTAGACCATCATTGTTGTTGTTGTTGTTGTTGTTTTGTTCTGTTTTTAGCAGATTGTTACTTTTATCAGCCTTCCCCTAACATCACTGGTGTCCAAGTGTTCTTATACCATTTGTAACACTTCATATTGAGGGCACACGGGCCAGATGTTTCCAGGGGAGCAGCCAGGCTTAGTTCATTGCTGATACTTCTATGACTACTGCAATGTCACAGGGATGAACTTCCTTCATTCCACAGTGGAGAAGCTGAGATGTATGTGCTTGTCTAAGGATGAGTGAGAGGATGCTGAACTTAAAGACAATGAAAAATTAGAATTGAAAATGGAGCAGAATAGTTGACTCACTGGGGAACTTTTAGAAATAAGGTGTTATCTGAACACCAAAGTACCCGGGATGACTAAACTACCGTTCTGACAACTCTTTTGCTTTCCAACATTATCTGGTTTCTCTAAGTCTCTTCTTGCCTCTTTTAGAGTAGAAGTGGAGAATCTCAGATGGTCCTACATGAGATAGCATTCCTTGAGCCAAGATACGTTGCAGGTTACTACTCTGTCAGTGGATACATAGGCTGGCACTCTCATTACTACCTGACAATAATAACCTGAAACTAATAGTACACCTACTTTGTGCTTGAGATATTGATGAGAATCAGGGACTCGTGCCTATGACCAAATAATACAACACAGAAGAGGAAGAACAGGAGGTCATTCATGGTGAGTGGGATGTTTTAGGGATCCTATCACATCTGAGTGCTCTCCAAACTCAGTTGCCGGTATATTGAATAGAGTTGAAGAATTCAGGTATATAGGAACTTCATGATTGACAATGGATGGAAACCAACTGCTGAGTTTTAATTGGAAACCACCTGTATAGTCTGAATTTTTGCCTTTAAGATATTAGACAGACATTGCTGTGCTTCTCTAAGCTATTAATTTTCTGAGTAAGGACAGTAGCCAATATCCTGAAATTACTTTCCCCTGGAGAGTAGTGATTGCTGTCAAAGAATATATTAGAATTGTAGACTCTCTGGTAGAACCTGAAGCATGAATCCATCTATAGCAGGAATGTCAAACTCTGATAGAAAAAAGGATCACTAATCCACCTGTACATAATGTAAGATTATCTATATTTTATTGTAGCTTTATTTTGTTAAATATTTTCTAATTACATTTTAGTCTGATTTGATTCATATTTGGGAGTATTGTAGGCTGCATGTTTGTTTTATACTTTCTATCTGTTGATAGATCTCAGGAGGTCTGTGAGTTTGGGATATGGGAAAAATTACATTTTTATTTTCACTAATCTATAACAGACTCATCATTCTCTTCTTACAAATCCCCCCCAAAAAAAATCAGTTAAGGGATCCATAGGCTCCTTTGGACTCCCAAAGGCAGTTCCATGATACAAAAAAAGGATAAGAACTCTCATATTGGTCATGTAGCTTTCATCTTGAAAATCTTTGTTGATGGGGAGTTTATTCCCTTCTATTTTCTTCATTTTGTGAAATTCAAATCTGTATCTGCAGTTTTAACCTATTTTGCCATGGTTCTGTTGTCTGGAGTGAAGTAGAACAAATCTAGTCCCTTTTCCACAGTTGAACTCTGTAAATAAATAAAGACAGATATAATGCTTCCTCTACTGTTCTCTTCTGGTTAGATAGCCCCACTTCCCTCAACTGGTCCTTACATTATAGGGTTTCCAGTCTCTTTTTATTTGGGTAATCCTTCTCTGTATACACTATTGCTTATATCTTATGCAAGATGCTCTTTGGTGTCTTGTATAAAATGCAGTATCTAAACTGGACATGTTATTCTAGCTATGGTTGTACTAACTAATTCATAATGAGCCTAAAGTGTAGCTTTGACCTAAAAATTCTTACTTATGACTACGTTTCTGGTTTGAATTAAGTTCTTGATGACCCTAAAACTGGCTTACTGGTAAAGTAGCCTTCCCCATATCTCACCCCACCACACTCTAGCTCTTTAGATTTTGGTCAATGTATAGGCTATTCAAATCATAATGCCTTCAAGAAATTGTTCCTAATCATTTCAAGGGCCCTTAATAATCTCTTTGTATTCTGAACATTTTATATAACAATATAGAACCAAAAAAAAAAATTTTTTTTTAAACAAACAAATGTTTTTTTCTTGTGTTCCTTTCCAAACTTTCTTCAGTGTTCCTTCTACCTTTGGCCTTGTTTTCTTTTGTCATGTGTAGTAGTAATCATTACATATACTGTTCTTATTATGCTAATCACATTTTACAAAATTTTGCAATGATTTTTTTGTATTTTCTTACAAGTCATTGATACCATTTCATGGCAAGCATACCAGTTTATTCAACTATTCTCTTAGTGAATATATGTGCTGTTTTTAGTTCTTTACTTAATCACAAATAAATCTTCAAGCATTTGTTTTGTTTTTACTATATTCCATGTAGTGTATTAGCAGATCAACCCTATCATAATCCCCACTGCCTCTTATAAACCCTATCATAATCCCCACTGCCTCTTATCTTCTATCTTTCCTTATCAATTCTAGTTTCTTCTCTGCTACCTACAAATATACCCAGTTCTCTTTCATCCTTAAAAAAACAAAACAAAACAAACCCACACTTGATCCTACCATACTTGCTTGCTGTGATCCTAAATCTTACTTTTTTTTAAATAGCTAAAATAATTGAGAAACCTGTCTACATGTATTGCTTCCATTTCTGTCCTCTCAATGTTTTCAAAATCCTGCAGTCTGGCTTCTGATTTCATCATAGTAAGTGCATAGGAAGTGTTGTATAAATTTTAGCTGTATCCATTCATCTATTCAACTATCAATCCATCTATCTCCTATCTGTCTGTCTATTATTCAACTGAAACTGTATCTTCAGATCTTTATTGCTAAATCTAATGATGCTTTCTAAATTCTGATACTTAGGACTGCTTGCCATCTTTGGGGAGAGGGCGGAGGGAGGAGGGAGAGGAAAAATCGGAACAGAAGTGAGTGCAAGGGATAATGTTGTAAAAAACTACCCTGGCATAGGTTCTGTCAATAAAAAGTTATTTAAAAAAAAAAAATTCTGATACTTGTCCTCTTTGCAGCCTTTGACATTGCCGATCATTTTCTCATGTATTTTTTTTTTTCCTTTCCAGATTTTCATGATATTGCTTTCTCTTGGTTCCTTCTACATGACTTCTTCCTTCTCAGTCTCCTGTGCTCCATCTTTATTCACAGCCATTAATCATGAATATCCCCCAAGACTCTAGAGTAGATTGAATATTATGAGCTTGATTGGCTAGGAGAATGGTGATGCCCTCAACAGGGACAGGAAAGTTCAGAAAAGGAGGCGAGTTTGGAGGGGAAAGATTATGAATTCGATTTTGAGCATCTTGAATTTGGTATATATATGGAAAATATCCATTAGGTCAGGACTTCTTAAACTTTTTCACTTGTGACCTCTTTTTGCTCAAGAAATTTTTATGTTACCCCAGTTATATAGGTATATAAAAGAAGTATACAAATCAAACATTTACTGATTTTTAAAAAATCATAATTTTGTGACCTCCACATTCAGTTACTTCATATGGAGTTGTCAACCTCAGTTTAAGAATCTGGACATTAAGCAGTTGGTAATGTGAAGGACTGAAGATTAGGAGAGAAACTAGAGCTGAATATGTTGATCTAGAAAGTATCTGCAGAGATGATAATTGAGCCTATTGTGGCTGATGCTAACATCCAAGTGAGAAAGCATAGGAAAAATAGAAGAAGACTGAAGACAGCCTTGGAGGATACCCCCATTTGGTGGATGTGACAAAGTTGAACATTAGAGATTGAAACCTGATCACCTGGTCACACAAATAGAGAAACAAGAGGAGCAGTATAAAGAGAGAAGAGAATGTCCGGGAGATGCTAACCTATAGTGTCAAATAATCATTCCTCTGTATGCATTCTTTGGTCAAAAAGCATCAAACAGAATAACAACTAGTGGTTTTCAGTGTAGTGATCAAACTGAAAGCCCAGATCTCTTCCTGTGTCTGAAAAAAGAAAATAGTGAAATCATTCAAAATCAAAGTTTTCCATTCCTGATAGAAATTTATTCATAGATTTAGAGCTGAAAAGGATTTTAAACCCAACCCTGTCATTTTACAAATGAAGAAACTGAGGCCTCACAGAGGTGAAGTAATTTGTAGTTAATAGAAGAGCTAGGAATCCAAGGTAGATTCTCTGGCTCTGAATTCAGTGCCTTTCTAAGTTCCCATCTCTTCAAAATTCTATGAGATTCAAGGAGTTGGTCAAAGTCTACATTACACCACTGAGCATATCCAGAAGACCCAGGAACAAATCATCAGCCTAAGCTCATGCTACTATCCAAGAAACTCAAAGCAAAAATTTAGAACCTGTTCTACCAGACGCCCAACTCTCAGCCTTTTCCCATTTTCCTCAACCCCATGTTCCTTAAACATGGTTTTATTTGGTTCTTGCTATTTATACCCCCACCCAATACCATCTCATCTCTACCCTGCTTAGTCAGATACTATTCAGTCTTCAAGGCCCAGTTTACTTTCTTCTTCTAAGAGACTATCTTTTGATTATTCCAGGTAACTAGGTGGCACAATGCTTAGAACAATAGACTTGGGAGTTAGGAAGATCTGAATTCAAATTCTACCTCAGGCATTTAGTAGATAATATTCTTTGTATTTCATTATGGAAGAGGATGTAATCTTGGACAAGTCACTTAACTTGCCTGAATCTCAGTTTCCTTAACTATAAAATAGGAATAATTAATGAGCTTTACTTTCCAAGATTATTATAAAGATCAAATGAATAACAAAAAAGGGCTACACAGGTGCCCCAGAAATCTTAGTACATTATTTAGCTATTAAAGCTGAAAAGCTCCCAAAGTTTTTCTCTAAATTTTTTTCTTATGTAAGTGCTAGTTGTTATCATTGTTAGTTTCCTTTCTTGGACAGTAAAGTTCAGCCTTTCATCATTCTCTATTTTGTTACTTTTTAAACTTCCTCTAATGCTTAGTTCTAGATCTCCCTTCACCTTTATCCCATTTTACTTTGAATCATACTTGAGTATATGTACACATGTATGAGGGAGGGAGGGAAAGAGGGAGAAAGAGCAAGGGGGAAGGAATCGAGAGAAGGAGGGGAAAAGAGAGGGGAGGAGGGAGGAGAGGAAGGAAAAAGAGAGGGAAGGAGATTAAAGGGAGAGATGGAAGGAGGGAGAGGGAGGGAAAGAGAGGAGAGATATACCTGTTTCAGAAAAAATTGTCCTAATTGCTGAATAAGTGCAAAATTATACCTTAGATCAATTGAACCATGTTTTTTTTTACATTATGTTTACATTGGCCATTCAACTTTTCCTGATCATCACTCCTCCAAATAGGATATAATTTCCTTGAGGGCAGGGATTCTCTTTCCTTTTTGTGTCTGTAGCCTTAATGCTTAGCACTGTACCTAATAAATGCTTCCAAGTATTAAACTGAAAGCTTTTTGATTTCAAAGCTTGTTGTTTTTAATCTTTGTGTCCCTGGAGCTCAGGACAGGGCTTTTGCAGTGCAGAAGCTTAAACAAATTATGTGTCCAACTGAATTGCATTCATTGTGTCTCCACAACTATAAGTTCCCTAAGGAGCAAGTTCCCTACCTTTAAGAAACACTGCATTTTTAATAAGACTGAGGTTTAAGTACCAAGTGACACTGTGAAGACCGAGTAGCATCCTGGATACCTTAGAATCAGTTGGAATCAGGATAAGCAAAAGTCCTTGGTCTTTTCTCTTGGTCTTTAGGGGTAGAAGTGAATTGGATGGATGCAGGATCTCCACAACCTCTCCTCTTTGTCTCCCGCCCAAAAACTGACTCTGGCTAGTCTTACTCCACCTCCTAGTTCCTCCTACAATTCTCTGTATACACCAATTATAGAGCCAGCGCAGAATAGTGGGAAAGGCCATTTTCCAAGCGTATGCTACTATAGAGTATTGTCCAATCGGTAATTAGCCTTAGGTGCTTGGTTGTCCAGTCTCAGTGCATCAACTCAAGAGTTTCAGCCCTTTATATGATACCAGTTTAGGGGGCTACAGGCAAGTCACAATGTTCCACGCCTCAGTTTCCTCAGTTAAAAAATGAGGATAATAAAAAGCTACACTACCTGTTTGATTGGGTTATAGTGAGTCAAACCCTTTGCAGAACTTTAAATGGCATGTAAATATAGGTTGTTGTTGAGAGCTTAGACTTCATTTTCTGTATCACCTATGCTTTTTTTTTTTTTTTTTTTTAGTACATCATAGGTCTAAAAATTTAATAAGAGTCTGTGATCGTTAGCATCTATTTAAAACTATCAGCAGCAAGTATCATATGTAATGGGACAAACTAGAACCATTCCCAGTAAGATCAGGAGTGAAACAAGGCTGCCTACTATCACCATTACTATTCAGTATTGTATTAGAAATGTTAGCTTTAGTAATAAGAGAAGAAAAAGAGATTAAAGGAATTAGTATAGGTAATGAGGAAACCAAATTATCACTCTTTGCAGATGATATGATGCTATTCTTAGAGAATCAACTAAAAAATTACTAGAAACAACCCACAACTTTAGCAAAGTTTCAGGATACAAAATAAATCCACATAAATCATCAGCATTTTTATATATTACCAACAATGTCCAACAGCAAGAGATACATAGAGAAATTCCATTCAAAATAACTGTCGATAATATAAAATATTTGGGAATCTATCTGTCAAGGGAAAGTCAGGAACTATATGGAGGAAACTACAAAACACTTTCCACAAAAATAGTCAGATCTAATAAGTTGGAAAAATATCAAGTGTTCATAGGTAGAACAAGCAAATATAATAAAAATGACAATATTGCCTAAATTAATCTACTTATTCAGTGCCATGCCAACCAAACTCCCAAGAAATTATTTTATGGATCTAGAACAAAGTTAATCTGGAAGAACAAAAGGTCAAAAATTTCAAGGGCATTAATGGAAAAAAATGACAATGAAGATGGCCTAGCTGTGCCAGACCTAAAACTATATTATAAAGCAGTGGTCATAAAACCCATTGGTTAAGAAATAGAGTAGTTGATCAGTGGTAGTTGATCAGTGGAATAGGTTAGGTTCACAGGACAAAATAGTCAATAACTATAGTAATCTAGTGTTTGACAAACCCAAAGACCCCAGCTTTTGGAATAAGAACTTACTATTTGACAAAAACTGCTGGAAATATTGGAAACTAGTATGGTAGAAACCAGGCATTGACTCACACCTAAAACTGTATACCAAGATAAGGTTGAAATGGGTTCATGATTTAGACATAAAGAGTGATATAAGCAAATTAGAACATAGGATAGTTTACCTCTCAGATCTGTGGAGAAGGAAAGAATTTGTGACCAAAGAATAACTGGAACTCATAATTGAACACCAAATTGATAATTTTGATTATATTAAGTTAAAAAAAAATTTGCACAAACAAGATTTGAAGGGAAACAATAAATTGGGGAAATATTTTTACATTTAAGGGTTCTGATAAAGGCCTCATTTCTAAAATATATAGAGAATTGACTCAAATTTTTAAGAATTTAAGCCATTTTCCAATTGATAAATGGTCAAAGGATGTGAACAGACAATTTTCAGATGAAGAAATTAAAGCCATTTCTTGTCATATGAAAAGGTGCTCTAAATCACTATTGCTCAAGAGAAATGCAAAGTAAGACAACTCTGAGATACCACTACACACCTCTCAGATTGACTAAGTAGACAGGAAAAGGCAAGGATGAGTTTTAGAGTAGATGTAGGAAAACTGGGATAATGATACATTGTTGGTAGAATTGTAAACGTATCCAGCCATTCTGAAGAGCAATTTGGAACTATGCTCAAAAACTCAGCAAACTGTGCATACCCTTTGACCCAGCAGTGTTTGTACTGGCCTTATATCCCAAAGAGATCTTAAAGGAGGGAAAGGGACCCACATGTACAAAAATGTTTATGGCAGCGCTTTTTGAAGTGGCAAGAAACTGGAAACTGAATGAATGCCCATCAATTGGAGAATGGCTGAATAAGTTATGTTACATGAATGTTATGGAACATTATTGTTCTGTAAGAAACGATCAGCAGGATGATTTTAAAAGAGGTCTGGAGAGACTTACATGAACTGATGCTGAATGAAATGAGCAGAATAGGAGATCATTGTACATGGCAACAGCATTATTATATGACGATCACTTCTGATGAACCTGATTCTTTCCAACAATGAGATGACTGATGCCTTTCCATTGAAATTGTGAAGAGAGCCATCTGTACTCAGAGAGAGGACTGTGGTAACTGAATGTGGATCACAACATAACATTCTTACTCTTACTTTTTGTTGTTGTTCACTTGCAGTTTTTTTTCTTACTCATTTTCTTTTCTTTTTGATCTGATTTTTCTTATGCAGCAAGATAATTTTATAAATATATTTTCATATATTAGATTTAACATATATTTTAACATGTATAACATATTGAATTGCTTGCCATCTAGGGGAGAGGGCAAGGAAGGAGGGGAAAATTTGAAACACAAGCCTATGCAAGGATTAATGTTGAAAAATTATCCATCCATATGTTTTGAAAATAAAAAGCTTTAATTTTAAAAAATCTGATATGACAACCCCCCCCCCCAAAAAAAAAACCCTAAGTAAGATCTTATGATATAGTCATGGAAGCATCATACAAAGTCCAGAAATAAGGTGATAGACTTGCTATCCTTTACCCTCACCTGACCTCTCTATTACTGTGGAGTGGAGAGGAGATGTAAATAATGTTGCTTTGGAGAGACACTTACTTTTCAGATAAAACTGAAGACCAGATGGCTTCCAAAATCCCTTGTATCTTCTGAGATTTCCTATGTCTGTATCCTTTAGTTACTATTTTCTTTCTTTAGAGAAAGATGGATCAATGTTCTTTTGTATCTCTAGAACTTAGCACACAATACCTGGCACACAGCAGGTATTTAATGTTTACTGACTGAATGGCTAAGGGAGTTCTGAACCTAGAGTTAACTCTTGCAGTGATTCTGATGCTAGGAAATAGCTAATCTTTGTTGTTTCATTTTCTAGCTTTTGAGAACCAATGAGGCGATCATACTGATCTCAGGCATTTTATCACTTTGTTGATAAGACGCAAATCTTCCTTCCTTTGCAGCAAGACAGTGACTTTAGGCTCTATTAGAACACTATCAAGTCTTACCAGGTTGTAGAGGCTTTCAGTAGAAGGATTTATGGACTATGCCTCTCTTACAGAAAGCAACAAAACCTAGTTAGTTGCAGAGTAATTAATTTTTCAGCCAGAGCAATACTCAAAGTCCTCCCGCCACCTATTAAATCATTGGTATTGGAGGTGATTTGAATCAGTGGGATCAATACCCATCTTGAGGTTATCACAAGATCTTTAAGTAATAATTTGATTTTTTTTAAAGTAATTATTAGCTATGAAGGATTTTGGAAATTCTTACTAACTAGTTATATGAATCTCAGTATCTAATCAATGCAAGTTTGTATTTTGATTGTCTGTTTCTTTATAAACTTTCACACTTAGGATTCCTGTTTCAGAGTATTATATTGGCACAAACATACCATTCCCCAAGATGTTCTGAAAGATAGATGTTGAAGTACCATTAAAAGATATGTTATTGATCAAAATGTCCAAAGAGAAAAGTCAAAGAAAAATTATTTTTTAAAACAATGGAATATATAGTATATACATATATATATGTTATCAGTATCCAAACTCAAAGTGGTTTCAGTCAGATTTTTCTCTGGATATCTCCTCCTTTAAAAAACAAACAAACAAACTTTTGAACTGAGACTAGACATGAATAATTGGAGACCCAAAGGAATTGTAAGGAAATGAAGAGAAATTGAGAAAATACTTCCCATCTCTTCTTTGCAAATGTGAGGGCTATGACTATAAAATGTTGCAGATATAGATGTGGTTGACATGTTGTTCAATGGATTTTGCTGAACTCTAAATACATAGCCAGATCTCACTTTATGTAAATTTGCATTAGACAAATTTGACTTTATGTAAAGAATTTTGAAAGAAATCCACATTCCAAAAAAAAGTCACTGTTGTTAACTTTACCGATAGTACTGTTTTCTCTCTCCCTCTCTCCCTCCCTCCCTCCCTCAGTTCAGCATTCCTGGGCCTTCCAACTCCCTTCCCCTACCCACTACCTCCACCAAATAACAAATAAAAACAAACTCTGTAAATGAAAACATAAGCTTGGTTTCAAACCTCCTGCATGGACTGTGGAAGCTTTTGCCCAGATCCCCTCAATTACCTCTCCACTTGAGTGACTGCCCTTCTTCTGGTACCTAAACTCTATCCCTGGCCCCCTGCATGCTCTTGAACCCTCTTCCTTCTTGTCTTTTTTCACCTCTCCCTTCTCCATAACCATGGGAAAATTTACCTTAAGTAAAAATTACTTTACATAGAGATCTGTAGAACTATCTGCTTGTCTAAAGTAAGTATATACATACATTTATATGTTCAGTCTTTATTATAAGGAAAGACTCATTGAATGGGAGGGAAGGAATATGTTCAGAAATGAATGTC
The DNA here is from genome assembly GCF_902635505.1 of Sarcophilus harrisii. Taxonomy (NCBI): domain Eukaryota; kingdom Metazoa; phylum Chordata; class Mammalia; order Dasyuromorphia; family Dasyuridae; genus Sarcophilus; species Sarcophilus harrisii. The sequence continues at coordinate 194,776,511 of NC_045427.1, forward strand.
ATATAAAAACAAAGCAAAAAATAAAAATGCAAGTTATGAAAGCAGGAAACAATCATCAGAGGTCACAGAATAGAGCAGAAGGGACCCCAGGGGCCATATAGGTTAATCCCTCTGCTTTTACCATTAAAGTTAATGAGTCCTGAGAAGGTCATGTGATTGAAGACTGGGATCTGAATCCAGAATGTCTGACTCTAGTACCAGAGATCTTTGCTCTGGATTTGGCTGCCTCCTATTAAAGTTGAGGTACAAATATGATGCTGACTAGGGTAAATGCTGTGGATTTTCAGCACAAAGGAAGACATAAAGTTCCTCAACAGAGGAATACTTGGTTCCAAAGATGAACAGTTCAGTATTAATTTCCCCAGAAAGGGCAAAAGTGTCAGACACACAACTACAGACTGTTCCATGTTGCCAACAACATGGCGTCAGAACCAGATTGTAATGTAGTTCCTACCTGATTTTAATGTGTTGGTGTTTTAATTAAAGTGTGTGTGTGTGTGTGTGTGTGTGTGTGTGTGTGTGTGTAAGCATGGATCATTTTCTCTAAGTCAGTTATGTTGCCTAAGCAATCTCTATGTGTGACAGTGGTCCCCATTTTTATTTAATTTGACCCACTTTTCTAGAGAAAATTTTAATAATACTAGCGCAGATATGCCTTTAAAATCTTAAGAATTTATTTTTGAAAATCTCTATTAGGCTTACCCTCTGTTTCATTCACATAATTATACTTATAACTGTATTATTTAGGGTTGAACTATGATTTTGATGTTCTAATCTGGTTATTCTGAATAGACTGTACATTTTCTGGGAACAGCTAATACCACTAGTATTAATAGTAACAAATGCTGACAACACTTATGATATAACTTGCCAGAATTTCTAAATTGTCCACATCTCTCCAGTCTTTCAGAGATGGCAGCACCCTTCAGAGTGACAGAAATATATACAATGCTGAAATGAGCTTTTTCTAGAGCTTCTATTTTTAAGAAGACTGCATAAAAACATCTCTATCTGTGTGTGTGTGTATATATATATATATGTATATATACATATATATATATATATATAAACTTTGTGCATATGTATATATAAAATATAAATATGGAAAATTTAATCAAAATGTGTTTTTTAAGGTACTACTATGTTTTTGACACCGTAGTGCATGTTCTAAAGCCTAGCAGACTGGGAGTGCCAACATATTAGAGAGCAATATGGCAGTGTGAAAATAAGAGTCATGAAACTTTTCATAGCTTTTTTTTTTAACCCAGCAAAAGATTCCTTTATTAGTACTTTACCCTAAAAATGGTATGAAGGATCTGAATTCAAATTTGAGGCAGTTAGTCTACATAGATTGGTACACTAGAGCTGGAATCAAGAAGACCTGAGTTCAATTTATGCCTCAGTCATATAGTGTCACTATGTAATTTGGAAAAGAGGCAAATGTCTGTTTGCCTCAATTTTCTCCTCTGTAAAATAAGGATAATAACTATACCTTTTGCCCAGGATTGTTGTGAGGGTCATGTGTAAAACACTTTGCAAAACTTAAAGTACTATATAAATGCTGGCTGACTTTACTATTAACCAGTTAGATAATCTTGGGCAAGTCACAACTTCTCCCATAAAGTCAAGAAAATATCTGCCCATTTTTTTGTGAAGGTCAGAAGAAGAAATGTATGGCAAAGTACTTTCAAAAATATCAGGCAACTGATGAGAGACTATCATCAAGTTATATCAGAGTCTGAGAACAAAATTAATTGATCTCCTTAAACAAAACTAAAAGGATTTTCTCCAACAAAAAGCAATACCTCTAAAAATTAAAGGAAACAAAAAAGGATGGGGGTGAGGAATGCTAGCAGGAAATGTAGCAGATAAATGTCTTCCACCCAAGATCTTTTTTTTAATGAAATATACCTGTAAGACATGAGTCTTTTATACACCTGTATACACTTACATATACCTCAAAGAAGCAATGCTCAAGGGATATGAACAGGTAATTTTTAAGGAGAAATTACATTATGCTCAAATTTCCTAATAGTCATAAAAATGCAAATTAAGACAATCATACACCCACTAGAATAGCAAAATTAAGAAGGAAATTATAAAATTTCATGTTGGCAGGTCTCTGTGGGAAGGAAACATTCCAATTTGTTGCCAGTGGGCTGTAGATTGGTATCAACATTCTAGAGAGCAATATGAAATTAAGAATCATGAAATTTTTCACACCATTTTGACCCAGCAATAGACTTTTTTTTACTAGGGCTTTATCTTAAAAATGGCATGAAATAAAAATTTTTAAAAGACGTATATACTCTTGATCACATTTTCTTGAGCAGATTATCCCTTTAATCATCTCCTTCCCTCTCTATCATTCCTTCCCTATACCTTCATTTATGCTCATCACCTACATCCTTTAAAAAAAAAAAAAAACACCTTATTCAGAGCCTATCATGCTCTCAAACTAGGACCCTATATTATTCCTCCCTTTCTCAGAGTTATTTCTAGAAAATACAGTTACTGTGACAACTTCCTCTCTTATATAATACTTTAACTCTTTGCCATTGGGCTGCCTAAACTCTTTACTCAATTAAAAGTTCCCATACTTTGGCCAGCTAGGTGGTGCAGTAGATGGAGCACTGGCTTGGAGTCAGGAAGACCTGAATTCAAATCTTCAAATCTAGCCTTAGATATTTACTAGCTGTGTGATTCTTGGCAAATCACTTAACACCAGTTTGTTTTAGTTTGCTCAACTATAGAAATAAAAGCACTATTAAATTAAAAAGCTTTATAGAAATAAAAGTTCCAGAGTGGTTGTGGTGATCAACTTAGATGGTGTTTATAAGGTTCTTTAAAAAATGCTTGCTCCCTCCCCCACAAAGATCTCTTAATTCCATATCTAAAGGTCCTTTTGTCACCTCTGTAAAGCATTTGACACTGTTGATCACTATCTCCTCGATATTCTCTTGTCTTGGCTTTTCACACTGCTCTCTTTTGCTTCTGATGTTATGTGTGATCACTTTTCAATCTCCTTTGCTGGATTTTCAGCTTTGTTATATCCACTAAATGTGGGTATCATGCAAGGCAATATTCAGTCTTCCATTTTTTCCTATATTTTCTCACTTGCGTGTTAATACCAGCCACCATGGACTCTCTTACCATCTCTGCAAATCATTTTTAGATCAACATTTTCAGCTCTAGTTTCTCTCTTGATCTCCACATCACTAATTGCCTAGTGGACATATTCTAATCATGTATTAAACTCAACATGTGCAAAAGAGAATTCATTATCTTTCCCTTCCAAACCCACTTCTCCACCTAAACCCACCTCTTCTGAGCATCCCATTACTGCTGAGGGTATCACCACTTTCCTAATTGACCAAGCTTATAATATCGAGTTCATTCTAGTCTTGTGGGATATTTACAGTTATTTCATTTACATATTACATAATATTACATAATAAATATTACATATTCACACATATTATTATGAATAAAGAGGAACCTGTGAAGGAATGACTCATGTCGGAGGAACCAAGAGAAAAAGCAATATCATAAAAATATAGAAAGGAAAAAAATATGTAAGGGAAGGTAATTAGCAATGTCAAATGCAACAGAATTTGCTTACAAAAAGTTTTCCCTTGACAGGTTTCAGAAGAAATTTATCAGATAGGCACAGAAAACGTACATGAGGAGCAGAAAACCACCTTTAGAATGTGTTTTTCTGGGCTCTGCTAAGAAGGAAGAGTCTAAAACTTGTTATGCTTGTTCTGAGTGACTTGATGATTTCATGGAGGAAGTGCAGCTGGGCACTAGTTGAGTAGGAAAGCTGAGGGAAAGAAAGGAAAACCTTTTTCCATTTTCAGAATCCGCATTTTCAGATCAAAAAGCGCTTTTCAGCCAGAAAGGATTTATCAAGGTTCTGATGAGAACAAAGGAGGAATGGCAATCTCTTAAACCCAGGCCCCAGCTACTCTACAGTCTGTTCATGGCAGGACTCTATAACTTGGGAGTGCTCTGTGAATGCTCTGGATGTGGAAGAATGATTTCCTGGAGGAGAGTTGACTGAAAGGTTAGACATTTGTTCTTAGTAGCTAATAGTCACTTTCCTCCTTGGCTTGTTCTTTTTATACCTGTCTAGACAAAGGGGAGGGACAGGTAGGTAGCACAGTAGATAGAGTCCTGGGTTTAGAGTTAGGAAGACAGATCTTCCTAAATTTAAATTCAGCCTCAGATACTTGACTCTTGAGTAAGTCACTTAACCCAGTTTACCTCAGTTTCCTCAATCATAAAATAATCCAGAGAAGAACATGGCTAATCACTTCAATAGCTTTCTGAATTCTCTATCCCTCCTCCTCATGTGAGAATAATATTTGTTGAATGTATTAAGTAGATGAATTACTCCCAAGAGATAGTGCGAGCTGAGAAGTTACAATATTTTTAAAAAATCAAACCCAACAACACTGTAGTTACGTTTATGGATGATACCTCCATAATGACCTATTCAGGATTTGAGGCTGTAAATTGAACTCTCAGTAGATTCTGAATGCTGTCTCCACAATCTGTTCTTTAAGTTTAGTTGGAGAGAGAACATGGGACTTTCTCAAAAGCTCATCTTTTGCTGGAAGCCTTCCCCGACCTTTCTTAATTCCAGTGTCTTCTCTTTGCTAATCCTCTCTTATTTATCCTATATATAGCTTGCTTTGTATATTTGTTTGCACATTGTTTCCCCCATTAGATTGTAACTTCTTGAGGATAGGAGCTGTCTTTTGCCTCTTTTCTCATCCCTAGCTCTTAGCACAGTGTCTGACACATAGTATTATGCTTAATAAGTGTTTATTGATTCATTAATTGGATGGGTCAGAGGGATGCCATTTCTCACTGATGCTTTTTAAGCACCATAGAATTTGGGAATGAGTGGATGTAGAAAGTGTAGAAAGGAGCTGGGTTTGTAATCAGAGGGTAAAACTTCAGATCTTGCAGCTTAATACTTATGTGACTGTGGACAAGCTACTTGATCTCTTCGAGGCTCAATTTACTCATGTAAAATGAGAAACATTTTCCTATTTTGGATGTCTTCTAGATGTAAAACTCCCTATTCTCTCACCCTTCACCCCCTCCTGCATAAGGGAGATTTGGGGCTTTGCTTCCTTTCATCTGGGTTGCCCTATTTGGAAACTTTTACCTAAGCCTTCTTCTTCAGTCTTCTGGCCCCCTGGGATAGGTGGTTCTTTGCCTGCTCAATATTGTGGGCAGAAACAGGTGTTACTCCTCAGGGTTTGTGAATCAGGGATAGGAGTCGGTTCTGCTACCTGGAATCTTGATTCTTGCTATTTGTTGGCTAACTAAAGCTTTGTTAGTTAACTAACTAGCTTGAAAAAAGACTTAACACTTAAGGGTGGTTGTTTTAAATGATTAATTAATGGTTCTTGAGTATTATAAAAATATGAAGGGCCGGGTAAATGCTTAATAATTATGTTAGCTTGCAGAATTGTAATTTCAAGAGGTATGGTGTAGGTGTTAAGGTTGTGTTTTCTTTTGGAAGGAAGACTAACAAAATTAAAGCTATTCTCAACTACCTTTTTTATTCTGCATTTGTTCCTGCTTGCCTTCAAGAATTACCCTTACTTTTCTAAATTGCAACTTAGCAGGGATGGCTAATTTCACTTTTTATTTATCTTATCATTTCCTCAACTGTAAAATACGGATTTTAATAATACCTACTTTTCAGGGTTGTTGTGAGGATCAAACGAAATAACATCTGCAAAATGCTTAACACAGATCCTGGCACGTAGTAGGTATTGATAAATGCTTGTTTCCCTTTCCTTTCCTCCCAAAAAGCTCATAGTCCATTGGGGAGACAGTTTTCAAATACCTAGATACAAACAAGAAAATAGGAAGAATAAACTGGAGCCAATCTTAGAAAGCACAAGCATCATGGCAGATCAGGAAAGGCTTCTTGCAGAAGGTGGAGTTTCCGGGGGAGAAGGAAGGGAAGAAGAAAGAGAAAGAGGAAGGAAGAAGGAAAAAGCTGAAGAGAAGATTGGCCTGCCTTGTTCAAAAAGTCAAATAATTTTATTAAATTTATATACATGATTTATGCCATCAAGTTACTAAACTCACATAGAAACCCTACAGTGAAACAAGAGTAAATCATATCTTTAACATGTAAATTTAAAATTTTTATTCCTTAAGTGATGTGTGGAGAGAGAGTTTGGGATTTTCTCAAGTGAAATAGGAAGCACAAATGTCTTCCTCAAGTATCAGGCAACATGAAGAGTAAGTGTCACATCATCCTCACCATGTCTCTTTAAGTAGTCCTAAGGATAACCATCAGTCCTTGAGTCAGGAAAGAACCCACTGAAAGGAAGAGATGGGAAAACTCACAGAACAAAAAGACACATGTGAACAGATTTAAACATTAGCTGGCATTTGTGGAGTGATTGAAGGTTTGCAGAATACTTTATGTACATCATTCCTTTTTAGGCCTTTCAAAAGCATAATCTGGATTTTATAGGAAATGAAAGCACAGTGCCGAGTCACTCAGATGGCTGAGGCAGCATTTGAACTCAGATATTTCTGACTCAAAGAGTCCAGCACTACCAGCAAGGTCATATTTCCTTATTATATAAATCTGAGGATATCAGCACTGTCTTGCCCATATTTGGGTAGTTAATAACCAGTATTAGACTTGGAGTCAGGAAGACCTTCATAAATTGTGCCTCTGATATCTATTGCTAAGTTACCATAGCTGAGTCATTGAGCATATTGGAGCATCAATTTTCTAATCTATAAATTACAGATACCACCTGTAGCACATACTTCATGGCATTTGTTATGACATTTAAATGTGCTTGTCTGCTCTACAAACTATAAATTGTATAAATAAATTAAAAGGCTCTGCAAACTGTATACAAATGTCAATTGTTGCTGCTGTTATCGTTAGTGACTTCTTGTGATGAGAACCCCTCTTGACCTCTATATTTTATCTACAGCCTGTAAAAATGATATCTTAATATTTGCATAGAAATAAATACCAACAAAAGCATACAGCAGATTAGAGTCAGGAGTAATGTGACAGGTTATTAATCACACTTTGATCCTGTCACTATCTGACAAGAGATACATCAAAGTTCCAATATAATGCCTACTTGTACCCACATAGACCAAAACCCACTTGCCCTAGTTTGTATCCTACTTGAGCAACAATTAGTTGAATCATACAACTTCAAAATCATTCTTTCTTGAGTAACTCCAAGGTTCTAGACTTTGAGCTTCTCAAACTATAAATAGTTATAAGCAAAGAGTTGGCCATCCCTTTCTTCCTTCCTTCTTTCCTCCCTTCCTCCCTCCCTTCTTTCCCTCTCTAAAATCCCACCTTCTGCCAAAAGTCTTTCCTGGTCTGCCATGATGGTGATGCCTTCCCTCTAAGATTGACTCCAGTTTATTCTTTCTGTATCTGGTTTGTGTCTAGGTGTTTGCATATTGTCTCCCCATTGGACTATGAGCTCTTTGGGAGGAAAGAGAAGGGAAATAAGTTTATTACCTTTATTTACCTAGTTTATTTATTTAATTTGTTAATTATCATAGTAATACCTACTATGTGTCAGGCTCTGTGCTAAGCATTTCCCAAATGTTATTTCATTTAATCCTCATAACAACCCTGAAAAATAGGTATTATTAAAATACTTATGGAAATAAGATAAATAAAAAGATCTGTAAAATAGAAAAAGGGAAACATGGTTGCTTTTTTTTGTATCACCAGTACTCAGCATAGTCAGTGCCTTGCTCATATTATGTGCTTAAAAATGTTTGTTGACTTGACTTAATATTCAGATCAATAGACATTGATGAATGTGTGGAATGAAAGCAAAATAGATAAAAGCAGAATTTGTTTCTGTGCAGTTGAAAAAAGGTAGCCACCACAAGCTGTTTCTATATCAAGAGTGTATAAATGAGAGGTTTGGTGGCTTGAGAGACAGCGAGATAAAAGGAGAAAAGCTAGCCTCAGAAGAGTAAAAATAGAAATATAATTGACTAGTATGAATTTGAAATCAAAAGAGTAGCTTCACTGGTCACAACTAGGAGCTTGAATTAGATTTTGGGGGTGGAGGGCAGCTATGCTAAGGACACATAAATGGTACTCTTGAGTAGTGGATTTGAAATTGTAAGACATAGGTTCATAACTTATCTCTGCTCTTATTATCTTGGCTGAGTCATTTGATCTCTTTTGTCCTTTTCTCATCGCTAAAAAATGAAGGGTTTCTCAGGACTTCTTAGTTCTTAGGACTGTGAGCCTTTAAGGGAGGTTATTATTTTAAGAGGATGGTTAAAGTTTCTTACCTATCCTCAAATGACAGGCAGATCTGGGCTGAACTTTAAGGATTGTAATGTAGTGGAAGTAAAGAGAGTAAATAGTATGAATCAAGAGCAAGATGGCATTATGTGGGCAACCCCACTTCCGTTAGTGGGGACCTCTGGTATTAAACTAGTGTAGGTTTTAGCTGCCAGCCCACTGTTTGTGTTCGTTGCATACAATCTCATTTCTGATTTTTTTTTCTATTTAGAAATCTTAATACCTGAAGCTTCTAAAACAATTGTGCCATAAAAACAAAGGTGTTTATCCTTTTAGGATCCTTTGATATATACTGCCATTTGAAAAGTTAGAAACTTTAGACTTGAAGTGCTGGTACTCTTTAAAGCGTATTTTTAGTTGTATCATTTTACTGCATCTTTTAACTTTGTGGTCTTAATAGTGCAATGTGAAATCCACTTTAAGGGTATATGCTCTTTGATGCCTTATACTTAGAAGCATAGGTAAAAAACTAATAAGTCTTGGGGGCAGCTGGGTCATACAGGAGATAAAATGCCAAGAGACTTATCTTCCTGAGTTCAAATCTGAACTCAGACACTAAATAGGTCAACCTGGGCATATCACTTCATCCTAGTTACTCATCTGTAAGATGAGATAGAGAAGGAAGTAGCAAATATCTCCATTATCTTTATCAAGAAAATTCCAAATGGAGTTATGAAGAGACATAACTCAAATATACCTGAATAACAACAAACTCATTCTTAAAATACACTGTCTCCCATAATAATAGTATAAGTTTGAATTTAAATTACTTTTTAAAAAAAATTAATTGTAAATAACCTTCATTCAACACAAATCTAAATTAACAATACTTTCTTTCCATTGGATCACTGAGAGGACATTAAACATTCCAAGCAATTGGGTATTCAGTTTCTGCTTGAACACTTCCAGAAATAGAGTTCATAATATGTCTAATGAAACAGTGGGCTTTATTTTCATATTTCATTTTCTGAGGTCTTAGAGTCTTCATCAGTAAAATGAGTTAATTACTAACTTGCTTTCCTGATTTACAGTTCCATGACTAAACTTCAGAGGGTGTCCTCTCCAAATTCAAGTTTTTTTCAGGATAGGATGACAAAAAATGTTTGAGCTTAACCCCGCATCTTTGGCCATCATAGAGCCATAATGAAAGGTTCTAATCTTTTTGGTTTTCTTTTCTGTGTAAACTGTTCTATCCCCATGATTATCTTAGAACTTTTCCCCAAGACCATTTCTGGATTCATCAGATTTTTTAAAAACCAAATTCTTTTGAACTTAAGCAACTTAAATATCTAGCAGTTTCTCTTTAGAATAAATTGTGTTCTTATAATTCCAGAACTCCTTTGTGGGATGAAGGGAATCCCTTTGAAGGGATGAAGATAAGAACTGGAACTGTAAATTTGAAATTCCTTCCACCGTGCAAGTCAGAACTGCATTCTTTGCAGTTAAAAGCTGAGAGTTTCCTAGAGCATTAAAAGATTAAATTATTTGTCAAGATTCACACTCTAGTCAAAGAATCTGCCTTAGTCTCTGTATTAGAGATGGAACTTGAACTCCAGTTCTTGTAGCTCCAAGGACAGCTTTCTTTCTCTTCACTGCATCATAGCTGCCTCTCCTAGCAAACATGCATGTATATTCATGTACCCACAATAGATATACAGTGCTGTTATCAATAGATATGAGATATTTGAACCTTACTTTTCCCATAATATACATATTTCCATTTTGGAAAATACATTTTTAACCAATTTTTATTTAACCAATTTTAAAAGCTTATTAAATTCCATCCTATTTACTAAGCCATTCATTTATGGATGGATATCTGTCATTATATCTTGATTGAAATGTACTCAACAGAACTGTATATGTATGTAACTCAGGTGAAAAAGTGAATATTGCAATGTTTTAGCAATATTTAAGAATAAAAACCAAAGCTTTCTACTCTACAGTATCAGGAGGGAGGAGATTGTGTTGTTCATGTACAATCAATTCTAGATTCATAAGATCTTAGATTTAGAACTAGAAGAGACTCTGGAGGTCAAGTCACAACCCCTCATTTGAAAAATCAGAAAAGAGAGGTAAAATGACTACTTGCTCAAGGTTATATAGCTAGCAAGAATCTGAAGCACTATTTGAATCTAGGTCTTCCTGACTACATTTAGCACTCTCTCTGTTGTACCATGTAATTGATTTCTTTGGGAAGTATCAATAGCAATATAAAGAAAATTTGGGTGGGAAGAAGGGTCTGGCCTGTGGCTCAATTGTTACTGGGGAACTACTCATTTGGGAAACTGCTACTATCAATAAAGATTGGTCATTATTCAATAATTGACAGTTTTAGAAAATTGTCTGTGGGTACTAAGAGGTTAAATGACTTGTCCACCTTTGGTCATTGAGCTAGTATGTATCAGAAATGAAACTTGAACACAACTCTTTCTGGCTTGAGGTCAGATTTCCATCTTATAGGCCATTCTGCCTCTTTCTTCCAATTTATTTCTGTGGTGAATATGACATTCAGGTTTACTGACTGATCATTTATTCACTGAGCAAACACAGGGCTTAAGCTTAACTGTGTGCTAATACATAGTGCTATCTTAAAGAAAGATTCTATGGAAGGACTTGCTCTATTGCCATCTTAGACACTGTGCAAGTTTTTTTTTATGTTTCTATTTTTCATGTTATTGGTATTTTTTGAAATACAAACATTAATTACCTTACTACATAGGGAAAGAAGTGACAATGAACCCAAGGGTTAAGATAGAGAGAGAGGTCCATCTACTGGAGTTAATTTTTGAAGGAGGAATTGAGCTGAAGTGAAAGAATAGAAAAAACTAGAAAACTTCCTCATTCTTCACGAATCACATTTTCATGGGATGACCTCATAGAATTTTCAGAATGTCAGACACCCACACGTAAGAGTAAGTAAAAACCAAAGCAAAAATTCCCCACATTTTTAAAACCCAAATATTAACTCAGTGTATTCATAAATGTACCCGACATTCAATCCTTCTCCATTCTCCATATATCTTTTGTCATGTAAGTCTTGAACTCTGGAAGATACTTTATTGATATATCTAGAATTTAGGGTTGCTATGGGAATCATTGTACACATAAACATTAATTCAGCAATGACCTAACAATTTTTTGAGAGACTTTCTTAATAAGGGTCTAGTGAAGTACTAGTAGGTATTGAACCTTTGGTATAGAGTACCAATCTGGGCATAAGTATTATTATGTGATCAAAATACATATTTAAATACTTTGTCCCAAGAAATGTCATATTGAAGAAAAAGAAAGTTCTTCTTGGATGTGTGAGTCCAAAGGATTTCCTTAAGTGGGAATAAAGTGAGAAGTTTGTACTCTGGAAGAGAGCTTCATATGAGGTGGAGGAGGTGTTTTGAAAGTTCAAAACATTTATAAAACACAAATCTAGTTATTCTTAGAGCTATGTTTTTAAAAAGCCTTGTTTTTCTGGTATTAAATAAGTTAATCATGGCAGTGGACACTAAAAGCTTGTTTCACATATATTTTCCCACTGGATCTTAATGACCTTGTGAGGCTACATGCTGTGGGAGATCTTCCAACAGAAAGGTTAGCTAGAAGATGGTACTGGAGAGATATGCCTTCAGAGATACTGAGACTTGAATTCAAAACTTGAATTCAAATTCTAGACACTTATTAAGAGTGTGACTTGTAGGCAAATTGCTTTAACTGTGTGTACCTCTGTTTTCTCCTCTGTAAAATGAGGTTATATTAGCCTCTAAGATCATTTCCAGCCCTAAATCTACGATCCTATAAAGTCAGTAATGCCCAGGACCCAATGCGTGTTTCAGAGACAGGAGGGACAATGTTTTTGTTTTCTTATATCAACCCTTCTTTCTCTTCTTACCTCCTCTTTTTTTTTTTTCTTTTTCTATTGATAGGCAAGTCTCTAACCACTTAGGGCTTGCAAGGCAAGTATGGAGAAAACATATTTTGATTATTTTGATGGCTACATGAAATACTTGTATTATCTATTTAGACTGGTAGTGTGGTACAGTGGCAGGAACACTGACTTTAGAACCTAGATTCAAATCTTGCTGCTGTTTACAGTCTCCATATTAGTCAGATTACCTCCCTGATAAATACACAGGCCTGATCCACTTTAATAACTTAAAACTACATTAAGGTTTTTGGAACACCCTATATAGATGTCAGCTATTATTATGATCAGCCTTATTTCATTGTTTTGAGGCTGCAAAATATATTAATGTATTTAGAATGTAGATCAGTAAGATTAACAATTATTTGGTTTTCCTTGTAAATTTAAAACATGAGAACTTTTTTTTTTTATTGACAAAACATATGCAAGGGTAATTTTTCAACATTGACCCTTGCAAAAACTTCTGTTCCAACTTTTCCCCTCCTTCCCTCTATCCCCTCCCCTAAATGGCAGGTAGTTCCATGCATATTAAATATGTTAAAGTATATGTTAAATACAATACATGTATACATATTTATACAGTTGTCTTGCTACACAAGAAAAAATCGGATTTAGAAGAAGGTAAAAATAACATGGGAAGAAAAACAAAAATATAAGCAAACAATAACACAAAGAGTGTAAATGCTGTGGTGTGGTTCACACTCATTTCCCAGTGTTCTTTTGCTGGGTATAGCTGGTTTTGTTCATTACTGATCAATTGGAACTGATTTGGATCCTCTCATTGCCGAAGAGAGCCATGTCCATCAGAATTGGTCATCATATACTATTGTTGTTGCCGGGTATAATGATCTCCTGGTTCTGCTCATTTCATTCAGCATCAGTTCATGTATGACTCTCCAAGCCTCTCTGTATTCATCCTGCTGGTTATTTGTTACAGAATAATAATATTCCATAACATTCATATACCACAATTTACCCAACCATTCTCCAATTGATGGACATCCATTCATTTTCTATCTTCTGGCCACTACGACTTATTGCACAAACATTCTTGCACATACAGATCTGCCTCCCTTTACCCCCTCCCCAATATAGGCCCAATAGAAACACTGCTGGACCAAAGGGTATGCACAGTTTGATAACTTTTTGAGCATAGTTCCAAATTGCTCTCCAGAATGGTTGGATGTATTCACAATTCCACCAACAATGCATCAGTGTCCCACTTTTCCCACATCCCCTCCAACATTCCGCATTATTTTTTCCTGTCATTTTAGCTAATCTGAGAGGTGTGTAGTGGTATCTCAGAGTTGTCTTAATTTGCATTTCTCTGATCACTAGTGATTTGGAACACCCTTTCATATGGGTAGAAAGAAATAGGAAAACATGAGAACTTAAAGACCCAGTTGTGTACTAATTAGTTTTGGTGAGTTAATGATTAAACATTGTTGCAATGTTCTATTTTCTTTCAAGAGAGCAACAAAAAGAAACTTGGGTCATTTTGTAATCTTTGATTACCATATCCTGAGGTTTACTTTTAGGTTGCAATTATAATGCTTAATTGGTTAAGAGTTGTGAAGTGTGTGTGTGTGTGTGTGTTAAGGGACTTGCCCAGGGTCACACAGCTAGGAAGTATTAAGTATGTGAGGTTGGTTTTGAACTCAGGTCTTCCTGACTTAAGGGCCGGTGCTCTATCTACTGTACCATCTAGGTATCCTGTCTTCTTTAATAGTATAAATCTAGTGCAAATTTTAATATATCCACTAAACTGAAAAAGTGGATCTTCTCAAAAGCTTTCATCATACTTTTTATCATAACAACTTTACATAACCAAGTTTTGCAAACATTCTGAGCAGTTATATCCAGATGCTTACATTAACATATGACGCACAAGCTTAACTCAGAATAAAGCTGTTGAAACTCACAAAACTAATAGGTTTATAGGATTTAAAATTGTAAGGAACCATAGAGATCATTTAATGAATGAATGCCATTGTTCTATAATTGAGGGCAGAGGTGTCAAACAGTGCAGTCTGAATCAGACTAAAATGTAAATGTGAAATATTTAACAAAGTAAAATACAGTAGAACATAAATAATAAGTAATTTTCTGCATCGGTATACAGCCAGCAGGAATCTTTATTCAGTGACTTCTTTTTCATATGCATTTGATCCCTCTGGTTCAGGAAACTGAAACTTAGGAGTAAATTATTTTCCCAGTGTTGCTCAGTTACACACATGTATAGATCTAAACTTTGGTCCTCTGACTGTAAATCCAACACTCTATGCTATTCTACATTGCTTCTTCATTGAGAAATTGGTTCAAATTTTTAATTAATTTTTCTTTGAGTAATCCTGTAGTTAACTGTTTTGTATTTGTTTTTTGTTTTCTCTTTGTTATTTATTATTGTATTTTTTATTATTTTAATATTATATTATTTTATTAATCATTTATATTACTTATTATTCTACCTATTTCTTCTATATATACTTGTGTATGTATTTTTCTCCCCTTATATTAAATTACTATTTTATAAAATATTATATTAAAATGTAAACACCTTGGGAGTACTGTTGTTTTTATATTTCTATCTCCAGCCTATATCCTTGTGTCTGACCCATAGTTAAGGCTTAATAAATGTTCCCTGAATGATTAATTTTATGAAAAGAGCCAATCCACAGATCCTTTTACATGCTAAGTCCTTTTTTGCATTCAGAATAAGATTAATTTACCCAAATTCCATTTGTATATAACTTTTAAGTGACCATAATCATTGAATTACAGGTTTGACAGACTGAAATAACTGTAAGGAAAAATCTGTCTATTGCTTTAAAGTGATACAGAGCTGTGTGTAATTATTCATCCCAGACCCAGAGTAAAAAGTAGCCCTTTAAATGGTTCCCTTCAACAGCTCAGTGAGACAATAAATAAAGCTGGAGAGGTTTTCCAGACCCCTTATCTTTTGAACATAGTAGCTTTCTCCCTCTGTAAGGATATACAGGACTCTTAGTCCTTATCTACACATCCTAATGGAGCAACTTATAATGGCTCCTCAGTGTGAAGTAGAGGTGTGTCACTGAGAAGTTAATGGATTGTGCTCTGTGGGGTAGAAGTCTCTGTGTCAGCTGGTGCTGATAAATCATCTCATGAATTTTGTTCAAGGGTCTTTCTTCATGACATCAGTCTATTCATGAGTTTCCAAGGCATAGAGGACAAATGCTGCTGGTAGGCAAAGAGAAGAGCATCTGGAAAGCTTGATGAGAGTGAACTCTTTTGCTCCTTCAATTAGGTAAACTTATTTGCCCTTTGCCAAAGTGGACAATCATTTAGGAACGGCTCTGAATTAACAGATGCCTGGGGAGTTTCAGATGGTCATCTACACTTGGTACATAGGAAAAGGAACCAGAGGAGTCACATAGATAAGGAAGTAGGACCAGAAATATTTAAGTGACATAGCTGTCACAGAGTCATAGAATCTGAGTTGGAAGGGATCTTATAACAGCTACATATACAGTCCTGCTTAAGAATTCTCTACAGTATTCCTAATGAGCGGTCCTGATCACTGGACATCCACTAGCTTTAGAGATAGGAAGAGACTTTTGGATAGTTTTAATTATTGAGATTTGTTTTATTTTTACTTAAATCAAACCTAAATCTATCTCTTTGCAATTTCTCCTTATGGCTGAGGTTTTGCCCTCTGGGTCCCAGTCATGTGTGCACATGTGTGTTTCTTTGGGCCATGGACATCAAGTTTCCTTGGCAGAGATCCTAAAGCGGTTTGCTGTTTCCTTTTCTAGTGAATTAAGGCAACAGAGCTTAAGGGACGTGTCTGGAGTCACTTGGCTCAAAAGTGTCTGAGGCGAGATTGAAAGTCAGGCCATTCAGTGCTCTATCCATTGAATCACCTAGCTTCCTCCTTGAGGTCAAGCAGAAGTCCCTCATTCAGATGAAAGCCCTTCAAGAAGAGAAGTCTATTCTGAACGACCCCTTCAAATTTTCTTCTGGCAAAAACATACATCTTTCTGTAATTTCATATGGCATGAACTAGAAGACTTGTATAATGCTGGTTACCTTCATCAATGTTCTCTTATCAGTGTTCTTCCTCAAAACACAGAAAATAAATAAGATGTGGCCTGAAAAAGGCAGAGTACATACAGTATACTGTCCTTTCCCTAGTCTTGGATATCAGACTTCTTAATGTACTGTCTCAGCTAATATATCACACTGCTGACTGATTGAGGTGACAGTTCACTAACTCCTCCCAGCTGTTTTGAGACAAACTACTGTCTAATTATACCCTCCCCATTTTGTACTTGTGTAGTTAATTTTTTGAGCCTCATGAGACTTTGCATTTGTCACAACTGAGTTTTGTCTTATTTCATTTGGCCTAGTATTCTAGCTAGTCAAGATGTTTTCAGATCCTGACTGTATTATTCTCATTGTGTCTCTTAATTATCTCTCCAAACTTTGTTTCATAGGCTGATTTGATAAGCATGCTTCCTATCCCCTTATCCAAGTCATTGATAAAAATGTGAAATAACAAGTGGCCAAGCACAGATCCCAGGAGCATCTCACTACAGACATGTCCTGGGAAACTGGCACTGAATCATTTGTTGACTTCTCTTTGAATCCAACCATTCAGCTAGTTCTGAATCCAAACAAATGCATTATTGTTTACCCTACATCTTCCTCTATTTTCTGTAGTAATAACATGAGAGACTCCATTAACTGTTTTGCTGTATCTAATTCTAGCATTACATATACACAATATCTAGCATTTCCTTGACCCTCTCGTTGACCTTTCTAATAAAAGCATAAGACTTGACTTGTTCTTGATAAAAGTCATGCTGGTATTTTATGACCACTTTTACTTAATATGTTTCAGAATTTTCCCAAGAATTGAAGTCAAGCTTACTGAATTAGAGTTTGTATTTTCCATTTTCCAACTTTTCAGGCCTATTTTGCACATCTTGGTCTAGTGATTTAACCTCAACAAGCACAACTTGGTCTCACAGTTTGCCAACTTACCTTGAGCATTGACTTCCCATTTTTAATTTTTTTGTTCTGACTTTTACAGGCCAAAGATCACTCTCATTGGAAAGAAAATAAGAGTTAAGTAGTCCTGTTCCATTTTTGTTACCTGATATCACTGTGGCATTTACCCCAAAACAGTAGTCCTATTTTTTCTTCTAATCTCTTCCCCTAACATAGCTTTTAAAAAATCTTTTTGTCATACTCAGCTTTCCTTTCTACCCTCAAGTCATTCTGAGATTTAGCATTATAAATCCTAGTCTTATTAGACTGTACTATTACTTTTACTGCCATAAAAAAAAAAACAGATTGGTTGATCATTCCTTGTGTATCCATAGTAGTCTCTTCTGGCAGCTTCTACTCTTCTTTTGTTTCCTAATTGGTTGTTTCATAATATTTTCATTTTTGAGAATTTCCTATTCCTCCTCAGATGACTTTCCATATAATTATCCGTAATCCATGGATTCTTTTCTATCTTTCTTTCTCTTGAATCTTTTGAAATGTATTCTCCCCAAACTTAGGGTACATGATAGACTGTTCCTGGCCTTCTTATTCTTTGTCAATGATTCCAAAAGAAGTTCTCTCAAAGGTTTATTAACATTCTTGAAAGCAGTTCCTTCTTGTTTGAGTCTTAAATTCAGAATAGATTTTTTTCCCCCCTATCTCTTGAAAGATCAGAGGTAGTTTTTAAACTTAGGTGCTTTTGTCTAAAAATTCAGTGTTTCTTCCTTTATAACATGATGCCACAAAATGTCATTCCCATTCTTACTGTCTTTTCTCAGTATTTTTGTTGAGATCTACGTCTTGTAGAGGTCAGACTTTTGACAACTCTATGCTTCCAGACAGGTAGTGTAATGGATAGAGAACTGGATCTGGAGTCAGGAAGACCTGAATTCAAAGCTAGCCTCATATACTTACTAACTGTGTGGTGGTAGGCAAGTCATTTTACCCTGTTTGCTTCAGTTTCTTCATCTGTAAAATGAGCTAGAGAAGAAAATGGCAAATCATTCAAGTAAATTTGCCAAGAAAACCTCTAAATGGGGTCATATGACTAAACAAAAACAACCATTCAGAATCCATCTGTGAATCTGCATGTAATGTTAAGTTTAAAAAAATGAAGACTGCAACAACCGATAGTTTCCATAAACCTATGTATTTTAATTCATAGAGAAATGAACAGTTATAATTATGTGCAATATAAAAGATTTGGGTCAAGAATGCATTACTAGAAGTTACTAAGGAATTACCAGGACAAAATCATAATTGTTTGGGGGTCATTTATTATTGGGATAGAGGAATATGCACTTGAGTGATCTTTGAAGGTATTTTTGCATTATATACAGTTACATATTTATATCCAGTCTTGTACTTTTATTCTCTTTTTGCCTCAAGCTCCTTTTGTCTGTCAAACAGAAATGCTAATGCTACCCATATGCTAATTCACCATATCTAGAATGATATTTTACATGTGTGTCTATGTGTACATATAGTTTTCCCTCATAGAATATAAGTACTGTGAGACAGGGACTTTCTTTTTCATTTTAGTATATCAGTGCTGTACATGTAGTAACTTTTTAAAATTGATTGATTGATAGTGTTCCCTATATGAATCAATGATGGATTATATCCCCTCTCAGGAACAATTGCATTTCCTCCTTTTGCTGGGCTTTTAGAGTATTTTTGTTTTCTGATATCCATTTTGTCAGTTTGGAAAAATAAGATACAGAATTATGTCATAAGGTACTTTTGAACAGCCATAAAGGAGATGTTTACTAGAGCTTATTAGTTGCAGCCAGGTGAAAAATTGAACCTGAAATGATTAGTGAGGAAACTTTAGAAATTATGATTGTGTGCCACAAATCTTGGATATATTCCTCCCCATGTAGTTTTTTTCTTCAAATTGTTAGCAGTTCAGCAAATTTCTTTAGTCAGTTTTCTCTATATTCCACAATGTTCTCAAGATCTACTCATAACATTGATGTTGAAATTAGACTAGTAAACTAAAGAATATCATCTCTTTGGGAAATGTAAGTAGAGAACTGAGGATCTCAGAATATGTAAAATTGGTCATATGGTAGGGGAAAAGTCCATAGGCCTGAATGGGCAGAGAGATCACTGTAGAAATGATAATTGTATTTAGAGTTTAAGGTTTGAGACTTGGGCCTTTAGGAAGGCAAATTATAAATTATATATATTTTATATATTAATAATTATATATGTACATTATATATAATTTATGCATATAAATTATAAAGCTAATAAATGGGTTCAAAGAAAACTTAATAGATACAGTAAGGTTAAGACTGTCTTGGAGTTATAACAAAAAGAAAAGAGATAAAATGAAAAAAAAAAAAGATATTGTGAGTTAGGTGTTCATAAGTGAGAATGCACCAGAAGAATAAAAAGTTTCAGATTATGAACGTCTTGTTGAAGAGAAACACAAATAAAACGCAAAGGAACACTAGGACTTTGGAGACAAGAGATCAGAAGATGATGTCTTTGGGATCATAGTGTAGGCATTACTGAGGTTGGGATAGTTCATCATTGCAGAAAGGTTAAAGAGAATCTGCAGACTTGTAAGTTTATCTTTTTTTTTTTTTTAGTTGACCTGTCCATCATTTTGATATCACTATTCTGCCAATGATGCCATATGACTTACACAATGATAAAAAAAAATTTCCAATTTCAAATGACTCAGATGATGGTGTGAGCCTAGAACATTTTATTACCAATAGTGTCTGTGTGCAGAAAGCAGTGAAAAATATACTATCAAAGTCTAGAAGCATAGGGAAAAGAAGAGGATCAGTTATGTAGCCACAGCCAGAATTTTTAATCTGCCATGTGTCATGTTCTCTGTTGGTCTGGTTTTCCCAGAATAATATTTTAAAATGCATAAAATAAAGTATCTACGATTGCAAAGAAAATCAGTTGCATTGAAATTCTATGTCTTATTATATGTATGGATACATGTAGATATATGTGTGTGTGTGTGTGTGTGTGTGTGTGTGTGTGTGTGTGTGTGTGTGTGAGAGAGAGAGAGAGAGAGAATATTTAAATCACAGACCTCAGGATTAAGGACTCTTGTGTTAGAGCAAGAAAGAGTTTAAATAGACTGTTTCAGTGCTGCACTGGTACACATGCATAAAATATTAAAATAATTAGGAGAAACCCTCCAACTAGTTTGTATAGAGCCTTTGTGGTGAATTGATATAAAAATATAGGAAAGAATTACACAGGATTGAGAAGTGTGACTGAGTTATCTATGGTACTAAGAGAATGTATTCTTACTGAGGAAGTCGTGGAGCTATTGAAGGCTCCTATTGGCCAGTAGTTTTCACAAGGTCTTTTCAGACTGTTTTAAGGAGTGGGGACATCTACTATAGGTACTCTTCAGGACTTTAAAGAAATTTTTATTGGTGCTATGGACAGTGTATTTGTATTTGAGTTTATTCCACATATCCCTACTCCAATGCTTCATCATTGTATGGAGGTCATATTTAAGGTTATGCCAGCAGGCATTTGTAAGTTAGAAAGCCTTTGATTACAGATCTGGTGATGGTATCTATCATCTAAGGAATAATCTTGTTAAATTCTGAGAGAGATCACCAAGTTGGTCAGGAAGGGTTTTTTTGTTTGTTTTGTTTCGTTTTAGCAGTACCAGCTCTCTTACCTTGTAAAGAAAAGCTGATCTTTTGTGTTTTTTCCCCTTTTTAACTTTTTTAAATTCTGAATTTAACAGATACACAAATTGAGAACCTTTCAATATAAGAAGTAAAACAGGAAAAAAAAAGAATTTCTAAGTGAAACTTAATCTATTGAATCCAGCTTGCTTTAAAAAAAAAAAAGTACTATAATGAATTCAAAAACATCCTCTAGTTTCCCTCAACTTCCCACTTTTGTCTTCCTCAATCTGTGATGGTGAACAGGGAATCCATGTTGATGGAAACAGGTTCTTGTCTCCAAGAAGTTACGAAGTGAAATTTAAATTTAATTTTAAAAAAACTTTTTTTTAGTTTTAAACATTTATTTTTGTAAGATTTTGAGTTCGAATTTTTTCTCCCTCCTTCCCTAACCACCCCCTCCTCAAGACAGCAAGCAGTCTGATACAAGTTATTCATATGCAATTATTTTAAATTTTTTTTTCATATTAGTTATTTTGTGAAAGAAAAAACAAAAGGGAAATATTCTGTGAAAAAAAGCAAACAACAACAAAAAGGTGAAAATAATATGCTTCGATCCTCATTCAATCTCATAGTTCTCTCTCTGAATCCAGATGGCATTTTCTATCACAAGTGTATTTGGAATATGGAAATTGAATCACTGTATTACTAAAAAGAGCTAAGTCTATCATAGTTGATTGTAACAGAATCTTGCTGTTACTGTATACAATGCTTTCTCCTGGTTCTGTTCACAAAGCAGAATTTTTAATTAACCAAGTGGATTCTTTGTGTTTAGAAAACGTGGTAGGTAGTATGGTCAGGATCATAAATAGTAATAAAAAATACCTTGTTTACCCAGAATTCACTTGTCCTGTAACTTTGCCTAGAAGAATTGAGGACCAGGATTTATGCAAAATAGACTTGAACAACCAGTTACACATTAGGTTTTAAGTTTTCATTATGTGTCAGGCACTATGCTAAACCCTGGAGGTTATAAAGAAAGACAAAAAAGTGGTTCCTGTACTCAAAGGAATACATATTCTTATAGAGAGAATATGAAAAAAATTGTACATACAATATATTTACAATGTTATATGAAGATATATCTCAGAAGGAAGACATTAATTAGAATTGAGGGGTTGGGAGAAGGATAGACTGAACCAGGAAAGGTTTTCTGCAAAAAGTAGGATCAGATTTGAATCTTGCAGGAAGCCAAGGAAGCCAAGTAGGTGAAGGTGAGGAGTGTGGGGAGAACATTCTAAACATGGCTGGGATAGCTGGTGAAAAGTCACAGTGGGAAGGAAGATCCAGGTCAATGTGGATTTTGGATTATGGAAAATATAGAGGGGAATAAAAAGCAAGAAAATTGGAAAGGTAGCAAGGAGCCAATTTCTAAAGAATTTATAAGCCAGAGGATTTTGTATTTGATTCTGGAGGTTAAAAATCAGTTTTTTACTTGGCTTTCCCCCACACCCTTTTTAGCTTCTTTGTATGCTTTTATATGTATTGTCATCCCTTAACAGATTGTGAACTCCTCTAGGGCAAGGACTATATTTTGCCTTTCTTTATATCCCTATTGTTTAGCATAGTGTCTGGCACATAGTAGGAGCTTAATCATTATTTATTGGTTTGGTGACTAAAATATTTTCCAGTCTCATTCCTATCCCCGAGATCGCTGAGATTCCTTTGAAGTTCTACTCAAAAAGTTATCTTACAAAAGACATTTCCTGATTTCCCTATTTGTTACTATTCATCCCTCCCCCAATTACTTATCATTTATTTTGAATATGTTACATATTTACTTATCTACATATTGTTTCCCTCTATCAGAATGTTTTTTTAGGTCAACAACTACATCATTTTTGTATTTCTTTCCTTGGTACTTAGAATTACTTGTTGAATTGAGAAATCTTTTAGTCTGAGGCCCTTTATTTTGGGGATGAAAATAGATTTATTTTTTATTAGCTTGCAAGGGTATTACTGTTTAGTATAATTATTGATTGATATTAATTTTTTAATGACAAAAATTTTAAAATAACTTTTTTTTAAAGTGAAAATAAACTAAGAAAATTGAAAAGTGGGTATTGTAGAAAGGTTTCCGTTAAACTATAATATAAAGTTAGTGCTTTAAGGGGTTCATTTCAATTAACTGAAAACTTCACATCCATCACACTCTTCATTTCCTAGTGATACTAGATAAATAAATTGTGATTATAATAATACTAATAAGTATGAAAAGGGGATTTCACATTCCAAAAAAGAAGTGGCAAGGGGGGGGGGGTGTTAGAAAATCATGCAATACAGAATTTATATACACTATTTGTTTTTAATAAAGTCTACCCAGAACCCCATTTTCTTTTCTTTCTTTCCTTGCAGTTCAGGATATCCTTTATAGAGATAAATGTCCCTTTCTTTTTTCTCCTTTCATCTCCTTCTGGAAGGCTATGGATGTGAATTACATAGAAAGATTCCAAGGTGACCCTGGAATGATTATATTGTCCTAAGTGATTGAGTTGAGTTAAGGGAGGCTGAAGTTTGCACCCTTTAAAAGTAGTCCTTTTTTTTTTTCTTCACTAAATCCACAAAGGAGTAGGATCACACTAAGCCACTATAGACCATCTGTCTTCCTCCTTGTCCTTCCCCTTTGCCAGCTGCTCCATACCCAGTGCATCTCAGTTAAAACAAATCATGATCACATGCTTGATGCATAAATCTGGCCTTGTACTCCCCTATTCAAAATCATTCAGTTGCTCCCCATTTCCATCAATAATTTGAAGCCTTCCTCATCCTGACACCATCTTGTCTTTGCAACTTAATTTCATTCTAGTACTACATCTTATAAATTTTCATCTTCTAGTTAAAGTGAACTACTTATTTCCTGATCTTGTTCTACCTTTCTCTTACCTTCATATATTTAGTTGTAGCATCCTATACCTGAAATATGCTTCCCTTGACATCACTACCTGTTTAAATCTTTTTCTTTCAAGAGAATCCTTCCTGTAGCATGCCTTGGTCTCCCTCTCACCAGTCCTTCTATAATTCTTCTAAGACCAAACTTTGAAACAGTTTTTTTTTTCTTTTTCTTTTCTTCAGTAAGCATTTACTAAATACTTGTTATGAGCAAAGCACTCTTTGGTGCTGGTAGGAAAAAAATTGAAAATTAATCTGCTGGCATGGAAAGTTAAGTGCTAGATAATAGAGGCAGCCCCAACAGTCACAACTTAGAGGATTTAAGAAAGGTTTCCTTCTGCAGTGATACCTGAGTTGATTTTTGAAGCAAGTTAATTTTAAGAGCTACTGCATTCTTGGCATGGGAGACAGGCTGGGCAAAGACACAGGGATGGTAGCTGGATTGTCAAGTTCAGGGAACAACAAATAGACCTATTCAACTGAAGTTAAGATTAGATCGAAAGTAAATGTGAAATAAATTTGGAATTCGATTCTGAAAAACACTGTAAGCACCAAGGAGGTCTTCCCATACATTTAATTGCCTATCATGATGTAGCTATTAAATGTCTGAAGGGGGAGTTCAAACCCAAGTCTCTCCGGATTCAAAAGTCCAGTACGTTTTTCTTTTACCATACTTTCTCTCAGCAAGGGGGAAGGTAATTACTCTGCTTTTCCCCCCATTGTGTGCTTGTCACACAGTATGAAGGTCTACTAAACTGACTCATTGTATGTTACTCAGGAGCTCCCTATAGAATTCTGGAATAGAGCCTTTCTGTTTCCCAGTGGGAGAATAGGCCTGCATCTTAGCAGTCCAACGTGTCTGACCATTGTCTGCAGGTAGAGGTGTTTCATTAGTAGAGAGCAGAAGCTGTCTCAGGATATTAGGCACAGGGAATAATCCAGTCCAGGCCGTCTTCCAGCATGTGGATGGATTTAACTGTCCATCTACCCTTAATTGTAATGGCCTAATAAATATTTTCCCCTGATTTATTAGCTCTTAACTTTTTGCTGAGCTTTTTTTTCTTAATGAAAACAAACAAAAATAAATAATAAAGTGAGGTTAAGAAAGAAAGATCAGAGGGAAGGAAAGGGGAAGGAAGGAAGGAAGAGTATTTATTAGGCATTTACTATCTCTGAGTACTGTGCTAAAAACTGAAAATACAAATATAAAATAAATGCTAAGAGTCTGAAGCCTTTTCCTTTGGGACAGCCAGTCATGTTCTCAAATACTGAAAATAAATAGTGTTTAATGACCCTTGAATTTCTGAGTTGACTCTGGATCGGGCTTTTCTTTGCCCCTGGCCTCCTCACTTCTTGCCTTCTCCCAGCTGCTTTTACTCTATTGTGTGTGCTTTATTCCCTTCTCCTGGCTTTCTCCCCATTTCTCCCTACGGCTTCCCATCTCAGTCCATGTCCTGTTCTCTCTTTGGTGTTTTATAGAGACAGCTTCCTGTCTGTTCCCAATATGAGTGCATGACAGGACAGGATTTTTCTTGCCAAAGAGAAGGGATTAGGACTAAGCTGGTTATGCCAGCTAGAGACTAGGCTAGGTTTCCACTGAGAGACGGTGAGTCAGGAGTTGATCTTTTCTGGAACCTTGCCTTCAAGCAATTTTTACATGTTCTTTGCCCTCTGAAAAATGTCATTTCCTCTCTGAGTACTGGCTAACTCTTTTTCCCCTTCCTGCTCCTTAGTGACCTAATCTCCCTCTCTTTTTCTGCTCTTAAAATTAGCCTATTTACTCTTTCTTTGTATATTTTCAAAAGGTAGGTAGTCCTTTGTGGTATTCCTAGTGTTTAGCACAGTACCTTGTACATAGTAGTAGTTTAATAAATGCTTCTTGGGGGTGGGGATTAGGGGAGTAAAGTCATCTTTTTAAAAATAAACTTCAAACTAATTGCTTTTTGATTTTCTTACTAGTGACTTAAGGTTTTAAGTGTTCAGCTAGGCACTGGATGATACGGACAGAACGCACACCAGCCTTCTGCCTCAAGGAATTTGCACTCTTGTCTTTTCCTTTCTGACATTTTTCTTTTGGGGAGGGAGGGGATAGCTGTATAAGTTTGCAAAGGGTTTTTAAATCACTGCTACATTAAAGCACAACACCTTACAGTTTGGCAGTAACTAAGTATAGATCAACATGTCACACTATGTACCAAGATAAGGTCAAAATGGTATATGAGTTAGATGTTGTATGATATCATAAGCAAATTGGGGGAGGCATGGAATAATTTACCTGTCAGATCTACGGATAAGGGAAGAATTTATGACAGTACAAGAGAGAGAGAGCACTCTGAGATGTAAAATGAATAATTTTGATTATATTAAATGGCAGCCAAGATTAGGAGGAAGGCAGAAAACTGGGGAGAATTTTTTTTTTTAAATAGCTAATATCTCTGCTAAAGGCCTCACTTTTCAAATATGTAGAGAATTGAATCAAATTTATAAGAAAACAACCAATTCCTCAGTTGACAAATAGTCGAAGGATATGAATAAAGTTTTTAGATAAAGAAATCAAACTACAATCATATGAAAAAATGATCCACATCTCTGTTTATTAGAGAAATGCATATTAAAACAACTGTGAGATACTATCTCACACCTATCAAATCAACTATTATGACAGAAAAGGAAAATAAATATTGGAGGGAAATTGGGACACAAATGTACTATTGGTGGAATTGTGAATTGGTCTAACCATTTTGGAGAGCAGTTTGGAACTGTGCCCAAAGGACTACAAATTGTGCATATCTTTTGACCCAGCAATAGCACTACTAGATCTGTATTTTAGGGGACTATTTCTATCAGCTCTTTTTGTAGTGGCAAATAATTGAGGCAAAATTGAAAGGATGCCCATCAATTGGGGAATGACTGAACAAATTGTGGTGTATATAAGAATATTGTTGTGCTATAAGAAATGAACCCTAAATGCTTTGAGAAAAAGCTGAAAAGACTTACATGAATTGATGCATAGTGAAGAGAGCAGAACTAGGAGAACATTGCATACAGTAATAGAAATATTGGACAATGATCAACTATAAGTAACATATAGTCTGAGCAATACAATGATCCAAGATAATTCCTGGAGACTCATGATGAAAAAATGTTATCTACATCCAGAGAAAGAACTGATGGAGTCAAGTGCAGGTTAAAAATATGATTTTTCCCTTTATTTTTTTATCCTTTAATCTGTTTTTTTTTAATACAATATAGACTAATATGATTACATATATGTAATCTATATTACATTTTTTTGGAGTAGGGGAAAGAACAGAGGAAGATCATTTGGAACTCAAAATTTTAAAAATGAATGTTAAGAATTACTTTTACATGTAATTGGAAAAATAAAATAATATTTAAAAGAATAACACCTTGAGATAAATGGGAAAAATATTACTGTACTCATTTAATGGATGAGGAAACATAAGGTTCGGGGAGCTTAAGTAGCTTGATTGGTATCATTGAGTTAGTAAATATTAGAGTTGAGATTTTAACCTATGCCCTTTCTGATTCCATTTGTCTGACAGTAATAAATTGAAGTTAAGAAAGATTAGAGAGAGGGAAAAAGGAAGGAAGAGTGTTTATTAGACATTTACTATATTCTGAGCACTGTGCTAAAAACTGAAAATACAAATATAACATCAAAATGCTTTTTGTCCTTGAGGAGGTAACATTTGAATAGGAAAAAATGACATATATAGAGGACATATACTCCTCTCTAGGGAGTATTTTCATCTGGAAATCCAGAAGGAGAGTGAGTGGAGTCCAGGGGAAGTTGATGGACAGACCCTTTCCACTAGCAATGGTATTATTAATTTGATTGCAGTTCCCAGAAGAAAAGATGAAAAGTTGGACAGAGGAAGAATCATGCTCAAGAATAAGGGGCAGATTGTGAAGCATGGTTAGAACCAGCTGGATATAGTATGCCATTTCATCATAGGAATATAGGCTCAAGTACTTACCAATCGGGACCCTGGCTCCCAGGACAGGAGTTCCTAAGACAAGTGGGAATAATTCCCCAGTATTAGTAATTCCAGGATATTAGTCTCTGCAGGTCCTATGATAGAAGCAGATTGTTGGTATGAATGATATAAAGCATTGTGTAATTGTAAAATGCTATGTAAAAACTCACTATCACAATGAATAATTGTCATTTCTGCCAGCCTTTTCTTTTGGCATTTATTAAAGCAGATCATGATTGGCTTTGCAGTGGTTATTATTCTTTCAGAAGTGGGTTTGCTTGTCTTTGTAGTAATGCAAGAACAGTTCAAAGGGGGCAAAGAGTATTCTTTGCATTGTCCTTTATTATATGTTTACATCCATAGAGTATGTGTATCTCCTCCTGTTCAGCCAATAAGAATTTCTCACGAGTTGACCAGATTCTCCTGAAATGAAAAACTCTGGGGAATTTGGTAATTACTCGATTCAGGTTTACTTCTAAATCTTGCTCAATTTTAGCTTGAGCATTGGAAAGGAACCATTCTGAGCATCTATAACTACTAGGGTTGAGCAGGGCAGGTCCGATTAAGGTTTTTTCAGGGAAAGCTTTGTATAGACAAAATGTAGCACAAGTCATTATACCTGGAAGGAAAGAGGTGTACAGAGGGAGAATGATGGACTTATTTGCCCTACTTGGCCATTTTGCTTCCTACCACTGAATCTCATCTTCTGCACACAATAGATTGCTGATACCTATAGGGAATTAATATTATCTAAATAATTATCTCTTTGGGGGAGGGGAAGTTTTGAGAAAAAGATGCCTGGCATTTTCCATTACTATCTGTTAACACTTTATTCTTTGCTTGTTTATCTCCCTGGTTTTTTTCCCATTTCTGAGGTGAAGAAATGGGGTCACTTGGGGTGGCTATAGAATAGGAATAGAGATGTGGAATATTAAGAAATCACAAGACTAAAGATAGCAATGATTTAATTTTTCCCTTGAAGATTTCTTTGGAATAAATTTGCATAGTCTAAGCATGTGTAAGCTTATATATAAACCATTATCAAATATACTTGTGCCTTTCCTTTTCCATATACTTGACTATGGCCCTCAGGGAACAGATCCTAAGGAAAAAAGGCAAATCGAATATACAAGAAATCAGGACTTTCTTTAACGGATATGGGGATAATGCAAATAATGTAAGATGATGGAGACCTAGAAGTCATTTTAATTTCATTTGCTTTTGTCCTTAAGCTAGGATACAACCCAGAAAGCTGCTGAAAAGAAAATTAAGAGCAGCTTTCTCAACTAATATGGACTAATCAAATTTATAGAATTAAATATAGCAGAAAACAGAGACATTGAGTTTTATAACAACTGGGACTAGAAAAATCAAGTGTATCAAAAAAATTGTTTTTTCCTTAAACATTGGAGAAAAGTAGAGGAGGCCTGTATTAAGCAAAATCCCTCTCCACTTTGCCCCCAAACAACAAAATTTTTTAATTAAAAAGGAAAAGAATTAATTCAGATAATGCCTTAGTCTTAGTGTTCAACTTCCATATATGTTTTTTACCATCCATTTCTGAAACTAGAGAAGGTCTTTAATTCTTAATTGGCATTAATATCAAGATAACTTGAAGGTATTTATCCAAGGTTAAAGAATAGTTTTTTAGTAAAAATCAGGAGATAAAACTTAAAGCCTTCTACAATTCTAAAACTGTATAAACTTAATTTGGAATCATGGAATTTTTTAGAACTGTTTGAAAGACCTTGGATGTCAGCAAGCCCGACTTCCCAGTTTTACAGGTGGGGGGAACTGAGACCCAGGACTGAGAAAGGATACCCATTTTTTAATTGTCATAAAACTAAATTAGTGGAAAATCTGGGACTGTGCTCCAGGTTTCCTCAATCCCGTATGCTTTCCATTATACTAAGCTGCCATCACCAGTACAATACTGCCTCATGTAACCTCCATGGGGAATCAGAAACCAAAGGTTTAAAGTATGAATCCTGAAAAATGTATTAATTGGAATAAAAGGCATAATATGTGAAAGAAATAATTTCATACCAGCAACAGTTTTCTTTTTTTATGTGATTTTTTAAAATTCTTTTTTTATAATAACTTTTATTTTTGAAAATATATACAAAGATAGTTTTCTAAATTCAACCTTGCAAAACCTTGGATTTTTTTCTCCCTCCCTCCCCTAGACAGCAAATAACCCAGTATAGGTTAAACATATACAATTCTTTTAAATGTATTTTCACATTTACCATGCTGCACTAAAATCACCTCAATGTTGAAAAGAGCGGAGTTCATCACAGTTGATTGTTACATAATCTTATTGTAGCAATTTTTTTTCTTACTAAATATTATACTATTATGTTTGTTGCAAATACTTCAAGGAATTAAATTTCATCAGAAGGCTTCTCTGGTGCTAATCATGATCAATCAGTAAGTCAACAAGCATTCTAAAAGGCTTACTTAATAATATGATAAATATAAAATAATATAATTATTATAAAAATAAGAATTCTGCTTAGTGCTGGGCATAAAAAGAAAGGGAAAAACATGGCGCCCTACCATCATTGACATACAAACAGCTATGCACATGTAAGATAAATACAGCATAACTGGGAAGGAATCCCAGAGAGAAAATGCTATTGCTAAAACTGGGAGTTCTGGATGGAACCTTCTTTCAGAATGGAGGCTGTGAGCCAAGCCTTGAAGGACATCAGATAAGCTGGGAGATAGAGGTGAGAAGGAAGAACATTCCTGGTATAGGATACAGTTAGAGATTAGGCAATGGAACAAGAAGATGAAATGTGTGAGAGGAAGAGCAAGAAGGACAGTGTAGCTGGATTGGAGAGAATGTGGATGTGGAGTCAAGTGTTAGAAAACTGGAAAAGTAGAGAATAGGTTGCAAAGACTAATTATCAAAGGGAACATTTTATATTTGATCCTGAAAGTAATAAGGCACTACTGGAGTTTTTTGTTTTGTTTTTAAATTGAAGGGGGTCGGGGTAGTTTGTAACATGCTTAGCATGCATTTTAGGAAGATCGCTGTCAGCTAATCAGAAGATGGATTAGAGTGGGGAGAGCCCTGGGGCTTGCAATCTACTGCAGCAGTTAGGAAGTGATGGTGGGAGTGTCAGAAGTGAGAGGGGGTGATAGGAGAGATGTTGGAAGAGTGGGAATGAAGTTCTGGTGTTTGGGTTTTTTGAGGCAATCAAGATGAAGTGATTTGTCCATGGTTATACAGCTAGCATATGTCGGAGATCAGATTTGAATTCAGGTTTTCCTGACGCCAGGGCCAGTTTCCTATCCATTGTGCCACATTGTGCTCTGTTTTGGACATGTTGAATTTAAGGTTCCCAAAAGGCAACTGGTGATTTAAAATGATTGCATGAGAGAGTTTAGGTTATTAGCTTTAATTAGCTCTAATGATTACAAAGCCCCTTATATCTAACTACCGTTGTTGCCCTGCAGCCTCCACAGTTGGTTTCTAGGTCAGCACACTCTGGATCAAATAATCTTAGATATGATATTGGGGTGTGTGGTGTGTGTGTAAGTAATATATAATATATAAGTTTAAGTAAAATAATATAAATAGGCCAAAGAATCATCTGCATGGTGATGATATTTGATGGTAATTGAACCAATAGGAGATAGTCCTCCATTCAACTGGCTTTTGAGAATTGTTGCATCTAAAAAGCTTGTCACCATGAGTAGCAATCCTAATCATGTGCCCCCTCAAACTTCGTTGGTTTTTGAATAATAGGCATACAATTCACAACTGGAACAATACTCCATAGCCTTTTCTACTTGGTCAGACCTAGAACCCTTTCTCTATTAACGGGAAAAAAAAAAAAAAAAAACTGGATTAATACATAATGTTGAATAATAAATATAAATACTGAATAATAGCATTAAAAATGGATTCTTTCCATGTTTTTAAGAATCCAGGATAAGATCTGCAGCTGGATAATTTATATGAAGGTAGGCCTTTATGAAAGTTTAATCATCGAGTTACAAATCATAGTATTTAGAAGTGTAAGAGATTTTTAAAGCAATCTAATCTGTATATTTTACAGATGACACATGTGAGTCTCAAAGAGGTTAGGTGAAGTGATTTGGCTAAAGGCATCCAAATTAATGACTGAAGATCCAAGTCTTCTGACTGTTTTCCATTTTCCTTTTAAAGTCTTTATTTTCACAGTATAGATATAGTTTCTCTAGAAACATGGGAATGAGTTCACCAACTTTTCTTTTAGGTTAGGAGGTTAAGACCACCTAAATCCTTTGTGTTGTGGACTCCTGGCAGTCCATTGAAGCTTATGTACTTGTGCTTGGAATAATGTTTGTTAAAGTATAAAATAAAATATATATGATTATAAATGAAACCAAATATATAGAAATACAATTATCAGTGCATACATGTTCATAGACCCCAGATTAAAAAACTCTTTGAATTGAATTGACTACTTTTTCTCTAGCATCTTCAGATTCTGTAAGGACTTATGGGCATGGATTTTAAATATAAATTTGAATGCCACAGTGAAATGAAGGCTGGTTCATCTTCATTCCAAATCAATTATAATATGCATATTGCCTTAACTCAGGACATTTTTAGAAAATATAATTTTTCAAAAGGCATATTTAAGAAAAAATAGGATAAGCCCACTGGCTTCCTTGGCTTCCTCTAAGATCCAACTAAAATTCTTGTTTTGTATAAAAAGTTCTTTCCAACCCACTCTTAATTCTAGTGCCTTCTTGTCTTCTTTTCTTTTTATCCTGTATATAGATTGCATTCAACTGTTTGCATGTTGTCTCCCCCATGGAATTGTGAGTTTCTTGAGAACAGGAATAGTCTTTGCCTTTTTGTTGTTGTTATTCCTTGTTCTTAGTGCCTGGTACATAGTAAGCAGGTGCTTAATAAATATTTGTTGATTGGTTGACTAACAAAAAAACAATAGTCTTTATTACAAGAAACCAAATGGAGTTAAGAGGGATTATAGGTTGCCTTACCTTGTAGGTATGACAAAAGCATCTTGACTTTAGGTGCAGTCTAAAAGATAACCAACCTAGATTTATTTAAACTGGAGATAGCAGAATCCTGAGAATCAGAAAGGTTATTTCATCCAATCTTTATAGAAAATCTCCTATAATGGGGAATCTGTTGCTTTCTGGGCTACATAAGCAAATGCTATATTAGCCATTGCTATACAGTTTAATTCTTATATTCTTTTAGCTATTTTCTTGGGGATGTTTCCAGGAAGGGAATTACTGCATCAAAGGATGTGAACAGTTTAGCAACTCTTGTTACATAGTTAGATTGTTCTGCAGGGGATAAAAATGAACTAGTTGGCAGTGTCTCTAGAAATTCAGGCATTCCTTTTTTCCTTGGTGGTCCACCCATCACTGGTTTTATTTTCATTAGATTAAAAGGTATATATAATAAGACCATATATTTGTTTCAATTTATATTTCTTTAATTTTTGCGAGAATGTGGTTGGATTTCTCCCCTACCTGCTCACTAGTATCTTTGTTCCTTGACATTTATGTGGAATAAAGACTTTATTTATTTGATCTTCTTAGTAACCCTGTAGTTACAGCTACCATTAGGTATTATTATCCCAAGTTTTTCATTTGAAGAGCAGAGAAATTAAGCAATTTGCTTGTGGTTCCCCAGATAAGTCAGAGCCAGGATGGGAAGCTAGGTTCAGTGTACTTTCCATTTTCCATATTAACTTCTCTTAATGGTGAAGTCAACAAGGATTTATTAAGTTCCTGCTGTATGTCAGGCACCTGTGCTTAAGTGCAGAGCAATACAAAGAAAAGCAAAAATAACTTCTGTCCTCAAGGAGCTCACAGTCTCATAGGGAAGACAACAACCATCAACTAATTTGTTTGAATGTCCAAAGCTATATCCTGGATAAATTGGAGATAATCTCAGATGGAAAGCACTACTTAAATTAAGGAAAACTTGGAAAGTTTTTTTTTTTGAGAAAGAGGCATTTTAGCTGTGACTTGAAGGAAGTCAGAAAAGCCAGGAGGTAGAGGAGAAATGACATAGGGGGACAGCGAGTGAAAAAGCCCAGAGGTGGAAGATTGGGATTATTTTGTGTGAGGAATGTCAAAAGTGATCAGTTCCTGAATCACAAAGTGTATAAAACAGAATGAGGTAGAAAAATACTGGAAAGGTAATAATGGGCCAGGTTAGGAAGGGTTTTTCAAGGCCAAACAGCAGGTTTTACATTTGTTCCTATAATCTATTGCTGCTCTGACTTTCAGGTGTTTTTTTGTTGTTGTTTTTCTTTCCCATACCTGACTGCTTCTGGTTTGGATGACATTAGGATTATTATGTAAGTGTCTCAGCCAATTCAAGATTGTTTATGTGTGCTCTTCCTATTTTTCTTAAAGAGACCCATATACTTTATCATTGTTGTTTACATTTTTTTTTAGCACTTACTTTCACTTGCTTACAAGTAAAAATAATCCTAAAAACAGCTCAGTAAATAAAAGTAAAATGGAAAACTTTAAAAGGCATGTGAATCTTTAAAAATTTTAGATTTAAAAGACCTCCTTGAACTTTGATAATCTCATCATGTCTTTGTAATTCTCGATTGAGGTGACAGTTTCTTAATATTATTTCCTCCGATTTGCTGGGATAAAATTTCCTTTCCTTTTTGTTGGATGAAGGTGCTGTTTGTTTTAAAACAATTTTTTTTTTTTTTTTTTTTTAAAGAAGCTATCATAGGCATGTGTTGTAGCAAAGTAGAGGGCATTTCCAGAAAGGGATATGATAGTCAGGAAGTAACCTATTACCT
Source organism: Sarcophilus harrisii (assembly GCF_902635505.1). Taxonomy (NCBI): domain Eukaryota; kingdom Metazoa; phylum Chordata; class Mammalia; order Dasyuromorphia; family Dasyuridae; genus Sarcophilus; species Sarcophilus harrisii. Next base: position 194,811,184 of record NC_045427.1, read on the forward strand.
TTTTTTTTTTTTTTTTTTTTTTAATATCAATTCTTTGAAAGAAAATTTTTTTTCTGCATTACCATTTGGCCAGGAAATTATATTTTACTTCAGGATTTTTTTAGACATTCAAGATTCTTTAGGACTTAGCCACATCAGAAAATTACTATAATATTCATGCTTGGAAGAAGAGAGTTTTTGATACTTTGAAACCCATTTTAAGATAAAACTATTGACAAGGATCTGGAGAAAAGATTCTTAATCTTGGTTCTGAAATTAACTAACTGTATAACTTTGAGTGGGTCACCTCAAAGATTTTCATAAGCTCAAAATTTTTTTTCATTACTTTGTCTTTCTTGGCTCTAATTTCATTAACTCAGAATGGTAGGTATATAATTTCCAGATCATAAAAGTCACAGATTTAAAGCTGGAAGACAACTGAGAAGTCATTATATTAAACCTTCTCAATTTACAGCACTTAATATAGTACCTGGCACATAGTAGGCATTTATTTAATGTTTATTGAGACAGCTAATGTTGTAGGAGAGAGAGCGCTTGACCTGGAATCAGGAAGAGCTGACTTCAAGTTAGACTTATTTTGAGCATCAAATAAGATAATGTTTTTAAAGTATTAGTATTGTGCCCAATATACAGTAGATAGTATATTTGTTTTGTTGAAAGTCATTAGGTACAGTGAATGGAGATGTGGGTTTGCTGTCAGGAAGACCTAGATTTATGACTTGTCTTTGACACATACTGTGTATGTGATACTGGGCAGTTCTCTAAAATTGTAAGTTGCAAGTAGATGTTAGTTAACAATGGTAGGAGTTCTCTCACACTGGTGAAATCATAGAGTGTTTAAAAAAAATGTTGCATGTAATCTGTGAATCTTAGAGCCCTTGAGCTTTCACTGTAGGTCTAAATAAACCAGTTTTGATATTGGGAGCTGTCCCTCAAATTACTACTTTTTTTGATTTGTCTTTCTCCCATTTGGAATTTACTCTGGAAAACTTGACTATAGCTTGAATGTTGTGCAGATCTATGACTTCATAAGTGGGTTACAGGGATCTCAGTTTCTCTCTCTCCCCCCCCCCCGCCCCCCCATGAGCATTTCAAAGTGGTAAAGCATTTAATGGGTATCAGTTTTTATTCAACATTGGAGAAGCATGAGAGGATTCACAATAGCTTATAAACAGTTGATAACAGTTCTTTTCCCTCTTCTCTACTGAGTCTCACTTTCCATGAGGGTCCAAAAGTCCTTTTATTTGCACAGTGCCTCCCTTGGATTTGAACTCACATCAAAAGGGAAGTAGATTTTGTATTGCTTGATAAGCAGCCCTTTCCCATTAGACCTTCATTCTCCAGATATGGTAATAGTGAAACACAAAGTCCAGATCCCTTCCTTCCCCAGTTTTGGAATGAGTTCTACAATCAGTTCTGAAATTCTGTTCTCATACCAGCCTACCTGGATGCTGACTCTCAGACTGAGAGACCAATCTCTCTCCAAAGCTTGAGCCGGAAGTTGTTTTTTTTCCTAGAACAATCAGCCTGGCTGCTGCTGTCTCTTGGGTCATGTCTATAGAACTTGCCCACTTAGTTTGCCTCTCTGTAATATATAATCATGGCCCTGTGTTTTCCATCAAAGGCTGGACTTGCTTTGCTTTGTCTTCTCAGTCAATCAACAAGCATATATTAAGTGCTTAATGCATGCCAGGCACTGTGCTAGACATTGGGGATCCAAAGATAAAAATGGACATCCTCCCCCTTCTTCCAAGGAGTTTACATTTGGTGATAGGGAAACAAAGTGTACTGTAACAGAGGTGTTTGACAACTAAGTGGCATCATGGAATTTGTAGTTTAGGGACAACTCATCTTTCAACTTCCAGTAATGATTTTGGATTACCATGATATCAGAGCCGTAAGGCAAATTCGAGGGGAGTTGTTAGAGTTGTTTGAGCGAGCTTTTAGTCAGAAGGAAAGCTCACTGAAAGGAAGGAATGAAGATTACATGAGCTCAGCAACAGCACTGGGGGAGATGATTTATTGTTGAATCAGAAGGGGCAACAAGTGAAAAGGGAAGCTGAGAGGATAGCTGAGCCAGACTCTAAAAGAGAAAGATCAAGTTGAGCTAGTGGGCCCCTATGCAAAGAAAACTTAGACTAAAGCTATTTTTCTGTATTTTGATTTTGCAGTTAATATTATGAATGTTATTATTTTCTTCAGTGGGGGCTCTCAGCTATTGTTATAGTATTAATAGAAAGGGAGCAGAGTGGAGATAGAACTGAAGAAAAAGAGTTACCTGGAATGGGAGAACATTAGCAGCTGAGGGGACTAGGAAGCTCACACTCACCTTCCAAGGTAGCAGGTAGCACTTAATCTGAATTTTGAAGAATCATTTTGGAAGGCAGAAAGGGAAAGACTCAAAGATTTGTTAGTTCCCCAGACCGGCACAAATTAAGCTAATATTAATGAAACCTTTTTTTTCCCCACAGAAAGAAAAACAAAAATTTCAGATGGGTTCACTACCTCCTAACTCTTCAAATTAATGTGGAACTCCTTTAATCAGTACTTATATTTTAAAATATTGAAATCCATCAAGATAATTCTCAAATAAAATAAAATAAAGATGCCAAGCTGTGTTAGGAGAAAAATATATGCTTATTTTATTAAAATAATAATATAATTTTTCTTCTGTGTATATTACTGGATTTTGCCACTGTTAATACTTCTGCTTTATAATCAGTATATATATGATCCTTTCTTTTTATAATCTGCATGCCATAAGTCCTCTCATATTTCTTTGTATCCTTCATTTTGGTTAGTTATTATTATTAGAATCATTGTTCTAATGATTTCCAAGTTATCCTTGAATTAGGTAATTTGAGAGGGTCTCAATGCTTAACACTTACTAAATAAATGTGACTTTGCTTCAACTTTAATTCTATTTTCTGAATATGGAAAGAGAACTCAAGTTTACTTCTGAACGTTTTATTCTCAGTTTTTTAATGCTTGTGTTCCTTACTATGGTAATTTGGACCATTTGTTTGTATGTGTAAGGATCTGATTGATTGGTTTACTCAGTTAAGTCACCATACCCCATTTAAAGAAATAAGATGCCTTGATATCTTAATGAGGTTTAAAAAAAAAAAAAGTTAGCAATCAATCAGGCCTTAGTCTAAGTGTGAAAAGTACTTGGAACTAGAGTAATATTGGTTTTGCTGGAAGAGTGTTTGGATAGGTTAAGGAAACTTGGTCATACTGTAGGCAGCTAGGTGATATTATTACAATAATGTTATAGTAACATTAATTATCATTAATATGTAAACACAAAAACATTTATAAACAACAAATGTAAAAATAAATGAATGATAAATTATGTAAATTTTTCATATAATGCTGGCAGTATGAAGGAGAAGAAAGAAGCGGAAGATGGGTTTTCCATAAACTTTAAAGCTAGCTAGGTAGTGTGGTGGATAGAACATTGACTTTGAAGCCAGGAAGACGTGAATTAAAATCTAACCTCAGACTCTTATTAGATGTGTGACCTGGACAAATCATTTTACCTCTGTTTGTCTCAATTTCCTAAATGTAACATGAGGATAATAATAGCACCTACCTTCCAAGGTTATAAGGATCAAATGAGATAATATTTGCAAAGATGTAGTGCAGTGCCTGACACATAGTAATTCCCTCCTTTCCTCCTCCTTTCTTTTTCCAGCAGCACTTGGAATAAATGTGGGGTTTCAATAAAATTCCTGAGGAGATATTGTTAATAGTAGGATAAGGAGAGGGTTCTAATTCATTCTTGGCCTATCCTTCCCTCATTTTTGGTTAGAGAAGACTCTTTTGAAGAAGATTTTCATGGGATTTGGAAGGTCTGGACTTCCCTCTTCTCCCTAGTGCCCTAGCAGCACCTCCAGATTAGCTGGTAGACTTACTCCTTTAGGAGCCAAGGACACACGAGATATAATTCATGGCTCTACAAGGATCCCAGAAGAAAATCAAAAAGGAGAACTTATCAAATACAAAAGAAAGAAGAACATTTCCAGCAAATAGCTGTGAATTGTCTCTTTGTTCCATCTTTTCTAATTTGAGTTTACTTTCTCTTGGGCTTTATATTTTCTGTTTGAAGAATATGACATACATTTTTTAATGGGGGCTATGAGGAGATATGTTTTATATCGACTGTTGTCCCCCCACTCCCAGTGGCAAAATTCACTTTTCTTCTATACCTCAAGACTTGTCAAAAGTAAAGGGTTTGGAACCTCTTCCTAACTAATAAACACTTTTTAGGTGTATAGTTCATATTTCTTTTCTTAATATGAGACTATTTAATGACTTTAAAAAGCAACTCCTTTTTTTTTTAAGCTGAGGCAATTGGGGTTAAGTGACTTGCCCAGGGTCACACAGGTAGGAACTATCTAAATACAGATTTGAACTCAGGTCCTCCTGACTTCAGGGCAGGTGCTCTACCCACCGCGCCACCTAGCTGTCCCAAAAAGCAACTCTTTAAATTTTTAGATTCTTAACACTATTTTTCACAATTTTGAGTTCTAAATTCTTTCCCTCTCATTTACTAAGAAAGCAAACAGTGTGGTATCAGTTATACATATGAAGTCATGCAGAACATATCCATATTAGCCATATATCAAAAAAGTGAGAAAATTATACTTTAGTCTGCCCTCAGAATTCATTACTTTTCTCTGGAGATAGATAGCATTGTTTCATCACTAGAATTTTCTTGGACCACTGCATTGATCAGAGTAGTCAAGTCTTTCACAGTTGAACATCATGGTAACATTGCTATTCCTATGCACAGTAATCTCTTGGTTCTTTTCACTTTATTTTGCATCAGTTTTATAGGTCTTGCCATGTTTTCCTGAAACCACCCACTTGTCATTTCCTGTAGCACAATAGTACTACATCAAAATCATATGCCACAGCTTGTTCAGCCAATTCCCTCATTGATGAGATCCCCTCAGTTTCCAGTGGAGGTAAAGCCTCCACAAAAAGAGCTGCTATAAATATTTTTATACATATAAATCCTTTTTCTTTTTTTGATCTCTTTGGGATGCAGACTTAGTAGTGGTTTTTCTGGGTCAAGTGCTATGCAGTTTTATATCCCTATCCCTTGGGACATAGTTTCAAATTGTTCTTCAAAGTGGTTAGACCAAGTTCACTATTCCATCAGCATTTCATTAGTGTATCTATTTCCCCCTTATCTCCTCCAGTATTTTTCATTTCTAATAAGTGTGAGAATGGCACTTCAGAGTTGTTTTTATTTGCATTTCTCTAATAAGTAGTGATTTAGAGCATTATTGAATGATAATGTTTTGATGTCATCTTCTGAAATCTTCCTGTTCATATCTTTTGACTATTTAGCAATTGGGAAATGACTCTTAATTTCATTTATTTATTTATTAATTTTTGTTAATTTGACCCAGTTCTATACTGAGCATATATTTGAGAATTGAGACCTTTATCAGAGAAACTTACTGTAAACATTTTTATATTACTTCATTGTCTAAGATACTTTTTAGCAAAATGTAGTTTCTCTCATTATTGCTTTTAATTAGGTCTATTTTTACATTTGCTTTATCTGAGATAATGATTGCTACTCCTGTCCTTTTTTTTTTTTTAAACTTTAGCTGAAACATTATTAGCTTTTGTTGCAGTCCTTTATTTTTATTTTGTGTATGCTCTTTTCTCTTTCAACTGTGACTAGAAACATACAGTTGGATTTTGGTTGGTTTCAAATACATTCTGCTTGTTTTATGAGTGAGCTCATCTCATTCATATTCATAGTTATGATTACTGCTATATTTCTCTATAACCCATTATTTTCTATTTCTTCCTCTCTATCTCTTTTTATCTTGTCCTTCCTTAAGTCTATTTCACTTCTAACTACAGTCTCTCTTAATCTACTCTTTTATCATTCTCCTCCCCTTTTCTTGTAATCATTTTCTCTCCTATTTCCCTATTGGTTAAGTTTCTATACATAACTGAATAAGTGCGTGCGTGCGTGTGTGTGTGTGTGTGTGTGTGTGTGTGTGTGTGTGTGTGTATGTATGTATGTATATTCTTCCCTCCAATGAGAGTCAGGTTTAGGCAATATGCCTGCCACCCTACCCTACTGGTTTTCCTCTCCATTGTAAAAGTTCTTCCTTGTGTGAGATAATTTTGTCCACTCTTGCTTCTTCCCTCCCCCTTGTATGTCTTTTTTTTTTTTTTTTTTTTTTTTGAGATACCACATAATCAACATTCACCCCTGTCCTCTGTTTATGTAAAGTTTTTTAACTGCCCTAATAGTGATAAAGTTCTTGAGAGTTCAGTGAATCTCCTTCCCATATAGAAATATATATAGTTGATTTTATTGAATCTTTTATGATTACTCTTTCATCTTTACCTTTTCATGCTTTTCTTGAGTCTTGTATTTAATGTCACATTTTCTATTTAGCTCTGTTCTTTGCATCAGGAATGCTTGAAAGTCATCTATTTCATTACATTTCCATTTTCCTCCTTGAAGGTTTATTCTCAGTTTTGCCCGGTAGGTGATTCTTGGCTGTAATCCTAGCTCCTTTGCCATCTAGAATATCGTATTCAAGCCCTCACTCCGTTAATGTGGAAGCCTTGTGTTATTCTGATTGTAACTCCATAATATTTGAATTGTTCCTTTCTGACTGCTTACAATAGTTTTTCCTTGATCTGGGAGCTCTGGAATTTGACTATAATATATCTGGAAGTTTTCATTTGGGGTTCTCTTTCAGGAGATGATTGGTGGATTCTTTCATTTCCTATTTTGCCTTCTGATTCTAGAATATCAGGACAGTTTTCCTTGAAAAAAGTATGAAAGTATGTTATGTAGGTGTTTTGTTTTTGATCATGGCTTTGAGGTGGTCCAATGATTCTTAAATTCTCTCTCCTTTATTTTCCAAGGTAGTTATTTTTCCAATGGGATAGTTAACATTTTCTTCAGTTTTTTTTTTCATTCTTATGAACTGTTTCTTGCTTCTTTATGTCTCATGTAGTCATTAACTTGCACTTGACCAATTCTAATTTTTAAGGAGTTATTTTCTTTAGTGAAATTTTGTACCTTTTTTCCCATTTGATCTATTCTGCATTTGAAGTTCTTTGCTTCAATGAATTTTTATGTCTCTTACCATTAGACTATTTCTGTTTTTTAAGGTGTTATTTTCTTTTTTGTACCTCTTTTACCAAGCTTTAAATTTTCTTTTCATAATTTTCTTGCATCACTCCCATTTCTTTCCCCAATTTTTCCTCTACTACTCTTAGCTTTTTCCTTAACTCTTTGAAGAATCCTTGTTGGACTTGTATCCAAATACCATTTTTCTTTGAGACTTCTTTTTCTGGGGGAGGAAATACCCCACATGTGTGGGGTCTGGATAGAATGCCACTGGAGTTTTTGGACTTCTCTTGCTAATCTCTTATATTTTCTTAGATCAGAAAAATATCTCACCCATCTTTTTGCTGGCTTTTCCACTCCAAAATTTGATTTGAGGCATTATTGAAAAGTTGTTTTGAGGGTAATATTGGGAGATTTTTAGCCTCTAATCTGCCATTTTGCCTCTACCAAAAATAACTTGTTTGTATTCCTAAGCATTTCAGTATCAGTGTATGCTTTTATTTTCAAAATGTTGGTTTATGTGTTTCTTAGTATGTTTCAAAGTTTTTGGCAAACTAGCATTTTTTAGTTATATATTTTGTCCATTTTCCTATAAATGTTAAAATCTAATTATAGAAGTCCATATTTGTCCATCAGTATAGGCTTCATATGTTTGTGGATCAAAGTTATGGAGCATATTTTATGCAGAGCAAGAACAATGAGTCTAAAGAGATTTCTTGGATCTGCCATTGATTCTCCCCACATTTATTTTTACCTGGTTCAAAGCTAGCTTCCCTCTCACTCACTGACTCTTTCTTGAGGAAAAAGCATGGATAATTTTTTTCCATTATTAATTTTTTATTATAATAACTTTTTATTGACAGAACCCATGCCGAGGTAGTTTTTTACAACATTATCCCTTGCACTCACTTCTGTTCCGATTTTTCCCCTCTCTCCCTCCACCCACTCCCCTAGATGGCAAGCAGTCCTATATATGTTGAATATGTCCTAGATACAATATATGTGTGCAGAACCAAACAGTTCTCTTGTTGCACAGGGAGAATTGGATTCAGAAGGTAAAAATAACCCGGGAAGAAAAACAAAAATGCAAACAGTTTACATTCATTTTTCAGTGTTCTTTCTTTGGGTGTAGCTGCTTCTGTCCATTATTGATCAATTAAAACTGAATTAGGTCTCTTTGTCAAAGAAATCCACTTCCATCAGAATACATCTTCATACAGTATTGTTGTTGAAGTATATAATGATCTCCTGGTTCTGCTTATTTCACTTAGTATCAATTCATGTAAGTCTCTCTAAGCCTCTCTGTATTCATCCAAGAATGGATAAAATTAAACTAGGGTATGGAAGAAAATCACTGGAACTCTCAAAGGACATACATGAATAAAATGAAGGTATGGAATCAGACCACTGTAAATTGAGAAATGAATCTGATTCTGATAGAATATTGTGGTATCAACAAATCTCATTTATTGCTAATTGCATTGTCTACAACTTGCCTTATTGTCATATTCATTCTTATTATTCTAAATCCTAGAGTAATATAATACTATTTTGGCTATTTTCTCTTTAATAAAATTGTAACTTCTTTCTAATTAAACATTCAGCAATTTTTAGATATTTTCTTAATCAGATGGAGAAATCTTTCTTAGTTGATTTCTACCTTTTTCAGGAAAGATGTTCTTAAAAGGAGCTAAGATTTTGTTTTTAATAACTGATATGCTTTAGAAGGAAGGGCGATATCCAGCATCCTTAGTTGTTGTGAAAGTCAAATGAGATAATTGTGAAACGCTTAGCATAGTGCTTGGCATGTAGTAGATCTATATAAATGTTAACTATTGTTAATAATATAACTAGTTTAAAAGACTTATCATTAGTCTAAAACTGGGATGGAGAATGGGCCCCATGAGGATTAACACATCTTTTGGTCTGGTTCTGCCAACATAACTGATGAAATTACACTTACACTTTAAGTTGTTAATTTTGTATGGCCTGGAATGATGTTAAAAATATTCAAATGACTACAGGCAGAGGTGCCCTCTTCCTCCCTCCCCTCTCAGGATGAAAATTGGGAAAGGTGGGAAGGTATGAAGTTTCTTATCTAAACTTTGTCTTTCCTAGCTTCTAGCTCAGTGCTCAGTACACAGCAGATACTTAATAAATGTTTGAGAGAAGAAGGTAATTAGTTCCTGCTTAGTTTGTCTGGAAGTTGTTAATGAAAAATGGGCTGTGATTTTTAATTGCTGAAGAGGAAGTGAGGTGGTAATGAAAAGTATCCCTTGGTAGGAGGACAGATAGACAACCATCTGCTCACTCCTCCCTTCTTTTGAATTGTGCAATATGGCTTAAATAGTGACAAAATCAAATCAGCTTTTTAAATAAAGCTAAAGATACAAACTGTATACCAGCGTACTTTCCCTTCAAGAAGATACAAATATGTAAGCAAAATGAATGAAACTGTTCATTCCTGTTTACTTGTTTCTTCAGCTTGGAGGGGGGAAGAAGGGGAGCGATGGCAAAAAGACTAAACACAAGACCAATTAAATAGCTTAGTACTAATAAATAGAAGTTTACTTGACGTGGTTTTGTGAAAAATGTAAAGATACTAAGCTCTAGTCCTACCTCTGGCACTGATTTGTTGTGCGAGTTACCCTCACTAGATGTTATCTTCCTTTTCTACAAAAGATGATTAGATTAGATGTTTATGAAGGATTCTTGAATTTCTGGCAGTTTGACAAATACCAGTGGGTCAAAAACTTTATATGATAGCAATTATCTGCCTTGTTTGTATATGATCAAAGGTAGCTAGGTGGTGCAGTGGATAGAGCATTGGACTTGGAGTGAAGAAACTTGAGTTTATATTCAGATAAGACACTTAACTAGCTGTATGAACCTAGGCAAGTCACTTAACTTCTGCCTTAGTTTTTTCATCTGTGAAATTAGCATTATAGAGCCTATCTCCCAATGTTATTTTTGATAGTTAAATGAGATAATTTTTGTAAAAGACCAAACCCATAAAAAGTATATAAAATGCTAGCTATCATTAGTTATTTTATCAGCAGTAGCACTGAACTGGATTCAAGAATAAAAATGAGACAGTTGTTATGACAATTAAAATAGCTCTAGCTGAATGCATTTGAACAAGTTTTTGGTCCTGAAAAATGGGAAATGAATAAAAAATATATGAGGAACCACCATTTCCTCAGGAAGATTAGTAAATGAAAATAAGTTGTTGTTGTGAAGAAGACAAAACTAAAACCAAAAACTCCCAAACAACTAATAAACAGACCATCAAGGCTGACAAATATTTGTTCTGTTTAGTAGCAGAAAAATATGCTAGATAATACTGGTTTGGAATATAAATTTTCTTGTAAAATTCTTCAGAATTATATATATTACCATAACAATATCACCTCAGTGTGGAGAGAAAAGCAAACTTAAAGAAATCTTGGTATGATACACAGCTTAATCATATCATCTCAAGGACAACTAGGAATGAGGGAAATGGGAGAAAAGGAGAAAGGAAAAAAGGAAGGGAGAGAAAAGTGAAGGAAGAAAGGAAGAATAGAAAGAAGGAAAAAAGAAAGAAAACTAGCATTTATTGAATTCTGCTATATGCCAAGATACAGTACAGACTCAATTACAGTCAATTGCATGTAACTGATAAAAACAAGAGAAAATATAGTCTCATTTTGCTTATTGATTATGAATAGCTTTCCTCTAACAGTGTTTCATATGTATCTATAAAATCATACCAGATTCTTTTAAACATGCAATAATAATTAACTTTGATCCTTGTTATTAATTTAAGTGCACCATAAAACAAGGAGACACATAAACTTTTCTGAAATTTTCTCACTATTATGGAGAATAAGGAATCTTACTAAAATATATACTAGCGTCAGTGGAAGATTCTAGATTCAAAACCATGTTTTTTGACCAAAATCTAGTGGTAATTGTACTACATCACAACTTCTCCATACTTGGACTCATACCACATCTTGAACTGAAAAATACCTTTTGGTTTCTTTTATAGTAATCTATGTCCTTTCATCATTGCTCAAAAACTCACAGGCACTTGGAGGCTACCTAGTATTTTTCTGTCTCCTCTCCATTTTTCATTCTTTTTTTTTTGCTTTTGGTGGGGGAGGGGAAGGAGAGAGGGGAGACTGAGTCTCTATCTTGCCTGGGTTGGAAGCTCAGCAACTATTGCAGATAAGTATCTGGAAGCTCTGACCTGGGCCAGTTAGTTGTTCCTTATTTAAGCATCCCTGCTATCTATCTCTTTTGTGCTCCTAGGGACTCAACATATTAGCCCCATTTAGTGTGTATTCAGTTGATTTTAGTCTTTCTGTAGCTCAGAAATTCTGGCTTCAAGCAATCCATCTGCTTTAACTTTTAGTAGCAGAGATTATAGGAGTATACCAGAACACCTTTAAAAATATCATTTTTTCTCATGCACCACCCCCAGTTTTGGTTGAGCTTCAGTGAAGAATAGATGGATTGGAAAAGGATGAAAGACAAATTAAAAATGGGTTTTTTCCCCATTGTTTTCATTTCTATTTTGTTCCAGCAACTGTCTGTTCCAAGCATGAGTCCATCAGCATCCTTAAAAAATAAACAAACCAACAATCTGCACTTGGCTCTACTACCCCTTTACTCTCTCACCTTCCTTTCACATTCTGCTTTCCCAAAAAAGCTATTTATATGTCTGTCTTCTAACTTCCAACCTTATGGCTCAAGTGGAATTTCTTTTTCCAAAGTAATGGAGAGAGGGAGAGACTGAGGACTGACTTATTTAACATCTCTTTATCCATTAGTTCCTTGTTGCCTTCACATGTTCCCAAATCTCCTCTTTCATTCCACCTCACCCCCACAAAAGCCTACTTTTCATTTGACTCTATCATCTCTTCAAGTTAATTTTTGTCTTTCTCTTTCACAGCCAAACTATGAGAGGAGAAAAATTGCCTATAGTAGATTATTTATATTTTCTTACTTCTCAACCAATTGCTATATGGTTTCTATTCCCTTTATAGAAATGTCTCAGTAATGACAAAAAAATCTTTAATACTTAATCTAATGGCTTTTCTCACGTAACATGCTTCTTAACTTTCTGCTGCAAAATCTTTGACACCTTCAGATGTGTGGAAACTTTCACCCTCTGGTTCTTTTGAATTTGATGTATTTAGGTACAATTTCTGTATGTTAGCAAATAAGGTTAATACTATTTCAGCCTTCCATATTGATTAATTATCCTAGTGTCCTCTGTTGAAGTTTTGTTTTAATTAGGTATAAATTTGCAGTATACAGAAGGAAGATGGCTAGTTATTTTTCCCATCTGCTGTATTTTAATTTAAAATTACTTTTATAGGTAACCTCTCACCTTTATTCTCAGTATTCCTGCTTAAACAGAGAACAGGAAAATAACTTCTGCGGTTGTTAGCCAGTAAATAATCAAACCTACATTAGAGGCTAACACTTTTTCTCATTTTTGAACTTAATAAAATTGGATTTTTTTTTCATGCCTATTTTTACATATGCACTATTTTACATAGTATATGGTTGTGGGGGTTGTTGCCAAGTATAGAAGTACAAAGTGGGAGGGAATCTTTTCAGTTAGATTAAGTTACACAAAGTATTTTCTCTCTTGCAAGGGGAGAATTAACCTTGTCATATTGGGGTGCCACCTCTTGTGGGGAGCCAGCACTAATCTACAGGTGATAAGGCCACATTCCTAAGATTGCTTTAACCTTGAGTAGGTAAGCATCTAGGAGCCTTCTAAGCACATCCTGGAGCTTCCTACGTGACCAAAGACCTCTGGTCCACCCTGCTTCCTTTCCTCTTGCTATAAGTACCTGTACTATTGCACTCAAAAAATGAGACTTGATCAGACATCCTGTCTTGTCTCCGTTCTTCGCGTCCCCTGTCCCTGCCCCTTTTCTCTTTTCTTCCAGGGTCTGCACTCTGTCTTGCAGGTGGAGGCAACCTCTAACCCCAGTTTTGTTAGCCCAAATTTTCAGAAGTAAGGCATCTGCCTATATTTTGGTGCCAGGAACTGAAGAATTAAAATATGATTCAGAATCACAGAATTTTAGAACTAAAGAACCTTTGAGACCCTGTAGCCATAGGTGCTTTAAATTTATGGATCCTTTTGGCAATTTGGTAAAGCCCATGATCCCTTTTCAGAATAATGTCAATATATAACATAAATAATATTACAAAGGATGCTAATTGTATTGAAATATTCATAAAATAATTTTATTTTATTTTTATTATCTTTTGAAACTGGGTCTTCTTTTCTCACTGAGATTAGATATGCAGTGGCCATTCATGGATTCAGATCCAACTACAGATAGTAATGGGAGCTTTTACATGCTTTCTTTCTGACATGGTTTGGTTTACTTTTTCATCAAGCAGCCTGATTCCCCAAGCTGTTTGGGGTTCACTAGATTGGTACCAGTCTTAGTGTAGAAACCTAATTGGTTCTAGCTCTACTGCAACTTAGAATTCCCTATCTCAATTGATCATCCAATCCTACTTTCTCCAGTAGCAGGAATTACAGGCATGATCCAAATGACCTATGCCTGTACAAAATATTTTTTAAAAACAAGTTAATGTACCCAGGTTGAGGACCCCTAGAGAAATAGAGGCTAAAGGAAGGGTGATTGCCTGCTTAAAGTCATACCAACTAGTTAGGTAAATCTAGGACTAGAATCCAGATCTCTTGTTTCTAAATTTAGATTCTTGGCTTCTACCTTACTTTGAAGGTACTCCCTAGAGGAGGAGGAGTGTATTTTGTTCTCTAAAATGCATTAGAAAAGTTCAATGAAGTGAAATGTGGAGAAAGGGGATTATACAATGGTAGTGACCCAATCACAATTTGGATTATAACCATTTAAAATATTTTCTTTATTTCAGGCTTTGGATGTGGACCGTACGGTTCTTTACAAAATGAAGAAATCAGTGAAAGCAATAAATATCTCTGGGTTGGGTGAGTACCTGATGGGATACTCTGTGGCATTGATGATAGCTGAATTCACTCTTTTTTCTATATCTATGAATTACAAAGGATTTTTGATTATTCCTTTTCTTGTAGAATCCAAGTACTACATTTTGATAAAAACAAATATGCAAGAAAAGTCTAGTTTTGGTACATCAGTAACATTTATTCTTCTTGCTTCTCATTTGGTGGTGTATCTTGTCCTCTAATGTGCTTGTACTCTTTAGCTTTCTTTCCTAGTAATTTCTTACATGAAAAAAGTTAGAGCATGTTATATTCATCTTTGCCTTTTTAGCTTGGCTCATTCCTTTCCCCAACCTTGGATTTGTAGATTCAAACTGCTAAAATTAGAAGGAACCATTGAGGTCATCTAGTGTAACCTTCCACTTAGTGCAGCAGTCATCTATAATATCTTTGACAATTGTTATCCAGCATCAACTTGAAAATTCCCTGATGGAATACTTACTATTCAGCAAAACAGCCAGGTTTATTTTTGGATAATTCCAGAAGTGCAAAATATATATATAGTTATATAGCTATATCAGCAATAAATGGTATCAGTTGAAAGTGGGGAAGAAAAAAGGAAAAAAGAGCATTGATTTTAATCTGGGATGACTTGATGAAGAAGACAGAATTTATTCTGGGTATTGAAGGATGAGTGGAATTTGGGCTAGTGACATGAGAGGCGAATGCCTAAGACATTTGCATACCTACACTTGCCCCAGTTACTGTCACTATAGCCCTTTTGTCCCAGTGGACAAATGCACATTCATTATTTTTCCTGGAGGCAGACTTAGCTTTGAAACTTTTAGTTTTGACCTTGTCACTTAACCATGCAATTTTCGAGCTAAAAGGAACCATAGAGATGATCTTCAGTTTGGGGATTTGGAGAGGAGACATTCTATGTTTAATGTTACATGACTAGTCAATAACAGAGCTTCAATAGACCAGAATAGAAGTCTTCTATCATTTTTTGGTTCATTGTTTTACTTGTAATACTATTGCAAATTATTGATAGTTTTTTATAATTATACTTTATAACATTGTATATTTTTCCATACATATATATATGTATATTGAATCATGTTGCTAGATTGTAAGGTTCATGAAGAAGGGGCTATATCATAATTACCTCTTCATCATGCTTAGTGTATTCAGTATAGTTATTTATTAAATGGTACTTGATTGAATTATGAATGATGACTTGTCCACACAAAAGGAAAAGTTTCTCTATGTCCTTAAGTCAATAAGCATTTATTTATTATTTAGAATGAATTAATAACTGTTTGAGTGTTAAAGATATTTTAAAGAGGGAGAATATTGAATTTTGTTGGCAAACAAAACATTTCAAAAATTGTTTTATTTGAATGATTTCCATATGTAATTTACTATTATGTCTTGGGACTAGGGGATTGGGAGAGACATTATAGATCATCTTCACTTTTTACAGAAAAGGAAACCAACCACCCAAAAGTGACTTGCCTAGATTCATACAGGTAATAAATAATAGAGCAGAGATTTGAACCCAGATCTGTCTTCTCACTCTAGAGTTAGGGCTTTCAGATAGGTTTTAGAAATAATATGTGTATTAGTTGTTTCTATGGTTATTCTCATCACAAATAAAAGGAAAAAATTTTAGCTACTTGGATAAAACTTGGCAACGTAACTTGTCCCATGGAGTTCTTGAGAAAGGCAAATGTAAATCTCTCAGGGCCCTTCCTGGAAGTCTTAATTTATAAATAAATTCTTAGATGTCAGAAAGCTCACTATTAAGTTTCTCACACCAACTTTTCGGTCTCCCCTTAGGTCCCAGTGTGCCCTGTATCATCTTTTGTTTAATGGGACCATAATCTTACCTTGTTGTGTTCAGTTGTTTTCATTTCATGTGGGGTTTTCTTGGCAGAGATATTGGAGTGTTTTGCCATTTCCTTGTCCGGCTCATTTTACAAATGAGGAAACTGAGGCTAACAGGGTTAAGTGACTTGCCTAAGATCATACAACCAGTTTCTGAGGTTAGATTTGAATTCAGGTCTATTCACTGTGCTAACTAACTGTCCCTGTTCCTACCTCACCATTAAGTAGTTATTTCTAATTTTGTAGTTAGACATTTAAAAAAATAACCCTTGGGCTCCATGCAACTTGTTTTTTTCCCCAAAATCCAATCCATTTTCAAAAGATTTGTCCAAAGATTATGCAAAAGCGTGTTCCACATGCTTAGAAGATTATGATTTATGGCCTCCTGGACTGCTTTGTGACTGCTTTGAAGGATTTAATACCACTCAGGTGCTTAAGTTCTGGTATGCTTGTTATAAAAGCCAAAGAAATGAATTGGGTAACTTCTCCACCAACATAATAAAATCATAGAACTTTAGACTTAGAGAGTTTAATACTTTCGTGTAGTTTAATACTTGATTTTAAGGCTCATAAATGCCCAGAGGAGGTAAATAATTTGCCCTATGTCACACAACTTGTTAGAATTCCTGTTTTTTGAGAGATATAAGAAAAAAAAATGAAGCCTACTTATAGAGTAATGACTGGCTGCTCTCTAAAAGAGGAGTCCCAAACTCTTGTCCATCATTATGGGTATCCTCTTCCAGGGGTTCCATTTTAAAAAGACAGAGTATTCATTTGAAAATAAAATTCTGGGTTTAGCTTTTTTATTTTCAATTAGTCACATTAATTTATAGTTTCATGTATATGTAATATGTTTTTACTTCTACATTCTCTTTTAAGAATAAAATTATACTTGGCTTTTTAGGGTCCTCCTGTGAAGACTGAGTTAGCATGGATACCTTAGAATCAGCCGGAATCAGGATAAGCAAAAATCCTTGGTCTTTATTCTTGGTCTTTTGGGGTAGAAATGAAGTGAATGAACACAGGATCTCCGCGACCTTCCTTTTCCACCTCAGTTCTCTGTATACACCAAAAGATCAAACCAGCACAAAATAGTGGGAAGGGCCATACTTCCATTAGAGTATTGTCCAGTAGGTAGTTAGCCTGAAGTGCTGGGTTGTCCGACCTCAGTGCATCAACTCAAGAGTTTCATTCCTTTACATCCTCCACAGCCTGCAAATAATTTTTATCCAATCTATTGTTATTCAGCGTTGAGGAAAGGAAAAGCTTCCTTGCTTTTCACAAGGTCTTCTCCAACCTGGCTCTTTATCCCCTGAATGTCACATACAAAACTTTTTTACTACTTCTTTGGGTTTCCCCATGCCATAGTCTCTCTTTAGTTTGGAATTCCCCCTGCCACTAGTCTACTTCTTACCCATCTTTTAAAATAAATTATTTTTTAATAATTAGGTTTATTTAAACTTTAATATCTGTGCTCAAGTTTCAAACTTCTCTTACTACTTTAGTCCTTACTGAGTCTCTCTTTGCTCCTTCTTAAACTGCAGCACCTGATGTTGTTTTGTTTTTTAATCAGTTTCATTTTTGATCATACGCTACATTATATTGTTTAATGGTTTCATGTAGTTGTCTTGTCTTTGAAAGGACGTTATAAATTTTTGTGGGTGTTGCTATTTTTGTGCTTATTATATTCCTGTCCACTATAGGAATAAAAAAAATAACAGATATTCAACATAATGCATAAAACCTTAATGCATAATTTGTAAATTATTATTTCTGTAATACAGAGTTTTTATTTTTCCCTTCTTAGATAGGAAAAGTCTTTTGTAATTTTAAGACTCAATGTTTTAAAACCCTCTTTCTTTGTGCAGCCCAGACAATACAAATATATTCAGAATTTAGCCAGATTCTATATTCTTTCATGTGAGAGATGACTTAAAGGAGGGATTTTTTTAGAAAGATTATTAGAGCTTAAATATATATTTTTGAAAAAACACTTGCATGAACCAAAAGAATATCAGTGTACACCATAAGGACACTTGTAAAAATAGCTATATTTTTTTGAACTCTTGTTTCCAAAAAGATGCCAGAGATCCCAACCAGATGTATTTTCTGGGGGAAAAATGTCTTGGTGGGTTCCAGTTTGCAGAAACAGCTATTGCAATTCTTGTTGAGAAACAGCTTCTGTAATATTTTTCCCACCCGTAATAAGCTGCCATCTGTCCTCTCTTCAAAGAAAAATTCCCAGTTGTACATATTTACTTAAAAATGCATTTAGGCAGAAATTTCCCAAGCTTGGTCTCAACACAAAGGTGATTTTTTTTTCCTTTTCCTTTTCTGGGAAGTTTGGACTACATTTTTTCAGCTGTGTTTGACTTATCAGTGGGTGGAAACATTTTCCCTTTCTTTATTAAGACAGAAACAACAAAAACAACTTTATTTTCATTTCTCTGAAGTCACTCTTAAGTTCTGTACTTAATGAAACTATTTTAATTGAGTAGTCTTCCCAAATTATGTCCAATCTTAATATTATAGAAAAATTTGGAATGAGTTTGAAGCATATACATACATAAAAGAAAAAAGACCCCTAAGGAAGGGAATTTTCATTTGCTGATCATCTTTTATGTTGGGAAAAAATACCAAAAATTCAAGAGTTAGATGTGCATGATCGATTTTATTAATCAGATGTCTATCCTATTGTACAAGCATGGCTACTAAAGCCAGCTTAAATTTTTAACACAGGTTTACTATGATTAGTGGGGCAAAATATACAATATGAGTAGGAAAAAGAAGGCTCATGGAGTCTTTTATTCCGAGCTGGGAAGAACATAGAGGTCACATAGACCCAACCATCTTCATATAGAACAACTCCTTTGTTTCATAGGTAAAGAAACAACTTCACTGAGATTTTCCCAAGATCGTTTGTCTTGATAGAGAAGGGGTAACCATTCCAGGGGGAGAGTTGTGGGATAAATATTGATACAGGAAGGTAGATTTGGAACCGATTGACCAATCAGACCCAGCTAGGTCAATAAAAGTTCAGGAGACTTCCAGGAGGTTTTCCCAATGATATCTTGATTTGGTGGTTTGTTATTGTTTTTTCAAAAGAGATCTAGTGAAAGGAGAAGAAGAATAGCATTGTTTATTCACAAAATATGTGCCTATATAGAACCCACTCCCCTGACAATAAAAACATAATAAAACTACTTGTAAGTGAATGTATAAAAGGAGGTAGTCACAGAAGTGACATTTTATGGAAATCTATAACAGATTGTACTTATTAAAATAAAGTCAGGGGGAATGAAATATCTAACATGGAGCTTCAAAATTGACACAGAGGCCTTGATATGGTATTGATGAGGAGATTATTCTGTAGAATTCTATTGTCTGCCTCATGTTAGATTAAAAAAATTAGCATCAAATAAATTTGTTACATGCTTTTATTTATTCCTCAAAAATGTAGAGGAAGCAATGAAATGTAAATGAGATAATGTAGATCGTATACTCTATAAATGTAAGCTATTTCTGTTGTTGTTATTATTATTATATGTTCTCCCACTGAATTCTGACCAAGAAGGAAGCACTGGTGAGTGATAGTAACCAGCGAGGTCCTTTGGGAAAAGAAAATTAAGGTGCTTTCAATAAATGTATCCTAATATTTGGGGAAGCAAACTGAAAAAAACCCTGAGGAAAAAATAGATGTAGACCAATGACCAAAGACTACTGAAAGGAATATGGTTCAAGACATTTTAGAAAAATTAAAAACCTAGGAAAAATTCTAAGCATCTAGAGTTTCTTAACTTGGCCTTTGTAAGCTTGTGGTAATATATTTCATTTATTTATTTGTTTTTGCTGGGGCAATTGGGATTAAGTGGACTTGCCCAGGGTCACACAATTAGGAAGTGTTAAGTGTCTGAGGCCAGATTTGAATTTAAGACCTCCTGACTTCAGGGCTGGTACTCTATCCACTGTACCACCTAGCTCTGCCCCCTTGTATTAATATTTTGAAAACTGTATTTCAGTATAATTTGTTTCCTTTGAAATTCAATGTATTTTTAGCTATTTAAAAACATGATACTGAGAAAGGATCCATGGGCTTTCATCAAACTTTCACCAAAAGGCTAAAAGAACCCCTGATCTACAAGAATGTTATATAAAGAGCTCTGCCCTGAGGTCAGGGTTGTAAAAGAACTCTTGTCTGCTAACACCTATTATATGAAAGGTTCTCTGCTCAGATAATGAATGGCAAGACAAAAGGGAAGATAATTTTGCATCCAGGAACCCTCATCAGCTCTGGCCTACATTGTAGCAGCAGTTTCTTAGTTGGTCTCTCTGTTTCTAATTGCTTCTTTCTCAGATTGATCCACAGATATCAAATTGACATTCTTAAAGTGCTGGACTAATTTTCCTGCTCCCCTGTTTGGGGAACCCCTTCAGGGGTTCTGAGTTGACTTTAGAGCAAAATACAAACTGCTATTTTGGTTCTCAAAAGCCCAAACACATTACTTCTTTTTATGCAGGTTCTAGCCCAATTAACTTACTGTTTCCCACTCATTTCCTGCCCATCTATGCATTTCTTTACCTAGTCTGTCCTTTGCCTCCAGACTCATAGCATGTTTTCCTTCACCCACGAGTCCTTTCTTAATTCCCACACTTGTAAATTCCCCTCTCCATTAGTTTGTATTTACTCTATTTATATTTTATAGATAATTACCTTTGTATATTGTTTTCCTCAGTAGAAATCCAGTACTGTTTTTTTGTTTTGTATTTATTTTCTTTCCACATCTCATAGTGCTGGGAAACATAGGTGTTCAGTAAATGTTTATTGAATTGAAGTGAACATTGTGTGTGTTTAGTTTCCAACGTTGATTTTTGTAAGATTTTGTGTTCCAATATTTTCTTCTCCTCTCCACTCATCCTTCTCTAAGACAGCAAGCAATTTAATAAAAGTCTGAACTTATATTCTATTGGGAATAAGTGTATGCAAAAGTAGCAAAACTCAGGAATTTTTGATGATCTAATGTATAAAGTAAAAAATGTCCAAAACAACTGAATAGGATTTTTAAAAAATGTTTTTAAAATTAAAAAACCCTTTTTTTTTAAATGTTCAAAACAAAATAAAAGCTAGATGGATAGTAACAAATAGTAAAGACACAGAATTGTGTGATACCCACTTTTTTGTGTGTTTTCTCCATAAAAGAGAATGATTTTCAACATGGGAAAAGTGGAAAATGCATGGTTAAGAGGGGATTGCATCCAAGCTAGATAGGGAGCTAGCAAGAGAGCACTTAAGTAATTTTAATGAGTCATGCTCTAGCAGATTACATTCTAGGAAACTGAAAGAACTTGTACCTGTAATGACTGTGAAGTGCCTTTAGTAATCTTTGAGGAGCTGGAAAGAAGAAGAAAGGTTCCAGAAGAATAAAGTTGGGGAAATGTTCTAACATTCAGAAAAAATGCAGATTCTAGAAATTATCAAATAAATGTGGTATTCATCTCTAAAATTGTGAGTTCATTTATTTAGTTGGTGATTACTTAAAGAAGATCAAGATTGCCAAAGCCAGAGTAGATACAGAGTGGATACAGCAGAACTGGTCATGTGTTTCATCCTTGGTCACATATTTCTAAGACTTGACTCAAATGCCATGTCTTTCATTAAGCTTTCCTTAATTGTTTCAGTTTAATAGTTTACTGACCAGCTAGGTACAGTGAGAAGGGCTGCCAGGTGTTTAATGGTATGAATTCTTATGTAGTAGTTTACCTTATAGCTATTTATGTTTCTCTTATAGAAATACTGCTAAGCTTCATTAGGGCAGAGACTTGATCTTATTTAATTTTTATATCTTCCCTCACACAGTACTTTGTATTTATAATATACACTTCAATGTTTGTCATAATTGAACTAACCTCATTTCTTTTTTGCTGGGATTTCTAGACTAGTTTAAAAAAAAAAAAAAAAGGAAAATGCCTTAAATATAATGTGTCTGGATTTCAACAAAGTTGGGATCTACAGGTGCAGAATGAAATTTATGATGTCAGATGGGGTCACTATGTCATTTTATTTTGCATAACTATACTTTCTTACATCTGCCAATTATAATCCTGATTTTCTTTGAACATTTAACTCATGTGCCACTTCTCCATGAAAGCCTTTTCCAAGTGTCTCCAGCCTCTACTGCATTCTATGCTTCCTCATTATCCTGTATATGTTTTAATTTTATTTTTGTATACTTATATATGCACATGTGATCTCAGCTCCTGGAATGTGAGCATCTTGAGGATAGGAAGCATTTTGTTTTTACCTTTGTATCTTTAAGTTTAGCACAGGGTCTGAAAAGAAATTAGATGCTTAATAAATGCACATTGATTATCTTTGTTTTAAAAAAGGATGATTTTGAGGTGGGGTTATTTAGGCATGACGGTGATATTTAAAGCATTGGAAAAAACATTTCTAATAAGAGAAAAAGGATGGGTGATAGTAAAATTCAGCTTATTTATGACTAATTAAACAAGTTTACCTTAAAAATGTTATACTAAGGTCTGTCTTTGAGTCTTTAGCATTTTTATCAATAACTTGGATTAAATAAATTAAAATTTGATTATCAAATTTGCTGATGACTCCCCCCCCCCCAAAAAAAAAATCCCCAACTCACTAAACTCCAATAGCTTCCTTTTGTCTCTAGGAATGTGCTCTGTTGGTTATTCAAAGTTCTTTATAACCTAGACTACTCCCAGTCTTATATCTTTTGATCTAATATTTACTCTTCAATCCAGTGACACTGGCCTACTGGTGATCCCCTATATTTGTAATGCTTTCCCTTTTCCACTTGGACCACTACCTCCCTGGCTTCCTTTAAGTCCCAACTAAAATTCTACTTTCTCCAAGAATTCTTTGCCAGTATTAGGGCACATCTTAATTGTAGTACCTTCCCTCTCTTAATTATTTACTATTTAACCTGTATATAGCATGGTATATAGCATGCTATGTATGTATTTATTTGCATGTTTTCTTCCTCAGTAGATTGTAAGCTCCTTGAGGGCGAAGACTCTCTTTTATATCTTTTTGTATTCCCAGTGTTTAGCATAGTTCCTGGCTCATTTTAGGCACTTAAATATTTATTTATTGATTGATGGATTGATTTCTACTCCATTGAAGAATATCATGTTCTTGTACCCTCCCTCTTTTAGTTTTTTTGTGTTGTCTTATTAGATCATAAGCTCTTTAAGGGCAGAAAATGTCTTTCTTTTTTTTATTTGTATTCCCAGAGTTTAGCACTGTGCCTAGCACATAGCAAAGCAGGTAATAACAAACATTTATTGAATTGAATTGAATGAATATACTGTCTGCCAGAATATGTGAAAGAATTGTTACTTTTACACTAAAATGAAATATTTGATCTTAAGCTAAAGTCAATGAAATGGACATGAGTTTATTGAAAGTATAATCTGCTATCTTCCCAGTAATGGTTGAAGATCCAAAGAAGTATATCTTATCTCAAGAAGTTATCAGTTATCAATAACAGTTATTTAGAGGAAACCATAAAAGAACAAATCAGTGGTAGGTTGTGTGATATTGATAGTAAGTACAGTTAAGAATTCCAAGAAAGGTTGAAGAAGTAATAGTCTTGACCTGGGCTTTAAAGAATGATTGGACTTAGGCAATTTGGAAAGGAAGGATAGAAGAACCATTGAGGTTATGGCTGTATTATGTAATCATCAGAGTCCTACCTGCTTGGCAGTCAACAGAACTACTGAAAAATGTAAAAAAATAAAGGGACAAATAGAGATTTGTTTGTGGGAAGGTCATAAAAGCCACTCTAACGAAAGATTGGTGAGTTGATTGGCTTTGATACAGTAGAAATTATTAGAGATCTCTGATTAGGAAAGTGACAAAAGATCTTGAAGATGACTAATGCCCTGATTTTATACATCAAGAAGGGAACACAGTAGATGGAAAGAATACTAGGTCTAGAATCAGAGAACTTGAGTTTGAATCATTTCTCTACTACTCTCTATCATTGTGGCCATGGTCAAATCACTTCACCTCTCTGGGTCCTCATTTCCTAGGATCTTGCGCTGGAAAGGGCTTATCTCCCTCATTTGGCAATCCTGTGAACTGAGACCCCAAAAGGATCAGGACCCAAGCCTTTGTCAAATCTAGGCAATTGAATGCCAGCTCTCTATATATCTAGGGCTAGTTTAGTCTCTTTCCTACTCTAGGTTCACTGCACCACCTGTCTTTTGGATATTTAAAACTTCATTAAAACTGCTAATTATTTTCCCATCAATTATTATGATTATCAATTAATTATTTCCTTCAATCAGCAGAGTGGTTTTTGAGAGATTCAAAGGTATTAATTTCATTATATTTTCCTCCTTTTCTATCATTCTTTTGGTCCCCTTTATATAAGAATTGATCAGTAAAAATTTTAAATTACCCAAAGATTCAAAAAATGTATTTGTTTAATTTAGCATTGATATTATTGGGGCAGTCAATAATTTATATGAAATTCTTATGACTGGTATCACGTTTGCCTTGGAACAATTTATAAGAAATAAATCTTTTCCTCCCTATAGTTTGCCCTTTTAAAAATCCTACTTTTGTTTTATTTTGAAAAGATAGACATGCTGGGGAGCTAGGGTTGTGGTGGAAAATTTTTTCATACTATAGTCATGGGGGGAGGGAGTGAAGCACTGTAACAGGAATAGCCAACTTCCTAGAAAGTTAAGGTGTATTTTGTGGGAAGAAACATTAAGTGCTAGAACTTAATGAAAGAGAAGTATTGACAGATTTGTTATTCATTTAATAAATACTGAGCCTTGGGATTAATTTTAAAATAGCATGGTACACAGTGGGAAAAGGACAGGATTTGGAGTCAGGACCAGAGTTCTATGACTGGACAAGTCACATCTCATTAAAGGCCTCATTTTAATCATCTGGAAAGAAGAGTGTTGAATTCTATTACAATTCTGTTTGTGGCGTAATGAGAAAAAGATCATGGTTTAAGGGAAGGAAAGAACCGTTGATATCTTTGCTCTGCAGTCACAAGCTGTATTCTTTGAACAAGTCATTTAATCTCCTTGAGTCTGTTTCCTTAGCTCTAAAATAGGGTCAATAATATTCAGATTATCATCGATTTCACAGAGCTCCTTTAAAGTCTCAAAAGAAATTATAGATGTGAAAGTATATTACTTGTGATCATAAGATGCTATAAATTATTATTTCTTATTGAGAACCCATTAGAGAACTAAGGCATTTTCTTTGATTTTAGGTAAATCCCCCTGGGAGAATGGATGGTATTTTACATTCTTTTTCTCTTCACACCTCACCAAATTGTAGTTAAATGTGTCTGTGTCAACCTATTTTTGAGGATGTGTGCCTAACATCAGACCTGAAAGTCAGTAGCATATAGCATTGCAACCAAGAACCAACTTGTTTCGTTTATTTAGATTTATGCAGAGTGATCTGATGTTAAAATCATAGCTCCTATTTGAATACTAATCATCATGGTTATCTAGGGAGGTTTTGCTTTTTTGCTTCACCAAGCAGTTATTTCACCTGAGGAGCATGTCACTTCTAAGATACATTCTTTACAAAATGTGTTACTGTGGTTTAGATGTGTGAATCCAGTAAATGCTTTTTTTGATACATTTAATGTAACCTGTATCCAGCCCTATTATGCCTTCTTTTTTCTCACACTTTAATTTCTCACATAGTGTATCCCATTCCTGTTCCTCTTTTTCTGTCTGTCCTTGTGCATGGGATGCCTTTTTTTCATTTCTGCCTCAAAGAGGAAGAAAATTAAAGTATAGATTAGTTTGTGTCATCTAATACATTAACACTTTCCTGATCCCCCATCTTCCCCTGAGGCTGCCGGTGCCTTCTCCCAAATTTTTGTATTTACCAGCTATTCGGTTGTTGTTCATTCATTTCAGTTGTGTCTTTCTGACTCTTTGTGACCCCAGTTGGAGTTGTTTTTCTTTTTTTGGCAGAGATATTGGTGGTGGTGTCTTGAGGTCCTATCTGAACTCAGGATTCCAGGCCTACTGCACCATTTGTTGACCCCTATCCAGTTACTCAATAAACATTTATTTAACTCCAATTATGTGCCAGGCTGTTTGTCAGCTAAGGAAATGCAAATAAGAAAAAGATAGTTTCTATTTCAAGAAGCTTACTTACAATTTAAAGGGAGAAGGCAGTTTTAAAAAGGAAGCTGAAAAGTAGAGAGAAAGTTGTTATCTCGTAAGTGGATAACAGTGTATTATCAAAGGTGTATAACCCTTTGGTAAAGGAAAAGAAGATGGCTAGTTTGAGAAACTTCTTTAAGTGGAGCTTTTACAACATTCCAGGGACTTTGCTAAGCACTAGAAATATAAATAAAAGGAGAAAGATAGTCCTTTCCCTGAAGAAGTTTATATTCTTTTGTAGGGAAACTACAAGTAAAAGATACCTGGTCTGAAGACTTGATAGAAGAAATCCAAAATTTATCCTGGAGAGAAATGAGATATAGTTGCCCTACTCACTTTCCTTAAATAGTAGTTCTGGGAAGAGTGGTCCAATTAGAAAGAAGCCAGAGGGGCTGAAGCATATGAACTCCTAGAAACAGATTGTTAAACTTTTGTCTTTGTATTCTCCACATCTGACCTAGTCCTAGGTACATAATTGGCATCCATATACTGCTTTTTGATTGATTGCCTTTAGTCCTACCTGTTAAGAGTGACTGACTAGCTAAAAAACTTTTGTATCTGAGCATGCTGTCTCTGAGGAGAAGGGGAAGAGAAGAAATATTTGCAATCTAGTTTGGTTTTTTTTTTTTTTTTTTTTTTAATTAAAAAGTTGTGACCTTGGGCATTGGACAATTTTAGAAGTTTTCAAAATTTTTGTCCTTAGGACCTCTTTACACTATTAAATTATTAAAAACTGCCCCAGAAGAGCTTTTATTTATGTAATCTTTATCAATGTTTTCTGTATCAAAATTAAACCATTTCAGTATTATTGAAACTAGTTTTGAATTCATAAACTCCCTGAAAAAGAGGATTCCTCAAATCTCACTTTGAGAACTGCTGAACTAGGTAGATGATCTCCAAAGTACCTTCTAGCTCTAAATATCCTAATAATTCAACATTCCAAGTGAAAGGAACATTCAAGTTGCAGATCTAAGAGAATTGTACATACTTCATTTATATCTCCTGCTTCATTTTTTAATTAGGATTTTTTGGCAGTTTATATGACTGGAGTAAACTGTGAATACACGATACACAAATGCAATGTATTTATCTTAATTTAAGGGTAAAGTCAGTTGTTGGAAGAATGGGCATACATGGAAGGTGAGTTTAGTATAAGAAGTAGAATGGTGGAAAGATCTGTTACTCGATAGTATCTGAAGGGATTGATTGTCTGGGTCATTCCAGAAAGCTGTTGGGTAGTTATTGTGCTGGCATTTCCGTTGGAATATTTAGAATTGTAGAGTTGATTACTGTAGTCTATACATGCAGTAAGAGTTAGAGAGGGAGATGGGTGATTTTATGAAGTTCACTGAGGCTAGGAAGAGCAATATAAAAATAACAATAGCAAAGTTTATAGAACATTTACCCCACAAGAGAAGTAGTAGGAAAAACCTGGGTAATCACTGTGCCAAGTTCTAGCAATATAAGATAGAAGTGAAACAGTCCCTATCTCAAAGAGCTTACTTTCTAATGAGGAATTTGTAGCCTAATTCAAATTCTGGTTCCCAACTTTCTAGTACACCATATGCCTCTGTAGGATGCAACCATAAAACCTTCAGGGTGGGGGAGCCCCTTTTCTCTTTGAGTTCTTTGTGATGATGGGATGGAGGCTTGGGGCATTCTTATTAGGTAGCTCTGTTAATCAAGATCTGGGGAAACACTCAAATAGAATGAATTCCTGTAGATCATATATTAACTTTAGAAAACCATACGTTAATATTTTCTGTTTATTGTATTTTAATTTATCTTGTTAAATATTTCTCAATTATATTTTAATTAATACTACCTCTTTGTTCATAAATTCTGAAATACCCTTATCTGACCATGAATCCATGAATCTGTTAGCTTTTTGTTTTTCCTTTTCCTTATAAAACTCTACTATTCATCTGCATGCTGACCTCCAGACAGTTCATTGATCCATCAGTTTCTCTGCCAGGCCATCTCCCCTCACTAGCCACTTTTTTCTATCTAGATCCATTAGGATCTACAACATTACACTGTTTTCCTCTTTTGAAATCCCAGGGTCTTACCGTGTTCCCAGTGATGCCCAGCCAAGCCTTAGCCTTGGATCAATTCCAACATTCATCACTTTTGTTCTTGTTTATATGCTGTGGAATGAAGGTGGAGAAAATCAAGCCTCCATTCTGATTAGGACCACTACACATTTATGTTATATAACCTCAACTGGGGCTTCCCAGCTGCTAGGCTAATATCTCCTTTGTAAACTCACTACTCTACATCAAAAACTGTTTCATCTTCAAACCTCCCTTGGCTTCCCCTTCTCCTACTCTCTCAATTGAAATCCTTTTCTCATATTTTACAGAAAAAAAATTGAGGTCTTGAATTTCCTTTTCTCTTCCTCATCTCCTAATACTCATATGCCTTCTACTACTTTCTCTTCCACCCGTGTCTCTCATGATGAAGTGGCCTTATTCTTTACTAAGGCTAATCCCTGTTCAAGTGATTCCATTCCATCCCAATGCCTCTAAGTGATTGTCTACCTCTGTTATTCCTATTTTTCTCCTATTTTCAATTTCTCCCCCTCTACTAGTTCATTTCCTACTGTCCACAAACAAGCCCATGGCTCCTCTGTCCTGAAAAAACTTTCCCTTGATCCTTCTACCCCGACTGAATGTCATCTTTTATATCTTCTGGCCTTTGTAACAAAGATTTTTGAAAAGGCCATTTACAATAGGTACCTCTACTCTCTTTCCTCTTATTTTTCTCTTAACTTCTTACAATGTTGTTGGAATTTTTACAAAGTGTTAAGACATTGGAGTTGATAGAGACAATAATTATCTAATTTGGCATGGTTCAATATGATCGATTTGATCTTAGAAGGAGATATTTTGGGCCAGAACTTGAAAGAAGGTACTAAGTACAACTGATGGAAACAATGCTTGTGTTTACACTTTTAGAGAGCTCATAAGTATCTAAGTACCCAATGGAGTTCACACATTTGGGAGAATTCAGGGTTTAGAAAGAGATATCTGAATTCACATCTCCCTTAGGGCCAGAGAGCATGCTGGGAGATATCCCACAATCCCACTCTTGGAGAAGTAGCATAAATAAATACAGCTCCAGTAAGCCACTTGAGGGAGTTTTTCTTTGGAGCATTCCCAGGAGTCGGAGAGGAGCACTCTGCAAGAAAGCCTACAGGCCCTATCTTGGAGGAAAGAGAGATTTATTGTATCTTCTATCTTGGTGCTGGCTGGAGTTGGAAGGACAAACCTTTGGATTTGGAGACATTCAGGCGGAGGCTCTTAGAACCAAGCGGAGAGATAAGCCTCTGGGCTAACTGGGCTATATTGAAGGACACAATAAAAGATCTTAACTCTTTTATCACCTGGCTGTGTTTTGGAAAAAGAACACCATACAATGTGACTTCTAATTTTATTTCACCAAAATTGCTCTCTTTAAATTTACTATTGACCTCTTACTTGTCACATCCTATGGCTCAGTCCTCATTCTTCTTGATATTATTGCAGCTCTTGATACTGTTGATCATTCCTTCTTAATTCTCTCCTCTAAGTTCTTAGGATATCACTCTCTCCTGGTTTCTCCTACCTATCTGGTTTGCTTCTCAACCTCCTTTGCTATATCCTTCTCCAGAATACATCCTGCAGTATACATAGGTAGTCCTCAGAGTTCTTTCCTGGGCTTTTTCCTCTTCTTCCTTTACTTTACTTGGTGATGTCATCCAACTATCCTGGATTTATCATCTCTTTGCAGATGGATTCTCAAATCTATCTATCCTACCCTACTCTTTCTGCTGACCTCCAATCTCACATCTCCAGTTGCTTTCCAGGCATCTCAAACTGGATGCCCAGTGGACATCTTAAACTCGTTATATTCAAAACAATCCATTTCCCTCCCTCCCATTCTTCAGGTTTACAATTTAGGGATTCATCCTGGATTCTTCACTTTATCTCATTCTTTATATACAATCTTTTTATTTTCCTCCCAGGACCTACTGATTTTACCTTTGCAACATCTCTTAAATATGCACCTTTCCCCCTTTAACTGTACTTACTATAGAACAGTCAGTCATCACCTTAATTCCTGCTGATAGATCTTTCTGCCTCAAATCTTTCCCCACTCCAGTCCATTCTCCAATCAGCTAATAAAATGCTTTTCCTAAAATGTCATGTCACCTCCTTATTCACTAACCCCTCTCCCCCTGTCTTTCTATTGCCTTTAGGAACAAATACAATATTCTCTGTTTGACATTCAAAACCCTTTATCACCTAGCCCAACTCTACCTTTCCAGTCTTATTATACCTTACTTTCTGTCACATATTCTTTCAAATAGTGACTGTAGCCTCCTGGCTATTGAACACCTTTTTACTCCAGGTAGTCCCTCTCCCTCTTCCTATCTAACTATTGATTTCCCTGGTTTCCTTTAAATTTCAACTAAAATCGTACTTTGTACAGGAAACCTTTCCTAATCCCTCTTAATTCCAGTGTCTTCACTCTATTAATTATTTCCTATTTATCCTATATATAGCTTACTTTGCATATGCATTTGCAAAGTGTTTTATCCATTAGATTGTAATCTCTTTCAGAATAGGGACTTTTTTTTTTTTTTTGCCTCTCATATCCTTGGGGCATAGCACAGTGTCTTGCACATAGTTCTTAATAAATATTTTTTGTTTGATTAGTTTGGACTGTACTTGGAAGTTTTTATGTGGCCATATTTAAACACCTCTAATCTACACCAAGGGTTGACAAATCAGGGCCTGTCCAAGTGTAAAAAACATTTTTTGCTCCTATAGCTGTATAAAACAAGCAAGATAGATTTGGCCTCACACCATATTTTGTTGACCCCTGAATCTAGAGTTAATTAATAATGATTAAAGGAGGCTTAGGTAGTCCTGTAATATATTTCCAACAAGAAAATATCCTTGGTTTTCCAGTGTGTTTATCAGTGACTTGGAGGCCTTATAGAAGGCATATTAAATTTGCAGATGTCACAAAGCTAAGAGGAAAGCTTAACACAATTGATCATAGAGCCAGGACACAAGAAGTTTTTGATAGTTAAGAACAATGGACTAAATGTAACATGAAATATAATAGGAGTAAATCTGAACTCTTACCATGTGTTTAAAAATTCAGTTTCACAAGCAAAAAATAGGAGAGGAAACAATTTTTATGAAAAATATTTGGGCATTTTAGTGGACTACAAGCTTAATATTTAGCAAAAGTGCTAAGGTCTCCCACTGCATCTAGAGTCATCTCCAGTTGTCCTGATCTAGAACTGACCACTGGACCCAGATTATTCTGAAGGAGATAAGTGGCCTTGAGCAGACCTACCCTCATTTAAATCCAACACACTTGCATGTCATGGCATCACTTCCCTGATATCTTGGACCTCCTTAAGAATGGAGGAAAACAATAAGAATATTTAGGAAATTACAAGGAAGGCTCTAGGATTTAAAAGGGGATTGGGAATGACTTCCTATAACATTGAATTTTAGTTTGGACTTGGAAGAAATAAAGCAGACATGAGGAGGGAGAGCATTCCAGGAATGGGAGACAGCTAAAGAAAATGCTAAAGACTGGAAATGGAGTGTTTTGTTAGTGAAACAGTAAGGAGGCCAGGGTCACTGATACTGTTGTTTGAGGTGTGGGTGAAGAAGATGTGTAGTCTGGTGAAAGGAAGAGACTTGGAAAAAGCAAAAAGAGGAAACATGATAGTTGTCTTCAAGTATTTGAAAAGCTGTAATGTCAAAGTGGATTTAGACTTCACTCTGCCTGGACTTTGAAGACAAAACTAGAAACAACAGATGGTACTTTGAGAGTCAGATTTAGATTTGATATAAGAAAAACTTCCTAATAACTAGAGCTTTTTAAAACTGTGAGTAGCTTTATGAGGTTATGAGTACTTCATTATTGCAGGTCTTCCAATAAATATTTATTGGTTATATTGTGAAAGTAATTCCTGTGCAAGGGAAATAGTACCAGGGGTAGATGGGGATAGAAAGGAACATGAAGTTGAAAATTTACAGCATGTGATGCAGGTACTGTTTCCTGAGTCAAGGCACTATATTAAATTCTTTAGCTTTGAGATTTTGCAGTATCTTGTGCTGCTTTGGATCTAAAGAGTTTAAGGGCTTGAGAGTTTAGATAGTTACCATAAAATTAAGATAAAACTATGTTGCTTAGATGTGATGCTACCTAGAAATCTCCTATTCTCTTCTGTTTCGGCTGAGCTACTTAAAGGACCTGAGAGGCATCTGTTAGCATATACTTTATTTAGATTCAGATATGGACAAAAATTCCCTTTCTCTATTCATTAGTGACTAGATACAAAGTGACTTTGAAAACTGAGGATCAGTTTCTTATATATAAAGTGAAACAAGTAATATTTAAACTTCTTGTGAGGAAAGTACTTTGTAAACTTTAAATTGCTACATAATTGTGATCTGTGATTTTCATGTCCCAAGTGCAATTATGTTGCAAGACCTTATACCCTAAGAAGTTGGATGGAGGTAAAGATACAATTTAATAGTCAGGGGCTTGTTTGCCCCCTGTCAGTTTGGGTCCTTTGACCCAAAGACACAACTTCCATCTTCCTAAAAAATTTTTATTAAACACAAGAATGAATTCTGTTCTTTGGGTTAGTGCAGTACTAACATATACCTTCTGGGTTCATAATAGTCTTTTTGATATAATAATCTCTTCAAATCTTTGCACCTAACTGTAAATTGCCTTTGAATGTCCTTGAGCAATAGGGGAGAATAATATGCTATGATGGAAAAAAAGTATGAATTTATAAGTCAGTAAATATAGATTCTTGTTTTAGCTCTGCACCTAACTAGTTTGGGAGTGTGTAGAGTTGTTTAAAATTTGAGGAACTCAATTTTGTTTTCTGTGAAATTAGGGAGATGGATTAAATGATTTCCAAGGTCCCATTCAGCTTTAAAATCTTAACATTTCTTACCTGTAGGAAGGTCCTTGGCCAAGGAGTTAAAAAGAAAGCTAGAAAGTAAACAATTGCATTTGAGCAATTTCATAATGATTTTAAGGGTCCCAAGGTACTGTCTAGTGCTGTGCTCTACCCCCTCCCCCCCCCCCAAAAAAAAATCCCATTCATCTACAGCTTTTAATACCAAATTTCTTTGGTGATGCCATATTGTTGAAAGTAATGGATTACCCTAATTTCTTACAAATCAAGAATGCAGAAACAGAGCTAGATTGGGAATGGAGACTTGGGTTTGAATGCAAACTCTGCTACTTACTTTATATGTGATATTGAATAAGTTACTTAATCCCGTGGGTTTCAATTTTTTCATCTGTAAAATAAAAAACTGGACTAGATTACCTCTCACTTGGTTTCCACTTATAAATCTCATCATACAACTGCTCAAATGCTGTACTAGAGTCCACAAAATGTTTTTATATCTATATATCTTAGCCTTCCTGTGCATAGCAGATGTAGTTTCTTTATGGAGAATCTTGTGACAACTTGAATAAAAATTGCCCAGGATGAGAAGACCAAAATCTACTTGCATAGATGGAAGGAATATTTAAGACTGAGTTCATTAATTTATTGAAGTATTACAGTATATGAAAAGGCCCTGGTTATAAGTATAGTTGAATTCTACAGGGAACCAAGAGGATTGAACTCTTTTTAATGGAAACATTTTCAAGTACTATAACCTAAAGGCTGATGTGTTCTCTTTGGTTACTTTCCAGAAACTTTATTCCCAAGCTTTATTTTAGATTCCTATTTTGGGACTGCTTTGGGCAAAAAAAAATTTTTCAAAGGTACCCACTTAGTTTATAATAAAAAATAAAAACCTTAAGGCAAATTAAAACAATATCTTTTAATATATATATATATATATATATATATATATATATATATATATATATATATATATATATATATTTCTGGAGATGTATTATGTACAAGACATTGTGATAGAGTGCAGAAACATATGGTCCTTGACATGAATGATGAAAAATATATATGCATACAAACATTAAAACTATTTACTATGCAAGATATATTACAAATGTTATATGGGTCTGAATAGAGGGAAATTATGGCAATATACTGATGTAGAAAGAGCATTGGATTTGGAGTCACAGGATTTTGTCAGAAGACCTGGGTTCAGATCTTGGTTTTGCCATTTACTACTTGTCTGATTTGTGTGGTTGTGCTCATCAGCATTTCTAGGCCTCAGTTTTTTCAACTGTGAGATGAGGCAATTGGATAGAGTGATCATCAAATCCCTCTAAGATCCTGTAATCATATGGCTAGGTTTTCCATAATTTTTGGACTTAATAACTTGAAGCAGCATATTTACTCCTTTGTATTCTCTAACATGTTGGGCATATGAAGTAAAAGCATCTCTTGCCACTTGATAACACTTTTATTTTTGACTCCCTGGAGGTTTCTACATACTTTTACCAAGTGACACAAGAATAGAAACCAAGAAAATTGGCTCAATTATGTAGACTTGCATTGGAAGCACTTTATCCCATCATTTGTTTTAATTCAGGGTATATAATACTGTTGTCAGGTGATGTACACATTTATCATTCTCTTACTTTGTACTCTGGGAAGCCTCTACCTTTAGAAATCATCTAGAAAGAAGCATCATGATGCCATACTTCAATAAGGGGAAGTAAGTGTGAAACAATAATAGTTCATGCATTTTACAGTCCCAGTTTTTTAGGCACATTCATTCCCACCTTGAAATGATGACTGATTCTTAGACTTTGCTGAACAGAAAAAAGTAAGAATATTACCATATCTTGGTTTAATACTGTAACAAATGATGAAATTGCTAGAAGAAATGTGTACTGCATAATGATAAGGGCAATATGGCCAAGGGAACTCAATACTTCAGATTGTGCAATCATTCTGCTCCTGGTTAGTGGATTTTTCTTTAAATTTTGTCCAGAATAGCACTATGTGGTTGAAATACCCACCCTTTGTGTATCAAAACAGAAATTTGACCTCATATTTTTAGGTACATTATGAACTTTGAAAACAGAAAATTCTCTGTGCAACTGGCAAATTTACTCAAATAAAATTTGTGATGAATTCATCATATACCAAACTTAATCTGGTTGCCTGACTCTGTTTTACTGACTGATAACTACTGGGATTGCTATATCTTGGGAAAAACTCATCATGGGAATGTTTAAAGATTCATTGACATTTGATAATTATAATCTTCCACCTCCTACAGCACTCATTTCAGGATAACTATCTTACAAATCACTATCATCACC
Source organism: Sarcophilus harrisii (assembly GCF_902635505.1). Taxonomy (NCBI): domain Eukaryota; kingdom Metazoa; phylum Chordata; class Mammalia; order Dasyuromorphia; family Dasyuridae; genus Sarcophilus; species Sarcophilus harrisii. Next base: position 194,846,631 of record NC_045427.1, read on the forward strand.
AACACAACTTCCTTTAAAGATGTGCCAAGATTCAAAACTTATTTCTTATCCATCTTTTGCATACTCCTTTCAGTGGCAACTTAGGCTCCTCTTCCAGTTGCCTTGGTCAGGAAACCATATATCTTGTATGGCCACCGGAATGACTCAGGTGTCATCAAGAGAGGTCAAGTGGACAAAACATTTATTTGCTGAGAAACCTTATGATGTTCCATGGAATTTTAAGATAATTTCAAAAATCAATGTCTTTTTAAACAAAGAGGATTCATGCTGCCCTTTTCATGCTCTCTCTGGAAAAGAGTTTATATAAAGTTTTTAAGATGAGAAAAACTTCAAGCTGGACAAAACATTATACAATAGATGAACAAACTATACCATCGAACCATATGCAGGATGAGTGGTGATACTTTTAGAACATCTCCAATTATGTCTAACCCTCATGGTGAGTGTTTGACACATTGAGTTCTTATTAAATAAAGAACAAACCCACGTTCCAAAGTACTAAAATGTATGAGGATTCTTGACTTTGACATGATCTACTATGTACCAAAGCACAGAGGCAGAATTGAGCTGCCAGAGTACTAACAAATAAATAATTCCTAACATTTATATAGCATTTATTATATGTCAGGCACTGTGCTAAGCACTTTTATTTTTATTACTTTGTTTGATCCTCACAATAATCCTGGGTAATAGGTACTACTGTTATCCTCATTTTACAGAAATGAGAAAACTGAGGCAAATGGGGATTAAATGTCTTACTCGGGTTCACGCAGCTGGTAAATGTCCCTGACCACATTTGAACTTAAATCTTCCTTACTCCAGACCCAGCATGGCAACACCTAGCAAATAAAACTATAAGGTATAGGACCTTGGATAGCTGGAGGAGTCAGGATAATAGGGCCTATCATATTATGGCCATGCTTTTTGAGATATCTTCTCATGTAGGACTGAAATACCTAAGGCCAGTGGCAGTGACATTGTTAATGTGATTTTGAATATTCTGAATGTCCTGGTATTATATATCTATAGAGTTTTAATTAAAGCAGTATCATTGATAACACTCTTGACCTTAAACTATAACTAAATTTCTCAGTTAAGTCAACAAAATCCAAAAGGATGCTGTCAAACAGCCTTGACAGCATACGCTCATAGCTGACTTCCACCTGAAAGGCTAAGACAATAGAGATTTCCTTAATGATGACAAATCTTCATTTAGGCAACCAACATTTGATAGTGATAGAGACTTGATAAAAGTGCAGACTATGAGGAAAAGGGCCCATTACAAGGACATAGATTTTCTCTTGCCTCAAATGAGAATCCACTCTCCATGGCATTCCATGTCAGAGTGAGGGAAGTCATTTAAGGACCTTATGCTCCCTGACAGAGAAGTCCTTCCAAATTTAGAAAGGCCAAAGGCCACACACTTAAAATCACACCAATCAAGGCCTCATCTTTGGACCCTCATAGACAACATCTTGTGGCAAAATACAGACTTTTCAAACTACCAGAAGGCTATACAGAACATTAATAGCATGGTGGTAGGGAATGCTGCACTGTATTTCCCTCATTTGGAAGCAGAGAGTGCAAGTACACATATGCATCCATCCCTTCTTAGCTATCCCCATTGTAAGTCATGGATACAACCTTTTCACTTGATTTTGAGTCACAACAAGAATTTAATCACAATATAGCAAAAACTGTTGAAGCATCACTAAGAGGTGGTACAAGCAATTAAAATCTTGGAATTATCTCTAAGAAGGAAAAAGGATCATAAATAACATGATTATTAATACTAGATAGATGACAGGAATGGGAGTAAATTAAAAATTGTTGCATTTACTCATACGTAGATAGGATTGTGGAAAATTTTACTGTGAGAGATTCTGCAACAAGTGGAAGAACTCCAAAGAGAGTCTTCCCTTGTCCATCAAAGACTTAGCATAATTTACTTCATTTTGTTTTAAGCCTCCATTTTGTGATTGAAATGAATTGAGTAAGTTGTTTTGCATTTGGATCATTTTCTTACCTTAAATTAGCCTTGTTGTCCTCATTTGGTCTTGTAAAGAAGATAGCCTCATTCCTATTTTATAGATGAAGCAACCGATTCTGAAAAAGGTTCTGATTTACTTGGGATTTTATTGTTAGTGGCACAGGCAGAAGTAGAATCCATATTTTTAGATTATATAGGGCCACAACATAGCATTTTCACTTCTTTCTGTTGTTGTTTGCTTGCATTTTGTTTTCTTTCTCAGATTTTTTTTTCCCTTCTTGATCTGATTTTTCTTGTGCAGCAAGATAACTGTATAAATATGTATCCATATGTTGAATTTAACATATTTTAATATATTTAACATGTATTGGACTACCTGCCATCTAGGGAATGGGATGGGGAGGAGGGAAAAATTTGGAACAAAAGGTTTTGCAAGGGTCAATGTTGAAAAATTACCCATGCATGGAGCAGCTATTTGGTGTACTGGATAGAGCATCAGCCCTGAAGTCAGGAAGACCCGAGTTCAAATATGTCAGGCTGCTTCCCATTTCCCTTTTCTTCTCTTTTCATTCCCTCTTCATATTAATTGAGAGGATTTAGTCTCTTAACAGATTCTTTATTTAACCTATTTGTTGTGGGAATGCCAAAAGCCCAAAAGTAGAATAAGTACCAAGACCAATTTACTCTGTGCTAACTAGATACATTTAGGGATTTCCTTAGGCTTCAAAGTGTCACTGAAGGTCAAGGTCAGAGAATTTTTCTAAGCTTTTGTACTTTGTACACTCATGATGGGTCATGGGAGTCTGGCACTGTGGCAGTGAGTGATTTCCAAACACAAATGCACACGTCATTACCCCTACCACTCCCACCATGATCTCCATTCTGAGGTCCAGGAAATTAGATTTAGAATGGGTGATGACTTTTCTTTTCCTTGGAGATAATATCTCTGAAGTTTTATATAGTTGACAAAAGAATCTTGCACTAGACAATTGTGAGTTCTAGTCTTTACTGTGTCACTGATGAACAGGATAACTTATGGCAGAAACAGTGATAACTCACATTTATAGGTTGCTTTATGATATGGAGCAAATCCTTGCCCCATAAATGCTCTTTGGATAGGCAGTCTGAAGAACTGGGGAGGATTAGGGAGTATTGGAATAGAAAGGAGACTAAAAATGGAAATTGAGCAATTAAAAATTGAACTATTATATATAGAATTAGAGGGAAAAAATCTTGGTGGCCAGCAATCTCCCCTCCCACTTCTTATCCATCTTCCTCTATCTAGTGTTGTCATTACCCAGGACTAACAAAGAGGAGAGGTTCTAGCACATTGGAATACACATTGGATTTGAAGTTAGAAGTTCAAATCTTGGCTTCATCTCTTAGTTCTGAGTAATTTTCGCTGGCTGTCTGCCATCCTCACTCTTCCTCATCTCTATCTGCTGATCTCAAATCTCAGCTAAAGCCCTCCATTTTACAAGAAGCTTTTCTGAATCTTCTTTAATGCTGGCACCTTCCTTTTAAGGTTATCTCCCAATTTATCCTTTATTTATCTTATTTGTACATAGTTATCTTTCCTATTAAAACTTTTAGTAAGCTCCTTGAGAACAGGGACTGTTTTTGTTTTCCTCTGTATCCCCATATTTTATCAGAGTGCCCGACACTCTGATGTCGGGCTTGGTTGGTGCTTAATAAATGTTTATTGATTACCAGCTGGTTTTGTAGTTTGGGGAGGATTGAGCCACAATTATCAGGCTCCATTACATCCTTGGTCCTGGAGATGTGTTGAATTCTCATACAAGTATTTTTGTTGTTTGATTCATCTGTGCCTACTCTTCCATAGAAGGGAGAAGTTACTGTGGTGTGTCCTTGGGCTTGAAATAGTCGGGATCTGGGCAGAGGAGAACAGACTTTTTATTGTTGAATTTCTAGGAAGAACTTTGTCATTGATTGGAATGTGGAAGGCCCTAACCTTTTCCCCTATCCTTCCTCCCAGCATAATTATTGAAACAGCTACTGGTCAGTTAACTTGACTCCTGAGACTTTTGCCATCCTTTGACCAAAGGAGGCTCTTCCAGAAATATGTGCTCATAAAATTTATGCAAGTATTCTGAATATGAATTGTAGTCATATCCTGGAACATCATAGGTTGTTGTAAAGAACCTGATGTCTTGGCCTTTTCCTGTTTGTGTTGTTCTTATCTGTCTTTCTGTTGGGTTCCCAGTGGGTTACTGGCACATAAGTAGTGGTTGAGTTCTTTCTGTTCAGAGGGGCAGCATATTTTCACGGAGGGGTTTGCTCATTACTTATAATGTATTCATGACTTTGTTTTTCAAAAAACTAACAGAATCTCCACTCATATCCCCCAAAGGATCTTTGTTCAAAAATGTTTGAACCGTCGCTGCAAAAGTAATGGTGTGATATCTCTCTCTTTTTGAAGCACATGTGGAAAATGAAGAACAGTATACACAAGCTCTGGAGAAATTTGGTGGCAATTGTGTGTGCAGAGATGATCCAGATTTAGGAAGTGCATTCCTGAAATTTTCAGTGTTTACAAAGGAACTAACCGCACTTTTCAAGAACCTGGTAAGAGCTGTGCATGTGACCTTCTATAAGTTAAATTGTGACAATCTTTGAATTATTTTAACTGGAAAGTGAGTTCAGTAAAAGTATCAATTTCATGCATCATAAAATTCAGTTGAGTGATTTATACTTGGTACATAAAATAATTATATTTTATGAAAACATTGGACTATCTTAGAATAACTAACAGAATAATTAACATCTAAGATACTAGAATATAGTAAAGTTTTAATTTTCATTATGTTTGTAATAATAGGTGCAGGTGGTGTAGTGGATATAGCACTGGACCTGGAGTCTAGAATACAGACCTTTAACAATTTTGTGACTTAGGCATGTCATTTAACCAACTGCTGTCTCCCTCAGTTTCCTTATCTGTAAAAAGCTCCCACTTCCCAGAATTGTTGTGAGAATTAAATAAGATAATACTTGTTAAGCACTGTGCAAAACTTAAAGCAATGTAGAAATGCTAATTGTTCTCATTCATCAACTTAGATTCTGGCGAATAGGTGACTTCAAGACAATGTGTTTGTTCTGTTGAAGGCTCTGTAACATTCTTGGTTTTAATTCAGTAATTTCTAATGGTAGAGATTCTTCCCTTGGGAAGGATTTCCAGATAGTCGTTTTCATTTTTAATATCAGATTTTTAAAAAATTTTGGCCCACACTTATAATTTCATCAGTGTAGGAAACTCTTTATCTTATAAAGACCTCTTCCACTGATACAGATCAGCCGCTCATCTGTAATTTATAATCTGAGAAAATAGCTTGAGGGCCTGAGAGGTTATGGGACTTGTTTGTGCTCACCCGGCTGGTATGTGTTAGAACCAGAAGCAGAACCCAGACCTTCCTGAATGAACAATCAGTACACTGTCATGCTGCCTTTCTTTAATAAATACGTTAGAATCTTAGGGTGTCCCAGGTGACCTGCAATTAAAGTTATGAAAATATAAAGAGCTTTTGCAGCTCCAGGTGTAGGGACTAGAGAAGCAATGCCCTCTTCACTCCTTTTTACTTGAAACATGTAAAATATGAAAAATAGGCTGGGCATGATGGCACACACCTGCAGTCCTTCCTGCTGCTGGGGAGGGCTGAGCTTTATAAGACTACTTTAGCTTTGGAATGAGGAGCTGTGGTGCAGCCAAAACCAATTGGGCAACTGTATTTTCTGACCCTATTATGCTGAGCCCTGAGGTGGGGATTTGGGGTTGAGGGCGGAATAGCAGACTGCTTGAGGAGTGTTGAACTGGCCCAGGTTGAAAGCAAAACAAGTTAAAGCTTTTCTAACAGTCAGTTTTAGGAATAGATTATAAGTGCTTGATGACTTCCAGCCTGAGAGAAAGAAAAACCCAGGCTCCAAAAATAAAATGCAATATGGAAAAATATACAAAAAAACTAAGTTTTATAGTACTTTAAAATTTGCAAAACTCCTTGCTTTATCTAGCAATTAGGACAATAGGCTCTGATTTTAGAAGGTCTGGGTTCAAATTCTACCATTCCTTTGGCAACAAATCAGAGCTCTCTTGGTCTCAATTTCCTCATCTATAAAATGATAGATGAAATCTGTAAAAATTGGATCAAGCGGTCTTTATGATTTCGTCCAGACTTGATTGTGTGAACTTAAGATCCTAAGATTTCTTTTGCTGCTACTGGGGAAATGGGATCTCATTGAAGTTTCTCTCTACAAGTTTATTTTGCAGTCTATTTACATTATATATTTCCTATCCATATACTCCCACAAACCCTCTATTGAATATCCACCCATAATATTTGTAGACCTTGATGATACCCAACTGTTATTCCTCCCTCACTGTGAGATATAATTGGTAATCAAATTTACACAAATGTACTGGGTTTAGCTTGTCTTGAAGCAAAAATAAGCTTTCTCTGAAGACTGCCCTTTTGTTATTTACTATTCTTATAGCTTTGTACTCACTGGAGAAGGGTAAAACATTAAATTGCTCATTAAGAGCTAAGATGCGTGTTGTGTACATTGGTTTGTACATTTTCCCCACCATTCTTTTTTCCTGCTTGCTTCTGCCAGACTTTGCCTAGAAAGGTCAAAAATGGCCAGGTCAGGGACTTATTAATGTGTTCTATGTCCTTCTTTCATCTGTAGCTACAAACAACAGGCTCTTTTTCATTTATCCTGTCAGGATACTTGGACCAAGGGAATAAATAGCTCTTCATTCTTGGACTGATGGTAGTGGTTTACAAGTCTCCACTCAAAAGAGCACAAGAGAGGGAACATAATGTATTATTAGTTAAGAATGAGAAAGGGGAAAAAAACAGAGGCTGCCCAGCTACTGATTCATTGCAAGAGTTGAGACCAGGGCCTCATTTGATTTCTTTTTCTGCCCCTGCTTCTCCGTTTTTTGAGCAGAAATAATTCTTCCGCTTTATAAGAAGAGTGTTGAAATTAGTGCCCCAAATTTCTTTTTCTTTCTTTCAAAGAATATCAAAAAATTTCCCTTAAGTTATTTTTGGATAGTACTACTAAAATTTGTGGCATGTGTGCCATGTTTAGATTCTTAAAAGCTACCAGGTTGGAGAAGCTTTCACAGTATGACTTTGGAAGCTGACTATATGTCTGTGGTTTCAGAACTAGGTTACATAAGTTTGGGGAAACCTTAGCAACAAAGGGATGAATATTTATAAAGGCTTTAGCAATCCATAAAAATTATCTGATGAAGTAAAGAGGACTGCTGGTTCTTTCAGTGAAGGGATATTGTCTGTTGTCCATCCTCCCATGATCTCTCCCCAGTCCCCTGGCAGGTCAGTTTTGGCACATACTAGCAAGTCACTTAACTCCTCTAGGCCCAAGTGTTGTCATCTATAAAATGGAAATAGCAGTAATTTCAGTAGATACTTATAAATAGATATTAGGAGGAAATTGCTTTGTAACCTTTGTAGAGCAGTGGAAAATTTGAGGTGTCATTGTTAATAGAATTTTGCTTAGCTGTTTGCCATTTTTGAATACCCTGGGTGATGATAACATGTCTGGACAGAGTTGATATGTCAGTTATTAGTACTGTTAAGGATAATGAGCTGGTAAAAAAAAAAAAAGAAAGAAAGAAAAGAAAAGAAAACAACCCATAAAGGTAGTAATAGTATTGTTGGGTTTTTGTTGTTATTGTTATTTTTGAGGAAAAAAGAATCTAGAACTTTAAAGGAATCCACAAAAACTAAAAGGAGGGTTATAAATTCAAGTTTATCATGTTTTTGTTTCTGTTATTCTTACTGCCTGCTCTTTTAGTCTTTTTCTTATTTTAGTTAATTTGCCTTTTCTATTGATAGAATAAGTTTGGAAAACTCACTATCATTTTAGTAAAGGTGACTGGAAAATATAAAAGTAATTTGAATATTAAAAAAAATTAAAAAGACTAAAGTCTCAGGTTGTTTTTGTTCTTGTTATTTGTTATTTTTTTTTTTTGTTTGTTTTTGCTGAGGCTATTGGGATTAAGTGACTTGCCCAGGATCATACAGTGTTAAGTGTCTGAGGCTAGATTTGAACTCACATCCTCCTGATTTTAGGGCTGGTTCTCTATCCACTGCATCAATTAGCTTTCCCTCAGGTTTTTTAAAAGAGCTATTAAACACTGCTTTCAGAATTAGCCTTGTCTTAGAAATTTGTGAAGCATGGGTGGTAACATTATGCTGTGGTAATCTCTTGCCTTAGAGTTAAGTAATTACTACAGCACACTAGATTTTTGATGGGATGTTAAATGGCCTTGGAAAGATGTTTCTTCTCCATAGATCATGTTATATGCATTAGTAGCAATGCTGAACTATAAGTTCTGGTATGACTCTTCCTTGTGGAGATGGAAATGAAAGCAATTAGCTTGAAAAGAACACTAGATCTGAAGTTAAGTTATTGATTTGAATACCATCTCTGCTGGTCACTTCCCATTTCTGGACCTCAGTTTCCTTACTTGTAAAATGAGCAAGTTCAACTGCAACTCTGAAATTCCCTTTAGCTGTTGTTCTTTGTGGGAATTTCTCATTGTTGAAAAGAGCCACGCCCATCAGAATTGATCATCATATAATCTTGTTGCAGTGTAGTGATCTGGTTCTGCTCATCCTACTTAGCATCAGTTCATGTAAATCTCTCCAAGCCTCTCTAATATCATCCTGTTGATCGTTTCTTATAGAACAATAATATTCCATAGCATTCATATACCATAACCTATTCAGCCATTCTCCAACGATGAGCATCCACTCAGTTTCCATTCTAGCCACTACAAAGAGGACTGCCACAAACATTTTTGCACATGTGGATCCCTTTCCCTTCTTTAAGATCTCTTTGGGATATAATCCTAGTAAAAACAGTGCTGCATCAAAGGGTATGCAGTTTGATAGCCCTTTGGACATAGTTCAAAATTGCTCTCCAGAATGGCTGGATCAATATAATTTCTTTCAAAGAAGGTAGAACATTAAGTGTGTTCTGAAGGTAATAAGGGCTAAGAAGGGATTGAGAATTTGGAATTATGTTTGGTGGTTTTTTCCTACCCTGACTTTGCTTCTTTCTCCCCCAATTTGCTTTCCTACTATTAATAATAATTATTAGTAATTAATAGAATATGAATCAATGAATGTACTAAGTGTTTGTTATTATATTCCAGGAACTATGCTAAATATTGGTATGCAAATAAAAGTGAGAGTCCCTATTTTCAATGTTACATGCTAATGTTAAGTGTTGTTTGGTTGTTCAGACTTGTCTTGATTCTTTGTTTCCTTATATGGGCCTTTCTTAGCAAAGGTGTTTGAGAGGATTGCCATTCTGTGGATTAAGGCAAATAGAGGTTAAGGGACTTACTCAGGGTCACATAACTGATAAGTGGGAACTGGATTTGAACTCGGGTCTTCCTGATTCCAGGACCAGTGCTCTCTTCTCTGAGCCATCTAGCTATTTCCACATTCTCTCATGGAAAGACAACACACATAGGGGATTGGTGGCCAGGGAACATGTTTTGCATTGTGAGATTGCAAGGAATGGTGGGGTGGGACAACAGGATGGTCATTCTACTTTTTTATTTCTTCAATAAGTTCAGTAAAGTAAAAATAGATAGTGTTGGTTTGTTTACAATCCCCAAAGCAATAGGTGGGAGGGTTGATAGGCAAAGAAAAAGACAAAGTAAAAAATCAAATAAAATAAAATCATTTAAAGCTAAATGAACAAGAAAGCTGATTTTTAAAAATATACATGAGAATATTTCATAAGATTCTTAGGCTTCCTAAGAAGCGGTAAGATTGTGTGATGCAGTGGAGGGGAACAATAGTCTGTGTCTATGTGTGGCACATTAGAAGAAGACCTAGGTAAAAGGGCAAAGTCAGCTATATATAAAAGGCCCTATCATAAACAGATTTTTAAAATTTGAAAGGAGATAACCTTATATAACTATGGATAAGGGGAGAGTTCTTAATCAAACAAGTATGGAGATCAAGAACTTAATGGAAATTTTTGATTAAAGTTTCTACATAGATAAAATCAGCTAATTTAAATTTCAGTGGGAAACCATTAATTGGGGGAAATGTTTGTAGCCTAATTCTAATCATCTCTATCAGATTTATTGTCCAAGATATGATAAATTAATACAAACATTAAGAATAAGAGCAATTTCCCTTTTAAATAAATGGCCAAAGGAGTTGAGTAGGCAGTTTTCAAAGGAAGAAATCCAAGTTCTTAACAGCTATGTGGAAATGCTCCATATTGCTCAAATAAGGGAAATACAATTAAAACAACTCTGGGATTCTAAATCATATGAATTAGGTTGGAAAATGATGCCTCCCCCCCCCCCAAAAAAAAAAAAAAAAGTTGAGGGCCTATGGAAGACAGGGCGCTGCATGCTACTTTGATGTTAAAGGAGCTAAGTGGTCCAACTATCTTGAAAAATAACTTGGAACTTTATCTAAAGTATTACTGAGCTACACACACGTCTTTGAGCCAGCGGTACATTATTAGTGAGTTGTGTTATCCTGGACAAAGTCATTTAACCTGTCTGCCTCAGTTTCCTCATATGTAAAATGGGAATAATAATAATAAAACCACTTCCAGAGTTGTTCAGGACAAAGTTATTTAACATTTGTTTGCTTTACAAACCTTAAGGTGCTATATGAATGATGATAATGCTTTAGATGTGTCCAATGTGTAAAATTGTTTTTCCTTAATATTTTCTTTTAAATTTATTTAATATTTTCCCCAGTTACATTTTTAATATTTTCATGGGAGGTGGGGGGGGTGAGACTGTGAATAAAGGAATAATGATAATTATAAAAGAAAAGAGAGATCATCAGTGAATTGTTTTTTAAAAAAATAAACATAAAAGAGTAAAAGGAATTTCGAGAGGAGACAGTTAAAGCATGTTAGAACTACTAAGTTAAATTTGGATTCATCTTATTAAAAAGGAAAAAAAAACTTGTACATGGTAAGAGGAACATAAAGTAAACATCACAGTTCACAATTTCCTAAACATTTCCTCTTTCTGTTTTTTCTTTGTGTATTGAAATGTTTAATGTTTATTAATTCTTAATTTAAAAAAACACAAAAGGTTATGTTTAAAGTAACAGGAGCGAAAGGGTCATCTTTTAAGTCTAGAGCTGCTAAGAAGTTATAAATTGTCACTTAGCAGGTCAGTTCTAGTGGTTCAGATATTCTCCATGATTCATATTCTCATGTTCTCTAGACCTATAGAGTCTAGAAGAGGATGCAAGAGCAGGAAGAGCATAAATAATCAGGGTGGATATTTGCTTTATAAGGTGCATTAGGAAGTTAAAGTTTTACTAATGGGAAGGTGTCTTCATTTTATAAATCTTAAGGAATAATAGTAGCCTTGGCAAAGTTTATCACTCTGATTTGTTAAATACTTTAAGACTATCATCTTTTGTTTTCCATTGAATGCCCAGAGTCTTGCTAAATAAATAGTCTGTTAGGGAAGAAATTAAAATATGTGGCATCCAAGTTTTTATCCTGTTGTCACCCCTGTGGAATCATACTGCCTCCCATAGATAAGGAAAGAAAGCTAATCAACAAACATTTATTAAGTGTAATAAGACCAGGTGCACTGTGATCAGTGGTAAGATTACAGAAAAAAAAGTAATAGCATATTCCCACAAGGAACTTACATTCTTTCTCCTCCCCCCCCCCTTCTTTCTCTCCCTTCTTCCTTTCCTCCCTCCCTCCCTTTCATTTTTCGCTTCTCCTCAAAATCCAACTATTTCTGTCAAGAAATCAGTGTGAGCTGATTGTCGGAAGAATCTTTTTTCCTTTTGGATTTCAATATATATGTTTAAGCAAGCTTTCCCTCCCAATTTTTTTTTTTTTTTTTTAACTACAACATCTAGGGTATCATCTGTTCTCAAAGCCTTGATTACTGTGTTTGGCTTACATTTTCTTTGTCTCCATTTTTTTTTTTTTTTTAACAGTAATTGAAGGACTTATAGTTTTATCCATATAAATATTCTTTCACCAATGCAAATAATTCTGCTGTGCCTCAGAAGATGGTCTACATATTTATATGACTAAAACAGTACATCACTTAATAGCAATATTTCAGGTGATAAGGCTTTCTGAAAATTTGTCCTTGAATGATAGACATACAACTCATGATTGGGCCATACTTAAAGTCTTTCCAGTTTGGTAGAATTTCCCAAACTGGAGCTTGCTGACATAACTTTCAAAAGCCCAGTTTTACCTCTATGCCACAAAGAAAGCATTGTAATAGGATTGAAATGGATATTCCATTCTTATAGAGCTATCTATATGTCTCAGTCTATAAGTGAAAAAGTATAATGTACCAACTAATTGATGAAAAGATATGAAAGAATTGTGAAGATTCACTGGAAATTTTATCAAATAGATGCAATATTAGGTTGACTCAAAGTATATTATTTTTATTAGGTATATTAAGTATATATTAGATATTCTTTTGTCAGTGGCTGAAATTACAATCTTTTAGCAATTCTGTCCATTTTATTTAATATGATGCAGTATAGAAGATTGAGAATGTAATGGGGTTTACCTCCTTGAACTGCAAATAAGAATTCTATTGACTAGTAAACATATTTCTTTAGGGTACTATAATATGAATGTTCTATGGTTTTTTTGCCAATGGGATTGTGTCTGTGGCATGCTTTTCAGTGGGTGGCTTAGATTTTGTTTAATGGATATTAAAAGGCTCCATAGAATTTTTTATAGTAAAATTGTTCAATGAGTGGTTCTTTTTAAAGGGTAAAAAGATCCCCTAAAGGAAATTAAAGGGCTTGTAGCATTTTCCCTGGATGATGGGGCACTTCAGATTTGTGGACAAAGCAGGCTACAACTTTTATGTATATTTCAAGTTTTAAAAGATTTGCTCCATTCTTTCTTCCCCAACTCCCAACCATCTGTGTGTTGGTATTCCTCTGAGCCTTTGTTAAACCTTTCTCTGTTTATTGAATGGTCTTCCTGAACTCTATTTACCTCTTCCTACCTGAGAAATTGTGTTCCTTATAAATGAATTTGCCAAATAACTAAAGCTTGATCCTTTAAGCATCCACACATTAAATACTTTTAATTTTTTCTGAATTCCCTGCCTTGTTTAACAGAATGATGAATCATGTTTTCTTCATGACCCAGGTTTATCTTACAAACATTAGTTAAAATTATAACTTCTTGGATGCAATATAGTGTTGCCCTCGTTGATTATTGAAGCTGGGATGGGGTGCATCTGTTTGCCTTTGTTTTCAGCATCTATAGACTTTTGGACTTTTCTACTTCTAGTGACTGACTTTTAATATTCTTAACTCCTTAACCATCCCTTATCACCCAGCTGCTGCTTCTAATTGTCTTGAAAACTAATAATCTAAATAGCATGGTTTAGTGTAACAACATAGAATCTGAAGGCTTTCCTTTATAAAGGGAGATGGGGACTTACTCTGGCCCTGCATATATAGATAAGGTTAACTACTAAGAAACCCTGGCCCTTGAAGAGATGACCAAGTTTTTGAATATCAAGCCAACATACATGATCTATTGGAAAAAGCCACACCAAATCTCTCTGGAGAAGGGGTCCAGCTCCAGGTATGCTCCATAGCCTTTAAAGTATAAGTGAGTGAATGAAAAAGCATTTTTTAAGTTTTTAATAAGCATTGAAGATATAAGTTAAAAACGTGAGTCAGTTCTTGTCCTTAAGCAGGTTATCTAATAAAAGGAAGAAAACGTGTAAGAAACTGTTGGTCTGGAAAGACTTTCTGGTCTATTATTTCAATAGTAGTCGACCAGAAAGTTGACTGAAATGCCTTAAAAAAAATTTTTTTTGTTTTATATACACATATATATAAAACAAATATATATATATATATATATATATATATATATATATATATATATATATATATGTATGTATTACAATTACATGTAAAATTACAATTCCATGTAAAAAGAATAAAAATTACATGTAATAATAAAAAACATTTCTAGGTCATTCACAGTTGATCATTGTACATTATTGCTGTTGTATACAATGTTCTCATGGTTCTATTCACTTCACTTTGCATTAGTTTGTAAAAGTTTTAATGGTTTTTTTTTTTAAAGCATCCTACTTGACATTTCTTATAACACAATGACACAATAATATATTCTGTTATAATCATATTCCACAACTTCAGCCATTCTCTAACTGATAAGCATTCCCTCAATTTTTAGGTCTTTGCCACCACAAAAAGAGCTGCTATAAACATTTTCAAAGATAAAGGCCCTTTTTCTTTTTTCTTTTCTTTTAAAAAAAAATCTTTTTAGGATATACACTTGCTAGAGGTACTGCTGAGTCAAAGGGCATGCATAGTTCTATGCCTTTTGGTAACAGTTTTAAATTACTCTCCAGAATGAATGAATCAGTTCACAATTCTATAAACAATACCTTAGTGTCCCATTTTTTCCTTATCCCTACCAGCATCTGGAAGCCATCTCTCCTTATAATTTGCCTCTGCTCTCAGGAATGATTCTGATATCAGTCTTTTTACTATATACTTAAATATGCTAATTCTCTCAGGGCTTATTTTTATTCTAAACTTTACTTTTTTAACTGAAAAATAAAAATCTTTGTCCAATATAAGGAATATTTCAGGCACTGAGGAGTTGGTATGTATTTGTTGGAATTCTCAAGCTATTTACTCTGCTTTACAAGTAAGACCAACCACTTTTATAATCATTTATCTTTCATCTAGATTATATTGGTGTAATGATAAATAAAAAGTAAATCACTATAGATATTTTAGTGAGGCTTATTTGCATTTTAAAGGTAATTGAATCATAAGTTCCATTCTGTTGTGATTTTATGATAGGATCTCCAGATTATTCATTTCATCAAACTCTAAAGTTTGACAGGTAATTTATATAGGTATTGTCTTATGTAGATCACTGTTTGTATAGTTAAATGGTAACAAAATAATTTACAAAGTACTTTGACATAAATGATTTTGCTTGATTGTCATTAATGGTTGATGTTTAGTGATTTACTCATAATATTATTGATCTGAATATGTGCTACACATTTTCTCTAACATTCTGATATTTATAAAACCTGAATGTGACCTACAGTCAATGTTATTTAATTTTCTTATACAGAAGTTTTATTGGAGTTCTCAAGTAATAAACCTATATTCAGGCCATTATAATAGTTTATCACATCCTGACAACTCTGAAATGACAGTACAAGTGTATTATTATCCTTGGTTGTCTTATTAGGAAATTTGAGGCTCTGAGTAATTAAGAAACTTTCCCTGGGTCAGACAGCAAGTGAATAGCAGAACTAGGACTTAATACTAGCTTTTCTAACTCTGGGTCTAGTGTTCCTTGAGTTGATAAAATTAGAGTTTTTATTTTTGGTGATTTAGTTAAAGGTATTTGTATATTCTGAACTTGAGAAGAACAAAATTCCAATATAGTAAGTTGCTCTTTTTCTTCAGTATTACCTCTATGTCCCAGGCATAGGCTTTATTGACATTTTTACTCTTGTGAAATTTCCAGCATATTTCAGAGTGAGGAGAAAAGAAATTTTTTTCTTCCATCTCCACAATAAAGCACAAAAGATCAAAGTAGTTGTGAGTACCAGAGAAGTAGTGTTAAAAGCAGAAACCAGGTCAATAGTTTCACTTTTTTTCTCCCTTGGTGTGAAAGTTGCCAGAGTGTTTCTGCCAGCTGGTCCATTTTGATCTTTCAGTTTTGTTAAACACTGAGGATCTGTGTGGGCTCTTCCCCCTCCCCTTTTTAATTAAACAAACTATCAGCCCGGTTTCATTGCCAAGAAGGCAGCTTTGGAAGCATCTGCTTGGTGATGGCTCTTTTTGTAGGAACGTACGTGTGTGTGTGTTTTATATTAGTTTCCTGAGCAGTGACTATGTCACAAAAAAGGTCTCTTTTTACATACTGAAGATAAGAATGTACAAACACTGGCCTGTTTTTATTTCATTTTTAAATTCCCTGAAAATCTGCCCAGACTGCTCTGTGCAAGAAAAGGGGGGAAGGGGAAATGATAACTTGAATGATAACATAAAGTTAAATGGAAGCATTAGTTCCGTGTTACCACTTAGGATGAACCAATTCCTTCTTTAGATGGAGACCATCTTCCTCCTAGGAGGACAAAAGGACCTTTTGATTACAGTAATCTATTGATTTTCCTCTCCATTCTCCAATCCCCATTTCTCTGGTGGGGCAGCAGAATCGGGAAGCAAGTTTATCACAGACTGTTTAAGTTAGAAAGGACATTAGAGATGATCTAGTCCTACTCTAATTTTATAGCGGAAGAAATTGAGATCCAGAGAGAAATAAGATAGTAAATAGCAGAGTTAAGATTTAAATTCAAACTCTGATTCTTCATTTTTCTCTCTCAGAGTACATTTTTATTCAGAAATATTTGTTCCTAATGTGTTACCATTTAAGTCCCAATAGGAAGGCTGATGTGGTATGAAAACCATTAGCAGGCTAAGAATTAGGAGGCCTAGGTTCTAGTTTGGACAGCCACTGATTCAGAACATGACTTAGAAGAAGTTTTTAATCTCCCATAATCTCAGATTGGGATAATAAAACTTACCTTAAAAGAACAAAGGATATCTCAGATTTGTGGAGAAGGAAGGAATTTATGGTCAAAGAACTAGAGGAAATTATGAAATGCAAAAACAGATAATTTTGATTCTATTAAATTAAAAGGTTTTTATGCAAACAAAACCAATGCAGACAAGATTAGAAGGCAAAAAATTGGAGGAAAATTTTTACATCTAAGGGTTCTTATAAAGGCCTCATTTCTAAAATATATAGAGGATTAACTCAAATTTATAAGAATACAAACCATTCTTCAATTGATATGCAAAGGATATGAACAATTTTTAGATAAAGAGATTAAAACTTTATAGTTACGTGAAAATATGCTCTAAATCACTATTGCTCAGAGAAATGTAAATTAAGAAAACTCTGAGGTACTGCTGTACACCTCTCAGATTGGCTAAAATGACAGGAAAAGATAATGATGAATGCTGGAGGGATGTGGGAAATTGGGACATTAATGCATTATTGGAGGAGTTATAAACTAGTCCAACCATTTGGAAAGCAACATGAAACTATGCTTAAAGGGCAAATTATGCAAACCCTTTGATCCAGCAGTGTCTCTACCAGGTCTGTATCCCAAAGAGATGAGAAAAAAGGGACAAGGATCCACATGTGCAAGAAAGTTTATAGCAGCCCTTTGTGTAGTGGCATGCCCATCATTTGGGGAATGGCTGAATAAGTTATGGTATATGAATGTTATAGAATATTATTGCTCTGTAAAAAACTATCAGCATGATGATTTCAGAAAAGACTGGAGAGGTTTACACAAACTAATACTAAGTGAAGTAGAACCAAGAGAACATTGTACACAGCAACAGCAAGATTATATGATGATTAATTCTGATGGAAGTGATTCTTTTCGACAATGAAGTGATTCAGGCATATTCCAATAGACTTAATGAAGAGAGCTATCTGCATCCAGAAAGAGGACTATGGGGACTGAGTGTAGATCACAATAGTAAAAATACTATTATTGTAAAAATATCTTCTTTGTTGTTGTTTGCTTGCTTCTTGTTTTCTTTCTTTTTCCCCCTTTTTTGATCTGATTTTCTTGTGCAACATGATAATTGTGGAACTATGTATAGAAAAATTGCACATTTCTAACACATTGGATTAATTGCTGTGGAGAGGGAGAAAATTTGTAACACAAGGTTTTGCAAGGATGAATGTTGAAAACTATCTTTGCATGTATTTTGAAAATAAAAAGTTATTAAAATAAAGTAAAATAGATAGTAACAAAATCTACCTACTTTGTCTGGGTCTGTACTTTCCAGATTAAATTAAGATCTTAACTCTTTGCTGAAATCCAAAATCACTTCTGCAATATGATGAAGAATTGGGTTAGGATTTTACTGGAAGTTGTGAGGGAATGAATATTTAAAAAACAAACAAATAAACTTCTTGTCCCATAACCAAGAAAATGTACACGGCAACAGCAAGCTTGTATGATGATCAGTTGTAATACATAGTTAGTTCTTCTCAGCAATTCAATGATCCAAGATAACTCCAATAAACTTTAGGTAGAAAATACCATTCCCATCCAGATAGAGAACTATGGAGACTGGATGTAGATTGAAGCGTAGTATTTTCATCTTTTTTTTTTTTTTCTTTTGTGAATTTTCCCTTTTGTCCTGATTTTTCTCTCCCAACATGATTCTTATGGAAATATGTAAAAAAAATGTAAAACCATAAAAAATAATTTTTAAAAGAAAAAAAATCCTCTTGTGAGACTATTAGAATACTTTTTAAGCATAAGGCTGTATTTGAAAGTAATTTATCCTGCTTGAGATCTCTTAAAAGAATCTTCTTTATATATTTAAATTTCCATATTCAATATAATTGGAAGGACATTGGAGAAAGAGAAACCAGATTCAAATTCTGGCACTATTTGTTACCTGTATGATTCTGTACAAGCTTTTAAATCTGTTTTATGTGTAACAAAATAAAAATGTAGTGGGCTTCTTCATTTATAAAATAAGAGGATTGATGTGAATGTTTCTTCTGTTGATGCAGGTCACAGTCTATCCACATATGTTCAAGTTATTCCCTTTGTTAGTGTTTCTTGAGGGCAAACATTATTTCATTTTAGTGTTTGTTTCCTCAGCACAGTGTCTAACACATAATTGTAGTGATGTATGAATGGAAGACACCTTTTTGCAAAAAAATCTTTTTAAGGCAACATTTATTCTAATTTTAATTAAATCTAATTCTAATGAATTAAAAGTTTTGATAATAAAAAAGTAGGACCTTGTATTTCTTACATCTTTCAGATACTTGTGTGATGGTAAAGATCTATTCTCTTGTAGAATATTGTTTGTGAAAGCCTGTCTGGTCCCATTCATAATGCTCTTAATTCAAGCTACGCAGTTCTCATAAAGCTTGTACACAGTTGGGAAAGTAGATATATAAATTATTCATTGTTGTCTTTGGTTTCCTTTATTCCTTTTTTGGATTATTGTGGTCTGAGATTTTTTCCATCCTGTGTAGATGCCTCAGGAATCAATCCCTCATCATCCTCACAACTATGTTGTTTTCAGTATGGCTCTTCTATGTTATTGTTGTTATCGACGACAACAGCAGCAATACTTTAATAATAATAATAATAATAATAATCGGGTAGGTCAGAGATTAGGTAAATATCTCAAGGTCATACAAATAATAAATGCTACATTTTAATTCAAGTTTTATTGACTTGCAACAGCTTCATCCAATAGACTACCTACCATCCTCAAGTATTTCTTGATTAAGAAGCTGTTAAAAACTACTTTGATCTCATTACCAAAATTAATTGGTTCAATTCATGAATCAAATAATTGAAAACAAGGATATTATTTAGTATGGAGATGTCAAACCTGAGCATCTTGCTGTATCCAGCTCCAGCAAAACTTCCCACTGTCATGGGAACCAGATTAAAATTTATTGTGAAATGTTGAACAAAATAATAAAAAATCTTTATGTATAACACAGATAATATCAACAGATCATTTGTTGTTTTTCTCAGTCAACATGCAACCTGCAGGAATCCCTTTCTATTTAATTTGAACACTACTGATTTAATGTATCTAGTCCCATTTTTACCAGTCATTCAGAAAGCACTTATTAAGTGCTATTAAGTGCTAGGGATACAAAGAAAAACAAAATCACAGTTTCTACCCTTACAAGGCTCACATCATAATGGGGGAGGCAACCTACAAGAAATACTGTGTAAGTTTATATACAAGTGAAATTTAAGTTTACTTTTAAAAGAAGCCAAAAAGGAGGCTAGGTGAAGGAGACTATTACAGGCATAGGAGATAGCCAGTGAAAAGGCATGGAGTGAGAGAAGATAGAGAGAGTCCTGGTCAGGTATATTTTGATTATAGATTGTGTGGAGACAAGTAAATTTAGGAAGGAGCCATGTTTGTTGTAAAGGATTTTAAACACCCAACACCACCCTATCATAAAAAGTTGAAGAAGCAATTCTTTATTCACTAAAGTATATGATTCTCTCCCCCATTTCTATATTGAGGATTCATTGAACTTTATTTTAGTTTTATTTTTGTCTTTTAGAGAATCTGAAAGTATTAAACTTTTTTTATTGATTTAAACTGATTTCCCATAAATTTGGATATAATGAAATGTAAAATAGAGAGTGTTTGTCACTATAAGTAGCTTTCACTTTATTACCAATAATGTCTTGCACTCAAAAAGTGGCATAGAAAATGTATGATCAGAAAAGGAGGTAGACTAGTTATGTACTCAGAATGCAACAGTTGGTCCTCTACACTGATATGAGCAAAACATTCACATGGAGGAAGGTCTCCAGGGATTGGGTAGGCACTCTATCAAGAAGTCATGAAAGGACGTGAGCAAGGCTTGGACAGGATGAAAAGACATGGATGAGATTTACCTTTCACTTGTGCTATTAGAAGGAAATATTCACTTTGCTGAGATTATGGATCTATGAAGTCCTGAAAAATAAAATGTGAATTTTCACTCACTTCTCAATTAGGGAATGGTATATGATTTTTTGGGAAGATAATTTATATTTAAGGGAAAGTACTAAATTCTAAAGGTTATTAGGATTCTGTTAAGAATCATGGCTATATAAGGAGATTTGCCATATTCTGTAATGGACAGATGTTTTCAGGACTGGGACTGACTTAGTTTTTTGGCGTTCTTTAAAGTAAACAGAACTAGGAAAATAATATATACAGTAAATATAACAACTTAAAGGGAAAGAACAAGAATCAGAAACTAAATGATGTATAATTATAATGATCAAGCCTGGCTTCCAAGAAGAAATGAAAAAAATGCAGCTGCCTCTCCTTGTTTCAGAGGTGAGGGAGAAGATATGTGGAATATTAAACATACTGTCTCACATGATTAATTAGTTGGTTGGTTTTGCTGAACTCCTTTTTTCCTATTTTTAATTTGTCATAAAGTATAACTGAATGAATAGTAGAGGGAGAAATTAATAGAAATAAGATCTTTAAATGAACCAAGCAACAAAGGCATTTATGAATTCTTGACCTCTGTTGTTTAAGTTCATGTTGTCCACTTGCCAGATTTAAGGAATCCAAAAGCTAAAACCAAATATTGGGAGTGGAAATTTCATTTGCATCTCATATTGGTAAAGGGACTTTGAGAAGAAATCAAAGATGAGATAGATCTTTTGATATTCAGTAGCAATAATCAAAATCTAAGCTTGTGTGGATAAAAGGCTTCTTACAGGTAGGTAGACAGTTAAGAAAAAAAGGGTTAGAAGATTTTGAAAAAGGAATTTAAAGAATAACATAATGTCAACTTTGAAAAGTCTTTAGTTCTTCTTTAGTCACATCTTCTCCTTCACTTCCCAAGTTGAATTGCTCTTTCTCTTGATGGAATTTGTGTTTTGTGTCTGACATACTTCTAGACTTTTAGATGTGAAAAGAACTTTAAAAGTTCTTTAAAACTACACTTTAAAAATGTAGTTCAGGCCCTTCTTTTTACATTTACAAAACGAGAGGACTATTTAATATGTACTTCTTTACAATATGTGTATTGTTTTAAGCTTCTTGAGGATTAGGACTGGATATTCACAATTTTGTCTTACTCAGCACCTCCCCTAAACACTGAGTAGTTGACTAATGTTCAGTGGATTGAAAAGAGATTGAAAGAACAGTGGGGAAGACAATAGGTTATGACATCAACATGATGTTTTTATTGTTGATGACTACTAGCCTTGCCTGTCTATACATTTTTGCTTTTACTATGACCTCTACTAAGAAGAAAAGCTTATTAATTTGCTTATTCTTTGCTACTAGTTTCATATCCCTAACTCAAAGTAGTTATTACTGTTAGCCCACATTAGTAATAGTAATGATATTTCTTTACATTGTGTCTTCTACTTGTCTCTCAATTGGAAACCACAGGAGAAAGAGTAAGATTCAGTGCTTGCTTGGAGCAATGAAAGATATATTTTGGTTCTGTTTCCCAGGAACAATTTAATTCTTCCCTTAGATCATAAAAATTTTATTACTTATAAATTGAAGTTAGAAGCTGTCAGGGCACCAGGGATGTACAGTAATCTTTTGGCATTGGAGTTTTTTTCCTCAGCCAGACCTGGAGGAAGGCTTCTTTTAAATTGTACGCCTGAGGCTGTCTGTACAGCCCTTAACTAATAATCAGAAAGGGATACAAAGCCAATGGCATTGAGCTTTGCTAAGACGGAGCATCTAAACTCTGTTTTTGCCTGTGGCCTCAAGTGAAAGCAAGAGAGAAGTACTTTTCTGTGCTTTGAAGTTCTCTGTCATGTCACTTTGAAGTCAAAGTCCTATATACTGTAGTGTCAGATAGAGATTAATGATCAAGTTAGTATGCAGTAACAGAAGAATAATCAATAAATTCAAGGATAAAGGGTTTGTGTATAAAGCTAAACATCTTAAAAATAATAATTTGCTTTTGTAAAGTATTTTAAGATTTATAAGTGCTTTTAAGGTCTTTGAGAATTGTTATATTTTTATTTATATTCTCAAGGCCTAGCAGTAGTACTAGACACAGTTTTACACTTTGCAAATTGTGGTGTTCTTTTTCCAAAACAGCCAGGTGATAAAAGAGTTCAGATCTTTTATTGTGTCCTTCAATATAGCCCGGTTAGCTCAGGCCTATCTCTCTGCTTAGTTCCAAGAGATCTTGCAGCTTTGTCCTTGGCTTCTGCCTCTTCTATCTTCAGCCTCCAGCCAGCACCAAATTGGAAGATGCAATGAATCTCTTTTGCCTCAAAGACAGGGCTTGTGGGCTTCCTCCCAGGGTGCTCCTCTCTGACCCCAGTCAATGTTCCCAAGAAACTCAAGTGGCTCACTGGAGCTATATTTATGCTACTTCTCCGAGAGTGGGATTGTGGGATATCTCCCAGCATGCTCTCTGAAATTTCCCAAACATGTGAACTCCATTGAGAACTTATATACTTATGAGCTCTCTAAAGGTGTGAACACACATTGTTTCCATCATTTGTACTTAGTACCTTGTTTCAAGTTCTGGCCCAAAATATCTCTTTCTAAGATCAAATCAATCATATTGAACCATGCTAAATTAGATAATTATTGTTTCTATCAACTCTAATGGCTTAACAGTTTGTAAAAATTCCAACAGCAAATATTCTCCTCACAACCAATCTGCTTGGGAGATGTTAATATTATCCCCATTTCCCCATTCGAGGAAAGTAAGACAGAGGTTACATGACTTGCTCAGGATCAACAGCTAATAAGTGTCTGAAGTTGAATTTGAACTCATATTTTCATTGTCTGAGCCCCAGTGCTCCGTCTCCTACACTAGGAGCCTTGCTAAATACTTGTATGAATTCAGTAACCTTATAACATACTGGTAAAGTAGCTAGTACAAATATTATCACTCCCATTTTACAAATGAAAGAACTGAAGCTTGGAAAGTTTAAGTGACTCACTTGAAGCATATAATGTCTAGTAAATATTATAGCTCAAACTTTGAATCCATATCCCCTGATTCCCAAGTCCCATATCTTAGATGCCTGATATCCATCACCACCCACCTCCAACCATGGTATACTCTCCTTGAATATTAGGAAACCAAAGATAGGCTTAGCTATGCTCACAATTCAAAGAATCTGTATCAAATAGAACCAAATTACACAGTTCTCATCATTGCTTGCCTTACCATATAAGTTTACTTGCAGTAAACTGTATTAAATTTTTTTGTCATCCCTCTTCCTCTTCTCCACCTCAGTTGATTTGCAGTTCGTTTTTCCTTTTCTCCTTGACCTTACTGCCAATGAATGGCAAATAATGACAGTGTCAAGGAATCTGAAGGTAATAATGATGAGCCAAATATAGTATGATGGCATTTTAATAGGGGAAAATGTAAAGTTTTATGCTTAGAAAAAAATCAGCTTCATAAGAATCAGATTTAAGGAAGTGGAGGGCATAGCTAGCCCATATTGTTCAGCATGTTCTCTCAATGAATTACAGTATGACATGGTCACCAAAAAAGCTGAATAGCTTTCTAGCTTACATTAAGGAGAGATGTAGTATCCAGAAAAGAGGTTGTAATCATTCCTGTGTTAGATGGAATGAGCCAGTTACTGAATATAAAAAGAGTCCAGGAGAAACACTGTATCCTTGTACCTCTGAAGCTTGGTAGTTTTATGGCAATAGACAGTGTACTGAATCTTAGTTTTTCCAATATATAAAATAGGGGTTATAATGCTTATTAAGTATCTCACATGATTATATTAACTTAATAACTAACTCATAGGATCATAAAATCTTAGATCCAAACAAAGCTGAAAAGGACTAGGGATTATCTTATTTGACACATACTCCCCTCCCCATTTTATAAATGAAAGGCGACCCCATGTTATATAGGTAATTATAGAACCAACAATAAATAACTCTAATTAGAATAATTTGAGACTGCAACTCCAAGTTCAGCACTCTATTCACTGTTTCTTTGTGAAGTAATGTAAGTAAAGTGGGTCATGAACTTTAGAGCACATGTAAGTACTTCCCTGCTATTGCTGTTACTCAGCTTTTTTCAGACCACATCCAGAACATGATCATCCCTGGGTAACATCTTGTGGGAAGAACATGGACAAACTAGCACTTAAATCAGGGTGGTAAAAAGACCACAGAGACTAATATTCATACCTGGATTGAAGGAAGGAACAAGAGCTGTTTGTTTAGCTTAGAGAAGAAAGACTTGGGCTGGGGCACGATGATTATCTTCAGGCCTTTATGGGGAAAAGGTATTATCCAGATAAGAAACCTAGGACCAATTGGGAAAGCTTTCAGAAAGGCAGATATAAGGCTCACCATAATGTAGCACTAATTCTTTATAATTGGATCTTTCCAGTGGTGGACACAGTAGGTTTTCCTTGTTTACTAAGTAGAGGCTTGGATGACTACTTGTTGAAGATGTCATTGTGGAATTCTTGATCAAATATAGTATGGGCTGCTTGGTCTCTGAGGAGACTCTCAGAGACTAGGTGATTCACCAATACAATATTTTACAAGTACTTAAGCCTAGTGGAATGTGGCTCAGTAAGTCAAGAATGGATGTTATAAATGCCTTAAATAGGTAAATCTAAATTTCTATCACTACTTTTTCTACCAGGTTTTCTAAATGAAATAAAGATACATCTGCCATCTTAATTTATTCTGACTTTGTGACAGACTCTTGGGGAGCAGGGTCTGACTTTCTGGATAGACTGACCAAAGCATACTTGTCTACCAACTCCTTTAGCAAAGATGAAAGGATACAGCAAGAGCTTAGGAACTTAAGTCACTGCTCTGGAATAGGACATCCCTCCTAAAATCTCTCCACCCTAAAGATGGATTATATTTGCATTTCAAAATACTTTTAATATTTGCCTTCCATTTATTCACTAGTTCCTTTAAGCTGAGTATCCATATTTAAGTGTTTAATCTCTCAAGTCATGGTTGATTATATACTCTGCAGGCATTTTAGGAGTTTGATAAATGTTGATTTGTCTGGGCATAGATTGTCCCAAGTATCTATTCTTAAATGGTACTCATTTTTTAATCATTTTTAGCTTTTGGCAGCATTGACTGTCTGTGTGTCATTATACACTTTTCCATAATTTTCCCGTGGATTGTCTCCACTTAGAAAAGCAATTTGCTGAAGAGTTTTTATGAATCAGTTTTTTAAGTGCTATTTTCAAATTTGACCATAATAGGTTATATGGTAGGGGTATTCAGTTATCTTGAATATTTCATTCAAGGTACTATGGTTGAAAAAAATAATCAAAATGTTTTACTTTTTTTTAGTTTAAAATTGTGTAAATATTACAAAAATTTTCATTTTAAGGCTGTTCCATAGAAAGGAGCAAATTGTTGAAAGTTCTTACTTTTAAAGCAGATTATATTTTATAAGTATGTTAATATTAACATAAATATACTGCTGGCCTTACACTATTTTCTCAACCCCACCTTCCCATTTAGTATCCTTTGTAAAACTAGTGTCTCCCTTAACATCTGAAATATTCTCCCTCTTCACCTCTTCCTCTTGACTTCCATCAAGATAGAGCTTATATGCTAACTCTTAGAGTATACTTTCCTGAGTCTCCCACAGTCTCTATCATCCATATCCCCTCTTATCTTTGTGACTTTTTTTTTTATCAACTTATTTGTGCATGTGCTGTTTTCCACCTTCCTGGGTGGAAAAATTGAAGCTCTCTACTTTGCCTCTCTAGAGATCATATAATTTAGTGCAGGGGTTCTTTTAATCCCTCTGCCAGTCTGGTGAAACACAGAATAATGTTTTGGTGGTTGTCTTTTTTGGGGAGCTCAAGGAGTTTTTTGGTACTTTTTTTTCCCAATTACATGTAAAGATAGTCTTCATTTATCTTTTTTTCAAATTTTTCTCCCTTCTTCCTCCCACTCCCTGAAGATAGCAAGCAATCTAATATAGGCTTATACATGTATAGTCATCTTAAACATATTTCCACATTCGCCATGTTGTAAAAGAAGAATCAGGACAATAAGGTTACAAGGAAGAAAAAACAAAAAGCAACCCCCCAAAAAGTGAAAATTAATGTGTTTTTGATCTGCATTCAGACTCCATAGTTCTTTCTCTGGATGTGGTTGACATTTTTCATCATGAGTCTTTTGAAATTGTTTTAGATCATTGTATTGCTGAAAACAGCTAAGTGTATCATAGTTAATCTTCGCACAGTGTGCTGTTCTGTGTATGTTGTGCTAGTTTCAGTCAGCATCAGTTCATGTAAGGTTTTCCAGGTTTTTCTGAAATCATTTTTTATAGAATAATAGTATTCCATTACATTCATATAACACAAATTGTTCAGCCATTCTCCGATTAATGGGCATCCCCTCAGTTCCTAATTTTTTGCCAACACAAAAAGAGCTGGTATACATATTTTAGGACATGTGAGTCCTCTGTCCACACCCCTCCTCGCCCCTCTTTTTTATGTTTGGGATCCATACCTAGTTATATTGCTTGATCAATGGGTATGCACAGTTTTATTTCACTTAGGGCATAGTTCCAAATTGCTCTCCAGGATGATGGGATCAGTTCACAACTCCATCAGTAATACATTAGTGTTTAAGTTGTCCCAGATCTGCTCCATCATTTATCATTATTCTTTTCTGTCACATTAGCCAATCTGATGAATGTGAAGTGGTATCTCAGATTTGCTTCAGTTTGCATTTCTCTAGTCAGTAATGATTTAGAATATTTTTCATTGACTATAGATAGCTTTAATTTATCTGAAAACTACCTGTTTGTATCATTTAACCATTTATCAATAGGAAGATGACTTGCAGAATAAAAATTTTAAATGCATGAAGATAAAATACATAGAATTACAAAGGAAAACCAACCTAGGCAGCTAGTTTGCCCAGAACTTAATTAAAGCTGCTGGACCTGGAACCAGGAACACCTGAGTTTTAATCCAGCCTCAGACACTTAGAAACTTTTCGATCCTGAAGAAGTTGCTTAATTGCTGCCTGACTCAGTTTCTTCATCTGTAAAATGGGGATAACAATAACAGGATTGTTGTTAGGATAGAAAGAAAGTGTTTTGTAAAGTATTTTTCAAATCTCAAAGTGATATGTTTATGTTTTTATATGTGTGTGTATAAAACATGTTATATGTTTTTAGCTATGATGATTAATACATAGACTTATGAAAATTCTTTTGCATGCATACTAGTTTAAAAATTTATAACTTAGCTTGGCTGGCCTTGGAGCTAGGAAAACTATTTCAAGGCCTGTGTGACTATGGGGCAGTACCTTAATCTCCTAGTGTTCTAATAACTTTAAAATTAAAAACTTCAAAGAAGGTAGCCATTTAATTGTATTAAGAAAAGATATTTTCTCACCTAAAACTTCCCTATAATTTTTCCTCACAGGTCCACTTTCCAGCAAAATGCCTTGTTCTTAGTAATCTCTGAAAATGCAAATCAAAATGAATTGGTTTAATGATGATATACATTCCTATAAAGGGATTTCAACTGTAAATGGAACTTGGTAGAATATCTTTAGAATTACTGGGAGGATTTTGGGACACCTAGTTTGGGAGGCTCTTGCACCATTATTTACACTGCAATTTATAATGTAAAATGTGACTTTGAAAGTTGGGGTAATTAAGCCCTTTTACCATTATCCTAATTCACTCTTGAGATTTCAGACCTTATCTAATTTGTTTGAGGCATTGATAAGTTTTCTTCCCTCTTTGTCTAGAAGTGACAAATTATAATAACTGTGGAAGTATTGTCAAAAATACTCAATTTGTTAGTTTATTTAGCTTAGTTGTCCATTGTTAAAAGGGAGATTTCTTTCGGGAAGCAGGAAAGAGGAGAGCGAGTCATTGGGAAGTGACAATGATATAAGGAAGGAAAAACATCAATAAAACATTTGTTTAAAATAATGTTAAAAAACAAAACGGATTTTGAGGATGGGTAGAAATAGAAACAGATGGTAGAAATTAGGAATGTTGAGAATAGAGCAATCATTCAATAAGTATTTATTAAGTATATACTGTATGAAAGAACTGGATATAGAAATATAAAGAGTGAAACTACATTCCAATTGGAGGTTGCATATATAACCAGATTTGAGAGTTTTCTTTAACTGAGATTTGGCAAGTTTACAATGTCAAAGTTAGAACACTTAGTGGAGCCAACCTCTTGGCCAGATAGGAATGTATGCTTTGCCAAGATGGTTTGGTCATGGCTGTCATCTCCCTTTTAATGGAGAGAATGTACTTTTTCCCCACCCTCCCTTCACTTATTCCACACTTGTGAATTGTAGAATCACAGAATGTTAGAACTGGAAAGATTCTAGGATGAGGTTATATGTGGATGTGTGTATTAGCTCCCTTTGCCATTCTGGTGAAACTCCTGGATGCTTTTGCAGAATAGTATTTTCCTCTCGCTATAATTGAAGCAAATGCTTTAAAAAAAATTTTTTTTCATTTATTGGTTAATGAAAATAAAGGTGTAATTTTTTCCCATCCTAATTTTTAGTCCTGAAATAAGTCCACAAGCCCTAATTTAAATTAATTACTTATTTTTTTAGATGAGAAAATTTAAGATCCAGAAATTAGGGACCTAGCCAATGGTCATACAAAGTAGTAAGTGTCCCAAACAGGTAAACCAGGTATTCTGACTTCCAAATTCCATTTCTTTTTCCCTTTCACCATGAGTTTGAACACAGAAGCAATAAATGATGATTGTTCTTTAAAAAACTATTTTTTCTAATCTCTCTTAAGGCAATTCTTCCCTGAGTTATTTTGAAATATAGAATTCAGCATCCCACAGCATCTAGAACCTTAGAAAAGGTTAAATCACTCAAACCCACTTCTTGTGCCATACTGTTTATCATTAGCAATGTGAACATTTAGAGAGCTATCCTGTTGTCAAGTACTGAAATAAATCAAAGTCTTGAGTTGAGAAATAAAGTATCTTTAATTGAGATAACAGGTAGCAAACTTGTCACCCTGGGGTATGTCTCTTAAGTGCAGAGCACAGTGCATTTCCCACCGCACAGACCTATGAAAAGGTGGTTTTTTTTTTTATCCTTTTAGGAAGATTTAAGGAAAAATAATGAGATAACAAGGCAATCTAGGCAAAGATAAACCATTTCATTCTGTCTATTTTGCCCTTCATTCCATGAATCCCAATGGAAGGAGTTAAGGACATTAGAAACTGAGATTCAGTTTAAGTTAGGTTCCTTTATAAGGTAAAATCTCCGTTTGGGGTGGGTGGGAGGACCTCTTAAGATGTGGTTCTGCTCAACTTAAAGGAGAGTAATTATCTTAAGAATAAGAATATAAAGATGTTACTGAAATTCTGACTTTACAATGATCATTTAAGGGAATGGCAAGTCTGTTATATTAACAATTTTTCCCATCAACATTTTATTTAAAAATTAGAAGAATGCAAGATTAGCAGGAAGATGTGTCAAAGTGAAATTTTAAAATTTATGATATAGTGATTATTGCTAAGCTGTTGAAGTTCTGACCATTCTCTATTAGAAGTAACACATAAATGACCATTGCTAGAATAACCTTACAAGAGAGTTCAAGAATTCATATGATGTTTTTAATCAGCTGAATACAAGTTGTTTTTATTACATAAATGATCTTAAGCCCTGGATGTTGATTTATGTATTATGTGATATTTTTATTATTTTTTCTCCTTTCTTCTTTGAAAAGGACAGTGAATGAAATTAACTTTTGTTTATTGGTTTTTTAGATTCAGAATATGAACAACATCATTTCTTTTCCTTTGGACAGTTTGCTGAAAGGAGACCTGAAAGGAGTAAAAGGGGTATGGTAGCTTTATAGTTCTAATCATTAAATAGAATTTTTTTTCATACCATGTAGCATTAAGAACAATGTTAGCCTATTAAAGCAGGCAGCTCATATATTCATTCTGTTTTTAATATAGGGGAGGTAGGGAATGAGATGGCCATCTGTTCTCCACATTTGCCTTTATTTGCTATCTTATTGGCACCATGAGCCAAAAAACTGGGCACTCTTGGTGTTTCTAATTTCAGCCTGGCATGTATAAATATACAATGGATAGTAGGAGTAAAGAGGATAATATGTTTATAGAAAGAAAGTAATAAATAGCTTCAATAAGGGTTTTGTAGTCATAACCATAGTTGGGACCTGTGGGATTTAGTAGTGCTGCTGTTACCCTGGGCATTTCCATTACTGCAGTTTGACATCTGAGCCAGCTAGACAGGACTTGGTTTTTGTTTTAAATTGGAAGTAGGGGAGAGCATATGGGAAGGATGAGGAAAAGGAGAAGGAAATGGGCACATCTAATATTTTAATGTATTAGAATATTGCCATTCATTCGTTGGTAGAATTATCATTCAACTTCAAATTGGCTAACAATCAATTAAAACCTAATTGTGTGTTCAGCCAGCCAATTGAATCGGTGAAAAGACGGAAAGGAAATGGCTTCCACCACATTTTTTTATATTTTCTATAATCATTTCTGGGGTCTCATTATTATGCTATTCTTGTATATGTCACTAACGAAAGTCCTATCAGGAAGAACTGCTCTCAAGTGGTAATTTTCCTGGTTTATATGCTGCTCATCTATTATTAAAAGAGTGAGAATTGCTACTTAGTGATACAATCTTAAAAACCTGCATTTTTGGAAAATGAATTGGTTTAATTTAAAAATTCTCCAAATTATGTGTGTTCTTGAGCTGACAATTTTTCTGGCTTTGACATTTTAATTTTCAATGCTAAGTTATGAATGGTTTCCAGAATATACAGATGGGTAAGGATCAGGGTTATATCAGCTTGAGAAATCATAGATAAATTGTTTTTGCAAAAAGATTGAAAGCAGTCAAAATGGAGACCCTCCAAGAAAAAAAAAATTGTAGCTTCATTCATTTTAGAGATTGGCCACTCTTTACTAGTGCCTGATTTGAATAAATTTAAAGGCACTGTTCTCAATCATGGCAAATGTAGGCAATTGTAAAGATCTCATAACTAGCTGTTTCATAATGTTCAGTACAACTCAATCCATTTCAGATCTTTGGGAAATTATGATTAAGGCCCCTGCTCAAGAGGCACAGACACAAAGACTGTTGGGATCATTTAGTGGACTAGTTAGCCATCTATTAATTTTTTCCCTAGTCTTTGGAGTTTGCATTGAGCAAACATGGATAATTATTGTTTATTTTAGGTGAATCATTCTATACTTAGAGACAGTTTTTAGTCTAGACTTTGTGTCCAGCACATACATCTAGATTTTTGTGGGCTCTTCATATAAAAAGAGGCAGAAAAGCAGATAGAAAACCAAATCCCATAGTAGGGATTTGAACTGAGAATTCATTTAATTAACTTTATGAAAATAAAATGGTGCAACAATCTAGAATTATAGGTGTATAACACACATATATAGATATATTCAAATGATACTAGGTCATTCTTTAGAGAAGGAAGTAACTCCTTGTTAATGTTATTGCCTCTTAATTTTAAAGAACTTATACTGTAGGTGGATTCATTGTAGTTTAGAATCTCATATAGAATAATTGCAGTGAGTTATCTCTTAAAATATATAACTGCAATAAGTGGTATTACTTGGTAGTTAATTCTTTGCCATGTCTAATTTGTGCTCTGTATTTACAGGATCTGAAAAAGCCTTTTGACAAAGCTTGGAAAGACTATGAAACAAAAGTGTAAGTATTTTGTCTTTTAGAAATAGTGCAGAATTTGTTTCTAGGTTAAATCTGAGCTGTAGTTTTCAAAGGGATTTTAAGTAATAATTATTTCAGGGAGGAAAATATCCACTTTGCTGTGGTTATGCATTGTGTTGTCAGATACTTGAGGAGCATTTTGAAGTTAGTTTGGCTTCAAAGTTTGGTTCTGCCTATTCCTTTATGACTACGGGTAAGTCACTTTTCTACTTTGATCTTCAGTTTCTTCATCTGTAAAATGAGGCCATTAGAATAAATAATCAAAGCTTTCTGACAAAGTCCTGCAATCCTCTAATTTTCCATTTAAAAATTAATTTTGTAAATGCATTTTTATACTCCTTGGAAAACATTTAGATACATTTTTCCTTGGATTTTTCCTATCTTATCATTCTGAATTATTGAAGAAAATTACTTTTAGAAAGTTAGTTAAGTCAATTAAAATCACTGATAGGATTTTTAAAATGATTTTTCATCTTTCATAATAGCAGGGTTTTCTATTTTCCCAGGTGCCTTGAGTGGTTTTTGAAAGTCATAAGCTAGCCCCTCTCTGTTTTGTATGTCTTTTGTACCATCATTTTCTCTGGAGAGAGCGAAAAGGATTTTTATAGCCATCTAGTTTGAATAGAAGCACCAGAAGTGGGAAGGTATGGGATAACCCAGCAGTCTTGGAGATGAAAAGTGGAAAAGTTGGGTGCATATTTTTGTTCTTCCATTTCCTATCTGTATATCCTTTGGAAAAAGTTCCTTCACTTCAGTGGAGTAAGTTTTTCACCTATAATTGATAAGTTGGATTTTTAATAGCAAATTGAAAAGGCATAAACTAAATGTGTATTAATTTTTCAGATGATATAAAACTGGGAAGATACTAACTAACCTGTTGGGTGAAAAAGTAAGACCCAAAGCAATATCTTGTATGCTAAAATGTCAAGTTGAATCTGGTTTACATAAAATTTGTAAAGGCTTAAACTAAGGCTCAAAAAAGTCAGCTTTACAGATATAGTTTGGTTTAGAGGGAGGATACATGAATAGCATCACTTCATTTGGGGGGGGAAAAAAAAACAAAACGGGTTAAACTTTAGTGGACTGCAAGCTCAGTGAGTCATTAGGGACATTTGAAAGCCAAGAAAACTAATACATTCTCAGTCTACATTAAAGAGATAACATAGTAGGGTCCAGAACTAAATAAAAAATAGTGCATCTGTACTTTGGGAGTAATAGGGGCAGCTACGTGGTACAATGAGGAGAATGCCAGGTCTGAAGTCAGAAAGACTCATCTTCCGAAGTTCGAATCTGGCTTCAGACACTTACTGGCTGTGTTACTCCAGACAAATCACTTAATCCTGTTTGCCAGTTCCTCATCTGTAAAATGAACAGAGAAGGAAATGGCAAACCACTTCAGCCAAGAAAATCTCAAATGAGGTCATGAAGTGTCAGAGATGATTGAAACAACTGAGCAATAAGGTATTTTGGAAGCAGTGTGATTAGTGCTTGATGTCATATTTTAGGAAGAACATTTATAAAATATAAAATGTCACAATGACTAAGATGGCAGTATATTTTGAGATTATGACAGCATTAATGTATTATTAATAATAACAGCACTTATATTGCATTTTAAAATTTGCAGAACACTTTACAAATTTTATTTCATTTTGTCTTCAGTTCTGAAAGGTAGATGCTGTTATTTCCATTTTAAAGATGAGGAAACTGAATCTCACTGAAGTGCTTATGGTCTTGGGGGGAGGGGGTGGAGAGTTATCTTCAGATATTTGACAGGCTATTGTATGAGTAAGAAATTTTTTGCTTGGCCACAACTAAAGGTAGTGTCTGATTATTGCAGAAAGTTATATTTAGACTTAAGATAAGGAAAACTTCTTAACAATAGGACCATCAAAAAGGAGAAGGGACTGATATGGGAAATAATGAATTCTCTCACTAAATGACTTCCAGCAAAGATTGACTGGCTGCTTGTCAAAGTGTTACCAAGTTTTTGGTTCAGTCATGGCTAGAGTAGATGGATTTTTATGGCACTTATGAATCTGAATCTATCTCAGTAGTGTTTTTCTTTTTGGGGTGGGGGGAGTTTTAGTTCCTTTCCAGTTAAATCTTGGTGGCTTTATTGAACATAAATACTATTGTCTGTCCATGTTTTTGTTTTAGACTTTTAAGTAAACTGTTCAGTTTGGGGACTTGTCTGCTCCCTGTCTGCCACACCAAGTAAAATCTACTGCTTTATTGACTTGAAACAATTTATTATTTCTGTGCTGCTTTCACTATTATAAAATGAGGAGACCTACTAATATATTAGTTTGAATAAAAGCTGCTTATAATTATAAATTGTCATTTAATGAAGACTGTACAGCTAAAAAAGATTTTTTTTTTTCAGTTTTGATACTTTGTTTTTAGTATTACATGAATTTATAGATTACTACCATTTTTTGAGAGGTCTCTTGTAACAAAGTAACACAGTTAAGTAAAACTAATAATCATATGTTGACCTCATCTGAAAGTGCATGTAACATTTCACATTTACATTTCTTTACTATCCCATCTTCTCTATTCTTAAAAAGTTAACATTTTCTTTCTTTATTCTCATTTAAAAATATATTTAGAAAATTTTTTTGTAAGAAATTATATAGTCAAGTAAAACCAATTCCTCTATTGGTTGTGTGTGTGTGTGTGTGTATGTACGAGAGAGAGAGATTGATTCCATACCTCAAATCCAGCATTTTTCTGTAACAAATAGCATGCTTCCATCATTGATCCTCTGGAATAATGAATGGATATTTTATTGATTGTAGTTCTTACAGCTTTCAAAATTTGTTGTTTTTCTAGTGTTGTTGTTATTGTGCAAATCCTTCTCCTAGTTCTGCTCATTTTATTCTTCATTAATTTATGGAAGTCCTCAAAAATGTTTATTTTTATAATATTGATGTTAATATATATGTATGCATTGGAAAACAATTGCACAAAATAACTAAAACTTTAAGATATTTTCATTTCAAGTAAAAATATTTGTTTGTTTTATTATCATTACTCTCTTCATACTTTCGTTGTTTTTTTTTAGTGATAATGAAACATTAGAGAAAATATGTCTTGTATTCAGACCATTGTGGTATTTAGGTAATAGTGCTATGCAGCTTAATGGTTCCAAGAAGAAGTGTCACAAAATATTTGAAAAATACAAAGCTTTGCTTGAATTTTTTTGCCAGAGAAGAAAGAAAGGTTAAAATGGGGAAAAGATCCAAAGAAATCAGTAGATGAAAGTAGTAGGGAAACAATAATGGAGATAAAGCAAAACAGGACATTTACACGTAACAGCCCTTTCTTAAAAATAAAACAAAAAACACAATAAAACTCAACCTAATTTATTGCAGATGTGTTTGATATTTTATTTACTGATTGACCAAAGGAAATTATGCTGCTGGGTTACTACCTATAATCTGTCCCCACAGCCTACCTTCCTAAAACATTATCAAGATTGTGCCACTTCTCAACTCGGACACCTTTAGTAGCTCATCACTATCTACCAAATAATGTTTAAACTTTTGACTCCAAGTTTCCTCCACTTTCTGCCTCTGGTATTACTTGTTCAGCCATCTTTTGTTTTATACATTTTTGTTCTATCAAAATTGGAATATTTTCTATTTTCTATTCTGTCTTATTTCTTTCCTGCCCCTGTCCTTTTGCTCATAACATTTCCCATGCTTGGAATAGTTATTTTTTAATCCTGTCTCTTAGTCATTTCCCTTTTGTTTAAGTCTCAATTTGAGTTACCTTTTCCATGAAAGCTTTTCTGATTCTCTTTCCTCCCTCCACTAGGGACAAATATTCTCTCCTATTCTCCCCCCCCCCCGCCCCCCCCGCCTTTTCCCTGTCTCCCTTTTTCATTTTCTCTTTCCTCAAATTTCTTTTAGCACTTTGACTTTTCCGTGGCTGCCTTGCTAATTACTTTCTTTTATTTTTATTTATGTCCTTACTGTATTCCTCCTCCCTTAGAATTTTAGCTCTTCAATGCAAATATTATGTCTTTTATATATCCATAGCCTATAAGAGTGCCTTATACATCTTAATGAATATTTGCTAGTTTGAGTGAGATCTCTAAAACAACCCCAAGAGGCAAGTAGGATTGGCCTTATTCCTCCTGCTTTGTCAAATAAGGAGCTTGAGATGGAGAATACTTAAGTGCTTTGTCTATAGTTTTCTAATAAATTAAAGGGCAAAACCTGTAGTAGAATCTAGTTTTCCTGCCTGCCAGGCCTGTGGTCTTTCCACAACATCATCCTGCCTCTTGGAGTTGAAAGAGAATTATTTGTGAGAAACAATCCAAAGCAAAGAGTAGCTTTCATGCAGGAATAACTTAAAAGAATTGGGCCACTAGTGTATAATGGTAAAGGTAGACTCATGTGATAGAAAGTCTGTGACAGAAATTTCTGAAGTTGGATGAAGGGGATTTGGAATTGTTTGAGGAATCCCAAAATATTATAACTGAGAAGTACTCCAAAAAGCCTGAGGGAGGGAATTTTAGAATAAAGAGAAATAATTCTCTACAGGAAAAACTCCCTTTTAAAAAGCTTTAAACAAAGATATTTTACAAGGGTTTAAATTCAAGAATAACATAGCCATTCTGAGAGAAATCAGGGCAATGACTTCACTCTGTAGAGGCATAGTATAGCATAACTTGAAGGAACTTTAGAAATCATCTTCATTAGCCATTTCATTTTACAAATGAAAAAAATGGAAGGAGAGTACATAAAATGTCTAGGATCACGTGATACAGGTTGTACACCCCAAATCACCTTACTCCCAGTTCATTGCTCACTCTACTTCATCGAGGTGCAGCCTTTACCAATGACAGGACTCCATCCTCCTACTTTTCTGCCTATGTCCTGGTTGGTTCCTGTTGCTTGAGTTGGAGGCATTGGCAGGTGGGAGGGGAGTAAATGATGGAAAGTCTAATGTAGCAGCAACAAAAGGAGGGTGGCAATATAGCTGACTGGTTAAGTCATGGCTATGGTACTGGGCTGGGGGGGGGGGGGGCAGGGCGCGGCAGACCAGATGGCCTGGCATGCTACCTTCTGGCACATGCTAGGAGTTGCTGACCTCTTATCCTCTTGGCTTCTATCCCATATGGCTAAATTTAGTTCATTATTACTGCAGTTAGGACAAGAGTGGGGAATCTTATGATGAAAGTCACTGGCTTAACAAAAGAGTCCATCAAAGGTCAATTATAAGTTAAAAAAAAAAACAAAAAGTAATTTAATTCATGGTGGGTATTTTTTCCCTTGTAGCAAAAGAAAACATTCAATTTAAGTGCTTTTTAAATTAAGAATAGGAAACATAAAACTCAATTCCACATTAGCCCCTTAGGGAGAAATTATTCTCTGGATGGCAGCAGCAGTGATCAGAGCAGTATTACCCCTATGGGCAGAATGAAATCAAACTGAGGGCCAAATTGGGCCCCTTGGTCAGATACTCTTCTCTCTGCCCTAGATGGTTATAAAGTCACTGAAGACAGGTTGGCATTGTTAATATTTTAGGACAGGTCTAAGCAACCCACAGTCTCTATGTCCAACTCTGTCATTTGACAGCAGACTCAGTTCCCCCAAAATGAAGTAATTTGTCTAAGATCACACTTAGAAAATCAGTTGTAGAATCAGGTCTGAGACCTAATTAACCCAATTCACAATTTAGGATTCTTTCTCTTAATTCACTTCAATTCAAATAGACATTAGGTGTTTAGTATATATGCACAGAATGGTGTGTGTGTGTGTTTTCAGTCATGTTTGACTATTCATGACCCCATTTGGAGTTTTTTGGCAAAGTTAATGAAGAGGTTTACCATTTCCTTTTCCAGCTCTTTTATAAATGAGGAACTGAGGGAAACAGGATTTAGTGACTTGCCCAGACTCACACAGCTAGTAAGTGTCTGAGCCTTCTGGACTCCAGGTCTAGCATTCTATCGTGTGTGTGTGTGTGTGTGTGTGTGTGTGTGTGTGTGTGTGAAGGAAAGTAGAAAGTGGTAGACACTGAAATTTTCCTGAGCAAGAATTTTGTTTTATTCATCCATGTAGCCTGATGACTTTGCACAACCACTCACTCAAATCCACTTCATGCACGAGTCAGGATATCATATTAGTGATGTTGTCATTGGCCTTTGAGAATGAAGGATAAACTAGAAAAGATCTTGAAGATTATTTGGTCTTCATGAGTAGCTTGGGATCTATACGGGAGAGCATTATGTGTGTGAATTGACTTGTCCAAAGTCTTTGACATGCATAACAGAACTAAGATTCGAACTTTTGACTTTGACTACAGATTAGTGCTCAGGA
This sequence comes from Sarcophilus harrisii, assembly GCF_902635505.1. Classification (NCBI taxonomy): domain Eukaryota; kingdom Metazoa; phylum Chordata; class Mammalia; order Dasyuromorphia; family Dasyuridae; genus Sarcophilus; species Sarcophilus harrisii. The sequence goes on from NC_045427.1 coordinate 194,885,309, forward strand.
GACCATGCTACAGGATGATACATTCTCTGCAAGCTGTGTACTAACTAGGGGAGGCTGCTCTGAATCTTTAGGTCAATAGGCAACTTGATTTATTGCTGGTATTTTTCCCCCAGGACAAAAATAGAGAAGGAGAAAAAGGAACATGCCAAACTTCATGGAATGATTCGCACTGAAATAAGTGGAGCTGAAATTGCTGAAGAAATGGAGAAAGAAAGGAGGTTTTTCCAGCTACAAATGTGCGAGGTAAGATGCTGAACAAGCACAGATGTCCATTGCCGGTAAAGAGCCTAGCAAGCAAATGAAATCTGCTTTTATTTCTCATTAGGAATCTTATAGGTAGATTTATCCTTTTCTAAAGGAGCTTTGGTTTTGTTTTTTAAAAGAACTATTGGGCTCAAGGATATCATAGTTTTTGGAGCCAATTTTTCCCGGTGACTTTACCACATTAATTTTAATAAGGAAACCTTAGTCTTTAGCACGGGACTGGAATAGATTAACACTGGATTGTTCATTGAATGAAGAAACTAAAAATAGGGAAAAGCTAGCTGTACACACATACATACACATAAACAACATCCTATCAAACACACATACACTCTATCCCAAGAGCATAAAATGACAGACCCTGCTCAGTGCCCTTTCATACAGCTTTCTGTCTTGAGGCTGATGTCATACCCAAAGGGTTTGACCCTTCCCTGTGCCCCTTATCAGGTCATAGGCAAAGGAACAAAAGGCAAAGGCCGTTTGAGGGGAGAAAGGGAACACTATGATATAAAGTTCCTATTTAAATTGTATGAGGGCCTATTTTTAAAAAGCTAAACTGCCTCTCATTTGAAAGATGTTTTCAAATAGATTCCTCTTACTTACTTTAGTAATTATACTTATTGAGGTCAAGGAAGCTTAGTTATCCTTCCAGAGCTATTCTGTTTTGATGCTTTCTGCTGGCACTTCCCCAACCATCTTGGCCTGGGAAAGGAGGAGAGGGATAGGGACACTGTGTCTGTCTTCTTTCTTTTTTCATACTTAGTGAAAGAAGAACATCCTAGAATAAGTGCTAAGATGTAAGATAGCAATGTGGTGGGGTTTTTTTCAATACTTTAATTGTAGAAGAAATATGAGAAAACTGGAGTTACTAGCATATCTATCTAGCCCAGTATTTGTTCTTTTTAGTAATATAAATGTCTTGTATTTTGATAAAATGTGTTCAAGCTCTGGGAGGTAATTAAAACTTAAATTTATGTCAAATATGGGTTTGTGACATCATAAATCAACTTTATATGCAATTTACTCTTGATTATCTGGAAGGAATCCAAAAGTAATTTTTTATTCATTTATGTAAATTGATTACTTTGCACAGCTCCACCTCATTCAAATATATTTCATACACAATCTAGATATCACATCACTCTCCTTGAAGATGAAGGACAAACAACAATAATAACAAAATCTGGTGACTGGTTTTGGCGGTAGTTTTGTGTTCAAAAATATGTCTAACTTAAAGAAATATTTTGAGTAGTTGTGTTTGCTAGATCAACATTAACTGGCAATGGACGAAGCCACATGCGGAGGCTAGCTAAAATTGAAAAACACAATACAAACAATGGTGAATGTATGTATGAGCACTTTATTACATGATTTTAATGTAATTTGACTTTGCAATGTATATTTAAATTAATGAGTATGGTCAGTATCGACATTCAGAATTAAAATTTTAATTTAACCAACAATCCAGAGGCAGCAGTGGAGTGGAACTGGCTTCAGAGTCATAAAGACAGACTTGGGTTCAAGGCCTCCCTCTGACATACTGGCTTTGTGATCCTGGACAAGTCACATGATCCCTTAAGTGTCCCAAGACAACTCTCTGAAACTACACGTTGCAGAACCCATTGTTAGTCTATATTGACAGAATAGTTTCCTCGATAAGAGCTTCCTATGTCAAATAAGATTTAAGGTCTGAACTAGCAGTAAAAAAAAACATTTTATGAAAGGCATTGTATTATATTGGAAGTTAGAAAGTTCTTGTCCCAGCTCCACAATTTATAAAATATGTGATCTTTGGCAAGTCAATGGATCTCTCATTCTCACTTTCCTCATCTGTAGAGTGGGAATAACAACTCCTGCCCTGATTATTTTGGGGGTTGACATGATGGTCAAATGAGGTTCATTTGGAGAGTGTATGTTTATATTTGTGTTCCGGTGCTTGGACAGAGCCTTAGATTTTGGCCTGGAAAAGAAACTTTAAAAAAAAATTCTGTGCATACTGCTTGATAAGCTTTTTAATGATTCTATATAATGTGTAATTGAGCATGTTATTAGGAGGAACAATCTGCCATGTTAGAATAATGCTATGCATTATTTGGCATGTCTATGAAATACCCAGGTCCAATTTAAAGAGAAACTCATGTCTCAAAGGTGGCATTCAGACTTATTCAGTTCTGAACATTTTTCCCCTATTTTAATTAAATGTATTTTAAAACTTGTTTGAAAACTTTTGAAAACAATTCCAAAAAAAAAAAAAAAATGCAAAAGCCACTATTACCCTCCCTCTCCTCGAGCCTATGTTGAGATATTTCAGATTTGGTTGTGTTTTTAGCTAAAAATATGTTTTTTCTGAATTTAAATTGCCTTTTGCTTAATTAGAAGGATGAAACATCCTTTATTTTTCTCTTCTCAATGGTATATAAAACTAGTATATAAATCCAGTTCCTGATTAGTACTGAAATTGTAAATGTGTTAGCACCTTACACATGAGTAATAAATAGTACAGCTTAACATAAATTTGATTGGTTATTTCTCTTGCTCTTCCATACTATCATTAATATTACCAGTAATTAGTTAATAACAATGAACGATTAATAAAAACAGTTAATACAATGTAATTAACATTAATTAATAATTAGCCAATAATTATCAGCATGGCCATCTGTTACATTAATACAATAATATTAAAATTTAACATTGATATACTTTTGGCTTACTAAAGGCTTTCTTGCCATGTGCCAATCATTGAACCACTGGGTATCGGTTTTATCTTCTGTGAATTAGGGATATCAGTTTTGATATTTCACAGTGTTGTTGCCTTTAAAAAGAGGGTATGTAGAGTATTTTGTGAACCTTAAAGCACTCAGTAGGTATCAGTTCTTCTAATAATTTATGCCATATGTAGTAAGTTTGCATTACCTAAGCTGTCTAAGATCTTGATTCAGCCCCTTCAGAAATTGAATTTCAGGTAAAGTTCAGAGAGAGGTGAATGATTTGACCAAGATCACAAGTAGCTTTAAGTTGTGGAACAAAGATTTTAGCTTCTCTGCTATCCAGATCCAAGGCTCTAAGCCTCTGCTAAGTTAAAGTAAGATGTGAGGAGCTCCCTGACCAATAGTCATTAGATACTACATGGGTCGTAGTAATTGATCCTAAATTTTATTTCCTTAGTTCTCTAGTAAAAAACGATTCTACTATATAGATTATACCCTAAGGTGGGGGGAGAAGAGAGAGAGAGAGAGCGCGCGTGCAAGCACATTGTGTATATATCAAAATATCCGGAGAGACTTTGTTTATGTTAAGGAAAATCTGGAAATATGCACAGTGATTGAGGAATGGCAACAAATTGTGGTGTTATATATAAATATAAAGAGTTATTAGTGCCCCATTCGGCAAACAAGGCAGAATTAGAACAATAGCATGCATGTTGGCTAGAGAATGTATGAAAAAATATTCATAGATAGAAAAAGCATTAAAAAAAGGCACATTGAGGACATGAGATATTATAGTTATTTAGTTAAACTGTCTATTTTTTAAACTGTTAAAGTGTTTTGATTACTTTTTGTTTTAATGAACAGTTTTTTTTTTTTTTTTTTTTTTTTTTTTTTTTTTTTAAGCTGGATTAGACCATTGATTCTCAAACCTCGTGATTTTGGGGTTTATTTCTTTTGATAGCCCTGGTGACTTTGGTTGTTAGAAGCAGCTATTGTAATAAAATTCACTTGAGTGATTTAAACAGAACTTTTTGGTTTTGAGAGAGGCAGATGCCCATCAAGTAATTGAATACATTACGATAAAATTTTACGTTTTCTCAAAGATTTTGAGTCACTGCTTTGATTCTCTGTTTAATATATATAATAGCATATACTTATCTAGAGCTAACAATAATACTAGCTATCATTCTTATATAGCAAAACGCTTTGCAAATATTCTCTCATTTGATCCTCACAACAATTTTGGGAGGAAGATGCTCTTATTATTCTCATTTGAGAATTCTCAGATGAGGAAAACTCATCTCAGAGAAGTTTATTGACTTGCCAAGGTACACAGCTAAAGAGAGATTTGAACTCAGGTCTTCCTGATTCCAAGTCTAATGCACTCTCGACTGTGTCAGCTAGTTGACATTTATGTAGCATTTCCTCTACAATAAACCTATGAGTTAGGTATTGTAAATGTTATTCTGATTTTCTGCATGAGGAAATTTATATTTAAAGAGAAGTGGGTTTCCCCATGATCTACACATGTAGGAAGCATCAAGACTGGGATTTGTATTCACTTCTCCTGACTTAAAATCTACTCTTTTAACTCTATCATGCATCCTCTCACATACCTGTAGCATAGTTGCAGCCTTTAACTTTCTTTAATGTACCTTCACATAGTTCGTAGCACACAGTATAGGGACTTACTGTTTGAATTAAAGGTCCTGATACAGAAATGATTCATTCACTTAAAATCACAAAAGAAAACTTTTATTTAGGTCTAATTACAGGATTCACATTTGGAAGAGGATTTTAAAAAATGAATAAAAGATATGATTCCTACCATTATGGAAATTATATTCTAGTTGGTCTTATATTATTGACACAGTTTGCTTTTTAGTTGCCTGCTTATTCCTGTGAATTGTTCTTTTTTTTTTTTAACAGTACTTACTAAAGGTTAATGAAATCAAGATTAAAAAGGGAGTTGATTTACTTCAGAACTTGATCAAATATTTTCATGCACAGTGCAAGTAAGTTTTTTTTTTCTTGTGATTATACTTAAAATGTATCGTTTTTTTCATGGTAGCTGTGGATATTTTAATAAAGAAAAGAAATCTACTAAATATCCTCATTCAGAATTACATTTTGCCTTGTTATCTTTGCAGAGTATTTTTTTTTAATGTGTGTGGGGGGGATAAAGTGTTTTGTTCCATTAAATTAATTTCTGTTGCTTTAATGTTTATTAAATGATGATAGCACCAATGGTGTAACATTAGATTAAAAGTTTTTGAGTTACTATACCATGACATCTGCCCCAATCAGTGTAACTAGCATATTTTGTTGCATATAAAAAGAATTAGAGCTTGAAATTTGCTTTTTTTCTAAGTTTTTCCATTTCTAAAATTCAGCCAGTTAAACAGCATAAAGAGGTGTGATAACTAAGAAATGATTTTTTATAGGTGGAGAATTACAAGCTTGAAAACAAACTAATCTGAGCATAGAAAACACCTTGGAGCACATTTAAAGCCAAACAATTTCACATAAATGTGTACTCTTAGCTTCAGGGTAGCTGCCATTATATTTCTTCATTTTTTCCCCTTTTCATCATTGTAGGCATTTGTATCATTGAGATAGATTGTAGCCTTCTCCATAGCTTCATGAGTTCCTGAAGAATAATTCCAGTTCTTCTTCTTCCTCTTCTCCTTTTTTTTTTTTTTTTTTTTTTTGGTAGTCAATCTAATGATGAACCTATGAACCTTTCTGAACTTATTAAGTAGATTGAGCAGCACACATAAACCTTTGCCTGACTTGTAAATAATAATATTAATAGCTAGCTTTTGTATATTACATTAAAGGTTTGCAAAGATTTTATAGATAATATCTCAATTTATTCTCATAAAACTCTGAGAGGTAAGATCATAATTATTCCCATTTTACAAATAAAACTAAGGCATAGTCTAGAGTAAGAAAACTAATAATTTGAATTCTGATCTTCTTTATAGTTCATAACTATATTGTTCCATTGAACTACCATTAAGCCTTTCCAACCTTCTAGGACTTGACAGGGCTGGCATTGCTTTTGTTAATCCAAGTCTCTGTGCCATGATGAAGTGTTGTTAAAGTGCTCTAGTACAGGATAAATTTACTCATCTTTTAAAAAGGTAGACCTCATACTATTTTAATGTATATATTCATTACACCCGCCAGAGTCATCTAGAGGATTTGAATTTTCTTTTCTTAAACAAAATATAGAATGATGATCCTACAAAATTAAAAAATGGGCATGTATGTAGTATTTCCTTTTTTATGTACATAAATGTTATATCAATCTTAAATGTAGGTAGGGGGAGGATAGAAGTTCACTGAAGGGAAGATACTCTGATACTCTGTTCTGAGCAGTAATAAAATATTATCATCATCATTATTTCTCATCTCTTTTTTTTGTCTTCAGAAACATTTGCAATTCCAAATTATATTCATATCCTACTAGTCTAGTCTCTAGTGGCTTTTGCTGGTAAAGTTTGGAAGTCTGCTTTCTCAAGAAATCTAAAATTAGGGGTGATTTTTATTTTTAATAGAAAGGGATTAGGTACTTTGGGGCAGTAGATTTTCAGGAAAGTCTGAGAATTAATCCATAAGACATTAAAAAAAAATAGAACCAAGAATTTGATTCAGGCCAGGAAATATTTAGAGTTGAAAAAAAAAAAAACTAGTGTTAATATTTGTTAAAGTCAATATTTCTTTGGATGGAGATTAGAATAAAAAAGTTTAGCTCACTGAAATCTTAGACATCATTTGACACTTTTGAATTACAATGATGATTTGATTCAGCACATTTTTTATAAGCATACACCAAAAACTGGTGGTCAGCTTCATTGTATGGATAATAAAAACTGAAATTCACCAAAGTTAATTGCATTAATGATCATGTATTAACCAGTAAGCATTTATTTAATGCTTTCTGTGTGTCGGGATTTGTTAGATTGTGTAGGTAGAATAAGATAAATATGAAATAAACTCTCACTCAAGGAATTTATGGTCTATTGTGGGGGGGGGAGGGGAAGGGCACATATTATATAAACATAAAGTAAATCCAAGGTAATTTTTTTGGAGTGGTGGAAACTTACTAGCTGGTTTGAAGAGGATCATGTAGAAAGAGGCATTTACATACCTAGTAAGTGTTAGAGTTGGGATTCTGAATCAAATTTAGCATTCTATTGTCTTTGAAACAGCAAGGTGATATGTGCTGGGAGTTAGGAAGACTGGATGTTGAAATCCAGATTGAGCTGTGTGATCTTAAGCAAGTCACTTAACCTCTGTTTGCCTCAGTTCCCTCAACTATAAAACTGGGATATATAATAGCACCTACCTCATAGGGTTGTTGCTGGTGTCAAATGAGATAATAATTGTAAAGTACTTAACAATGCCTAGCACATTGTAAACATTATAAGTGTCAACTGCTATCATAATAATTTATTTTTATTAATATTAATAATAAGTTTTGGTCAAGCTTTTTGTTGCTGATCCTGGCAATGAATACATGTTTAGAAAAACAACATTCTGAGAAAATGGCTTTAGCTTAACTCTACCAAATGATATTCTTGTAGAACTTTCTCACTATCAGGAGGGTTGCTAGGTTGCAAAGATTCTTGGAGCTCTACTTTCCCCAGGGATATTTCTGCACTGGGGTTACCAGAGGTTGAAATTGGTCTATTATTGGTTAGTTATTAACTCATACCCATAATTCCCTTAAACTTGGAACTTCTAGCCAAAGAGTGAAACACACTTTCCAACTTTTGCACTCTTGACACTCTAATCCTAAAGACTAACATATGAGATTTATAGTAACCTGTTCTCCATGGCTTTTAATGATTAGCTGCTGATTGTATAGAACTTACCGCCTGTGTTTTCTTTTTCCTTTTCTCCTTCTTAGGCTTCTTTATTTTCACAACTTCATATGTTTCTGGTGCTTGATTTGTAGAAGGAAGCAGGGTTAGAAGTGCAAAGAAATACCCACATTCTGCACTAACGTGCTTGTGCCTATGATACTCTCTGGAAGGTGGTATCCCCAAGAGCCATTTATAAAGCAGTTTATGTAAAATTCTCCCCGCTTTGGTTCCCTCAGTTAATATGCACAGATTTTTAAGATACTGTTAAAATATTTTTGCCCATCACCACCATCTGAACATTTTTTTCTTATTCTAGTTTACAAATTATTTGATTCACTCCCTTTGAATCAGATAGTAAAAATTTATTTTTTCCATTTCACAAATGTCAGAGTCTGGAATTAAATCCCTATCTCTGGCTCTGAAGATAGTTTAGTGGTATCGTGTGCTGGACTTGTAGTCAGGAAGACTGCTTCCTGAGTTCAAATCTGGCCTCAGACACTTACTGGCTGTGTGATCCTGAGCAGGTCACTTGACCCTGTTTGCTTCAGTTTGTTCATCTGTAAAATGAGTTGGAGAAGGAAATAACTGAAGAACAACTCCTGGCTCTGAGTCCACCATTCTTATAACTTCAAATTACTATTTAAATACTTTATTGATTTAAGGATTGTTTAGTCTTGAAGACTGCTTCCAGTAGAATAGATAATTTACTTCTATGTCTCTTCCTTAGTTAAAAAGTCACTGTGAATTGGTGTAAGCAAAAATTCATTCCTTTGGAGGAAACCTAGTAATGAGCCTATGTGCACTTAGCTCAGCTTCTCCTCTGACTGTCCATATTCTGGTCCATCCCCAAGATGGTACTAACCCTTTTGCTTTGATGTAGAGTCTGTGCTGTGGATCTCATCTTAGAGACCTCCATCATCTCCATGGAAGATGAGGCATTAAGATATTAGTAGAGAGAAATTCATGTTTTTTCTGTTATTGTTTTTAATAGCCTATTCCTTCAAGATATTTCCATTTGTTTTTCATGAGCTATTCATTATAAGCATACACCTATGAGCATTATTTCTGAGTTGTTTTTTTTCCCATGATTAATGTTCTTGGACTTTTGACTGTTTTCTAAACCTAACTTTCCTATTTCCTTTGGCTCAACTTGATATTCCTTGGGTTCTGTGGGTGGTATTTCCCTATTTTTCACTAATTTTCAGTTTCTTAATCATTTTCTTCCATTCTTCTTTATCATTATAGTCCATTCTCTTCCAATAAAAATTTCTAGTTTCTATTCTCCTTTTCCCTCCCTTTCTTTATTTCCCTTCTTCCTCCATCTCTCAGTTCTTCCTCTTTTTCCTCTAGTTATACTTTTTGGGTTTAGGTCCTTTTATGTCAGAAGATCAAACAATCAGAATCCTCTGGTTATTATCCTTCATTGCCACTTTTTCTGTAGAATCATATTTCCCATTGTATGTTGCAGGCAAAGAAGATATTTTAGACATTAGCAAAAATAATAATGATAAGATATATATATATATATATATATAAACATATTTAACATGTATTGGATTACCTGCCATCTAGGGAAGGGAGTAGGGGGAAAGAAGGGAAAATTTGGAACACGAGATTTTGCAAGGGTCAGTGTTGAAAAATTACTCATGGATACGTTTTATAAATGGAAAGCTTAAAAAAATAAAATAAATAATGATGTGTGGTTCATTTTCTTTTTTAAGCTTACTGTAGCTCCTCAGAATCAGGAAAATATATTTTTTCTTTTGCCTAACCTAATTTTGCAAGTGCCACTTAATTGTCATTTGCTCAAAATTTTGAGGTCCTTTTCATCTTTTTTATTCTGTTGTAATTATAAGAACTTTAAAGACCCTTTCTCATTAAAGTAGTTTTTTTTTTTTTTTTCTCCTTTCTTTTCTAAATTACCCTTGAAAAATCAGCTAAATTGTCTTTTCTCTTGTGGGATCAGTCTTTTTCTTCTTTTTTTCTTTTTTTAAGTTTCTTCCAGGATGGATTGAAAGCTGTTGAAACCCTCAAACCTTCCATTGAAACTCTTTCAACAGATCTTCACATAGTAAGATGTGACCTCCCATATTTGTATTAAAATAATTTTTATTATTAAAAAATATTTTACCTCAAATGTTGTTACCCTGTGTTCTTTAATTTCCATGTTATTTTTAATCAAAAATTCCCGTTAAAATTTTTTATGTTCTGAATTGAACAAAAACAAAATGTTCATTTCCATATACAGTGTAGAATAGAAAAAAGTGAGAATGTATGAAATTGTACATTTCTATTCTGTAGAGCTTGCTTTTTTTTTTGAAGAATGTATCATTTTCAAAGCTGTGCTGTTTGTGTTGAACAATGGTCTTCCACACAACTTAGCATGATTGTCAATTTCTTCATATTCCTGCTTCTTGCTTATTGTTATTTTGGCTGTTTGGAATATCTTGACTAATTAAGGAATACATTTTCTCATGTATTTCTTCCATTTTAACACAGATTTTACCTTTTCCTTATTATTTAGATCAAACAAGCCCAGGATGAAGAAAGGAAGCAGTTAATACAGCTACGAGATATTTTAAAATCAGCACTCCAAGTTGAACAAAAAGAGGTGAGGGGATTTAATTTTGGGGAATTTGTGGTTCTATTGGCTTGTTTCTAAATGCCTTTGAGAAAAAGGGTGATATAAAGGTGAAAAGATTACCGAGTTTTGACCCCAAATATGGCTTCATATTCTTGTTCTGTTATTTATTACCAAAGTGTTCTTGGGCACTTTACCCTCTTGATATCTCAGTTTCCTCACCTATAAATTGGAGGGGGTTGAAATGGGTAAGCTTGATACAGCCTTCTACCTCTACCGGCCTATGATTCTCAAAATAGCATTATAAAATCATTTATGTTGCTATTTAAAGTCCTAATCATTAGCACACCAAGCCTTTGGCAATCTAGTACCAAAAATCACTGATTTATTCTTTCAATCCAAGAATTTTTAATCCAATATTTTCAATCTCGGGTGAAAAAAAAGTCAGTGAGACACTGTTTTCCCGTATTGTGGACATGTCTTCAAAACTATCTTGTAAAATCACTTTTATGTATCACTTGTATGGGCAGTGGCTCAAGAATTGTTTTTAATAGCTCTGCCTTTCTATGTCACACAGGAAAAAAGTTTTTATTTATGCCATTTGTTTTATGAATTAAAATGTTGATAATTTCTTCTTCATTTTCCTTATATGCATAAGAAATTTAAACCCATACTGTAAAAAGATGTGTCTTTCAAGAAAGAAATCAGAATGGCAGATAATTTATAGTCTCTTCTGAAATAATATGTTTGGGTGTGAGGTGTCATAGTATGATAGAAAGAATAATAAGCTTAGAATTTGGCATTTTAATCCTGACATCAAGCTTGGACAAGTCACTTAATTTTTCTTATCTTTATGCTCATTATCTATCAAGTGAGGGTTTTGTAAGGTCCCTTCCAGCTATTGTTTCCAATAAAAAGTGTGGTCACTGAATGTTAACATACCAACACTCTGGTCTTAAACTAGTTGGATTTGATTTTAAAGGTATTCTTTAGGACAGGTTTTTTTTTTTTTTTTTTTTTTTTTTATAATAAAGCCCAGTGCAGTATTATTAAGCTATCACCTTACCAAGAATATGCTGTTCTTAAATTTATATATTTGTTTTACACCATAAGAAATGTTTGAAGATATCCTTAATAGATGTGAGAAAACAGGTTCTTGTTAATATGCTAGTAATTAGTAGTACATTCTTGTCCTATAACTGAATATTATTATTTTTTCTCCTGAAAATGCATTTGCCTTTTGTGACCGAAGTCTAGGAGAGTAAGTAGTTTAGAATTATATAAATTGAAGTACTTTGCATGTTTCTTTCTTGAACATCAAGAAACTGGATTTTTCTCTCTTTACTATTTTGTTAGATGGAAGTAACTTAAATTTGTGACCCTTTATTTCCTTTTATATTCACATAATCTTGAATAGAAGACAGAGACTCATGGTTCTCCCAGTTCACCATAAACAGTAAAATTGATGTTCCTTTTGCCACCAGGAACTTCCAGAGCTCATAATTTGTCATTTTAAGTTTCCTCCTCAAAATGCAGCCTGGAACACTGCCATTTTCTTTCTGGTATTGAAAATAAATTAAATCCAGTTCCTTGGTTTAGCTACTTAGTGAAGTTTCCTGGATTTTTTTTTTTTTTTTTTTTTTTTTTTTTTTTTGGTCCATTGTGTATGGAAATGTGTATTTTCCTGGTTTCATTGCACTGAGAAGCTATCATTGTAAACATTCACAGGAAGAACTGTATTTTTGTGAATGAGTTAATGCGTATTTTTGTCTTGGTGATCAGTCTTTCTACAGTGTAAATTCCTCTGTGAATTGTTTTCAGTGACTGTTTAACAGAAAGACTGGATTGTGCTTATTAGTCTTGTGTGGTTCAGTATGTTAGTACTTTGGGGCCTACTGTGGAGCATCATTCAAGGAGATTGGGCTTCAGGGACATAGCTCTTAGGGTTTTGCCTTCTAGTTCTTGTGCCCCACACACTGATATTTCATGAATGGTTTCAGTTTGCTATCACATTTTGCTCCTATTCATATTTGTACCATCTCCCTCCTCATCTTGCTTGTATGGGAAATTCATCTCTGAGTCTTGGTTTCTTTCTTTCTTTTTTTTTCTTAATCTGGGAGGAGAGCTAAGACCACATTTCTGTCCTGCATTCTTTCCTCTCCATTCCCATTGCTGCCCCTCTCATTAGACTCTTTATTATTTAAGCCTAGGTTATTGGTACAATCTCCTATCTGAGATGTCACTTCCACCCCCTTTTTCCTAAGGCCATCTTTCATATTAGCCTAAAACAGTTCTAAACCCCAACAATTCTAAAGCAATTTTCATTGTCACCTCCTTGCTCAAAAACTTCCTTAGTTCCTCTCTAACAAATAAAGCCCACATTCAATTTGACATTCAGTATCCTTTACAACCTACCTTTGTAGCATTATTACCTCATACTGTACACCCTGTCTTCAGACCAGAGATGTCAAACACACACTCCCAAAGTGTGGCCCAAACCAAATTAAAATGTAATTGGGAAATATTTAACAAGATAATTAAAAATACAATAAAATATAAATTACAGTGTATTTGAAAACTAAGTCAATCAATATGGATTATTAGGTATGATTTTGTGACCATTGATATCATGGCTCCAGGCAAAAAGGATAATATATTTACCATTCTCACAACATAATCCAGGATTTCTTTTCTTTACATTTTTGCTCATTACATTCCATATATTAGCATCTTCTGCCTCTGTCAAAAGCTGTTGAATTCCTCCTCTTTCAAGACTTAGTTCTAGTCCTAATCTTCTCAAATCAAATGAGATAGCATATTAAAGATCTTTGTATACTTTCAAATTCTCTATAAATGTTAGCTATTTTTCCTGAAATTTTTTTTTAAGTGCTTGGAAGTGATTTCTCTCTCTTCACTTTTCATCAGCATATTCGTGTTTTGTTTTTTTTTCCCTATAGTATTTTGTTTTGGGGGTAGCTAGTTAGTGCAGTGGATAGAGCACCAGCCCTGAAGTCAGGAGGACCTGAATTCAAATCTGGCCTCAGATACTTAACACTTTCTAACTGTGTGACCCTGCGCAAGTCACTTAATCCCAATTGCCTCAACAAAAAAATAAATAAATAAATAAATAAGTATTTTGTTTTTCTAATTACATGTAAAGGTAGTTTCCAACATTCACCTTTGAATGCCAGACTTTTTCTGCCTTCCTCACTTACCTCCCCCCTCCCCAAGACATCAAGCAATGTGATATAGGTTATACATGTACAATCATTTTAAACATTTCCACATTAGTCATGTTGTGAAAGCAAAATCAGAACAAAAGAGCAAAATCATGAAAAAGAAAAAGCAAACAAAAAAGATGAAAATACTATGCTTTGATCTGCATTCAGTCTTCATGGTTTTCTCTGGATGTAGATAGCATTTCCCATTCCAAGTCTATTGGAATTCTTTTGGAGCATTGATTTTGCTGCAAAGAGCTAAGTCTATCATAATTGATCATCATATAATCTTGATGTTACTGTGTACAGTGTTCTCCTGGTTCTGCATCTTTTACTTTGTATCAGTTCATGTAAGTCTTTCCAGGATTTTCTTAAATTAGCCTGCTGATCATTTTTTATAGAACGAGAATGCTCCATTATATTTATATACCATAACTTATTGATCCATTTCTCCAATTGGTGGGGCATCCACTCAATTTCCAATTTGTTAGATACCACAAAAAAACCTGCTACAAGCATTTTTTCACACATGGATCCTTTTCCCCTCTTTTATGACCTCTTTGAGATATAGACCCTGAAGTGACTGCTGCATCCAATTAGTATATGCAATTTTATATCACTTTGTGCATATTTCCTAATTGTTCTCTAGAATGATTGGATCATTTCACAATTCTTCCAACAATGCATTAGTGTCCAGTTTTCCCACATCCCCTACAATATTTATTATTATATTTTCCTGTCATCTTAGTCCATTTTCATTAACATTCTAATTTTAACTTTATCTCTATCAATATATCATGACTCTTGCTGGTTTATAAATTCCTTGATAACAATTATTTCTTTTTCATCTTTGCATCTCCACCAAACCATAGCTTCATGCAATGCATATAGTCAGCACTTGAAAACACAAATACACACACACATACACTCTTCCTTACAACCTACAAATTATAGATTATTATCCTATGATGATTCTAATCATTAGAGATAAAAAGGGGAAAAAAGCAGAATTTAGGAGGTGGGAAAAATGAAGACAACAGTACATTGAAAATGAAGTGTTGATATGTAATTGTTTGGCAGGTAAATGTTACAGATTTTAAAGTGAGCTTCATGAATATTGATTAAGGAAATACAAATTAAGACGATTCTGAGGCACCACGTCATACCTTTTAGCTATGTGATGGCAAGGAGTTGGAAATTGAATGGATGCCCATCAATTGGGGAATGGTTGAATAAGTTATGGTATATGAATGTAATGGGATATTCTTTTTTTATAAGAAATGATAAGCAGGCTAATTTCAGAAAAACCTGGAAAGACTTATATGACCTGATACTGAGTGAAGTGAGTAGAACCAGGAGTAACAGCAAGATTATGTGATGATGAACTATGTTAAACTTAGGTCTTTGCAGCAATACAATGTTCCAAGACAATTGCAATAGACTTGGGATGGAAAATTTTGAGAGAACTATGGAAACTGAATATAGATCGAAGCCTACTATCTTTTTGTTGTTGTTTCTTGTGGTTTTTCTCTTTTGTTCTGATTTTTCTTTCCTGACTGGAGTCATAATGAAAATTGATTAAAAATTGATTGTACATATATGACATATCAGTTTGCTTTCAAGACAGGCAAAGAAGGAAGAAAAAAATTAGAATTCAGAATCTTACAAAAATGAATATTAAAAGCCATTTTACTTAAAATTAGAAAAATAATATGCTATTAAAATAAAAAATGAAAAACAAAAAAAAAGGAAAATGAAATACTAAGATCAGATAAGAGTCTTCTAGCATCCCAGAGTGACATTTCAGTGAATTGCTAGGAATGGGTGAGATAAACTTTTGCTTTTGAGTGGAAGACTGAACACAGCTAAGAAAAGCACCAAATTAAAAGGAAAAAAAAAGCCCAAGGCAGAGCAATTCAGGTTTATCAGCCCTCTGGGCATAGTGCAAGGTCTGTGTTTGCTTTGCTTGAGTACTGTTAGGAGGTTTGGGAGTATGGGACTGTTTTCACATTGCTTGCTATTTCCAGCTTTGCAGAGAAGCATAAAAAATTTACCAGCACATTCACCCTATCTTCATGTTTATTTTTAAATTTTTTCCCCTTCTCCATCTGCCCCAGTGAGCACATAGGTAGTCAAATAAATATTTCTTGCTACAGCTGTCTGCTGTCTTTTCTGCCTGGATACATGCCATATTAAACCCTTCAGCCCCACTGTTGTTGAGGTTGGTGGTTTTGGAAATTGGATCTCAATTTACTTTTCAGTGTTCTAAGCAATTGAAAATAGTTGAGAAAGCAAGTTGTAGGTGATATGCAATTGTTTGGAAGATAAATGTTACAGATTTTAAAATGAGCTTCCTGACTAGCAAGTTGAATTTTCCCATCTCTCTACCTCTAATCACAGAGTAAACTTAGCTTGCATTATTATTTCAATACTGATTCCTTTTGTTTATTTTTCCTATTTCACTCTTCATTGTTTGGACTGCATGAAAGAAATTGAACAAGAGTATACCTGACACGCAGTCATGATTGATGACTCTTAATATGGGTACTGTAAAGTTGTGTATAAAACACAAAGTCGGATGAAGCTAGATCACAAAGAGTTTTAAATGACAACCAGAGGACTTTCTGTTTTTGATACTAGAGACAATAGGAAACCAGTTAAATTTAATTGGAAAATCATTTGAGTGGAAGATAGGTTACAGTGGGAGAGAAACCCAAGTCAGGGAACCAGTGAGGAAGCTGTTGGTCCAGGTAAGGGGCAATAATGGGATAGATAAGAGTTCTTAAACATTTTGAGTTTGAGAAATCTATATAAGACATCAACAATGAAATGTTCTCCTGATAATTGGAGATGGGGGACTGGGAATGGGAAAGAGACTAGGACTAGATAGTCTAGAGGTCATTTATATAAACACAATCATTAAACCTATGGTGGCTGAAAAAGTCACCAATTAGCAGTGCTCAGAGGGAGAAAAAGGCCCAGGACAGAGCCTTAGGTGGAAGGAAGAGGGGGAACAAGGGGGAATACCCACAGGAAGGGAATATAACATGAATAATGCTCCAGCAGAAGAGCATGAGATTCAGTTACAAGGGGAACCAAAAAAAAAAAAAGAAACAGTATTCCCCCCCAAAAAATAATTAAAAAAAAAATATCTAGAAGATTTACTATTAGCTTTTTAAACACCAAATGATTTATACTTACTGATTTTACTACCTTTGTAACATAATTCTGTGCTTACTAACCACAGAAATCTCTGGAGTCCATGAATTTGCTTTTTAGAAATTTTTTTATAACTATATTTCCATATAATTGATTTCCTTTGTAATTCAGTGCATTTCATTTTATGCAACATTTAGAGAAGGGTTCACTAGACATCACCAGATAGCCAAAGTGATCCATAACCCTCACACACGCAAAATGTTAAAAGCTAGACAAATAAAATACTATCCTGGGAGAGGGGAGAGGAAGAGAAACATTTATTCTTATTACATTTCATCATATTTGATTTTCCCTAATGTTCTATCCTCTGTAGATGGTTTTTAATTCAATCATCTGTTGTCTTAGTATTTCATCTCACTTTTATATTATCTAAAAAGTGGATAAGCATGAGTCCTTTGTAAAAATGATAAAATTGGGCCATATATTTCTAAAGTCCTTTTCAGTTCCCACACCTATGATCCTAAAATGTTATCATGCCTAGGTGATATTTACAGGATATTATCACATCCTTCTGAGATTCTATTTTGAGATTTTTTATCCCAAATATTTTTATTCAGTAAAACGTCCATTTCAGCTAAATTCTATAAAAACTAGAGGTTCTTAATCTGAAATCCATGACCTTTTTTTAAAATTACAGCTTTATTTCAATATAATTTGTAATCCTATGTATTTCAGTTTATGCAGCATCGACTGCTAAAGGGATCTGTGGGACAAAAAAAAGAACTCTTGGTTTAAATTTATAGGTATTCATCTTCTGGTGATCATTCTCTTGACTTAAAGCTAATCCCCTCTATGGTTCTGATCTTCTTAGGGGAAAAGAATGAATAAAGACAGGGTAGAGCTCAAGATAACTTTGACCATAACATTACTAGGTTCCCTAAATAAAGAGACTGTTACCTTGTTTCATGATCCTGTTTCCTAGAATTATGTGTCAGGAAATTAAAATTTGGGTCATATGGAAGGATGGAATGTCTATATAAAGGAATATGGAAAGGAAAATGTGCTGCCATTTATTTCATCACATGGAAAGAAAGATAATTTTGGTGTGTCTCCAGGTTAGATTAGAGCTTTCAGCAAGAATAATTAGGAGGAAGGTAAGTTGAGAGTTTTGTGGGATAAATGCTGTTCTACTTAAAACAATTAAAAATTTTAAAAGATAGTTTGACCTCATTCAGTGTAATTATTTATAAGTTGTCACCCCTGTGGAACTCTTTGAAACCAGAGATTTTATTTGTGTCTCTTGTACTTAGCTCAGTGACTTACTTTTTAATTGACTCAATAAATGTGAGGTTTAAAATAGGAAAAAAAAATTATGTTGGCTTCCTTCTTAATTCGGTCTTAGGGATCTCTATACTGAGATGAATGAATTTTTTTAGATCTATTCGGAAGGTCTATAAGTGGTACCAGTTAATATCTTTAGCATATACACATTTAGCAGTATGAGCCATGTGATATCACCACTTATTTTTGTGGGGTTTTTAATTAAATCAGTAGACTCATTTCTTGGTGCTTTGATTTATTCTTTTGACATGTTATTCTTAGGCATTCTTAGGATTCATTTAGGTGAACATCATTTTTCCACACCCCTTCCAATGCACTTATTCTTAGTGGTACTTGATAGGATTTGCCTTAATTTCCAATTTCAGATATGATGAGTACCAGAGAACCAGGGAGCGAGCCCATTTCTTGAAAAAGTAGATTTTGTCCTTTTCATCAGAACATGACTAATAGACCTGTTTTCCTTTGAAATGGAGAAGGTTCTTTCAATGTTAATTCTCCTTGTTTAGGCTATGTCGTGAAGTGATAAGTTCACTGACTTTATGTCTAGGACAATTATTACTTAAACACAATTCAGATTCAGAGATGAAAAAAAGTTTTATTTGTGTTCTTCCTATATAGTGGTATTCACATGTTTTGTAGATTCAGTACAATGGGCTCTTGCTGAGATTGAACAATATCCAGAAGGTTATAGGATCTTACATGTATAGAATCAAGGGCTGTTTTTAAAAATGCTTTTTTAGAGGAATATTCAATGTCCATTTATCCTTTATCTCCAGGGACAACTAAAAACCTTTATTTGTGTACCTGTGTATAATATCTCTCAGTCTCAATGTGTCAATACTTGGGCTTATCGTATTTCTGTTCTATCTTGGTCAGTTATGTCTTGCAAGTTTTCTTTTTGTGTCCTGAACTCAATCAGGAGACTTGTATTTAAATCCTCTCCAACAAGTTAATAGCTGTATGACTTTTGTCAAATTATTTAGTTCTTTGAATTACAGTGCTTCCTCATTAAATTGTGACAAAAAAATAAATAGATAAATGTAATTTCTGGGTAATTAATCATTTTATTGTCTAGCAAAAAGTTAATAAAAGAATGGTCATTTGGCCTTCTCTTGTAAACCAAGAAGAATCATGATGGCCTCTTGCCACTTATATGCCCTTGGAAAAGTGGGTATTCCCAATATACTTCAGTCAGCTCTGATTGGTTAACAATTAATATTGTGATGAGAAATGGATCTATTCTAATGAGGGAATGAGGGCCTTTGTTTTGATTTTGTCACTATTACTCTCAGACCACCTCCAACCTCAAGCAATCTATTCAAAGAATCAATACCCACCAACCCACCCACCAAGCCTGAATAGAACACTATGAGCTTCCCCAGTTGGATAGGATCTGAACAAGATTGAGAATGTTAAATCCAATCTCATTATAGAAAATAAGAAGGGAAAAGTCCTGCATCTTTCTAATATCGACAATTGCTTATTTAATTATCATTTCTTTCAGTATAATGAGGCAGTAATACTTTTACTACCTACTTCATAGGGTTGGCATGTTACATGTTCTGTAAACTTTGAAGTTATATAGAAATATGAGCTAATAAGGAGCACCATGGTATAATGGCTAGAGAGCTGGCCTTGTATCCAGCAGACCCAAGTTCTAATTTTGCCTGTATTTGACCAGACTGGCTATGCATCCATATAATTAGCACCCAAAACAACTTTCTTAGGGTGTGATTTACAAAGTACAGGAAGATTTGCATTGGTAGTGCTAATCTAAAAAGAAAACCTTTAAAATTAAAAATACAAGTTGTCTTCATCAGGACTATGACCCTTCTGATAAACTGACCATATCAGTTGGTCACTCGTCTTTCTTTTTTGCGTTCTCTCCATCCAAGCCATTCATCAGTCTAATCAACAAGCATGTTTTTAGTGCTTATTATATGCCAGAGGCAAGGAAGACAATGAAAGGCAAAAATAGTCCTTATCTTCTGGAAAATTACATTCTAATGGGGAGAAAGAAGGGACAATATGTCAATAAATAGGTACATAAATAGGTACCTAGGTACAGAATAAATGAAAAGCAATCTGAAAGGAGAACAATATATTAGCATCTTTGGGATTAGGAAAGGCCTCCTGAAGAAAATGGAATTTGAACTTAGTTTTGAATGAATCCAAAGTAGCCAAATAAAGCTATGAATAAAGGAGATGAAAGGAGAAATGATCAAGGTATGGGGAGCAGCTTGTGTAAAAGCGTGGTGCCAAGAGATGGAGAGTCTGTGAGAGGAGCAGCAAGTTACACTAGGCCAGTGGAGCTGGATCACAGAATGATAGAAAAGAGCAAAGTATAAGAATTCTGGCAAGGCAGAAATGGGCCAAGTTATTAAGTGCCTTAATGCCAGAGGACTGGGTGTGATACAGGTCAGACCTATGCTTTAGGAAAATCAGGAACACTAACCAAAGCTCTTGCAATAGTCTAGGAGTGACAGCCAGAGTCTGCACCCAGTTTGGATGAGTGAAGAGGAGGTGGATGTGGAAGAAGTTGTGAAGACTGCAGGAGGACAGTCTTTTAGTGAGAGGGGATGAGATCAAGGGGATTGATCTAGGGGGATTAACCGGCTTTGGTAAGGACAAGGGCCTCTTCACTGAGACAGTTGAGAAGGAGGAGATAGTGGAGGAAGACTTCTGAATGATGTGAGATCTGGGGAGGGGAGAAGATGGAGCTTTTAGGACTAACCTGGAGTGTTCCTGGTGAAGTATGATGCAGGCTCTTCAGCCGAGGGATGAGATGAAGGCTTGAGGAGGGATATGGTTTAGAACAGTTCCTTGGGGAATGGTAGAGGCAATCAGTTTGGGAGGGACAAAATGTTAGCCCTGCTGCCGAGCAGGTCCAGTTGAGAGCAGATGACATAAATTTGTAATCTCCTTGGTCATCAGAATTTAGTGATTTCTTCAGTTTCATTTATCAGAAGTGGTGAGTAAGATCATTGGTTAGAGTTTTTGGTATGGAACAATCAAATAGGACAGGGGGAGGTGGAGCAGGAGATATGAGAGAGGAGAATTCCTTAGAATTTAAAATTCTGTCAATTATTTCAACACAATCTTTAAGCTTTGTAGTGGCCCCTTCTCTATTTTTCAGATGCATCTCTCTCCATTTCAGTCTGCCCTCTACACAGCAGCCAGCATATTTATTAGATACTTGCCTATTTCAAAACATACAATGATTCCTTAGTGTCTTTGGATTAAATCCAAACCTGTCATCCAGGACCTTGTATCAACTTGCTTATTTATACTATCCCATCTAATTCCTATGTCTTCCTTCTGTGGCTTCCATCTAGATTCATTTTACTAACAACAGCTTATTTCTATTTCTCTGTGTATTACTTATTTAATTCATCCTCCTTGGAATGTCCTCTGTTCTCCTTTCTTTTAGTCTGTATTTTCATTTTCAAAATTCATCTCCAGAACTCACCTTCTATGACTAACTTGCTCTGCTCACTCCTCTACTAAGTACCCTCAGTTATTTATACACTCAATATGTTTTGTGTTAATTTGAATTAATTTGAAAAAGTGAATTGAATGCTAGTCCATAAAGAACTCTTCACTTATATTTCAGGTCTTTTTTTTTTTTTCCATTGTCTTATCTAGTTGGCTGGTTTATACTGTTCATTCATACTGATCTTGCAAGCTAGTAAAACTTCTAGCGTTTTCCCCTTACTTGGCCATCTGTCTAACCATGCTTTTATTCTTTATGTATACAAGTATTTTTATAGTGAGTTTTTACCTGATGTTATAGTATGATTCTTTCTTGGCTATCCACAGAAATCCCTGGGTTCTGACTTGCTTTTAAAAATCTTTTTATAACTATATTTCAATATAATTGGCTTCATTTGTAATTCAGTAAATTTCATTTTATGTATTTTAAAATATTATTTAGAGAAGGAATCACTGAGCATCACCAGACAGCCAAAGAGGTCCACAACCCACACTAAAAAGGATAAAAGCTCCTGGACTAGATAACTAAAATACTGCCAGTGGTAGTGGGATCATGGGAGAAGGTGTACCTTTATCCCTATTACATACTTGATACTGAATCATAAGCAATGCTGAAACTGGAAAAAAATCACATAATTATGCTGACTGTGGACGCTAAATTTATGTCAGATTCTGTCATCTGAGCTAGTCCTGCATCAGGGCTGCATTGTATTCTTCCCAAACGAATTCCCTATCCCACTCCCCAAAGCAGCTGTTCTAATAGTCTATATTCAATTAAATGAAACATGAAACCCAATTTTGATTTCTAGTTTAAAGTGAAATTCCTCATCCAGATTGTCTACTTACCCAGTGGATAGAACTTCAGTATTATTAAAATGTACTTGTTCACTCACCTAAAATAAACTTATATTCAGTCCTGTTGATTTTGAGGGCTATGTTTTTCATAGTAGGGTAGGGATGGGAAAAAAAAATTATGACAGGAAATCAAATGAAATTTTATCCTCAGAGACCTAAGACAAACCTTAATAAGCCATATTCTTTGACATCTTATGACATCAAGATCAGTACATGGCCAGGAAGATTTGGGTGTTATCCCACATCCTCTATTGTGTTGAGCAGTTCTTATAGGTTTTTCTATGTCTCAGAATAAGCTCCCATTTCCTTTTACTAGTAAAGAATATGAAATTAAAAAAAATACCTTTGATCTGAATTGGTGTATCATGGAGTAAAAGGGAAAAGTTAATTGCTTTTGTTTGAAGGAAGTCTTTGTAATTTAAAATAATTAATTGGGCTTGGGCAAGGACTAAAATCATTGAAAGGATTACAATAAATGATTTCTGAAGTCTCTTTTGGTAATAACCTATTAATTTATGATTTCTTCACTATTCTTTAGGATTCGCAAATTCGGCAAAGTACAACCTATAGTTTACACCAACCTCAAGGAAATAAAGAACATGGAACTGAAAGAAATGGTAATCTCTACAAGAAAAGTGATGGGTGAGTCAAGTATTTTGCAAAAATAGATTTTTTTTTTTTTGTGATTTTTACACTATTTGCATAAACCTGACACTAATTTTTTGTATGTTTTTTTTAAACAGGATCAGAAAAGTATGGCAAAAAAGGAAATGCTCAGTTAAAAATGGTTTTCTGACAATATCCCATGGTACCGTAAGTACTTCCCTCCCTCCCCCCCCAAAAAAAATCCATGTTCTCTCATGTTAGCATATATATGTACTTTTTATGAGGATGAAATATATAAGATTTTTTAAAAATCTTACATGGCTTGTATTTTTAAAGTTATAAAACTGAAGGGCAGAATGATTCTCCATAGCTATATGACTCTTAACAAGTCACTTAATCATTCAGTGTTTCAGATAGCTAAGATGAATATGTAGAATAGTAGTAATAATAATAACAATTATAAACCTAACATTTATATAATACCTACTATAGAGCAGGCTCTGTACTAAGTATTTGATAAATACAGTTTCATTTGATTTTTACAAGAACCTTGTGAGGTAAGTGCTACCATTCCCATTTTATAGATGAAGAAACTGAGGCAAATTATTTTTAAGCTATTTGCCCAAAGTCATACAGCTAGTAAGTGAGTGAAGCCAGATTTGATCTCCATTCTTCCTGACTCCAAACCAGCATCTTATCCACTGTGCCACCTGGGTGCCTCAGAATTAACTATAGCTTTGCCTTGGTAGAATGAGTGTCCTAAATGGAAGTTCTCTAAACCAGTGAAGGCACAAGTACAAGCAAACAACCAAAAAAAGGAATTCATTGTTGAAAAGATTGATTGGGTTTTGGTTTTGTTCCCATTTTTAGTGTATGTTGAAAATGATGAACTGCAGTTCCCTTTTCTGGTGAAAGGGAAACATGTTGTCCATTAGATCTGTTTTCATGTCATATTTCATGTTGACTTACAGAAGAAGCCCAGTAATGGCATCCATAACAGGGTTCATTAGTCAATAAACCAGAACTTTCTCAGGGTTATATTTCAAGGTGATTTTCTGAAGGAACCCATTCATTGAATTGAGATCACCCATAGAGGATTCTGGTTAGAAACTGGTAGTAGCCCCAGGTTGAATGTATTTTGTTCTTAGCTGAGGGATCTTGAGAATTACCAGAGGGGGCCAAATTATCCTGAAGAACCCAAGATAATCATTCCTTGCTTTGCAGTCTACTGCTTACACAAATAGTGAGGGAGCTATCCATCAGCTGTCCCTCTTCCTGACAAGTTTCTGGGCTGAAATATGATAATTTTCTCAACATGAGAGATGTCTATTTTGTTCATTTTTTTCATAATTTTTCCTCTGGTTGTTCTGTAACAAAATGCTCTCTTTGGGGCAGGGAAGAATTTTCTTTTTTTTTTTTTTTCCAAAAAATTAAAACTTTTTTATTTTCAAAATATTTGTATGAAAAACTTTCAACATTCATCCCTTCAAAACTGCATGCTCCAAAAAATTTCCCCCCTTCCCCTCATCCCATTCCCTAGATGGCAAGTAATCCAATATATGTTAAATATGTGCAATTTTCTATACATATTTCCACAAATATCATGCTGCACAAGAAAAGTCAGATCAAAATTTTTTTAAATGAGAAAGAAAACAAAATGAAAGCTAAGAACAACAAAAAAGTAAAAATACTATGTTGTGATCCACATTCACTTTACACAGTCTTCTCTCTGGGTACAGTTGGCTTTCTCCATAATAAAACTATTGGAACTGACTTGAATCATCTCATTGTTGAAAAGAGCCATGTCCATCAGAACTGATTATCATATAATCATGAACTTGCTGTATACAATGTTATTTCTATCTTATCTTGGTATAGGGTGTTAAGTTGTGGATCAATACCTATCTTCTGCCATACTAATTTCTAATTTTCCCAGCAGTTTTTGTCAGAGAGTGAGTTCTTATTCCAAAAGCTGTTGTCTTTGGGTTTGTCAGACACTAGATTATGATAGTCATTGACTGTTTTGTCCTGGGAACCTACCCTATTCCACTGATAGATTTTAGTATTAAATGGCTTTGATGGCCACTGCTTTATAATATAATTTTAGGTCTGATACAGCTAGGCCACCTTCATTTGCATTTTTCACTAATTCCCTTTTAATTCTGGATCTTTTGTTCTTCTGAATGAACTTTATTATTATTTTTTCTAGCTCTGTAATTTCTTGGGAGTTTGACTGCTATGACATTGAATAAGTAGATTAATTTAAATTGTATTGTCATTTTTATTATGTTAGTTTGGGTATCCCAAATAAACTGTGCCCAATCCATATTACATCTTTGTGTTACCTTCTCTGGCTTGCTTCCTGAAGCTGAAACTCCAGTTTTCACACATAACTATCACAGAAATGACTTCAAAGGCCATGTAGCCCCACTTATACCTGAACAAGAATCCTGTCTGTAGTATACCTAACAAATGGTGCTCCAGCCTTTAATTCAGGGACTTTATTGAAGGACAGCCCACTGTCTTCAGAGGCAGCCTATTTCACTTTAGAATAGCTCTAGAGATTAGAAAATTGTTTTGTTTCTGTAGCTAATTTTTTTTTTAATTTAATAGCCTTTTATTTACAGGATATATGCATGGGTAACTTTACAGCATTAACAATTGCCAAACCTCTTGTTCCAATTTTTCACCTCTTACCCCCCCCACCCCCTCCCCCAGATGGCAGGATGACCAGTAGATGTTAAATATATTAAAATATAAATTAGATACACAATAAGTATACATGACCAAAATGTTATTTTGCTGTACAAAAAGAATCAGACTCTGAAATATTGTACAATTAGCTTGTGAAGGAAATCAAAAATGCATGTGGGCATAAATATAGGGATTGGGAATTCAATGTAATGGTTTTTAATCATCTCCCAGAGTTCTTTCTCTGGGCATAGCTGGTTCAGTTCATTACTGCTCCATTGGAAATGATTTGGTTGATCTCATTGCTGAGGATGGCCAGGTCCATCAGAATTGGTCATCATATAGTATTGTTGTTGAAGTATATAATGATCTCCTGGTCCTGTGTAGCTAATTTTGTTATTAAATCCCATATAGATAGGCAGTTGTGAAGTTAGGAGAGAAGCAGGAATTTTATGTTACTTTGTACCATAGACATAATGTCAGTGTATAAGTATGTATTTCTGTATATACTGAAGGAATGAATTTGTATCTTATCATATCTGTTTATTTGAAGTAAAGCTGACTGAATTCTATATCTACAAAGTCTATCAAAATAACAACACGATTTAATTTCACACTTATATGGGGAGTATTGATTCTTGCTCATTCAACATTTTCATATACTTATGAAGAGAATAATCAAGGCTGTGGATCTTACTTTAAGCTAATAAATGATTATTCTTTCACAACACAAGTAAAAACAAGGCTCTGACTTGTGTGGATATCTGATTATTCTCTTTTTTTCTAGGTACGTGAGGTTTTTAGACTTCACTATCCCTTGTTTAAGTTTCCCATCAGAAGATGGTTTGGATTCCATTAGAATTTGATGGGATGCCCCAGTTTCTAGCTTCTCACATAAATGTAACCAGAATCACTAGGAAGCTGAGAACTCAGTTTGTTATAAAAGTTGCATATTTAATTAGTGCTTTGTCTTTGGAGAGGAAATGCTCTCTAGGGATTTCCCTACTCTGTGAACATGTTGCCCCTCAGTAAGTTTGATAGGGAGCTCTGGCTGTGCCTCTAGCAACTTTTGGATTGAACAGATTGAGGTAGCTATGGCATGCCAAAGATGAGAAAGCAGATTGTGAGTTTTTCGTTATAAAATCTGTCTGATTCTTTCTTTGCCAGAAGAAATGAAGAGGACAATCTGACAATGCCCCTGACAGTCACTGAGTTCCTTTTCTTCCACCCCTGAAAGTTCTGTCTTCCTCAACATTCTTCATTTGCTGGAAGTCAGAAACTCACCTCCCTCCTCCACTTGCTATTTTATGTAGTCAGACATTACAGGTGGTGAATCCAGTCAGCCAGTGCTGACGAAAAGTGTCTTTGAGGGCTTGGTGTTTTTTCTCTTCAATGTACATGTGTATTACATATTTAATGTTTCCTTCATGAGTTAATTTGCAATCAGGAAAAAGGACTGTTTTCCAGTGCAGCTGTCTAAATAGGCACCTAGGAGCAGGATCTGGTACACAGCTGCAAATCAGTTCTTTAAGAGAAGGAATCAGAAACTATATTTGTGATGTTGGGAGTTCTTTCTTGGAAGTTGGCAAGTAATTTAGACTTAAATAATTGGTTTTTATCACCTCCTCCCAACTAGCTGAGGGATAATGATATCTACCATTGTATATTAAAGCTCAGATTTAGGGTTCCCTGTTGATTAAGGCTAATAATTTTGTTTTCTTCATGCTGGCAATAAGTGATCCTTGGCCTCCTTTATAGTTACCATATGACTTTGCCCTAGGGTCAAATAACTCTCATTATTCCCTGTTGTTAGTTTTCCAGAATTGGGTTAGTGATAGGTTCAGGAAGATTGTGAAAAGAAATTTGAGCTTTATTTTCAGAAATTTAGAAGTTGTGAAGGTATAGATTACCATTGTAATTCAAAATTCCTGGCCTTTTTTGTGATATTGGTAACAAAAAAAGTTCATTGACATTGTATTCTTTTTAAATATATGATCCTTGCTGAGTCAATGAACATTTCCTTCTTCCTAACTCCAATCTTAGTTCTATATGACAAGTTTTATCACATAGAAATAGCTAGATAGGATACTTAATTAGGATAGGGAATCTAATTAGACCTAAGCTTAACTGAGATCTATTTGTCCATAATTTGGAATAACACGCAGAAGTGTTTTTAAAATGTTTTCCCCTTACCCTAAATGTTTAATTTAATGAGATTTTTTTCTGAAGAGACTGAAAATTTGTTTTGTGAACCAAAAAATGAAGGAATATAGTTTATTAGTTGGAGCTGGAGATTAATTGAAATATTTTATTTAAAATTTTAAACTAAAATTGAATTTTTAAAATTTAAAATAATTATTTTGATAAGCATCTTTGTGACTATCAATATAGTGACCCATTGTTGCAGATGTAATCAGTACATTTTTCCAACTATCAATAATTTATCCATGTTTAGCAAGCTACCACTATCCATTCCCATATTACTATTCCCAATGTATGTACTATTAGATTATATTTCATGAGTGACCATAGGTTCTCCAAGAACAAAAGCCCATCTTTTTAACAGTACCATTCTCCTAATGATCTATAGCAACAATTTATGAAACACTGTACTTTCCAAAGAATAAAAATGCAGATTTACCAAAGATAGTTTGCATGAAGAATTTGCTTAGAATACAATATCTAGGAGAGTTTGATCAGAAGATAGTTAATTGATCATGAGAGGTGAGCAAGGAATAAGAATAGATAGGAAGCCTGAGCAGTGTGCTGATCTGCACAAAATAATTAGATGCCCTAGAAGTAGGCATCTCCCAACATGTTAAATGAATCATTAGCAGAAGATTTATGGGATGATATGAACTCAAATCAGAGAGGATGTGAGGTGCATATGAATTGTGTTCTTCACTGTAGGAGGGAGTACCCATGTGAATGAGGTATACCTCTAGGATTAGCAAATACCAGCAATAATTGTGCAGTCTAATATATTCAGAAACTCCCATAAGCATATAGCCTCTTACCACCTAATAGGAAATAGGAAATTGACAGTTTTCACAGGTATAATACACAATGATAAAGTAACATGGTGATGTGTAGGGTAAGGTTACTTTACTGTAGAATTTTGTGTGAATGTTGGTGGACATTGACTTGTAGGGAAAAAAAGCATGAATCTGGTCTAAATTTATTTGAGTTTAAAGATCTTCATTGTGACATTTCAAATAATACCTGAAGGTAAAAAGAATACCTTTAGACACTTTACAGAACATTTTTCAAAAAGAAGACTCATATATGAATTATCCCTGGCAAATTACTTTACTTCCTTATGAAGGAAGAATATCGGGTTCCTCATCTGTAAAATGGGAGTTGGACTAGATGTATTGTAAAAGCCTTCAAGCTTGAAATTCTATTATCTTCTAGGAACCTGTCTTAGAGATTTAAAAAAAAAAATGTTGATATCACCTGAGACAACTCAACACCTTAAGTCCTTACGACTGTTCCTGGAGAGTTTATAGAATGGGAACTGGGTGAGATACTCCTGAATCATTTTATGGGGAATAGTGATGTACTTGTACATGGGAAGAGATCTCACATCTCAACATATTCAGATATATTGGTAATGTTGAATGAATGAATTCTAGGTAAATAAATCTATATAAGATTTTCTTATTTTCTTTCATGGAATATGGTGACCAGAGGTTGTAATCTATTTAAACTTGGCAAAATTTGAAAATTATTTACTTTAGCTTTTTCTTTAAAAAACCTGGGAGATGGCTGAAGGGCACAATAGTATGTTTCACAGGAAGAAATCTTAGTTTGTTTTGCTATTTTAAAACATTTTTTTTTTCTAAATAAAAGTAAATCCTTCTCCTAGTCTCCATTCTGGTAGACTAATTATGATGTTTTATGAAAAGGGAAGAAAATAGCTATTTTTGATACTTTTCTTTTTTTCTTCTTTTTAAATTCTGTAGCTAACGTGCATGAGTAGATGTGTGAATATAGGGTGTTTTGTTGAAACTTCAATGACAGAGGTGCTTTGCTTTAAAAGACACCTCTTGAAAGCTTTTTTAGTCTCTAGAAGTATGGATCTGTTATCTGTCATCACTTCAAGAAGAAGAGAAAATTACTTATCTGCCATTTGTGCTGTCTGAAGGCAATAATTATTGCAAGGCGTACTCTTCAGCTTTCTTTCCCTGCTGGGAGTTGGTAGTGTGTTTACATTTATAAATGCATTTTTAATTTAGCCAGAAAAGAGAGTTGAAGGTCTGTGTCACTCAGTGGCTATTCTGTTTCATCAGCAAGTATTTGGAGTTAATGACTCTAAAATTGAGCTGCAAAACGTTTCAAACTCAGCCAGGTATGGCTGGATCTGCTGAACTGGAATAGATACACTGATTATACTTACTGCTGTTAGAAATTTAGTTATGGTCATATCTATTTAAATCACATAGAAAAAAATATATGCACTCTTTGCCTTGAATGGAAGATCTTAGATGACAAAAATCCACAGAAAAAGACTCTGAACATACATATTATCTTGTGCCTTCTACACTTAACAGATCCTTGAGACCTAGGATCTTGTCCTAATTTATATCCTCCTATTACTTGTTTGGTGCCATGTATGTAATACATGTTTAAGAAATGGTTTTTGTAATACAATTTATTCTAAAGATTATTTAGCAAACTAAAAATAATAGGGCATGTCTGCTGTTAAAAAATGGCTATTTTGTGTTTTCCTTTGTCTTGTCTTAGGCTAACCGTCCTCCTGCAAAGCTCAATCTCTTAACCTGCCAAGTGAAAACAAATCCAGAGGAGAAAAAATGTTTTGATCTCATATCACGTAAGTTTTTTCCACAATCCCTGGGGGATGGGGAGAATTGGAAGTTGTTGGGAAGGGGGGGGCTTTTTTTTTTAATTAATTTATTTATTTTTATTATAATAACTTTATTGACAGAGAAGGGGGGCTTTTTGATATTAGCTTCAAGGGTTCCCTTGTTTGGGGCAACATAGCAGCTTATGGTTGTTTAGTCATGTCCAACTCTTTGTGACCCCATATGGAATTTTCTCAGCAAATATAATGGAGTAGTTTGCCATTTCCTTTTCCAACTCATTTTACAAATGAGGAAACTGAGGTAGATGGGCTAACTAATATTAGAGGCTGCATTTGAACACAGGGAAATGAGTTTTCCTGACTCCCAGCCTGGCACTCTATCCACTTGCCACCTTGATACTCCAACATGATCACTAACTCTCTCTATGCAATTTAGATGGTTGCTATTTAATCAGACCTAAATTTCAACTGTGTTGTTGGCACTTAATTAAAATAGCCACAAGGCTCATTGTTGCTATAATCTGTAGTAACAATCTGTGATGTTATGAAAAGCATTTGATTCAGATTTGTAAATAACTACAGACAACATAACCCTCCAGCTTGTGGTTTTTCAGTCAACATGTACTTATCCCTGAAGGTGGGTAAATGGTAAAAGTATAATATTTTAGTGATGCATGGTCTCATTGTTCTGGATACTGCTCCATTGGCACTAGTTGCAACCTTTGTACAATTTAATAGATGGATTTATAGGAAGTATTCTGACTTTAGTGGAGAAGATTATAAATAAATATAATTATAGTTCCTTTATTTTTTTTACACCAAATCAGCATAATTTAGTTCTTCCCTTGAAAGAGGACTAGAGACAATTATTTGACAAAAACTATTGGGAAAGCTAAAAAAAAAAATTAGTTTGGCTGAAATTAGAATTAAGAACAACATTTTATATCATTTATCACAAGAAACTCTAAATGGATATTAAAAGTCATAATATAAAAAATTAAAATTTAATTTATGTATCTTACACAACTATAGCTGTAAATAAGATTTTTAACCAAACAAGGGATAGAGGTAGTCATAAGATAATATAGTTCATTTTGTGAAATGAAAAATAATTTTCATGAATTATGTAACTAAGATAAGAAAGGAAGTGGGAAAGGGGGAAATTTTTACTTCTAATATCTCCTATATCTGATATAGACTTCATAGTCAAAGAACCTAAAAGAAACTAACATAAATATATAATTAAAATAGTCGTTTTTTGTTGTTCATCATCTGCAGCAGAAGTTTTCAAACTTTTTGTCCTTAGGATTCCTTCATACTCTTTACAACTACTACGAAACAACCTTTTGTTTATGTGGAATACTCCATTGAATTATCATATTGGTAATTAAAATATTCCAGTATAATTTTAAGAACAATTTAGGCTCCTGAAAGACTTTGAACTACATTTTGAAAACTGTGATCAATAAGAAGAAGGAATTGAATTAAAAGATACCTAAGGTCCTTTTTATAAGATCATAAGACTTAGTGCTAGAAAAAGACGTGCTGTCTAGTTCAGGAGTTCTTAGCTTTTTTTGTTTCATGGATTCCTTTGGCAATCTAGTGAAATCTTTTGAGATCTTTTTAGAGTGATATTTTTCAATACATTAAATACATAAGATTATAAAAGTGACAAATTGTATTGATATACAATTGCCAACATTATTATTATTATTATTTTTCATTACTTCATATCTGAAACCATCTCTCTTCAATTTTCACGCTCTGCTCCTAGTTCTTTTTGGGGGGTGAAAAGACAAGCTTATCTCTCTTATACAGACATGAAAATACTTAAAGATTCCTTTCCAAGTTAAACATTTTCAGTTCTTTTAATCAATTTTGGTGTCTCATTTAAAAAAAATGTATTTATTCATTTAAACTTTGAATACAAAATAGAAAAAGTTATGTGAACAGTAATTTTTTAATAACATTAAAGGATTCAAAATATATAACAAATTTACATTTCAAGAAAGCATATATAATAATAGAACACATTGTATTCAGAACTGCCCATCTTTTCTTTGCTTCCTTATAGGTTTTCTTTTGTTTTCTGCTGTACATTTTTAACTTTATTTCCCCCCCTTTCTTCCCTCCCTGTTTCCCTCAGGCAGGCTACATGTATATTCTTGCACGCATATATCTATACACACTTATATATACAAAAGTAACTATAATCATAGACATTCATATACATCTTTGTGAAATTGTACTTCACTTATTCCTCCTGTTTCTCTGAAAGTAAATAATGTCATCCTTCTTAGGTTCAAGAGTTTCCATTATTTTTCTGAATCCACTATCATTTCCTATACCACAGCAATATTCCAATAGTATACTACCTAAAACAATATTAATATGGCTAACATATAATATAGATTTCTCTCCTTTGATTAGTCTTGTTTAACTTTGACTTTGTCTGAGATAAGTTATTACTACTACTACTTTTTTTTTCTAATAAATTCTATTCCTGATCTGTTACTGTGTTTGTGTGTCTCTTGTTTCCTGTATCTTCTAACTCCTCTTCACTCACCCAGTAGCCTGCCTTGCTATTACTTAACTTCCTCCCTTCCAAGGATTCCCCTCCGCCGCCCTTATCTTCTCCCTACACCCTTTCCCTCTTTATCCCATTCCCATTCATCCAAACATCTTATCCTATTGCCCTTAATCTACACACCCTTCTGTAAACCTACCTTAGTCTATTTTCTTCCCCTTTTTATCTCTGTATAAATTTTGGAACGTTTTATACCCTTCTACATATATGTTTCCAAACCCATTCCCAGTGTGAGTAGGTTTTCAGAACTAGCAGCCTCCTCCCTGATCTAATTTTTCTGTGTCAGTTCTTACTCTCGTATCTCATTCTCACTCATACATATAACATAATTACTGTTTTTACCTTTCCCTACATCACATCTTACTCAGCTCTACCCCAGATTTTCTTTTGAACTATCCAATTACTAATGACAATCTTAGATGTGTGGTTTACATTTCCACATATAAAACATAAGCGGTTTGTCTTTATTGAGTCCCTTGAAATTAGTCTTTGATGTTTGTTTACTTTATAGCATTTCAAATTTTCTACTGAGTTTAGTTTTTTTTTTGCTGTTGTTTTGTTGTTTACAACAAAATCCTGAAATCTAGTAATTTCTCTGAAGGTTTATTTTTTCTATTCAGGATTATACTTAATTTTGCAGGATGTAATATTTTCAACCCTCTTTCTTGTGGTCCTTGATTTTATTATTCCAAGACCTGTGGTCTTTTATTATAGTCTCTGATAGGTCTTTTATGATTCTAATTGTGGCTCCAGGGTATTTGAATTGGGGGGAGGGGGAGGGAGGTTGTTTGTGTTGTTTTGGTTGGATTTGTTTTTTGTTTTGATTTTGGTTGCTTGTCAATTTTGTCTTTGATCTGGGGATTTTGAAATTTAGCAGGGGTGTTCCTGTAGACTTTTCTTGTAGGATATTTTTCAGGTGGTGATCAGTAGATTTTTTTCTAGTTCTACTTTCCCCTCTTCTTCTAACACTTCAGGAGGGTTTTCTTTGGTTATTTCTTGTATTATTATATCAAGATTCTTTTTTTGGTCATAATGTTCAATTAGTCCAATTATTCTTATGTTTTCTTGATTTGTTTTCCAAATCTTGTTTTTCTTATATGATGCCTTATATTCTCTTCTATTTTTTCATTCTTTATATTTTGTTTTATTATTTCTTGGTCTCTTATTGCTTCAGTGATTTCTCCTTGCCCAATTTTAATTTTCAAAGATTCATTTTCCCTAAAACTCTCTGTCTTATTTTTAGTTGGTTGACATGATCCTATTTTTCTTGGATTATATTTTTTTAAATTTTTTTCTCAATTTCTCTCATTTGATTTTTGAAGACTTTTTTTTAGTTCTTCTGTGAATCCTTTTTTTTTG
Source organism: Sarcophilus harrisii (assembly GCF_902635505.1). NCBI lineage: Eukaryota > Metazoa > Chordata > Mammalia > Dasyuromorphia > Dasyuridae > Sarcophilus > Sarcophilus harrisii. The sequence goes on from NC_045427.1 coordinate 194,919,872, forward strand.
GCAAGTAACCATTTCATGTTACTCTTTGGGGTAACTTTAGTTTGTTACTTTAATTTGCTCCTCTGAAGATAAATCCTGGTATTCCTTATTACTATAGTAACTTTCTTTAATTGGGTCCCTACTCCTTTGCCTGCTCATTTTTTTTTTTTTTTTTTTAAATAAGAATTTGTTAGCGTGATCACTTCTAGTCCTGTGGTGGGGAAGATGGTGCCTCTGGCCTCAGGTTCTCCTTTAGTTCTCATCTCTGATGTGGAACTGGAAACTAAGAATTCTACTTTCCTGTAATTGCTTGCTGCATTCCTGCCACACTGCTTCTGCACTTATCCAGTGTGTGCTAGTTCTTTCTCAACTAGGGCTGTGAGAAGCAGAGGTTCCCTCACTTTTACTCAATTCAGACCTCTTACTCCCTACATTGGAAGGTAGATGAAAGTTCCTATACTAGGTGAGGGTACATCCCAACTCACCAAAACCCCAAGCCTAGCAGCTTGTTGTTTCAACAGAACTAGCCTGGAATTGGTTACACATCACTAGAGCCAAATCTTGGTCCTGTTATCTTTCTTGGGATCTTCTGCATTTGTTCCAGGAGGCATTATCCTGCCGCAACTCCTATTTGTTTTTGAGCGTTCCTTATTTGCCTTGAAACAGTTTTCTTTATGGGGAATATCTGGAGAACTTAGAATTTTCTGACCTATTCCTACCATCTTCCTAGAATTCTTCCCAATATATTATTAAATAAAACAAATTCAGATTGTTATATTTCATTTTATATATATATATATATATATATATATATATATGTATGTATGTTATATGTTAAACTAGTTTAGTCTTCTCCTTTAATTAATAATTCAGATGTGGTCTGATCAGAGCAAGGCATAGAAGAATTATTATTTCCCTAGATCTGAATACTATTCCTTTTTTAATGTAGACTGCGATTTTCATTAGCTTTTTTGGGTGTTGTATAATACTGTTGATTTGTACTGAGTTTATAGTTCACAGAAACCTCCATATCTTCAAGTGAACTATTTTCTAGTAATATCTTTCCCATCTTACATTTTTAAAGCAGATTTTATGACCTCAGGTTTAAGACTTCACATTTATCTCCCTAGTAAATGATATATTATTAGATTTGTCCCAGCAAGATCTGTTTGGATCCTTCCTTTGTCATTTCCTATGTTCCAATACTTTCTATTTTCTTGCAGCTCCCTTAAAAAGAAAGAGATGGAGAGAACAAAGCGGGGAGGGAGGAAATGACAGTCAAATGAACCTCTCCATTTTATTGTCTTTTATTATTCCTTCATATAAGACTGTACTTACTTAACTAAAATTTTCAGAGGAATTAAGAATTTTAAATGGGATTTTTCATGATACTTTGCTGTAAATTCTTCCTTTCCTTTCTCTCTGATTTCCACAAGAACTTTACTGTTCTGAACCAGATATAGTAATGGAGACAGGCAGAAATATAAGATCTCTGGAATGTGAAGAGGGTTATAAAACTTTTGTTTTCTCAAGAGCTCTTCTCTGCCTCGAGATTTTAAGATGGGATCCAAATTTAAATTTAGAAGTTTCTTTTGTATCTCCATCTTGTACCCCTTCACTCTGTTTTTCTTACTTCTCTAAAAGGTTTGATTCTGTAAATTTAGAGAATTAGAAAGTAACTTAGAGCTCAATTAATTCAACTTCTTTATTTTATATATGAGGAAACCAAAACACAGAAAAGGAAAATGACTTGGCAAAGATTACATAGCTAGTTAGCATCAAAGCTGGACCAGACTCTATACATAGGTCCCTCCTAGCTCTCAGCTCTTGGTTGACTAATTTTGATTATCCTTATTCTCATGTGTCATACAAAGGTTGTCCTCATTTTTATGTAGAATGCATAGGAAATATTTGATCATTAATTAAGGTTGCATTTGGAGTTCCTGCCATATAGATGTTTTCTGCACATGACATAAGTTATAAAGTTTATGGATTTATAAAAAAGTAAAGCTGCTTTTTTTTTTTTTATTCTGAGGAAACAATTTCAAGACTCCATCACATCTTTAGAGGATTTTTTTTTCTAATCTTTCCCATTCTTCTTTAAGATCATTTATGTAGCAATGTTCCTTATAGTGGTACTGAGTCCTTTTTTGCACAATAATGTATCTTGCAAGGTATGGAGTAGGAAAAATCTTGCTCTTCTCATAGTGTATTTCCCCTTCAAACAAGAGACAACCTTAATTTGAAATGAAAATTTCTCAGCTCAGGATGGATGGGATGTAGGTTCCCAAGATATGGTTTAGTCTTCCAGTTTGAATACAGAAGTGTTTATGGGTTTATTTTATCTTGGTACATAGTAGTGTCATTTAGGTATATTTCAATAACTGAGGGGCTCACAGACCTGCAAAGAATTTAAATCATTTATAAAAATTCAGAAACTGCCAATTAGGTCAGAAAAACATGGTTTGTTATTGCTGAGTTTGAATTGCAAATACACCTTAATTATGCAACATTTTTATCCTTTTATTATTTATAAAAAACTTTTTTGGTCCAGAACTCTCAATTCATTAGTATAAAAATTTCCTGGTGAGTAATATTCCACTATTCATTCTGCTCAATTGATCAATCAGTAAACATTTATTAAGTTCTTACTATGAGCCAGGTACTCTGCTAAGCACTGGGGCTACAAATGCAAAAAAAGACAGTCCTTGCCCAAGAGGAGCTTACAGTTTCATGGGGGAAGACAGTTCCCACAAGAAAGCTGGATTTCTTTTTAACCGTATTTTAGATGGTTTGTGGGTTATTTGTTCAGTGCCAGAATGTGACAGGCAGAACTTAAATCCAAGTTTTCCTTACTTGATACTAGGTCTCATTTATATTCTTAATTATTTAAAATTGCTCATGGAGATATAGAATGAGAGGGAAAATGTAATTTCAGGAATCTTCAGAATTGGAAGTAAATTGGAAAACTTAGGAAGTCAGGACACCTGAATCCTAGACTTGGCTCCTACATAACCTAGCTTTATAATGTGGGGTGTGCCACATCATCTTTGTCATTTCTTCATGACTCAGTGACCTTATCTGTGAATAGGAAAATACTACCTCCCTTTTCTTACCAGGATCATATATAAGTATAAAGTAAGATAATATTTGGGCAAATAATTTGAGCCATGTAAAACCCCATGGCACAAATGGTGCCCACCAATTTTCTTTAGTTGCTGACTGCCTTACAACCTCTCATACCATCCTCCATTCAACTTATTTCACTTCCACTATCTTTAGAATTTGGCAATGTCTCTGCCTCTCCCTGTCTCTATGTCTCTCTAACTTTCTATCTCTCCTCCTCCCCCTTTTTGTCCCCTCTCTTTTTCTCTATCTCTCTCTTTCTCTCTTGTCTCCCCACTCTTTCTGTCTCCTCTGCCTCCTTTTGTCTCTCCCCCCCCCCACATTTATCTTTTCTCTTTTGCTCTCTTCTGTGTCTCTTTGTGTGTCTCTCTCTTACTCTCATGCTCTCCTTTCTGTCTCTCTCTCCCCCTCTTTCCCTTCTTCCTTTCCTCTTTCTTTCCCTCTTCCTTCCCTCTCTCTCTTCTTCCTTTCATTCCCCTTCCTCCCTCTCCTCATTTTTCTGTCTGTCTGTCTCTGACCCCTGCTGTCTTAGCAAAACAAGAGATTTTGATATTAAAGACTTTCACTAGATTTGCACTATGATTTTGAAAGATGTTGACTTCTGCTCTTTTGAAGTATAAAGCATTATCATTCAACTGTCTTATAACAATAAAAATGAGCTTGCAGCTCCTTAATTCTGATTTATTCTAGTTGGCAAGATTATGTTTTACTTTAGAAATGGTTAACAAGACTTTTAATAAAGATTTTTTATGCCAACTACATAAGTAGAAATTTAAAATCAAAGTTTTTTGGTTGATAATGGCATAGCATAAACTCATTTTCAGTGAAGGTTGTCCTTTGTGTATAGCTTGATTCTTTGGAAGCAGCATCTATAGGCTTGAGTAGAACACTGCGGGTAGGTTCATTTACATTACAAAAGTGCAATTATTACTAGAATGGGGTAGAAATTTGAAGGACATGAAAAAACATGATGTTATACAAATCATTGATTTTCCTGTAGAGAACTAAAATTATCTCAAAGTTAATTATCGACTATTTTCTTTTGTAATTACCCATGGATACAGTATTTGGCTGTTCAGTATATGAAATTTCTTTTGCACAGATGATAGAACGTACCATTTCCAAGCAGAAGATGAACAGGAGTGTCAAATGTAAGTTATCTGGAGCTGTGGTCAGGGTGTGGAAGGAATTATAAATTGTTCTTGTAATACATGTAGCCTTTACCATTGTCTTTAGATGGATGTCTGTGCTACAGAATAGCAAAGAAGAAGCTTTAAATAATGCGTTTAAAGGTGATGACAACACTGGAGAAAATAACATTGTCCAGGAGCTGACAAAGGAGATTATATCAGAGATCCAGAGGATGACTGGAAATGATGTCTGTTGTGACTGTGGAGCACCAGGTGACTACTTATTTTGTAGTTGTCTTTAATTTTAATTTTAAGATCAAAGCATACTTTTTCTACATTTTTTATTTTTGGGGGGGTTTTATTTTGGTCTATGTTTTATTTTACAACATGACTAATAAGGAAATATGTTTTGCATGACTACACAAATATAACATATCAAATTGTTTGCCTTCTCAATGAGGGGGGTGGGGAGAGGGAAGTAATTTGGAATTCAATTTTTAAAACAAATGCCAAAAAATGTTTTGACATCTAATTGGGGGAAATAAAATACTAAAAGTAAAATGAAATTTCCGTTTTAGCTTAGTGACTCAATTTTTATATGAATAGAATAGCTTTATTATACAAAAATATCTCATGAGTTTCATGTAGACCACTTACTTTTGCTTTCACCAGAATAGGATGGGAGATATTTTCTCAACCAAAATACAGATACACACAGAATGGGAATCATAGAATGTGAATTTGAACAGTCCCTTCTGACAGTGTCAGAGCTGGATAGATTAATACATAGATGCACCCACTTCCCAGTGTTGTAGTAAGGACTGAAAAAGATAATAATTGTAAAGTGCTTAGCACAATGCCTAGCATATAGAAAGTGCTATATAAATGTTAAGTATTATTATTTCATAATTGGCAGAGTTAATATTGAAACTTAGATTCTCTGACTCAGCCCACTGCTCTTCCTGTTATGCCATATTATGATATTTGCTTTGCTTGACTCTGCTTATTTGTTAAAAGATTTTTTTTCTTTGGGGGGAGAAGGATTTAATTGGGGCTTTGGTGGAACAGGAGTAATATTATAGATATGTGTCTCTTCTGCAAAAAAAAAAAAATAGTGGTCATTGATAATTTTCAAAAAAAATGTACAGAAAAGAATAGAAGGAAGGTCAGAAGAATGGGATGCACAAGCAGAACAGCTTTGAGAGTAAGTTACTGAATACATACATACATACGTAATTTAAAAAAAAAAATCTATATAGGGTCAACATTTCATATACAATCCTTATTTTATGTTTTATTATAAAAATACCAAAGAGTTCTTTTGTGCTAACTTCAGAATTTGTTTTTGAAGAAAAAAATGCACTGATATATATATATATGTGTGTGTGTATAGAGAGATATAGTTTGTTTTTTTTTTTTTTTAAGAAATCCTCCATTATGTTAATCTAAGGAAATCAAAAGGAATTTGAAGTAAGAGGATCTGAATGTGAATCGTGACTCTACTTTGTACTACTACCTAGTTGTATGACCCTTCAGAAAATAACATCATCTGTCTGTCCAGGCTTAATCATCCTCATCTTTAAAAGTAGGGGGTTGGATTTGATGGCTTTTCAGGTCCCTTCAATTCCTTTATGTATGACTTTACAATTTTACATTAATGAGGGAATCATTAGCAAACTCCAAAATCTCATTCCCAAAGTCTCTGTTGTCAACAAATTAGAGACTTAGAAGAGATTACAGAGGCTAATCCCTTTATTTTAAAGTGAGAACACTGAGGCAATCTGAGATTGTTTAAATAACTTTTTAAAGTCATACATGTAATGTTAAGGGTGAATTTTGAATATTTTTCCTCTAACTTTAAATCCTTGCCTGGCACCTAGCAGGAATTTAGTAAATCGATCTTGAATTAATATTTTGTTTGCTTTGGTGTGTCCTTGTTTATTAGGGTGCATGAGTGGGGAAGGTATTTACTAGTTGGCAAAACTAGATCATCTGGAAAGAGTAGTTGCTTTTGGACACCTTCTTCCCCTACCTCACATACAAGTATAACTTTTTTTATAAAGAAGATACATTCCTGAAAAGTTTCCTGTACATCATATTGTTGTATACTTTTTAAAGCGTGTTCAAGGCTCTTGTCATTTTTATTCTATTTTTGCAATCCTGACAATCTATTCCTTTATGCTTACAAGAATTCTGTAAAGCTCTTTAAATACATTCAAAAAATCACAAACCTTTAAAAAACTGGAAATAAGCTCTCCAGGGAGCTGAGAAAATGATTATTATGCTAATGATGATCAAAATTGGTGATAACTGATGTTTATATATCAACTTAAAATTTGAAAAGTATTTTGCATATATTATCTAATTGACTTTACTTCATTCCCATTTGCCTATTTCTAACCATGATATACTTTCTCATAAATATGATGCAGAGAGGAAAAAGAATGTCTGAGATATATGTGTGTGTATGTGTTTATATACATAATCTGTATATATTGATTTCTATATTAAAATCTTAGGAAGATTTTGGGTCTGATATTTTAATATTTTCTTCTCTAGGAAAATAAAGACCCTACCCTAACTACAGATTTGTAGAAAGAATACCACATGACTCAAGTGAGATATTATATATAGAAATGTTTTATAAATAGTTAAGTCCCATAAAAAATGTAGAGTTGTATAAATATAGCTTGTTGTTCATCTGTAAGTTCAGGTGAATGAAAGCCCTCTGTATTCATAGGATCATGACATAAATTTAGATCTGAAAGAGGATTGAAACAAATTGGAGTGCACTAGGCTTAATAATTACATAATAGATCACCTGAATAGGGGATAGGTAAGCATGATCCTTGCCCACAAGGCACTTATACTCTTTCCTTATTTATATCACATAGTTAACCTTGTACTTTTTATTTGGCAGATCCAACCTGGCTGTCTACAAATCTGGGCATTCTAACGTGCATTGAGTGTTCTGGGATTCATCGAGAGCTGGGCGTTCACTACTCCAGGATGCAGTCCCTTACGCTGGATGTGTTAGGAACCTCTGAGCTTCTGGTAACTAACAGGTCTTTAATTTCAGAGAAGAAAATGTGTCAGGCTTAGATATTTAAATGTTCTTCCATTCCTCAGAATTTCATGAGGGAGGGTATAAATTTGAGGCAGCTTTGAAGTCATTTATTAACATTTTTCAAGTCCTTTATTTTTACCAGCTCTCATTTCCATGCTGACACTTGTGACAGATATTATTTAAAGGTTATTCTCTTAAATAAGAAGTCTAATGTAATCCAGAGTCCATTTTTAAGAAGAAAGTTACAGCGGCTAATTATGGAAAAGGCAGGATAATGCAGAACTCTGGGCATTTGGAATCACAATATTAAAGCAGAAAGTGAGCTGGAGAGATAATGTGGTCAGTAGGTAGCAGGTCTATCTACTGGTCAAGCTGCCTCCACACCTGAGAGGTAAAGTTATTTGTGTAATGGAATGAAGCTGGTAAAGCCAGGGCTTCTGAGTCTTTTGATTCAAAGTCCAAGTTAATTAAGTCTCAACAAACTTAAGTTTTTATTAGGCAAATCTGTCCAGCTGACTCTCATTTCAGTTATGGTATATTGGAATTTAGAGGCTTTAGAACCCCTCCCAGCCACTCTGTGGCAAGATGCCTAGATTTGCTATTTTTTTGTTGAGGAAATTGAACCTCAGAGAAACTAAATGATTTTCCCAAATTTACATAGTAATTTATAAATTAAAAAACTCAAGTCAAGGTCATTTGACTCAAAATCCTGGTTTCTTTCCTCTCTGTATTTCTACTTCTATGATTGTGTATTAGCTATAACTTGTTTTTAGTGTTTAAGTTGCCTGATTCATTCTTGCTTCTGAGAATACTACATGCTTGATGATGATGATGACAGTTTTTATATAATTTAAGCTTTAAAGTTTTCAAAGTACTTTGCAAATGTTACCTCATTTCGTCCTCACAACAACCCTATGAGATAGGTACTGTTATTATTACCATGTAAATGTGGAAACTGAAACTGAGACTGGTTAAATGACTTGCCCAAAGTCATACAGCTATTTTTAAATTTGAACTCAAGTCTTCCTGACTCAGCTTCAGCCCCTCATCCAAGCTTCACCTTGCTACCTCAATGTTCCTCTTGTGATGAGCAGTACTTTGAATGCTATGGTTTTTCAATCTCTGCAATGACCAGATTATAGTTTATTCAGATGACTAATTAAAAGCAGATGTCTGGAGACAAGTGCCACAGTGGATATACCTGGAATCAGGAAAACCTGAGTTTGAATGTTGTCATGCACTTACTAGCTAGATAAGTACTTTATTTCCCTGTGTTTCAGTTTTCTCATTTATAAGAATGGGGATAATAATAATTCTTACTTCATAGGGTTGTTGGTAAACTCCAGTGAGTTAACATTTGTAAAGTGCACTGAAGAACAAAATGCTGTATAAGTGCTAGTAGTCATTATTATATTATTATTATTACTTAGGCTGTTTCTTTGGATTGCCTCGCTAATGAGATCCAATGAACTGCTTTCAAAAATTACACTGGATGACTTTGTTGATACTGGTATACATGATTTTTTTTTCCTTTGAGGCTATAAATATTAAGTGGATATTGATTTTCATTGATTTTAATGTCAAGATTAATTGACTTGAAAGGAAAGCATTTACTGAGGCAAAACTGAAGTCAATAATACCCTCATGGGACAATAAATCTTGTTGTCAAGATAGTAAAGCCAAAGTGTGCATATGCAAAGTACGTTTTCATCTGCCTTGTTGAATTTCTAGTATGCTTCAGGATTCCCTTCATGGCCCAGAAAGGTGCAGGGGGGGAAAGGAAGAAAAAGAATGAGTTAAATGTTTGGTATAACTTTTAAGTGAACCTGTAAATGTTTGTGCCTGATTGATTGAAGTGGAAAACTTCTTATTAGATTTGATCTCATGTATGCAGTATGCGGTTTCTTTCATTTCATAAAAATTATTAGTTATGCAAAATAATAAAAATAGCTAACAATTATGTATCACTTTAAGATTTACATAAACATGTTTTACAAATATTACTCTAATATATCTTCACAAACATTCTGGGAGGCAGGTGATTTTATCATCATCTCCATTCTATCGATGAGAAAACTGAGGCTGCAACAGAATTCAGTTCTTTGAGACTCCAAGTTCTATACTCTATCCATTATAGGACCTAGCTGCTTCTAGCAATAACTTAGTATTTTACATGTTATAGATAAATATGGATTTCAGCTAGATGGGACTGGGAGGGAGGGGAAGGCAGCTAAGTGGTATACTAGATAAGAATGCTAGCCTTGGTGTCAAGAAATACTATTTTTTATGGTATTTTATTTTTCCAAATACCTGCAAAGATAGTTTTCAACATTCACCTTTGCAAAACTTTTTTCCATATTTTTTTCCCCTCTCTTCCTCCTTCCCCCATCCCCAAGACAGCAAACAATATGATATAGGTTAAACATTTCTACATGCATTGTGCTGCACAAGAAAAAATCAGATAAGGGGAAAAAACAAGCAAACAAAGAGTAACCAAAAAAAAAAAAAAAGTGAAAATAGTACTTAAAAAAAGGAAGAGGAAAGGTACCCAACCTAAAGTAGTCCTAAAGCAGTGTGGTAGATGAGAAAAAAACTTCAGAGACCCTGAAACCCATGGCCTTACTCTCTAATCAGAAGAATATGATGAGATGTGAGGTCCAAGCAGATTCAGTGTCATAGATAGAGATTTTTCAGTAATCAGTTTCCTGGGGAAAGAAGGCACAATGGAAGAAAATCCAAAAACAGTATGGTTGATAGGACATGGGGAGTGCAATTCCTGAAATTATCCAAGGAATTGAGATTTTGAGATAATTCATTTAAGGAGGGAGAAATAAAATTCAGTATTTAAGATAGAACCTGACAAATCTCTGTCACTACTTATTTAACTTATACAAATTCCCCTTCCCTTTCAGTCCTCCACCCCCATCCTTTCCCTACTCTTCCAACATCTTGGCTGTCCATTTATGATATAGGATATAACTAGATTCTTGTTTCTTAGAAAACATAATTAAAATAAAACTTTCAGCTCACCAAAGCCTTTTATATATATCATCCTGATAGAGCTTCACAACAGTTGAGGTAGCTGGGACAGGTCTTTAAATGTCATTTCTTAAAGATGCAGAGATTGAGGTTAAGAGAGGTTCATTGACTTGCTGGAGTTTGCACAGCTAATAATATCATAATCAGCTTTCCAGTCCAGTTTTTCCTGATTTCAGTTCTATTATTTTACCTATAATAATAAATTTGTAAGTAACTTTAGAGATCGTTTAGTTCAACCTGACTTCCCACAAAGGGAAATGGAGTTGAAGTGATTTGCCCACTTAGTAATAAAGCCACAATTTAAACACTGAGTCCAGTGGAAAAGTTCATTGCATACCCCAGCTACCCCAGAAACCTAACTATGGTCACTCTTAAATTTAGATCCTTTTACCTACAATTGGGCAAAACACTCCTTAGGGGGGAAAGGAATGGACTATTTCTGATTTGAAAGAAAAATGAGATTGCTTGTAATTTCTTCAAATCTCATTTAGTTTTTTCTCCTCTATGGATCACACAGAAATTCAAGCAGCAGTTAACTATTATAAAGGGGGAAATTATTAGAGGCTGGCTAATTAGACTCTGCAAATAAGTCCCAGATCTAATTTCCATTGTTGTCTAAGCCTCTTTCCCAATTTTATATCCTGCTGGATCAGCTCAAAAAGTAGATTCAGGTACAGCTCAGTTGTCCCAGTGCTGAACGTGGAGTCAGGAAAATTCAAAATTGAAATCCAGCCTCAGATATTTACTAGCTTTGTGATCATGGGCCAGTCATTTAACCTCTGGGTTTTTGTGTTTGTTGTTGTTGTTTGATGGGGGTAGGGTTTTGTGTTTTGGGGAACTTTTTTTTGTTTTGGTTTGGTTTTTATTTGCAAGGCAATTGGAATTAAGTGTCTTGCTCTGAGTCACACAGCAATAGGTCTGAGGTTGGATTTGAATTCAGATTCTCCTCACTTTAGAGTGGTACTCTATCCAGTGGGCCACATAGCTGCCCCATAACCTCTGTTTTTAACTCATTTCCTCATCTCTAAAATGGGATAATAATAGGCCTCTGTCTCCACAGTCATCATGAATTTCGAATGAGATAATATTTGTAAAGCACATTGCAAACCTTTAAAGCAAATGAATTATATCTGGAATTTCTGCTGGAAGCAAGACCTAGCCCATCAGGGTAAAGCACAAAGATTTTGGAACGTTATATTGTCTCCACCATTGGGAGGGCACTGACTTGAACAAAACACTATTCCAGTCAATTCATGCGTATGTATTGTGTGAAATCAACTCGGGACATGTTTGTTATACAGAGATGGCGTTAAAGTTGTTGTGTCTAAGGCACCTTGATGAGGATACATGCTAGAAAGTTTGTTCTCTGCCTTCCACTTCTGAAAATCCTGTTGCTCTTCATCACCTGGTATGGTGTTTTTTCTTCTAAACTATAAGATCGTTCTCTCTGGAAGAGAGGGTTTCTTGGGGGGGGGGGGGGGGGGGGGGTGTTCTGGAGGCAGCTTTAGTTTCAGTTACAAGTAAATAATCACCCAGAATCGCAGCCAGCTGATAAAAGTTCAGATCTTTTATTGTCTCCATTGTATCCTGGTTAGCTCAGAGGCTATCTCTCTAGTTCCAAGAGGTCTCTCCGAATGTCTCCAAATCCAAAGGTTTGTCCTTGGCTTCTGCCTCTGCTTTCTTCAGCCTCCAGCCAACACCAAGGTGGAAGATGCAATGAATCTCTCTTGCCTCGAAGAGAGGGCTTGTGGGCTTCTTCCCAGAGTGCTCCTCTCTGACCCCAGTCAATGTTCCAGAGAAATTCTTTCAAGCTCTAAGAGCTTCCTCCATATATATGATCTTCCAAAAGTTAACTCCTCCTTCTGGAGGCAGGGCTTAAGGGAGGTGTAAATTCGGATATCTCATACTAAACCGTGTGAACTCCAATGAGTACTTAAATATTTCTTGCTTCTATGAGCTCTCTAAAGGTGTGAACACAAGCATCGTTTCTATCAGTTATACTTAGTGCCTTATTTCAAATTCTGTCCCAAAATATCTCCTTCTAAGATCAAATCAATCATATTGAACCATGCCAAATTAGATAATTATTGTCTCTGTCAACTCCAATGGCTTAACAGTTTGTAAAGATTCTAACAACCTGGATTTCTTACTTGCCTACTTCTAGAAGGGGCGAATTCATTTGTGTGGGTGCTTCTGTTGCAAAAGCAGATAGTGATGCACAATAGTACGTGGAAGGTCTCCCCTCTCACTTTGTAGATGAGATAACTGAGTTTCAGGGAACTGAAACACCCATAATCCAAGAGATTGATAACCGCTGAGCCAGCATTTGAACCCATATGCCCTGAATCCAAATGCAGTGCTCTTTCTACCACCCTTGTCTAAGTAGGTTTTTATGAATTAGAATTATCACAAAAATTTGTGGGCTCCAGCAGATTTGCATCATATTTCTGGGTCTATATTTGAAGTTCTTTTGTTTTTTTAGTCATAACCCCAGCTTGCTGCTGAGTTCCAGCCTTCCAGAATCCAGCCTGGGTGTTGCTTCGGAGGGAAGTGTCACAAGTGGGGGGAGGGAGTTGGTTACAGGGCCAAATCTCCTGTTTCATCTATTCAGTGCATATCCTTAGACTGCTTCACAGGATTGTTATGAGAAAAATGCTTTGTTAATCTTTGAAATACTATAGAAATGACAGCTATGTTTTGAAGATTTATACATTCAAATGAGTGTTTATTGCATTGAGTAAAAATCTTTTATTATTCATCCACCTCTATCATACTCCACATTAAAAATGACCATATTAATATAATTCCTATCACATTCCACAGTCCACCCCCTTAAAAAAAAGTAGATAAGATTGGATATTTACTTATAGAGAAACAGCATTGCACACTGAGTACAGGGCCAGTCCTGGAGCGGGGAGGATGTGGGCAGAGATCCAGCCTCTGACATACTTTGCTATGCAATGGTGGCCAAGTCATTTAACTAATAATAATCTCTTGTGCCCCAGGGTAACTCTCTAAGACTATAAGTTACAGTTGAGTTGCTGGCATACATTAGTGGAGGTGCTTTCCATATCAGGTAGTTACCTGTACTGATGAAATCCCAAGCCTGGACAAATAAATAGATGTCTTTGAAGATTGTAAGGGTTTGTTTGTTTAGAATCAGATGACTAAAAGGGATTTAACTAAATCACCTAGTGTATAACTCAGATAGGTCAGCTATGTCTAGCCTGTTCCAAAAACGATAACATATGAAAAGAAATACCACAAATATCTAGTTGTGGGTGTTTGGGGATTTGATGTAGGGGACCTATCAACAAAATGCAAGATGATGCTTAAGATCACAGGGAAGTGATAATACCAAGCATTCTGCAATTGTTAATTAAACTTTCCTGAATCCCCCAGTAAGCAAAATTTTAAGTCTGGTCAATAGTAAATGACTTTGCTAAGATCAGCATCATAGGAAGAAAGCACAGGAGTTGGGTTTTTAAGTTATCTCACTAAATCCTTAAGAACATTTACCATTTTTAGTGAAACTTGCCAGGATTATTACAGTCATCATAAATGGGATTAGAGGAACCATTGAGAAGGCATCAGGCCCACAAACAGGGCCTCTTTCTTTGATTGCTTTCTCCATTTCTGGTTGGCAGTACATCCCTAAATAAACAGATGTACCACCTTTGTTTGCCCATCTGTTCTCACCATATTCCTCATTATTAATTTTCTTGACTTTAATTTCTTGGGTTTTTTTTTTTCTTGGCCTTGGGTTCAAAAAAAATTTGGTGGAATTATATATGTTGTAGTCATCTCCATTTTATTTAGAAAGTTATGTTTTTTTTGTTGCTAATTGAATTTATTTCAGGCATCCAATCAGATAGCAATTTTCTTATTCTCTTGCTATTAGAACCACTAATAATAATTATATTAACAAGAAAAGGTTAACATTTATGTAGCACCTAAACTGTGTGCTGGTTGCCTTACAGATATTACCTCAATGATTTTCACAACAACTTCCATTGGTAATGAGAACAAAAAGATGAATGAATGAAGTCCAGTTAGTCCCCCCAAAAACTATTTTTTTGGTCAGTGATTTACAGGATAATTAATTTCAAGATAGAAAGGCTCTTTGAAAGCATCAATCCAACATTCCCCTTTTAGAGGTCAGTCATATGGCAAGGGGCAGACCTGGGATTTGTACCACAGGTCTTATTGATACCAAATTTCTTGAGTCTTTCTCCCACAGCATGATGCCATGTCAGTATCTAGGAAAACTTTTTAAGTGCTCCCACCCAATAAGCTCACAGTGAACAGTGAGTACTAAGCTATGATTTGTCTGCCTGGCCAACTGAAGGCCAAGGAAGAACAAAGAACATGGAGAACAAATTCCTAGAATATCCACGAGTTGATTTGTTCCTGTTCCAATTATTTTACAAATTGTGGCAGTCATTTCACCCACTACCGAAGTGAAGCTGCCCTGGGGGTACATGAAAAAGCCGCTGCTTAGCCTTGTACTGAAATCCTACTAGACACTTCAGAACAGGAAACTAGGAGAGTTTCACTCCTAATTAGAATGCAAGGACATTTTAAATTATGGGACCACAGAGGATAGGCAGCTCATAGAACAAACTGGCTTTAGGACTAGAGAGGAGAGAAGGAGAAAGAGGAGGTCAGGAAGTAGGAGAGACCTGTTGTCTGTATTCTGAATGAATTGGTAGTGATTTCCTGATGATTATTGATTTTCCCTTTTTTAAAAGATAGTCTTCTGACTTCAGACCTAGATCATTGGTTAATTTCTAACTCAGCACAGGACTTACTGAGTTTTGCCAAGCTTCTCTCATTTCAGAGGTAGTCAAGGATCAAATCATGGTCCTGGTGACTGTTTACACCTGGCTTTCCTAGTCATTCAGCTCCTCTCTAACAACTTGATCAGCCTTTTATTACCACTGAATAATAAAGTCTGTGAACAGTTCCCTATTGTTCCAACTGGGATAGTATTCTCAAACCTGGAATGTCAGCTAGGAAGGGGCAAGCTAGTAAATAACAGCCTACTTCTTCCTACCACCCGCCATCATTAATATGTTTCTCCAACATCAGATGGTTGGGGTGCATGGAATGGCTTGCCTAGACCAGCTGTCCCTCCATCAATCAAAGATGAAGCCAAATAGAGGGAGTTTTCTCATTCCTAAGGATTCTCCCTTCCTTCTGCTGCTGCTTTTCTGGCAGTAAAGCCACAAGAGACATCAGGGTGTTTATTTGCTCTATCTGCCTTATTTGTGAGTTAGCTGCCTTAATTATAAAAGAATGTGGATGTCCATTGGAAAAGTTGGGGACCTGGATGAAATAGAACATAATATTCTTGTTCACAGCGGTCCTGTGAACTTAATAAAATGGGAATGCTTTCTACAAGTGTTCTTTACAAATTAAAGGGAGTCTAATTTTGTTTTTGTTTTCTTTAACCATTTTTTTTTCTCCTTCTCACCTCCCCATTCTCTCCATTCACCAGGGGTGAGAGTAGAGGAGATAATCAAGAACAAAACCTTTCTAATAGGTGTGTATGGTAAAGCAAAACATGTATGTTCTCACATTGGCTCTGTTCAAAAATTTGTTGCATTCTACAACTGGAATCTGTCATCTCTTTATCAAGAGACAAGTAGCCTGCATCAACATTTGAAACTACTGATCACCCCTCTCCTTCTGGATGATCTCTTCTGCTTGAATTTCTGTGTCATTATTTTATCATGGTGCTATCTACTTTTTTCACAAAGCCTTTTCTTTCTCTCTCTCTCTCTCTCTCTCTCTCTCTCTCTCCCTCCCTCCCTCCCTCCCTCCCTCCCTCTCCCTCCCTCCCTCCCTCCCTCTCCCTCTCCCTCTCCCTCTCCCTCTCCCTCTCTTCTCTCTTTTCCTCCCTCCCTCCTTCCTTCTCCCTCTTTCTCTTCCTTTTCCTTTCCCTCTCTCTCTCCCTGTCCCACTCCCTCTCCTACTCCTTCTCTCTCTCTCTCTCCTCCTTCTCCTCTTCCTTCCTCCCCCTCCCTCTTCTCTCTCTCGAAGTAGGAAAATTTTATATCTGTTAGTATCTTTTTTTCATATTAATAGTATTTTATTTTTTCCAATTACTATAGCATTCATTTTTCAAAAGGTTTTGAGTTCCAAACTTTTCTCCCTCCTGCCCTCTCTTCTCCCCTTCTCAAGATGGCAAGCAACCTGATATGGGTCTTTACATGTATAATTATATAAAACATATTTCCACATTAGTCATGTTTCTTTTCATTCTCTTTTGCAAGATCCTTTTCCATATTCTGCCTCCTCTGCATGGAGGTGGGACCCAGGATGCTTTCCTTGGTTCGTTTTTTTTTCCTTTCAACCCTTTTTGTTGGCAAACTCATCAGATCCTAAAAGTTCCATTATCTTTTCTGTGTTGATAACCATTTCATGCTATTTCTATTTTAATTCCCTTCACATCCACTATATTCTAGGCAGACTGTACTATGTGGTATAACGAATGTGCGGCATTCCTTTTCATTTCTCCATGATTCTACCCAAGCTATTTCCTGTTTCTAAAATGTTCTCCTTCCTCACTTTTGCCCCATATTCCTCTTCACTTCAAAATTTGAGATTAAATATCACTTCCTTTCCAAGGCCTTTCCTGGTTTTCCCAGCTTGGAAAGCCCTCATTCCTAAATCACTTTGAATTTATTTTTAATACATACCTTTAAATACTTTCAAGAGAGATAGACAACTTTCACACAATTCAATTCAGCATTTACCAACATTTCCTACTGTCAAGAAGTTCTGATTTATCTAGCCTAAATTCCTTTGCCACTTAAGCCTATTTCTTCTTATTCAATTCTTCATGGAGGTAGATAATGACTCCTCATATCTTTCATTTACTTGAAGATTATGTTAACCTCTTAATTGTGCAATAGTATAGAGGTTGACTTCCTTGGAATGTGAATATTTGACCAAAAGGTGAAGCTATTTCTATTGCTATATAGTTTTCCATATGGGAATAATTTTGCATTTTATTTCTGATAGGGTTTTGTGTTTCTCATAGGTTTTTGTGTGTTTAGTAAACTATATTTGATAATTGTGAGAACATATAACATGTGTATATACATATGTGTATATGTATGTACATACACATACATTTTTAAAGATAAAGATTAAGATCACAGTGTTTTCCAATCAACTAATATTTATTGAATATTACTGTATAGTATAGTAGTTATATTTTTGAATATCAACTTCTGTGCTTGTTGTTCTTGCATCTGAAAAATATAATTAAGCAAAGTGTTGATAGATTTTTGAGTGTGGGATTTGGTGTGTGATTGCATGAACAAGGTACATCTATGGAGTGGTGAATAGATTGGTTTGCATGGAGATTAGAAAATTCATATAAGTGTGGTACAATATTGCAGATTGTAAAGAATTTTAAATGTTTCCCAGAATCCTCAGGGAATCTTTTTATTTTATTCAAGGGACATTTTATAAAAGCAGCTCATCAGTAATGCACATAATAGACCTCTCTTAGAGTTTATAGACACCTTTGGGCTTTGAATTTTTGTACATCTTCATTAATGGCTAGCCACTTTGTTTGCTTTATTTTTAATGGCCATTAAATAAATTATCAAATGTATAAGTAATGTGTCACAGTGATGTGTATTAATAATTAAATATCCTGAAAACACTTTTTTTTTTTTTTAGCTTGCCAAGAATATTGGGAATGCAGGTTTTAATGAGATTATGGAATTTTGTCTGCCAGCTGAGGACTCTGTCAAGCCCAACCCAAGCAGTGACATGTAAGTGCAAAATAGCTATCTTCATTTTTTTTTTTTTAATTAAAGCTTTTTATTTTCAAAACATGCTTGGATAATTTTTCAACATTAACCCTTGCAAAACCTTGTGTTCCAATTTTCTTCCCCCATCCCCTCCCCTAGATGGCAAGTAATCCAATATATGTTAAACACAGTGAAAATAAATGCAAATCCAGTATATACATACATATTTATAGTTATCTTGCTGCACAAGAAAAAACAAATCAAACAGGGAAAAAAGTGAAAAAATAAAATGTAAACAAACAGCAACAAAAAGAATGAAAATGCTATGTTGTAAACCATACTCGGTTCCCACAGTCCTCTTTCTGGGTATAGATGGCTTTCTTCATCACAAGATCATTAGAACTTATCCTCATTTTTAAAACTCCCAATTGTGTGCTCCATTAGATCTCAGTCTATTGGAGGTAAAGAAATACTTTTAGGGTCTGTTATCTTATTAGAAGATATTCAGAAATAGATCTAATTTTCTACCCTCTTTCTCAACCCACTATGCATGGTATCTAGATCATATATAAGTGCTAAGCTGTAGTAATATAATTGTTATAGAATCATATAAGAAGTTGTAGTATGTTGGAAGAAGTACACATACAGCAATAATCATTTTATCAACAAGTTATCTTCCATGCAATTCATTTAACATTTTTTATAATTTATTTACCACTTTTTATAATCCTAGTTAATTTCATTCTAGTTTTTTATTTTCAGTAATTTTTAAAAATTTTATTCCTAGTTTGTCTAATGTGTTGCCTTACAGTATTGAAATAAGCTAAATGAGAATTGAGTCATGGAGGATGTTAGTTGTTATAAATACATGTCACATATCTGTTTTTCTTGTCACTGTATGTCTGCAGATATGCTGGGAAGTGTTTTGTTTTAAAGAAAAATCTACTTTAAAAAATATTTTTTACCCTGTATTCTTTATCCAAACTGATAAAAGCAAAACAAAATAAAAACCTCATACTTGAATTTATGCCTCATTCGGCATTTCTTTCCCCTCGGTGAGAAAGAGCTTAACCCTGTTCCCATAATTACACAGAGTGCAAATTAACTAATCATCCCACTATCTTCCAGTAATGAAAGATTTGTATCAAAGTGAGAAAGTATTGACCTGTCCTTACATGTTATTTTAGTAGTAGTTAAAATTTATATTCTGCCTAGTCCCTAGAGGTCATTTACCCATTCATATGCAATATACTCCCTTGTTCCTAGCTGATCCCTTTTCTGGTGATAAGAATACCTACTGTATTGAGGTAATGTATGACATAGTGTCTTATGCTCATAATAGATATTTGCTGAATAATGACGGGATGCATAAAACATGTGAGACTTAGGCTACCAAAACATATACAAGTTTAATGTAAATAAAATTGCAAAGCATCCTTTTTAGAGACAAAGAATGACCTTCATAATTGGAGAGAGATTCAGATCTTGCATGGATGGTGCCAATATAACAAAAATGACATTGGCACCCAAATAAATTAGTTAATTCCATACCAGTGAAGTTACCAAGGGAATAGTCTTATAAATTAAGACAAAACAATAACAATTCATTTGGAAGATCAAAAGATCTAGAATCTCATGGAAAACAACTTCTTAAAAATGTAGGGCTGAAGGGGGCACAATATTATCAGACTTCATATTATGTTATAAAGTAGAAATCATTAAGAAAAATAGACCAGAGAAACAAATATAATAAGATTAAACAAAACTCAGAAGCAAATTAAAACAGTAGTTTAGCATTTCAAAAAACTAAGGAGATGAAAAGCACAAATTGGAGGACTACCTATTTGACTAAACTTGCTCCCCAAAAAAGTCAATTGTGGGAAAACAGTTTTGCAGAAATTAGCTATAGATCCGCATTTACGTCATTTACTAAAATAAGTTTCAAATAGATGCTTGATCTGAATATAAAAAGCCACAAAAAAGATGGGGGTGAGCACCAGAGGACCTGAGGTCAAATCTGGTCTCAGACACTTAACACTTGCTGATTGTGTGACCCTGGACAACTCAACCACAATTGCCTCAGCAAAAAAAAAAAAAAAAAAAAAGAATAAATAAAACAGTAGCAAGAAATAGGAGATGCTACTTTTTACAATTATGTCTGATGGGAAAATTCATAACAAAATAAGTAAAAAAGAAATAAGAATAAGTAAAAGAAAAGAAACAGTTTCTTCGTGTACCTAAAGTTAAAAGACTTTTGCATAAGTTATTCAAGATAAATAAGAGAAACTGTCAAGCTGCAAAAAAAAAAAAAAAAAAAAAAAAAAAAAAATATTTGCATCAATAAACTGTCAAGGGAGTTAAGATAAATAAAGGTATTGATAGGACTATATTGGATCAACAGCTGTACCCCAAAAGGAAAATTGTAAAAATATATGCACAGTTTTCAAAAGACTTGCAGATATTTAAAAAAAACTATGTGAAAATACATTAAAAATAATTAATAAGAAAAATGTTCATTCAAACAACATATTCTCCCACATGTAGCTACATATTCATAGCTACATACATAGCTACATAGCATACATAGCTACAATTCCCTCCCATTTATACCTATATAGAGTGTTCCAAAAGTCCTGTGTAGTTTTGACCTGTTAAAGTTTAAAATTCTACGAAGATTTTTGGGATACCTTTTGTAAATGCATGATATTTCCCCTGGCTAGATTGAAAGCTCTTTGAGGGCAGGTACTACTTGTCTTTGTTTTTTCCAGCACCTAGCATGGGGCTTGGCATTTGCAGTAATGACTTAATAAACACTTATCAAAAGTAAGACTTGGGCATGATGCTCAAGATTGTTGTGAATGTCACTTGGCTTTTGATTTTAAAA
Organism: Sarcophilus harrisii; assembly: GCF_902635505.1. Taxonomy (NCBI): domain Eukaryota; kingdom Metazoa; phylum Chordata; class Mammalia; order Dasyuromorphia; family Dasyuridae; genus Sarcophilus; species Sarcophilus harrisii. Next base: position 194,940,869 of record NC_045427.1, read on the forward strand.
ATGAAAACATCTCTAAAGTAGTCATGTACTGAAAATGCACCACCCACTTCTGTCACTGCTTGAATAAGCTCATTCATCACTGCCATTGAGGAAATAAACATATTATTTCCAGCCTTATCTCAGAAGAAGTGTGCTGATGGGTGGGCCTTGTAGTGACTTTTGAATTACTAGATGGAACATTGAGGTGCTGAGTCTACATGTGATAAATAATTAAAAAGAGGAAAAGTCATAATGGTTTAAAATTTAGAGCCATTTTTACTGTGATTGAGAAGGATTATTTTTTGTAATCAGAATTTAACTGATGTTACACTATTAAGGAGGCTCTAGCCTTTAGTTCCAGTGCCTGGCACGTGGTAGACATTTAATAAATGTTTATTGGCTGAGAGAATAGAGCAATGGGCCTGGAATCAGGAAAACCTGAGTTCAAATCTAGTGTCAGACACTTACAAACTGTGTGACCTTAGACAAGTCACTTACCCGTTTGTCTCACTCAGCCTCCTTATCTATAAAATGAGCTAGAGAAGGAAATGACAATGACAAACCACTCCAGTATCTTTGCCAAGAAAACCCCAGATAGAGTTACGGGGAGTCTGATATGACTGAAAATTATTGAACAACAACAACAACAAAATGTTTATTGATTAATAAGTGTCTGTTGATATATTAGATGCTCAATAAGTAGTTATTTAATTGAAGTCCTAGTTTGAAAATCCACTCCAGATACCAACTGAACTTCCTAAGAATTCCTGATTTTGCTCATATGGGAATTCCCTCCACCAGTAGAACTTTAGCTTCTTTAATGCTTTGGTTTTTGGAATTGTTTGGCTGGGAAAATGGCTAACCCATGATGACTGAACAATTTTCTAGACAGGTCCTCGAGCACCAGCGTTTTTGAAGTCCCTTAAATTGAATGGGATTTACCAGAGGTCTCCAATATCAATACAGTCTTTTACTCCACTTCCACCTATCCAGTCTCTGGCCAAGTCCCATCAATTCTACTTCCACAACTCCTGGATTTGTTCCCTTCTGTCTCTTTACTTCTCTTTGCAGCATTTCGGTGCATGCTCTTATCACTTTTTACACCTGAACTACTTCAATAGCCTACTAATTGTCCAGTCTTAATTTTAGTACCTATAATGTAAGATTCATCTACCATTCAGCTGCCAAAGTGATTTTCCTAAGACTCCAGTCTCACCATGTCATACTTCCCTGCTTCCTTCAAAACCCAATGGTTCCTTATTAACGCAAAAATCTAATATAAAAGTATCTCTTTGGGACTCAAAGCCCTTCACAACCTGGCCCTTTCCAATATTTCCTTCTCTTCCTCCCACATACTATTCTTTCTGGACTCTGTAACTTTTCATTGACTAGATCTCAGACCTGGAACCCTCTGCCCTGACTTAGTTCAAATAGCATCTTCTACAGAGCGTCTTTTTTTTGTTTCTGTGGTTCCCAGTGAGATTATCTTCCATTTATACTCTCTAAATCTTGTATGTATATGCTGTCTCCTTCATTAAAATGTGAAGTGCTTGCAGGCAAGGACTATGTTTTTTACTTTGGTTGTAATCTTCAATGTTTAGTACAGTGTCTGGCACATAATAAGTGCTTGTTGACTGAGTGTTAACCAGATTTTTGCTACACTGGCATAACCTTCCAAATACCCATGTACTGATGGAGATTTGGAGAAAGATATTAATGGTGTATTCTGTATCATCTTATCCCGTTAATTAATAGGACATTCAGTCTTTTCCTGATAAGCTTAATCTTTGAAGGAAAGGGATGAAAATGATTCAATAAACTTTATCTAAGAAACCAAAGGATTTGGTTTAAGTAAGGTTTCATGGAACTCCTTTTCTAGGATCTATTTTTAGGGAGTACCAATGCCCAGGTTAATGAATACAGGGAAATCTTGGTAATTTTCAATATTTGGTCATTAGGAAGTTGAATGGTATTTTGGCCATTATCATATAATAATAGCAACCTGGTGATTGAGTTCCTTTCACAATCAGTCCTTACAGTTCTTTGTATGAACAGATTTGCTTCATATAGGACATAGATCAGTCAGTCAGTAACATTGTTCAATTGTTTCATTCACATATTCATCCTATTTGGGGATTTCTTGGCAAAGATACTACAGAATGGTTTGCCATTTTCTTCTCTAACTCTTTAAGTGTTTGAAGCCATATTTGAACTATGGAAGATGAGTCGTCTTGACTTCAGGCTCAGTATTCTATGCACAGCACCCTTAAACACAACATTTACTAAGCCCTTGCCATATGTTCTTTGCTAGGCAGGAATTGTGGAGGATTTTTTAGAATACATATTAATGTCTCTGCCTTCAAGAAGTCAGGAAGATGATGTATAACCTTGAAAAATGAAAGAATATTACATATATATTTCATACATTTTGGAAGTCAGGTTCTGAGGACCTTCATTTTGTGTGAGATATTTGAACTTTATACTGTCCACGTACCTGGAAGCAAAGAAATGACACTATAAGATTACAATGATAGAAAGATTAACTTGGCAGTGATGTATAGGATGAATTGGGGACAAGGGAGCAGCAGCTAAGAATTTCTTGTTATGAAGCAATAAGAATCTAAAATAAAATGGTGGCCATGAGAATGAAAAGAAAGATACTTAGAGTGTTTCTTGTAAAATAGAGTTAATAGGTCAGGATAACTCGATGAATAAGCAGGGGTAGAAAAGAGGATTTTAAAAGATATCCTGGACATTTTTAAGAACAGACGACTTAAAGAATGATGGTGTCACTAGCAGAAATAGAGAAACCACTTGTGATAGCCTCTTCAAGGGCAAGAACATTATACATTGAGTTTTGGATATAAATTTACATGATAACTTTATTATATATTATATTGTATATTTAAAAGAAATAGCAAGTTGTATGCAATAAATTTGCAGTTTCGTGTGTAAGGATCTTTTTTATTGTACTTTATTGCAGAGATATATTTTATTCCATAAATTAAAAATAAAATAAATAACTTAAAAAAAAAGAAGTGAATTTGGAACTCAAAAGAGATGATAGTTGGAGAGTTAGATTTGGGATTCATCCATTTAGATCACAGGTTCTTAAATTTTCTTATGCCATGGAGCTCTTTGATACTCTGGTGAACCTTATGGACCCCTTTTCATAATAATGTTACTAATGCATGACATATATAGGAATGCAAGAAAAACCAATTACATTGAAATCCAGTTATTGAAATATTTTTTAAAACTAGCTTTACAGACACTATGTTCAGAACCCATGTTTTGGAGAAGTATTAATAATTAAAAATCTTTATAATGATTAAGTTGAGAACCCTTCCTTGATGAAGAGCTAAAGATAGGATTAAAACTTAGAGATAACCTGATTAGAAGGTGAAAGGTAAAAAGGAAGGGTGGCATTGAATTATGAAATCTTGATATTTAAAAACTAGGCACATATTTAAGAAAAAACGTGGTGGAGAAGAGCCATCTGTTGGAACACATTTTACTTTCAGAACTGGAAAGACTGAAGACTTTCCCAAAGGTTTTGTCCAGCACTTAGAAATTGAGGTTGCAAACTCACTTTAGCCACACTGTTAAAATAATTTTCTTTTCCCGCTGGGCAAGCTGGGCAAGATAATTTTCTTCTGGGAAACACTGAAGCTAGTACAACCAATTATGGGGATCTAGCAAATGCTTAAATGGAAATTCAGGGTCATTTGGCATGTCCTTTTAGTCCAGGAGGTCTGGTTTACTTTCAGCAATATGACTATGCTGGCTCTAATGCAAGGGACCTGGAAGAAGACAATGCAAGGACACCAACTGATTCAGATTTCCTTTGAGCAGCACAAAAGATTCTGTCAAGTGGTTGCAAGCATCATATGGGACTGGATTTTACTCTATGATCTTGGAAAAGTTAGGATTGATCATTCATTCATATATTCAGTAGACATTTGTGAAGTACCTGCTGTGTGCAAATTTCTGTTCTAAACCCTGAAGGAAATTCAAAGGCTAGGTGACACAGTGATTCCTACCATTTTGGAGTTTAAAAATCTAGTAGGGATATGACATGTGGAAATGAAGACTATAGAATACAATGTGATATGTACATAAGGAAATTGCAAATAAAGGACCCTGACAGTTCTGAGGGTAAAGGGGTTGTCATTTCATTACAGGAACCCCAGCTGTCACAAAGTGTATAAGCCACTTATGACAAATGAATGAGAATGAACAGAGAAAAAAGGCTTAGAGCTCTCTCTTAAAAGTAGAAATATTTTGTGTTTTGATCTTTTCTCTCCCTCAAAAAAACAAACAAAAAAACAATAACAAAAACAAACCCCAAACTTCTAATTGGAATAGCATTTACTCTATTAATAAAAGATGAGTGAATAATGGTCCAATTGCTTTATTAGGAAAGGTGGGATTGACCCTTTTGAAATAGAGTCTTTTACACAAGGATTGGCCCTGATGATTTTGAAGTAATATTAACTGATGGGATGAATAAGACCCAAAGAAAAACCAAGTCCTTGATAGTTAGGTGGGCCATAGGGAAGGACATTAACAGAAGAGGGCCTTTGTTGAATTTAAGTGGAATTTGAGTAGGCCTTTGTTACAGTATCCTAGTTAAATTTCCACAGTTACTCTCTGAGACAAGCAGAGAGGGGCATTGAATTATCTTGTCCTTTGTGGACCCTTGTTGAATTCTTTGTTGAATTTCCCTTTTTTACAAATAATTTAGGGAAAGGCCTCAGGAAAAGTGAAGGAAGAGGGAGGGATATATTTGAAATTGAAGGTGGCATGTAAGCAAAAGATAAAAATACAGATTTTGAGAAAAGCCTTTCACTAATGTTTGTTCAAGAACCTTTTCTGTTTCTTTTGTTAACAAAATATTTTACAAGTGTTTTTCCTCTTCCCCTGCCAGTGAGTCTTCATGATGCAGAGGCAAGCATGAGTTCCCAAAGGCTGTGCCAAGAGACCACCACCTCTAGCATGTCCTACTAAGTTGCACAGCTTTGAGAATTGGCCAGAGAACAGATCAGCTTTCTGACCAATAAGGAAAAACCTAGCTAAGTTTGGGGAGTTTTATTTTAGGAATGGCAGTAGTTAATGAGTTCTTCAGTTTATAATAACTCTCCTAAGACTACCTAAGAAACTGTTACTGCCTTTGCAATTTGTGTTAGCTCTGAGAGTGCCAACAAAGATAAAATCACACCTCCAAGTTCTTTGGGTTTTGGGGGAGTGGGGGTATAAAGAGAAAGAGAAGAAAGGAGGGAGGGAAAGAGGAAAGGAAGGTGAAAAAACATCAATACAACAGTTACATAAGGGGGAGAGGGTGAATAATATTAACTGACATTATAAATAAGTGACTTTATGTCACATTTATTTCAGGTTTGCAAAGTCCCTTTTAACCTCAATAACTGAGATAGCTACCAAAAATCCAATCTCTATTTTATAGATGAGATAGCTGAGACTCAGAGGAGTTATGTAATTTGCTTCTGTTCATACTTTTAAATGACAAAAGTAGGACTCATTTTTCCTGGTTCCAAGTCCAGCTTTCTTATGAACAGGACAAATAGATTTGTCTTTATTTATAGGCCCAGAAACCAGAGCATAAAGGAACCCAGCTATTTGCTTAAAGCTAAACTGAAAATGAGTCTTCTGTGCCTGATCTTACCTAAGCCTCTTTTCTGTATTGAAAATGGTCACATTTCAACCTCTTAAACATGGTTCTAATGACTACTTACTAATACAAGAAATATAAAAGAACTGCATGTTTTGCTTCATTTCTCAGAATTCCTCTAGCCTAGCATCCCTTGAGAAGCAAATTTTGTTTAACTCTCTTGGTACTTGAATCTAAATGGGTATGAGGATTTATACCCTCACTGAGGGTCATTAAAAAATTTATAAACCAATTGTGTTTGATTTCAGGAATGCAAGAAAAGACTACATCACTGCCAAGTACATTGAGAGGAAATATGCAAGGAAAAAACATGCGGACAATACAGCTAAACTACATAGCCTTTGTGAGGCTGTAAAAACCAGGGACATCTTTGGGTTGCTCCAGGTTTATGCTGATGGTGTGGATCTGACAGAAAAAATCCCTCTCGCCAATGGCCATGTAAGAATGACAAAGGCTTATTAGCCATCTGCTGCTTATGAAAGAGAGAATGAGAGACATGGGAGGGTGTGAAAGAGTATCCAAAAAAAAAAAAAGGAAATTCTATGATAGGAAATAATGTTTCATATGGATTTTTGCAGAAGAAAATAGAATTTTTTAAAAATGAAAAACAATACATATTTTGTGTCTGTTAATTTTTATTCTTTTTTGGGATTTGGGAAGCTTAAGAGAGATAATTAAGAGAGATAATTTCTGCATAATTAGTCATTTTATTAATAATGCCAACATTTTTAATAAAAAATCAGTGGTACTCTTGAGTGCCAAAGACCATTATAAGGCTCACAGCTTTCTGCCTTGGGTGGAAATCAACTCTGATTGTTTAACAATTATGAGAAAATTAATATTACAATGAAGGGTTAGTCCTATTCTAATGAACTTTGGATATGTCATTTATTTCTCCATTATCCCCAGTCTTCGCCAGTCTATTCATAGAACTAGTAGAATATTATGGCTTTCCCATCTGAGTGAGGACTGAGCAAGATCGTCAAGAAAGTTAATTCAGTATCCTTCAAGAGACCGAACATTGAAATCAGGACTGTAGAAAAAGGAAACTCTGGATCTCCCCAAATCATTGCCTATTAATAATGATGTATCTCATTTACAAAGGTTGCTAAATATAGTCCAAGTTGGGATTTTAAATTTCTTTTTGCTTTTTGGCTTCTCTCTTTTCTCTAACGCACCTCTCTCCCCTCAGTGCGACCGCCTTCTCACTGAGATAACCTTCTATTTATACTTTATACATCTTGTAATATGTAGTTATTTGCATTTTGTCTCCCCCAGTAGGCTGTGATTCCCCTAGGGGAAGGGACAATGTTTTTGCTTTTCTTTCTGTCCCCAGTGCCTGGCATGTAGTAAACACTTAATAAATGCTTGTTGATTGACTGACACATAAGTAGACACCTCAGGGCATTTCACATTTAAGTCACCTTTGGAGAAACAATTTCAGGTAAGTGGCCTTTGAATTTCAAAGTACCACTTAGCCTTTTGGCAGGTAGAGGGCCACTTTTGCATCCAGGAAACTTTCCGGGTATATTGCCAACTCCACTTAGAAGAAAAGCAGCCATCTCTGGGGAGGTGTTAGCACTCCAGGGAAGCCCAGCAAATAGCAAAGAAGGTTAGGGCAGGAAGCCCAAATTCACAATGTCCCATTGAAATGGCAACGGAATTTTAGCAGGCCCAACCTAATTCCCAGGTTTGGATCTTAATGGGAAAGGAGTATTGCTTTTGCTCCTATCTCCCAGCTTACCCAACTACAACAAAATCTTTGTGGAAATTTATCCTGCTAGAGTATCCCATGCTGAGAGCGTTGGTTCTGAATCTATTGCTAATTTAGCATCTCTCAAGCCTTAGCTTTACTCTCAGTGCTCCTGCCTCTGTACCAAAACATCCATCTAGGAATTGCCTTAACCTGAGCTGTGTATGTATGTGTTTATATGTGGGGGGAAGGTTAGCCATTTTCTGAAGTGTAGATAATTGGTACTTCTTGTTACTAGGCTTTGAAAGTATATCTTGTAGTAATGAAAAGAAAAAGGAATTTGGCTGTTAGAACTCAATTCATAAATGGTTCCCAGTGGTGGTAAAGCCCTAATAAAGATTGATTATATTTTCTTCAGAATATTAAAAAAAATCGAATAAAACATGTGTTTCCAGGTGCTATTCAGTATAAAATTTGTGTGTTCTCCTGTTCCCCTTTTTTAGAAGAAAATTAAGGCAGTGGCTTGTTCAGTTTTGATTTTTTTATTGGTGTGAAGAAGACTAATAAAATTCCGTAAAGATTCCATATTCTTCAAATGAGGCCCTGAAGAGATTGGATGGAGAGCTTATGAAGGCCTTTCAGACAGGTTTCTTGTCTTTTCCCCTTTCTAAGCTGCCAGTGTAACTTAAAATGCTTATGGAGATGAGTCTTACTTCTAGTAAGGACAGGAGTAGGCTCAATAAGGCTTTTTTCTCTGAAGAGCATTTCAGTAATTTAGAAATCTTTACATTTAAACTAGAGGTTTATTCCCTAGAAAGTTACTGTTTAATCATCTACCATTTTCCTTCTCTCTCTCTAATCTTGTTCAGGGTAAATGTTAACACTGAGAATTGATAAACACAGATCCATTTCTTCATCTTCCAAGAGGTTGAAAAAAGTATTTTTTTAGATGCTCGAGATGAAGTAATGTGGTGATAGTAGAGAGCCTGGGATTTATAATCAGATTCCATCTGTCTATTTCTGCTGTTAACTAGCTGTATGACTTGGGTCAAATTCCTCCCTCTCTCTAGGTTTCAGGGTTTTTTAATCTACAAAATTAAGAGGATTAGGCTAGATGATCAATCTCTAAATTCACTTCTGTGTACAGAAATCCCTTTCTTCAACAGGTTTTACTATACCATATAGCCACCCACTAGAATGTTCTCTTGGTTTATACCATCAATAGTATTCTCTAACATACTTGTAGGTTAAAATTGGGAGTGAAAAATACCAATGAGTGCATCTTGATGTAAAACTGTTACTTTAATGACCTGGTTACCTTTCTCCACTATTCTATGGGGGAAGTAGTAAATTATTACCTCAACTGAAGCAAAATGAGCTGCTCAGTCCCACTAAGAATTTATTAAAGGCCTATTAAGTACTCGGCTAAGAGTTGGGGATACAAAGCAAGCAAAAGACCCTGCCCTCAAAGAAGCTTAATCTGGAGGGGGAAACAACTCATACAGGATAAATTGGTAGTACTCAGCAGGAGGAGGCTCAGGAAAGGTTTCTTGTAGAAGATAGGATTATAGCTGGGGCTTGAAGTCAGGGAATCTCATAGAGAAATACTCCTCCATTCACTCAACAAAGCTACTAGCTTAAGAAATTTGGGTGTGTTAGCCCTTATTCCAGAGACAGTGGTACTTTTTGACAGCAAGCAGAAGTGATGAGTGGAGAAGAATGACTTTTCCTTTCTTCCTCCTCCAGACACAAACTTCATTCTTCCCAAATGTCTAAATGTGATATTTGATTTTGGGGTAATACTAGTTTAAAAGTGTGTAAAATACAATAAACTTTCTATTAAGCTCTTACATACATGGCCATGGACCAACCTTATAGGCTTACTGTTTTATATTAGCCTTTACTTTCATATTTCAATATTAACCTTTATTTTCAAATCATAAACGTTTATTAAACACCTACTGCACCAAGTGCTGGAGATATAAATAAAGAAAAAGACAATGTCTGTCCTCAAGGACTTTACAATATAATGGGGGGGCAGATAATACATAAAAGGAAGCAGGAAGACAGGAAAGGGAGGACTATCAGGAGTAGCCAGCATGCAAGCATCTTGTTCCTTGGAGCAGTTACCAAACAGAGTTGTAGAAGTAAAGTGCACTGAGCTCTAGAAAGTCCAGGTACTGCCCTCTGTAGGTCAAATGAACTTGAGAACAGATCAATCAGAAGCTGGAGGACCCTAACCACTGCCCCTACCATTGATTCTTGGACAGTATGGGATAGTTGAATGAGTGCTAATTCTAGTCAGGGGATCCCGAGTTAACTTTCCTATTAAGTCATTTAATGGCTTGATTTTATTTGAATAAATCATTCATCCTCAATGGACTTCTTTTCCCCATTTAAAAAATGTGGGGATGGCACTAGATGATTATTCATATCTTTTCCAGGCAGCATTCCATTATCCCTGTTAAAGAAATTTGATAATGGGGTGAGATAAATGTGTTGATTTGGGGGGAACCAAGAATTTTGCAAGCTCTATAGAGAATCAGATTTTATAGCCAATTTCTTCGATCATTTTTAAGATTTAATGCATAAGAAAGTCTAGGGACAGAAGATACATTAAAAGAATCCTGATGTTCATAGAATTACAAGATTTAAATATAGAGGGGACTTTATAAAGATTATCTTTTCCTGCTATTATTGAGTCATTTTTCAGTTTTGTCCAACTCTTCTTTGGGTTTTTATTGGCAAAAATACTTGCCATTTCCTCCTCTGACTTAACTTTATAGTTGAGGAAACTGAGACAAACAGGGTTAAGTGACTTGCCTAGGGTCACCCAATAAGTAAGTGTCTGAGGCCAGATTTGAACTAATATAAAGAAGTGTTCTTAACTCGGTCCAGCGCTCTATCCACTGTGCCACCTAGCCACCCACATTTTAATTTTACAGAGAAAACTTGAGTCTCTTCTCCAGGATAAGGAACAAACACTGGAAATGGATATATCATCAATCTCTAAGTCTTTTTATTTTAGTAAGGGCCAAGTCAGATTGACAAAGAAATCTGAACATATTAGGAAAGTACTATAAAGGGATAAAAATGACAAGGCTTTTATGGAGAAACCTCCTTATAAATCTTAAAACACTCTAAATATATGTCAATAGTTGTTACTTGCTTGGGAAGATCTGGCACTTATAGTGGAGTATTCTTCATAATGTTATGTTGTCTTGTTATTCTGCATTGTGGCATTATATAAATATATGTACAGTGGTTAGAGCCTTCATATGTCTTTTTTTGTTTGTTTTATAGGAGCAAGATGAAACTGCTCTCCATCTTGCAGTCAGATCGGTGGATAGAACTTCCCTTCATATAGTAGACTTCTTAGTTCAGAATAGGTAAGTAACTTAAAATAGGAGATGGAGAAGGGGATGGCACAAAAGACCAAAAAATATTTTCCTTTGGGTTCAGCAGCCTAGGTTACTGGAAGGAGCTTTGGATTAGGAATTGTAGAATCTGCCTTTAAGTACTAACTCTGTGACTCTGGAATTTAGTGTCTTCAGTCATTCAGGGACTTCTTATGATTTTGTTCATTGGATTAGAAATCAGAAAACAGATTCTGAGCTCAAGAAATAATTTGTTCTATGATTTTGAGTCAGGTCACTTTAACCTTTAAGAGTTTTGACTCCCCTTCTGTAAAATAGAAAACCCTGTTGTTCTCTCTACCTCTTTCCACCTCACTGGATTGTGAAGATGAATTGAAATGAGTTTATGAATATACTTTGAAAACTGTCATGTACTCTTAGAAACATTAGAGTTTATTATTTTTTTATCCCCGGGGCATGGCACATAGTCATGCTTAATAAATGCATATTGGACTGAATTGAATTGGTGTTCCAAAAAGGGAACTGCATAGGCCTACATTATTTAATTGTAGCACCATTGAAATCATTAGTTTTTCTAGGATCTAAAAAATCCATGCCTTTGAGACAGATGTACTCCTAAATGTAGAATACTTTACAGTGAGTCTTAAGATAACACTGGAGTAAAGCTAATACCAATCAATAGTTTTGAAGTTTAGTTCTCCTCTTTCAATTTCTGAGACAAGAAGAATAAATGGGTATCGTTATTAATTTAGCCAATTCATTCATATATATGATGTTAACAGAGAAAGAGGAAGTAGGAATAATTAAATTCCATGTATGAACCACTAGTTCTGTTTTAGTCCATAGTCTTAAATTTTTTTCCTGATGCAATTTTATTTTATTTTTTAATAAAACTTTTTTTTTTTCTAAGAATAGTTGCCTGTTTTATAAATAAGAGGCATCATGGTGTAAAGGAAAAGTCAGAACACCACAATATGTGTCCTCATATTACTTTGTAAACATGTGACCCTAATTAAAGAAGTCACTCTCAGAGCCTCAGTTTCTTCCTTTGTAAAAATTAGGACATTGGAAAACATTTCTACAGGCTCTTTTGTCTTTAATGTTGTATACTTGATGATTCAAAATTACTTCTCTGAACCCCAGTTTTTTCACCCATAATATCTGTTCTGTCTGCCTCACATATTTTGCTATGAGGAAATGGGGCTTTATAAACTGAAAAATCCTTTGTCAGTGTAAGCTCTTCCCCCTTTTCCCTGTGGAGATGCCCATGAGCTGTCACCTGGCAAACAGTTCATCTTTAACAAAATAATCTCATGTCCCCAGCAGAACTTTGTGCTTCCTGGCTAATTTGCAACTGCAGTCACTTTACAAATCCCCAAGGTAGCACAGTAGCTGCCCAATAAGTATTTATTGAATGACTGGTTTTCTTAGTTTAAAGATACCTAGGGATAAATTCTCAGTGGGAAAAAACCATCCTCAATTGTCTTGATTTTTATCATTCTGAGACAAAGGAAAAGTTATAAAGGTAAGGAGAGTGTTTATCTTGGGGGGAAGGAGGGAAGTTGCTGTTGTAAAAACCTAAATTCCAAATTATTTGTAATTTGTTTTAAAATGTATATTAATTTGAACAAAACCATAATAATGTCCTTCCTTGGACCGTGTGTCTCCCAATTGAATTATTTTCCTTGTGTTTTGTTGCTATTCTGATTTTTTTTTTTTAATCATAGCCACAGTTATTACGTACGTGGTTCTGCTTCTGCTTCTTCATTTTGGATCACTTCATACCAGTCTCCCATATTTCTTTATGTTCCTTACATTTACCATTCTTTATGGCACAGAATATGTATAGCCATCTTCTAATCTTGATATTGTTTTTGTTTTTTTTTTCCCCAAGCAAAACTTATTTGCTTCCCAAGTGTGCTTGAGCTTACCCTCTCCCATTATCTTCCATTTTTCTTACTCCACCCTATGTAAAGTTGGAAGCCAGGCTTTAGTTTTCCCTTATCAGAATGGGTGAGGTGATCAGTGTCTTAATGATTTGTTTAGCCATTTTTGAAATGGTTGTAGAAGTTTTCTTTTTAAATATCCCTATATAATAAAGTTTTCTTCTTAAATATCCTAACTTGAAGTCAGGAAGATCTGAATTCAAACCCTACCTCAGACATTGAAATCTATGTGACCAGGGCCAGATACTTAACCTTATCTCAACCTCAGTTTATTTCTCTCTAAAATGGGAGGATATCAGCACCTATATCACAAGTTTATTATAAGGACCAAATAAAATAGCATTGTAAAGTGCTTTATAAACCTGGAAACATTATGTAAATGTTTTCTGTCCTTGGCTCATTCTTAGGAGAAAATGTTCTCCTTGTAGACTATTCTTGTAATTAGTCATAAAAGACCTTAGACCTGGTCTTATTCCATACTCATCATTTTACAAATGAAAAAAGTAGGCCTAGAAAGGGGGGGTGACTTTATCAGAATTATGCAGACAGCAAGTAGAAGAGGCATGATCTAATTTGTGTCTAATTTCAAATCCAGAATTTTTTACAATATGCCAGATTTGATGTTATTTTTTAAATCATTTGATTCACCAGTTTGGGATTTTGTGATTATATAGCAATGTGAACAGAAGCAGGTTAAGTCCAAAAAGCATTTGGGAAGAAACTAGTGAGTTTTTTTCCCCTCATGGATCTGTGTTAATGGATGTTTTTGTCATATAACTTTCAAAAATCCTCCCTCCTTCCTCTTATTTGATGGGAATGAATGAGTCACAAAGATTTCCGGAGATATTGTCCTTACATGCCCCACATCCTAGCCCTCTCACTGCACTATTAGCCCTGGAGTGAACTTAAGCAATCATTGCCTTCAAGTCATCCCAGTTGGGAAGGAATTAAAAGGGAAGTTGATCAGAATTTTAGGGTAGGGAGGAGTAGTGTCTGAGAGCCAGGATCTAAAATTTTTCATACAGTGCTGCATGAAAGGGAAGTTTGGCATAAGAACACTTGGCGAGTCAGAAAATCCAGCCTTGGGTCCCACTTTCTCTGTTGACATGATTTCTAAAATTTATTCTTGTCTTTTTCCCCTTATAACTAGATTATTTTCCCTCTCTGGGCTTGTTTCATCTTCTGGAAAAATAATGGAGTTGGACTAGACAATGTCTAGTGATGATTACTAGATTAGTTTTCCTCTGGTTGCAGTAGAAATCTCTATCATACCTCACACATCTTCTCTTCCAGAGTAGTGCTTTTTAAAATATATATATAGCTATGCAACCTTCCACTCATACACATATGCCAATTTCTCTGTTTCTTAATTTTCTTATTTCTAAAATGGGAATAATATATCCTACCATTGCCACCTCAAAAGGATCAAGTGAGATAGAATGTGAAATTGCTTTGAAGGTCTGAAAATCCTAGAGAAGAAAACAAGGGAGTTGGGCAAGGGAATTGCCAAGGGTGATCCTTTTTGTTCCTTGATTCCTCTTTCAGACCTGAAATCACTTATTCTTTTAGACAAGAAGATCTCTGTCTCATGTCCATATGTTCTAGTTTTTTTTTTTTCCTTCTCAAGGTAGCCCTGATTTTAAAGATGCCCTCCTTTAACCTTAAAACCCGTAAAAAACTACTAGAAGTGATAATATTTTGGTAATGTCTGAGCCGTGTGTGGTTCAAGTCAATAAGCATTACAGTGAAGTCATAACAAATTGAGAACCACAAAGCAGGTCATATATCAGTCATCTAATTCAATCCTCTCATTTTACAAATAAAGAAACTGAGTTCAAGAAAGGCAGAGTAACTTGTGCAAAGACACATAGGGTAGTGATAAATAATCAGGCAAAGATTTGAACACAGGTCCTTCGACTCTTAAATCCCTTTCTCTTTCTCTAAGAAGCTGATTTCCAATCCTAGCTCTACAGTTTGTTAACTCCTTTGATCCAACATAAAATCATAGAATTTGAGAATTAAAAGGAACTTCAGTACATATCTAATCTGATCTATACACCAAAGGAGTCCTCCAGACTGTTGGAAGACAAGACTTGCAAGGAGGGGAATCATTGCCTCTTGGAGCATTCCCATTTCACTCTTAAAAAGTCTTTAGTCAGGAAGTTTTCCCCTAACCTCAAGCTTAAATTTGCCTCTTTGTGAGTCAGTCCCTTCCTCCGAACTTTGCTTTCTTGGGCCCAACAGAATAAATCCAGTCCCTCTAACATAACAGCTGATCAAATATTTGAACAGCAGAGGTATCACATTCTCCCTGAGTCTTTTCTTTCTGCTACACTGAATCTTTGCAATACAGTAAAAAATATCTCATGATTATCTCTGAAAATGCATCTACTATCTATCTATCTATTTTAGCCCCATCTTGGGGCTCCCTTTTTAACACTGGGTTTGATGAAATAATTTTTAAATTCCAACTCTGCAGCCCATGATGCTATATTAAATAAAAGCTATGATTATAATTTAAGTAGGTATTACAGGTGGCTTTAGGTATCCAGGTATGGTACACTTAGTATCCCTTGTTTCTAATCATGAAACTCTCTGGATTAATATTTCGTCCTATGCCATTGTCTCAATTTGGGGGACACAGAATCAAAACTGAAGCCCTTTTTGTTGCTGCACATCCCAGTTTTTGATTTAGTGCCTTCTTGTGATATATGATAACCATCATTCCATCTCTCTCCCTCTTTCTTTTCCTCCTTCTCCCCTGCCAGTGGAAACCTGGACAAACAGACAGGAAAAGGCAGTACAGCCCTCCACTACTGTTGCCTGACGGATAATGCTGAGTGCCTAAAACTGCTGCTCAGGGGGAAGGCCTGCATTGAAATAGGTAAGAGGGAAATGAATACATAGGCTGATTCTGGTTTGGGGAAGGGGAGTTTAAGTGAAGTAAACATCCAAGGCAGAATCTGAACTCAGTCCCCTGAGTCCAGAGTCAGTCTTCTCTCCTCTCTACTCTATGGTTCTCCTTAAGCTGTGATGGATTCTACTTGCAGTCCTTTTGAAGTGGAGGGATGGAACATAAGAGGTTTTGCTTTATAAACTTGGGTAGACTTTGGCAAGAAAAATTGACCCATATGTGTTCATAAGCCTAATCTTCTGTCAAAACTCACATTTGGATCCTCTTAATTACTAGTTCCTACTTAAAAATAAGTTATTCATTTTAAATGGGATTCCTGGCCACTGGAACTTCACATGATAGATTTTTCTGTAGTACAACTACTTTTCAATAACTTTTGGAGAAGTTGGTGTCAAGGACAGACTAACAGAGGGTGGAGAAAGTAGAGAAATGAGTGTCAATCCATTTGAATGTCACATTTCACTTTTTTCTGTTTATAGCTCTGTTGGAATGAATAGAAAAATCCTATTATAGAAAATTAATGCAATTTCATTGCTTTGTGGATAAAAGGGCCACCAAGAACCCACTGATAGAGAATATGAACAATTCTTTTTCAAGTGTCCTTATATAGTGAAATGGCCAAGTGTAATGGAAAGATTTGGGTACAGCATGTAGGATCCAATTCCCATTCTGCTACTTCCTAGTAGATGACAAGATTTGGTGAGAGAAAATCTAGTTTGAAATCCTTGCTTTTTCTATTCAGGTTACTAGATGACTTCTAACTCTATGGTTCTTTGATACAGCTAGCAGTTGAAATGTGGTGGTACCCTTCCTCCCCCAATAGAAGTTTTCTAAATTAAATGCCTTAGTGAATAAAAAGAAGATTTTGAAAAATAAATAATGTAATTATGTTTCATTTTGTTTTGGTCAAGGCCTGCAATTTATTTAGTACAAGAAACTTCTTCAGCCAATGCTGATTGGCAAGTTCTTTGCAATTTATATCTTACATAGATGTCTGAAGTGTGGGGAGATGATAGTCCTTGCCCACACTTGGTCTTAGAAGCAGCATACATCAGAGGCAGAACATGAGGCTTAGGTCTTCCCAGCACTAAAACTAGCTCTGTATCTGTCATCATTATGCTGATACTTGAAAATAATTTGTTCTGCTAATTAGCTGACATATTATTTTTAAAATGTTGTTCAGTAACCCTCTTTTTTTATTTTAGCTTTTTATTTACAAGATATATGCATGGGTAATTTTTCAGCATTGACAACTGCAAAACCTTTTGTTCCAACTTTTCCCCTCCTTTTTCCCACCCCTTCCCCCAGATGGCAGATTAACCAATACATGTTAAATATGTTAAAGTATAAGTTAAATACAATATAAGTATACATGACCAAACCGTTATTTTGCTGTACAAAAAGAATCAGACTCTGAAATAGTGTACAATTAACCTGTGAAGGAAACCAAAAATGCAGGCGGACAAAAATAGAGGGATTGGGAATTCTATGTAGTGGTTCATAGTCATCTCCCAGAGTTCTTTCACTGGGTGTAGCTGGTTCAATTCATTATGCTCTATTGGAACTGATTTGGTTCATCTCATTATTGAAGAGGGTCACATCCATCAGAATTGATCATTATATAGTATTGTTGTTGAAGTATATAACGATCTCCTGGTCCTGCTCATTTCACTCAGCATCAGTTCGTGTAAGTCTCTCCAGGCCTTTCTGAAATCATCCTGCTGGTCATTTCTTACAGAAAAATAATATTCCATAACATTCATATACCACTATGAAAATTATGGAATATTACTGTTCTGTAAGAAATGACCAACAGGATGATTTCAGAAAGGCCTGGAGAGACTTACACGAACTGATGCTGAGTGAAATGAGCAGGACCAGGAGATCGTTATATACTTCAACAACAATACTAGATGATGACCAGTTCTGATGGATCAGGCCATCCTCAGCAACGAGATCAACCAAATCATTTCTAATGGAGCAGTAATGAACTGAGCTAGCTATGCCCAGAAAAATAACTCTGGGAGAGGACTAAAAACCATTACATTAAATTCCCAATCCCTATATTTATGCACACATGCATTTTTGATCTCCTTCACAAGCTAATTGTACAATAATTCAGAGTCTGATTCTTTTTGTACAGCAAAATGATGTTTTGGTCATGTATACTTATTGTGTATCTAAGTTATATTTTGATATATTTAATATCTACTGGTCATCCTGCCATCTGGGGGAGGGGGTGGGGGGGGTAAGAGGTGAAAAATTGGAACAAGAGGTTTGTCAATTGTTAATGCTGTAAAGTTACCCACGTATATATCCTGTAAATAAAAGGCTATTAAATAAAAATAAATAAATAAATAATTAAAAAAAAATAAAATAAAATAAAATAAAAAAACATTCATATACCACAATTTATTCAGCCATCCTCCAATTGATGGGCATCCACTCAGTTTCCAGTTTCTAGCCACTACAAAGAGGGCTGCCACAAACATTCGTGCATATACAAGTCACTTTCACATCTTTAAAATCTCTTTGGGATATAAGCCCAGTAAGGGTATGCACAGTTTGATAACTTTTTGAGCATAGTTCCAAATCGCTTTCCAGGATGGCTGGATGTATTCACAATTCCACCAACAAGTATCAGTGTCCTGGTTTTCCAACATCCCCTCCAAGTAACCCTCTTTTCTGCAATGATACAAAAGTAAACCTCATCCAAGGTTCCACCCATATTTTCTCAAATGTTATATTAACAATCCAAATTAATGAAGTTTTGTAGTTTGTAATTTACTTAAAATAATTAGATATATGTTTTCCCTTATTGGTTTCTCTTATAAACCTAGTAGGTCTGATTTTTATCAATCCTTGTCACAAACTTCTCTCTCTCTCTCTCTCTTATCATTCAGCCAATGAATCGGGAGAGACGCCACTTGATATTGCTAAACGCTTAAAACACGAACACTGTGAAGAACTGGTGAGTTTCTCAGCAACATGGTAATTGCCAGCTTCTTATTGAAGTCTCTAGCTATTTAGAGGAGAGTCTCATAAGTTACCCTTTTCCAAAAGGGAAAATTTTTCTGATATGGCTTCTTGTGTAGAAATTTTTTCCAGATTCTCCTTTGGACCATCTCCAAAGCATATAACAGAGTCATGCTAATAAAGGCAAAAGTATAACATTCAGTGTTTAGAGTTGGGCTTCAGAAAGTCTTTTGTTCAATATCCCTATGGAACATCATGGACATGGGTGTGGGGCAAGGATTTCATATAAGAGTCTTATCATCTGAATTTTACAGAGAATCTTACAGAGATTCCATTAGCTTTGAATTTGATGGAGAGAAGTGCTTTTTTGGGACTTTCCCCAAAGTAGAAAGCTAGATGTTGAACAGGAAAATACTTAGGTGTAAACGAAGCCTTCTGCTTTACTCAGACTCAGAATCAGTGTCTGGAGGAAACCCATTTCTAAACATGTACCTATAAGCTGTCTCTGTCAGGCTTTGCTCAGAATTGCCCAACGGAAGATAGATTGGACTAGAGGGTCATTGACTTTCAGATTCAGTGATTCTGAGTTACAGTTAAAGGTTCAGAGATTGCTGATGTTCTTTTATTACAGTCCCACTTCTTTTTAGAAAGTTGTCTTTGCTCCCTTTCTGCCCTCCTCCTCCCCCCAAGAATACCAGTGGTTTGGGGAAAAGATGAGAGGTAAAAGGTAGAATTTTTGGAGAAGATCAGGATTGGTGGCAGTGTTCAGGACCATTTAAGTGAAGTCACCATTTCTGTTGAATTTTGTTGAACTTTTAAAATTGACAAATAGCTTTGGCTCAAAACTAAGTCTGAATTAGAAGTTGTATGATCTTAGGCAAATCACTAAATCTATCCTCCTTATCCTCAGTCCCTCTGAGGGATTCATTATCTCAGAATTGGAGGCCATTGGGTTTAATGTACCCAAATTAGAATTCTCTTTACAACATACATAATAAGAAATATTGAAGACTTATACATCTTTAAGGCCTCTTTTATCTTTAAATAGAGTGAAACATATAGAATTGCTCTTTGAGTAGAGATCTAGTTACCTGGGAAGGGGTGAGTGAAGAATGGACTACTACTTTATGTCTGGAATGGGTGAATATAAACATACTCACTTAGAACTTTTTGAAGGAAGGGATGAGGTGGGGGAATCTTGGCACTTTGAAAGGTGGGTATGGAGGGGGTGTGGTAGAGAAGGAGCAATAACAAGCTGCTTACATGTAGTAGAAATTACCCTGGTTGCCAACCCCAGAATACATGTTGGTATATATACCTTTTCAATAAAGTATCTGCTTCCTATAGATATTATAGAAAAATGAAGTCTTAAGGATCAAACAAAAACCTACAAGCTATTGAATCCTTCATGCCTATGCTTAGTTCCTTTATATTTGTGAAACCCAAATGTCATGAAAATCTGGAGCCTTTCATTATGTCTGATCCCCAATCACAGTTTTCTGAAAGAAGACCAGAGAATTCTGTTCTCACTATTTGTGTATGCCAAATTGCTAAACTCTGATCCTCACAGGCTGATCACCACTGATTTTTTAAAGAATTTTTATTTTTATTTTTATTTTAATGAGCTCAATAAATATCAACAAATATAAATATTTCCATAAACAAATAAAAACATAAAAAATTTTTTATTTGATACAATGAATCTCTATGTTCAGCTTGATTTTTAAAGAATATCCTGCTTATCTTTCTCTTCTCCTAATCTTTTATATTCTATGTATCTTGAAATGATTTTTTAATTGGTGTTCCTTTCTTCTTTTAGGGACATTACTATCACTTACATTCCTTTATTACTCTCTGAACAAGGAGGGGTCCTTGTATAATTCTCCCTCACCAAAAGTAAAATCCCTTCTTTGTAACATGTATAGTCAAGTGAATCATATTCACACATTGGTCATATTAGAAAATGTGTGCATCATTTTTCATCTTTAATTGATCACCTCTGTGCCAAGAATTGGCAAGTATGATTCACCTTCTGTTTTTTGAAATCCTCTTGGATCATTGCATTGATCAGACTTCTTAAGTTTTTAAAAATTATTTTTCTTTACGGTGTTGTGATTACTATTTATATTGTTCTTCTGAGTTCCATTCATTGAACTCTGCAATAGTTCATGCTAGTCTTGGTAGGTTTCTCTGAATCTGCCCCTTTTGCCATTTTTTAGAATAATATTCATGAATCATAAATTCTTTTCTTTACAGGCATCATCTTTGTTTTTCTAGTTCTGGATTGAATTAAAAAAAAAAAAACATCCTACTTCAAATACTTTTGTATGTAGGATCATTTTTCTCTTTCTTCGATTTCCTTGGGGCATATGCTTAATATCACTGGGATAATAGACTTTAGAAGTATTAGAGGACCTGGATTCAATTCTAGCCCCTGATAATTGCTACCTATGTGACCTTGAACATTTAATTTTTACTTCTGGACCTCAATTTCTTCATCTTTAGAATGAGAGATCGTCCCTGATTCTGTATGCTTTCCAGAATAGTTGTATTAATATCTCTACAGTAGTTAATAATAATAATAATAATAAAAGCAAATATTAACATAGCACTTACTATATGCCAGAAACTAAGAGAAGTATTTTACAATTATCTCATTTGAGTCCCACAACCATCTTGGGAGGTGGTAAGTGCTATTATTATCATCATTTTACAGATAAGGAAAATAAGACAAACAGGTAAAATGATTTATTTAGGCAAAGTATCCTGTGGCTATGCTTGAATTTAGTTTTTCCTGACTCCAGGCTTGGCACTCTGTCCACTGCACCATCCAGCATCACATTAGTGTTTCTGCCCTCCCTCCTTCCTGCCAACAGTTACCAATATCTTTTTCTTCTATGCCTAGCTAATCAGCAAAAAGTGATATCTCAGATTTGTTTTAATCTGTATTTCTCTTATTGGTAGTTACTTGGAACATTTAAAATAATATGATTGTTAATATCTTGCCTTTCTTCTTTTGAGAATTGCCTGTTTGTGTATTTTGACCATTTGGTTATTGGAGATAGGCATTATTTTTAAAAGCTAGAACTGAACATTGACATAATCTTCTCTGCAGAGAGGAATAGGTTTTTGTTTTTGAAACAAAACATTAGTTGTTGTTAATAGTTGTATAAAGGAAAATGTGTGGGGTAGGAACTGGGAGAGGGTCCTTTGTATGAGAGGTTAAGTTTGTTTCTGAAAACCTTAAAAATGCCATTTTATAGTTCTGTATGCAGAAGCAATGTGATTAACCTCCATCTTTATTTTTCCTAGCTTACTCAAGCATTATCTGGGAGGTTTAATTCTCATGTTCATGTGGAATATGAATGGCGATTGCTCCATGAAGACCTAGATGAAAGTGATGATGATGTGGATGAAAAATTACAGGTTTGTGT
Organism: Sarcophilus harrisii; assembly: GCF_902635505.1. Lineage (NCBI taxonomy): Eukaryota > Metazoa > Chordata > Mammalia > Dasyuromorphia > Dasyuridae > Sarcophilus > Sarcophilus harrisii. The sequence continues at coordinate 194,962,877 of NC_045427.1, forward strand.
TGGGTGATAAGTACCGAATTGTACAATCCTGAAAAGCTTTTGATCCACTTCATTCAGAGAGATTTGGATCCTACTCTATAATTATAGGAGGCTGATGTGTAGAAAGAAAAATAGAGCTTGTTTATTATTTTCTCTGAAGCCAGGAGATGTGAGATTCTTCCCTATATATTCTCTCTCTTTCCACCCCCTATTTAATTTCTAACTGTAGTTAATCTTTTAATCATATTCTGCTGCTAACTTTATGATGTAAGGGAAGGTATTTGGGGTGTTCCTTCTTTATCTAGTGACAATAATGGCCACCTTAATTGTTATTTAAGGTAGATTTTCCCTTTGGAAAATTGTGATCCTATTCATCTTTAAGAGTTACATAGAACAGCAAAATAATGTTTTGGTCATGTATACTTATTGTGTATCTAATTTATATTTTAATGCATTTAACATCTACTGGTCATCCTGCCATCTAGGGGAGGAGGTGGGGGGTAAGAGGTGAAAAATGGGAACAAGAGGTTTGGCAATTGTTAACGCTGTAAAGTTACCCATGTATATAACCTGTAAATAAAAGGCTATTAAAAAAAAAAGTTACATAGAATTATGAAAATATTTGATTTTAAAACTGAAAAGAATCCTAGAAGTCATCCAGTCTAAATCTCTACCCTTATTTTGTTCACAAAGCAACTGAAATCTAGTCAGCAGTGTAATAGGACACATGAGAAAGCCAGGGGATTCTTCGGGTAGGTTAAAAGTTTAGTATCCAAGACTTAGGAGGGGGTTATTCCCTCTCTCCTGTGTCCTGTTTGATTCAGGCCATATCTGGAATATCGTGTTGAATTTCAGATTTCTTATTTTAGAGGAAACTTTAATAAGATGGAGAGTGTCCCAAAGGAGGCCAGAGAAGGTGGTAGAGGGCCTTGAAGCTTGGTTGAGAGAGCAGAACATGTTTAGTCTGGAAGAGAGAGTACTTTCAGGTACATAATAGCTCCATTCGAAAGGCTGTCCCATGGATATGGGGTTACATTTGCTCTTCTTGACCTCAGACAGTAGAACCAGAAACATTGGGTAGAATTTTTAAAAGAACAAATTTAGGCTTAATAAAATTTTGAGCTTTTCTAACATAGAATGGATCACTTCAGGAGACAGTGAGTTCCCCTTTACTTTGCTAGATTAAAGGTATTCTAGCAAAGGCTAGAAATACTTATAGAGGGGACTCATGTTAAGGTATGATTAGGTAGCCTTTGAAATTCCTCCCAACACTGAGATTCTTTGTGATAAGAGAGGTACCAAGGGCTTTTTGAGGAAAGGGAGCTCACACCTGGAAGACCTAGAATTTGAACTTGGCTCTTGCCCCCTGTTCGCCTGCTGTGTCATCCTGCCTGGCTAACTTCTAATCTATTTATAGCGGGCATTTCCCCAAAATTTTTGAAGACTCGAGTTGTAATCCACATGCCATGCATTAAGGTGAGGACCAGTATCAAAGTTGGGGAATGGGAAAAAACTTCAACCTCACCTTGAAAAGCAGAGGTTTTTGGCATTAGCTCCAGTTCAGTTTAACAGCATTTAATAAACAATTACTGTATGCGAATATTGGACTCTAGAGCAGGACCTTGATGGAAGAAAAGGGATTTCATCAGGCAGGGAAGAGGAAGTGACAATTTGAGCGAATGTGTGAGGCTGGCAAAGCAGTATAGAACAAGATTGGGAACAGCCAGGAGCTTTCTTGAAAAGGAGTAATGTGAAATAAGGTTGGAGAGATAGACTAATGAGGTATCATGGAGAGACTTAATTACTAGAGTGAGGAGTATTTTGTCCTAGAGGAAATTGGAGACCACTGAAGATTTAGGAGAATACAATAGACCTATGCCTTAGGATGATGACACTAGAAGCTGTCTGAAAGGTGAATTGTAAGGGGGAGAGAGGTCTGGGAGGTCAGATAAAGTTATTACAATAGACAAGAAGAGAGGTGGTAAGATACATCCCATCAAAATATTCTCTATTTCCCTCAGTATTGTATTCAGAGTAAAGAGTAATATAACTTATAGATAAAAGCGTTGCTTCCGGATTAAATAGAGCTTATTTTGATGGGAAATACTTCATGAATTCTACTCAATTGGAACTGTTCTTCCCTATTCAGTATGTTTCCATTAGATTATATGCTACAGGATACTCACCACGGTAAGATGCCTTTTGATATTTTGGGTGTGCATCTGTCATGGCATCCTAGAGCACAGAAGCCATTTAATGAACAGGAATCTCCTCTAACCAGTCATCCTCCTACCTCTTTTGGGGGGATTATCCAGTGAAGGAAAACTAGCTGTCTCGTGGGGCCTCCCATTCTACTTTTGAATGCTTTAATTTTTGTTAAGCATATATAAAGAAATATCAGATAATGTAGCCTCAGGGCCAAGTCCCATATGGATGACTTTGATTTCTAAAGCCTCAACAAGACTCTGCCTCTGATTCAGACAGGAAGAAAACATCAGTCATAACCTTTGTCTCATTACTCATGATAGGGTGTGTCATGGAAGGGAGCAAGGCAAGTATTTGGATCATCAAACTGAATTTTGTAGGGACTTTTTAGAGATTATTAGATATAATCCCTTCATTTTACAGATGGAGAAAATGAGACCCAAAGAGAGAAAGGACTTGTTCAGGATCACTCAGGTTAAATGGTAGTAAGTCAATTCAATTTCCACACTCTGCATTGTTTACTAGAGAAGAATAGCGTGAGCACTTCACTGGCGAGGGGAAATGCTAGCCATTGAACTTTCTTTACAAAAAATATGGTATGAATTGGACATTCTGGTGACCTTTTTTTGGAGGGGAGGATTGGGAGATAGAGAAAGAGGATGAGGTTTGAGATCTCCTATCCAGCATACATGGTGGAATGAAAATTGTGTCTGTATTCAAACTGATGTGTTATAGGTGAATTCTTTCCCCTTTCCCCCAAAATAAGAAGTAACAAAAAGGGAATATTAAATATCACCAATGTGGACACCTCTGTTTTGGGGTTCCTTTAGCAGCCCAGCCCTAATCGGCGAGAGGACAGGCCCGTCAGTTTTTATCAACTGGGTTCCAGCCAGCACCAGTCGAATGCCGCATCTTTGGCTAGAGATGCTGCTAACATCGCTAAAGACAAACAGAGAGGCTTTATGCCTAGCATTCTGCAAAACGAGACCTACGGAACCATCCTCAGCAGCAGCCCCCCACCTTCACAGTCCACCGCACCCCCTCTACCTCCCCGGAATATTGGCAAAGGTACTAAGCTGGAAAGTAGAAAAATGTATTGGGAGAAATGGGTACAAAAGGGTTAATGTTTTGCTTTGGAACATTGTTTTGTAGTTGTTGACAAATATAAATATCAGAAAAGATTTTTTTATTTGAGGTGTTTTAAGGTAACTATTGCTAAGACTTATGTAGTTTCCTATGATTATGAAATGCTTGACACATGCTGTCTCATTTGATTCTTCCTTTGTAAGGTAGGTAGCAGAAATATTACCCACCATTTTACAGAGGAGACTGACACTCTGAGAGAGGTTAAGTGACTTGAACTAGATTATACAGCCACTAAATCACAGAGTTCAGAATTTGAACCCAGCTCGTCTCAAACTTAAGTCCATTTTTTTTGTAATTTGTTCTGCTGTTTCATGATGCCAAAGTATGGTGGAATTTTGCCTTTTATTTTATTGAGCAAAAGGATTAGCCATCTGTAATTAGGGTAGAAAGGTGAGAATAACCTATGTCATTCACATGGACATAGCACTGACATGGGCAGCTGATGACACAGCTGTCAACAGAGGAACACTCTTAGTATCTCTCTTTTCTTCCTCCTCTTCTTCCTTCTCCTTCCCTTTTCCTTCCTTCCTTTCTTCCTTTTTTATTTCTTCCTTCTCTCATATCTTTCTTTACATTCTTTTTCTCCTTTCCCTTCTTTCCTTATTCTTCTATACACATAATCTATAGCACCCAGATACACACACACTCTCTCTCTCTTTCTCTCTCTCTCTCTCTCCCTCCCTCTCCCTCTCCCTCTCCCTCTCCCTCTCTCCACTGTACCTCCTAGCTGCCTCCCAGATACATTTTCTAATATTCTGGATGTCTCTGATTACTCCTCTAATTCAGAATACTATTGACCTTGGAAGTTAGAAAGAACAGACAGAATTAAGAACAATACAGAAATCTAATTTATATTTTAATATATTTAACATCTACTGGTCATCCTGCCATCTAGGGGAGGGGGTGGGGGGGGGGTAAGAGGTGAAAAATTGGAACAAGAGGTTTGGCAATTGTTAATGCTGTAAAGTTACCCATGTATATATCCTGTAAATAAAAGGCTATTAAAAAAAAAAAAAAAAACAAATAAAAAAAAAATATCAGCTAAAATCTCAAAAAAAAAAAAGAACAATACAGAAGACCTGTCCTTATGGGGAAATGTAACAAGTCATATTTAGGCTTTGATATCAATAGGCTCAGTTGTGCTGCCAGCCTGGCAAGTCCACCAGTGACTTTGGCTGAAAGTATTCAAGAAGTATTCCACTGGTTACCAAGACTCCTGGTGTTTGTGAAGAAGCCAAGAGGAATTAGAAGACCCTTTGGTAGCATATGAAAACTAAGAAAAAACAACCATAATACTGAGATCTTGAAGGGGACCTTAGAGATAGTCTAGTTTAATAATCATGTCATTTTACAGATTGGGGAACTTGAGGCTCTAAGGACGCGAATAAAATGCTCAAAGTCAAATAGACCATATATATCAAAACTGTAAATCAGACTTGGGTCCTTTGTTTCACATCAGGTGAAACATTCCTCTCAACCATGTTACCCCTGAGTACAGCTAGGATCTCCCTTAAGCTACTGACTTTAGTAGAATCTGTAAAATCATCACCATAACAACAGCACATTTACATAGTACTTCAGTTTCATAACCACTCCGAAATAAAAATAAATTGCATGTATTTATGTAGACCTTGACATGGGAAATATGTTTGGTAGGTTAGGTAGAAAGGGAATGTCTCCTGTTGTGATGAATATGGCAGTTTATAATTATATTTGATGTTATTCCTTAGATACAGAGCATCTACTATCAGTTTAGCACTCTTTCTCTTTGGTCTCTTTAGATATAAAAGAAATAAATGGCATGTTTTCCATTTGCTTCTTCTAACCCAGAGGTAGTCTTTTATTTTATCAGACATTTACTTGGAAGTGGATGGAATACTATATCTGGAGTCAGGAAGACTCCTCTTCCTGAATTAAAATCTGGTCTCAGATACTTACTAGCTGTGTGATCCTAGGCAAGTCACTTCACTCTGTTTGCCTCAGTTTCCTCATCTGTAAAATGCCCTGGAGAAGGAAATAGCAAACCCTTCCAATATCTGTGCCAAGAAAACTCCAAATGGGGTCACAAAAAAAGTTAGGTATGATTGAAGTGACTCAACAACAATCAGAAGAGAACTAGACCTGGAATCTCAGAAATCTGAATTAATATCCAGCCTCAGCACTTATTTTGTCTAGGTGTGTCACTTAACCTCTGTCTGTTTCAGTTTCCTCATCTGAAAATGGGGGCGATAATAGCATCTACCTCCCAGGATTGTGAGAATCAAATAAGATATTTGTAAAAAGCTCTCTGGAAAGAAAAAGAACTCTGGGAGATGACTAAAAACCATTACATTGAATTCCCAATCCCTATATTTATGCACACCTGCATTTTTGATTTCCTTCACAAGCTAATTATACAATATTTCAGAGTCTGATTCTTTTTGTACAGCAAAATAACGTTTTGGTCATGTATACTTATTGTGTATCTAATTTATATTTTAATATATTTAACATCTACTGGTCATTCTGCCATCTAGGGGAGGGGGTGGGGGGTAAGAGGTAAAAAATTGGAACAAGAGGTTTGGCAATTGTTAATGCTGTAAAGTTACCCATGCATATATCCTGTAAATAAAAGGCTATTAAATTTAAAAAAAAAAAAAAAAAAAAAAAAAAAGCTCTCTGGAAAGCTTAAAGTATTGTATAAATGCTATTATTATTAATATTACTCTTATCATGATTACTGTTATTTTTATGTTAGGGGCTCCTTTGGCAATTTGATGAACACTATGGACCCTTTCTCAGAATAAATTTTTAAAGGGAAAAAATAAAATACCTAAAATTGATTCCAAGAAAACTAACTATTCACATTGAAATAATCAAAAAGGAAAAAAAAAATTATAAAACAACTTCATGGACCCTTATTTAATAACCCTTGATCTAGCTCAACCCCTCAATAACGAGTATGGATGAAAGGACCATATAGTAACTCTGTTTTGTACCTAAGGATCTTGGACTTCGTGGCATATGTTCACCATCAGCAGATGGTGTGTTATCAAAGCAGAAAATACCATCAGATTTCCTGGGATCTTATTCAGACTGGTGATACTCGAGATATATACAAGAAAGTTCTGAGTGATAAAAAAGGAAGAATTAGCAACTATTCCCACGAAGGTGACAGTATTGAGAAAGGGTTAGCCCTGGGTAAGGGGGGAAAGGAGGGCCTGGTGATGATGCCCAGGAAGTAAAGTGACACCGGTTATGGGAAAGTAAGTCCAGAAAAGCAATGGGTGTCTGAAGAGAGTTTCTGACTAACATTGTCTTTTCCTCAAATTGTTCCTGACAGAAATTGATTGATCACTTTCCTTTAGTATATAGTTTATTATTGTTTGCTCCCTAATGACCTTCAGTCTGTACTCGCTAAATTACTCCTTCACTGAGTAGCCTTGTCCACAAGCTCAGCAGCAGGTACAGGACGCAGAAGCTAGACTCAGGGCTCTCATTCCCAAGGGTATCCCCTGAGCCGGGTGATTGACATGCATGGCACCCTAACCATACTTCTGCACTCAAGCAGTCTTTGAACTCATCTGTGTGCGTGCTCCCCCTAGTGGTCCATTCATTCCATTCACACCTTATTTCTTATAACTCCAGTAAATCCCCCGATGAAGCCCACCCACCATTCTTCTAGGACTATAAAATATTGTCAGAAGAATTGCAAATAGGGTTCTTCCCTAGGAAAACCCAGATCTTTTTCTCCATTTCCCCTTTTCAAGCATTTGCTATGTGCATTGTGTAGTTTTTTTTTCTAAATCACAAAGCTAAAATGATGTGGCCATCATTTAAATGTGGCCATTGAAAGGAGACTTTCAATGACGGGGTACATATTGGTGTAAGAAAAGTCAGTCTACAAGAATAAGAAACATTGTCAAGCTTTTATTTTTTTTGATGGGTTATAGGGAAGAATAATGAATAATACATGAAATTTATATAGTGTTTTAAAAATTGCAGAGTGTATTTTTGTCATTGAATCTGTGGGTTCTACAATTTTTATTCTCTGTTTGAAAATGAAAAAACTACATCAAATGAATTAAAAAGAGTCTGAGGTCATATTTAACTACAGTTCTTCCAACTACTTTTCACAATTAATGACCTTTTTGGCTTTGCCAGTTCCTAAACATCCGTGTTTTATGGATTCCCCCACATTTTCTCCTATCACTACTCTTTCTGTTATTAAAATTAATTAACTTATAATAATAAATAATGTATACTTAATTTTTTGTGCAAATTGACATTTCATACTCACCACCCATTCCCATGTTGTTCATCTATTATTAAGTCCATGACCTCTCCTGGAATCTATCCCTGGAGAATGCATACATTTTACCTGAAGTTGTTTTTACCAGTAAACAGGATGTTAAAAGGAGAAAAGGAGTTGACCTTATATGGCAGTAGGTTTCATATAAAGCAACTCAAGGAACCTTCTAAAGCTTCCTCCTCATTACCCAGCAGGAGGTGAAGCTTATTTCTAGTATGAAATCCTAAAGTGCACTCTCATAGTTATCTTTTTTAGTTTCTAGATCTCTAGCTGTTTTTTTTCCCCCAATTATTTGTGTCCTCTGAGGCCATGTGCTTAGGGCACAGTGCTAAAAATACCTAGCTCCATGCTGTGCACACTTAGGTACTTGATTATAAATGTCATTTGAAGAATGAATTGAATGAATATTTGGTCTCTACCCTGTGTATTCCCCTCCCACTTCCATCTGAGGAATTCATTCTTTGTTCAGAAATAATACAAACTCCCGGTATGAGAAAGACTGTTGGTAATAGCTCATTTGGGAAGGAGAATGCTATTTCATTGACCCCTCAAAAAATAAAGTTTGGGGGGGTGCTTTTCCATCCCTGCGTAGTGCATCCATTTGAGAGATATATTTGTGAGTATTTAAAAGTCAGAACCAAAAAATTTGCTCTGCATTTTCCCTGAAATATTTTTCATTTCATAGCTGTCTGTCCCTGTGGTAAAAAAAAAAATAAAATAAAATAAAATAAAAAACAAGAGTCAGATTTTTTACTTGTTCCCTTGAACTTTTGTTCCTAAAGAATGATGATTTCTTACCACTTGACAAGGGCACAAGGTCTTCTACAGCCTTCACAGGTGTTGATGGCATTTTGAAAGGGAGGATCAATAATATGGTATTTTTTGTTTTGTTTCTGTGTGTGTCCGTGTGTGGGTTTAGTTCAGCCTCCCATCCTGGGCACTGGTGTTCAGACAACCTCCTCAGCTAACACCTCATGGAAGACAAATTCTTTAAGTGTGGACAGTGTAAGCAGGCAGCGATCTTCGTCAGATCCGCCAGCTATCCATCCACCGCTGCCCCCTCTTCGAGTGACATCTACGAGTACGTTTTTCATTCTTCCTTCTGTTGCCATTCTGCTCAGTAACTCCATATGGCAGGGGACAGACCTCCTTGAAGGAGGAAAACCAGGGAAATTACACTTATCCAACAAAAAAGCATGGTACATGATTACAAGGGGAGAGGTGGGTTTAATCAGTCCTTTGATGTATAATGTGCCCAGAATCATGCCATTCATTCATTCGTTTATTCAATAAACATTGAGTAGTCACCTACTGTGTGCAGAGCACTGTATGATACACTGAGGGAACTACAAGGGGAGATATAAAGTTTTGATGAGAAAGATCCTTGTTGTTTCTCATGGAGCTTAGAATCAAATAGGGAATAAGACACAAAGATAGACACCATAAATTTTTTAAAGTGCAGAAAGAACAAAGTACACTATGAGATCTGGGTGGAAAGGTTGCTAACCAATTCCAATGACTAAGAATATGAAAAGTCAGTTTCTTAAGGCAACCTTTCTTTTCCTCTTCCCCTCTGCCCCCCACTCCAATGATATAATTTTCTCCAGCCCCAGTACTTCTCTGGTAATTATTATGCAAATCATCTTCCTTTTTAATTTCTTCCTCTATATTTTAAAGTATTTCCTCCCTCTAAAAATCATCCTCAGTCTTCCTTTGGCCAATTAATGGTTTCAGTAATCTTTTGTAATACTGTTATATTCAGAAAATACTGCAGCCCTCTGGTGCAGTTGATTTGAGTGGGTTTACCTGGATGATAATGTATGGTGTGTTAATATCTCTTTCCATCACCATCCTCTCCTTATCCTAATAGCCACCATATCATTGGAATTTGCCACATACCTACTAACTGTTGAAATAGGGATGATAGAATGGTGTTTTCTCTGACATTCTGAATACAGACTGGAGTTGTTTTCAAATCAAGGTCTGGAATAGCCCACTTAGCAAAGTGTGCCCACAAAATGTGTACACTCTGTAATTACTTCACAGATATAGGAGAAAGGAATGTCCCCAATACTTTTTAAATTCATTTAATGAATGTTATTTTTATGTTCCTCTGGCTTAGAGGACTTTGGGCCATATGTATACTTAATTAATTAGAATTAAAGGAAAACCTACACCTTAGAATGAAGTTCATCCCTTTCTCAGTGGCCTGACCATGATAGAGGCCTCATCTAGAGCACTTCCACTGGTAGATCAAGCCTTTTGACTTTTCATTTTTACTCTATAAAATTACTTGTCAGAGGCTATTTCCTTACCTTATGTATCCTGCCTTGTCCCCCTGGTAAACTGAAATTTTCTCATCCTCTCTTAGAATCATATGAGAGAGAAACCCTAGGACTTAAAATAATAATAACTGACATTTATATAGACATTTAAGTTTTACAAAGCACTTTATGTGCTTTCGAACTGTGATGCAGGAAATGTGAATATTAATATCCCTATTTAAAATTTAATTGTTCCTCCTACTTACCTAAGTGTCTTTTGAAAAGGAAATAAAGATAAGAATCTTTTACATTTAAATAACATTTATTTTTTTCTAAAAGTATCTGTTAATTCATTTCATTAGTGTAATACTTGTCTGAAGAAAATTGGGCGGGTTGCATCTTCCTTATTCAAAAAATGAATAAAGTAAGACAGAAAGTTGGACTCATTTGCCCAAAGTTCCCATTTAGTGAAGAGCAGAGCCAGGATATCCAGGTCTCCTCCCTTCTCCTTAGTGCTATTTCCACTGGTCCTTAGATTGAAAAGGACTAATATTCTATTGACTTAAAAGTGGCTTATTCTCTCTGGGGAAAAAAAAACCAAAAACCTTTGCCACTGACTGATGGAAACTTGCTTAGTGTAAGTTTTTGAATTGTGTTCTCCTTATTGGATTAAAATTCTTTCTATCCCCTTGTTCCTTACCTTTTAATGTGTATTTTTTCCCCTCTAAAAATAACAATAAAACAGTACATGCTTTTCCTCCTTAGGAAATATGTTAGGGCAGAAGAAAAAAGAGGTTCCTCCCTTTCCAGGACACAGTGGAGGTGAGAAGTACAGTGCTTCAGAGACTAATTTCTGACTTCTTGTATTCTTTTTCTGTCTCATTTTTGCCCAGTAGATCCCCTGACTGCAACACCACCACCTCCTGTGGCAAAAACAGCCAGTGTGATTGAGGCCTTGAACCAGCAGCAGTCTAAGCCACCCCATGCAACAGCCCTGCAGGCCAAGTCCACCCCACCACCTCTGCCTCCACAGCCACCTAGTCGAATCATGCAGAAAAAGCCAGCTCCTGGGTAATGAATTAATGGTTCTCTCTCAAGTCCCAGTTAAGGTTTCTTAATAATTGGTTTCATTTTCACAAGGATACTTCAAAATGTTGATATTACCTTGATTTATTAATGAACCTCCTTTGAAATAGATATGTTCAGATGAATAGAGGAAATTCTATTGATGGGTTGTGATGGTTAAGATAACTTCAGCCATTTATTATCTACATAGTCTTGGTCAGACCACTTAACAGTTCTTTCCTCAGTTTTCTCATCTGTAAAATGAAGGGGTTTGGATTTAATCACCTCTCAGGTCCTTACCAGCTCTAAAACTTGATATTGTGGTTTTGGTTTAAAAAAAAAAAAAGTTATATATATTTTTAAAATTAAGTTTATATTAATAATAGTTGGATTAAATAGTCTCCGAAGTATGCTTCCATTCATTATAGTACTTTATAGTTTGAAAAGAACATTCATATCTCATTTGATCTTTAAAGCAACCCAGTGAAGGAAGTAGGTCAGGCATAATTATGCCCATTTTACAGATCAGAAAAATGATGATCTGAATTGTTTTCCTGAGTTTACATAATTATGAAGCGTAGTTACTGAAACTAGAACCCTGGATCTTTATTTGCATTCTATGAATGCCAGTTACACCCTATTGCAGTGATATAACTTCTGTATTTTAAGCCTTACCTTGCCAATGCCTCTACTGAAATATATTTGCTTTTCTTTGTATTCCCAGCACTTAATAGTGTGCCTTGCATATAGTAAGTGTTTAATAAACTGACTGACTTCTCCAGTGGTTCTCAGAGGCTTTGCCAGATAAGAGGAAAAATATCTGGAAAAATAGATTAAAGTTATGATGAAAAGGGCTTTGAAAACCAAGCTACTTAAGGTTAAGGAGATTTGAACTTGATGCTGTAGACAATCGAAAATGAGATTGTCCAAGTCATCCATAGGAGGATTGACTGATGGTGCTGGTGGTATGTACTGGTGATGGCTGTTAGTTGTTCTTCCATGTTCCCTTGTGTTACTAGATATTACACGGTCATTAATACAAATTTTGCATTATTTCTTGACTCTCCAGAATAGAAAAATTGCCTATTTTTATGGGTTGTTTTTTTGTCATGTATATCACATTCATATTTTGATGACTCATACCCTCATATCATAAAGGACTTGTTATTGGAACAATTACTCATGCTCTGGAAATTTTATTATTATCATTTTTATTCTTTTCCAGTGATCTTCCTCAATATTTGACTATGATATAAAGCTCTTTTTAATTCTTACATAATTATTTAAAGTAAACAATGTACTTTTCTTCTCAGTAGCTCCGACAAGTAGATAGTTCATGTGCTATTATCATCTCCATTTTATACATGTGAAAACTAAAGCTCCAGAAAGTTGAGTTATTTGGTTAAATTACACAACTAGACAGTTTTGAACAAGTCTCCTAATTCCTAGTCAATGGTCTTTCCCACTACCACTTCTTACATTCTGCCTCTTTTTAACATTGAGTTCAGGAAACCTTTGTCAAAAGAGTGAAGACCCTGATAATCTAGAAAATTGTATGGACTTTGCAGTAGACTGTGCATAATCCATTGTCTTAGGAGTAGCCTAGCTTAGTTTGAAGAGGCTGATCACCAGAATATTGGCCAATAGGTAATAGGATTATTACTATAACTAAAGAGCCTCTTAAAATTTGCTGAGAAGGAAGGAATGAGGCAGGGTACCCACACCAACTAAATCATAGCATTTTTGAAGACATAATAAACTAGAATTCCCCAGATGGCCTCTAGAAAAAAAACCCATAGCTAAAACCTTCAAGATGCATAGTGGTTAAATTTAACATTTCAGTTCAGAAACAGTATGTTCTGCATACCATCAGGAGAAAGACCATCAAATACAAAGGAAAGGATATTCAAATAAAACGACTATTCTGTATCTACTAAAAAAAAGAAAGAATGGAATAGTGTGTTAAAAGAGCTTTGGATCTCATATGTAACCAAGGTTGATCTATACTGCAAATATAAGCCTAACCATACAGAAAAAAAAAAAGATATAAATAATAAAGAAGAGTTTGAAATATTTAAAAAAAAACTGCAGTTTATTTCTCAAACATTTCTGACAACAGAAATACAGCACTCAATAAATAGGCAACGATAGCAAGAACAATAGTAACAACAGAAAAACCAGTAAGAGACTTCTTTCTGAATGTACACAAAAAGAAAGGAGTCAAGATGGAAATCTAGTAGAAGAAACAGTAAAGTGGACAAGGGTGATTATAGATAGAATCTTGTGATATTCTGCTTACAGGTGAGGCAGTGCTTTTTGTAGGGCAGAGAGTGGGGAGGGTACATAAAAATAAAAAGATGAACAGGAAATAGAGAGATGTACCAGGGTCTGATGGGGACTGACAATGAGGAAAGCTGACCTCTCTGGTCCCAGAAAGAAATGAACCTACAGGAAATGGGTGAGGAGGGGGGGAAGATGGGGAGATGCCTTGGAAGACCGGAAAGGATTCCACTGAATAGTGTTATGGGTAAAGAGATGCTCTGTGGAGGCAGATGGGAACCTAATCCTAGATGAGCCCTAGGGAATTTGGTACTTGAAAAGCCTACTTGTCCTAGAAAGGAGATGTTGGAACCCTTGGGGCAATTTTCATTATTCCGGGAGACACATTGGAAAAGCTTACGTTAGGCTAACCTAGCAGGAAGAGCAGAAAGCACCTAAAGAGGAAAGCTTAGAATCTGGAAACTTTGATTTCAGAGAAAAGACAGACTCCAGACAATTATAGGGTGTTACAAATCAGAATGAGAGTTTAGAGTAACAGAAGGAAAAGATAAATTATTTTTGGAAAAGGGACAAAATTATGAAATTTTAAAATCTAATGAATTGGATGTGCTGAAGAGGGAATATACTTGATGGAAAAGAAAAAAAGAGATGGAAGAAATATATAATCAGATAAAAGAGGGAGAGGAAAGAAAACCTAATAAAACGTTCAAAGGAAAAAGTAATAAATGAGAAGAAGGGATCAAAGGTTAGATTCCATAATTTCCATAATAATATTCCATCCATGATTTGATTAGTCATTTCCCAATTGGTGAGCATTAATTTTATTATCATTTCTTAGCTATCATAAAAAGTGCTGCTATAAATACTTTGGAATATATAGGGACTTTTCCCCCCCTTATGGGTAGCTTCCTTGGAGTATAAGCCCAGTAATGGAGTGTTTGGTTCAAAGGGCATAGATATTTTAGTCATTTTTCTGCATACTTCCAAATTACTTTTCAAAATGATTGTACCATTATACAGTCCCATTATCTATCTATCTGTCTGTCTGTCTACTACATCAGTATGCCTATCCTTCTATAATCCTTTCATAGAGGTAATATTCTTGCCATATTTTGTCATTTTTGCCAATTTTCAGGGTATGAGAAGAAGAATCAGAGTGGTTTTGTTTTTCATTTTTCCTATTACAAGTTAGGGGGGAAAAGTCAATTATAACAGACCCACCTTAAAAGATTAAAGTAAAATAACTGAAGGAACTTGATATTGTATTTAAAATAGAAGATGGGAAAAGATGATAACTTGAAATTAAAAAAAAAAATTAGAGACAGATGAAGGAAAATGTAAACTTAACCCTTTAACTTTAAAAGTGAATGGATTTGGGTAGCTAGATGGTGCACTGGAGTGAGCACTAACTGAAATCAGGAAGACCCGAGTTTTAATGTGTCTTCAAACATTCTGACACTAGTTGTGTGACCCTGGAAAGTCATTTAACCACAATTTCCTTAAAAAAAAAAAAAAAAAAAAAAAAAGTTAATGGATTAAACATTCAATAAACAAACAAACAAAAAAGAGATTGGATAAGAAATTAAAACTCCACAATTTGATGTTTTTGAGAAACAAATTTTAAAAATAAAAACATAAAAAACGTGTGCATCAAGTGAATCCAAGAAAACAAGATTTCACATCATGTTATCAAACAAAGCAAAAAGATTCAAATAAATAAAAAGAATAAGCAAGGAGACTATATTATGCCTAAAGGAGCTATAGGCAACAAACCAATATTAATCATTAACTTAAATACTTCAAATGGCTCACTATCCAAATTCATAAAGGAAGACATCCCTCTGTGGTAGACAAGTCTAACGGAAAGATAAACAAAACAAATTTCTATAGAAACTACAGTTAAAAGACTTATGTCTTCTAAATGAGACAGTCTAAGGAAATACATATTTCTCTGAACTACATGGAGCTTTTACAAAAAAATTTAACATACTAGGGCAGTAAAAAAATAAAAAGGCAAAGATAATAAATCCTTGTTTATACCATAATACAATAAAAGTAAAGATTGGTTCAGGGACCACAAACAAAAGTTATCTAAAAGTTGTAGACCCAAATGGAGAATTGATAAGAAAGTCTTAAATAATGAGAGGAAGAAAGAACAAATCAGAGAAATAATTAATGACTTATTTAAAAAATGATCATGATAAAACAGCATAGTAACATTTCTGGGATCCAGCTAAGGCAGTCAGTGCTCTGGGGGAAAATCATAGCCATTCAGTCACACATTAAGAAAAAAAAAATTAATGAATTAAATATGCATTTTTTAATTAAAAAATATTTTTAAAATATGCACTGAAAAGGATAAGTAAAAGGGGAACTATATTGGAAAGAAGAAACTTCACAGAAATGACATAAACTAAAAACTTATTTCTTTAAGAAGATTAATAAAATTGATAAACCTTAACATAATCTGAATTTTTTAAAAAATTAAATCAATAAAGTGGCAGATGAGCAGGGTAAAATCACAGCAAATCCAGAAGAAATAAAATAATAATCAGAAGATAATATTTATAGCTATAATCTAACTAAATTGAGAACACTAAAGAAATAGATTTGGTATTCAAGCTATATACTGTCTGTCTCTGTCTGCTCTCCTTTACATATATATTTAAATTCACACACACTTTCCAATAATTATTTCCTAATAGATGAATGGTCAAATCATATGAATAAACACTTCTCAAAAGAACTGAAAAGTATCCATAACCTTATTTTTAAAAACGCTCCAAGTCACGAGTAATAGGAAAAATGAAAAACAAAACCACCCTGATTCTTCTTCTCATACCCTGAAAATTGGCAAAAATGACAAAATATGGCAAGAATATTACCTCTATGAAAGGATTATAGAAGGATAGGCATACTGATGTAGTAGACAGACAGACAGACAGATAGATAGATAATGGGACTGTATAATGGTACAATCATTTTGAAAAGTAATTTGGAAGTATGCAGAAAAATGACTAAAATATCTATGCCCTTTGAACCAAACACTCCATTACTGGGCTTATACTCCAAGGAAGCTACCCATAAGGGGGGGAAAAGTCCCTATATATTCCAAAGTATTTATAGCAGCACTTTTTATGATAGCTAAGAAATGATAATAAAATTAATGCTCACCAATTGGGAAATGACTAATCAAATCATGGATGGAATATTATTTTGCTGCAAGAAATAATATGCATAATATATACAGGGAAGATAGATCTATTTGAACTGATGCAGAGTAAAGTGATCCAAGTCAAGGAAATAATATACATTAATTACAACAAAGTAAATGGAAAGGATGACACACCAAAAAGTCAATATAAATATAACAAAATTATAAAAGTCAACTAAGTTTCAAATGAAGAGATATATGATACCTCCAAATCCATCCCATAGTGAAGATGGAAGATTCATAGCTATTAACACATTGTACTATTTTCAGACTTTCTCAATATATCAGTCAGTTATGGTGATTTTTTTTTCCCTTTCTGGAAATAGTATTTGAGCCATATGGGATGGCTCAAAAGTAGATAATGGAAGGATACATGAGATACTCTGGTGATGGCAGAAATGGAAAATATAATAAAAATATATTGAAAAAGGAAATGAAAAATGATCACTTCATTTAAGTTGAACCTTAAAAAATTAGTATTTAAGCATAAGGAACAAAATGGATAAAGCAATTGGGGTATGACGTTTGAGCATATTATTTGGCTTAACAGAGGGTATCACTAATAGGTATGTAGAATATATGGGAAGAGGGAATAGTATAAAACGAGAGCTAAAAATGTAGATTGATGCAAGATTTTAGAGGGTCTTAAATGATAGCATTTGAACTTTATTCAGTAATTAATGGAGAGCTACTAAAGATTTTTGAGGACATATATGACCTGAGTGAAATATATTAATAAAATTACAGAATGTCAGAATTGTAAAGGGACCTCAAAAGTTATGTAATCTAACCAGAGCTTTTTTGTACATTATTTGCATGTTCTCTCTCCTGTCCCGTTTTTGCTCACATTTTGTGATTCCCTTGAGAACAAAAACTATTTTTGTCTTTCTTTGTTTCCCCAGCACTTGGCATAGTGTCACACAATAGACATTTAATAAATGCCATTTGGCTGGCTAACTGAACAGGAATCCCCCCTACCTATCTACAAGTGATTATTTGGCCTTATTTTGAACACCTTTGTTGCTGAGGAAGTCACTCCCTGCCAGAACAACCCTTTAACTATTCTCATTCTTAGGAAGGTTTTCCTCCCATTGGACCATTATTTTTCTCACAGTAATCTTTCTCACAGTAAGGTCCACTCACTGCCCCTAATCCTGCTCTGTCTAAGCAGGAAAAGTACAATCCTTCCTCTATGTGACACTTTATTTCCTCAAAGATATGAATCATGAGTCCTCCTGCTTTCTGATTCTTCCAATCAGTCCTTATATGGCTGCTCACATTTGTTTGTTGCTAACAGTTACATAGGCTTTTACAGACATTGTCTCATTTGTTCCTGATAACAGCCCTTCCTTTTGGGGGAAGGGGTTATACCACCTCACTACCCATCATCATCAGGGAATAACCTGTTTCATGTTATTGCATTTACCATACAACCCCTTTAAGCAGCAAAATGTTATTTTTATCACTTTTGATGAAAATCATCAAATATCACATGCCTCCTATGTGAGGCATTGGACAGAAACCTTTTCAAATATACCTGCTTCCCCGAAATCTTTGACAAACTATATGGAACTTTATTTTACTTTTACTTGATGATTTTGAGTCATTATTGTGTTGTGCTATAATACAAGCATGATCTCAGGATTTTTGATAGGAATAATGCTTTTTGCCCTTATGCTACATAATCCTCTCAATTTTTTAGAAAATAGATTTTGTTGACATCTTTTGTTTTTTCCTTTCTTCCTTTCCAGAGAAGTACCCTTTATAACTCAGAATTTTTCCTTTAGCTTTTTGGGTTTTTTCAAGTTGTTATGTGTATCTTCTTACTGAAATCATCGTGCTTGAATCTAGCATCCTCCATATCATAGAAGCCCTCAGCAGCAACACCCATCTTCCTAACATTCTCTCTCTCTTTCTCTCTCTCTCTCTCTTTCTCTCTGAATTGAGAAAATAAATAAATACCCACATTTATTAGAATTCTAGATAAAACAATATTATGATTATTATTATCTAACTATAGCATTTACTATACAGTGTGCTAGGCATTTTGTAGTTATCTCATTTGATCTCATAACAAACAACCCTTGGAGATAGGTGCTATATTATCATTTTACAAATAAGGAATTGAAACAATCAGGATTAAACAGTGACTTGTCTGAGTCACACAGCTAATAATTGTTTTAGGCTGCATTTGAACTCAGATCTTCCTGATTCCAGATATAATGTTTGATCCACTGTATCACCTAGCTGCCTCCACTCTGAGAAAAAACTCTTTAAGTCTCTTTTTTGCTTCCAACTTTTCAACTCTTATTCTAGATGAGTTAAGTTTTTATTTACGTGTATATATTTATATTTAGGAAAATTAAAGTATTATATTAACATACAAAATCCAGATCACAGATTTTCATTATCTGCCTCTGAAAGGAAACAAGCCACAAATAAACTTAACATAAAAATGCTTGTCAGTATTATTTGCTTTATACAATAAATGTGATCTGAAAAATTGTATATACATTGAATCGCATTTTGAAGTTCGCTTAAAAAAAAGTTCCTTAAAGAACCATACCATAATGATACAATTTGTATACATTTGGATTTTCTTGGAGAGGGACACAATGGCGTCAGGATTCTTTGTATTTGAAGGTCAGACAGCCAATGTTTACTATTAGTAAGCTCTGTCTCCTTTCTCTTCCTAAACATTTAATCCCTCTCCTGCTAAGCACTATAAAAGACACCTAGAAGAATAAGCTATGGTCTTTTTTTCTTGCTCTCCTATATGTGTTTTGTTAATCCTCTAAGATGCTGTGAGGTAGGACAGAAATGATGTTATTATTATCCCCCTTTCATAAAGGGGAAGATCCATTTAGATTTATAGACTATCACAATTGAACAGGACTAGGGGGATCATCCCACCCATTCTTTCATTTTATCAAAGAGGAAAGTGAAGCTGAGAGAAGAGAGAGTAGACAAACAGCAGCTTCCAAGCTTTTGTTGTGTTGGTTTCTGATTTCATAAATGTGTAATAGCCCCAGAGCTAACAACAGTGGGCCTTAGCAACTACAGTTATAAAACCAAAGGTTTTTATGATCAGAGAATTATAGCCTTTAAGCTAGAAAGTTCCTTAGAGACTATATAATCCAACCACCCATTTTATACCCTAAAGAGGAAAAAAGGATATACTCAAGGTCAAACAGATTGCTAATCAGAAATGCTAGTAGACCTAGTAAACTAGTAATGCTGGTAGACTCTAAATCCCAACACCTTCATTTTCTAGACAATGAACCTGGGGCCTGTCTCATGGTTAAGTGACTTGCCTAAGATCTCACGTGAAGTGGGAAAAGTTGGAATCACAATCCAAGTCTCAACTCCCCTTTGGGCTTGAGAAAACTGAAATAATAATTGTGACATCTCTACCTACTTAACTAAAGTACTTGGCTATTAAAGTTTACAAATTAATAATGTCTTTTTTTTTTTTCTTTTTGCTCTTAACAGCGTTGACAGGTCATCCCCTTTGATCAACAAAACCCAAGCTAAAGGACCTGGTAATTACTTCATTCAATAACTGTTTCAGGTTGGGGATATTTTTTAGGGCAAAAAGAGGCTAAATTCAATTTCCAGAATGTTAGGCCATGTGCTGGGGATCACTAGCATGCCACTATAACAGAGTATAAGTTATAATAATGGTTACCCCCTGACTCCCATCTCTTGATGTCTATGAACTAGCCAAGAGGGGAAAGAGCAAAGCCCAGGAATGAGTTTCAGAATTATAAATTAACTGAGGTGTGTCTAGAATTCAAGCCCATAAAATTATTAAATCTATGTATTATGAAGATTGGAAACTTACAGGTAGGAAAAGTCAGAATAAGATTATTTGGAAATGCAATAGAACATATGAATAAAATCAGAAACATTCTCTCTAAGCTATTGTCCTTTTCAAATGCAGAAAGTGACCCTGTTTGGGTTAATTGGGGTTAAAACAGATGAGATAGCATGTTTTAAGATTCTTTTTTGGGCTTTTCCACAGCTGGAGAGACATCTGATGTATCCAGTATTACATCCAACACATCCTCGGGTTTGCAACCACCAGCACCCATGCCAAGGAAATCACAGATAGTAAGTACTAAAGTTTGTGTACAAGGTACCAAAGGGAATGGCTCCAGTAAACAGGGAGATGTTGAAAATTCAGGAAAGAGGGCATAGAAACCCTTGGTGGAATATAATCATTCAGGAAATTGCTGGTTATGAGATCAAGAATGTACAAATATAAAAATTAGTCTTAGCTAAAAGGATGGCCATCTCATGGTCTCAGACTGACATTAAAAATAAAAAGGTGGGTCCAGAGGTTAAAAAGATGGATGAAGGAAGTAGATTACTATAGACTTCTCAGAGAAATAGAAGTCAAGGTCATGTAAAAGTCAGGGAGAGGAGTAAAGATAGATTATAAGGTCTGCAGCTGGAAGGGATCTCAGAATACCAGCTAGAGTGGTTTTCATTTTACCAGTAAGAGGCAAAGAAAATAGACAGGAGTTTTCCAGAGTTAGGAAGTTGAAAAAAAATCCTATCAGGTATTCTCCAGGAGTGGGTATTACAATTAAAATTCTTTGAAGTAATGGGAAGACTTTTTTCAGCTAATGCAAAAAGAGCAGAACTAAAATACTGTATTACATTATCAGCAATATAGTAATGATAATCAACTGTGAAAGACTTAAATATGCTGATCAATACAGTGATCCACAATAATTTCAAAGAACACATAAGGAAAATTCTAAACACTTCCAGAGAGAGAACCAATGAATTCTTAGTGTAGAATGAAGCATATTTTTTTACTTTTTTTTTTCTTGCAACATGGCTAATGTAGAAATATATTTTGTATGACTTCATATATATAAAGGGTGTCATATTTCTTGCCTTCTCACTGGGTGGAGAAGGAGGAAAAAAATAAGGAACTGAATATTTTTTTTTTAATTGTTAAAAAAAATTTAAGCCAAGTTAACTCTCTAGCCTGTATCCTTTTTGTGGATAAGGAGAAAAGAGCAGAGCATAATATGACAGAAAAAATACTAGACTAGACATTAAAGAACCTGAGTTCAGATTATGGGATCATTGTTTTGGAGCTAAAAGGGAACTCAGAAGCCATTGAATTTAATTCCCTTGTTTTACAGATGAGGAAACTGAGTCTTAAGAATGTTGAGTGATTTGATTTAAGATCATAGAGATATTAAGCATTAGAAGTAGTATTTGAACCCAGGTCTTCTGACTCCAGAGCCCATGCTCTTATCCACTGAAGCATACAGCCTCCTATAATTCCATAGTCATCATTCTGCTTCTTACTGTTGGTGTTACTTATCTAGACTTCATTATCTTATAATGAAAGGAGGACATTGGACTTGATGAGAGCTGTCTAATGTGAGACCCGCAGGCTGCATGTGGCCTCCTAAGGACAGGCTAAACCAAATTAAAAAAGAATTAGGAAATATTTAACAAAATAAATAAAACATCAATAATATTACATTTTATGTCAACATAGTTTTCCTCTATATTCTCCTTCATCCTTTCTTAGAAAGTTGTCCCATATTGAATGTAAACTGTTTGCATTTTTGTTTTTCTTCCCGGGTTATTTATATCCTCTGAATCCAATTCTCCCTGTTCAACAAGAGAACTGTTTGGTTCTGCACACATATATTGTATCTAGGATATACTGTGACTTATTTAACATGTATAGGACTGCTTGCCATCTGGGGAAGGGGTTGGAGATAGGGAGGGGAAAAGTCGGAACAGAAGTGAGTGCAAGGGGTAATGTTGTCAAAAATTACCCTAGCATAGGTTCTGTCAATAAAAGGTTATTTAAAAATAATTAATTAATTAGTTAAAAAAAGAAAAAGGAAACAGAAAGCTATCCCATATAACCAATTGTATTTTCTCTTTATTTTTGTTTGTTGAGAGTATCAGAATTATGTCAAAATTAGTTAAGTGTCTAAAGTCAAATTTGAATTTCAGGTCTTCTGGACTCTGGGGATAATGCCCTATTCAGCAAGCTATGTGGCTGCCCCAGTATTACATTTTAAAACTAAGTAGATATATAGCCTATAAGGATCCTTATGTACCTAGAAACCCTTTTTTTTCTATTTGAATTTGACACCACTGAACTAGCTAAATTCTAAGATCCATTTTAACTCTGTAAGGAAAAGGGGGGGGGGGGGGGGGGGGGGGGGGAGGCTACATCTTTATGTGAGAAAAATCTGAGGTCAGATCACAGCTCCGACACAGCATTTACGTGATCACTTGAGGTACTACAATCTCTTTGAAGTTCAGTTTTCTCATATGAATAATGAGAATATTAATAATCATACCTCACGGATACAAACAACAGTTTTAAAATTACACCTTTAAGTGTTATAAAAACACAAGTTACCCCACCCTATGAAAGATGAAGGAAATGAGAGAAGTAGAATAGACAGGACTTACTTAGATGCTTAGATGTTGGTGTTAGAGAAGGTGAGAAGGTCCAAAGTGACTCTGAAGTTTTGAGCTTGGCTAACCAGAAGAATAGTCATGCTGTTATTACACATAAGTTAGTAGGAGGAAAAGGTTCATTCTTTCTGGACTCTCACTGGTTTTCTCCCCAAATCCTGGTTGGTCTTTTAGCCAGGAAAGAAATCTGTTGTGGTGGTAAGCTTGTGTAGCTCTATCCAAATGATTTTTAAATATCCTAAAATTATGTTATTTAGATCTGAAAAGGACATGAGTGTTAAATCTAATTTTACCTCCTGTTTGAGAATGCTTGGATTCCCAGAATTTACTGCAGTGAATGCTTTGGGGAAAAAACCATAGAGTCTTTGAATGTACAAATGTGTTTGTGATTGGTTTGTGAAAACGCTTAGGAAAGAAATATGATGGAATAGAATTCTGTTAATTTCAGCCTTTTGTACATAAGCTCATTTCTGACTAAGAAGATAATTAAAAGTCTTTTCATCACCATGAAGTACATTAAATGGAAAGTCAGAATACTTGTATTTGCTTTGAATTGGGGAAGCAAGGGCTGCTTTTCTGTCACATATTTCTGGAAGGTGGCTTACTTAGTCCCCTTAGTCCCCCACATGGCTTGGTATAGTTAATATTGCACCTGCTTTAAGAACTGGACCTTCATTGGCTAGTCTCCCTCTTACATAAAGCAGGTGCTTAAAATAAGTGGACCTTTATTTTATAGATAATAACAGTTACCTAGCATTGATACTGTGCTTTAAGGTTCTCAAAACATTACCTCTGTATTACTTAGCCTCAGGGCTTTCATGAAAGCAAAATCCTAAGTTCTGGAATTTACAAGAAATTGGTACTGGAGGAGCTGATGCAAACAAAGACTTTATCATATGTGATTTAACAAGGACCACATACTAATAATATCAACTAATGTAAAGTTTACAATTATCACAATCTGCCCCTTGATCCCAGTGACCACTCAACTAACAATACTTGACTAACAAGACATATATTAACAAGAATGTATGTCTCCCATTTAGATATGGAAAGTTGCCAAAGAAGCTTGATGGCAGTTACCCACAAAAATGTAGTAAGAATCTGTATCCAACCAAGAGCCCAGTGGTCCCACCTTAAAGACAGAATCCAAGAAAATAGAAGCTTAACTTGGGAGAGGACTGGAGATGAGATCTTTTAGAGGATTCTGATTGGGCCTTCCATTGTCCTCTCCTTCAGGATCACTAGGATGAGAGTCTAATTCCCCCTTACTATCATTTCCCTCAGACAGATCAGAACTAAGTTGCCAGAAGAAAAGGAGGAAAGGGTCAAAAATAGGATTGAGCCCTAACTATAAGTCTCCAGGTGAAAGTCATTCATAGCTGGAGGCCTGAGGATTAGCCATTCTAGTCTTGGAAGTGAAGAAAGATCGGGAACTAAGGACAAAATTACCCCCTTTTAAAGCTAAGTCTTCCACTGTAGGTGGGGATAAGGGGAGTCTGGAACCTCATGGATGGTATAAGGGGATTCTTCTGAATGGTTTCCCACAAAGATTCTTACTGAAGTTGGCGGGGGTGGGAGGGTGGTAATTTTGTACAGCCTTTGAAGTAATAGGAAAATTAGAAGAGGCAAGAATAGTCTAAACTTTCAGCAAAGTCACTACTAGTTGTTGCCAGCCAGTGGCTAAATTGAAGTCACTGTTAGGCTGGTGGATAACAGTTCCATCATACTCAGCTAAGTGGAAATTTTTTCAGAGTGCTAGGAGGACCTTTTGGAAGCATTTGGCTTAGGCAGGTGACCATCTCCAAGGACTGGTCACTGATGACAGGAGGCAAGGCAGAGGGAGCTGTTAGTCCCTTTGTTATCTAACTTGGTGGGAATGGTGAATTCATGTATTATTCCACTGTCTTATGACTACTGTAGTAGGAGGTAGAATCAGGGTTGAACATAAGGGCAGGAACTACATACATTTAAGCCAGAAGAGTCCTGATTTTGAAGCTGACAGCCCCATAAAAATTTAGTTCTTGATAAAATAATCCTCTAGGAAGATTATAGAACATGAGAATGCTGCTAAGGGGATATGAGTCAAGCTATTCTAAGATTCCGTAGGCTTGAGAAAAAGCAGAAATTCAGAGATAGGAATTCTCATTCAGCCATTGCTGGACTTTACAGGGGCCTGTTCTGATGAGTTATACTACAAGACCCAATCATATTTTCCTTTCCCTCCTCACTCATCAAAAAGAAGGCAGAAAATATATATCACTTGAATGTTCTAAAGGTGTTCTAAATACTAGTGCCATTTTAAAAGTTCAGATGCCAGTCCTTTCCAGTTCCTCATTTACTGAGGCACCATGGACAGTGGTTCTGTACACAGTGATATAAACTACAGAATGCAGACAACAGCCAATAACAGGAGAATCAGGAGGAAAAGGACCTCCAAGTAGAGAGAGGGAAGGGGACAACTATTTGAGAAGGTATAGGATTGTTTCAGAGATACACACTCCTCATCCATGTCAGGCTTTGAGGGAATTAGCCAAGATGAGTCTGAGCTCTCCAGGTAAAAAATTCCAAAGGATTTTGTGTTTTGGTTTCAATTTAAATGCTTATACCTACTGAGGGAGAAGTTAATGTCAAAGTTTCTTTGATGGGCTAAAATAATAATATGGGAGTGACAATTTTGTTCAGCCCTAAGCCCTTTACTCAGTTGATCTAAGCCCTTTACTCAGTTGATCTTTTTCCCCCTTTGTTGTTACAGTCCCAAGCCACAATTTCACCTTTATGTCATCCACATGACTTCTTCCTCCCTTACCCATTGATCCCTGATTTCCAAAAAAGAGAAACAGAAATGCCCAGTTTCTATGTCTTACTCTCTGCTTTGCCTCTCGAGAGGAGGCAAAGACTAGATAATAGGGTAGTTTTTTGGTGTGGGGAGAGAGGGCATTGAGGTGACAAAGCACAGCAGGAACCAGTTTAGCCTACGGAGGGCTCCAGGAGCTTCTCAAGTATTTAAACATAATTCTTTCCTTTGAAAAGTCTGTTATGTTCTTCAAACAGTTCAACAGCTTGAGGACAGTTCAGGAAATGAAACAGCTAGCAGATGTCCTTTTTGGACCTTCTTAACAATGAAGAGAGTGCCTTTGTCAATGTGGATGACAGTTGGGGGGGCTGAAGGGAATCACAGTATTTTTCACGAGACACCCAAAAGTTGAAACCCAAGAGTCGGGGTAGAGCCAGACCTTTTTTATCCCTTGTAAGTAGCATATTTCAGGTCAGTGGAACTGCTTTCAGCTCTGTCCTCTTGGATCTTACCTCAGCCAAGGTTCAAGCAGAATGAAAAGTGGTTGCTACCACTTTTAGCACCCACTCAGGGTTAACTTGAGGCACTTCCATCTCAAAAATAGGCTAAAAAGGGCTGTTGTAGATAAGGTAATCTCAAGGAACTTCTCATCAAGCAAAGAGGGTGCACAAGGACCAAGGGAAGAGGAAGATTTCCTTGAGTAATTTTTTTCATGGAATCTTTCTCCTCCTGTGTGTCCATAGACTCCAAGAGGCAAGGAAGTAATAAAGTTTTTCCTGAGGACATTACTGTGGTAACTGATCTTTGGGCTGCTGCTTATGGCTGCCTCTTGGAACAGAGCTCTGTTCAAACTTGCCAAACTTCCTAATAATAACATAATTAGGATATAGCTGGGCAGACATGCTAGTGAGGTACTGGGCACTTTTGAAGTCATTTTGGTGCCTTCAAAGCAAGCAGCTTGCTCCAGTCTAGGACTGGAATGTCTCTATCTCCAGGGATCCAGATGTAATCTAAAACCTTAACACATTGTGCAGGTGACTATATAGCCCAGTCTCTGATGTTATTCACAGCTATTTTGACAGTCTCTGCCATAGCATCACTCATAATAATATCATCCATAGACATCTGTAAAGATCTCACCCTGAGGTCCTTCAAGTCCTAGTGCCTCAGTCCATTGGTAAAGGCAGGACTATTCAAATAGCCCACAGCAAGGTTGAATTGTGAACCTGCAAAAGCAAGTGGAGACTGGCTTTCAGGGGAAATAGGAAAAGAAGAAAGCATGTTAGATCACTCATACCAGACCATTCCTAACAAGCATTCTTTATACTTTCGACAAATTCTGTTAGGCAAAGGAGCCTTATTGGGAGGAAATAATCTGGTTAAGACGCCTCATCTTCTGTGAGATTCTATTCATTCTTCTCTGCCTTCTGGACCAGCCAGATAATTGGTGGCAACAACACCACCTTTGTGCAATAAATCCTTAATTACCAGACAAAATCCCTCTGTTCCTTGCCTAAGTCTGAATTGAGGACTTAGCAACTTCCTTGGAGAAGGGAAATTGCAATAATTTTTAGTGAGTGCACCCAGCTGTTGGTGTAAGAGCCTTGGGTTTGTCCCAGGATTGGAAACTGATGGTTCATGATATCTGTGCCAATGGAGTGGGAAAGGGGAGGTGGTCATGAGGTATGGTGACAGCTTGTGTCTGGGGGGCCCACTTCTAAATTCACTATGGTGAATTTACCCACAATAGGGTGGCCAAGTCCTTTCACTGGTCTGGATATTCCTTGAATGTCAGGATGCTTGAGAATAAGACTAGCTTGTGTTCTTTTCTATTAGTAAGTGACCTGTGAATAGGAAAGGCCATGAAAGGATAGTTATCTCCTAGAGACCACAATGTTTCTGTGGCCATTTTTCATTCTAGGACCCCTTGGCTTTGCCCTAGCTGGAGTTTGGGGAGATGCTTCCATGTTTTTGGCTTCCTTTTTTGCTGGCTTGCTCAGGGTCCTTTTCTATCCCTTTCCTGCTTATTATCTTGACAGTTAATAGCAGGTCTCTCCTTTCACTCAAAATTTCCCCAAAATTATTTAGCTACAAGTACCTAGCTCTCAGATATGCTGGAATTGGAGAGAGCGGGTATCCTTATGCCCTTCATATTGAAGGCTGACATTCTGGCTGTCTTTCCCTGGTTTTACTGACCTTTCCCTCCTGGGGTCCTTAACAGCTTGAATCTTCCCCTGAATACATCCTAGTTGGAATATACCCGAGAGTCCTGCTCCTTTTGTGTTTCCACCATGTCTAAGCAGTAGAGATATCTTGCATGATGTCAGCTGCAGCCACAATCAGGAAGTTTTATGCTTCTTGTCAGGTTTCTTGTAGGGAGGGAGCAGAAAGTGGGTGCTTTTAGCTAGGGTGGGAGGTTTGGATCCTTCCTGTCTTTTCTCTACTTGGACCCTACATCATGGCACTATCACTACCTCATTGCTAATGCCCACAGCAGGGAACATTCATCCTTGGGGATCTCCCAGGAGAAGAGGGATGAGCACATCTCCAGGCCAGGATTGTCCATCAGCACTGGCCCCTTTGCATTAGTTTTGCTGAAATCTGTGCAGATCCCAGGGATTTTTTAGGAGCATCGAGACTGGGCACAGTTCAGAGAGGCTGTGTAACCACTGGGATAACTTCTCAGGCTTCTGCAGTAATTTTCTGATCAGAGCCTTGAGAGTAGGACAAATTAGTGACCTAACTTGCTCTGATGTTCAGAAGGACTATAAGTACCTGCCTTGGTGATGGCTCTAAGTGTTACCAGGAGGGCTTGAGGTGGACCCTGGGAGGGAACAGTACCATCCCCCAGCTCAGTCCCAGGCCGACTATCTCCTCAAGGTCAGAGGAATCTTGAAAAGGGTTGGAACGTCCCCTTTTGGCCTCGCTTATCTTGGTAGAAGGTGGCTTCTGAGAGAGTCCAGCAAAGATCTTTAGGGGATATACAAGCCTTTAATAGCAAGGCAATTTGTGCAGGCATCTTGGGAGAAAATAGCACAAGAGATTCTTTACCTTATTTCTTAAGAGGATACCTGGCAGGCTTATGCCATGAAACAAGGAGTCAGAAACCTGAGCTAGGTCTTTTTTTATAAGGGAAACAATAACAAAAGTGGCATAAATTCTTATTTTCATTTGAACTGTTGGTCCTTCCTTTTTTATTCTTCAACTTGGGCATAATGCAAGCCACTTTCTAACCCAGAACAAAACAGCACATTATTCAGAAGGGAAGTATTCCCTTAGGTACAGCACTCCTGGTGTTATATCCAACAGAGGCTTTCAAGATACTGTTTGTTAACCAGTTTTTTAATTCTGTCCCATATGCTCGAGCCCAAATCAGTAGTTCCATTTCCCATTTTCCAGAAATCCCATACTTTGGTTGCCAGTTGCTCTTTTGGTCTCTTGGCTTAGGTTAAAGCAAAATCCTGGGTTTGCGAATTTATAGGAAATTAGTACTTGGAAAACTGATGGCAATAAATTTTTATTATGTAGTGCAGGAGGCAGGCAACAAAAAAAAATAAAGAAAGAAGCAGCAAGTAGGCAAAAAACCATACACATATGTGTGTATAAACAAAACACATTCTATGGCAATATAGACAGAGGTTTTCCCCCACAGATGCAAAGAACTAACCTAGCATGAGGGGATATCCAGGGAAAGAACATGTTCCAAGATGAGGTTTAGGTAGCAAAATGTCATGCCTTCACAATGGATGTGGGTGAGAACAGGTAACAGATGCCAAGTTTAGCAGGGGACATTCCCGGTCAGACCCAAATGTGATAGAAAAGTTTATGAGTTCACTTCTCAGTACCAGTCTTAGGTGAGGTTTTGGGTAGGGGGAATTTATTGGGACCAGACACTGGGAGATCTTAAGGTAACTGTCAAAAGCAGGAGGAAGAGAATGACTAAGAAATCACTGCAGCTGGGAAAGAATTTTGTCCAGTCAGAAGCAGTATTACATGCTTGATTCTTGGATCCCATAGGCGAGAACAATGGAAAAGTACAAACTTTGTCTGTCTTTTATGTTTTAGGGGCATTTGAACCACTTTAGGGCAGCTAGGTGTGCAGTGAGTAGAGCACCACACTTAAAATCAAGAAAACTTCTTTATATTAGTCCTTCTCTGGCCTCAGACACATAACCAGCTTTGTGACTTAACCCTCTTTGCCTCGGTTCCTCATATCTAAAAGAATTTGAAAAGGAAATGGCAAATTCCTCCAGGATCTCCAGCAAGAAAACCCCAAACGGGGTCTGATGGAAATGACCAACAACATGAAGGACCACTTAGATCAGGTGGCTTTGTATTGGAATCCTCTCATTATAATATCAAATAATATAGTTGATACTAATCATTCTCATTCAGCCTTCAGACATAAGTATTATTATTATTACTTTAGAGAAAGGATAATTGAAACAGGATTTGAGCTTAAAGCTTCTTTATTCTCTATGCTACTTAGCTGCGATCAATGAACATATATTTATTTGGCACCTTCTATGTACAAAGCTCCTAATAGAAACTATGAATGTAAATATGAAAAAAAAAAAAATTTAACTTTTTGACCTTAAGGAGCTTATATTTTATGAGAGGTGAAAGGGAAGGTGGTTAGAAGTAGAGAAGAAGAGTATACAAGTACACAAATATATTACAAAGGAGAGAGTAGTAGGAAGAAAAGGAGCATTTACTTAAACCTTCAGATTTTTGTTCTCGCAAAAGAAAGGATCTGTATGTGAAAATGCTTAATACTGGAAGTGATGCTAAAGTAGTAGGATATCTTTCTCATTCTTCTCATGTGGGTGAAAGAGTTTGACTACTGAATGACTGTGACCCTATTATTATAAGAAGAGAATAATAGCTAGATACCACCCCCCCTGCTAGCGTTAGGCAAGTCTTAATTTTTCTCAGCCGCTGATGAGGTGATGTCTGAGATTTCCTTTCACATCCAAAATCTGTGAAGTAAAGCCTATGAAAGTTAATATTGCCTATTGCTATCCTGAAATGACAAATATTAGCAAAAAATTGGAAATTGAGGAGATGCCCAAAATTGGGGACTGAACAAGTTGTGGTATATAATTGTGATGGAATACTATTGTGCTATAAAAAATTATGAAGGGGATAGTTTCAGAAAAACCTGGAAAGATCTGTATGAACTGATGCAAAGCAAAGTGACCAGAACCAGAAGAATATTTTACACCGTAACAGCAATATTGTAATAAATCAATTGTGAAAGACTTAGCTACTCTGATCAACACAGTGTTCCACAATAATTCCAAAGGACTGATGAAGAAAAATGCTATCCTCCTCCAGAAAGAGAACTGATGAACTCTGAATGCAGATTATAGCATATTTTTTGCCTTTACTTTTTTTTTTTTTTTTGCACTATGGAAATATGCTTTAATATATATATATATATATATATATATATATATATATATATATATATATATATATATATATATATATATATATATATATATATATATATAGTGAGTATCATGTTGCTTGCCTTCCCAGTGACTAGGGTTGGGGAGAAGGAAGGGACTAGAAAGGACTACAGAGAATTTGGAACTCAAAATTTTAAAATGAATGGTAAAAAAAAAAAAAAGTGTTTTTTTTTTTTTTTTTTGGAAAAAAGAAAAAAATGAGGAGTCCAATGAAGCAAGGGAAGACTTGCATCAATAGATCCTGAGTGAAGTTAAACAATCAGGAAAATGATATAAACTATAAGAACACTAAAACAAATTCAAAACAAAGCTGTACTCTGAGGAAATGTGTTGCTTTTGGTTGCACTTGTTTGTTTTTCTTTCTTTAAAGGAGTATTTTTGGTACTCCTTTAAAAGTTTTGTAACTATGTTTGTTAGAAAAAAGTTTTTACTACAATGTAAAAACTTAAATATTTTTTTTAACTCCCCTGGTATGTAGATATGTAAAAAGGAGATATCCAGAAAATTGCACTAAAAGGTGAATTGTTCCCATTTTCCATCCTAAATCACCATTAACTGTCTCTATCATAATGACTTGCTGAATTTTTATTCTTCTTTAAATATTTCAGACGAAGACAAAACCCAAAAGAGTAAAAGCTCTCTACAATTGTGTAGCTGATAACCCTGATGAACTGACATTTTCGGAGGGAGATATGATCATTGTGGATGGTGAGGAAGACCAAGAGTGGTGGGTAAGTATGGAGTAGAGAAGTTGTTGGGGGAGGGTTGAATTTAATATCCTACTGGCTTTGGTGTACTGACCCATTGATTGTTCTTCCCCTCCTTTGCTTTTCTTTTATATGCCAGAAAGGTCTTCTAATAAGACCGAATCAGTTTGGTTTCATCTCCCTCCTCCTTTGTCTACTGTGTGGGATTAATCTGTCAAATGAATGAATGTCCCAACCTTGGCAGTTAATGCTTCCTTGAAACACAAAGGTCCTGATGCTTCCCTCCTGGCCCTTATTGACTACTTCAAGAGCCTACTCAATTTAATCTACACTTGAGTTTTCTGTTTCCTTGATTGATCTATGGTGATTCTTCCCCTTGACACTAAATTAAAAAGCAGACCAACTCTCAAGAGCTGTATGTGCTAGGGATTACCAGTTACTGGGAGATTTTTCTCCCTTCTTGAATTCACCATTGCACACTTGACAGAAACATAAGTCTAGGTCCCTATAGACCTTAAAGCTTTCATCCTTAATTCTTCTATCCTTAGAGACTCTTAAGTGTGGACTTGACTTGGCAGTACATGCTTTTTATCTAAAGTGCTCCCTTTTCATAGCTGTCTTGCCATGTTAGGGTAATGGTAATCATAATAAATGTTACCCATTGACTGATGCTTTAAGCTTTGCAAAGTGCTTTTTTCTTGAAGCAACTCTGAGGTAAGTAGCCAAATATAATCATCTTCATTTTTTAGATGAGAAAGTTAAATCTTAGGGAAGTCAGATGCCTTGCTCCAGGATCATAGGGCTAGTAAATGTCCTGTCACATTCTAATAGAATCATAGCATTTAGAGCCAAAAAAAAAAAAGATCTCCAAGACCATCTCTTGCAGTTCTTGACCTTACAATTTTTCAGAGAGTCCATGGCCTTGGAGGGGATGAAAAAGATCACATCTTTTATTTTCACTAACCTCTAGCAGAAATTTAGTATTTCATTCAATTATTTAAAAGTTTGTTCTAAGAAGAAAGGGTCCATAGGTCAGTGGAATTCATAGTACCAATAAAATTTAGGAAAGCCCCTTATTTTCTATAGAGGTGAAAACAAAGGCCCAGAAAAGATAAATGTTTTGCCAGCCAACTCATATACTCTAGCTCTGTGATCTTGTTGAATTGGAAATTCTCTGCAGTGTCACAGGAGATAATCCATCCATGTAACCCTTGTCCATGTTCACCTCCTAGTTAAAATTTTCCTATAAAAAAGAGTTTGCTACAGGGATTCTATCTACCATAATGCAGTCCTACCTTGGTCTTTCTTAATGATAATGTAAGGATATCATCAGTAGAGCACTCTGACTGTCCACTTGTCATTCATTCTTCACGCTTGCTTCATGATCAACCTATTTTTCTTCTTATTGTACATTTCTTTGATGACAAATTTTATTATTTTTTATTTTTATTATATCTTTTTTATTTATAAAACATATACATGTGAAATCTTTTCAACACTGACCCTTACAAAACCTTCCATTCCAAATTTTCCCCTCCTTCCCCCCATCCCCTCCCCTAGATGGCAGGTAGTCCAGTTCACATTAAATATGTTAAATTAGATGTTAAATCCAATATATGTATACAGTTATCTTGCTGCACAAAAAAAAAAAAAATTGGATCTAGAAAGAAAAAAACCTGAGAAGGAAAACAAAGATGCAAGCAAACCATAACAGAAAGGGTGAAAATGCTATGTTGTCATCCACACTCAGTTCCCATAGTTCCCATATATTCTCTGGGTATAGATGGTTCTCCTCATTACTGGACAATTGGAACTGGTTTGAATCATCTCATTGTTGAAGAGAGCCATGTCTTCCATCAGAATTGATCATCATATAGTCTTCTTGTTTCTGTGTATAATGATCTCCTGTGTCTGCTCATTTCACTTATTATCGGTACGTATAAGTCTCCCCAGTCCTCTCTGAAATCATCCTGCTGTTTTTTTCTTACAGAACAATAATATTCCATGACATTCATATATTACAATTTACCCAACCATTCCCCAATTGATGGGCATCCACGCAGTTTCCAGTTTCTAGCTACTACAAACAGGGCTGCCACAAACATTCTTGCACATACAGGCCCCTTTCTCTTTAAAATCTCTTTGGGATAGAAGCCCAATAGTAACACTGCTGGATCAAAGGGTATGCACAGTTTGATAACTTTTTGGGCATAATTCCAGATTGCTCTCCAGAATGGCTGGATGTATTCACAATTCCACCAACAATGTATCAGTGGATGACAAATTTTATTCTGGTTATTCTTCAGTTTCTTCTTGGTTAGGTAACACACTTAGCTCTCACATACCTTTTCTTTCTGTGTGATAATAATTTTCAATTCAAACTCTAGAATATTGCAGAGCCCTTGGAAGAGATTTATAACTACTCAACAGTTTGCCCTGACCACCCACACAGGAAACCCAGGTGGATAATGGTTGTTTGCATAGGCTGGCTTATTAATTTGGAAGGACAATATAGAGAATGTCCAACAAGTATGTATATCTGGAATAGAAATTAAAAAATAAGAATTGTACCCAAAGTTGACAGGAGGAGGAAAGGTAAACTGGATTCCTTTTAGGAAATTCTTTAATAACTCCCTGGATTTTCTCAAAAAAAAAAAAAAGGAATCAAAATTTATAACCTTCAACCTAAAACACTATTACTAGGCATGAATATCAAAAGATATTTTTTTAAAAAAGGAAAATGATCTATATGTACAAAAAGTACTCATAACAACTCTATTCTCAGGACAAAAATAATCGTAAATTGAGGGGATGCCCATCAATTGGGGAATGGCTTAGTAAAGTGTGGTATCTGTTTGATGGAATATTATTGTTCTATGGGAAATGATAAGCAGGATGCTCTTAGGGGAAAAAAAACTCAGAAGTCTTCTGAACTCAAGCCAAGTAAAATGTACTGTATACAAAGTAATAGCGATGTTCTGGGATGACCAGCTCTAAGTGACTTTGCTATTCTCAGCAGTACAGTGATCCACAACTACTCTGAAGGACTATGATGAAAATCCTATCCAAACCAGAGAAGAAACTGATTGTGTCTGAATGCACATTGAGGCACGCTCTTTCTGTCTCTCTTTCTCTCTTTCTCTCTCTCTCTCTCTCTCTCTTTTTTAAGAGTTTATTTTCATTAGGATTTGCTTTCTTTCATAACTATTTTTGTGGAAATGTTTTGCATAACTTCACACATGGTTACTTAATTGTGGATGGGGGGATAAGGGAGAGAGCCTAGAACTCAAAAATTTAAAAAATAAATCCAAAACAATTGTTTTAAATGTAATTAGGCGGGGCAGCTAGGTGGTGCAGTGGATAGAGTGCTAGCCCTGAAGTCAAGAGAACCTGAGTTCAAATCTGGCCTCAGACCTTAACACCTCCTAGCCGTGACCCTGGGCAAGTCACTTAACCCCAATTACCTCAGGGGGGGAAAATGTAACTGGGGGAATATATTAAATAAATCAAAAGAAGGAAAAAAAGTCAAATCTTTTAACACCAACATTCTCTTTAAGAAATTCTT
The DNA here is from genome assembly GCF_902635505.1 of Sarcophilus harrisii. Classification (NCBI taxonomy): domain Eukaryota; kingdom Metazoa; phylum Chordata; class Mammalia; order Dasyuromorphia; family Dasyuridae; genus Sarcophilus; species Sarcophilus harrisii. The sequence goes on from NC_045427.1 coordinate 194,998,335, forward strand.
TAATAACTCCCCAGATCTTCTCAGAAAAAAGGGGTCAAACTTTTAGCTCCAACATTTTACCAGATGTTATGTGGCAGCAAAATATGGACTAAAACAACCTCTGAAGGATTGAAAGTAAATATCATATAAAGAAGTACTGGCTAATTATAGCTTGTTTTATTTCCTATTCCATTTTTTCTCCATCCATGGAAGTCATCTATAGTGTGGGTAGTAGTTACACATTGAACTTATCAAATATTTAGAATTTAAAAGACTAATGTAAAAGATAATTTAGTCTTTGCCCTTAAATTTTATAGATTGTAAAGTGGCCTAAAATCACACTGAGAGGATAAATGCCAAAGCTGGATTGAGCCTAAATCCTTTCACCTCAACATCTATACTTGTAGCTGTACTTCATTTCCACTCTTGGACCTGAGTAGTGATAGTTATTTTTAAGTAATTAAATTGGTAATATTTTGATATTCAGGGGGCAGTAAATGGAATTTCCATACATTATCAGCTCTTTCTTGGCCTAAGTACCTTATGAATACTACCATTCTCTTAAAACTGTTGTAAGAAAAGAGCTTTGCAAACCATTTGTGCTAGAGATATGTCAGTGACTTAATATAGATGGGAATAAGGTGAGAAGTTTGGTTAAAATATAGGTTTAGTTGTCATCGATGTGATTATTTTTTGAAAAAGCAAAAACTTATAGCCAATATCTAGAAAGCCCTTGGCAGCTCAATCCATATAAACCTGCCTCACTTTTATTTCCATAAAAAAGCCACTGAGGTCTTGACTCCAACCTGAATTGGAGGTAGTAAAAAATACCAAAAGATCCAAGATTTGGCCTTGTGTTTACTTCCTATTTTCCAGAGAGAGAAAAAGAGAATGGAATTGAGTCTACTGTGTAGATATGAATCTTATTCCCCCTCATTATGAATATGAACTGTATCTCAATAGGCTACATCATCCAGTTATTTAGAGTTAGAGTGTGATGACTTAGTGAATTTTTCCAGGTCCTCATTTCTGGTACCAGATCCCAGAACAAATAGATATTTGCTTAACCAGTTTGATATTCTCCTAACATAGAATTGTTTTAAATTTTCATTTCAGATTGGCCACATTGATGGAGATCCTAGTCGCAAAGGAGCTTTTCCTGTATCATTTGTGCACTTTATTGCTGATTGAATTTTTGCTACTGAACAAAAAATAGGAAGAAATTTCTCATTTTCATCTTATACAAGTTAACATTTGTGTTCCAGTTTCACTATTGGTTCCAAAATTCAAGCCAGAAAACCAGTATCTTGAGTTGTATTGTATTATAATCAACCTTCTCCAATGCCATTGTTCTGGTTTCAAACCTTGGACACAATTTTTTTATGTAAATGATTTTTAAGAAAGTTTTGTTTTCTTCATGAAAGTCATTAATATACTTTCTGAAACATACATTTTTTACATTTTTATTTTTAAAGGTGAACTGAAAAAAAAAATAATTTTAATATCTCTGAACCCAAACCAGCAGAATTCAGTCTACCAGCTTAACATAAAGATATTTATTTTGAAAAATGAGATTTAGAAACAAATTTCTCTTGACTTTTTGGGAATTGTAACTTTTCATGTGCTTATAAGTAAGGTCATCTTTAATGACAGAAGCATCTCAAATGTCTTAAGGAAGCAGTAAGAGCATTCACTATTGCTCCAAATGCTTTATAACCCAGCCCTCCTAAACTAAGGTCATTCCAGGCAGAAAGAAGGTCCTGAGTTCACCTTTAAAGGATACTTATTCCTTTGAAATCCACCATATACACACATTTAAAAAAAACTTGGAAATTTCTGCATTACCTGTTTGTTTCTAATTTGTGAGGTTAAGAATCTCTGTATCATTATATGCTGCATGTGTGTATAACCTGTTTTGGAAGTCCTTTACATAATGTTGATCCTCAACAATTGTATTCACAAGACTACTGATGGTTACTTCAAATTCATGGCAATATTATCAGTTAATTCAACTCTAGGAGGTTATAAAAACTGCATTTCCTGAATTTGGTTTTAAACTAAGGATGATGGATTGCAAAGCAGTTCTTAAAACCAGTTATATGCTTTAGATGTTTTAGAATTTGCCTTCTTGAACTTATTTAATCACCCAGTAACACCTGTACACACAAGTAGAGTTTTGTGGTGGACCATACTATATTTATCCTGAGTCACAGGGGCATTTACTGAAAAACTCACTATTACATCTTAATTACTGTTTCCTGTTAAGTGTACCACTGCCTTTCCTTCCAAACACAACAAAGCGCTTGTTTCCTAACTCAGCTATGAGTATATGTGTATTTATATAATAAATATACCAGTAAAACAGTAGTTAACAATGTCTTAAAAATAATTCTGTTCATTTGTCTGTGAACAAATGCCTAGCAAATATCCATAGATCTCAGTGGATGGATGTAGCACTATATAACATTGCAATTCTCACATCCATTTGAATATTGAATCTATTATACCTTTCTTGAACTTAATGCTACCAAAAAATTAGGTGATAAAGATGAGCATATATTGAGAAAAGCCTAATTAAAACTTAATTACATGACCTTGACTATCTATTATTAGTATATATGAATTCCATAATATTAATACCTGAATTTTGAAGCTTCCAGGTAAATTCAGAAGAGAGTGGCCAATTGTTAATTGTTAATAATCAAGTAAATATAGACTTGGGAGCTTCAAACTAATGCTAGGACAAAGTTTTTAATGATTTAATTTTTTTTGAAAATGGTACACTTGATTGTGATAGCCTGTCTTTATCATGTGAAAAGCTTGCGTGTATACCTTCTTAATGTATTAACTCATTTCAGAAGCCACTGAGAAAGTGAAAAAGGAAAAAAAATGGAATGTATTAATTGTTTTGTTGAATTTTGAAGTAGATTTCTTTGTACTTTTCAAAATTCCCAGTAAAAAAAAGTTTAAATCTATAATTCTAGACTTAGTTTAGCACTACAATTATGTTTATTAATTGATGGTTTCCATTTTGCTTTTGGAAACATTTTAATTCCCTGATAAGATACAAGTAAATAGCTCTGTTTTGCACAGTTCACTTCTCCTGTCTATTTTAACACAGATTCTCCTAGCATATGAAACTTGCAGTCGGCCTTTGGATGATTTGGTGTCAGTTGTGAAGTAAAATCAAATTTACTTCTGTCTTTGGATCCTGATCCCAGACACTACTCAGGTTCAGTGGTAGATGTCTGGGATACATCTTGGCATTTTTTTAAAGTTCCAATTCGGTGGTGCTATTGTGCAGGTAACTAATATTATTCTTCTTGCCAGAACAGAAATACATTTTCCCACTAACATCCTTTGAGATACCTGCTCCTTTTTGCAGCAAAAAAGGCAGGCAGAAATAAATCTAAATGCATTGTAGATATCTATTTATATTTAAGGTTTACTTTTCATAAATTTTAGCTGCAAGATTCTGACATTTTGCATTTGCCATTCTTCAAAGCAAACTTCAAGGGATGATGATTGAAATTTTATGCACAGTCATTTGGTTGCTGTGTTAACTATTTCAAAAAAGTGGATGACACTAAATCTGCAGCGTAGAATGCTATTTGAGATGTATAATATTCAATTCATTCATTTGATTATTTTGGTGTAGTTGCAGAGCAACTGTATATATTGTATAACCTAAATCAATTCTTATTTTCAATGTCCCGAATGCAGTGATTTATAATTAGAGCATGTTTCAGAAGTTTACTCTTGTTAACCAGTCATTTGGCTGGAAAAAAATAAAATACTTTTAAACTGACTTATTTTTCTTAAATGTGATCCTGTGTGTAACCTTTATTATTGGGTATGTTGAAAAGAGAGATTATTATTTTGCAATGCTATCAACAGTCACCTTTGGTAAGGGGCCTAAACTGGATAAAATTAAAAGTCCTTTTTTTTTTTTTTTTTAATTATCTTATTTTCAAAATATGTGAAATGGTAATTTTCAACATTCATCCTTGCAAAACCTTGTGTTCCAGATTTTTCTCCCTCTCCCTCACCCCTCCCCTAGCAGCAAGTAATCCAATATATGTTAAAACGTACAATTTTTCTATTCATATTTCTATAAATATCATTCTGCACAAGAAAAATTAGGGGAAAAAAACAAACAAACAACAAAAAAGGTGAAAATGCTATGTTGTGAACCACACTCAGTGTCCTCTATCTGGATGTATATGCCCTCTTCATTACTGAACAATTGGAACTGGTTTGAATCATCATCTTGTTGCCATGTACAATGATCTCCTGGTCCTGCTCGTTTCACTCACCATCAGTTCATGTAAGTCTCTCCAATCTTCTCTGAAATGATCCTTATATTTCTTATAGAACAATAATATTCCGTAACATTCATATACCACAATTTATTCAGCCATTCTCCAACTGATGGGCATCCATTCAATTTCCAGTTTCTAGCCACTACAAAGAGGACTGCCACAACCATTTTTGTGCATATGGTTCCCTTTCCCTTCTGTAAGATCTCTTTGGGGTATAAGCCCAGTAGAAACTGGTCAAAGGGTTTGCACAGTTTGATGGACCTTTGGGCTATAAAATTGCTCTCCAGAATGGTTGGATCAACTCACAACTCTACCAATATCCTCTTCAACACTTATTATCTTTTCCTATCATCTTAGCCTACCTCAGAGTTGTTTTAATTTGCATTTCTCTGATCCATAGTGATTTAGAGCATAAAATTAAAAGTCTTAAAAGGAGTCCTTATTCACAGAGACATAAGGTTTGCCTGCCTCCTGTGGCAGTCTGAGCAAGCCAAGAATCCAGGAGAGCCCCAACATCTAGGCTTTGCCTTCCTCAGCGGCCCATGGGCCGGGCCACAAGGCCAAAAGAAAAGGACCCAAATCTTGATTAAACTAATATTTTACATTCTCCCCCTTTCATCCTATCACTTTAATAGTAGATGACTCCAGGATACAACTTCGACAAGATAAGCTAGGTTACAATGTTTATTATACATCAAAATGTTTTTACACAGAATACTTTCTGGTCCTAAGATGAGTACGCTAGAGGGTAAAATTCAGCATAAAAGTTCATTTCTGTGACAGCCATAACACTCGATTGGATTTTAGAAATGCTTTGGAGAGCTTAGAAAATTTTACATTTGCAGTGTTGAAATGATTAGTACTTTAAAAATGCATTTTCTTTTTTTATGAACAGAAATGAGGATTCTTTATTCTTTGGGAGAGATAAAAGTTCACTTCCTGTTTTATCTAAATGCTGGGCTCTTTCAAATGAAATTATTTATCTTCCATTCCAGCAGGAACTCATGATTTCTCAGATGTTAATACAGTAGCAGGAACTCATGATTTCTACAGAATCAAAAGCTGTGGCTAAAACTTTGCAAATAATAGCTTGTGCTTGTTCCTGTGTTATGTAAAATAAAAAGACAAAATTATGTTATTAAAAGCATTCATTAGTTTAAAATATATACTGAGGATTATGATCTAATACAATAAATTTCCCAAAGGATCTCAGACATGGATAGTTAACCCGGTCTCCAGAATTGTGCTCTCACCCCAGGCCTTGAAAACCTACCAAAAAGTTTTAGTTTTGCTTCTTGGTATGGACTAGCTAGTAAAAAATTGGAGATAGGAGTGAAGCATAAGGAGGAGGTGAAATCAGCCAAAACCTTACCAGGCTGTTACACTGGTACACCCACAGACTATACTCTTCAGTTTGTGTCTGTGGAATTGAACGCCAGTAAGCTTTTTCCTGCTCCTAGACCATCATCATAACACACCATCCGGATGATTAAATACAGAGCATTTCTGTGTAAAACGTCCTGCAAAAGTGAGGGGAAACTTCACACATCCAGCTTCATCCTGAAAGACTTGTATTTAAAGGCAGAAGGCAGAGAAGGCACTGGAAAGCATAGAGAACATAGAGACAGGCTATGGAGAGGACAAAATTTTGAAGATCAAAGATCCAATCTTCTCTTTCAAACTCATATTACCGAAGGGTTTTTATTAGGGGGGAGGAGGTGAAGACAGTGGGAGGAATGGCTCCTCAGGTAGTTAAGAAGGAATGAGTAGAGAATGCACTAAACAAATGCTTACATTTCTGAAAGTCAACTATTAATCTCAGGACTCCATGTTGTTTTTTCTTCCACCCTGTTCTTTATTCAAAATATCCTTCCTTGATCCCTCCTTTTCTATATGCATTGCGTCCTCCAGTAAAACATTAATTTCTTGAGGTCAGGAATGTTGCATTTTATTATTTGTATTTTTATTAGTATAATGTCTGATCTGTAGAAAACAATGCTCATTCACTTATTTATCATTATCATTAAAAAAAAAGCAAGAGGAAAATTCAGAATGATCAAGGCTGTTATAAAAGTTAGTTCTCAGGATACATGAAACTGTTTCTCACAGAATTGCTCAATATAATACATTTTGGCAAAGGGAAATGTAATGCTTTTAAAAGCCTTAAAAAACCACCCCTACTGGTCAGTTTTTGTAGTCCACTTTAAACATATCAATAGATCACATCCCTAATTATGAGCTCTGGGAAAATCAATCTAACTTTATTTCCCGATGTACATTGATAATAAAAATAAAATAATCATCCTAAAAGGTTCCTTCCCTATTAAAAGCACAGTCTTCTTTCTCATCTTGGTGAAAATACTCCAAGGATCCCTGTAAGTACAGTTGCTGATATGACTAGTCCCCTCTACCTAGAGAATGGCCCCTATTAACTAACTCCTTCAAGAAGGAATGTTCTTGTCTAGTTTTAACAAATCTCCCTCAGCCCTACCGGAGCACTTTCCTTTGCACCTCTTTAATGCACTTCTAACACACAGCAATGGATATTTGTACATTTTTGTTCCTCTCCCTAAAGTGTAAGCCCCCAAAGGGCAGGAACCTTGCATTATCTACACCAATAAAATCAATATTTTCAAGGAGAGTGTTCTTTTTTTATTTTTATTATGATATTTTTTATTATAGCTTTTTGTTTAAAAGATATATTCATAGGTAATTTTTCAGCATTGACAACTGCAAATCCTTTTGTTCCAACTTTTTCCTTCCTTCCCCCAGATGGCAAGTTAACCAGTACATGTTAAATATGTTAAAGTATAAATTAAATACAATATATGTATATATGTCCTAACAGTTATTTTGCTGTACAAAAAGAGTCAGATTTTGAAATAGTGTACAATTAGCCTGTGAAGGAAATCAAAAATGCAGGCGAACAAAAATATAGGGATTGGGAATTCTATGTAGTGGTTCATAGTCATTTCCCAGAGTTCTTTCCCTGGTGTAGCTGGTTCAGTTCATTACTGGAGAGCTTTCAACAAGAAACAAAACTCATAGTCCTTAACACACTTATCATTGTTCCATTTGTTTCTAGCAATTGAAAAACTGACAAATCTACAACAAGTTTGTTAATGTTTTATATTTTATTCATTATAATAGCATTTAGAATTTTTTAAAACCCATTAATGCTATACAGAAACATATCTGTACACAGAAGGTATGTACTAAGGAGTTAGATAAGGTAGCTGATTGACATGTGGACACAGATCCCTTGTAATGGCCCCATGGCCCTTAAAGGGGGACATGACCTACATAATGGGGTACCCAGATCCAGAGAAATATCCTACTTCCAGGCAGAGCACTCTCTGTAATGGGCTGAAGCTCAAGTTGATGCACTGAGGTCCCAAGCACGTGAGGCTAAATAGTAATTGGGCCATACTCTTAATATATATGCTTGGAGAAAGAATGACCCCACCCACTCTTTGTGCAAGTCCTGATGTGTTGTATAGGAAATGACGATTTTGGTTGGTGGAGGCAGAGGGGTAGAGAGAGACTGCTGGCTAGTTTCTGGTCTGGCCGGCTTCTTGACTCAGCTGTACACATTGCAATCGTGAACCCCCTTCACCTCTGATCCTTCTTCACCTGTAGAGATACAAGCAAACCCTCTCCCCCAAGCAATTAGCCTATCTGGTCCCTTCCATTCACCACTTTCTGGGTCTCTCCACATCACCTGGCGATTATCTAAAGATAGTGGAGCCACTCACACTGGACACTGACCTTCCGGTGGGTTATAAAACCTGTCTGCCGGAGCCAGTGCATCCTTGTCAAAAATCAAGAAGTTAATAGTATAAAGGGCTAGATTTAAAAGTTCTCTAGGGTTACCTGTGGTGCCATTCTTTCTCCAGGCATATATATTAATAGAGTAAGGTCCAATTACTATTTAGCCTCACATGCTTGGGACCTCAGTGCATCAACTCAAGCTTCAGCCCATTACAACTATCCAGTGTAGATGTTTAACAAATGTTTGTTGAATGAATGATGAAACATAAAACACAAGGTTTCTGATAATTTGATAAGATTAAATCACCAATGATCTTTTTTCCTTTTAAATTATATTCAAAACATATTAATTATATGTTGATACTTTAATGCCACATTTAGAAACTCCCATGATGACCTACTCCTCCAAAGGAATGAATATTAACTTTTCATTTCTCTTTGAAGCCCAAATGAAAAAAGAAAAATAGTTACCATTGAAGTTCTAGATGAGAAATCTAGTCAGAGCCTCTAAACTTCACTCCTCCTGTCCAGTGTTTATGTGACTATCATAAAATAGTCTTATCATCCAAATCCCAGAGAATTCGGGTTATAAGTAGACTTAGAAGAGATTCCCTATGAAGTAAAAAATCTTATTCATTTCACAATTAAATATTGTTATTATTCTTTTATACTAATTATAACCAGTATATAATTATAGCTAATTATATACTAATTATTCTTTTTATACTAATATTTTATATTGGGTAATTATTATATTATAATTATAACTCCTGGAATCTTTTAATGGTTTATTAATTTTTTGGTTGAGTGGATAAAAAGCAAAAACAAAAAGCCTTTCTAAAAGCACTCTCAAAGCCTATAATTAGCAAATGAAATAACTATTAAGTATGGTCAAATTTTGCCTCATGTCTACAGCAAGGTTATATAAATTTCTTTAAATTATGTTCTCCTGCACATCACATATATTTAGTTATGCCAAAGATACTTGCCTGTTCAGGTAGGTTGGTAGATTGTTCACATGAAAAAAAAGGTGATTTTTTTTTTATTATACTTTTTCAAACAAATATTCGCCAATTCTTTGTTTTAATTTGCCAGAAGCAAAAAATAAATTTTATCTTAATTTGTTCATCTTTTCCCCAGACTTATCTGTTAAATTGGGGCAGTGTTCAGTTGTCTTTTCTATAATAATTGGGCATAAATTTCTGAGGCAGTTTCTATAATGATTGATAGCACTCAGCTATATGTTAAATAAAATAACTATTTCCATAAACCAGGGCTGAACAACTTGGCAATCAATGTTATAAAAAAATTATCTAAATAGTTATATACTCAGACTTCATTTTTTAGTTTGAAATTTCCATGGTACCTAGATGTCTCCAGGAAATTGCTAAAGTTCTCACAAAAGAAAATTTGATCACAGCAGATGTTTGTCTTTTGTACTTTATATAATACAGTAACTTTAAAAAATCAGACTAAAGAAAAAAATCTTTTTAAAGGTTCTAGATTACTAGGAACAGGAAAATTAGGAGAAAAATTCACATTTATATGAACAATTTAGAATGTGTACTTTTTAAAATAATGAAAAATTCTATTATGTAATTTGGCTTACTGCTATAAATACAAACCATTTCTTAGAGTCATTGATGTAGCGGCATTATTAGTGTTTTACACTTTGTTTTGGAAAAATGATTATTTTTGGTCAGATTAAATGATATTTCTACTACTATACTAGGTCCAAACTAATTTTAATCCCACAAAATTAACTCTATCATCATAATGTAATACTAATAATTTCATAAGGATGTAAAATACTAACAAACCATATAATTTAAAATAGGAAAACCCAAAATTTAAATGATTGGATAACTAGCTTTAAATAAATAGGCCAATACAGAAATGAATGGCTAAGGAAATTATTGTAAGAAGTATCTTTCAATTAAAATGAAAAATTGACTATAATCTATAGATTGCTAAGAAACATTTATTTAATACCTTAAATAAATTCCTTAACTTCTCTTTCCCATTCATTTCCACCAATTGCATTATGGATAAGTTTTGAGAAGTGGGAATTGTGACGAATTATTAAGAGTAATTTTATTTTTAATTATCTTTTTAAATTAAGGATTTATTTTCTCTTCCTCCTCTTCCCTATCCAATTGAAAAAACAAAAACTCTTATTCTCACATGGACCCTGTCAAAATTTGTTATTTCAACAAAAAAATTCACTGCCAAGCATGTGCAAGTTAATATTTAATATATATGAACTATTAATAATTTAAAAAAAACAAAACCTGCTGGAACCATGGTTTGAGAATTAACCCATGGAAACACTGCCATCTAGTGGACTGACATGCAACTGACCTTACAAGAATACATCCCTTTCCCAAAGCCAAGAATTCATTATCTAAGATTACACAAAAGCAAGGAGTTGAGATGTCAAAACCATATGTACTACAAATTCTGTCTCTAACCCAAACATCTTTTTTTTTTTTTTTTTTTTTTTACCTGCGCCACATCAATGTAATTTATGAGATCCAGTGGCCCTTCAAGACTTTTCCCATCAGTGAGTTTCAGTTTCTCAATGGCACCAACATATTTAATTCGAAATTCCGCACAGGTATCAGAATTACTGTCACTTTGCCCTATTAAGTGAAAATAATAAACATCAGTTAATTTTTAAAATGCATATTAGCAGTAAGAACACTTGCTCTAAATTTTCCTTAATTTCAGTCCCCTACCACTAGCTACTTGCTAAATATTCCCACCTACTTATCTTGGGATCATTTCAAATTCAATCCATGCAAAACAGAATTCATTATGTTCCCCTCAAACCTGCCCCTCCTCCAAACTTCCTTCTTTTTACTGAGGATACTAGCATCCTGTGCATGATTCTCATCATCCCTCCCCTGCACTAATCATAATAACTTCTTTCTCAGTCTCTATCTAGGGTTCTCCAATTCATCTTCTGACCCCCACCTCCCTTACTCTGTCCTCCTCAGTTTCCTCTTTTCTTACCCTTTTCCCCTCTTACTTCTGCTTTCCTTTCTATCAGCCTTCCCTCTTTCCCCTTTCTCCTTCTACTTTCCTATAGAGTAGGATAAATTTCTATACTCAACATAGTGTGTGTTATTTTCTCTTTGAGAAAAATTTGATAAGATTGTTTCAAACAGTGCTCGTTCCCCTCTCTTCTTTCCATCTACTCTGATAGGCCTTTTTGGCTCTTTTTATGGATATAGTTTACTCTATTTATCGTTCCCTTTCTTCTCCGGCACAACCTTTTCCCCACTACTTTTTCTTTATATCATTACATCAAAGTCAACTTATATCCATTTTCTTCATCTATGTATAAGCCTTTAAAAAGTTCATTAGTATTTTATGTTCCAAACATATGTAAAGATAGTTTTCAACATTCATTTTTGTAAGACTTTGTGTTCCAGATTTTTCTCCCTTTCTCCCTTACCTCACTCCTCCCCAAGACAGCAAGCAATCTGATACAAATTAAATACATGTAATTCTTTTAAACATATTTTCACATTTATTATGTTGTGCAAGAAAAATCATATCAAAAAGAAAAAAACATGAGAAAGAAAAAAAATAAAGGAAACAAATAAATTTCCCAAATGAATATTGTTGTAAATCTTAAATAAAATATTAGCAAAGAGATTACAACAACTTATCACCAGGAAAATGGTAATTCTATGATCTAGTGGGATTTAAATATTGATGGAGAGTTAGCTCAATATCGGGAAATTATCAGCATAATTGATCACATAAATAACAAAACTAACCCATCATTTGATTATCTAAAAAATTACAGAAAAAGTATTTAACAAAGTATAGCTTCATTCCTAATAAAAACTTAGGAATAAATGGAATTTTCCTAAAATGATAAGTAGGATCTATCTAAAACCATCAGTAAGCATTACATGGAATGAAGAAAAGTTAGAAGCATTCCTTAGTAAGATCAGGTGAAACAAGAATGCCCATTATCACCACTACTATTAATATTGTACTAGAAATGTTAGCTTTCATAATAAGAGAAGAAAAAGAAATTGAAAGAATTAGAGTAGGCAATAAGAAAACAAAATTTTATCACCCTTTGCAGATGATATAATGGTTTATTTTAAAAATCCTAGAAAATCAACTAAAAAACTACTTGAAAAAAATGTTCTTTATTAATATTCAGCTAAAGAGTAAAATCTAATCATAAAATTAATTTTAGAAACAAATCTCTTAAAAATCCCCATGGTCAGTGAACTGAAAGAGCCTTAGCAACCTTAAAATCCTATTTATTTTACTAAATGGTCTTTCACAAGCTGTTCTGTCTTTAGATTCCTCTAAGCATAAAATGCAGGTTGAAAATAACTAGTGTCTCTCTCTACCTTAGCAAAATACCTCAGAATGAAAGAAATTATATTCATGAAATGTCTGTGATCTCCTTATAAAAATGGTACTAAATAGGCACAGAGCACATAGTAATAATACATTTTTCAAGACCCACCCATGTACCCTTAGTATGAAGATTACCTGGATTCCTGTGATAGACAAATGCTTTTCTTGCTAGCTTAGGCAATAAGAGATGAAAAAGAGATTAGAGGAATTAGAGTAGGTAATGAAGAAACCAAATTATCACTTTTTGCAGATGATATGATGGTATATCTAGAGAACCCCAGAGATTCTACTAAAAAGCTATTAGAAATACTCCACAACTTTAGCAAAATTGCAGGATATAAAATAAATCCACATAAACCCTCAGCATTTTTGTACATCACTTACAAAACCCAACAGCAAGAGATACAAAGAAAAATCCATTTAAAATAACTGTCGAGAGGATTTGGGAATTTATCTGTCAAAGGAAAGTCAGGAATTTTATGAGCAAAACTGCAAAACACTTTCCATACAAATAAAGTCAGATCTAAACAATTGGAAAAATATTAATTGCTCTTGGATAGGTCAAGCGAATATAATAAAGATGACAATACTACTTAATCTATTTATTTATTGCTATACCAATCAGATTTGACAACAAATTTTATCTGGAAGAACAAAAGGTTAAGAATTTCAAAGGAACTAATGAAAAAAAAAAATCAAATGAAGGTGCCTAGCTGTACCAGATCTAAAACTATATTATAAAGCAGCGGTCACCAAAACCGTGTGGTAGTGGCTAAGAAACAGACTAGTTGATCAGTGGAATAGGTTAGGTTCACAGGACAAAATAGTCAATAACTACTGCAATCTAATGTTTGACAAACCCAAAGATTCCAACTTTGGGGATAAGAATTAACTATTTGACAAAAACTGCTGGGAAAACTGGAAACTAGTATGGCAGAAACTGGGCATTGACTCCCACTTAACACCATACACCAAGATAAGGTCAACATGGGTTCATGACCTAGGCATAAAGAATGAGATTATAAATAAATTGGAAGAGCATAGGATAGTTTACCTCTCAGACCTGTAGAGGAAGAAGGAATTTGTGACCAAAGAAGAACTAGAAGTCATTATTAATGACAAAATGGAAAATTTTGATTATATCAAGTTAAAAAGTTTTTGTACAAATAAAACTAATGCAGACAAGATTAGAAGGGAAGCAATAAACTGGGAAAACATTTTTACAATTAAGGATTTTGATAAAGGCTTCATTTCCAAAATATATAGAGTGACTCTAATTTATAAGAAATCAAGCCATTCTCCAATTAATAAATGATCAAAGGATATGAACAGACAATTTTTGGAGGATGAAATTGAAACTATTTCTATTCATATGAAAAGGTGTTATTGATCAGAGAAATGAAAATTAAGACAACTCTGAGATACCACTACACGTCTGTCAGATTGGCTAAGATGACAGGAAAAGATAATGACGAATGTTGGAGGGGATGCAGGAAAACTGGGACACTGATACATTGTTGGTGGAATTGTGAATGGATACAACCATTCTGGAGAGCAATTTGGAACTATGCTCAAAAAGTTATCAAACTGTGCATACCCTTTGATCCAGCAGTGTTTCTACTGGGCTTATATCCCAAAGAGATACTAAAGAAGGAAAAGGGACCTGCATGTGCCAAAATGTTTGTGGCAGCTCTTTTTGTAGTGGTCAAAAACTGGAAACTGAGTGGATGCCCATCAATTGGAGAATGGCTGAATAAATTGTGTATATGAATGTTATGGAATATTATTGTTCTATAAGAAATGACCAACAGGATGATTTCAGAAAGGCCTAGAGAGACACATGGACTGATGCTGAATGAAATGAGCAGGACCAGGAGATCACTATACACTTCAACAACAGTACTATATGATGATCAATTCTGATGGAAGTGGATATCTTCGGCAATGAGAGGATCCAAATCAGTTCCAATTGATCAATGATGAACAGAACCAGCTACACCCAGCAAAAGAACACTGGGAAATGAGTGTAGATCACAACATAGCGTTTGCACTCTTTATGCTGTTGTTTGCTTGCATTTTTGTTTTTCTTCCCAGGTTATTTTTATCTTCTTTCTAAATCCAATTTTTCTTGTGCAACAAGAGAATTGTATAAATATGTACCCATATATTGCATTTAACATATACTTTAATATGTTTAACATGTATGGGACTACCTGCCATCTAGGGGAGGGGATGGAGGGAAGGAGGGGGAAAGTTGGAACAGAAGTTTTTGCAATAGTCAATGTTGAAAAATTACCCATGCATATGTTTTGTTGATAAAAAGATATAATAGTAAAAGAGAGAGAGCGAGAGAGAGATGCTTTTCTTCATGAGAAAATAGAACTTGAGGCATATGGATTATCCTGTAGTTAAAGTAGATTTCATTCCAGGAAGCTCTAAGTAGTCAGAATAAATCCAGATTCTTACACTCACTATGGTTAAAACTGTACAGAAATAAAATATTTAAGATAAATATTACCTATATCCATTCCAAATGTGAAGTATACTATGCTTTATGACTACAATTAAGGTTTTAAATCTTGATAGCCAAAGAAAAACTGCTTTAAAAAAAATTTACACCTTAAGTCAGGAAAAGGGGGGTAGTATAACATGTAAAAGAGAGCATGTTTGTAAAGAGATTTATTTCCATGAAATGAAAGGTTAACTGACTAAATCAGAATAGAGATAGAACAAATATTCATTAATGGATATGATCACACTGGATCAAAATTGTGTTTAGGTACAATACACACAAATTAAACTTTAGTCAAAAATCTACAATGTTATGGTCATTTGTAGTGTATTCTATAGACTACAAGGTCCAGGAAGGCAGCAACATTCTAATTTAATATTTATATTTCCTCCACTGGAAACTTGAGGCAAGAAGACCTTGAAGGTGTTTTCACTGGCTGTCCCTCATTCTCATAACATTCTCCTTCCACTTCTCTGCCACCTAGCTTTCCTGGTTGCATCTTCTGTAAGAATTAGTATTAATCTTAATGTCCTCCTTTTGTTATTTCCCTCAATTTATCCTGAATACTTTTTGTTTATACATTGTTGTTTCACATTATTTCCCCCATTAGACTATAAGCTACTGGTGAGCAAGGAATTTTTTGACTTGCTTTTCTTTGTAGCACTGGAGCTTACAAAGTATTTGGCACACAGTAGGCACTTAGTACATGCTAGGTAACCAATAATTACAAAAGTCCAGATGAATAGTGATGAGATCCTGAACCAAATTGGTGGTCATATGAAGAGAGAAGGGAAGAGATGAGAAATATTGTAGGGACAAAAGGATTTGGCAAATGATTGGCTACACAGCATCCTGTGTAGCTCCACGGTCACAAAAATATGACTACTTAAAAGAATGATTGTACTCTAGACAAGTCATTAAAAAGGTGGGAAAAAAATGAATTCTATTTTAGATTAGAGTGTGGAAAGCCTATGGGACATACAGGTGGATATGACTTAGCAGCCACATGTTGACTTGAGATTATAGCTCAGAAAACAGACATAGGCTCCATAAGTGGATTTGAGAGCAAATGCATAGAGAGATGATGGGTAAATCCATAAAAGTTAACAAAACTACTAAGAAAACGCGTTTACATGTCAACAAGATTATACGATGAACAGGTCTGATGGACATGACTCTGAAACAATGATATGACTGAAGCCAGTTCCAATAATCTTGTGATGAAGAGAGCCATTTGCACCCAGAGAAAGAACTGTGGGGACTGAGTACGGATCACAACATGGCATTTTCACTCTTTTTATTGTTGTTTGCTTGTTTTCTTTCTCATTATTTTTTTCCTTTTTGATCTGATTTTTCTTGTGCAGCAAGATAATTATATAAATATGTATATATATATATATATATATTGGATTTAACATATATTGGATTACTTGCCAACTAGGGGAGAGGATGGAGGGAAGGAAGTGAAAATTTGGAACACAAGGTTTTGCAGGGATCAATGTTGAAAAATTATCCATGCATGTTTTGAAAATAAAAAGCTTCACTTTAAAAAGAAAAGAAAAAACAAAGAAAAGGTGTGTAGAGAGAATGGAGGGCTTAGGCCAGATCTCAGAAGTAAAATCACATAGAGAAGATAAATATATATATATAAAGTATACTTATACAGCAAAGAATATTGAGAATAGCCCAAACAAGTAGGTGAAAGGAGAAGCAGAAGAGTATCGGAAAAGACAGTTATTACATCAGCAATTCTTAATGACCAACTAAATGAACTATTTAATCTAAAAGATTCCTTCTAGCACTATGGTTCAGTGGAAATAAGTAGTAGTTGCATGGTAGGGTTCAGACCCTGGCTATGCTTCTTATTTACATGACCTTGAGAAGGTTATTTCATTTCTCTAGATCTGTTTCCCCAACTTGAGAATGAATCAGATACCAAATGATGACCTAAAAGGTTCCTTCTATCTCTAATTATATGATTCTAAAATTATGATCTTATTCAATTATAGTGAAAGCATTTCAATAAATATTATATGCCTACAGGCCCAAAGCACTATAGGGAATAAGAAAAATATTAAGAAGTCTCTACAGTGAGTCTTACTTAATGAGAGATATACACAAATAACAACAAAACAAGGAGGAGTACTCTAAGTTAATGTTAAAGAATACAAAGAAAAAACTAAAGAGATTACAACTAATTTGGGGGAATATCAGAAGAGGTACCATATTTATTAAGTGTGTATTATTTGCTAGGCATTGGGTTGAGAGCAAGGGAAGGGGAGGGAAAGAAGGAAGGGATGAAGGAAGGAAAGAAGGAAGGGAAGAAGGAAGAGAGAAAGGAAGGAAAGAAAGAAGGAAGGAAGGAAGGAAGGAAGGAAGGAAAGAAGGGAGGGAAGGAAGAAGGGAGAAAGGAAAGAAAGGAGAGAGGGAGAAAGAGAGAGAAGAAAGAATGGAGGGAGGGAGGAAAGGAGGGAAGGAGGGATAGAAGAAAGGAAAAGGGGAAGAAAGGAGAGAGGGAAAGAGGGCAGGAGGGAAAGAGGAATGGAGGGAAAGAGGGAGGGAAAAAGAGAGAGAGTGAGTTGTGCCAGTTCTCTTTTAGTGTCCTGACCCAGTTTCCCTAATTGTCCTATTTAGTTACTCTGCCTCAGGTTATAACCATTCCCTCTTAATGTTTTATAAAGGTTTTATATCTTAGACCTTAGGCTATACTTATTCCCTCTTAATGTTTGATGGGATAAAGGTTTTTATCCATTTTAGACATCATTAGAATATCAGGAGCCTCTCCAGTATCTCCCATTATATCATCCTAGGTGCCTCCCCCTATTAGGTCATCCCCATCCAGGTACCTCCCTCATTATGTCATTGTTCTTGTTACCCTATAAAAGAATCTTGTATCTGACATTCACTGATAGATTTTTTGAGACAATAGTCTCATTTAGCCCTGGGACCAAACGTGGATCCATTTGGTCCCAGTAAATCTCTCCTTTTAAATAAGTTATTAAATTGTTCTCTAAACTCTATCTTGCTCAGTTTCTCCGGCATTACAAGAGGAACAGATAGAAAGAAGGAGAGAGGGAATGAGGGAAGGAGAAAGAAAGGGAGGAAAGGAAAGAGAGGAGAAGAGAGGGAAAGAAGGAGAAAAAGAGAGAGAGGATTTATTAATTATAATTATTATTCAACAATTAATTATTATTATATAATGTAATTATATAATATAATTACATAATATAATATTATTATAATTATTATAGAAATATGGTTATTATTTATTATTTCTCAACTTAAGGTCATCTATCATTTTAACCAATGTGAAAGGGTAAGTTGATATCTCAAAGTTGTATTAATTTGCATCAATAATGATTTAGATCATTTTTTCATATGACTATTTATATAGTTTTAATTTCATCAAAAAAAATTACCTGTTCATGTTCTTTGACCATTTATCAATTTGGGAATAATTCATATTCTATTAAATTTGACAAAGTTCTTTATATATTTGAGAAATGAAACCTTTATCAAAAGACTGAAAATTTCCCTCCAATTTTCTGTTTTCCTTCTAATCTTGACTACATTGGTTTTATTTGTACAAGAACTTCTTGATTTAAAATAATCTAAATTATTCATTTTACACTGTACAATGCTATCTCTTGTTTATTCATAAATTGTTCTCCTATTCATGAGTTTCATAGATAATATATATCATGTTTCTAATTTTCTTTTGATACCTCCCTTTATATCTTGGTCATGTATTCATTTTGACTTTATCTTGGTATTTGATTTAAGATATTGGTCCATGTCCAATTTCTGCTAAGGTGTTTTCCAGTTTTCCCAGCAGTTTTGTTTTGTTTTGTTTTTTGTTTTACCAAAAAATGAATTCTTATTCCCCAAAACTTAAATCTTTGTATTGGTCAGAACAAGGTTACTATATTCCTTTACTATTGTGTATTGTATGTCTATTCTGTTCCACTGATCTAATTTTCTATTTCTTAGCCAGTACTATATGGCTTTTATATTTACTGCTTTATAATGTTGTTTGAGGTCTGTCATTTCTGAAGCTCCTTCTTTTATATATTTTTTCCCATTGGTCTCTTTGAAATTCTTGACCTTTTGTTCTTCCAAATAAATTCTTAAACTTATTTTTTCTAAGTCAGAAAAATAATTGTTTAATAATTTAAATGGGATGGTATTGAACAAATTAGGTGAAATTGCCATTTTTATCATGTTGGCTTTACCTACCCACAAACAATTTATATTGCTCCAATTATTTAAATCTAACTTTATTTGAATAAAGAATGTTCGCATTGTTCCTGGGTCTATTTTGCCAGGTACACTCTCAGGTATTTTATATGGCCTACAATTACTTTAAATGGAATATCTATTGCTATCTCTTCCTTTAGGGTTTTGTTAGTGAGATATAAAAAAGCTGATTATTTATGTAGTTTTAGTTTAAATCCTATTACTTTGCTAAAATTATTTCAACTAATTTTTTTAGTTCAATTTTCAGGATTTTTCAACCATATAATCATATTGTCTGCAAAAAAAGAAAAAAAGGGTTATTACCTCATTTCCCATTTTGAACTTTTAAATTTTTTTTTCTTCACTTATTGCTATTGCTAGTATTTCTAAAACAATACTGAATATTAGTGACACAGTTTCCCTATTTATCTTTTTTTTAATTAAATTTATTGTAGCTTTAACTTTGTCTGACATCATGATTGCTAACCCTGCATTTTTTTACATCATCTAAAGCATAACAAATTCTACTCCAGGACTTTATTTTAATTGTATGCATCTCTCATTTGTAATTGTTTCTTGTAAATGCCATATTGTTGAATTCTGATTTTTAATCCATTTTGTTTTCTTTTCCATTTCCATTTTATGGGTACATTCATCCCATTCACATTCAAAGTTATAATTAGTTTCCCTTCATCCTGTTTTTCCTCATAATTTTTGCTTCTTTACCATTTATCCTGTTCCCTCCTTACCTACTTTACTTCTAACCATTACCTTGCTACCTTATTTCTTGTTCCACCTAACCCTGTATCCTCTGCCCCACCCCAATTCTTAATCTACACGCCCTTCTAAAAATCTGTTCCTTATTCTATCATCCTGCCCTCTTATTTCTTTATAAATTTAGAAGAATTTTGTACCATGTAGATGGATATGTTGTTCCCTTTTTAACCCATTTCCAATGAGAGGTTGTAGCTCTACCAGTCTCCATTTGCTTCTATTATCAATTCTTCCTTTCACAATACATTTGTATGAGATAATTGCTCTTTTTTTTTTTTTGCCTCTCCCCAGTTTTATCTTTTAGAATAAACTCATTTTACTCAGGTCAGTCCAAGATTTTTTTTCAAACAACTCAAGTAATGATGACAGTCTCAAGAGTACTGATAATATTTTCATGTATAAGTAAACAGTTTAATCTTATTGAGTCCCTTATAATTGGTTTTTAATATTTGCTTGATGTTTCTCCTGAATCTTATATGTCAAATTTATCTTTGAGTTCTGGTCTTTTTCTCAAAAATACCTAAAAATTCTTTTACTTCATTGAATATCCCTTTTTTGTTTGTTTGGGATTATACTCAACTTTGTTGGGTAAATTTTTTTTTTTGGTTGCAACCTCAGCTCTTGCTCTTTGAAATATTGTTTCAAGACCTATGGTATTTTAATGTAAAAGCTGCTAGCTCCAGTGTGATCCCAATTGAGGCTCTTTGTGGTAAATTGTTTTTTTCTTCTTGCTTGAATTGTTTTCTTTTTATCCTTGGAGTTTTGATTATATTCCTGTAAGTTTTCATCCTGGGATCTTTTTCAGGTAGTGGTTGGTGGGTTGTTGTTGTTTTTTCCTATTCATCTTCTTGTTGTAAAACTTCAGGCCAATTTTCTTTAACTTCTTGTAATATATCAAGACTTTTTTTGGTTGTATTTTACAAGTAGTCCAACAATTCTTATACTGTCTCTTTTTGATCTGTTCTTAAGATTCCTTTGATTTTATTATTGCTTGTTGTTATATAATGTCATTAGCTTCCCCTTGGTTAATTCTAATTTTCGAGGATTTTATATTAAGTTTTTGGATCTCTTTTTCTAATTGATTGACTTTCTTCTCACAATTTCCTTGATTTTCTTTGATGACTTTTTTCCCTCTAATTTTTCCAGAATCTCTATGCTTTGATTTTCAAAGTCCTTCCAAGAATTTTTTTGGGGCTTATGACAGTTCTCTTTGAATTAGAAGTGGTTTTCAAAACTTCATTATTTTCCTCTGAATAAAAAGCCAGATCTTCTCTATTTCCATAGTAGCTGTTTATAATTGGTTTCTTCCTCCTTTGTTTGTTGTTTTGTTTCTAGGTGTGGGGAGTGGTGCCCTAAACCTCAACCACTCTTATGGTTATTTTCTGAGCTCTGTCCAGGGGCCCAATCTCAGGCACTTCTCTACTACTACCCCTCCCTCCGCCCCAAGCCATGGTTAGAGTCCCCAACAATGCAGTCCCCAAATGCTCTTGCACCCTTTGGTCCTTCTGACAGCTGCAAACTTCATTTCTCTCCTCTGCCCAGAAACTGAAACCAGGAATTCCATTCTCCTGCAAGTACCCACAACCAGAAGCATCCCCAAGCTTTGCCACCCTTACTCCTTCTCAGCTACTGCCACAGCCTAAGACCCCACTCACCTGTGAGACTTCCCATATACAAGCCTGAGATTCCTGAAGCCACCTCTCCGGATCGTTTGCCCCAGGGTTGTTGTTGAGTCCTTCAGATGTTTGCCCCTCCTCCCTGGAAGTCAGATCTCTCAAGTTGTCTTAGAACAACAGTAACTTTAACCCTACTTTTATTTATTTCTGCCGCTCTATGTTCTCTTTGAAGTGATGTTCTCTTTTTAGTAGCTGAAATTTGGAAAAACTGGAATTTTCTGGCCTACTCCACCATCTTCCCAGAATCCTCCCAGAATATTTAAAAAATAAGTTCACAGGCTTCCCAAGTAAGAACCCTTGACACCCAGTGCCAAACTAGAGACTGGATTTAACTTAAGGAGCAATGGAATGTCACTTATGGTATTTTGATATTCAATTTAACATATATTAGGCACTTAGAATATACTAGGTGATCTATGATTAATGAAGTATTGTCTGTTCCTAGAGCTTTGACATTTTATCCGTTGTTCAGTATGAATTGCCTTCACAAATTTTTAACTGTTCTTTATGTATTTTAAATTATGTATTTAAATCTGTTTCATAATATACTCATTTTTAATTTTTTCATAATTTTTTTTGACTGTAGAGACACAAATCTTTGTTGAACAGCTTTTGAAGTCATATTCTCTTTACAATTGATAGATTAGCATAAAAATTCTCAGATAGCTAGAATGCCATAAAATATATGATGAGCCATATCAATAGATGTAATTTCTTATGAAGTTACTAATCCATTTCTCCAAGTATTTTTGCCACTTCATTTTTATAGGTTTACTAAATAAAGACTGTCATTTCAAAGAATCCAGCACTGAATGGGAGAATCCCAAATCCTTTAATACCTTTTACAAAGAAGATGGGAAAAGAAGCGGGAAACTTCTCCACAGAGCCATTTGGTTCTGTCAGGATGGGGGGAGGTTATAAATTCCTACTAAAAGCCAGAGCCAGGATGTCTGAATAAATAGAAGTAAATTCTTGAGAACCGAAGGAGTCATGAAGTCTGAATTCCCCCTTATCTTGAGTCTTACATTAGTAATTTATAACCTTAAAGCAAATGGTCCTCAGTTTTAATGGACCCGAGAGCGGGTTTTATAACTAAGGGGGGATTTAGGCAGAACTGAGATAGAACAATTCAGGGAAACTCATGCAGGGAAACAGGTAGAACAGTTCAAAAGAGACTGTGGCATAACACTCCAATATCTTTCTCAAGAAAATCCCAAATGAGGTCACAAAGAATTTAATGTGACTAAAATAACTGAACACCTGTACTAGGCACTAGGGATACAAAGACAACAAATCCCTCTTTAAGAGAGTCCTTAAAGTGTTGGCTCCTTGCAACAAGGATAAAAAATTCTCACTGTTGCCCTGTGAATTTTTTTTCTTTAAAGAATTAGGGGATCTAGTGGTCTTGGTAATGAAGTTAATACTCAAAGGCCAAGATGCTTTAACTCTCTAGTCCTTACAATATCTAGCCATAATATCCCATGTGCTCTTTAGACAAGGGATGCTCCCTACTCATCTCCCCTTTTCCCAGACTTTTCCCAGTGGAGGCTGAAACCCTTCTAGATAGAAGGCAAATGATGCTGTGAAAAGAGCTCCAAAGACTCAGGAGACCTGGACTCAAATTCTTACCCCGACAAGCCCTACCTGTGGGAATTCTGTGCTGAGGGCACCACCATTCACCATCTCCCATACAGATTTGAACATACTTGTTTATTGTCTCCCAATTAGATCATGAGCTCCTTGAGGGCAGGGATTATCTTTTGCCTTTTTGTATGCCCAGTCCTTAGCATGTGGAACATATAGGCATCTAATAAAAGCTTACTGATTGTCTTTTTAACTAAACATGGCACTATTTTGGCTTCCTCCCTCTCCTGATAACCCCCAGATGCTACTGGCCTCTCAAAAGTAGCTTGTATTCTTATTCTGTCATATATACATACATACACACATGTATGTACAGGTGTTCTCCACTAGAATATAAGCATCTTAAGGCAAGGAGTTCCATTTTTGTTTTTGTATCCCCAGTATTTAACACCACTTGGCACATTGTTCAGAAAATGCTGACTTGTATCGTAGAAAATGATACAGACAAACCCAAAGAACTTACACAATAACAACATTAAAAAGAGAAACATTTTTTAAAAATTTACCATCTCTGATGCAAGGAATGACTGACTACAATTCTAAAGGACCCAAGATAAAGTATGCTACTTAGCTTATGGCAGGGGTCCTCAAACTTTTTAAATAGAAGGTCAGTTCACTGTCCCTCAGACTGTTGGAGGGACTATAGTAAAAATAAAAACTTTGTTTTGTGGGCTTTAAACAAAGAAACTTCATAGCCCTGGGTAAGGGAGATAATCATCCTCAGCTGCCACATCTGGCCCGCAGGCGTAGTTTGAGGACCCTTTCATGGTATTAAGGTGATAAGACAGGATAAGATACAGACAATGTGGTTACTCCTTTTGCCTGAAAACATGTATTTGTTGTTACAAGTTTCATTTAGTATTTTTTTCAAATGGGTGAGTTAAGAGAGAAGATAAATGCTTAATTGAATTTTTTAAAGTTCATAAATGCTTTTTGATTTGGTGCAAATTGCTTCTTCTCTCTGGGCACTCATTTAGGAAACACTCAAAAGTATGCTGGAGCCATCTTGCCAGGAAACTCTCAAGAGTAGATAGTTAAATTTTCATTGTATTTATTTACCCCTTGGAAATCTGCAAATGCTAACAAAGCAGGGCTTGATCTACTGTTGTGTTGTCTAGTTTGAAAAATGGAGAAAATGCAGATGGAACAATTTTCTTTCAAAACAAAAGTTTTATTAAAATGTGTTCAATGAGGCACATAGACTGTGCAAAAGCTCTTCAGTGAAGTACTGTCCACAACAGCCCTGTTTGTCACTGACCATCATGAGAGTGCAGAACAGCCAAGCAATAGGAGGCTCTGGCAGCTAGGTGGCATCTTCCTGAGTTCAAATTTGACCTCAGATACTTACTAGCTCTGTGACCTGTGACAAGTCACTTAACCCCGTTTGTCTCAGTTTTCTCATTTGTAAAATGATCTGGAGAAGGAAATAGCATCCCAAATGGAGTCATGAGAGTTGGATATGACTGAAAATAACTGAGGCTCTTCCATTGAAAAAGCAGTTGCTTGGGAAATAAGATGATTTTGTATTTTTTATACAATTTTCAGGACCTCATTCTAACACTAATGACTATGGAGGGGCTTGTTTATATTTACCTACTGGTGTAAATACATGACAAATAGGGCAGAATTCATATTAGATGAACCCCTAAGAACTGCAAAGGTTTAGAGTATTCTAAATTATCCCCCTAGGGGGTTAACCCCCTAGTATTAAATTCCATATAGAAAAATCAAGAACAAAGCCAAATTGAATAGGTCCTCTTGCCTCCATCTCAGAATTTTTACTACAAAGAAGCTCAGATACAGAAAAATGATTTCTAGTAAAAAGATCCATAGTGAGACTGACCTATAATAAAGTGACTTATGTAAATATCCACCAGAAAAACTTAGAAATCAGAGGCAGTTTAAATATTCATTTGCTTATATCAAGGATTTCTCTACAAATCAGGAAATGGCCACAAACACTGGACACTACTTACTTCAGATGGTTGGAAATAACACTAAACCAAGGCAGTAGGACATCATTTTGAAATCTTCAATTCCCCAGCAAAAACCACACATGATTCCACTGGCACTTCAAAAATAGTTGCTTAACAAAACTTCTCATCCACAAGACAGTGGATTTTCCAAGACTCATTTCTTGGGGATCTAAAATGACCTCATCTCAGATAATAGGATAGTTTTACTTGCTACATGGTGACTATGCAAACTATGGAATCATGCTGAATTAAATCTTATTATTTCTCTTTCAACAGTCAACTTAATGGAGAAATAGGACCTTATTCTAACATATATAATCTTCAAAAAATCAAAAATGTTTCAATATAAATGGATGGGAGTTATTAATTTTTGCTTAAAATAACACAAAAAAATTCACACTATTGAATAAATCTTAATGTGCAAAATTTCCGGGAAAGATTTATTTCAGTGTCTAAAACCCGAGCACTTATCTACATGAAATGAAAACAAAAAAACAGTCTAATGGCCTGAGCAGTTTTTACTCATTTCCAATATAAAGTGCAGTTTAATTTGCTAGTTAAAACCCGCATGTATCCTGAACAATTTTGCATGTAATACAACAAAACATTGAGAAATACATTTTTGTTTTAAAAGGTTAATTTCAGTGTCTAATCTTATCTACATGAAAAGAAAATATTGGCCTAAACAGTTTTTACTCATTTCCAGTGTAAAATGCAGTTTAATATGCTTGATAACACCTGCAGGTATCATGGACAATTTTACATATAATACAACAAAACACTGACAAATATTTTTTCTTCTTGAAAAGGTGGAATTTTTTGCCCATTAATTCCAACTAGCTAACTTTCCAAAGTTTTTTTCTGAATCAGCATGAGTGAAAAGACATAGATTTCACAAACGTAGTTGAAGAGCCTTAAGCATCTTCCTGAATCTTAGCTTAATGCTAAATATTCCCTGCACCTATTATTTCCTTATTCTATTATCAAAACTCCATCAGTCTTGTTTGCCTTCCCGCCACTGGCGGGAGCCTTCATTCCAGGCAAAGTACACGAAGAGGGCGAGTATCAGGTGGACAGACACGACAGCCACAATGGCTGCATAGAAGTAGCTGTCTCTATTGGACATTCCCAAAGTGCCTTCAAACACGTAAGATTTGGAAGAGAAATATAACCCGATGGGCAGGGTGATCATCAGAGCCGAGAAAACCAGAAGAGTCTTCAGGGTCGATGTGAAAGAGCCCTCATATCTGCGTTCGCTCAGCATGGCCTCCTTCTCCAGCTGGTCCATCAAGGTCTGGGAGGAGGGGCGCGAGGGGCCGTCAGTGACTGTGACCGAGACGGCCCACCCTCGGGCCGGCTCACTCAGGGTCCACGCAGGCTAGGGATTACAAGGATTTCGTGGGTCCCCCCCCCCCCCCGCCCTTCCCCGACCCTAGCCCCGCCCCCAGTTAAATGCTGGCCCCGTTGCCCTCGTCCGTGGGGACGCCCCTCCCCGGTGCCTTCCTGGAGCCCGCCTCACCCCTTAGACCCCAAGATGCGACTCCCACGGGGAGCGCCCGGGACCGAGGAAGGCGCGCTGGGCTACTTACACAGGGAGAGGTCGCTTCCTCTCCGTACCTCGGTTTCTTTATCTGTAAAAACGAGAAGGCCGGGCTGGCCGGCTCTAGGGAGGCCTCTCCCAGCTCTGAATCGGGCGGCCACCGCCCCGAGCCATAAAGAAAGGCAGCGCCCATTCTCCTTATTCGCCACCAGTATCTTCACCCCTCTATCACCTGCCTTTGCCGCGGGTCGCCATGGCAACCAAAGGCCTGCTTCCTCCCCCCCCCCCCCCCCACCCTGAGACAAGCCGCCGAGTCGCGACTCCAACCCAACAGAGGCTGGCACGTGGCTGCGGAGCTGGGCGCGGGAAACCCAAAGTTCGTACAGAGTCGCGAACAGGCCGAGTGAGGAAAAAGAGAGGAATAGAGGGACACGGAGAGCGGGTTCTCACCTCACAGCCACCGGACTAGGAAGTGAAGAGCGGAGGCTCCTGGGTAGAGCTCCTTTCGGGACCGTAGAAAACCGGCTTTCTCCAGCAGAGGCAGCCACCCCCACTTCGCTTTTTTAAATTTGCTTTCCTTCCTTTCACCCGTAGGCCGGGATTCCGTCACCATTCCCACCCCGCAAAGGCAGAACGCCTCTATCAGCCCCGCCCCGCGCGCTCCCCGCCTCAAAAGGAAGCCGCGAACCCTCGTGGGGGGGCGGGGGGGGGTCTGGCCCGCACCGGAAGTCGGGTTGGGAGCGCCTCTGCGCCGGGCCCGGCCACGCCGGAAGTGGCGGCAGTAGTTCTGCGGCGGAGCGTTAGGGGCGCGCTTCTCTGCTAGTGTTGTTTTGTCGTGGCGCTGGCGACCTGTCCCTTCCCCACTCTCCTCCTCCTTTCTCCCAACCCCAGAGATCACGGCAGAGGAGAGCGACGGGTGGCGTATCCCACCGCCGTAAGGAGCCTGGGTTGGGAGGCCGCCGAAGCTCGGGGTGGGGGGGGAGGGGGAGGCGGCATCTGGCTGCGAGATTTAGCCGGACGCCTGCCGCTGGCGGCGTGGGCCCAGGCTGCTGATCATGTTCTCCTTTAAATGCATCTCCCCGCCCCTGTTTACTGCTATTCTCTGCCACTTTGTTCAGGAATCCTTTCGCGACCCCCTTCTTTACTCCCTCAGGAGTCGGTGACCTTTCCCCTTTAACCCCTCGCCCCTTTGCATCGCCCTGATCCCTGCGTGGTTGTCACTTTCGTTGGCACCTCAGTCTCTCCCTCTCTGAGGGCGCATCTAATCTACTGTTCCCGTAGGTGGGAGAAACTCTTAATGTGTGTGCGATCGGCAAATGAACGAGTGAGTAAACGGCAAGGACGGCGGCCAGAGACGTTCTCTTCTCCCTCCCCCGACGAGTTTGCTGGCCTTTAGTTTCCTTCTCTGTAAAGCAGATGTGTTCAAATGCTGCCCGTCTCACGGGGCTGGCTTCCTAGGTAGGCCCTTACTCTTCTGGAGAATCCGGAGAGAGAATTTGTAGGGAAAGAACCTTTGTAACTATCCAAAGAGTTTTCACCTCACGAACGTCCGTTAAGTTTCACAAAGAACAAATTAAACCCTCTGTAATTAAATACCAAATCAGAAATTCTGAAACTCAAAGGAGAGATTCATAAAATTGAAATTACATTGAGGTGGTGACCGTAGCTTCAACACAGATAAGTAAACACAAGGAATGTTATTTGTGTCCTAACTTCGTGCTAGACTTTGCCTTTACCCATAGGGAAATTGCAGTAGTGTTAGGAGAGAGAAAACGCACACAAAACTAATGCTAGGTAAAATATGGTATGTAAAAGGGAAATGCCCAAAGTGCTAGAAGAAACTGAAGGTGGAATTCCATCTTGTTGAAGGAAAAAAGCAGACAGGAAATAGAGCCAAAGTTAGGAAGACCTAAATTCAGAGGTAGCATCAGACAGCTGTGAGATTCCTGGCATTTATTTCATTTAATTTTTTTCTTCCTCTAAAATATGGATGATAATGCCAACTACTTCACAGGGTTATGAAAATAAAATTAGATCATATTTGTAAAGTGTTTTGCAAACTCCGTGGACATATATACATGCCAGATATTAGTTGGTGACACTTGCAGTAGATTTGAAGAAAGATATTTCAACAATGGGAATTTATTTCATACCTAGAGGTAAAATATGAAGACAGGAAAATGTAAGGTGAGAATAGGGAATTATAGAGGTATTTGAGGATGAATTATGGCTGGAAAAATAAGTAGACCCAGTATTTGAGGGGAAGAGGGTTATACATTTACTCTGTAGGTCATAGAGATCACCTTTTTTTTTTTTTTTTTTTTTAATTTTCTTGACCCATAACCAGAGTTGTATAAGCAGCACTGCGGAAGATGAATGTAGATGAGAATTTTTTTTAAAAATGAAAATAATGATACAGTAGCAGCAGATCACTGGTCTTGGAAACAAATATGCAGACCAAATGAAAGGAAATAATGAAAAATTAAATTTTGAAGTTTGGTTAACAGTATATAGTATTACTGTCAACTAACTGGAACTGCCTTCTATTCTGTGGGTATCTGGACCCTAGAGACAGAAAAGTCATCACATACACAGAAGTTTAATTTCAGAGTAGGGAAAGGACATCTTGCAGATAGAAGCCCACCTCCTAAAATAAGGATTTAATACTGCTCATGCTAGGAGCACTTATGTGTACCCAAAAGGTTGGTCCACAACAGTCATTCTTGGCTATTGAGGTAGTTCTCATGGCTAACATTTCTTGGGACAATGCAGGTCTTTTGGGGTCCTGGGAGAGCAGCTATTGTCTCAAATTTTAGGGGGTCATGGCCACCCTTTAAGGCATAGATCCAGAATTCTGTGATAAAAACAGGAATGCACTACCTATCAATAATAGGACAGAGGCATAGTGAATACATGATGGATCGTTCTGGGAAATAAAAGGAGCTAACTCCCTCAGTAAAAAAAGGTGCAGTGAGAAAGAAAAAATGAAAGCTCTTCTGTTAAATTGCTGAAGGAAAACCTAAGAAACTGAAAGACCTCTAAGAAGGCCTCTACTATATTAAGTAGATCCTTAGTAAAGGATCTCTGGAAAGGCAGAAGTAAACATCCTCTAATCAGAAAGAGATCTGCACTATGAGAGAAAGTACCTACCTCAATGAGATCACAGATTCATCTAAGTATATTTATTGCTCTAGACAGGTTTGAATCCTAACTTGGCCACTTAGTTTTTTGACAGCAACCTTATCAGTAAACTGTCCTTGAAATGGCAAATGGGAGGAAAGTCAATGGACCAAATGACCTGTAAGATTGTTATTTGTCTTTCCTTCTTGGAGAGGACCATTATTGGGGAAGTGATGCAAGTGGCATGTAGGTGAATTGGATTTAAATGAGGGAGGCTGTGCAAGGTCACCTGCCTTACTTTCCTAAGGCTAGGTTGCAATTAAGGCAAAGAAATCTAAATAAATAAATGAGTAAATGAATGGATCTGGGAGGAGAATACACTCAGGGTTTCTGGCCAAAGGGAAAATGATTACTATTTACATTAAATCTGAGTCAATCAGGACCCAAATGATGATCAGGACCTATTAGTAGTCAATTAGATTCAGATTTATTTTGGCTTAAGGCCTGGTCCTTAAGAAAGAAATCTACCCAAGATATCTTGGGAGGGTTCAGAAGTACAAAAGAAGAAGAAAAAATTATATCATTATTTCAGCAACTTTTAAATGAATTCATCTGTGTCAGAGATGATCGTTGTTCTTTAAAAAAATATGTTCTATTAATTCCCTAGTAAAATTTCATTCTCCCTGTAGAAGGATGAGCAGCTAAAAGACAGTAACTAGAAAGAAACAGTGATGATTTTTTTCAGTTGGCATTAATAGTTATAACAAGATTAGGTAATATAAATATAACCTAAATATAAAACTTGGGTTCAGAATTTTTTTTCATTTATTTGCATTTGCCAACTTAAAAATATAAATTCTCTGCTCTAGTGATGTTCATATCGATGCTATTAAGGTTTGGGCTAGCTCTCATCATCTGACCTGATTATTGTAATAGCAAAACAGAATTGTATTAAGATGTTTTTAACAGAAAAGAGAATCCCTGCAAGTGGCTGAATGGGACAAGCAAATCCACTAGAAGCTGCTCTGAAGCCCCATTCATTCCAGCATTGTTAAGAGAGCTCCAGAAGACCCCAGGACTGCTTGGAAAATATTCCTGAGCCTGGACAAATATATAACATTAAAAGAGTAAGCACAACATCTTTGTTATCATTATCCTCTCCACAAACAATTCCTAATCCACCTGTTCCTAAGTCTGTGGTGATTCAAACTTCAAATCCTCCTTTTCAGTTTCCTGCTTTGGCATTTACTCCACTACTGATAACAATGACTCATAATTCCTTTGTTTATAGAATTCAACCTATTTCTTATTATCCTCCACTCCATGGTAGTTATCTGTCTAGATGTTTGTGTGCAGGGATGTTGCCTTTTAGCACCATAACAGGATTAGCAGTTTGTCAAATTGCATGAATCATTTTCATAAATTCAAAAGGCTTTTTAAAATGTTCTATGGTCCCTTGATTTACACATCTCATAGGGCATGTTTTACCAAGAGGTCCCTACTGTTCTTGATTGGTGAGAGTCACTTTAGATATTTAATATTTTGAGTTAATGTTTAATCAAATGGAACATAGTTTGATATAAAGTTATGCCCATTTCCCTTTCCTCTCATGCCACCTTTGTGCCTCAGTAAGGGGACCAACTGCCCACCTATGGTTTTGTGTTGCCCATTGCAGACTGCCTTCCATGCACTTAGACTGCAAGACTGGCGTCTTTCTCTGGATCAAAGGGAGGGAAAATGAGAAGTAACTCATTTGGGCCCCTACTCTATCCCTATCAATTTGATATGGTGATTATAACTTCTATATATTAGACCCCAGAGCTGTGAACTGCAGGTTGTTAGTTCACTTGCTTTATCATAGAAAGTTAACTAGAAGCCCTCCATTCTTGTTTTTCCTTATCAGGATGATCAAGCCCATAGTGGGAGAGGTGACTTAATTATATGGAAAGCCCTCCAATTTTTGTTCCTCTGGACTATTTTCTCTTGCGCAATACAAGCAGGTGATCATCTTGTGACTAGATAGAGCAGATACTCCTTGCTTCACTTGTGATCCTACTGATAAATCATTTTTGCTTATGCTTCATATGTCAAGCAATGAAATTCTGTATTTCACCATGCCTCTTTTCCATATTTGAGTATCAAACTTTATAAATACAAGTTTGAGGTCCACTTTATTAGAGACCCTTTAATCAAGTGTCATTGGCTCAGAGCTCTGCCTCAGTCTCTTATATTGCAAGGATGTACAATTTTAACCCCCCACACAAACCTCCCTCCCGTTTCACCATATCATTTCAATAATAAATAGCTCTATAATACATTCAACTTTGACAAGGTAAGCTAAGTTGCAATGTTTATTACACATTAAAATGTTTTTACACAGAATACTTTCTGGTCCTAAGATGAGTATGCTAGGGGGTAAAATTCAGCATGCAGGCTTTTATAATCCAAGGAGAAAGTTCATTTCAATGATAGCCATAACACTCAACTGGATTTTAGAAATGCTTTGGAGAGCTTAGAAAATAATACATTTGCAGGGTTGAAATGATCAGTATTTTAAAAATGCATTTTCTTCTTTATGAACAGGAATGAGGATTCTTTATTCTTCAGGGGAGATAAAAGTTCACCTGTTTCATTTGAATGCTGGGTTCTTTCAAATGAAGTTATTTATCTTCCATTCTAGCAGAAACTCATGATTTCTCAGATGTTAATACAGAATCAAAAGCTGTGGCTAAAACTTTGCAAATAGCTTGTGCTTGTTCCTGTGTTATGTAAAATAGTAAAAAGACAAAACTATGTTATTAAAAGCATTCATTCATTAAAAAAAATGTATACTGAGAATTATGATCTAATACAATAAATTTCCCAAAGGATCTCACACATGGATAGTTAAACCCAGTCTCCAGAATTGTGGTCTCACCCCAGGCCTTGAAAAGCTACCAAAAAAGTTAGTTTTAGTTTTGCTTCTTGGTATGGACTAGCTAGTAAAAAATCGGGGATAGGAGTGAGGCATAAGGAGGAGGTGAAATCAGCCAAAGCCTTACCAGGCTGTTACACTGGTACACCCATAGACTATACTCTTCATAGTTTGTGTCTGTGGTCTTGAGTGCCAGTAAGCTTTTTCCTGCTCCTAGACCGTCATCATAACACACCATCCGGATGATTAAATACAGAGCATGTCTGTGTAAAACGTCCTGCAAAAGTGAGGGGAAAATCCAGAATGATCAAGGCTGGTATAAAAGCTGGTTGTGAAGGTACATGTAACTAAGTCTCTCACAAAAATCACAACAAAATAGACACATTTTGGCAAAGGGAAATGTAAGTACTTTTAAAAGCCTTAAAATATCACCCTCTACTGGTCAATCTTTGTAGTCCATTTTAATCAATAGATCACATCCCTAATTATGAGCTCTGGGAAAATCACTTTACTTCTCAATGTATATTGATAATAAAAATGAAATAATCATCCTAAAAAGTTCCTTTCTTATTAAAGGCACAGTCTTGTTTCTCATCTTGGTGAAAATACCAAGGATCCCTGTGAGATATGACTAGTCCCCTCTACCTAGAAAATGGCCCCTATTACTAACTCCGTCAAAGGCATCAGACAAGAAGGAAAAGTTTTCCTGATGTTCTTAACTAGTTTTAACAAATCTCCCTCAACCCTACCGGAGCACTTTCCTTTGCACCTCTTTAATGCACTTCTAACACACAGCAATGGATATTTGTACATTTTGTCCCTTTCCCTAAAGTGTAAGCATCAAGAGGGCAGGAACCGTGCATTATATACACCAATAAAAACAGTATTTTCAAGGAGGAGAGCTTTCTTTTAACAAGAAGCATAACTCATAGTCCTTAACACACTTATCATTGTGTTATTTGTTTCTACCAATTGAAAAACTGACAAAAGCTTATTGCAAATTTGTTATTTTTATTTTATTAATGATAATAGCATGTTAATTTTTTTTAAATGATACTATAAAAAAACACCTATCTGTGTAATATCTTCAGTCCACAGAAGGTATGTACTGAGGAATTAGAACAGATCACTTGCATGTATACACAGATCCCTCATAATGATCACATGGCCCTTTGAAGGATATTACAAAATGGAGCAAATGGATCCAGAGAAATATTTTCCTACTACTAGACAGAGAAATATCTGTTTTAACAGGATTTCTTAGGTGTTTTAAATTTATTTTAGTTTAATTTAGGTGTTTAACAAATGTTTGTTGAGTAAATAATGGAACATCTAAACACAACAAGGTCTCTGGTAATTTTTTTCCTTTCAAATTCTATTTAAAAGCCATGATAAACTCACATATTGATCTGATGTTGATACTTTAATGCCATATTTAGAAACTCCCATGATGAACTCTTCTTCCAGAGGAACAAATGGTAACTTTCCATCTTGCTTTGAGTTCAAAGGAAAAACAAAAAAGAAAAATAGTCACATTCAAAGTTCTACATGAAAAGTCCTGAGTCTCTAAAGCTTCATTCCCCTCGTACAGTGCTTACAAGACTAAAATAGTCTTGCAATCCAAATCCCAGAGAATGCAGGATGTAGAGTGAAAGTTTCCTGTGAATCAGAAATCTTACTCATTTCACACTTAATATTTTTTTAAACTTGTTTTCTATTATTCCCAGATCTGTGGGGATAAAAGTTCATATTTCCACATTCTTTTTTGTGTGATTTTTATCCACTGTTTTTTATTTGAACACTGTCTTTATTTTAACTATTTTAATTAGAAGAGTGATTTATGCTCATGGAAGAACCTTAGGAATTTTATGGTGAATTAATTTTTTGGTCTGGTGAATTAAAAACCTTTCTGAAAAGAACTCTCAAAGCCTATGATTAACAATGAAATAATCAGGAAGTATGGTCAAACTTTGCCTCATGTCAACAAAATTATATAAATTTCTTTAAATTATAATCTGTTCATCAGATATATTCAGTTCAGGTTGACTAGTTGTTCACCTGAAAAGTGATTTTTTTTCCCCCAAATTTACTTTAACAAACAAATATTCACCAATTCTTTGTTTTAATTTATCAGGAACAAGACGGCAAATTTTTATTTTAGCTTCATCATCTTTCTTACAGATTTATCTATTACATTAGAGCAATGTTTAATGTCTTTTCTTTTGGGGGGGCGATTCTCTTTTCTATAATAATGGGGCATAATTTTCTGAGGCAATTTCTATATTGATAACATTCAGCATCATTTCCATAAACCAGGAGTGGACTGTTTGATAACAAGTGTTACAGGAAAATTAGCTAAATCACACACACAGACTTCACTTTTTGATTTCAAAGTTTCACAAACCTAAGTTTTCCCAGGAAGTTGTTAGGGTTCCCATTGATCACAGCCTATATTTGATTTCTTAGTCACTAAAATTTTTTTGTATTTTTATGTAATAAAGCAACTTTTAAAAAGAATGCCTTTTATGTTACTGATGATATTTTAGGACACTAGCAGAAAAATTCACACTGATGTGAGTAATTTAGAATGTTTCATAGAAACATTTTTAATACAAAAATTTTTACAGCAGGCATCTCTGATAAAAATCTCATATTCAAACATATTGAGAATGGAGTCAAACTTATAAGAAATTAAGTTATTCCCCAACTGAAAAACAGTCAAGGATATGAACAGTTTCACATGAAGTAATTAAAGCTATCTATAGTTTATGAAAAAAATATTCTACATCACTGTTGATTAAAGAAATGCAAATTAAAACAACTCTGAGATAACCAGATTGGCTAATATGTAAGAAAAGGAAAATTATAAATAGGGAAATTAAGACACTAATATACTGTTGGTAGAATTACGACCTGATCCAATCATTCTTAAGACAATTTGGAATTATGCTAAAAGTGCTATAAAAACTTATTTGATCCAGGAATACCACTTAAAGATCCTAAAGAGAGAAAAAAAAGGGAGGGGAGGGTGGAAAGGTTATTAAAAGCAATATTTACTATTAATATTAATAGCAATTCTTTTCGTGGTGTCAAAAAATTAGAAATTGAGGGGATCCCATCAATTGAGGAATGGCTGAGCAAATTGTGGTATGTGATTATAATGGAATATTATTGTGTGTAAGAAATGACAAGCATGGTGATTTTAGAAAAAATGAGGAAGGTTTACATGAACTGATGAAAACAGAAGAACCAGAAGAATATTATATACAGTAATATTATGGGCCAGAACTCTGAACTTGAAACAAGGTATTAAGTAAGTGGAATTGATAAAGACAATGGTCATCTAGTTTAGTATGGTTCAGTATGATTGATTTAATCTTACAACAAATAATGGTTTCCTAGTTTCCTAGTGATATAATGATTGGTTTCAGAGAACAGAGAAGACAGGCGGGAGCTTAAGCTCTCAGAACCAAGGAGAGACATTCATTCGATCTTCAGTCAGGACACTAGTGGCAGGCTTTCCTCCTTCATTTCCCCACTGAGACCACGACTGGTCTGAAAGGCTCTCCAGAAAGCTGCCCAGCCCCAGGCAGGAGATAATAAAGAATTGGGACTTTAACATCTGGATGTTCTCATGATGATTACTGAACTGAAAGGAAGGCTACTTCCAGAGACCCCAAGAAAAGCGAACCAAAGAACATTACACAGTAACAAGTAATATTGTGATAATAAACTGTGAATGACTTAGGTACTTTTAGAAAACCTGTGATATAGAACATCTGGCAAAGGACCCATAATAAAAAATACTATCCACACACTGAGAAAAAACTAACTGATTCTGAATACAGAGCAACGAAAACCATTTTTCACTTTATTTTTTTCATGTTTTATTTGTTTCTTTGTGTCTTCTCTCACATCATGGATGAATTGGAAATATGCTGTGCATGATTGTAAAGGTATAATCTATGTCAGACTGCTTATCTTCTCAGGAAGCGGAGAAGAATAGTGAAGTGGAAGAGTATTTGGAACTCAAAATTTTTAAAAATGAATGTTAAAAGCCATTTTTACATAATGAATTGGGGAAAATATAAAATATTGTTAAAGCAAAAATTAAAAAAAGATGTATGCTTTAGTTTTTAGAATAATGAAAATTCCTGTTACATTATGTGGGACAATAATCTCAAGGAAGGGCCTTAATTATCCAGCATTAGCATACTATTATATGAACCATTTCCTATAGTTATTGCCATAGCAGCATTAGTAGTGTTCTAAACTTAGTTTTTTAAGAAAGACTGTTTTAGCTCAGATTAAATGAAACTTCTACTACCATACTAAATTGAACTAATTTTAGTGCCACAGAAATAAATCTATCTTTACAACTTAATATTAACAATGATACAATGATATGAAATGTTAACTATATAATTAAAAATAGAAAAATATTAACACAAAAATCAGCCAATTAGCCATAATTAATGATTAGAGAACTTATATAATATTAGATCAATATGGAAATAAATGGCTAAAGAAACCATAATCAGAAGTATCTCTTTCTATTGAGGTAAAAGATTAATTCATTAATTTCATAGATTATTAAAAAACTGATTTGCTTTACCATTGACATATATTTTCTTTTTCACTCACTTTCACCAACTGATATATCAACAGCATTTTGGCCAAGTTTTAAGGAAATTAAAATTGTGCTCAATTACCAAGATGAGAAATTTTATTTTTATATTAACAAGAATTTATTTTCTCTTTCCTCTCTCTGCTCTACTCCATTAAAAAAAAACCCAAATCAAAAACAAGAACCTTTTACAAATATGCACAGTTAAGAAAAAATAAGTCCCATATTGACCATGTTAAGATTTGTGATTTTACTGAAAGAAATCTGGTAACCAGAATTATTCTAATAAAAAATTCTAAGGAAAATTTAGGGAAAGAAAAATAAAACAATTAAATGTGAGATATGATACAAAAGTTTTTCTGTATCTTGTAACTTCTTTTGTTCCTAACATTTTTTAAATACTGCCAAGCAGGCAATGGTCAAAAAGTTACTGATTACTAATAAATGCTAGATAAGCAGCTAGATGATGCAGTGGACAGAATACCAGTCCTCAAGTCAAGAGGATCTGAGTTCAATCTGTGCCATTTACTAGCAGTGTGACTGTGGGCAAGTCACCGTTAACTCCACCTGCTTCTCCAGACCTCCTGACTTCAGGACTGGTGCTCTATCTACTGCGTCACTTAGCTGCCCCAACCCCAATTGCTTCTCAAAAAACAAAACAAAACAAGAAAAGGGGAAAAAAAACCATTGGAACCATGGTTTGAGAATTAACCCATGGAAACTGACCTTACAAGAATACATCCTTTTCCCAAAGCCAAGAATTCATTATCTAAGATTACACAAAAGCAAGGAGTTGAGATGTCAAAACCATATGTACTACAAATTCTGTCTCTAACCCAAACATCTTTTTTTTTTTTTTACCTGCGCCACATCAATATAATTTATGAGATCCAGTGGCCCTTCAAGATTTTTCCCATCAGTGAGTTTCAGTTTCTCAATGGCACCAACATATTTAATTCGAAATTCCGCACAGGTATCAGAATTACTGTTACTTTGCCCTATTAAGTGAAAATAATAAACTAGTTAATTTTTAAAATGCATATTAGCAGTAAGAACACTTGCTCTAAATTTTCCTTAATTTCAGTCCCCTACCACTAGCTACTTGCTAAATATTCCCACCTACTTATCTTGGGATCATTTCAAATTCAATCCATGCAAAACAGAATTCATTATGTTCCCCTCAAACCTGCCCCTCCTCCAAACTTACTTCTTTTTAATGAGGATACTAGCATCCTGTGCATGATTCTAATCATCTCTCCCCTGCACTAATCATAATAGCTTCTCTCTCAGTCTCTATCTAGGGTTCTCCAATTCATCTTCCACAAAGCTGAGAAAATCATCACAGGCTTTAACCTGTTCAGTTGCTCACAAATCTTCAGTGGCTCCCACTGCCTCAGACTCCTCTGCCTGGTATTTCAAATCCTCTTTAACTGAGCCCCAATCTCCCTTCTAGACTTAAACCAGACAGCCAGTCTCTGAGACTTCACAGAGAACAAGTGGTCTGACCAGCCCCTTTGAGCATTACTCTTGATCTCTGTCTACAGGGGAAGCTCAGTCCAGGTGCCACCTTTTATGGAAAGTCTGATCAGATTGTCCAATTGCTGATGCTCTCCCCTCTCCCAAAATTAAGTTCTTTATATTTCGCTTCTGCCCTTGCCCCAAGCACATAAACTCCTTAAGGACAGGGACTGATCTAACTTGGTTGTTGCAACAATAGCTCCTAGTGCATCCTGAGCTTCATAGGCCCTTCATAAATATAGGAATTCATTCACTGCCTCACCCTTAGTAGGCACTTCAGAAATGTGTATTGAATAGAAATGGGGATTCTCAGTTTCATTTCATTACTCCCTTCCTAAACAAAAACTAATTTATCATCATAACTTCATAGATAATAAGAAAAAAAATCCTTTAAATGCAGGAGTAGATTTAAATACTACTGAACCAATTTATTTGTTAGTGACTCTTGTGTTGTCCTAAATAAAGATCACTAGAAGATAAATTAACTAAGGCCTTTAAAATATATTTTTTATTTTAAAATTTAAAAAGAGAAGGGAAAAACTAACAAACTTTTAAAATAGTGACAAATTTAAATATTGGTCTTTTCCCCATACTTTCTTTACTACATTAATTTAAAATTTTCTTTCTTGTAGTCAGGAACCATTGTGATTTAAAAAAAAGAAAGAAAGAAAGAAAGAAATTTTTCTGATGTATCAGGATGTGAAATCCCATAAGAAAGCTAAGAACTTTTAGTTTTAGGCAGAATAACCTGGGATCAATCCACCCAATCTTTTTCTGCCTCAATTTCTTCCTATGTGAAATGAAAGTTTAACTAGATTGCCTTCCATATGCATGTAACTAAGTTTCTATTAAATGTCTATTTCTAACCATTTTGAATCACTGTGTGAACAATTTTGCTTTGTACTTACATGGAAAAACTATATTGTTAAAAAAAATTTTTTTAAAGACAACTGTTAGGAAAACAATGGAATTTAAGCAGAACAATTCCTCTGAGATCCAGTCCTTTGATAGAGTCCACAGTCAACAATGCTAATGGAAGGAGTTGAATGTGCTTTTCTCGAGTACTCACTTGAGATTTATTTAGGAGACTATGAGATAGGGGGGGAAAAGGAAAATGGTCAAGGGAGATAAAGTTTTTTTTTTTTTTTTTTTTTTTGATGAAGAAATCAAAACTATTCTAAATCATTTAAAAATAATGCACTAATCACTATATTAGAAAAATGCAAGTTAAAATAATTTTAGGCCATCATCTCATACTTATCATAATGACTGAAGTGATTTAAAGGAAAAATGACAAATGTTGGAGAGAATGTGGAATAACTGGGGCACTAATGCACTGTTAGAAGTGTGAACTTCTGCAGAACAATTTGGAATTTAGCCCAAAGAGTTAAAAAAAAAAAACTATCTTATATATACCTGTTAGTCCTGGCAAACAGATCTCTTTTCCAAGATTATATTTTTATTTGTTTATTTCCCCGATTAAAACTAGAGGAATTACTTCAGCCTTTGTACTTGCGTCCTAAACAGCTGGCATAGTGCATAGCACTGAGGAAGAAATTAATAAATACTGACTGATTCTTTCCTAACATTTCTTGGTGTATTTTTATGGTACTCACTCCACCTGCACTTCCAATCTTTTTTTTATTCATGACATTCAGAACAGAGTTCTCCTCATCATTTACTCCAGCCCTCTGACAGCCTAGTCATCTGACAATCAATATGCCTCCATACTCTATGTAAATAAACAGGGTTTCTTCCCTCTTATCTTTATACCTAGTCAAAAATGAAAAAACACATAAGACATTGCAGGAATTCTGCACTATGTAACAAAAAACTACTGGGATGTGCAATATTACACTCACATAATTTTTTTTTAAATAAAAAAGACCGAGCAGGATCACAAATCTAAAAAAGGAAAGACCTTCACAAGCTATCCAGTCCAATGTATCAACCCCCTTTTTAACTAATGAAGAAACAGGTCAGTTTACCTACCTGAGCTTTTGGTTGAATCTGTATCAAGGCTTG
The DNA here is from genome assembly GCF_902635505.1 of Sarcophilus harrisii. NCBI lineage: Eukaryota > Metazoa > Chordata > Mammalia > Dasyuromorphia > Dasyuridae > Sarcophilus > Sarcophilus harrisii. The sequence continues at coordinate 195,039,361 of NC_045427.1, forward strand.
CTACAGTACTTGATCTTGAAAGTCCACCAAGACTAGAGTCTACAGACTGGGAAAAAAGGAATTTGGTTGGGGGTGGGGGTGAAATACAATTAGGTAAAATACATTTAAAAAAAAAAACTCGTTAATTGTAATAATGAACATTTTGTTTATGTTATTTCAGGTAAAGACATTCACTGATTTCAAATAAAGGAAAGAAGATGTTAACCATCTCCATAGAGTTTATGGATAATCTTTTTTAAAAACCAGGTCAATTAAGATGAACTATGGTAATAAAATTAATTAATAAAATTCAAAATATCAACAATAATCTAAATATTTACATAATGAATCTCTGTTCATTCTGTAATTCTATTAACATTTCTAAAGAAGTGTTTGTCTCTACTAATCTAAATTATAAAGATCCTTCCAAATGAGGCTATTTTAACCAAAATGAGGCCAACCACAATATTCTATCCATTCAAATATTTCAAAATACTTAACTATCAATATATAAACACAGAATCGAAGCAAGAAACTCTCTTATATTTGATATGGGCAAAAAAAATTTTTTTTTAAGGCGATTGAGATTAAAGTGACTTGACCCAGGTCACATAACTAGTGAGTACTAAGTATTTCAGGATACATTTGAACTCAGGTTCTCCTGACTCCAGTGCTGGTGTTCAATCCACTGCATCATCTAGCTGCCCCTATATGAAAATATTTTATTGCATTTTAAAATATCTATTCTGAGGAATCCAACTTTCACTATGCACTCCAGTAGTTATTTCTTTGGGCACATGCCAACAACACAAAATCTGGAATTCTCAATACATCCACTCTCAAAATATACCTTCATAGGATATAACTGGTTACTATAAATGTCAAACTGCCTTCTAAGATAAATTCAATTCCTATGAGCAGAGTTGGACCTAGATGTGCTCTTCTTTCAGTTCCCATAGTCTGAGGAGAAAACAGCCCAGATTCTACTCAAGAGCAAAGGAAATCTTCTCTTCCTCTTTTATTTAGCAGAAAATACTGACTTCAGTCCTGAAGGCTGTCAGGGCTTCTTCCTGCTTCCACCCTGATTATTGTCAAAGTAAAGCAAAGACAGCAACATCCAATTGTCAGTAGTCTGATAAAAATTGGTACTCTTGAAAGTGATGTTGGCAGCTGGCATGGAACCCATGAGTGAGGGAAGTCCAGAGAATGTGAGGGCAGAATGTAAAGACCTGATTCTCCTCCTTTTCTCTTCCCTGGATTATAAGTGTGTTTTCTCTCAGGGCAGGCAACTATAAAACACCAACACAATTCTAGCACAAGGTTTTATACTTGAAAGATGCTTACTAAAAAGCTGCTGAAGAGTCCTGAAGTCTTGAAAACATAGAAAACAGCCATTCTAAATTCTGAAGATTTTTATTTATAATAAAAATAGCTTCCTGATCAAACAGCTTTATATTAGGTAAACAATACATGGTAGTGAAAGGTTTCAATCACAGCACAAAATTTTACTAAACTCTCAAACTTAACACAGGTAGACATTTCTGTTTCTTCTCTAGCAATTTATTCTGGTCAAAGTAGAAAGGGCTTTAAAAATACTAGGCTAGGAATTAGTATCTCATCTGCTATACATACTGCACAACTTGACGCAAGTCAGAAAATTACTGAATGTCAGAAAATCAAAGAATTGCAGATTGTTATAAATGGAAGAGATCTTAGAGATCGCATTAATTCAAGCCCTTCATTTTACAGATGTAGCTAAAGCTCATAAGCAATATGACTTTGCTCAAGGTCACAGAGGTGTTCAGGGACAGAACCAGGAGTTGAGTGTTCAGGGGCAGAACCAGGAGTTGAGCTTACCTAGACTCCCAAATTCTAGAACTATTCTCATATCACTTTCTTAGCTCCTCTTCCTGAATTTAGTTTTCTCTTTTATAAAAAGGGGAAAAACAAGACAACCTCTGAGATTGCTATCAGCATCAACATTCCACGGTTTGATTCTAGTTACAACAGTCCTCTTATTTCTCCATCAAAATATCGTTCCTGACTGTGAACACAGGGGACTGGGACACAGGAAACACTCAGTAAATGAATATTGATTAACTACTTCACTAGAACACTAGACCAGGACCTACCTGTCTTTTCTCACCTTGATCTATTTAAGTTCTACAAATCCTTCAAAGCCCTGTTAACAGGTCCCACTTCTTTCAGGAATGGCAAAGTATTCATGGTTATTATTATATGCCAAGCACTGTGCTGAGTGCTAGGAAGGCAAATTTTTTAAATGAGACAATCCCTGCTCTCCTGGAGCTAACATTCTAATGGGGGAAAACAACACATAAAGAAGTCCTCATGTTCATGGGAAGTTCATCACAAATATAAAGGCCAGGCAGTCCAGGCAGTCTTAGATTCCAAGGCCCAGCAGGGAAATTAAGAGGGCAGGCAGGGACAAGAGCAAGCCTGAGAAAAATCTGTATTATCTGTACTCTATCAGTTTATTATAATCTCCTAATCCATAGCTTTTATGTTAACTACAGCAACATCTTTTTACATATATTCACAATAGCACTAACATTCTATCATCTGTCTTAAATCCTTCCTGCAACTCCCCCTTTTCTAGGTTTCACAGCATTTATAAGAGTTACTACAAATTTGGCACAAATTATTTAAATAAAAACATTTCTTCTTACAAAGACAAAGAAGTAACTAAATACAATGATTGCATTTGACAAGATATACAACATTCTGCCCCACTAGTCCTTTGTAATGAGGATTCAGTATGTTTCATCTGTATATCTTCTGTATTATTCACTCTTTCATGTTTTTTTCTCCCTAGCTCTGTTATAAACTACTTCTGGGAAGAGACCAATGGCAAGGACTTCTGCATATTCATAAGCATCAAGTATAGTGAAGAGTTTTTAATAATAGATGTTCAATATGTTGATTTGAATTATGCCTGCAATGTAGTGACTAGAATGGAGGGTATATTCTATTCCACACTTTTCTGTGCTTTCATAAATGGGATTTTTATGTTAGAATTCAGAAGTCAAATTATTCTGGCTGAAAGGACAGGAGAAATGTAGGGCAAAAGAGAGAATCGAGAGGTTTCATGGAGAAAGTGGAATCTGAGTTGAGCTTTGAAGGACAGGTAGAACATCAACAGACAAAAATGATGGAAGGTTCTCTACCACTAAGTGTACTTATCATCGCACGTCTTCCTGAAACTAAGATTCCCTACAAGGAGAATAATTTACTTTGAAAACCTGCCAATCAGGAAGGTCCATGAGAACAGGGTCCATATCTATTCATTTTTACATGTCTCTTAAATTCAGTGCTGGGCCATAAGTATTCATTGAATTGTTAAATCAATTTCCAATGAAGTGGTCGTTTCAGGATCAGATGTTCTCATCTGCATCAATTAGATTTTGTCAAACAAAATCATAGGATTAGAAATCTAAACCTTGAACACAGAGGTTACCTAATCCAGGCACCTCAGAGAAGTGAAAGGACTTGCCCAAGGTCACACTTGTACTAAGTGGAAAAGTCAGAACTTGAACTCAGGTCTTCTGGTTCCAAATGCAGCGATCTTTCTTCCACATCACCACTCTATCAGAATTATCCATTTACTTTCTATTTCCTCTGTGACTATGAGGGATAATATGGCTGTATATTTGAACTTGACTTTCATACTGACAAATATCTAGCTCTGTCACCTATATGACCATAACCTGCTAGACTTCAGTTTCCTCATCTGTAAAATGAAGGAGCTGAACTAAGGTCCCTTCTAGCTCTAAATGTATGATGTTATGTCAGGCATGCTGGAGTTTGTTCTCCTCCCAGTCCAGCAAACAAAAGTTCTCAAACTTCTAAGACTCAAGAGTCACTGCTCCTACACCCCTGGGTATAAAGCTCTCTCTTTGGGGGCATCCCTACCCCTAAGTTCACAGTTGAGGGGAGCTCCCATTGCTGTATGGGTGGTATTTGGAAACTCCCATCACAGATGCAGAGTGACAATTCTACAATTTAGCATCTGAGAGAGCCTAAGGCACTCCTAGAAGGAGTCCAAAAATTGTCATCTCTCATTGCAAAGGACCCACTTGCATGCTATACCTGATTTATTTTAATGGCTTCAATGACTTGAGAAAAAACAAAACAGAACATCATCCAAAGTGGAACTAGGTCCAATCCTTAAAATTATAAAATTAAATGTTCACAACACTTAAAGAATATCATGCAATGAGTCTATGATCAATATTCTATGTGGAGTTTCTATTATAAATACAAACAAATTAACTGGCTGCCTGGTGACTGAATTCTAAACTCCACCCCACCCTTACCTTGCTCTTAGTACTGATTTCACTACTTTGGGAACTGCTACTACTGTGTCGCTTTTTGCCTTTTCGAAACATTTTTCACCATAGTTGGATCCATAACCTCCCCTGGAAGAACAAAAATTGGTTACAACCAAATCAATGAAAAAGTGGCTTATTTAAACCACTTTTCCAAAAATGTTTACTTATGAAAATAAATCAAACATGATTTTCTTCATGAGAAAATAGAACTTGAGACATATGAGTTATCTTGTAGCTAAGGCTGATTTCATTCCATGAAGCTCTATGTAGTCAGGACAAATGCAGAATCTTAAACTCACTGTGGCTGAAACTGTACAGAAACAAAATATTTCATTAAAATATTAATAGCAATTCTCATTCAAAATGGTCTAAAAAGAATATTGCTTTTCTGGAGGGTGCTAGTGAGTGGACTTCTTCCAACTAGGTTTCTGTGACTTTATGGACAAAATATATATACATATATATATTTAAAAGTTAATTTTTAAAAAAACACAGAAATGAGGGGACAGAGAGTCCATGGAACATGAAGAAGAGAACATGTTTGTAAAGAGATGTATTCCCATGGAAATAAATGTTAACTGACAAAGTTAGAATACAGAATGGGAAAGAAAATAGAACAATTCATTCTGACATCTGTGGATCCAATTTTCTTCACTTGGAATTCAAAGACCTAAATATTTACCCCTTACCATAGAACTTGGAAGCTATTCTACTTTTTTTTTTTTTTAAGGCAAGCTAACAAAGCATAATGACTCAGTTCTCTGAGTCAAGGGGGGGCTTCTTTTTCTAAAAGAAGTTCATTCTAAATCAATAGTATATTACTTTTTCTAGCTTAAAGAAGTTCACATTACTGAAGAAGTTATTGAAGTTTATAACTGAATTAAAAGGGGGGGCATGTCAATCTGTTTGCCATTAATTGGCAACAGAATATAATTTGGAACATTATATGGAACAGAATATAATTTTACATACAACAACTCTCCCCTTGCTTTGCAGGGAGGGCTTCTTGTTGCCTAAACATGTAACCAATTATTTTGAAGAAACCACTCTTTTGATTATGGAAAAAGGGATTAAGAATGGTCAGTAGGAAACTTCACTTCAGCTAAAAATCTTAGTTATAAGAAAATGTTCACCCTATTCTTATCTCTACTATGCTGTCAGGGAGACCTTAACTGCTACCTCAAAAGAAAGGAAATCAAAATCCCTATAGTCTTTGCAGAGGCGGAGGTAGATAAAGGATTCCCACTGCTCCCTATCCATTCAACTAAGACAACACAAATCTCTCTCTTAGGTGTCCCAAAGGGGCCTATGCTGTGTAATTCATTTACTGAAACAAGGATCATACAGGTCTTCAGGGATCAAAGGGAAATTCAGAAGAGTCTCTCAAAGAAAAAAAAAAATCTATTGATATTCAGCTAAAGAATAAAAATCTAATCATAAAATTAATTTTAGAAACAAATCTCTGTTTCTAATAAATAATAAATATATATTTTTATAAATATAAATAAATCTCCTTTAAAAATCCCTATAGTCAGTGAACTGAAAGAGCCTTAACAACTTTAAGATACTATTTATTTATTATATAGTCTTTCACAAACTGTTCTGTCTTTAGGTTCCTCCAAGCATAAAATACAAATTGAAAAAAACTAATGTCCCCCTCTACCTCAGCAAAATACCCTCAGAATGAAAGAAATGATATTCATGAAATATCTGTGATTCTCCTTATAAAAATGGTACTAAATAGGCACAGAACACAAAGTGATAATACATTCTTCAAGACTCACCCATGTTTACCCTTAGTACTAATCAACATGAAGATCATCTGGGTAAGCACTATGACTACTCACCTGTAGTAGAGAAATGCTTTTCTTCATGAGAACATAGAACTTGAGACATATGGGTTATCCTGTAGCTAAAACAGATTTCATTCCAGGAAGCTCTAAGTAGTCAGAACAGATCCAGACTCTTATACTCACTATAGTTGAAACTGTACAGAAATAAAATATTTAAGATAAATATTAGCTATGTTCATTCCAAATGTGGAGTATACTATGCTTTACCACTGCAACTAAGGTTCTGAATCTTAGATAGTCAAAGAAAAACTGCTTAAGAAAACAAAACAAAACAAAACCTGAAGTCAGGAAAAGGGGATAGTGGAAGAGAACAAATTTGTTAAGAGATTTATTCCCATGAAATGAAAAGTTAATTGACAAAATCAGAATATTAGAACAAATCTTCATTAGTGGATATGGGTGATCACACTGGATCAAAATTGTGTGTAAATGACGTATATACATTTAAACTTTTGTCAAGTAGCTACAATACTATGGTCATTTGCTGGGTATTCTAAAGACTTCAAGGTCCTTGAAACAGTAACTATTTCTAATTTAATAGTTATGTCTCCTTCACTGCTTAGCATAAAACTTGTTACACGACAAGACAATTTAAATCTTTGTGTTAACTTAAGGGAACCTGGAGTTTCATAAAGATTCTATGTAATTTGAGTACTTGCATAGTACCTCTATACCAGATATTACAATAAAAGCATAATCTTCTTGGATATACATAAATCGAATAGGTAATATGTTCCACATGTTTCTAATTTTCTTATGATATCTCCTTTTATATCTGGGTCACATATCCCTTTTCACCTTATCTTGATAAACGTCCTAAGATGTTGGATCATACTTTATTTTTGACGCGACTGCTTTCCAGTTTTCCCAACAATTTTTACAAAAGTCAATTCTTATTCCAAAATCTTGAGTCTTTGGTTAGTTACTATCATAATTTACAACTGAGTATTGTATGTCTACTCTCTTCTGCTCATCCACCTTTCTATTTCTTAGTCTTTTCCAGTTTTATTACTGCTTCATTACATTTAAATCTGGTACCACTTAAATCCTCTTCTTTTTAAGTTTTTCTTTATTAATTCCTTTGATATTCTTGACATTTTGTCCTTCCAAATGAATTTTATTTTTTATAGCCCAATAAAGTAATTATATTTGTAATTTAGATGGGATGGCATTGACTAAGTACATTAGATAGAATTTTCATTTTTATTATATTGGTTCTACCTACAAGCAATTAACATTTCTCCAATTATTTAAATCTGATTTTGTTTAAAAATTGTTTTATATTTATGTTCATGTCTGGATATGTCTTGACAGGTATTTTATATTGTCTACAATTTTAAGAAGGGTATCTCTTCTTACAGGTATAGCTGATATACATAAATTCTGAGGATTTATGTATTATTCCAAACAATATATTTAATATTGTTATTAGTTGATCTTCAAACGTTAGATAGAATTCATTTGTAAATCCATCTCCTCCTGATGTTTTATTCTTATGAAACTAATTTATAGCCTGTTTGATTTTTCTAAAATAGGTTTGTTTAGATATTTTATTTACTTTTTTGTTAATCTAAACATTTTACATACCATTTCACCTAAATTATTATATTGGCATATAAATGGACAAAATAACTTTTAATAATTGCTTTGATTTCATCTTTTTTAGTGATATATTAACTCTTCATTTTTGATATTGGTAAACTGGTTTTCTTTTTTTGATATATTAACTAGTGGTTTATTTTGTTGGGGAGGTTTATTTTTTCAAAAAAAAAAAAGTAACTCCTAGTTCTATTTACCAATTCAATGGTTTTCTTACTATTTTATTAAATTCACCTTTAATTTTTAGGGTGTAGTGTTTAATTGGGATTTTTGTTTTTTTCTAGTTTTTTGAATTGCATATTCAATTTTTGGTTGAATTTATTTATTTTTTTTTGATATATATAGTGTCCGGGCTAGCTCTCTAGAGGGCCTCAGGATCAGTCAGAGTCAGGATCAGTCAAAGTCCTTGGTCTTTAGGAGGACAAGTGAAGGAGGCAGGCAAGCTGCCACACGGCTTGTCAAAGATGAAGCCTGAACTCTGGAGTCTAGAGCCTGAATTCTCTCTCCTCCTCGTCCTTTGGCAGAGCAACTCTGACTCTCTCCCTCATCCCTCCAATCCTTGCCTACGATTACTTCACCACCACATATTCAGCAAGCACCAACAGTGAGGAGAGCCATCACATTACCATCTCATCTAAATATATGTATATAGAACCATTATCTCTTATCAAATAGGTAATTAGCCTTAAGTGCTCTGCTGTCTGATTCAAGTACACCTTTTCAAAGTTTTGGCCCTCTACAGATATAAGCATTTAGAAATATAAATTTCTTGATTACTATTTTTGTTGTATTCCATAGATTTTAGTATGCTGTCTTGGTACTGTCATTGTTTTTAATAAAATTACTTAAGTGTTTCTATGACTTGTTCTTTAGCCCACTCATTTTATCAGATTAGGTTAGTTAGTCTCCAAATAATTTTTAATCTGTTTCCATTGTCTCTTCTTAAATATATTTTTATTATGACTTGAAAAAGATGTGTTTAATGTTTGTTGTCCTGCATTTAATTATAGTTTTAATGGCCTCTATACATCAATTTTTATAAAAATACCATGTACCATTGAGAAAAAGGTGTATTCCTTTCTATTCCCATTCAATTCTCTCTAGATATCTATCATACTTTGCTTATCTAAGATTCTATTCATTTCCTTTTCTTCTTCCTATTTTTTGGTTAATTTTTCTAGTTCTGAGAAAGGAAGGTTTCAAGTTCCCCACTACTATAGTTTTGCTAACTATCTCCATCTCTAATTTACCTTTTTCTTTTAAAAACCAGATACTATAGTATTTTCATATATATATATATAGTATAGGTTTAATATTGATATCACAGACATATCTAGAATTCCTTTTATCATATATAGCTTCCCTATCTCTCTCTATCTCTCTCTCTCTTTTTTTTTTTTTTTTTTTTTTTGCTGAGGCAATTGGGGTTAAGTGATTTGCCCCGGGTCACACAGCTAGGAAGTGTTAAGTGTCTGGGGCCATTTTGAACTTCAGAACTGGTCCTCTATCCACTACGCCACCCAGCTGTCCCCCATCTATCTCTTTAAATGAAATCTAAGCTTCAACTTTCTTTCAAGTCATGACTGCTACTCTTGCATTTTTTTTCCATATCAGAAGAAGCATAACAAATTTTACTGCAGACATTTATTTTTAGTCTGTAGTTTTCATTATCAAATGTGTTTCTTGTAAACATTGTTGGATTCTGTTTAAATCATTCTACTAGTCATTTCCATTTAATGGGTGAGTTCATGTCTTGTACATTTCCCTCCATCCTATTTTTCTCCAGTTTATTCTTCTCTGACTCTTTTTACCCTAACTTTTCTCAGTCTAATTTACTTCTAACTACTGCCTCCTTTAATATGCACCCCTTCTAAGAATTCCTCCATATCTTCTTCCCTTACCTTCCAAATCCTTAATTGGTACAGCCTTCTAAGAGTCTGTTCATTATCTTCTCCTCTTATACTACTTCTTGATCTGTACACCCTTCTAAGATTTCTTCCTTTATCTTATCCTCTGTTTCTCTTATATATAATTAAAGATTTATGTTTCTAGATCTACATGGTATTCCCTCTTTAACTTAGTTTAGTTTTTTTTTTTTATTAAAGCTTTTTATTTTTCAAAACATATGCATGGATAATTCTTCAACATTAACCCTTGCAAAATTTTGTGTTCCAATTTCCCTCCTTCTCCAACCCTCTCCCCTAGATGACAAGTAGTCCAATATATGTTAAACATGGCAGAAATAAATATTTAACTTAGTTTTGATAAGAATAAGGTACTACCACCTCATTCTCCACCTCCTCCTGCCTTCATTGTAGCAGTTCTTCCACTTAAGCCCCATTTGAATGAGATGATTTCTTCATTTTAACCTCTTCCTACCCAATTTAATTTTTTTAGGATCAACTCATTACACTCAATCCCAAGTCTTTCAAAGTACTTATAAACATTTTGATCTTGTTAAATCCCTTATAATTGGTCTCTAATATTTAGCTTGTTATGTTCCACCTGATTCTTGTGTTTCAAATTTCCATCAGTTCTGGTCTTTTCCTCACAAATATATGAAAGTCCTTTTGTTCATTAAGTGTGCATTTTTTAAAATGCAGGATTACACACAGCTCTGCTGTTAAGTTATTTTAGGTTGCATGCTCAGCTACTCTGCTCTTTGAAATAAAATGTTCTATGTCTTAATATAGAAGTTTCTAAATCTTGTGCTCTCCTGACTATAGTTCCACAATATTTAAATTGTTTTATTTTTCCCTAATTCCACATAGTATAGAGCTTCCAAACTTAACTATAACGTTCCTATAAATTTTCATCTTGGGCTCTTTTTCAGATGATATGTAGATTTTTTTCCAGTTCTATTTCATCCTCTAGTTCTTCAGGCAATTTTTCTCAATAATTTCTTGAAGTATAACGTCAAGACTTTTTTTAGTCATAACTTTCACATACAGCAGTAATTCTTATTATCTTTCTTCAATTTCTGGTTATTTTTCTAATGAGATTTTCACATCTTTTCCTATTTTTAAAAAATTCTTTTGATTGATTTCTTGGTGTCTTACGAAGTCATTAGTTTTCCCTTGCCCAATTTCTTCCTTAGGTTTTTGAACCTGTTTTTCCAATTGGTTAACTTTCTTTTCATAATTTTCTTGCAGTACTCTTAATTTTTTCCCTAATTATTCAGCAACCTGTATTATTTGATTTTTACATATCTTCTTGAACTTTTCCAAAAACTCTTTTGGGGCACATGACCATTTTACATTTTTCTTTTTGCTAAGGCAATTGGGGTTAAGTGACTTGGCCAGGGTCACACAGCTAGGACGTGTTAAGTGTCTCAGACCACATTTGAACTCAGGATCTCCTGACTTCAGAGCTGATGCTCTATCCACTGCACCACCTAGCTGGCCCTACATTTTTCTTTAAAGCAGAAGTAGCTGTTTAAACTTCATTATCTTCTGAGTGTGAACCCAGTACTTGCCTATCAGCAAAATATTTATCTATGGTCAAATTCCTCTTTTGTATAAGTATATACACACACACACACACACACAAATATTTTTGCAAGGCATTCAAGGTTAAATAGTTTGTCCAGGATTACAGAATTAGTGTCTTGAGGTTGGATTTGATCTCAGAACCTTCTGATTTCAAGGCTGGTATTTTATCCAGTAGGCCACCTACCTGCCCTACATTTTTTTAAACAGCTTATTTCTTGGTTGTTAATTTTGTGTTAATTTGTTCTTTATTCCCCAACTATGGAGGATTCAAACTTCAGGTTTTTTCCTGCCGTTTTCTGAGCTTTATCTGGGGACCTGACCCCAGGTACTCCTCTCAGGTCCTACATCAGAGTCCTCAGCGACTGTCACCTCAAACATACTCCCTGCAGATTGCAAACTTCAACTCACAATTCTGCCCTGGAATCCAACCCAGGGAATCCACTCTCTATAAGTACCTACCCGGCGGTGAACTTTCCCTTACTCAAATCACCGCACAAGCTTACTCCTCTTCTCAACATCTACGCACAGCACCTTCCTTAGGCAGGGCACCAGGACTCACGTGTCCAGAGGCAGCATAGCCTCCTACAAACTTCCCCGGTTGGCAACGCGACACCCTCCCTAACATAGCCCTGAAGCTGAAGCTCCGGCCCTACAGAGATGACCTAAGGGCTCGTTTGTTGATTCAGATGTAACAGAACTTCAATCAGGCCAGGCCTACATTGAGGCAAGATCTTAATGTACTCCTCTGCTGCCTTAAGTAGAAAACTTATGTTTCCACTTTTAGTTTTTCTTACTCTCCAATTTCACTTTGAGGCCTCGTTTTAAATTGGAGGGAAGTGGGAGAAGTCCTCCACCTTTCAGGTTTGTTGCCTGCCAGGCACTGGTGGGAGCTTCCTTCCAAAGGAAGAGCAAGAGCACCCAATGGACAATCAGCATACAAATAGCTGTATCTGTCATTCTGTATCATTCCCAAGGTACCTTCCAACACACAGAATTTAAAAGGGGAGTATAATTCAGCTGAGAAGGCGATACGGTTCACGAGAAAGGGCCCTTCTGTCCTCTTGCCCAGCATGGCCTCCTTGAGCTGATATGGAGCGGGGAGAGGGAGAATGGGGGCGCGTTGGTGACTGTGAAGGAGCAGGGGCTCCCACGCTCGGGCTCCGCAGGCCAAGTAGGGGAGGGCAACGAAGCAGTGTTCAGAACCCTGCTCCATGTTCCCGCCCCCAACCCCCAGTTAAATGCTGGCCTTGAGCCCCAGATAGGACCAGAAGGAGAATTTACAAGGTTCTTTTTTCTTATGTCTTACCCGATTCTGCTGGGCACTCCCATCCCCCACCCCGGTCTAGAGCCTGCCTCGCTCCCCAGCCAGGAAGATGCAGCTCCGACGAGGAGCACTCGGGCCTGGGGCAGGCACGGGGGCCCGAGGTACCCGCCGCCGGGCTACTTAAACAGGTAGAGGTCGCTTCCTCTCCATACCCCGGGACGGATTTAAGTGTAAAAGGAAAGGACTGGTTGGCCGGCTGTGGAGTCAGGCGGCCACCGCCCAGATCGATCTACCGAGAAGGGCGGCGCCCGTTCTCCGCATCTGCCCCCAGTATCTCCCCCTCTCCGTCACGCCCCTCCTGCCCCTCAGTCCCGGTCTTCGCTGCACCCGGAGTCTTCCTCCCCCTCCCCCACTCATAATAAGCTGCTCGGTCACGGCCCAAACCTCCAGAGGCTGGCACGTGGCTGCGGAGCTGGGCGCGGGAAACCAAACATAAAAAGAAAGGAGACCCCGGGGGAAAGGAGAGCAGGAGCCTCACCTCGCCGCCACCGGGAAGTGCGGAGACTCCAGGGTGGGACTGCTCACACCGCCAGCAGAGGTGCCGGAGGCAGCCACGCCCACTCCGCTTTTTTTTTTAATTTCCTTTCCCTTCCCTTCCTCTCACCTCTCCGCTTGGAGTCCGTCCCCATTCCCACCCCGCAGGCGCAGAACGCCTCTCTGAGTCCCGCCCCGCGCCCTCCCCGGCTCTCCAAAGGAAGCCGCGAAACCTCGTGGACCCGGCCCGCGCCGGAAGTAAAGTTGGGAGGCCTCCGCGCCGGGCCGGCGACGCCGGAAGTGGTGCTGGTCGTGCTCCGGCCGAAGGCTTGGAGCTGCGTCTCTGAATAAGAAAGCTGTAGCTGCATTGCCGTGGTGCTGGCGGCTTGTCGCTTCTCCTCTTTCCTGGTCCCTTCCCCTGGCCCCGGAGATGTCGGCGATCCCGGCGGAGGAGAGTGACCAGCTGCTGATCCGCCCGCTGTAAGGAGCCGGGGGAGGGAGAAGCTGCGCGCCGCCTTGTCCGAGCGGGGAGGCCGTGGGGGCTCGGGAGGGGTAGCCCGAGAGGAGGGGTTCCCCAGCCCCACGCTGACAGCAAGACCTGGCCGCGCTCCTGTCGTCGGCGTCTCTGGGCGCAGGCTGTTGTCCGTGCTCTCCTCGAAATGCATCTCCCCACCCCCACTCACCTGTCGGTCCCTGCCACTTTCTACAGGCATCCTTTCCTGATCCCCTTCTTTCCCCCTCTGGGGTCAGTGACCTTCCCCCTCAAACTCCTCGCCCCTTTGTTTCGCGTCGCCCTGAGGCCCCAAGATCGCTGTGTGGTTGTTACCTTCGTTAGCCTCTCAGTCTCCTTATTAGACTGAGCTCCGGAGGGCACATCTAACCTAGTATTTCCGTAAGTAGGAAAAACTTAAGCAAATGAACGAGTGAATGAAAGGAACGTCGGCCAAAGACCTCTTCTCGCCCTCACTCCGAGTTTGCTGACCTTTCGTTTCCTTCTCTGTAAAGCAGATGTATTCTCACTGCCTGTCTCACAGGACTGGCCTCTTGGTTAGGACTTGTTGTTGTTGTTGTTGAGAATCCAGAGAAAGAATTTATATGGAAAGAACTTTTGTAAATATCCAAACAGTTATGACCTAACAAACGTCCATTAAGTTTCTGTTAGGCATCATTACACTATATTGGGGGACCATTCCTTCAATGAAAATAAGTAAACGCAAGGAATGTTATTTGTGTGGCATTGTGCCAGACTTTGCCTTTACCCACTGGGAAATTGCAGGAGTGTGAGGAGAGAGAAAACACACAAAACTCTAGCGCTAGGTAAAATGTACGGAAGAGGGAAAGGTCGGGACAAAGTGCTAGTAGAAATTGAAGGTGAAATTCCATCCATTTGGAAGGAGTGAGTGAGCTAGAGTCAGGAAGACCTGAGTACAAATATAGCTATGGGATCTCTAAAATGTGAATCGTAATAGCACCACTTGCTTCAGAGTTTCATGAGAATAAGATGAAATAATATTTGTAAAGTGCTTTGCAAACCCTAGAATTATACATAAATGCCAGATATTATGGATTTGATATACCTAAACTTTGCCTTGAAAAAAGGGAGAGATTCTGGCAGGCAGATGACAATGGCAGATTTGGAGGAAAAACATAAAGAAGGTAAAAGATAAGAAAAAACCCCATTTAAAAGGTGAGATTTTAGCTGTTACTTGAAAGAAAGAGAGATGAAGAGGGAGAACATTTTCATGCATGAAGGAAGCAGAGATGAAGAGGGAGAACATTTCCATGCATGAAGGAATAACAGCCACTGAAAAATTGTCTTGTTCAAGGAATTGAAAGTAGTGAATGTCACTGGATCAAACAGTCTGTCTGGGGCTAGGAGTGGAGTGTTAAGTGTAAGAAGACTAAAAGTAATGAGCTAGAGAGAATAAATAGAGGCATTCATCTTCATTATCTTTTGAGATTAGTGGAAAGGAGCTCGGATTTAGAGAAGTGAAGTCTCATTCATAGGAACACAGATTTGGAGTAGGAAATGATCAAAGAGGTCACCTAATCCTGCCTGAATGTATTCCTTTTTTTTTTTTTTTTTTTTTTTTTGCTGATCAGGAAACAGACATCTAGAGAGATTAAGGGATATGTTCAGTTCCACCTATAAAATAAGTCACATAACTGAGATTCAAATCCAACTCTGTTGATTCCAAATTCTCTAGTCTTTTTACATTGTAGCAAGTTGCAATAAAGGGATAACAGATAGCCTTAGAAATAATGGATTGAAAAAGTAGCTTATTTTTGGAGATGACAATTTGGAACTTCTCTATGTTGATTGGCTTATAGTTAAGTATCTGCCTTGTTTATATTTGTCAGTTACTTACTATAGGCTAAGTGAAATACAAAAGAATAAATGAAGAAAAGAGCATTTGTTACATGCTTGCTGTATGCCAAGCATTATGCTAAATGCTGGAGATTTAAAGGGGGAGGGAGGAGAGGCAGAGAGAAAGGAGTGATGACAGCCCCTGACTATTTCCTAATAGGGACAAACAGCACATATAATAGAGTAGCTTTGGTAGCCAAGAAGATTTGTTTTGGATTAAGAATTTGTTGAGTTGATGAGAGGAGCTATGGAGGAGTTGATTGACACCAGTGATTGGCAAGAATATAACCAAGGTAAAATATGAAGCAAGTCTGGGACTAGCTAGATATAGTGGGCCATGTAAATTTACACTCACCCAGTTGAGAATAGTATGAGCTGCACGTGAAAATTCCAGAACTGAATGGACTATAGAACATTTAGACTGTAGAACTTTAGGAGATTACAGCCTAAGGAGAAACAATAATTCTAATGGCTCATATTTACTTTGAGCTCCTTCCTAGCAACCTTACTGTAGGACAAGTAAATATTATTATCCACTGTTTACAAATGAAATAACAGAGATTAGAAAGGCTTTTTTTTATTTGCATATAGCTAATAAGCTACAGAGACAAAAGTTGAACTCCAGTCTTTAACTCTCACTAGTACTCTTGATTATGCCAAGATATACTACAGACATACCCATGAAATTGATTAATAACAAAAGGATCATTACAAACAGTAACTGCTGTCACATTCAGAGCACTTGAACTTCTTAGTGAATGCAGAGCTGTTAAGGGTTAGAGGAAATCCAAGGTTTTAGTAAAGGAGCCCTCACCTTCATGGAGTTCACAAGTCTAGTAAGTAATAGGATATACCACTTAAGATAATACTAATGTACAGTACCACAAAGTAAATAAGGGATGACATAGCATAAAGTGCTGTTTGAGGTCTCCGGTAATTAGCTAGTAAGAGAATTGGGGTGAGCTTCATATATACTGTAGCATTTCATTTGGATTTTGAAGAATTCTAGAAATTCATCCAGAGATGAAGTAGGATCTGAGCCACATGAACATAATAAGCAGCATATTTACACGGTAGTGTTTACTGAGTCATTGGGTCATAGATTTAAAGCTGAAAAGAACTTTAAAGACCTTATTTTGAAAATGAGAAAACAGAGGCCCCAGGATTTAAGCAATTTGTCTAATTTACCTCAAGTATAGAGAAAATAGCTTAGTAAAGAAGTAACTGAGTTAGTGTTTCTTATTTAAATTATAATAATCACATTTCCATTTTCATAGTATTTTAGAGCTACAAGATATCTTAGACATAATTAGTCAAACCTACTCATTTTACAAATTTAGAAGTAATTTGTCAATAATTTCAAGGTAAGTGGTACAGAACAGAGACTAGAATAATCTAATGATTCTGAGTCCAGTGTGTTGGAGATTTTTTTTTCCACCATACTTCTGGGCCTCTGTAATTGTGGAATATAATTAAATGGCGGTAGAAATGAATAATATTCTTTAAACAAAGGACTTTGTAAACTAATTATTAGGGAAATGAAATCAAGATATCATATACTCTCTGATATGCAACATAATGAAAAGAAGACGTGATTTTTATGGTAATGAGATCTTATATTGAGTGCAAAAAAATAAAAGGTGCAGACCATTACATGCTGTAGAAGTTCAGAGTTGGTAGAAATTAACATCAACTAGAAATTTTGGAGGCAATGGTACTTGAGTTGGACTTTAAAAGATGAGTCAACTTTAGCAATACACAGAAGCATTTTAGAAGAGCTTAAAAAGTATGACTTGTAATAAATTTAATAAGAATAGATAACTTTTAAAATTGAAGAGGAAAAATTTGAATAATTCAGAGGAAAAAGAAAGACATTCCACTCATATTTTAATTTAAGCTTATTTGTTAAATTCCATTTGCTATTTTGTATTAGGTTATAAATTTTATTTCTCTATAAAATGATGAAATATTCCTACATCTTTACATATCACAATCCATTTAACTTAAAAAACAAATGATCAGTGTAACTTGGATATTTTTAAATTACTCTGTCAAGATTTAAAAAAAAAATTTTTTTTTTTTAAATATAACTTTTTATTGACAGAACCCATGCCTGGGTAATTTTTTACATTATCCCTTGCACTCATTTCTGTTCTGAGTTTTCCCCTCTCTCCTTCCACCCCCTCCCCCAGATGACAAGCAGTCCTGTATACATGTTAAATATGTCACAGTATATATCCTAGATAAAATATATGTGTGCAGAACCGAACAGTTCTCTTGTTGCACAGGAAGAATTAGATTCAAAAGGTAAAAATAACCTGGGAAGAAAAACAAAAATGCAAACAGTTTACATTCATTTCCCAGTATTCTTTCTTTGGGTGTAGCTGCTTCTGTCCATCATTGATCAATTGAAACTGAATTAGATCTTCCCTTTGTCGAAGAAATCCACTTGCATTAGAATACATCCTCATACAGTATCATTGTTGAAGTATATAATGATCTCCTGGTTCTGCTCATTTCACTTAGCATCAGTTCATGTAAGTCTCTCCAAGACTCTCTATATTCATCCTACTGGTCATTTCTTCTCTATCAAGATTTTCATTCAGACACTTTAATTTAAGTTTAAACCTCTATCTCTATAACATAATCTCTTCAGAAAATTAGACACATACATTCAGACATACACATTCCCTGAACCTAAATTGTTCCCTTTTCTGGTAATTTTATAAGTTGTTTTTTTTCTTTCTTTCTTTTTTCTTTTCTTTTCTTTTTTTTTTTTTTTTTAAGGATTCCTAAGGAGTTCTCACTCAGAACTCCCCAAAATATGTATTTTGCTTTTTAAAGGGGAAAGCATCAATTGATTTATTAGCATAGTTTTGTGCTGTTATTAAAGTTTTGCCTTAATATGTTTGCACAGATGTTTGTTTCTTTTGACATTGTTATTGTTTTTTTACAGTGGGGCTGGACAAGAAGTAGGAAGATCATGTATTATTCTGGAATTCAAAGGAAGAAAAATAATGGTAATCACTACAAATATATATATACATACACATGTAGTATAAATCTGTTACTGTCTAAAACAAATATCTTTGTAATGATCTTTGAATTTTTACAAAAGCATTACTAGAATATAGTTAAAGAGTTCATTAGTTTCACTGCTGTGAGTTAGAATTATGTGCAAAAGTTTCTATCAGGATTCTAGACGCTTGATAAAAACATGCATTTATAATATAGTGTGACTAAATCTTTAAGAAATTTGTAGATTACACGAAGAGTGACTGAAACAAAAACTTAGTTACTTTATTGTGTTCATCTTAAAGAGAAACATGGTAGGGGAGCTAGATGGCACATTGAGCAGAGTACCAGCCCTGAAATCAGGAGGACCCAAGTTCATATGTGGCTTCAGACACTTAACACTTCTAGCTGTGTGATCTTGGGAAGTCATTTAACCCTAATTGCCTCACAAAAACAAACAAAAAAAGAAACAAGCAAGAGAAACATGATAAACTTAACTGTTGTTTTTAATGACTTAAGGGTAAATCCTCACATAAGATCAGAAAATCATAATGAAATCTAAAATCCATGGAGAAAGTTTTTACCAAATTATTTTGGAAGAGTTCATTTACTTTGCTATTAAAAAGGCATCTGGGGAAAATAGGTTCAAGTTCTACCTTTGACACATCCCATGTCACCACAGACAAGTCATCTAGTTTCTTGGTGCTTTCTTGAGTACTTATATTTTCACACTCTGTCATAAATGTTTTACAAACAGATTTGCATTTATTTTGAGAAGTCAGTAATATTAAATAGATAAGAGTGTAGTGTCACCATTATATTGTGTCCATCATGACAAATTAATGATAAATGTTTGTGAACTTTAACAGATTTTTTTTTCAGAAGCTATATTTGTACTAAAGATAATTTAATGCGTTTTTTTCCCCCTAATTCTTATATAGTTGGATTGTGGAATTCATCCTGGCTTAGAAGGAATGGATGCTCTTCCTTACATTGATTTGATAGATCCTGCTGAGATTGATCTTCTCTTAATTAGTCAGTAAGTCTTTTCTTGAATGAAGATAATCATTTTTGAAGCATGTTTTTAATAATGATTATTCATATTTTTAAAATAATTTTTATTTCACCACTGGAATGTCTATACTGGTGGGAAGTAAACTAATCTCTAAGTGGAAGCTGGCATATCACTTGGAATTTTTTAGTACTTTTGCATAATTTGTTTTTTACTATCTTTGAAAAATGTTCTATTTCCTCTTACCTTTCATTAGATCTACTTTTCTACATTGACTGGCAAAAACTGATCATTTGATTACATCATTAATGGGTTACCAAGGAGTTCATGTCAACCAGTAATGTTGCTTCAGCCTACCTTTTTAGGTTATTTTGTTTTGGTTCACCAACGCTACTTTTGAGCCAAACTAAACCACTCGCTGTTCCTTGAACTACTCATTCCATCCTAGTCAGTGCCTTTACATAGACTTTAACTCCCTGCTTGGAATGTTCTTTCTTCTCATTTCTACCTCTTCTAAGAGGTAGAAATTCATTTATTCATTTTATTATTAGCTACCTCCCATTTGAAACCTTTTCCCAATTGATAATGCTTTCTCTATGATTACATTTACTTATTTATTGTAATATAGTTTAACTAATAGAAGACAAGTTCCTTGAGATCAGGAATGATTTCATTTTCAACTTGATATCCACAGTACCATGCACTCTGTTGAGTGAAATAGTTGTTATTTCTAGGAAGCTAGCTGAAGCAGTAAGGATCCCTGAGGAAGAGACAAGAGGCAGCAGATGCTAAGCAAGTCAGATGACCACTTCTCCATTGACCACCATCTTCCTTCAGGATTCAAATTCCTGAAGCCAAGTGCTTTAAGAATAGCAGTGACCTCCATACCTACTTTCAGTCCAGTTCTCACAGCCTGGGGGAAGAAATTGTTGAGAGAGGCCCACATTGTTTATTATCATCACTAACAACAGTCAGAAGTGTAGAAGCCCTAAGGGTGGCAGTAACCCCACCTCCTATCATCATTCCTGCTTCAAGTAACACTTCTCAGAGTCATCATTTGGAGAACCATCTCCTTTGGAGAAAGGGCTCATTCCCACCAGTTGCCATACTGATGAAGATAGCTCAGCAAAGCACCTTGGGAGAATGGGAGGCAGATGTGCCAGGCAAATCAAATCTCCATCTTGGCCACCATCACATCCTGATAGGAACAGTCTTAAGACCCTGAATTAAGCTCATCCAAGAATTCTAGGAATGTTAACATAAAGTAATATCAAAGAAAAGGCATTTACTTCTGCTTTACCACTGTGCCTTAAGGACTTGCTGCTGAAGCCTATATATGTTGTCGCCTCCATTAGAATGAATGTGAACTCTTTGAAAATGGGGACTGTCTTTTCTGTTTGTATCTTGCACATGATAAGGGTTTTATCAATGTTTCCTTTATTCATTTCTCTTTTTTACATATGACAGTGATCCTACAATATTTTCTCAAACTTCTATCTGTTCCCTTTTTGCATATAATTGATTGCCTTTTTAATTTTACCTAAGAGTGTCCATAATTAAAGCTCTGAAACTGTTTTAGTCCATATTGCTATTGTACAGTAAATTTTTGTAGAATGAAAATCAGAAGCATGATAGATTAGCTTGTATAAAATGTTAAATGAGACTGAATGGTGCTCTATACAATATAAAAAGAACATATGTTAATTAGTACGTGGTCCCTATTTTGTGGCTTTGTTATAGTTTGCCAGTTAGTCCCAACTATTCCTTGATATGGATTGTAATTTCTCGTCCTCTTGCAAAGATGACCAAACATTTCATTGTTGTAACACTCTTTAAGTGTTGTCATAGCTTGGAGATTTTTGTATTGATACAGGAATTTTCATACTTAGTTTCTCTAAAAACAAACTAAATTTGGAAACAAGTGCTTTATAGCAAAAATTCTCTACTAAGACTTTGAAATCGTGTAAAATTAGTGTGTCATGACTTTCCTAATTGTAAATTGCTACAAATGACTTAGGCACACAATTTTAGTAAATAAATTTTAGCAAAAGTATAAAATTTAATTGATTATCTCTATAGTAACTTAATTACATTATATTATTGTAAAACATAGAATCATTATACATTACCACAGACACTATAAAAATCCTTTTATCATTTACTTATTGAATTTATATTGCTCCTTTTCTCCAAAAAGTCTTGACTCATTTCAAAATTAATTTCCATTTTTCAAGTGGAAAAAAAGTAATCTAAAGTACCAGTGTTCAAAAAACATTGGCAAAAAGTTCCTTTTCTATATCCTGAAGCCAGTAAGCATTTGTTAAGTGCCTGCTGTTTACTAACCTCTGAGGACACCAACTAAAAGTGAAATAGTCCCTGACCCTATGAAACTGAGATTCAACCAATTGTGACAATGTACATATAAATTGGTGTACACAAAAATGGTATAAAGTAATTTGTAAGGGGAGGGTAGCAGCAACTGAGTTGACCCCAGGAAAAGACCCCTTGTAGAAGAAGATAATTTTTTGAAGAAAACCAGGGATTCCAAGAGCAATGAGGGGAGGAAGAAAACACTGCAGTCTCATAGGGCAATCATTATAAAGCACTGAGCCCTAAGGTTGGAGTATCATGTGAGCAGCAGCAACAAGAGCCAATATAGATAGAACATGGAGTACACAAAAGGGAGTAATTGTGTAAGAAACCTGGAAAATTAGGATGTCTGGGTTGTGAAATAATTTTATTTACAGCGTTGGACTTGAAATTGATTAATTGAGTGAATTTGGCTGTGTGGAATATTAGTTAACATAGAAGGAGACTTTCATGAGGCAAAGAATCTAGTAAGAATCAGTTTAAAGTAATCTAGTTGAGGGATGACAAGCCCATGAACTAGAATGGTGGCTATAATGAATTGGGAAAAAGAGGTGCATCTGTGAGATGTGATAGAGATTTGGCAGCTGATAGAATATGTTGGATGAATAAGTGTGAGGAATTAGATGTCACTGAGTTTGCAAACCTGGAAGACACAAATAATAGTGGTATTCAATCAGTAGTTACTTTAAATGGAATTTCTCTTTGTAACTCTGTTGGATTTTGTTAGTGATATATAAGAATGCTGATGACTTATGTGGGTTTATTTTGTATTCTGCAACTTTGCTAACGGTGTGGATTATTTCTAATAACTTTTTAGTAGAATCTCTGGGGTTCTCTAAGTATACCATCATATCATCAGCAAAGAGTGATAATTTGGTTTCCTCGTTGCCTATTCTTATTCCTTTAATCTCTTTCTCAACCCTTATTGCCAAAGCTAGCATTTCTAATACAATATTAAATAGTAATGGTGATAGTGGGCAACCTTGTTTCTCTCCTGATCTTATTGGGAAATAGTGGTATTCTTAAGCAGAAAATGAAAACAGTTGGTGATGGTTGAGATAATGAATTCTTAGGCATATTGAGTTTACAATATCTGTGGGACATCAACTTGAAATGTCCAATAGACTGTTAATTGGTACAAGATTAGAGTTCAGGGGAGATAATGGCTGGATAAATAGATCTGAGAATCATCTGTATAGAAATAATAATTGAACTTATTGGAGCTGATGAGATAACCAAATTATATAATATTTGTTTTAACTCTAACTACAGTAAATTCATTCTCTAGTTATTGCCAGACTAGCCATATAGAAGTGTTAAGAATTCCTACTCTATACCAAATTTAGTTGAGTTATTTTCCTTCCCCATGTTCAGACTATTTCTTCTTTTCTCAATAACAACCATAGATTAGAGGTTCTTAAAGGGATGTAAAATTTTGGATTTTATATTATTGCACATAAAAGAAAAGTTATGAATATTTTGTTTAATATTGATTGACTAACCCGGAAAAGTACGTACAGTATAATATTCACTCAGTAAACACAGTTTGCCTCTTATATAAATGCACTGATTTCAAAGTATATCAGACTTTGAAGTCCCAAAGAATTCAACCAAAAACATCTGATTTTATTAAAGAGAAACTGAGCATGCAAATATCTCCTGACTTTTTAAATTGTTTCCTACTTAAAATTTTAGTGTTCCATGATTTATCATGGAATGCTGTGAAAAAGAAGTTTGAGAACCACTGCAATAGATAAATAATGCCTGTCTGTGCCAGATTGCCAGATGTTTGAATCTTATTATGGAAATATTATATCTTGTGTATTATACTTTAAATTGACTATATTGAGTAATACTGCAAGCATATCAACTGCATTTCTTTTATCTTAAGTTTCCATTTAGATCACTGTGGTGCCTTACCTTGGTTTCTTCAGAAGACAAGTTTCAAGGGAAGAACATTTATGACTCATGCTACAAAAGCTATTTATAGATGGCTTCTTTCTGATTATGTCAAAGTTAGGTGAGTTACTACCAAATTGTTTATAGATTTTTTTCATACATTGCCAGAGAGTGTTTGAGTTTTCCTGTTCCATTCATAATATTAGTTCCCATACTGGTCTTATTTACCCCTCTAAATATGGTTTGTTACAATACCGGAGTGTAGGTTGTAATCACAGTTACAGACCAGTACCAGTAGTTCCTTTCAAAATAAAGAAGGAATCAAATATTTACATCATTGTCATATTTCCAAGCCAATATTAGATAGTGGGAGGATAGATGTTAGGCTTGGAATCGGGAAACTCTGGGAACAAATCTCACCTGACATGACCTGTGTAACCCTGAACAAGTCATTTAACTTCTCTGAATTTCAGGTTTCTCATCTATAAGATGGGAATAAAATATACCTTTAGTTTCTCCCACACAAGGTAGTTGTGTGGCTTACATGTGGTTTACATCTGAGGAACTTTTTATAAATTTTTAAATGTAATATAAATGTCAGCAATTGTTAACTTAATTAAAATTGAAGTTCACATAATATATCAAAAAAAAAATTTCACTCCTCTTTACTAAAAAGCTTAGAATTTTTATGCTTAATTACAGAGTGATCATATCTTATAATATGTGTTAATATGTCTGTATGCTTGTATTTATATGTGTATTCTCATAAAACATCAACATGATATAGTGGATGGAGGGTTCACCATTGTGTGTGGAAGGTCTGGGTTCAAGTTTAACCTGTATCACACACTAACAAGTTACTATCCTCTCAATGTCCCAGGTAGTCATCTAAGACTATAAGATACAGATAAATTGCTAATGTCCCTTGACAAAGGAAATGTTTTCCCCCAGTGAAATGAACCAAAACATAAACGGTTGGATAATTGTATTCTAATGTTTAATTTTTTGCATTTCTTTTAGGAAAACATCTTTCCCCCATAATATATACTGTGTTTTTCTCCAAGGTGTGTTTGTATAATTATCAGAAATGGTTATATTCTGAAAAGATATGCTCTTTGAAATATTGACCTTTTTTTGTTCATATATTTGTTTTAGATAATTCTCTTTTCCCCACAACATGAAATTCTTAAGAATTTCAAAAATTACAAAGCAAGTTCTTTGGCATTTGCTCCTATTGGTTCACTGTTATTCTCCAGCTACATCTAATCTTGTAGCTATTTTGATTACTCTCCAGATGCACTTTAAATTCACCAAAAAAAAAAAACCAAACATTTCAAAATAATTTGCTAATCTTATAGCTATACAACTTATTTCATGAAGGTATACAATTTAAGATTTAAAATAACAGAACATTATAAAATGCCAATAAAAATTACATCCAGAATGTTAAAGAAATTCTCTGATGTAGTGGAAAACCACTGGATTTGACATCAGAAGTCCTGAGTTCAAGTCTTGACAGTCAGTATGCTATCATTCCTATCCATTTTGAACATTGGAAAATGACCACGCTTCTCTAATAGTAAATACTATAATAAGGGCCTTGAATAACAGTTTGTTGTTGTTGAGTCATTTTTGTACTCTCCGACTCCTTGTTACCCCATTTGGGATTTTCTTTGCAAAGTGATTTGCAGTTTTTCTTCTCCAGTTCATTTTACAAATGAGGAAACTGAGGCAAATAGTGAAGGGATTTGCCCAGGGTCAAACAACTAATAAGTGTCTGAGGCCAGGTTTGATTAGGGAGATTAGTCTTCCTGGCTTCAAGCAAGACACTCTATCCACTGTGCCACCTAGCAGCCCTAAAAGAAACAGTATCTTTTATATATACAGCCCTTTGTGGGTACAGAATACTTCTGATATAAGATCTCATTTATCCTTAGAAGAATCCTGTGATGTAATCCAATTTGAATAATATAGTAACTTCTTCACCAGGACTCAAAAAATGTGATATTTGCAATAGAACTTTATGACTTATGAGTATAACTATATGCCATTTCTTTTTTTTTTTTTAAATAAATGTTCAGTTCCAAATTTTTTTCCCTGTTCTCTCAGCCATTGAGAAGGTAAAAATTTTGATACCCATTAGATATATGAAGTCATGAAAAACATTGCCACCCTAACTATGTTCTGAAACAGAAAGACAAGAAAAATAAAGGGGGAGCAATCTGTATTCTGAGTCCATCAGTTTTTTATCTGGAGATGGATAAAATTTTATATTGCGAGGTCTTTGGAGTTTGGTGGATCATTGAATTAATCATTATTTCATCCCATTCATATACCTTAACTTGATCAGATATTCTGCAAATTGCAGTTTCCCATTTTTGCGAACAGAAAACAAAGGCCGTCATAAATATTTTTATACATATAGGATCTTTTCCCTTTTCTTTGAAATTTTGGGAATTTAGACCTAGTAGCAGTATTATTGCATTAAAGGATATACCCAGTTTCATAGTCTTTAGGCCATAACTTTAAATTGTTCTCCAGAATAGTTGGACCAATTTACAACTTCACCAACAGTGTTAGAGAACTTAATATCCCACATCCTTTTGAGGATTTGTCACTTTTCTTTGCTGTCATCTTAGTTAATCCAATGGGTAGTAATTTAGAGCATTTTTTTCATGTGATCGTCAATAGCTTTTATTTCTCCTTTGAAAACTGCCTGTTCATATCATTTGGTCATTATCGGTTGCTGATTCCTATTTTTATATATTTGGTTCAGTTCTATATATATTTTAGAAGTGAAACCTTTATTGGAGAAACTTGCCATAAACATTCCTTCCTCTCCTTCCCCATTTCCTGCTTTTCTTCTAATTTTGAACTTGGATTTTTTTGTACAAAAACTCTAAAATTTTATGTAATCAAAATCATCCATGTGAACCTCTCTATCCTGTTTAGTCATGAATTCTTTCCCTATTCAAAGATCTAATGGGTAATTTCTTCTATGTTCCCTTAATTAATTAATTCCCTTCTGATATCACCCTTTATGTTTAACTCATGTATCCATTTTAAATGTTTTGGTATATGATGTGAGATGTTGGTCACTCCCTAGTTTCTGCTATACTGCTTTCTAATTTTTCTAGCAGTTTTTGTCAAATAGGGAATTTTTGACCCAATAGCTTGGGATCATTGGGTTTATCTCAAATACCAGGCTACTGTGTGTATTTGCTTCTGTATGTTGTATCTCTATTCCACTAATCATCCATTAACTCTGAGCCATTTTCCTAGAATTCTAGCTTTGGAGCCAAAAGGAACCTCAGGCCTTCAAACTATGCATTTTATGGATGAGAAAACTGGAGCCTTGAGGGGTTAATATGATTTGTCCAGGACTATACAAGTAGAAACTTCTGAGGGAGGATTTGAATCTAAAAGCTCTGACTGGAGCCAGTGCTTTTTCCATTTTACCACATATTGCCTATTCAGAATACTCCCTAGCCTTCAGACTCATAATTTCATTCAAATGGATCTCTCTCCCTCCATTAATACAGATTTCAATTCTTCCCTACCTTAGGAAATTGTTTCATGAATTGTTTGGGCCAAAAACATTTTAGCACCTATTGTCCAACCTCTTAGTAATAATAAGCCTATCCAAATTTGGGTAAGCTGGTTATTTGATAATAGTTTCTTCCCAGCCCCTTTTTCATTTTACTTCATCAAACATCAAGTACCTCCTCTGTGTAAGGCACTTTATTAGTGCTAGGGATAAAAACACAGTCATGCAAGACTGAACTCAAGGTATTTGAATGCTAGTGTTTAACATCTTGGAAAAATCTACCTTGCTTTTAGTGATGATATTTTTGTTGATGCCAGTAACACCTTCCACATGAGGATGCAGCAAGGAATATTTTAGCAAAGCATTTTAAATAATTATAATATAATCCACTTTCTTATATTTTCTATAAATAAAAAAAAAAGAATAGCTTTTTAAAGTATTTTTCCTATGATTACTTTAAAACAAATCAGGAAAAAATGTTTAATCTTATATTTCATGTTCTGTTATTGTTTTTAATTTTAGTAACATATCAGCAGATGACATGCTATATACTGAAACAGATTTAGAAGAGAGCATGGACAAAATTGAAACTATAAACTTTCATGAAGTAAAGGAAGTTGCAGGAATCAAATTTTGGTGTTATCATGCAGGCCATGTTCTGGGAGCAGCCATGTTTATGATTGAGATTGCAGGTGTAAAGGTACTGTGAATCTTCTTGTGAAGATAAACTGTAATAATGGAAAAAAGTAAAGAATCAGATATATGTTCAAATCCTTGACTTTATGCTTAAGATCTGTGTGACTTTAAAACAGGGGTCACTGAGCCTATTGGAAGCTCAGTTTTTTTACCCGTAAAGTGAGGTGTTCTTTTGCATTTTGTATTTTTTGGGGTGAGAGGGGTGTGTGTTAGTGTTTTGGGTTTTGTTTTGTTTTGTCTTGGTTGGTTTCTTTTACTACTTACATTAGAGAATTATTGTGAAGAATTTTTCAGACTTGAGTTGCCAGTCTTTCTTTTGACCATCAGGTATAGTAAATGGAAAATACCATGATGCTTCACACCTCCATTATACTTGTTTATACGTGTGTGTGTGTGTGTGTGTGTGTGTGTGTGTGTGTGTGTGTGTGTAGATATATGTAATTATTCTTGATTTGCCTATTTTTATTTTCTTTGAACATTTTCTTTAATTAGGTTTACTGCTTTGATTCAGTTGGGTACATTAGTTCTAATGAATATTTGTGATTCAAAATAATAAAATAAAATTTCAAAAGTTAAAAAATAAACTTAAGTAATCATAGTCTTCATCTATTTGCCTGTGATGTATAGAAAATTGCCTAGGTAATTTAATAGGGAATAACCTCTGGTCTTATATTTTATATTGAGATAATTTGGCAGCTATGTCACCAGACTGTGCTCCCAAAGGAAAGAAAAAAGGAAGAGAAGATAAGTTAGCAAGGCTATTTAACCTGTTTGCAGCAATCTCTAATAAAATTAGCTAGGAAAAAGTTGGGACAAATACTGAAAATACTAATTACAGGGTAGCATGTTGATTTGATGATGATGGTGATGATACTTATGAATACATGTATACACAAATCATTCCTAGATTTTACTGACTTAATTGTCAAATGTCTTTCCAAAGTCCTAATTCCTTTCTCAGATAAATATTTTGTCTTTCTTAGCTTTTATACACAGGTGATTTTTCAAGACAAGAAGATAGGCACTTAATGGCAGCTGAAATTCCTAATATTAAACCAGATATTCTTATTATTGTAAGTATTAGTGGTTTCTTTAATAGATTTTTTAAAAATTTAAAAATTTGTTTTTATATCCCCTAAGTTTCCCTCTATACCTTTCTCATTGCCCCTTATAATAAAGACACACCCCTAATAATAAAGAATTTTTGTCTTGTATTTATTGAATTAGTATAAAAGGTAATGTGAATTATGTAGAAATTGAATTGTATGTATTTTTTAAATATAAAGAAATAGTTTTTTTTCCCCTAGCTGTAGGGAAAAGTACTCAGCTTTCATGAATTAACCTGAACTTTGGAACTAAAAAAAATCAGGTATTGATTTATGCCTACTGTTACAATGCAACTTCATCCTTTGGCTTTTAAAAGTGATAATGCATAGAAAGGTTTATCCTGAAAGAAAGTAATGGAATTAGATGGAGCAAGTAATGTGTATCTACCTGGCACTTTATCCCCAACATTTTAATCAAGGCAAAATTACTTTAAAGTGAACATTTGCCCCAATCTTGAAGAGAAAAAGAAAGTATAAATTGAAACCTGAGAGTCTTGTAGACTAGAGAGGAGAATCTTTGTTTTGTCTCTTGGCACTTAGCATATGATGCCTTATATTTTTAAATTTATTTTTCTATCTTATTTATCTTTATGTGTTTTATATTTATTTTTAGGGAGATGTACATGACATGTCTCCCTAACTGGTTTATAAGTTCATTGAGAGCAGAGAAGATATCATAACCTTCTTTGTATGGCCTTTTCCAATATAGTATCCTGTTTAGTAATGGTTTATTTAGTTATGTTGGTAAAGTTCTAACCCCCTACTCTAATGTCATGGAGGTTACCACGGATTCTTGAAGATGTCAAATGAAATGTAATCTGTGGCAGGTTCTGTCAAATTGGGGAATCTTTTAATATCACCCATTAATCTACTGTTTGAGATTTCAAAACTAGAATAACTAAAATTTAAGAATAACTAAATTAAAACTAATGCTTAGTTGGCAGCAGTTGTGATTCACATGGTAGGAGGGAATACCCGGTGAAATCCCATATCCTTTTGAAGTATAGTGTATATATATGCTTGCTGATTATGGTAAAATGTACCAGCTCAGAGAAATTCAGTAATAGATTGTGTTTCAAAACCTTTTTAAGGTCTAGATGGTGATGGTCTTTCTCCACTAATATTTGTCTCCTTATATATATCCTTATCTGACCTTAAATAGCTCCAGCTCCCCATCCCCATTGTTCTGGGAGCAGTGGTAATTCTTTTGATGTTCATTTACTTGTTGATTGTACTGATAAACATCAGGCATTGAGATTAATATAGAAGATTCAGCTTCTTGGTTATAAGGCAAATAAATAATCTCAATTTCAGGAAAATCTACCTGAATTACTATCTTTTCTTGGCAAGTAGGTATCATAGTAGGCAAAAGCATCAAATTTGGAGTCTGGGATCAGACAGTCTTCAGTCTTAGTTCAAATCCGCCTTCAGACACCAACCATGTGACACTAACAAAATCACTTAACCAATGTCTGCTTCAGTTTCCTCGTGTGTAAATAATAACACTTGTATCTGAGAATTGTGAGGATCAAATGAGATAACCTGTGGTATTGCACTTTGGAAATGTTAAAGCATTATATAAATGCTAGCCATTGTTATTATTAATTTCACCTAGTGTTAAGTGTCTTAAGTCTACAAACAAATTATCTTATGGTAGAGGGATAGATCATTTTATTTGAATGTCAGTCTTTTTAAGACACTTGAGGTTGCATATATGTCTCATTCTGATATCCTACATTATTTAGGAATCTACATATGGGACTCACATTCATGAAAAACGAGAAGAGCGAGAGGCAAGATTCTGTAACACTGTTCATGACATTGTAAATAGAGGTGGCAGAGGTCTTATTCCTGTCTTTGCTCTGGGACGAGCTCAAGAACTTCTTTTAATTTTAGGTATGTTTCCTCCCCCTACCCTTCCAACTTTAAAAGGCATTTATAGAAAGTATCATTGAATAAATCAGCTGAGAAGACTTTGTATTTATATACAGCATCCTCAGTTTATTCTCTTACATTCCTATGAAGAAGCAACACTTATAGCCATAGGCAGCTTTACAGAGTGCATTATCTCACTAGAGCAAGATCATCATCTTCATTTTAACTGATAAGGAAATTAAGAACCAAGGAGATTAAGTGATTTGCCAGATTAAATAAGCAGCTGAAGTTAGATTTCCTTATACTAGTCCTACAGCTGTTTCATTCTCAACTCTTTAATCCTCCCCTCCCTCCCACCCACAATTCCTCTTTCTCTATTGCCATCACTCTTTTCACACCTCTATTTTGGATGACTACTTCCATATTCTATCTTATCTGCTCTTGTTTGAGAACTGCTAAATGCTAGACAACTTCACAAAATCATGCTGATAGGGTCACTACAGATTTCTTATCTAATATCACTTTGGTTCTCACTGCTGATAGCCATTCCACCATTCCTTTTTGCTTTTTTATCAATTTTTCCCATAATGAGTCTTCAAACATCATTTTTCTTCTCAAGCCATCTATGCTTCTGTTTCCTTCTAGGATACAACAGAATTTTTACCTCTATAATTTTACCCACCATGCCTCTTTTAATGCAACGTAGAATCACATTGACCTTTCTGGCAGCCTTATCAGCCAAATTCTGATTCTAATTCAAAGCTGCATTCTACTCAAACCCTCAGATCTTTTGCAATACAGCTTGTGTTATCTGAACTCATGTTTCCCATTTTGCACTTGCTGAATCAGTTTTTGGACCCAAGTTTAAGATGTTAGATTATCTGGTCTAACCCTTTTCATTTTATTGATGAGGAAACTGAGACCCAAACAGGCATAGGAATTAACCTAAAACAATATATAAATCTCTACTTTTATTATTACACAGGTAATAAGTGACAGATCCTCTGACTGTGGAATGAATCAGTTTTCTGTCATCTCAGATCAATATTATATTTCCCCTTGTAGTTCCTTGAAGGCAAGTCCTGTTTTGCTTTTGTCTTTTTTTTATATATATCTAGTATTTAGAATTCCCCCTAGTTCGTAGTGGGTGCTTTAAAAATGCTTTTAATTCATTGGTGAATTGAATTCATCAAGGGCAGTGAGGTACTATACTACTCTCTTTAGTTATCAATGTTTTCTTTTTGGTCACAATCTTCTGACAATCCAATTATTCCTGTATTTTCTCTTCTTGATCTGTTTTCCAGATCTGTCATTTTTCTTGTGTTTCACATTCTTTTCTATTTTTTTCATTCTTTAGGTTTTGTTTTGTTATTTCTTAGTCTCCTAGCTTCACTAGCTTTTCCTTTCCCTATTCTGATTTTCAAAGAATTATTTTTATCTTTGAGATTCTGTATCTCCTTTTTCTAGTTGGTTAATTTTTTTTTCATAATCTTATTTTTCTTAGATGGTTTTTATTTTTTATTTTTTCCAGAATGTCTCTTGATTTTTAAAATTTTTTTTTGAGTTCTATAAATTCTTTCTGGACAGAGAGCCATTTTACTTTACTCTTTGAGCTAGAAGTTTTTTTTTTAATTCTGTATCCTCTGAAGATGAACCCTGGTCTTCCTTGTTCCTATAGTATGTTTCCATGGTGGGGTTCTTTTTTCTTTGCCAGTTCATTTTTATTTTTTTTTAAATAAGAGATATTAGTGTAAGTACCACTGATGGAGGGGAGGGAGTGGAGAAGGGGACAGTGTTGGTGCCTCAGGCTTTCATTCAGCTCTTCCCTCTGACCAAAACCCAAACCAAGAGTTACCCCCCTCCTGCAAGTGCCCCCAGCCAGCAGTATCCCTGATGCCCTTATACAATCAAGATACTGGTTCCCTCTCGCCCAGGGCCCTATCTCTGCAGCACAGCTGGGCCCGATGTTCCCCATCAGCCAAGGTTCAGTCAGACTTTGGGGATTCAGACTTGACAAACAGTCAGGGAGGCTCCAGCCATACCCAGCTCTCCCCAGCGGTGCCCATTTGGTGTTTCTGCAGAACTAGCCTGGAGATGCTTACACTTCACACTAAATTCAACCTGGGAATTTTCTTCAGATCTTGTTGGATCCCCATTCTGCCCCATATCTTAATGTTCTCCTGAACAAAGGTTCACCCTGAGGTGCAAATTTTTTCTATTTGTGGGTGAAATCTGGAGAGCTTAAAATTTACCTATTTACTCTGCCATCTTCCCAGAATCTTCCTCCTCCCTCCTTACTTATCTTAGGTATCAACTTCCTAGTAGCCATTTTTGATCTATTCTTTCCAGTCTAAATGTTGTAGGAAAAAAGTAGAAGCCAAATAAATAGGTTTGTATTTCTGCTTTCTTTGTGTTGTCAGTTTTCGTCATCCCACCTAACCTGAGTAGAAGTCTTGTTCCTTTTGCCTAGTGCAACAATTTTATAAAAATACTTTTTCTTAGAATATTTTACCAGCTATGGGTTATTTTAAGTTGTGATATTGCTGTTATTCTTCCAATTCCATGCTATACTGTTGTGCTTCTTAATTTAATACCTTAATTTCCTCTTAATACAAACCTAGATGTGTGTCTCAGAAATCTAAAGGAGTCATCAGTGCATTTAAACTCATCTCTTTTGACTGTATTTCTTTTTCCCTTTTGTTACAATTTTTCTTTATGTCTCCAAAATGTTCATCTTTGAGGTTTCTCATTTTTCCTAGACTTACTTGAAGTCTGCTTCCCAAAATCTAGGCTGTATGTCACAATTGATCTTATAATTCCTTCCTGTAATCTCTTATAAATTCCAAGATATACACACACACACACACACACACACACACACACACACACCCCAAGGTTCTATCATCCCTGTTTTAGCACAAAGTGGTTCAGAATGACAATTTCTGTCATTAGTTATTCTTCTTTAAAGATGAAATTATCATTAAGACAAACCAAGACATTAATAGCTTTACCATCTTTATTAGAATATCCAGGTCATTGAGATTCTCTAACACTACAATATCCTGCCTCTGTGCCAGACTTATGATCTGTTTCCCTGACTTTTCATCTGTTCCCTTTTTCTGTCTAGATTGTCTTCAAGCAGAGGGGTCAGACATGCAGCCTGAATATCTGCTGTCCTCCCAAGTGGTCATAACCAAACTTAAACTGTCACTGAGAATATTTAACAAAATAAGTGAAAATAAATTAAGTTTAATTAATAAATAATAATAAAATAATATATTTATAATAATAATAAAATAATATAATAAAATAATAAATTAACATTACATTTTAAAACTAAGTCAGTATGTGATCTTCAAGAATCCTTATGTACAGATTAGTGGCCCCAATTTCTACTTGAATTTGACACCAATAGTATAATATGTATTTTGATTTCAATTTTATTTCGATTTCTGACAGCATTGTTTTTTTACCAAAATGAACCTCTCAAGGTATTTCCCCTCAGAATTGCTGGGTTTCTCTTCATATTTTATAATGCTTTTTCACTATCTTCTACCCCTCAACATCTGTCAATTTCGTGAGGCATATTTCAGTTATGTGTTCCAGTGGTACTTGTAGTCTGAAATTTTTCTTTTTGAGTTAAAATTTCTAATTCTCTTTTCGTATTATCCTTGCTGATCCCATTTCTGTTCATTTCTGTATAAATATGTGAGACCACGGGTTTTATGGCTAGCTTTTGGATTTAGTCTCCTATGAGTTTCTGCCCAACTCTATTACTGTTCTTCCTATGTTGTAACTACATTAGGATATCTGGCATTGGTGATACACATAGACAGTTTTTTTCTCATCTCCTTTCTTTTTCAATTTAAAGCTTTTTTTAATCAGTGGTTTTTGTTTTGTTTTGTTTTGTTTTTGCTGAGGCAGTTGGGATTAAGTGACTTGCCCAGGGTCACACAGCCAGGAAATGTTAAGTGTCTGAAGCCATGTTTGAACTTGGATCCTCCTGACTTAAGGACTGGTGCTTTATCCACTATAGCTACCCCTACTAGCTACCAACTAGCTACCCCTTTTTTATTAGTTTTACAAGACCAACTTTTTATTAATCATTGTTAACTACATTCTATCTCTGATAAAAAACACATTATTCCTATATTTTAAACTCATGTCCAGAAATCCCAAATGCATTCCCAGACACCATCTTAACTAGCTGCTCTATGCTTTTGTCTTTTGAAATCCTTGCATATGATATATTCTTTTGCTATACTGATAAGAGATATGCCATATGTCTTACCTCTAATTTCTATAGCATCTTGTTCATTTTGTCTGATTTATTTCTCTGTTGAAACTTATAGGAAACTTAGGATATTGAAGTCTCCTCTCATTGTTTTCTTATTCTCTATACCTTGTAGTCAGATAATTTTTTTTAATTAATAGCTTTTTATTCTTCAAAATACTTGCAAAGATGATTTTCAACATTCACCTTTGCAAAACTTTTTGTTTCAAATTTTCCTTTCTCCCTCTCCCCTCTCTTCGACAACAAGTAATCCAATATAGGTTAAACATGTGTAATTCTTCTAAACATATTTCCCCATGTATCAGATAAAGTTTTATTAATTTAAATGTAAGGCATTAGGAGCATATAAGTTTATTCTTGAAAAGAATTTATGATTTCTTTCAGTGTAATAGTTTTCAGTACCTTTGAATTTTTTAAATTTTAAGTTCTATGATTATATATTGTAAAAACCTAAAAAAAAAAAAAAAAAAAAAAAAACCAGCATTTCAAATAAGAGATATGTTTATATAGCCTTCCTATACATTTGAAAATTAAAAAGCTTTCTCAATTATCCATAATGTTAAAGGGCAAGATTATTATTGATGTAAATGACTAACATATAATATAACATGCCAACATTAACTTCAACCTCTTTCCCTTATTCATTCTGTATAAGAACTTTTAGTAAGTAATGATTGTGATTTTTTTTTAAGCTTTTTCATTTTTTGTCTTCTGCCTTCTAATGAAAAAAACTAATGAATGCTGAATATGTTACAAAAGGGGAAAAAGGCAAAAATGCAATCAAATGCATGGTTGAAAATTTACCCTTTATGTTTGCTTTTAATTAGATATATTTGCATTTTTGTGTGAAATACATTGAATAGTGTTTTTTAAAGTATTATCAGAATGAAATTTGTTGACTCTGCTATGAAATTATGAAACAAGGACATGGGAATAGTTTTTAAAATATCTGAAATATTTAGTAATATAAATTGTTATCCCTCTGAGTTTCTAATTAATCAATTCAGTTGTAAAAGAATGGCAGTCAGATTTTAGAAAGTTTATTTTTCTTGTTTTGATTTTATGTGTTTTTGTATTCAGAAATTACAGAATTAAAAATCGACACACAAATGTAGCGATTTGGTACATAAGTACTGCTATAATTGAGATTCAATGATATAGGAAAGAGGCATAGTTGTTGACTTTTGAATTAGAAATCTGAATTCACATTCTGTCTCTGGCTTATAATAGTTCTGTGATCCATGGTCAGGTTCCTTAACCTCTCAGTTCTCCTTAACCTCCTAACACCATAAGCTACAACTAAATTGCCAAAATCTGATATTTGGGTGGAAAAGAGTTTCCATATTGGGAGTTCTCTACACTGATGAAATCAGAGGTTCAATCCTTCTCATTGTGACCTTAAATTATTAAAATACAGTTTAATTTTTTTCATTACATTAAAAGTGGGTTGTTCAAATATAGTTTCCCAAAAAGTCTTACTACTGGTTTAAGTTTTAATAGTTTTAAAACTGATATGAGATTTTCCACATTTTATGGATAAGTAAAATCAAATTAAAAAGTCATCCCAGTGTGACTCACTAGTAAATGGTTATAGTTGGTCATAAATAGGAAGTCATTATCTCTCAAGTCTTGCTCATCCAACTATTTCACATAATTCCTAATAAGTCAGTAAATATTTATTAAGCACCTACTCTGGGCCAAGTATTGTGTCAAACACTAAGGACACGTATACAAAAAACAACAAAAAAAGGATCTCCGTCATCAAGAAGTTTACAATCTAATAGGGCAAAATAGCCCACTAAAGAAAGGTAAAAAAGGTTGAGGGAGTATGGGGAAAGGTATCAAGGGCATGGTAGAAAAATCAAAGAAGTCTCAGAAGTCATATAGCCAAATGAGAAATGAGGAAAGGAATTCAATTTCTTTTTTAAAAGTTTTATTTTTTTCCCCTTGCCATTCCTATTTTCATGACATTTTTAGTAATTATCAAATGGTCATTATTTTCCTTAGTTACCAGTTTTTATAGAATATTAAGTTTAACAGTAAGTATAAAGTACTTCTAATTGGGGTGGGGGGAACTCTCTACCACTGCAAGTCAATACTTTCTCTGCAGCTAGGATACTAATGAGTTGTCCAGGATACAGTAGCCACTGTTAGAATCACTTAATAATGTTTTTTTTTTTATTTTAAATATGTTCAAATTTTAAGCCTTTTCCAAACTAGTATTTATTATTCCTTTTAAAGATGTTTATATTTATCTTTATCCTGTGTATTTTGTTGCTGTGGTTCAATAATTATTTTAAGTTCTCAGGGGAAGGGAGGTGTTAGGACTAAAGTAGAGGTAAGTTTTCACTAGTCTTCACTAGGACTAACCTAGTGAAGAAGTACTAGGTTAATTTTTCCTATTTTTAGTTGTGAAGTTCTGTTTTGCTTTATTTTAAAGTTTCTTATAAGGACAAAAATCTAAGCTAACCTTCAAATGAAATCTTGCTTTTAAATTTTGCTACCTTCATTGTAGAACAGTGAAATTTTTACCTTGTAAAATTTTTTTTCTAGATGAATATTGGCAGAATCATCCAGAACTCCATGACATTCCAATATACTATGCATCATCTTTGGCTAAGAAGTGTATGGCGGTATATCAGACCTACGTGAATGCCATGAATGACAAAATCCGTAAACAAATCAATATCAACAATCCTTTTGTCTTCAAACATATTAGTAATCTCAAGGTTAGTACCTCTGGAAAAAAAAAGGAACATTTATAGGGCATAAAAATTACCTCCATTTCACTATGTCTTTTGTCATTATTATTTGGAAAGTATTTATAATTCAGTTTATTACTAAATTCTTGCCAGAGTTCATTTTAAGAGTATAATTTTTTTAACTGAAATAATCGTGGTATTTATAGCTAGAGGATACATTAAAATTCACCTAATTCAATCTCATCTTATAGAAAAAGTAACTGAAGCTCAAAAAAGATTTACCCTACAAAGTTAAGTAGCAAAACCATGATTTGAATACAAGTTTTCTGACTTCAGATCCATATAAGTAAGCATTTCCTGAGTATCTGCTGTATCACAGACATATTAGGTGGTAGGGATACAAAATTCTAATCTATGCAGATGATATCCAAAAGGAAACTGAAAAAGCCCAGAGATTAAGGGAGTATGGAAGGGTGACAAGGTGATGGTGAAGTCAAAACCAGACAAAGCTGCTGGTAGCAAATGAAAAAAATGACTGGAATTTTGAACTCTTTCTCTCAAGGGAGACTATGGGAGAAGTTTTTACTCACCCCTCCAGTTAAGAAATTGATAAAATTTATGTATAAGTAAAATCATGTTAAAAAGTCCCAGCCAGATAATAACAAAAAAGTCATAAGTAATAGGATGTGATTGGGATAGCCAAACTATCCCCTGTTAATGAATTTATTCTGGGTGAAACATGATGAAAATGTTATGGAATTGAAAACAAGCAGAGGAAGGAGATCAGTGTTCTTTCAACTATACCACACTTTGAAAACTTGAAATTAATTGTGATTTTTCTTGACTTTAAAAAATATGTTTAATGAGAATAGTATTTAAATTTTTAGTAATAAGATAGTTCAAAAGCATTTAAAGTATTTCTGATCTCGAGTTGTTTGACTTATCAGAGAAGAAATTAACCACTAACTATGTTGTTTGATTCTTTGCAGAGAGGGTGTGTGGGAAGGAGGAGACAAAACAATTTAAGTGTTGTTTCTGAACTATTATTGTAGTCCTCAAATTAACAGGTCAGGTTTTTTTCTGGGGTAACATCTCAAAATTGAATCTGTCTATAAGAGAAAACTCCAGAAAATTCATCTTAATATCCTAGTCATTATTCTGAAATCTGATTCTAATCACTATTTAGAAATTCTTTTCAAGCTAGCGATTATTATTACTATTTTTTTTTCATATTGTCTTTATTTCTTCTATATTTCCTTCTTATAATTTCTAAGGCTTCCTTTCCACCTGTGAATGATCCAAAGGCTAGTGTATTGGTCATCATATCATTGTTATTATTGATCTTTAAAAAAATCACCTATTTTGTACTTGATAGATCATAAGTTTTTAACTTGAAATCTACAAATATATAAAAGTATATGGATAAGATTTCAGAGATCTGTGGACTTGAATGGGGAAAATATTACATATTTATTTTTGTTAACCTCTAACCAAAATTTAGTGTTTTTATAAATTTAACTTATACATTTAAAAACAATTCTGAGAAGGGGTTCATGGGCTTCACTAATTGTCAAAGGGTCTATGATGCAAAAAAAAAAAAAAAAAATTTAAACATCCTGTGCTGGTCCATTTCTATTATTCTTGTTCTAAATTGTTCAGAAGCTGAAGAATTTGGACTTGTTACTTTACTAGTCATTCAGACTAATTAAGTATCTTTAAGTGTGGTAATCCATTTCACCCAGTGTGATATTTGATACACTGGGAGGGATGGGATGGCATGGAGGGTGGGGACACAGACATGGCAAGGGGCAAATGGGGTTACACAGCTAAGAATTGTTGAATATCTGAAGGTGGAGTTAAACTCACGTTCTCCTGACTCCAGGACCTGTACTGTGTCCACTGTGTCATCTAGCTGCCATGATATTTGATACTGTCTTACAAAACAACATCCTTTATCAAACACTAGTGATCAGTATACTTTTATATCTCTCTTCTCCCAGAGCATGGATCATTTTGATGACATTGGTCCAAGTGTTGTGATGGCTTCACCAGGAATGATGCAGAGTGGCTTATCCAGAGAATTATTTGAAAGTTGGTGTACTGATAAAAGAAATGGTGTGATTATAGCAGGATACTGCGTTGAAGGAACACTTGCCAAGGTTTATCATCATGTTTAAGCTTTGTAATCATACTATGTATTTATAATATGCATACAATTTTCTCTACTAGATTAAATTAAGTTTTTTGCAATTTCAACTCAGTTGCTTTTCCAATGTAAAAATATTTATCTAGTATGCAGAAATTCATCTCTATAAAGTAATTAGCCATGCATTATGGGGTAGTTATGAAAAATGTTTCATCATTCTAATTATGACTTTTCAGAAGCATTGTTTTTCAACTTTGTCAACTCCCACAAAATACATTTTATTTATGTTAGTTAAAACTTTTCTTGAATTTCTAACTTTGCCAATAATTTGTTATAAGAAATCCTGAAGTTAGAAACATTTTAAATGTGTAAATTCTGTTTATTTTTTAAAGATAGAAATAATTACTTTTCAGAATTAACATTATAAAAGATGATTAATTGCCTGGATCACAATAAAAACCAGAAAAATTTCTTTATTACATAATGGCTTTAGTCCTGGGCCCCAGAAACTCAGGGTTGATAAGTATAAGAGGAGAAAGCAATTTGCTCTTCTTTTCCTGGGGAGAAACATGACCAAGGGGGCAGGGGGACAAAGATTTATCTTTAGTATAGTCCTGTTCTGTTATATCTATATTTTTCCCACTTCCTTTTTCTAATGCTCCTCTCCCTAGGTCTCCAGTTCTAACAAATTGCTTTAAAATATCACTGCTCCCAAACCTTACTCAGGCCTACTGCAGCTTCTGAAACATTGCATATTTTCAAATTACCTAATTTATCCACTACATTAAAGTTCTCATTTCATAAGAATTAATGTTAGCTAAAAGGAAAGCAATTTGAATTAATTCCTAATGGTTAGTAATCTCTTCTTGTTGTTTGCAGTTTGAAATTAATACTTTGATACCATCCTTCTATTTGGTAAGAATTCAGGCCGTGTAAAGGGAAGATATTTTAAGTCAGGGAGCCCACTATGTTATGTAACCAGATTTGAGCTGGCTATCAGCTTCTCTAAAATGTTCCTGCTCTTCATATTTTTGTCCCTTTTATTTCTGAAATGTAATATTTTCCTAATTCTAGTGATAGCAAGCAGTTTTGACCTTGGAACTAGAATAGAAACTCTTTGTGAGTGAGGGACCAAATGCCTAACTGAGACAAATAATTATTCAGCATTTATTCTGTTAATGGTAATATACTTGTGCTAATGCAGAAGTTTATAAAAAGGGAAATAATGTTACACTCTTTTCCAGAAATAATTTTTGAATATCATCTGTTTTCTTTTGTTCTAATAGCATATCATGTCTGAACCTGAAGAGATTACTACCATGTCTGGACAGAAGCTGCCTCTGAAAATGTCTGTAGATTATATTTCTTTCTCAGCTCACACAGATTATCAACAAACCAGCGAATTTATTCGAGCTTTGAAGCCACCCCATGTGGTTAGTGATAATTTCATTTGTGCCTAAATTGTTTTTTTAATTTAATTTTTTGTTTTTTTAATTCACTAATGATTTAAGAATATAAGCCTATTAGATAATATGACAAAGCAGATTTAGGCTGAGATAAAGATAATTCATAAAAATAATGTTTAAGAGGTCTAAGATTTAGATACCTGCAAATTTATTCTCCATAAACTGAGCTTATTTGGCATTATCTAAAAGTACAAGTATGTGTAGAATAATACCCCCCAAAATCAGGTAGTTGAATACAAGATATTAATAGGGAGGGAAATGATGTTTGAATTGGCTTGAAGAATTAGCAGATAAAATGTGAGGCAGAGTTGGAGGGAGGAGTGCAAGAGATGACAGGTGCAGAAACATGGAGATGGGATTTGAAATGCTGTGTTTTGAGAACAAATAGAAGTAGAGTTGGCCTGAGCTACAGAATGTAGGGAGAAGAGTAATATGTAATGAGGACTGATAAAGTTTGAAAACAAGTTGCAAAGTAAGAAAGTAAAATGATGAGATCACAATGAAAAGTCATTGGCAGCTTTTGAATGACACTGAGAATGGGAATAACTTGAGGCAGGGAAACCAACATCAGAGGCCTTTCCAGGAGTCTGGGCAAAAAGTCCTATGGATCTGTAGTAAGTTGGTGATTGTATGAGTAAAGAAAAAAGTTGGATACAGAGATGTTGTAAAGATAAAAATGGTAAGATTTGGCATTTAATTGGATTTGTAGCATGAGAGACTGAAAAGTCAGTGCTAATAATGTACAAGTTATGAACTTGGAATTTGGCAGAATGCTGATGCATGCAGTAGAAATGGGTACCTTCACCAAAAATGGAAAGTTAAATAGGAAAATGATGAATTCCATTTTGGATATGTCAAGTTTGTTTTTAAGATATACAGTTTGAAATGTTCATTAGGAATGATACAGTATTAAAGCCCAGAAGTCTCGGACCAGATATATAGACCTAGGAGAGTCATCAGCATAATGATGATAATTAAATCTTTGTGAACTAATGAAATCACTGAGGGGGCCCAGTGCAGGGTTTATATATGTATTGGCAATGAGGCAATGTGATAGGTATGGTAAAGGAGATGAGAATTGAGCAAAAGAGGTTGGTCAGGGAGTCAAGAGGGGATCCGAGAGAAAATGCTGTCACAGATTCAGAGAGGAGAGGGCAGAGAGTTTGCAACAGTCTGAGTAAAGAGGGAAGGAGTATGAGAAAAGACCAACATAGATGACAATTACCAGATAGTACTTTTGGAGGTCAGAGTTTCAGCTAAGTAAGGAGATTGAAGGCCAGTTTGTAAAAAGTTGAAGAATGCTTGAGAGAAGTAGAAATAGAGCATTTGATTTTTTTAGGCATTTGGTTTGAAAAGAGAGGGAAAAAAGATAGGATGACAACATGAGGAGGTGGGAGGACTTTAAAACCCTATAAGGAGATGGTTTTTTTAGAATTAATCTTCCCTCTATGATTGGTGTGAGAATAAAATGAAGCGATGTTTGTAAAGTACATTGCAAACCTTAAAGCATTAGGTATATGCTGTTATAGTCTCCTATTCTTCCAACTCTTCATTTACTTCATGCCTTTTTAATATATTCTTCATTTTTATCTCTACTTCTTTCTGCTCTGTTACCACTAGTGCCTCTGCTCTGTCCTCATTTTCCTTTCTTTCCAACCTTGACCCTGTAGCTAATCATTTCTACCAAACATTGTTTTTACCTTTCTGCTTGTATTCCCATGTCCTATTAGAACATTGCCTTACATTTGCCTTACCTTGCCATCTTCTGTCCCTGGAGCTTACTTTTCCCAACTCTCCACCTTAACTGCTCCTACTCTTGCTTACAATATTGAATGAGGCTGTAGAAGTCACCCACCCAGGCC
Source organism: Sarcophilus harrisii (assembly GCF_902635505.1). NCBI lineage: Eukaryota > Metazoa > Chordata > Mammalia > Dasyuromorphia > Dasyuridae > Sarcophilus > Sarcophilus harrisii. Next base: position 195,082,788 of record NC_045427.1, read on the forward strand.
GAGTATAAATGTCTTTATATACTTGTTACCTAATCTCAGTGGGTCCCTCAGCACCACTAAGAAATCCTTTTCTTATTCCTACAGGGGCTGTTTCAAACTCCTTTCTTCACACTTTCTATACCTTCCTTGAGCAGCCTCCCAATCCTAGCAACAACTTCCATTTCCCTCTCTCTTATCTCTTTTGTCTTCATTTATGTGTACTTAACAGTGTTTTGAGTGTATTTACATACATGTTATCTTCCCAAATAGAATTGTCAAATTTTCTAAGAGCAGAAATTCTATTCTTTCTTTTTTCTTTTTCTCCTTTCTTTTTGGTCTTTTTTTCTCTTCAGCACCTAGCACAGTGTCTGAAAAATTGAAAGTAGTTAGGGCAAAAAAAAGGGAATGTGTCAGTTACTAAGCTTTTTACAAATATTATTTCCTTTGATCCTTTCAACAACCCAGGGAAATAGGTTGTATCACAACAACATTTGTTGTGATATGAGAGCTACCTGTCAGTGGCTACTGTGGCTAACTCAAACCTGTAGAATGGATCTCTTCATGCGAGATGATGATGATGATGATGATGATGATGATGATGATACAAGGAGATTGAGAGGCAGTTGTTGTTCTGTGACCTCTCCACTGAGAGGCAGTTTCATTGTCTGAAATTTCTCCTCTTCCCTCTTGCCTCCAATTTATTTCATTCCCACAAGGAACATCTGTGTTAATAAAGGCTACTTTGCTACTCCTTCAGATGTTATGATCCACAGCTGTGGAGGCTCTTGGAGAATTGATCTGCCCCTTCACATAGGCATAGTCCTTAACAAAAATTAATAAGCTAAATATTAAAAGTCTCACTATTAAAAAGTAAGAGAACAAGGAAAGATGTTACAGATGAATTCCTACCCTGGCATGGTATAGAGAAACTGTACAATTGGGCCTGTATCCCAAAGAGAGCATAAAAAAGGGGAAAGGACCTACACGTACAAAACTGTAGCAGTCCTTTTTGTTAAGGCAAGGAATTGGAAATTAAGAAGATGTCCAACAACTGGGAATGGCCGAATAAGTCATGATATATGAATATTATGGGATATTATTGTTCTGTAAGAAACCTTCAGCGGAATAATTTCAAAGAGACCTGAAGAAACTTAACATGAACTGATGCTAAGTGAAGTGAGCAGAATCAAGAGATCATTGTACATGGCAACAGCAAGATTATATGGTGATCAGTTCTGATGGGTGTAGCTCTTTTTAACAGTGAGGTGATTCATACTAATTCCAATGGTCTTGTGATGGAGAGATCCATATGCACTCAGAGAGAGGACTATGAGACTGAGTGTGGATCACAACATAATATTTTCACTTTTTTGTTGTTTACTTGCATTTTGTTTTTTTTTTTCCTTTTTTAATCTGATTTTTCTTGTGTAACATGATAATTGTGTAAATATATATATATAAGAATTGCACATGTTAAACATTGGATTACATGCTGTTTAGGGGAAGAGGATTGGGGAGAAGGAAGAGAGGAAAAAAATTTAGAACACAAGGTTTTTTGCAAGGGAGAATGTTGAAAATTATGCATGTTTTGAAAATAAAAAGCTTTAATAAAAAAAGAGGAAAATTGTACAAAACAAGAGATTGCATGCATATAATATAAAACAAAATTACAAAGAAAAGTAACTTTGAAAGACTTATGAATTCTTATCAATACAATGATTAGTCACAATTCTGGAGTGCCAATTATGAAATATGGTATCTTCCGACCGACAAGAGAAACCTAAAAGACTTGCATGTACTGATATTGAATAAAGTTAACAGAATTAGGGGAACAATTTATATAGTAAAAATGTTGTAGAGACAACTTTGAAAGACTTAAGAACTGGGGGGGGGGAGGGGGGAAGGAGGGGATAATTTGGAACAAAAGGCTTTGCAAGGGTCAATGTTGAAAAATTACCCATGCATATGAAAAAAACATAAAAAATAATTTAAAAAAAGAAAAATTTAAGAACACAGATCAATTCATCCAACTCATCTCCTGACAGAGAGATGATGAACTTTAAATATAGGTGGAAAATTTTTTTTGGACATTGCCAATACAGGTGCTTGACATGTATGTAACAGATTTTGTTATTCTTTCTTACTCACTTGGGGAAGATTGTAGAGTGTAATAGAGGTAGAAGGAAAAGAAGGTAGATTTTCATTTATTGAAAAAAAAAAAAAAAGAATATTTTAATTTTTTTTCATACTTTGAAGGAAAAAAAATAAAATGTACAGAAGGAAAGCGAAGGCCATAAAGAATCATAGATAGGGGGCAGCTAGGTGGTGTGGTGGATAGAGCACCAGCTCTGAAGTCAAGAGGACCTGAATTCAAATCTGACTTTAGACACTTAACACTTCCTGGATATATGACTCTGGGCAAGTCACTTAACCCCAATTGCCTCAGGAAAAAAAAAAAAGAATTACACATAAGTAGATTAGCTTTGTAAGTAACATGTTATAATTTATTACTTATTTTTAGAGAAGCAACCAGTGCATAAAATGATTTATGAGATGGATTAGAAAAATTACATATTTTTCTGTCTATGGAAATGCCCATTTTCTTTGCTATTTATTAATTTCAGAAACACTTTAATTAAAAAGCAAAATCAAAAAGAGATAAGCTTCCATTGTATAATGCAAAAACCAGATTTTTTTTTAAATCTTTTTTTAGGTATTTCTCTAATTTATATGAACTCATTAGTTGAATAAGTGAAGATTCTTTAATGTGTAATATTTTTTCCCATATAGATACTAGTGCATGGAGAGCAGAATGAAATGGCAAGATTAAAAGCAGCATTGATAAGAGAATATGAAGACAATGATGAGGTTCACATAGAAGTTCACAATCCTCGAAATACTGAAGCAGTGACTTTAAATTTCCGAGGTGAAAAACTAGCCAAGGTATGAGGTTAGCATTCTTAATGAAAATTGAGGGGTTTCTTCATAAGGGTTATATATTTCTGATGATTAGTAATCAACTTTTAGTCCATTTGAGTTTATTGCTTTAAGAGTCATTATATGCGTTGTCTGTGTAAGTCATTGTAGTGAGCTAGATGTTGTAATAGACATTAGGGAGATACAAAGACAAAAATCTGCACCCTCAAGGATCTTAAATTATATCTGATATTAGAATTGCATTTTAAAGTACTGCTACCTTGTATGCCCTTGGGCAAGTTAATTAATATTTCTCTGCACTGATAATTTTTAATGAGATAACAGTCTTTGAAGATTAAAAAGTAAAATAGTCACAAGCCATGGCCTTGAGGTCCACAGGAAATCTATCTTCAGTCAGCATCTCTTCTATAAATATCTTTTTAAGCTACATCTCAGGCATATGATTGTCAGTGATTTGTCTGACATTATAAAAGCCATCATCTCTGTGTTTCTCTAATTATTAGTAATTTGGAACAGTTTTCATATGGCTGCTGAACTCTGTCCATATCCTTTGACTATCACTTGAGAAATGTCTTTTGAGGCATAAAATTTCAAATATAACCAATACAACAAGAATTTGTTTTGTTTGACAAAAATAATCCTTAATCAGAAAGGCCTGGAGAGACTTACACAAACTGATGCTGAGTGAAATGAGCAGGACCAGGAGATCATTATATACTTCAACAACAATACTATATGATGACCAGTTCTGATGGACCTGGCCATCCTCAGCAATGAGATCAACCAAATCATTTCCAATGGAGCAGTAATGAACTGAACCAGCTACACCCAGAGAAAGAACTCTGGGTGATGACTAAAAACCATTACATTGAATTCCCAATCCCTATATTTATGCCCACCTGCATTTTTGATTTCCTTCACAAGCTAATTGTACAATATTTCAGAGTCTGATTCTTTTTGTACAGCAAAATTTAAAAAAAAAAAAAAAACATTTGGTGGCCAGGAGTGTTTTCTGATATCATTACAGCTTTTTATGCAAGTAAATAAAGTAGATATGAAAATTAATAAAATTCTATCCTCCTCATCAGGAATAATGAATAGCTAAAAAGTCATCTTCAGCTAGAAATGCAGAATTGGCTCATATTAAATGTTTCCATAAAAATAAAAGTAGGGACTTATTAATAAATAGTCTATGTATTAAAAAAAAAATAATAATAATCCTTAAAACAGGGCTACCTAAACTTTTTCCATTTGCTACTCCTTTTTACTTGAGAAAGTGACCCCAGTTGTATAGAAATATAAAGTGGGTGTACAAATCAAACATTGATTGATGATAAATCATAATTTCCACAACCTCCCATATTCAGTTACAAGACCCCATATTAGGTTACAACCTATAGCGTCTCTTAACGCTACCCTAATCTTGTAGCTCCCCTTTCAGCTACTCTAACAGCCTGTCTGTCAACAGCACAGCTAGGCCACATTTACCTATCTTTGGGCACCAACCCGGATCCCATAGAAACAGACCAACCAGGAGGTAGGAGTGAAGTGAAAGAGAACTTTATTCTTAGATAGCATATATTTATACCCCCCTGAGGATCTGGAGGATGGGGAGGTCCTCTAGGAACCTGGCATAATGGGATTGGCCTGAGAAGAGGGAGGGAGGCATGCTAGGCTTTGAGAGCACTAAGGGGGGAGACGTGCAACCTGGGGTCAGACACCGCTTCTTGGGGCTATGCCCCACCTCCACACAGAACTCTCTTGCACCTTGTACCTCTCATCCCTCAGGTCCTCCCACATGCCTTGAACTGCATTCCTTGTTCTTGAGGCTTTTTAACTCTTACAACAACCCACAACCAAAGATGAGTTCCAAAACAGCAAGGTTATATGATGATAAACTGATGGACTTGGGTCTCAGCAGTGGTATGATCCAAGACAGTTCTACTAGATTTAGACTGGAAAATGCCATCCACATCCAGAGAGGTAACCATAGAGACTGAATGTGGATCAAAGGATAGTGTTTTCACCTTTTGTTTTGCTTGTTTGCTTTTTCTTTCTCATGTTTTTTTTCCCCTTTTAGTCTGATTTTTCTTGCACTACATGACAAATATGGAAATATGTTTAAAAGGATTACACATTTTTAACCTGTATCAGATTGCTTTCCGTCTTGGGGAGAGGGGAAATAATTTTAAAATTTGGAACACAAAGCCTTAGAAAAATGAATGCTAAACTCTTACATTTATTTGGAAAAATAAAATACTATTGAGGGGGAAAAAACTGCGTTCTAAATCACCTTATCTTTAAAAATATTTGTTATGAGCTAGAAAATCATCAACATATATAAATGTTTCAATATACAAAGGCTAAAAAAGAGGATTCTAGATGAAACCATGAATGTCTTGTTACTTATTTTTAAATCTTGTATTAAATTTAACATATATTAAATATTAAATTAGGGTGCTCTGCTTTCCTGTTTTCTCTTGCATATTTTTAGAGGTTTCATTGTCACTTCACTCCTCCCTTTATTGTCATTAACTCTGTCTAGCTCTTTGTCTAGCTTTCACTTTCACCCAATAAAAGTACTACTTTATAATAAATTATTTTTGTCAAAGAAGACAATTCTTATATTGATTATGTTTGAAAATTTATGCTCAAAAGACATTTTTCAAGTGATAGAGGATATGAACAGAGAATTCAGCAGCCATATGAAAATTGTTCCAAATTACTAATAATCAGAAAAATACAAATTAAGTTAATTATGAAGTTACACTTCACACTCATTAGATTGGCAAAAAGTAACAGTAATTGGAGGGGCTACAGAAAAAAAGGCACCCTACCTAATGTGATGTTAGGAAGATCTCTAAATTGGTATTTAAAAATAAAAACTCGGAGCTATAACCAAAAAAGTTACTAAACTATGTGTACCTTTTCATACAAATGTAGGATTACCTTAATCTGATAACTTTTATAATGTGTTTTTTGAGGTAAGCTTATTGTTTTCATGGTAAAAATTCCTTGAGGTCAAGGTTTTCAGCCTAAGTATTTGAAAATTGTTTGTCCTTTCCCAGATTACCTTCCAATTGTTATTTTCTTCCTAAAAAATAGGTTATGGGCTTCTTAGCAGACAAGAAACCTGAACAAGGACAACGTGTCTCAGGAATCTTGGTTAAAAGAAATTTTAATTATCACATTCTTTCACCTTGTGACCTCTCTAGTAAGTCCTTATTAAAGGGTCTGATCATAAATGAATTATGTATTTACTATATTGTTATACATTATATATAATTTCTATGTTATTGTATGTTATATATTAAAAGGTCATATATTTTCAAACAATTTAATCTTAAATTAGAATTGTAAATTGAAAGAAATAAAATATTTAAGAAAAATTATAAGAGCCATAATATCAGAAAATTTGAATTTGAAAATATAGTTCTAATCCATTTATTTTATAAAAAAAGAACCTGCCCAAAGAGGGTAAAAGATTTAACTGTAGTGCTACCCATAATAAGGCCAATTTCCTTTTTATTTTCTCTCTGGTTGGTATGTCTGATTGTAAACTATGTTCTGAGGAAATCATGTAGAATTTTTTGTTTTTTTCAGATTATACAGATTTAGCAATGAGTACTGTAAAACAGATTCAAGCCATTCCCTACACTGGTCCTTTTAGCTTGCTATTTTATCAGCTACAGAAACTGACAGGTGAGTATAGAAATTTTGTTCTGCAAGAGGTTTGGCAATTGTTAATGCTGTAAAGTTACCCATGCATATATCCTGTAAATAAAAGGCTATTAAATAAAAAAATAAAAAAAAAAAAAAGAAATTTTGTTCTGATTACTATATATATCAGATAATGAATTATAAGAAAATATGTTTTAGTCTTTATTAGTGTGGATTTCATTGTTACTCTAATATAACAAGAATTTACTGAGTGTCTACTAGATGCCACACACTTTGCTAGATATTAAGTATATCCAAACAAGGGACCAGTTCCCATCTTCAGGGAGTTTACATTGTATTGGGAAAAATAACAAATAAGTACATTAAAAAAAAATAAATACAAAGTAAGATTTATTTTTGATTGTTGGGGGTTCTAGGAAGAGTTCCTGACTTGATTTATTTGAACTAGCCTTTTTGAGTAACTAAATAATTTTCCTTTAGGAAAATACTTTGAAAAGAAGTAGATACCCCAAAAATCCCATATTATCTCCTGATCTTTGACTACATTCATTTTTTTACCTATTTTTTTCAATTAATAAAAATCCATTGTTTCTCCTTTTCTATCCCTCTGCATCCACTTAAAAAAAAAAAGACATCACAAATATGCATTGTCTTTCTAGACTTTTCTGAAATCAGTCTACTTACTTCTCATAGAATAATAATGTTCCATTACAGTCATATGCTGTAACTTATTCAGCCATTCCCTGATTGATGGGTATCCACTCAATTTCCAATTATTTGCCACTACAAAAAGCTGCTACATTTTTGCACGTGTAGGTCTATTTCCTTTCTTTGTGATCTCTCTGGGGTGCAAGCCCATTATTGGCACTGCTGGGTTAAAGGGTATGCAGAGTTTGATACTTTTTGGGCACAGTACCAAAATGCTCTCCAGAAAATTGGATCTAGCAGTAGATTGTTCCTGCCATCTGAAGATCAGTTTAACAAAATTTGGAGCGGTTTTTCAATAGAAGATTGAGATACAAGTGATGCTTTTTTTTTTTTCCAGCTACTCATGAAAACTATCTAATAAGTCTTAAAAGGATTGTATTGATAATGAGAGTGTCTACATCATTGAAATTACAGTTCATGATGTACTGTTTGCAGTAATATTCACATTTTCTTAGGGAATCCTCATTCATGTTGCATGAAAACATTTTATGTGTTTCATGCAACATACCTTTGGCAGTAGTAAGGAAACTAACCTCCTGTACCATGTGTCACAGCAGTATCTAAATGGTAAACAGCTCAAATAGGAAAAGTGACAGTGTAAAAAAAAAGTTAGAGAACAAGATTCACAGGTGTGGCTAGAGAAAGCACTTTTAATGAAATTAATGACCCAAGGAGTTCAGTGACAAAAAGATGGATCTATGTACACCAAAAAATTTAGAGTAGCACTTTTTGTGGTAGCAAAGAACTGCAAACAAAGTAGGTCGCCTCTCAGTTGAGGAATGACCAATCTGGTATATGATATAATGACATTACTAAGTTGTAAGAAACAATAAAAATACAAGAACAAGCATAACCCCAAAGAAAAGATAGAAGATCCTTCCCCCCAACTCTAGCAGAATTGATGTCAAGTATTGCATATATTTTCAGATTTTTTGGCATACTAATTAATTTGCTAATTTTTTCTTCTTTTGTTTCTTTACCAAATAATTTTGTTATTGTTAAACGGGATGGCTTTGAAAAGTGGAAAAGGAAGGAATATAAGGGCAAATTTAGGTGATAAGAAGTCAAGATAACAGATTATAAAGTGTAGGCATAGAAATTAAATATCAGGAAACTGGTTAACAGAAAATTTATGTGTACATTATAACCAAATTTTCCTTTTTCCCAGGTGATGTAGAAGAAATTGACATTCAGCAAAAACCAGCTTTGAAAGTGTTCAAAAATATTACTGTAATACAGGAACCAGGCATGGTAGTGTTAGAGGTATGCATGGTTTTTGGTTTTGTTTTTTTAAGGATATTCATCTATAAAATTGGATAGAAAATTAGACAATTCCATAAAATTAGAAAGAATTAAATCTCCTTACCCCTATCAGCTTTCAGTCCCTGGCTCCTTTATATACAATTTTTTATACTAATAACTAAAATATGAGTGATTGTTGCACCAAATTTATTTAGTTCACACATAGTTATAGCACGTTTAAACTTACACTTCCAATTATATTTTAGGGCTACTTCATTGTGTATTCAGTTACCTCAGTCTATATTGAAAATCTCCAGATCTAAAAAGGTTTTCATAGTTTTCTCATGGGCTAGTAAACCCCAGAACTACTAAGGTTCCTGTAATAGTCATGGGGCTGTTTCATTAACACTTTCTCAAGCATATATCTATCGGTTCAAAGAGGATAAAAGCCAACCAATTAATTCTCTGAATTACTCTTCTGTAGTTGGATAAGTGGAAGGTACATTATGAAAAAATGTAGCCCTATGAAGTGTTTTTGTTTTTTGGGCTTTTTTCAACAGAATTGGTTACTGATATGATTGTGAATATTCTGTTGTTTAATTATATAATGTCTTTGGAGAAAGGAGCAAAAATTCAATTAATGGATAGACCAGAATCTTAAGGAATTGAAAGTTGGAAAGAGGGGCATCTAGGTGGTGCAGTGGATAGAGCACCAGCCCTGAAGTCAGGAGGACCTGAGTTCAAATCTGGCCTCAGACACATAACACGTCCTAGCTGTGTGACCCTGGGCAGGTCACTTAACCTTAATTGCCTTACACACCAAAAAAAAAAAAAGATGGAAAGGCATTTGGAAGCTGTGAAAGAAATGCTGTGGTACACTTAAATACTTGTTCATAAAGCACCATAAAATATAATTGCATGCATCCACGTGTGTGTGTAATACATATATATCTAAAATAGCTTTAATTGACAACAAGCAGCTTGAAGAGGTGTTAATTAAAGTGAAAGGATCCTTTTTATTGAAGGTTTTTTATTGCATTTAAGATAAATGAGAGAGCAAAGTGAAGATAATAGCAGAGCTCATTGTGATACAAACAGAGCGATAATGTCCAAAATAGGGAAAGAACTTAGCTATTTTAGAAGTTTTTATTAAGTATTTTTCCCTATTTGTGTTATCTTACTTTGAAATAAATGTTTTTTTGATTGGTGTGTGTGTGTGTGTGTGTGTATGTGTGTACCTATATATATTCTTTCATAATTGTTCTTTTGCTAAAATCACACACATATCCTAAAGCAGTAATCCCTAATCTCTCTTTCTCTTTTGAACCTTTTGGCAATCTGGTGAAGCCTATGGATTCTCTTAAAATAATCTTTTTAAATTCATGAAATACTTATAAAGGAATTCCTTATAAAAGGAATAGATAAGAATATTTATAAGAAATAAAAGAAATAAAATTTCATATAAAAGAAATAGTTATCAAAATTAAAAACAAATTCATGCACCTGGAACCTAATAATTTTGTTTTCTGAACTTAATAATTTCTGTATTTTCTTTTCTATCTCCATTGAAAAGAGAGAGAGTTTCAGAAACAGCCAAGGGCCAGTTCATTTATCTACAATGAATTGTACACAATTCAGCAATGTATTTGGCTTAGAAAATTAAATAAAAAAATTATTTGCATAAATTTCAGAGTGCCTAGGGTCATTTGGGGTCAGTATTCAGATAATTAAAGAGAGTAGAATGACACCAAAAGACGTTATGTTGACCCAAATCTGAAATAGTAAGTATTAGAAATAAATATTAAATTTTAAAAAGTTTTAAGGTTTTTCAGTATTCCTGCAAGAACAAAAATAGTAAAGTGATTAAAATCAGAGCCAGTGGGGGGTAGGTCATAGATAGAAAACTAGCATCAGAGTAATAACAAACTGAACCCATATTTTCTTTGTGACCCTGAAAAGTTACTTTATCTTCAATGTCCTGGACAAACTGATCTATCAGTTGCAGAGAAAGTTGCAGTCTACATTGGGCAGAAATGTACCCTCCCTATATAAATATAATCACAGGTCCTGGCAGACCCAAAATTGAAAATTAGAAGAATCCCAATGATGAAGAGAGCCATCTACACCCATCTACTGTGGGAACTGAGTGTGGTTCACAACATGGCATTCTCACTCTTTTTTGTTGTTTGCTTGCATTTTATTTTGCTTCTCTTTTTGTGTGTGTGTGTGTGTGTGTGTGTGTGGCATGACAATTGTATAAATATGTATGCATATATTGGACTTAACATATATTTCTACCATGTTTAACATATATTGGACTACTTGCTATTTAGGGGAAGGGGGGAAATTGGAACATAAGATTTTGCAAGGGTTGATGTTAAAGGATTGTCCATGCATATGTTTTGAAAAATAAAAAGCTTTAATTTTAAAAAAAGAAAAGAAAATTAGAGAAGAACATAAAGGATTGAGAAGTACTCTACATGACACTCAAATACTTTGCTCCCTAAAGAAATCAATTTTATTGGGTAGAAGGGAAATCCAAACCAGTTGTATTACTATATGGATTCATAAAGTCAGTTAAAAAACAATAGAACCCATAGTCCATTATTTTGTGTAGCAGTGATTCTAGAATTTGTTAATTCTACTTTTTTGTTTTGCAGTGGTTAGCAAATCCTTCCAATGATATGTATGCAGATACAGTAACAACAGTGATCCTTGAAGTTCAGTCAAACCCTAAAATACAGAAAGGTACAAAGAAATTTTCACAAAGTTTTATCAAATATTTTTAAGTATATCATTTATGAGACATGTAACATTTGTTGTAATATGCCAATATGTTAGACACTAAGATTTATTACTCACAATGCATAGTCCAATAATATGATCATACATTTAAAACTAGAAGTGTCTTTAGAGGTTATGGTTCTTCATTTTGCAAATTGGGAAACCCATAATTCTGAGGTAAAGTAGACAGTTCTTCTTATGATATACAAAACTAAAAAGGTTCATGGTATAATCTCATCAAGTGGGGCAGAGCCAGTATGGCAGAGTTACAAGGCAGGGCCTGACCTAAGTTCTTCCAAATTCCCACCAAACTGCTTTAATTCATTTTGGCATCTCAGAACTTGCAAGAGGACAGAGTGAAACAATTTTTCAGTTCAAGTTAACTCAGAATGTTAATAGGAAATGTCTCTTGAATCAGGTTGAGAGTGGAGGCTCAGCCCAGCACAGGCAATCCCCCTGCCAACAGCAGCAAAGCACTTCTGGAGCTCTCCTTACAGTGAGGGGTTAGGCAGCAGATCACAGGCCGTCTCTTGGCTGGCACTAGCTGCAGGACTCTGCTGCATTATCCACATATGATCCTGGTCACAGTCCCAGGGCAAGGAGGACCACTGGCACACCAGATCGTATGGCTAAAAAGGATTGGAATAATAGTTCTAGGGTGGGGAAAAAGTGCTTGTGGTCACTGAGACATCATCAGAACACAGACCAGAAGACTACTAACCACAGCTTTCCTTTGATCTTACTACCTTGGGAAAAGTGAAAAATTTTAGACCACTCAAAATTACTCTGAAAACAGCAGCACAAAAATCCTGACGTTTGAGACGCTGGTTCCCTCCTCCTCGGGAGGAGAGCCCTACTTTAGCATAGAATTAAAAGTCAAGAAATAGGCTGGGGGGAGGGGGAAGGAAAAATTCCTGGGGAAGATTACTTTGGTGACAGGGAAGACCAAAATAAAAACTCAGAAGACAATGAAGTCAAAACTGCTACTTCCAAAGTCTTATAGAAAAATGTGAATTTGCCTCAGGCACTAAAATTACTGGAGTAGTTCAAAAAAGAAGTAGAGGAAAAAATGGGAGGATTAAGAGTGAAGAAAAAAATCATGGGAAAAAGTCAACAGCTTGGTACAGGAGGCACCAAAAAATTAAGAAAGTAACACCTAAAATTAAAAACAAAAACAAAACAACCCTTCCCCCACCCAGAATAATAAATGGTAAAAGAGACCCAAAAAAAATCCATTGAGTTGAAAAATGACTTAAAAAGCAGGATTGACTAAAATGGAAAAAGAAACACAAAAATTCACTGAAGAAAAAAGTTCCTTAAAGAGTAGAACTCTTCTAAGTTCTACTTAAAGAGTAACTCAGAAAATTCCAAGCTCTCCAGATTTCTCCCACAAACAAAACTTAACTTATACCTCAGAGCAAACATAATGAAAAACAAGACTTGGAGCAGAGCCCTGGGACATTTCAAGAACACTCAAAGAAAGATTCCCAGAAATGGGTTTAACAGTGTGAAGTGTAAATACCTCCAGATTAACTCCAGGGAAACAGCAAGCAGAGAGCTCTGGAGCTAGCTGTTTTTGGAGTGAGTCTCAGCCTGAACTATAGGAACTTTCACCTCCTGAACTGCCTGGGAAGTCAGGGCTTTGAGGCTGGGAAGACTGAAGGAACCTCTGCTTATTAGTTACTCCAGGCCCAGCTGTCCTGCAGAGATGCTGCCCTGGGTGAGAGGGAATTAGCACACTGATATGTGTAAAAGCAGTGAAGCAGGAATATTGCTGGCTGTGGACGCTTGCTTTTGGTTTGGGGTTCCTGGTTAGAGGAGAGAACTGAGGGGAAGCCAGACATCCTCCCCCATCCTACCTTAGAGGTGCTTACATTATTAGTTCTTAAAAAAAAAAAAAAATGAACAGGCAAAGAAGAAAGAACAAAACATAGAAATTTATTAAGTAGCTACCTACCCAGAAAGAATTTGTAGAATTCAAAAAAGACTTCAAAAATCAAAAGAGAAATGAGGAAAAACTTTAGAAAAGAAAAAAATAATCAATTCTTTGAAAACTAAACTTGAAGTTACAAGACTAAGAAATAATAAAATAAAATGGAAAAAATAAAATGAATGTGAAACATAAGGAAAATAATAGATATGGAAAACAGGTCAAAAAGAGAAAGTATAAGAAAGATTGGACTATCTGAAAGATATGACCAAATTAAGAACCTGGCAAGAAATAATCAGAATTGTCCTGGAGTAACAGAATACAAGAGGAAAGGAGAAATAGAAAAAATCCACCTTTCACCACTTTAAAGAGATTCTACATAAGAAAACATAGAAATATCATCAAATTTCAAAACTACCAGATCAAAGAGAACATTTATAAGAAAATAAATCAAATATGCTGAAACTATAATCAGAATTGTATAAGATTTATCAGCAGCAACAATAAAATGCCACAGATACTGGAATAATATACATTGGCAATCAAAAGAAGTAGGTCTGCAGCCAAAAACATTCTATCTAACAAAACTAACTGTAAAGTCTGGGGTAGCTCCTTGGAGGCCTCAGGATCAGCCAAAGTCAGGATAAGTAAAAGTCCTTGGTCTTTAGGGGGAGAAGCAGGCAAACTACCAGGAGTTTAGCCAAATATCTCTTCTCAATTCTAGAGTCCAGAACCTCCACACTTCTCCTTGTCCTGCCCCCAAGTAAGTCTGGCTTGTCTCACTCCCCCCTCTAATCCTTGCCTACGATTACTGTATACACCAAACATTGAGCCAACACCAAACAATGAGAAGGACCATTTTTCCAAGCATATGCTAATAGAGTTATTGTTGAATAAGTAATTAGTCTTAAGTGCTCCCTTGTCTGATTCAAGCACACTTTTTAAGAGTTTCAGCCCTTTATATCTCCAGCTTTCTTTTGTTTTAGAACACAGGTGGTCACACCCTCTCTGACTTCTCAGGGATGTGAGAACTCTAAAAAGGTGATCATGCACCCTCTGACTTCTCAGGAAAGGAGGTGAAAAACACCAAAGGGAAATGGGGAGTCAAGCCAAATATTGTTAGTGGGTTTCTGGGCTGAAGAGCCTTACTAGAAACAGGTATACAAAAATCCATCAGCATGGGAGGTATTGCACAATCACCTAGCAATAAAGCACAGGCTAGCAGTGATGACTCTCTCCAGCTGGTACAGGCTCAATGTGGTGTAACAAACATGAATTATACATGCAAGTGGTAATATAACAAACAATATGAATCAACATGTTATAAAAGATTTCCAGAAGTCCTAGAAGGACTTGGAAATTGAATCAGGACTATTATCATTGTAATATTCACATAGTTCGTCTCCTACTAGTTTACAATTATCTGCCTCTATTTCTTCCTTGAAGAACCAAGGGGACCTGCATTCTAATGTATCCATGAGTCCATCAATCTGTTACCAAGTTACTATCATACCCTGTCTTTTTATTAGTCTGACTATGCTTTCTTTTTCTATTTTGTTTTTCCTTATTTTGTATTTAGTTTAATATTTAAAAAAAAAAAAAAAAAAAAGTAGAATTGTCCAAATGGGAAAAGATATAAAAACTCACAAAGATAATTCCTTAAAAATTAAAATGTGGTAAGTTAAATGTAATGAACCCATGACATATAAAGAAGCATGAAACAAAATTAAAAGAATGAAAAAAGTTGAACAAAATTTAATTATTTCATAGGGAAAATAACTGAGCTGGAAAAGATCTAGGAGAGATAAGTTAAGACTTATTGGGCTACTTTAAAGCCTTTATCAGAAAAAGAGCCTCATCTTTCAAGAAATTAGCAATGAAAACTTCCCTGATAGTCTGGAACCAAAGGATGAAGTAAAAATTAAAAGAATCCACTAATCACCTGAAAGAGATCCCAAAATGAAAACTTCCAGGCATGTTATAACCAAATTTTAGGTCTCTGAAGTCAAAGAAAAAATATTAAATGCATTCAGAAAGAAACAATTCAAATATTTTAGAGCCACATATAAATGTGGCTATTTTTTAATTGTATACTAATTTTTTTAAATGTGTAAAGTACATAGAAGTATAAAGTAATCTAATTATTAAAATGCAATTATAAAAATATTTACTCTTATTCTTGCATTGATTTGAAAAAGGAACTAAATCTTATTTTTTATATTTTTCCTCCCAGGTGCAGTACCAAAGGTATCAAAAAAAATAGAAATGCACATTTACAGCAAGAGATTGGAGATTATGCTTCAGTAAGATTTTTATATCACTCAGTGTTGTTTGAATTGAATGGTTGAAATAGTGGCATTTAGTAAACCTTGTATCTAATCTCAATTCTTTCATTAACTAGTTTTTTGGGTTTTTTTGGCCATAAAAG
The DNA here is from genome assembly GCF_902635505.1 of Sarcophilus harrisii. NCBI lineage: Eukaryota > Metazoa > Chordata > Mammalia > Dasyuromorphia > Dasyuridae > Sarcophilus > Sarcophilus harrisii. The sequence continues at coordinate 195,098,477 of NC_045427.1, forward strand.
AGCACTAGATTTGGAATCAGAGGATTTGGGCTTTAATCATAGTTATGCTGCTTGTTACCTTGGACAAATCAGTTCTCTGAATCTCAATTTCCTCATAATGAGGGGTTAAATGAATTTCTGTTCATGAAATCAATGTATTAATTACATTTTTATATTTAGTAAATATTAAGTACCTACTTTGTGCCTGACACTGATATTACAGACTTAAGAACTAATCAGTCCCTGCTTTTAATAGCAGAAACTTTTATTGAGAGGGGAAATTATATACATAGATATGTAAATGTTAAATTTCTCAAGGAAATGAGAAAAACTCCATGGAAAGACCTTATGCAGAATGTGGCATTTGAGCTGAACCTTGAAAGGAACTGACGATTCTAAGATGCATTTCCAGGCACGGAGCAAAGCCAGAAGCTGGAATGTACTGGATGGGGGTGAAGGGGCAGTTCTATCTAATGGGCTAATATAGGTAGAATGTAGATTCGAGAGGGGTAATGTGAAATTAATTTGGAAAGAGGTTAGAGCCAGATTCTGCTTGGAGGACAATAAATGACAAGCAGAATTTTGTTCTGAAAAAGGAAGTGACATGATATGTGCTATAATTTAGGAATGTCAGTTTAGTATCTGTGTGGGGAAAAAAAAATACAGTAATTGGAGATAGGAAGAAATTAAGGATAATATTGAAATAATTCAAGTAAGAGTTGATAAGGATCTGAACTTAGGGTGGAGTCTGTGTGAGTGAAGAGAAAAACAATGGGTGTGAGAGTTGTGAAGGTAGGATCCACAAACTTTGCAACTTACTAGGGGGCTGGGAAGATTGGGGAGGAGGGAAGAATTGAGGGTGAGAAAAGAATGATGGTGTTGTACCTTAACAAAAATAGGAAAAGTCTGGCAAAGAGGTGGGTTTCAGAGAGAAGATATTGAATTCTATATTAGACATGTTTATAAGATTTCCAGGTAGAGAGATACAACACAGTTGGTAACATAGGGTTGAAACTTATGAGAGAAACAGAATTGAATATACAGATTTGAGAATCATCTACAAAGAGGTGATAATTAAACCAGTAGATATTTGATAAGGTCATCAAGAAAAACTCTAAAGGGAACACCCAAGGCAGAGTTTAGGAGTTTTCTATGGTTTCATGAATACATATTAATAGAATAAAAGAATTCCAGAGTTGGAAGTCATTTCAGCAGCTATCTAGTCCAATTCATACTTAAAAATGGATCACTGCCACAGCATATGCAAAAAGTGGTATCTGCTTCTTCTAATGATGGGAAATACCAAGGAAGCACATTTTCCTTTGGACAGCTCCAATCAAACCTAGGCTAGCCCCAGTCCCCCCAGTCTTAAGAAACGGTCTTTCCAAATATTTGAACACAGCTGTCATAATACCAGTCTCTCCTGTCTAAACCTCCCCACTTTCTGCAAGAAACTTATAGACTCAAGGCCTTTCACTATCTTAGTTGCTTTTCAACTTGAAGGTACTCCTAAAGTGTAGTACTCAGAATAGAAAATAATATTGCTTGTGTGAAATGGAATACAAGATATAGTTGGACTGCTGACAACTTACTATTCCTGAAAGCTATGCCTCATAACGAGCTCAGGATTTTATTGGATTTTTGGTTCTTGTATCACAAAAGGGACTTGAGTTTGTAACCCACAAGAATGCTCTTCTTTTTCTGAAAGGAACTTCTTTTACTTCTGAAGTCCATGTTTGGAACAATGATATAATACTTTTATCCCTGTTATATCTTACTAGAATTCAGCCCAATGTTCTAATCTGTCAAGATATTTTTGAATCCTGATTATCACTATTATTTTAGCTATCCATTCCAGGTTTGTGTTGTCTACAAATTTGATGAGCATGCTATTTATGCCTTTACCTAGTTGTTAATAGAAATATTAAACAGTAAACAGCACAGGACCACCAATGATAAGTTCTTATTCTCACACACTGCAAATTTCCTTCTAAGGTGATTCACATTAGAACATTAATGACTACTCCTTGCCTGTGGCCATTCAGCTATATAATCCATTATATATATATTTATATATATATATATATATATTTTTAATCCTAATCCATATAAGTACACCGTCATCTAATTTATATTTCCACCTTTTCCACAAGAATAGTGTAAGGTACACTAGGTAGTTTGTTAAAAATCCAGGTAAACTATATTTATAGTATTCCTCAGATCCAGTATTTTGGTAACTAAGTCAAAAAGTAATTTGTCATTTGGGCATGAGATGGTCCTGATAAAGCCAGTCTGGCTCTTATGAGTTCCTTTTCTAGGTGTCCCTCAACCTTTTTTTTTTTTCCTGAGGCATTTGGATTAAGTGACTTGTCCAGGTGTAAAATATCGTTTCATTACTTAACCCTGAGCAATCACTTCATCTGTTAAAACTCTACTGTTTCCCCTATATTTCACATTGCCATTCTCTCCTAATTCCCAGGGCGTCAGGAATCTCTGGCCACTGACCTTTGCAGTGTCCATTAATTCTACGTAACTCACCTCCTCTGAGGCCTTCAGAGGTCTCTGGCTACGATTTCTTGAATTGTAGTTTAATAACCAATATTGTGCTCAAGAACAACCATGTGCAAACTTAGTCTTTATTATACATGCTCACATGATGCGCTGACTTGTTAATTCCCTAGTGAACACCTGGTCTGAAGACCCACGTGTTCACTGTCAAGCGCCTTACCTCTCTCAGCTATCCATCCACCTGGCTCAGCTACCCCAGGATAAAGAGAGTGATCTGCTGCTTGCAGTGGGCTTAAAAAGGGTCTGTGAGGTCATACAGCCAATCAGTGAGGGAGCCTTCTCCCGTTAAATAGCTATCTCAACATGGCTAGGATCCCGCTCATGGGGCAGTACCCTAGCCACGGAAATTACTTCTGGGCCTCTCAAACCTCCTGTTGCACTGTGCCGGCCCATTTAAAGAACCCGTATACCCAGGGTCACACAGCTAGGAAGTGTTAAGTGTCTGAAGCCATATTTAAACTCGGGTCTTCCTGACTTCAAGGCTGGTGCTCTATCTACTGTGCCACCTAGCTGCCCTCCCACTCCCCACCCCCTCCAATCATTTCTTTAGTAGTTCATTCTTGATTTTTGTCAGGACCCAAGCTAAGATTATTAACCTTACTTTGCAGCTCATTTTCTCTTCCATATTTTTGAAGGGACTTTTGTCCCAAAGTAGTACCCCATTAAAGATCTTTTAGATATCACTGACAATGTCTCAGTAATCACATTTGCTAACTTTCAGTGTGCAAGGAAGTAGTTTGTCTGAATCAGGTGACTTGAATTCATCAAAAGTAGCCAGTTGCTTTCTTATGTCCTTATTAACTATTTGTGATTGTAACTTACCTAGGTCATTAGTCCTTATTAGCCGTTTTTGTTCTTGTCCTTTCTAGTCTAGTCATTAGGCATTTAGTAGCATTCCCTATTAGACAAAAACAGGCAAACAGGCAGGATAAGAGTTGGAACATCTGCCTTCATTGAGTTTAAAACAAATACAAAGTGGGGGGAGAGGTGAAGCATTGTTATGTGCATAGCAGAACATAAGGGGGAGGATTTAAAATATGTAAAAATAAATTTCTATTAAAAAAAAACATATATAAAAGAAGACTGTATTCAGGACTGTCCATCTTTTCTCTGCTTCCTTATAGGTTTTCTTTTGTTCTCTGCTGGGCACTTTTTACTCTTTTTTTTCCTCTCCTTTTCTTCTCCAAGCAGGCTACAGTTAAGTACTACTATATGTAAACAACACAAACACACCAGTATTAATATGGCTGACATATAATGTGGATTTCTCTCTTAATTGAATCTTTTCTAGCTTTGAACTTGTTTGAGATCAGTGTTTACTACACCTACTTTTTTTTTCTTAATGAATTTTACTCCTATCTTGGGCCAAAGAACTGATTCTTCTTTGATCCTCTTTATTAACCATGGCATAGTTTCAGACATACCTTTTTGTTGTCCTTAACTTTCCTCACCAGCCTCAACTCTTTCAGTCAATAAGCATTTATTAAACATTTTCTAGATGTGTGGAATAGTGAATGCAAGTACAAAGAATTAAACAATCCTCTAGGAGCTTAAGTTCCAATTGGAAGAAAAGTATGAAGAGAACATTCAAAGCCCTTCCTGAATTAGCCTCTCCTACATTTTCAGGTGCCCTACATTTCAATCTCTAGATTTGATTTTCTAGTAATAGACATATAAGATTTGAGATAACTTTAATTATCTGACCTCCTTATTAGCAAAATAAATTTAAATTTTTGTTAAAATCAATTGTGTAGGAAATGTTTAGAAGAGAAGAGAATTTCTCCAAATTACCCGAGCTGGAGAAGTATTCTGAGACTACCCAAACTAGAATTACATCAGATGTTTTCAAAAGCACATCTGTGAACATTAATTTGCTATTTACTTTTTCCCTTTGAGACTTTTATCTGTAAGGTCTGTTTATCAAAGTGCTGTCCATCTTTTCCCCTCACATTCCTCCCCTCATAAATCCCATAGTTAGAAAATTAGAAATCCATCACAAAGTGCTTGTCATATCAGTTAATGCTTCATTGAGGAGGATGTGCCTCTCAAGAATCAAATGGGGAGGGGTATGTGTGAAAGAAATGGTTATTATAACCAGTATCCAGGAAGGTTTCTGAGCTTTCTCCTCTCCTCTTCTAAAATATTCCATTTTTCTTGGAGGACATTACTGGTAATGAAATTGCTTTAGCTCTCTTTAGATCTTGGTCAGATCCCATCTAACCTTGTAAGCAGTTGAATCTAGGATGGGAAAATCAATTGTGATGTGCTTGGATTTGAATGGGATCTCTTAAGCATTTTATTAAATACCTGCTGTTTGCCAAATGCTGGCATAAGTACTGGTCTAATCACTGAAAGGGTGCAGCCTTAGTCAAACGGAGACCTGCTTAAAAGATCTTATTTTTAAAAAGGGCTAGACCTCTCCCTGCATCCAGGGCCATCCTGACCTATGTCTTGTCCCTCTATCCACAGTTTGGAGGACAAAGTGAGACTGCTGACCGTGCCCAACCTCCCTCACTTAAATGCAATCCACTCTCATGTCATGGCAGCACCTCTGCAGTGTCATGCTCCTCCTTAAGGGTGGTGGACAAACAACAGCTCTTCACCCCTGAACGCATATTCTTTGAACCAGAGACACTGGCCTTGGGAACAACTTGCTCTGAGCATTTTCTCTATCCATTGTCCATATTTGGATGTTCTCCCTTCTCCACTTGCTGGTTCCTTTAAATCCCAGCTGAAATCCTATCTTTTCCTGGAAGCCTTTTCCAACCCCTCACATCTAGAAAACTATTAACAATTTTGTTACTTATTTCCTATTTATCCTGTATATAACTTGTTTGTATGTTTTTTTCACCATTAGATTGTAAGTTTGTTGAGGAAGGGAATGTCTTTTGCCTCTTTTTATTTCCTAGCCCCTAGCCTCTAGCACAGTGCCTGGTACATAGTTGGCTTTCAGTAAATGTTTATTGCTTGATGGGTTATGCTTTATACTTGATTGTCAGGTTTTTCTTAGTGGAATCAATTTTAGATAAAATTACAATCTGCCTTCAAAGGACATGTAATATATATGTTAAGGTTATGTTATACTTATCCTTTTCATTCTACGTATTATGGAAGAGATATTTGTATTTGAATGGAAAGACTTTCAAATTAGCAATAATAGGGCACCAGGTAATTGAAAATTTTTCTCAGTGGCATTTTAGAAATATGTCTCTGCAAAATGATTAGAATTTCCTGTACTTAAAATACTTTGTGTACTTGCCTATTGATAGAAAATTTATTCATTGAAGAGCTATGGTCTTACCATCCTAATAACAGAGATCCTCTAAACTTTTCCAGCTTGAAGTCGCAATATTAGTAGTGGTAGTAGTTGTCATTGTTGTTACATATATATAATGTTTACGTGTGCCAGGCACTATGCAAATGCTTTTGAATTATTCTTTCATTTGATCCCCAAAACAAGGTATTATTATTATCCTCATTTTATAGATGAGTAAACTGAGGCAGTCAGTTTATTGACCCAGGATAAATGACCCAGGATCCACATTGCTGATGTCTGAGGCTAGATTTAAACCCAGGTTTTCCCAACTCAAACACTCTAACCACTTAGCTGACCTGTGTATGCAAGTGCTTTCTTGACCTAGCAGCATTCTTTGCTTAGATAGAACTATAAATCACTTCCATGTCTCATAAGGAATGGGAAGAACACTTCAAAGAAGGCATTAGAATACACCCACATGAGTATTTTTGGTTTTATCATTTTACTGCTTAACAAAAAAAAAAAAAAAAAAAAGAAAGAAAAGAAAAAAAACCCTACTGATAAGTAACTTTGGACTTAATAACTCTGTTGTTACTATAACTAAACCAACTTGATAAAGCTAATAAAATCCATCAAGTTTAATTTAGAAGAGTTACACACACACCCGTTCACACCCTCTCCCGGACCCTCTTCTCCCTTGATGGTTTTAGTATTTACTTAAATTCTGCTTAGAAAGTATAGCTAAGCATCAAATTTGTGACTTTTTCAGATTTTATCAGAGTGTAGTTTTATCAGATTACTTAAAGTTCTGCATTTTTTCTAATATCTGAAATTTCTCAATTAAAAATTTTAACTTTTTTTTTTTGTTTGAAGGGACATATTTGGGGAAGATTGTGTAAGTGTTAAAGAAGGATCCATTCTAAGTGTCACAGTGGATGGAAAGACTGCCAATATATCGTTGGAGACAAGAGTATGTATATTTGTTGAAAGCAGCCAGCCTGCTTCAAGTGACATTCAAATAATTTCTTAAGCTTAAGGACAAATAAGATCCTTTGGACATGTAGGTTCTCATGATCTTTGCAAATTGAGGACAGATTTTAATCTATATATACATATGTGTGTGTATAGACATAGATATAAGCAATTCTGATGATTTTAATGTATATTTGAGAGAAAGATGTTCATTGCTTTATATGAACAGTGAAGTTTGAATTACTTTACTAATCAAAGAAAGTGTAATTTTTTTTTTCAGAAGCATCTGCATGGCTATTATTGATTTTGAAATAAGATTTAGTAAAAACAGTTGCTGGTTGAATTATCACACCCATTTCCTACTAAAATTATTTACTATCACCCTTGTGAAGGGTATAAACTAAATCTCCCCGGTGCTATTTGCACAAGAGCCTTTGAAAAAGCCGTAGTTCTCATAAGTCTTTAGATTTATTATTTAGCTTTTCCAAAATTGATCTCTCTTTTGACATAAATTCATTGTTTAATTTGTTATTTCTTAGGATTACTATAAATCTCTTACTGAACCTCTCTATAAAGAATTCCCAAAAGACTTCAGTGTAGCTGAAGTCTCTGTGTTGATACTTGGCCTTCACCTGTATAAGAAGTGTTTGCCACTTAAGCTGATGTTGATATTTTTTCTTCTATCAACTACAAAATTTAACTTAATGTGTTATGTCCATTACCTTTCAGACAGTTGAATGTGAAGAAGGAAGTGAAGATGACGAGTCCCTTCGAGAAATGGTAGAACTTGCTGCACAAAGACTTTTTGAGGCCCTCACACCAGTTCATTAAAAACTATTCCCATGTACATTAAAATATTTTTAATACTTGATTCTGTTTCCATTACTGTATTAAAAAAAATAATAATAAAGTGTTTTAGTTTCCCTGGAGAAGCATACATTCTTTGAGAGAAGATCTTCATGTCTACTCTTTGAACATCACTAATATGTTATACTTCAAAGTTTAGTGATATCAATGCAAATTGCAACCTCTCCATCTTATGTGATCATCCTGAATTTCTTTTGCCAAAAACAAATTATCTTTTTGTCAGCCTTTTGATGGTATGTACTTTAGAAAAAATACAATAAGTTCTTTCAATCATGTAGCTTCTACTGAAGTTATTAGAATCTGCTTAGGTTCAAATGACTCCTCTAAGAAGGGAAATGTATATGTTTGTTTTGGGGTTTTTTTAAATAAGCATGCAAATCTTTTGTTCTAGCACCTGTAAAGAATTTTTTATCTTATTCAATTCCCTCTCCTCTCCTAGTCACTTTCCAGAGGTTCATAAGCTGGGTTATTGAACTTTTTAAAAAATATATATTTTGATAACTATTACAGTAAAAATTAGTCTCCTTTATTGAGCTTTTATTTGTTTTTTTAAAACATTGTTTTGAGAAGGGGTCCATAGGATTCACCTAAGGTCTCTATAACAGAAAACCATTAAGAATCCTTGTTCTAGGCAAATCTGAAGCAGCTAGATGGTACAGTGAACAAAGATCTGGGCTTGGTCGAAAAGACCAGAGTTCAAATCCTGCCTTTAGATACAAGCTTTTGGGACTAATTTATCTTAGTTTCTTCAACTATAAAAATGAGAATAATGGTAGCATCTATCTGCCAAGCTTGTTTGTAGGATAAGATGTGATAATTGTAAGATGCTATATAATTGCTATTAATAATGATGAAACATGTTCATTTCAATGTGTATAAAATGGATATATTTAAACATCTCAAAGTGATGTTAGAAAAATTGTTTGGCTCAATAAAACAAATTAAAAAGAAATAAAATACAAATACTTCTGTGGAGTTTAATACATTTACTGGTCAGTTTGCTTTATAGTGGTGCTCTATGTATTTATGACACATAAAAAAAAAAACAAAATGCAAAGCATTTGCTGTGACCTTCATGTTTTTAAGGTGCTTTGTATGTTAAGTAACAAACTGGTTTGTATTTTGTGCAAGCACATAGAAACCTGAATTCAAATCCATCCTCTTAGCTATGTGACTCTGGGCTAATCATTTAACCTCTGTCTCTTGTTTCCTCAACTTAAAAATGAGGATAATAATACTGTTGAAGTTACAGGGGGTACAATGAAACTCCCCAAAATGATGGGGTGAGGAATGATGCCTCAAAATATATTGGTATGGCTCATAGTCAAGTCATCTCAAAAGAATTTGTAGGCTGACATTCTCCAAATGGGGGCAAAAATTTTATTTCACTGCTAAGAGTATGAGGCTAAATCCTAAAGGTTTAGTAATTAACAAGGGGAAAGACAAGTACCCTAGTGGTAAGCAGGAGGAAGAAGCCATGAGGTGGGATTACATTGGTGGGCTGAATTCTCAAAGAAGTTCAGCAAGGAACTACTGTATGAGCAGATCTTTTTTGTAGGGTGTTGGAATCTTTACAAAGTATTAAGACATTTCTCCGGCCCATGTCCCAAACAGAGCAGGTCAAAGCTCCCATGCCGATCGGTAGTGGGATTGCACCCATGAGTACCCTCAGCTGCAGCTGGAGCCACGCCGCTCGTGGCCTAGTGGAGCCGGCCTCTGACGGCACGCATGGCAAGGGCCTCCGAGGCCTTGGTCTGCCGCCAAGAGAGTTCAAGGCCCATGGGCGGTGTGAATTCAGATATCTCTTTCTAGACCCTGAATCTCCCAAACTCTGAACTCCATTGAGTACTTAGATACTTATGAGCTCTCTAGAGGTGTGAACACAAGCATTGTTCAGTTTCACTTAGTACCTTGTTTCAAGTTCTGGCCCAAAATTTCTTCTAACATCAAATCAACTCCAATATTTTAACACTTGGTAAAGAAATGTCTTAACACTTTGTAAAGATTCCAACAGTAGGGGAAATAATATAACCTTGGGGCTTGGGCAGTAACTTTTTGATTGGATGCAGTAAAGGTAGAGTTTCTGTAATCAGGAGTCCCTTTATAACCCAGTCAGTGCTGTTCCCTGCTTGCCTCCAGCCTATGCTAATGGGGCTTCATCAATTCCAGTCTCCCAGGATTGTGAGGACCAAATGTCAATACTTATAAGGAGCAAAGTTCCTGGCAAATAATAAGTGTTCTCTTCCTGTTCTACATCTAGGTGCTTAGGGCAGCCAGATGGCAAGATGAATAGAGCACCAGCCCTGAAGTCAGGAGGACCCGAGTTCAAATGCAGCCTCAGACACTTAACACTTCCTGGCTGTGTGACCCTGGGCAAGTCACTTAATCCCAATTGGCTAGGGGGGAAAAGTGTACACTATATCTAGATGGTTTCCTTTGACATCTGAAACAAAAAGACATTGCTGAGAGTGGGCTACAGAGCATTAATTTGGAAGAGATGGAGAAAAACCTGTAAGACCACCCTCTCCACAGTGTTCACCTCTCAGATGGACTTCGGGAAAATTTTGTTTCCAATGTGGTATGGGATTGTGAGCAATGGACTTAGGGAGTCTGGGTTCAGTTTTCAGCATTTCCATTTGGCATCTTCATGATCTTGGAAAGGTCATTTCATTCTATAAGGTGCAAAGTCAGACAACAAAAGCAGATATTCCAAGATCGAGAACTTTTTATGAATGTTATTTCAGGATTCTACTGACTATTAATGTAGTTATAAAGAAGAGATAGATGGCCCTCTTGTACCTATCATTTCTGTATTATTCAGTAGAGGAAGTACAAAACTTAAAAGGAGTCAGGAAGACTGATAGTAGCTGTGTGTTCCTAAGTAGGACAGGAAGAAGGAAAGAAGCAAGCAGGAGTTTCCCGAACTAAATGATTAATTATATAATCAAATCAGCATTAGGTGCCTACTATTTAGTACTATGTATTAGGCACTAACTGCAACATAAAAAGTTCATAACATTTTTAAAAGCTTATACAGCCTTTTCCCTCAAGGTTGTGTGAACTATATGGGAACATGTATTTTGCTGCATTTTATATAACATTTAATTTTAGATAAGTTTTTCTTTATACCAAAACTCAGTGTGGTATAGTACAGAGGAAATAATATTGAGTTTGTCCCACACACAAAAAAAATCTAGGTTTAAATCTTAGGCCCAAATGGTTAATAATTAATGTGGCCAGTTACTTTTGCCTGTTCAGCTACATCTTCAGTGAGAATTTGTAATAGAACCTCTTAGGTCTATTCCAATTTTTAAAATCTGAATTCTTTGCCTTTGGCTGTGTTCTCTTTCTTCCTGCTCTCTAGAAGAATATGAAGTCTTTGTCTGATATTCTTTTTAGTTGTATAGCCCATGCACTGACTGAACTTTGTGCCTTCCATCTAGATACATTTACAGTTGTTATCCTTTCCACACTGAAGGAGTTGGGGTTTGGAACGCATGAGACCTGAAAAATTCGTGTATAATTTTTCATACCAGAAAAGAAGTCTAAACTTTTTCTTTTATGCTAGGTTTACACAGTACTTTATTGTAAAATTTGGGTTTAATATTTCATCATAGGTCCTGTGTTTCTGCTAGCCTTCCAGTGTCATCTACAACTTCCATCAAAACTCCCCCAAAATTCCATTTAATTTCTTTTGGTGACCTGAGATGGGGAAAGTCACAATGGGACTGCAATGACATGAGAGACACTGGCACAGGACTGCTCATCATGGCATGCCCTCCACAGAGAAAGTGCCGGGCTTTATGAGCAAAGCAGAAAGTAGCTCAAAAGAAACAAGATTGCAGTTAGGGAACCATCCTACATGGTCTTCTGGACTATCTGTGCCCAACTTGTGGTGGAACATTCTGAGCTCATATCGCTCTGATCAGCCACAGCCCGCCAGACACACTGTAATTCATCTAGCATCGTAATGTCATTCTTGTCCTCTTAGAGTAACCAATGGACAGATAACTGATTATTTGTGAGGGCTCAGTCAGCAAGCATATTAATAAGCGCTTGCTGTACTTGAAGAGCTGTGCTGGAAGCTGAGGTGAGAACAACACACAAGGACCTTGTCTTAAGGATTAAGTTCTATGGGGAAAGAACACGTACAGACAAGTAAATGCAAAATAAGTGCAAATGTATATAAATGAATATATGTGTTTAAACACAAAATAATGGGAAGTGGGGTTGGCTTAAGTTGCTGAGGAAAGTCGAGGAAAAACTTCCTGAACCAAAATTAAAAATATGAATAGGCAATGTTTTAAGGAAGGGATATAATGTGTACATAGTATTGGAAAGATGGGCTGGAGCCTGGTTAGGAAAGGGTTGTATTTTAACCTAGAAGAAGCAGGGAGCCAATGGAACTATTTGAGGAGGGAAATAACAAGATCATACCTGTCTTAACAGGGATATCACCTTGGTAGCCTACTGTGTGTAGAGGATGGATTGGATAACAAAGCCATGAACCCTAGCAGCCTTCTAATTAGGATCCATTGAAGTTCTCAAGGAGATAGTGTATATAGAGCATTAAACATTCCTTATTTGAGATTCTGTGAATACTCAGAACCAACGAGGTTCTAAGCTTTTCCCAAATGACAGGAACATAAAATACAGAGACCCATTTGTGTGCCTTATATCCAATATTGTACCCAAAATTGGTGAGGAAGGATTTGCTGAAATTGACAGATAAAGAAGATAGATTTTTAAAATTTACTTTAACATTCCTTGATTCTATTGTTTAAAGGAATAGCTTACATTTACACTACGTTCATAAACTGAATGTTTTTATTTTTCAAGTCTCTGGTTATTTCAAGGTGTCATTTGTGATGCTACGTCAAAGGTTCTAGAAGTTTGTTAGATTTCTGGTTAGCTGAAAATTCTCTGAAAGTGGTTATTTCAAAATTCATTCAGCAAATTATCTAATATTAAGATTATCATGGTCTCATTATTTAATGAATATGTTTTATAACTTTCTTGCCCTACAGGCACATGGGATAGATAGTTTAGGATTTAAAACCTGATTAGTGAAACTTGCTATTGACATGAAATCTCTTGGGATTATGATTGTTGTTTTGAGTTTTGAATTTGGGAATGATTATTTGATGAATTATTAAGTTAGTAACCCACCATTTGAGAGCTGAGTTGGCTAAAAATGGGATTATTTGGTCAAAGGATATGAACAGACAATTTTCAGACGAAGAAATTAAAACTATTTCTAGCCATATGAAAATATGCTCCAAATCATTATTAATCAGAGAAATTCAAATTAAGACAACTCTGAGATACCACTACACACCTGTCAGATTGGCTAGAATGACAGGGAAAGATAACGCGGAATGTTGGAGGGGATGTGGGAAAACAGGGACACTGATACATTGTTGGTGGAATTGTGAACACATCCAGCCATTCTGGAGAGCAGTTTGAAACTATACCCCAAAAGTTATCAAACTGTGTATACCCTATAATCCAGCAGTGTTACTACTGGGCTTATATCCCAAAGAAATCTTAAAGAAGAGAAAGGGACCTGTATGTGCCAAAATGTTTGTGGCAGCCCTGTTTGTAGTGGCTAGAAGCCTCTCAGTAGTCTGCCTGAGGGAGAGTGGGTCAGACTATGACAGACTGTATAAGAGCCTCTGGACTCTATTCTTGTCCATTCTCGTGGTGATTACCCCGCTGAGACCAAGGCCTTTCTGTTGGACCTCCAGAAAGCTAGCCCAGACATTATATTTTGGTGCCCAATGTGGGGAGTAAGGATTTACACTCAGCACTTTGATTAACATGATTGAGACTTCAGTGGAGAGGTCCCCATGATCTGGAAACAAGGTGAATACAAAAATAGATAAGCAAGAAACTTTAGTTAGGGCTAAACTAGTGTTTCAGTTGAAATGGGACAAATGCTTAGAAAAGAACCTTTCCCACCCCAAGGGAAGTATGTAGACTGCATAGGTAAGCTAATAAAAAACCAAGGTTTGATTGTAACTTGAAAGCAGATCATTGGACTCTTAGATACATTAGAATACACATCTCCTTGGTTCTCTGAGGAAGAAAAATTAGAACCAGATAAGTGGAAACTAGTGGGAGAGCAACTAATTGAATATTACAATGATAATGGTCCTGATTCAATTCCTAAGGAAACATTCTACATATACAAAATAATACAATTGGCTTTAAGGAATCCCACAAATTTTAAAATAAGGAAAAAGGAGAAAAAGCAGGAGGGAGATGATAGTAACAAAGCAGCTGAAAGGCATGGAGAATTGGACAAGAACAGTGCTGATGAACTTGAGGGCTATAGTGCTTCTCACTTTCACAGCTCCGTTATACATGAGCAGGCACCATTAGGACATTCCCCATCTCTTGACCTTCCTTCTTCAATTTTGCTCTCATGAGTGGAGGGAGGAGCAGGAGGAGGGGAAAGGGCAGTGACAGCATCAATACCACCCATGTAGCAGCTTTGTGCACTCCCTATGATTACAAAGAGCACTAATTAAAGCTAAAGAGGAAGGGCAAGATGCATCTGATTTAAAAATAAAAGTATACGCTGTGATTGAGGAGTTTGATCCTTCAGGTCAAGAAAAAAGAAAATATATTGTTTAATCTGGAAATTATCAAAGATCTGAAAATGGCTTGCACTCTTTATGGGTCTACATCATCTTATGTTAAGATGATATTAGAGAATTTGGCTTTTGAATTTTTAACAAGGAAATGCTTAGAACCTGGACAAAACTTGTTGTGGCTTTCTAAGTATAGTGAACTTTGAACTTTGTAGGATACAAGCCCAATGAAATAGGCAATGTGGAATTAATATACCTGTCACCTTTGATCAATTAACAGATTTAGGTCTTTATGCAGACACTTTAGCACAGATTAATTATCCTAAGGCAGCATATGAGCATATTGCTGCTGCTATCAAAGCATGGGGCACCCTACCAGGAAGACAAGATAGAGAGGGAGCTTTCATGAAAATAGAACAAGATTCAAATGAACCCTTTGCTTATTTCATGGGACGTCTACAGACAGCTGTCATACTAACTATTGGTGAAAATGTAGCAACAGAAATTATAAAACAACTTGCAGGAGAAAATGCTAATGAGGTTTGTAGAAGAATTATACTAGGACTGCGCAAGGATGCTCCTTTAAGTGAGATCATAAGATGCTGTGCCATAGTGGGCACAAATACCTTTTATAGCCAGGCTATGATGCAGATTTCTTAAGATTCAAACATGAAAAGACAGAGTCCCTTTTGACAAAGGACTTCCAGAGAGACTCGTCAATGCTTTCAATGTGGTAAAGTGTTGGAATCTTTACTAAAGTATTAAGACATTTCTTTACAAAGTGTGAAGACATTGGAGTTGATTTGACCTGATTTGGGGCCAGAACTTGAAACAAGGTATTAGGTGGAACTGATTGAATAATGCTTGTGTTCACACCTTTAGAGAGCTCAAGTATCTAAGTACTCAATGGAGTTCACACGAGAGTTCAGGGCTAGTATGAGAGCTGAATTCACACCTCCCTTAGGACCAGAGAGCACTCTGGGAGATAACCCAGAATCCCTCTCCCTCCAGAAGGCGGAGTTAACCTTTGGGAGATCATGTAAATGAAGGAAGCTCTTGGAGCGAAGGAGGGGAATTTCTCCAAAACATCAACAGGGCTCTGAGACAGAACACTCAGGAAGAAAAGACTACTCGCCACAGACTAGAGATTGAGAAGCCACGAGTCAGAGCTAGCTGGAGGCTGAAGAAAGCAGAGGCAGAAACCAAGGACAAAACTACAAGATCTCTTGGAGCCAGGCAGTGAGATGGGCCTCAACTAACTGGGCTAATTCGTAAGGAGAAATAAATGTTTGCAACTTTTACCAGCTGGCTGAGATTTCGAAGTAATTATTTATTTCAACTAAGACTAAGGCTGGCCCCCAGGAAAACCACCAACAGTAAAGTAGGACAACTGAAAGTTCAATGTTGGCATAGAGACAGAGTGAAAAAACAGGGTGGGAGAACAAGACCCAAAACCCTATGTCCAAAATGCAATAGAGGCTTACATTGGGTATTAGAATATAGATTAACTCAGGGAAATGGAAAGCAGGATTCAGCTCCAGGACCCCAGGCAAAAAACACTTGGAGTATGATGGCAGCCCATGTTACATCCAGAGAATGTAGAAATTCTTTGGAAATTCAGTACTCCGACATGATTAATCAGCTGAGAAACAATTTGATGGGAGATAGGGATTACAATTGAGGAGAATAGAGCTGTATGCAGCTGAGACAACTGAGATACCTCCCAGAGAGGTGAAATCTGTTCCTCTCAAGTCTATGGATCCCTTGACTCCAGGCACAGTAGGCTTGACCATTTTACCTCCTGAGAGTACTTAGAAAACAGTGTCCATCCATACACTGATGTGGGAAACTGGGGAATGTGTAGTAGTATCCCAATCACTAATACAGTAGACAATATGTGACTTATCAACCAGGAGAAGTAATAACATCAGATTTCTGATACAGACTCCTAATAGGCAATCTGATGATAGTCACCCAGATTTTGATTCCCAGCAACAGAATCCAGGAATATACTGGACAACAGCAGTTATAGCTGATCTTCCTATGCTCACTATCTATGTAAATGGCATGCCATTAGAAGGATTGGTAGACACGGGTACAGATCATACAGTCACTAGAGGTGCCAGCTGGTCTAGTCATTGGCCAAAGATTAAGGTAAACACCTATATGTCTGGCATAGGAGGATCAATAGCAGCTGAAGTTAGTGCTACCACTTTGAGATGGATATTTGAAGTGAAACAGGAGTTTTTATTCCTTTTATAGTTGAAAAATCCTCATCAATCTATGGGGAAGAGACATTTTACAACAGTTAGGATTACAAATAAGTACTCCAGCTTTTTAGGCAGGGCTGCTGTTGAAGGCCTGCCAACACTCTCACCTGTTCCCATTCAATGGAAAACTGATATACCAGTGTGGGTAAAACAGTGGCCCTTAGCCAAAGATAAAATTCAGGCCTTATCATAGTACAGGGAGCAATTTGACCAAGAACACTTACAACTTTCTCTAAGTGTTTGGAATTTCCCTGTATTTGTTATAAAAAAGAAATCTGGAAAATGGAGGATGTTGACTGATTTGAGAAAAGTAAATGAATAGATGGAAACTATGGGAACTCTTCAACCTGGACTTCCATCTCCTATTCAATTGCTTAGAGAATGGCCTCTTTGGGTTATAGACATTAAGGATTGTTTTTATTCTATCCCTCTAGATAAGGAGGATATGAAAAGATTTGTCTTTTCAGTACCCAGCATTAATTTAGCTGAGCCTTATAAAAGATATGGACAGTTTTGCCTACTATGTGTCAAACATATGTTGCTATTGCTCTTACTCCAGTAAGAAAGGCATTTCCAAAAGTTATGTTGTTACATTACATGAATGATATCTTGGGGTGTGTACCTGAGAAGCAAATGTTAGAAGCATGTCTACAAAAGACCATGGAAACCCTAAGGAACTACAAATTGCATATAGCTCCAGAAAAAATTCAAAGACATGCTCCTTTTCAATATTTAGGATATGAAGTATATCCTAAGCTGTTTATAGTACAAAAGGTTTCTTTAAGAACAGATAAGTTGAACACCTTAAATGACTTTCAAAAATTGATAGGAGATAACTAATGGATTTGTCCAGTGTTAGGCTTAACTACCTACAATTACAACCATTATATGACATTTTAAGGGGAGACACTGCTTTAAACTCGCCACGCCAGCTTACAAAAGCTCAAGAAGCTTTGAGAGAAGTTGAACTGGCTTTATCCAGTGTGGTTGAATCACTAAAAAACCTTGGAAATAGCAATTTTGCTATGAAAGAGAACCCAAAGAAGTCCTTCATCAAGCAGACAGTGTGGTCGAGTGGGTGAACTTGCCAGCACAACTAGACCAAAGCCTTACTCCTTACCCAGTGTTTGTGGCTAAAATTTTATTAAAGGCCATTAAGACAGTAGTACAATTATCTGGGATAATACTTGACAAGATATACCTTTTATACCAATGCACAAATTAATATATGCTGTGAAATCATCCCAGAGTGGCAAATTTTATTGGCCACAGCTCCAAATTTTACACATGGGTCCCCCTTAAAGATAACCTAGCTATTACATAATTGGCAATGGATTTTTGAAGAAAAAGTTTCTAAGGTTCCTCTTAAAGGACCAACTATCTTTATAGGTGCATTCAAACATAACATTTGTGCTGTATACTCTCGTGACTTAACTATAAAGAGAGTAGTCAGAACTCCTTTTCAGTACACTCAACAGAATGAATTGTACATGATCATTCTAGCTCTTATTATCCAGGAGACATAAATATAATATCTGATTCGGCCTATTCAGTAGGTGTGGTACAAAGAATTGCCACAGCCCAAATAAAGTTTGTAGCCTCTAATATATATCAGCTCTTTAAGGAACTTCAAGAGCAAGTGAGAAAACATCCAGGTAAGATTTATATCTTGCATGTCCACTCTCATAGAGGACTTTCAGGTCCTATTTTTTATGGAAATTCAAAGGCAGATAGCCTTGTAATCATGTTAGCCAATACTCCTTTATTTCAGGAAGCCCAAGAATCTCATTCTAAATATCATCAGGCTGCTCGAGCTTTATGTTTGCAATTTGGAAAACAAAAGAGGAAGCTAGGAGCATAGTAAAAGCCTGTGCAGCTTGCCTTCCTTTCCATGCTCCTACACTCCCTCCAGGGAAGAACCCTTGTGGTTTGAGATCCAATGAAATTTGGTAAATAGATGCGACCCATTTTAAATCTTTTGGTCATCTATCTTTTATCCACATCGTGGTAGACATCTTTTTAGGATTTACTTTTGCAATACCAGCAGCAAAAGAAGCAAAAGAGACAGCCCGAGTGGTCACTGAATTCCTTATGCAAGCTTTTGCAATTATGGGTGTGCCATAAGCCATAAAAACAGATAATGGACCTGCATATACTTCTAAACATTTTGCACACTTTTGTGCACAGTATCAGATTTTACACACTACTAGAATACCCTTTAATCCTCAAGGACAGGCAATAATAGAGAGGAGAAACAGAGACATTAAGACTCTCCTCCAAAAACAAAAGAAAGGGGGAGCCACAGATAACCCTAGAGAACTTCTAAATCTAGCTCTTTATACTATTAACTTCTTAATTTTTGACAAGGATGCACTGGCTCCGGCAGACAGGTTTTATAACCCACTGGAAGGGCAGTGTCCAGTGTGAGCAGCTCCACTCTCTTTAGATAATCGCCAGATGATGTGGAGAGACCCAGAAAGTGGTGAATGGAAAGGACCAGATAGGTTAACCCCTTGGGGGAGAGAGTTAGCTTGTATCTCTACAGATGGAGAAGTAATCAGATGGGTGCCAATGAAGCCATATTCACCTCATCCATTGGAGACAGAGAAGACCCTAGAAACATCAGATGGTAATTGACTCACAAACATCAAAAACTGATGAGACTACTGCAGGGCTTCAAAATTTGCAGGAATCATTGGATTTCCTGACACATGATGAGACTATTATTGCAGGACTTCAAAACTTGCAGGAATCATTGGATTCCCTGACACATGAAATAATGAATAATAGATTGGTGTTGGGCTCTTTCTAGTACTTATGGACATGTATAATTCCTAATGTTGATTCATGTTGTAACATCGCTACTAGCCTATGTTATATTACTGTGTACTTGTGTAATACCTCCCATGCTGATGGATTTATGTATACCTGTTTCAAGTAATACCCTTCAGTCCAGAGGAAACCTGCTAACCCTATTTTGATTTGGTGTTCTCACCTTCCTGAGAAGTCAGGGAAGGCATGACCACCTGTGTTCTAAAACAAAAGAAGTGGGAGATGTAGAGGGCCAGAACTCAGGAGAAGTATACTTGAAACAAGGTGTTAACTCAGATGAATTGATGAGACAATGGTCATTTAATTTACATATACTTAGTACTTAGCATGGTGATGTGATAGTTCTCTAGTTCACACATATTCAATATGCTGTAATGATGTAATTGTAATAGGGTATATAAGAAAAGGGTACAGGAAGTCAGACTGGTAGATTGCTGAGGGAGACTGGGTCAGACCATGACAGACATAGACTGTACAAGAGACAATAAAGACTTTGGATTTTATTCTTGTCCATTCTCGTGGTGTCTATCTTACTGAGACCAAGGCCCTTCCGGAGGACCTCCAGTAAGCTAGTCCGAACATTGCAGTTTAGGGGACACCCCTCTTTCCCTTTTCCCCCTTCTCCACCTCCACACACACCTGATGCCTAATGTGGCACAAATTGCTTTGTAATCTATGGTCCCCCGGTTCTTGTACCGAGGGTGGAGTGGATCCCCAAGACAGATTTTGAGCCCTGATACTAATCAGGGACAGCTGGGGCCCAAGATGTAGTATTGATGTAAATTGCATCCCCTTTAACCTTGGGGGGGTACCCTGAAACTGTGTCCTCCTTTGGGGGGAATTCCTCAGTCCCAACCCTGAGAGGGGCACACCCGTTCATGATCAATACTCATTTAATTGGAGATCTTGGCCAGGGCTACAATCACCACCGCTATTGAATTGAAGATTAGTCCCCGGAACTGCTAAGGAGCAGCTCAGGGGCCCGGGCAAACTCGGTAAAGACTCAGAAGGCTAATAAAAGGCGGCTCTTGATCCCGAATCTTTGCTATGTATAACAGGATTTTACCTCCTGATGAAGATATTTCCCTCTCAGTGTTAAGGCACCTTTGCTAATTCCTAATCAGGAGCTATTTGCCCTTCTGGAACTAGCCCAGTGATGAACATAATTTCTTCTCAGTGTAAACAAAACTTTGCTAATTCCTAAACAGGACCTTGCCCACTAAGAAAGCTGTCTTCTCAGCAAGCTTTTAGCGCAAATAAACCCCCTTTTGCCACAGACTTCTGGCTTGCGAATTCTTTGGAAAGAGATCTGTGACATCATCTCTTATCCTCGATCCTTGCACCTCATCAGCATTAAGTCGTTCCAGGGCATTAAAAACCTTGCTTGGCTGCCTGTGTCTTTGCCTCAGCCACTAAGCTCCGCTTTCCTGCAGGAGGTGAATAAGCCGCTTCCCGCTTTGGCTCCGGGAAACGTCTATCTGAATTATTTTGGGCTGGTCGGGTTAGCGCGATAGGCCACGGGCTGGGGGCTCAGGGGGTGAGGCGGCCCTCACGCCGCTTCTGCCGGGAAGACCTTCCCGCCGCGGGACCTCGCGTGCGCGCGCATTGGTGGGAAGGGAAACAGAGGCCCAGGAACGATCAAAGCGGCACAGGCCCAGGTTACATAGCGACAGGGGGAACGGAAGCCCAGGCCCTCTGAGGCACCCAGAAGGGGAAAAGTCAGTCTCAGGGCAAAGCCTGAGAAGGCGGGAGGCGGGGCTGGTATCGAGCGGGGATCTAAGCCAGGCTACTGGGGGGCGGGGTCAGGACGCCATTAGGCGGGGGCGGGGTTCCGAGCGGGAGGGCGCGGGTCTGGGACCCGGCGGACGCGAGCGGGTTTCGGATCAGGCGGAGGCAGAGTTTGGGCTAGAGCAGACGCACATCCGGGCGCCCGCATCCTGCAAGAGAATCATGTCTGCTTCGGCTTCTCCGGCGGAGGCGGTCGCGAGTGCCATTCCCTGGCCCCAGGTGGTGCTCTTCGGGGATTCCATCACGCAGGTACTGTCTCCCGCCCGGGACCACGCGGCCTGCCTGAAGCATTTTCCTCTCGCGTTTTAGATCACCCCCATTTCCCGCGGCACCCCTCTCCCCACTCTCCCCCAGAAGCTACCCCTTTCCGAGAGCTAAAACAAGGAACTAAGCCATCCTGTGGGGAAAATGAGGTTATCATTGGTTATTTACTCACACCGGCTGTGACTCCATTTAGGGTTTTCCTGGCAGAGATACTTGGAGCGGTTTTCTATTTTTTCTACAGCTCATCCTACAATTGAGGAAACGGAGGCAAACAGGGTTAAGTGTCTTGCGCAGGGTTATTCCTCTAGGAAGTGTCTTTGATCCGATTTGAACTCAGGTCTTCTGACTCCAGGCCTAGCCCGAAATCCCCAGTGACACTCGCTGTCCATGGTGCTGCACTCCCACATAGATGGGGGGATGTAATGAGTCATGTCTCTAATCAAACCTATTTCTCCCCCCTCCAGTATGGGTTATGTCATTGTATCATTCTTCTCTCATCTCCTGGGTCCTATCTGTGACCATCATCGCCTCCCTTTACCAACCTCATGATCTTCGTTGGATGCCCCCTCTCAACTTTTTCTCCTTCACTTTTTACTCACATAATTTTCCTATTCTTTTAGTTCCTTTTCCATGACTTTTTTTTCCTTCCCCACTTAAATCCCTAAGGCCTTTCAATATCTTGTTTTGACCATCATAAAATCAGATTTATAGCTGGAAGGTACTTTAGAAATAACTGGTTTCACTGAAAATGATGTTTAATATTTGTGTAGCATAAGAGGTTTAGAAGGCTCTTCACAAACATTTCGTGGAGGAGGGTAGATCCCACATTTTTTATCCTTGTTTTACAGATGAGCAAATTAGTTCAATTTGAAGTATTACTGATAATCAAGTAGTCATGACAAGTGGTGTCATGGGCAGCATTTGAACCAGGTTTTCCTTGACTGCAAATGCAATAAGTTCAGATGAGTCTTTTCTTATCCCCCACTCCCACCCCAGTTTTGTAGATAAAAATACAGGCTTGGAAACAATAAGTGACTTGCCAAAAGATACAAAGTTAACAAGTAGAGCTAGGACTCTCATCTGATTCCACATTTTTCTTTCCCACTGTATTTAGAAGCCTGTCTCCACTGTGTATCTTCATCTTCCTCACCCTACCCCCCCCCCCCAAGACCCCTTCCTCATAACCTCACTCATAAGGATCTATGGTCTCATTCCATAGAACCAAACAATCCCCCCCTGACTCCCATGTGCCTCAGTTGTCCTTTTGCAGTTTTTTTTTTTTTTTAAACTGCTCCCAGTCCTTTTCTACTAGGGTCTGCATCTGTCACTTGAACTTTATGCCCCAGCAATAATTTCTGAGATGTATTCCTTCCCTTGGGTTGTACAATTTAGGAAGCAGAAATTACCCCAAATTAAGAAGTTTGTCACCTGTAGGAGCCAGAATGCATACAGGTCAGCTGAATATATGTATGCAGGTAACCTAAAGATTACAAATTTCCTCCTTAAATTACCTCAATTTTTTTGTTTTTGATCAAATAGATGGTTCCTTCTAGTTGCCATAAAGATTGGTACAACTCCTTTTTCTTGAACACATTTAGTTTTTGGGACCATCGAGAGGTCTCAGACCTGATCAGACAATCCCGTAGTTTGTCAGCAATTCTACTGCCTCCTTTTTATACTTGTAATCATGTAGGTCAGCCTGAATTATTTTCCCATATTACAACATTGTTTATAGTTCTACAAAGATTTAACTTCTCACTTCCTACCTACCTGCTATTCCTCCTTTATTTTCAGGTTAGGCCATTCGCTCCTGGAACTTGGCATCTTTTATTTTTAAGTATCTGTAGAAGTGTATAAGGATTCTTGAATTTCTTTTAAAAGCTACAAGCCCTTGGTCTATAAATATTTCCCACCCATATTTGCATCCCCTACACAAACATACCCAATATGCTTAATAAGACCCTTTATAAGTATGCTTCAGAGAATAGTGAAGAATATGGAACAGAGAAATGATTGAAGGCTATCAGAACTATTTCTTGCAATATAATTTTCCATAGTGGATTCCTCTCACATTAGGAAAGATTCTGAAACTTTTTAGTTTGGAGCATCCACTGATATTAAAGAGTGTTGGGCCTGAGTCAGGAAGACTTAATTCAGATATAGCCTCAGAAAGGTGATTCTGGGTAAATCACTCAATCTTCACGGCTGTTTCCCGTATGTTTGGACATAATAGCACCTACCTTGTGAAGATCAAGTGAAATAAGTTTTAAAGTGTTTAAGCACATAGTAAACGCTATATAAATAGTAGTTGTTTATTATAGATATTATTTAATGATTATAGCTTGTTGCACTTGTTACACACTGTGATTTTCAAATAAATGGCCAAGAAGGAAATATACTTCTGAGACTATCAATTTTTATCCTAAATTTATGGAAAGTGAAAATTACAAGTTTTTTTTTTTATTTATATATTAAAACATTTACTAATATTCTCAAACTAGCAAGGGAAAGCAAGTTAGGCCCTAAGCATATTTGTTAAGCTTATGAGATATAGCTATAGGAAGATCTTTTTCTCAACCCCTCTTAATTCTAATGGCTTTCCTTTCAGTTGTCTTTCCAGCAGGGTGGATGGGGTGCATCACTGGCTGACAAGCTGGTCAGGTAAGAGTAGTTTATATATTTATATCTTGTTTATTACTTTAAAATATGATTACATCTTAGTGAAAGATAGCCTTTTCATTAAGGTAGTGGGTATGTTAAAGTAAAATGTGTTTGCTTTGGAGTTGTGTAGTCCTAGGTTCAGATCATGGCTCAGTTAATACTTTCGTAAGAGGCAACATCACAGCACTTTTGCCAAGGCCCTGAGTGTCATTTAATGTCTTTGAGACAGGCAACTCACTGATACTGTGAACTGTGGAACAGTTTACAGCTGCAGATCTGCTTTGATAGAGGAGCTTTCTAACCAAGGAATTCCTTTCACCCATGAAATTACAAATTTTAAAAACCCTTCATAAAACCTTAGGCAGATCACTTCAGCCTTCTGAAGGTCACTTTGTCCATAAAAATGCAGAGATTGGAAAAAATCACTCCCTTCTAGTTCTAAATTTATAGTACTGTAACTTTGCTTGTTAAAATGATAAAGGATTCTGTGTAAAAAAAGGACAGACAACTAGGTTTAGCAAAAAGTTTTCCTTGCTGTGAAACTAAAGTTTTGACGTATAGATATTTAGACTGTATGAGACAAAAAAATGCAGTTTTACCTAAAACGAGAATTTGAGGATTGTCTACCTAGAGAAGCTAAGAATCGTCCTAATTTTTTGAGTTACTTTTTGTTTGATAATAGTTTGATTAATCAGCTAAATTTCAACATTTCTATTTTTAAAAATCAGAAATCACTTTTTGTTATTTAAAATAATCCTCATCTCAACAATTTAGAGGTAGTAGTAATTGTCATCTTTAGTAGTTTAATACACTAGACATGTTTATATTTATGATTATATTTACACATGAGTATACTTATATTTATATAGTACTTAACTTTACAAAGCATTTTCCTCACTCAAGTGAGTTATGTAATAAATGTACATGCCCATGATTGCACTGTTAATGAGTATCAGAACTAGGATTGAAATTCCTGTCTCAAATATATAAAATGATACCCATAAAGGTTAAATGACTTTTCTTAAGTTCATATCCAGGCTAAGATTCAGATCAGTGTTATCAATCTATTAAAAAATGCTCTTTCCACTCAGTACATCCTAATGGGAATTTATTATATTTACCCTCATCTTTAAACTGCTTTTTAAAATGCTATTTATCTACTTTATTACTCTACTCATATTGAGCCATATCTAGCCAGATTATAGGATATCAATATCATACTGCAAGAATGGCTAAATGGATCAGTAATATTTTTCCTTTTCTTTTTAATTAACTTTATTTCAGAAAATGTGATGTTCTAAATCGTGGATTTTCAGGTTATAATACTAGATGGGCTAAAATCATCCTTCCAAGATTAATCAAGAAAAGTAATAATGCTGAAAATCTTGTTGTAGTTACAATTTTCTTTGGTGCCAATGACAGTGCTTTAAAAGGTAATGACTTTTTTCTCTTCCACTTTTTTCCATGATCTTTTCAATCCTTATCTCATAGTAAAAGTATCTGTAGTTTCTTTTCTTTTCTTTTTTTTTTTTTTTGGTAGGGCAGGGAGAGGGAGAAAGTGAAGTGGCTGCTTAAGCACAATTGCCAATATAGTAAAAAATAACAGTGCTACCCAAATTATTCATTATTATGCCAATAAAACTTCCAAAAGAATATTTTATAAATGTAAAAAATCATTTAGATTAAAAGTCAACTATATCAAGGGTATATCAAGGCAGGTAGATACAGTAGGCCTGAGTAAATAAGAGCAAATTCTCATGGCAAATAGGCAGCATTCAAAGAAAGAATCAAATATCATATAAAATCCTCTAAATCACTAATTAGACAAATGCAAATAAATCTGAAGTTCTACTTCCTACCTATTAGATTGACAAAATGACAAATTTCAAAAGAATATGACAAATGTTGAAGGGGTTGAAAAAATAGTAGGATATGCAGTGCTGGATAGAGACTTGGTGATCAGGTCTGGTTGAGGGGAATAGAAGCGATGAGGGCCATTTGTTGTCACTGACAAATTACAAGTGGTCACTGACAAATTACAGGGATAGGGAGAGGAACTCAGTCTCTAAGGAGTGTCAGAGAGATAAGCTGGGTATGGGTTTCTTCCTTAGTTTGGAGTTCAACTAAATGGGGTTTAAAGTGGAAGGAGTAAGTCACTGCATCTAGATCTAGTTTTGGCCAAGATCTTCCTAGTTACAGGTGGCTGGAGTAGGACAAAGTAGTCCTACATCTAGGAATAGTCACCAGCAGGATTTAGAAGTGGACTTGACCTGAGGGTGGCTTATGTGGCTTATCAGATGCAAGGGTCTTCCAAGCAGTTGAGAGGATGATTTTGTGTGCCTTTTTAAAGGGGGTTTATATAGATCTTTTTGATGACAGTAAATTAGTTATGGGCATGAAGAATAGTTTAGCTTTGGTCAATAAAATTTTACCAATTTCCCTGAACAGATGAGAATCCCAAGCAACATATTCCATTGGAGGAGTATGCTGAGAATTTAAAGGACATGATACAATATCTAAAGTCTGTAGATGTTCCTGAAAGTAGAATTGTTCTTATAACACCACCTCCTCTTAACGAATCAGCTTGGGAAAAGGAGTGTATTGCTCAAGGTAAAAAATAACGTATCTTATTTGTTTCATATTTGGCAAGCTTTAAGTTACACCATGACTACAATAGATGTTTGACAACATATGAACATGTAAAGTGCATCACAATGATTTTTACTTAGTCATCCAAAAAGTAGCTGAACCATTCTTTGCCACATCTTTTTGTGGCAAGAGAAAGGGATTCATTTGCCTTTTAATAATGAGGTTTTTGGTCTGAGTGCATTTGGATTCTCTTGTTGAAGTTCTGGCTGTATTTTAATCCAGTTTTGCCTAGAATAGGTTCCCTCTTCTCTACTACAGCCTTTGATACCTCTTTAGTCATGGGACCATACTTTTTCCTAAAAACAAACAAAAACCCCACAAAAACCTCCATTCTTGCTCTTCACTGGCATAGGTCATGAACTACATTTGAAATCAGGTTTGCATGCTAGCATTGCAATAGAAAAATGAGCAGAAAACACAAAAACCACAACCTGACCACAGAAACCTATGGCAAGAGGGAAGATAAATAGCAAAATTCAAGAATTCAAGTTTCATCAACTCTTGTCCAGAAACATCTTGTACTGCTTTTAAAAAAAAAAAAGAAAAAAAAAAAAAAGGCAGCAACATGCTTGCTAGATGAACAATAATGAGGCCAAAAAAAAAAAAAAAAAAAAAAAATCAAAACCATAGAATCTGTGGAATAGTTTAATTACATACCCTAAGTTCTTTTAGCCAAAATAAACACATCGGAAGCTGTTTTGTCTCATTAATATGTAATACAAACTTGGAAAAGTGTGATACAGAAAATGTAGTCTTGTAGAACTCAGGCTCAGAAGTCTCATATTGTTTCCTGCCCTATTATATCAAGCAGAGATCCTACTGAGATCTCTCACAGGTGGTCTCTTCTCCTTAACAAATGCCTACTATCAGATACTTCCCTTATTGCCTCTTTTCAACATAGCAACCAACTAATTTTTTTTTTGACTTTTGAAAGCTACTGGATATACATAATGGCCTTCCCTTCAGTTTCCACCTGACAAAAATAATGACCTTCTGCCAACAAATAATCACTAGTTCTATTGTACTGGATTAACTTGTATAAAATAAAAAACATATACAGCATTTCAAAGGAGGTACGAATTGAAAAATTCTATGTTCTACTTGTGGGTGTCTTTTTTTACACTCACAAATGGTCTGTAAAAATTGTCCGTGGAAAATTTATCATCCTGTAGTTTGGATGCTGAGTCTTGAAAAGCTTATTTTGAAAGTTTTTCCAGCTTGCTAAGTACTTGAGCACATGGCTAATTGACATAGTCTTTGATAAGTCAGGGTTATCTTAATTATTAAAACCTTGATTATTCAACAAAGTAGGAACAATGTCCAAGTAATGAAATTTAACTCTAAGAAAGTCACATTTGAATCTGCAGAAAAAAATAGCACTTTAGAAACTACTATCTTGATTTTTTATCATTCTTGGATGCAGTTGTCATTTAATAGATGGTTTGAATTTTGATACCATTTTCCTACCTCAGGCTACAAATTAAATCGAATGAATCAGGTTGTTGGTGAATATGCCAAAGCCTGTCTGCAAATGGGCCAAAGCTGTGGGACAGATGTCCTTGACCTATGGACACTAATGCAAAAAGATAACAAGGTAGGATAATTTGTTTATACTTGTCTGGATTGATGTAAATTCAAATCATATTCTCCATAATCTATTGAGACATTTGTGAATCAGAAATGAAATCTAGCAGGAAAATTCACTAGAAGATCTAAGATATTATACAGAAAAGAGATGACCTAATTTCTTGGGGCTGTATACTTTAGTGGAAAGGACCCTGGGTTTGGAGTCAAGAGTTAGGTTTGAGTTTCACTCTTATTGATTGCCCCTTGCAGTTTACTTTCTTCCCTTATACCTTCTGTGTGTGTTTGTGTGTGGGTGTGTAACTTTCTACATATGTACTATGAAGTATGTATCTTTATCTAAAAATTGCTACTTTCCCTATCTACTTAGAAATACACTAGTCAATGAAGGGCAGTGTGCCCTCAACTGCCCATATTTCAGTGACAGACTCAGCAAGCCCAGAAACATAGAAAGATGTGCATAAATTAATACAGAATAAAGTGAACCTTCATTTCAGT
Source organism: Sarcophilus harrisii (assembly GCF_902635505.1). NCBI lineage: Eukaryota > Metazoa > Chordata > Mammalia > Dasyuromorphia > Dasyuridae > Sarcophilus > Sarcophilus harrisii. The sequence continues at coordinate 195,127,261 of NC_045427.1, forward strand.
AAGCAATAGTGCAAAGACTTGAAATGATTCAATCTCAAGCAACATGAATAAAAAAGACAGACCATCAATAAAACTCAATAACATAAATGATTTGTTCTAGTGGTGTCCAGGCAGAACAGAAAACAAGAAATTAGAAGGACCCACATTGATAAAGTCATATATCTAATGAAATTGGGATTGGGAAAAGATGAGAGAAACAAAGGAAAATTGGACTCACAATGCCTAATTTTCCCTGGCCCCACAGCTGCGTGCTAGTCCATGTTATCTCTAGAACAAAAAATAATCTGTCAGAATGATTCTTATAAATATTTATAAGTAAATAAAAAGCAAAATCATTTAAAAGTAGCAGCTTTTAAAATGTTAGCAATATAACTCAAGTTTGTTTTTCCCCTTCTCATCATTACAGGACTTTTCTTCATATTTATCAGATGGCCTGCATTTATCTCCAAAGGGAAATGAATTTCTATCATCACATCTCTGGCCTTTGCTAGAGAAGAAAGTAGCCTCACTGCCTTTTATCTTTCCTTATTGGCGGGATGTAGCTGAAGTGAAACCTGAACACAGTCTTCTAGGGGATGGTGATCATTAATTACATAAATGTAACTTTTTGATTTACATTAAAGCGATATTGTAGAAATATTAGTGCCTTGGGTAATTATGGTCTTGGACAAAATTGCAATTTCTAGCTTTATGTGTAAATTACAAGATTAGATGTTTTGATGTTATTTAATATTTATTAACAATTTAAGGCAAGTAGAACCAGTTCCATAGCATCTTTGTTAATTGAGAAAGGCAAAGACATTGTTTTTAAAAAAAGTCATAAAATTTTATAAAAAATGGTTATATTACATTTTTCTCTCACACTTTTGCACACACCCACACACCCCAGTGTTCAGATTTCAAAAGTATAACTAAAAATATAATATGATGAATAGTTAACAATACCATAAGGCACAAGTTTCAAGTATTAGTGTAACAAGAATCCATGTAACAAATATATTCTTGAGAAAACACACTTTTGTCACAGGTTTGGTTAATTCCCATCACTTCTATAAATACGAGCTGAATTAAATTATATTGGCTGGTGATTTAACTCTATAATTCTGTGTAAATCAAAATCAACTGTACATTAACTTGACGTAGCAATTGGTGATTAAAAAAAAACTAACAATTCTGCTATTTCATAAGTTGATTGAAACCACATTTTAAAGTTACTTTGGCGAATTATTTTGTATTGCTACTGGTAATATTGAAGCAATACAGCATTTCTGCCTGATGGTATTAGACTCTTTCAAATGACTTTTTAAAAAAGTTCTTGGCAACAGAAATTCACAAAGACTCAGAACACAAAGACAGTAACCAGCAGATAAGATCTAAATATTTGGAAGACTCCTGCATAATACATATTTATGTATTATAAGATATATTATACTTATATACTCCCTCTTCTTGCAACTATTGCTCCATTTAAGGGCTATGCTAGAATTATACTTAGAAATTATTTCTAAGATCTGCCAAAGGCTCTTGGGACACCTGAGACTAGAACCCACATTTAGATCACTTAAAATAAGATTTTGGTTCAGCACAATCTTCATTTGAAAATAAACATAAATGATGCTGATCATCATGATGATTTTATAACATAACTTCTACATCTCCCTATATTCAAAAAACTGAAATTAGTTTTTTTTTTTTAAATCTCACCTCTCTATCAGTGCTGTTATGAATAAAAAGTTAAATTATAAAAAATACAGTCTGATCCAGCTAGATTTTTTTTTTGCACCACAGGTTAAAGATTCAAAAAAATTAAATCAAATCAAAAAGTTTCAAGCTTTTTTCAAGCTCCCTTGGAAGGTAAAAAGGGCCAAGACTAAAGGATTTATTTCAGTAAAGGAAGGTCAAACACATGTCCAGCATCTGCTGTTAAGTCACTTCCTTATTTGTCTCATTTCCTACCTACCCCCTTGAAATATATAACCTATAAACAACTTTTATAAAGGGAACTCAAAAAAGCTGGAAAACCCTAAACTAGCATTCTGTTTCTTTGCTGTCCACACGACTTTGGCGTTGTAATTTAAAAGAGGATGCTTTTTCACTCCTTGTGACAGGATGATCTGTGAGATCCTCAAAAGACTTTGCAGCTGAGCTGCTATTTGGGAAAGGATCCTTCTCAAAGCCATCTTCATCAAGGATTGAATCAGTGCTTGGGTCTTCCTGAATGGTGTCCATCCTTTGGTGGTCCAGTTTTGGAGCCACTGAGGGCATCACTGGAGCAGGTTGGAGTGGCTGAAGTCTACCCGGGGGCTGAGGTACTGGAAATGGTTTGATGATACGAACAGATGCTGAATCCATGCTACTCAGCATTTCCACATTCTGAAAAGATAGGTTTCACTGATATGAAAGATTTTCTTTTTAAAAAGGTTTTATTTTTCCTTCCTCGCCTTCCTCTTCTGCCCTTAAGCTAATGATGCAGTGGCCAGTTCTTTTTGTTCAGAGCTGCCTTTCAATGGGGGCACTAGATAAGATCTAGACCTTTTACAGTGACAAGCAGTTCTCTTAAGAGAAGTGCCAAATTCCTCAAATATGAAAATTCTTCTTCCATTCACTATTTAAAAAACCCAAAAACATAGTTTCTTACAAACAAACTCAGATAGAATCTCCCTCCACAAGGATGGGAGAGAGAAGAGAAATTAGGATCTTTTTAGATTCTTCGATCTCCCTGAAAGTTTAATAATCGCTGTATCATGAATTTTTTTCCTTTTATTCAACTTTTCTTTCTTGCTATAGCAAAAGGAAATCATTGATATAGACAATCTAAAAATGTAAGCATATGTTTATAAGCTAAATATTTGTCTCCAGGATAATTATATATCAACATCCTGGCTTGTGCAATGCAGTGGATCTGAAGCTATGTTTTGTCACTGAGGTCACAGAAAAATTCTCATTATCACAGATTTCAAATGTAAATACATTTAGTTAAACTCTTTATTTTATAGATAAGGAAACTGAAGAATTTCAACAGGCAGAGCTAGGGAGGTGGGAGAGAAAGGAAAATGGGATACATTTTAATCATAGGCATTATTGTAAGCAAGGGCACAGAGATGCAAAAACATTGGTCAATTCTAACATATACTGTCAGTGCCAAAGACAGAGTATCTCTCCATGTATATGGCATACTTACACTTGGGTGAAACAAAGATAAAGATTCATACTGTTTATCCAATTTCTTGTCCTAGAAGATAAAAAATTTAAACTAAGAAAACATTTCTTCAAATAAAATTAAGCAATACATGCAATCTCTCTAACCACTCCCAATTTTGGCCATTTCCATGACATTAAAAGGAATATAAATCTGTAAAACCATTAACAGACCCAACATGTGAATAACTCTTCAGGGAAAGCTTTAAATCTTTTGACACTAGCAAATGTGAAGTATTTCAACAAGGAAGCTTTTGTACCATTTATCTTGGTCGAGTCAAATGTGACCACAGGTAAGATTTCATGGCAATATTTCAATCTATCCTCTTACTCTCCACGAAGAAAATGAGAAAGGCCTCCAGAGGCTTTACTAACAGTTTGTCTTGTTGTCTATTCAAGAGGGTGATATAGAAAAGAGAGCTTTAGGCAATTCCTCAAGTATTTTTTCATTCATATTAGTTAAGAACATTAAGAGCACAGCTGACCACAAGACAGTTCAAATGTAACAGCAAAAGTCATTTGCTTTTTGTAGATGAATACATATTCTCAAAGAGTCACCAAAATGTAGCTATGCCTGCAATGCCTCCGCTTACGAATACTTCCCTCCCATTTCCCTCTCTACATGTTCCTGTTTTTTTCTCTGTACCCTTTTCAATGAGCAGCCAGCCCTGTACAGAGTAGACCACACAGAAGTACTGGGCTACATTAGTGCAAATGCTCAAATATCTTTTCAAAACATAAAGCTCATGTGGGCTTCTGATAGAACTAAGAATCAGGAATTATACCCTTACTGATGATTGACAGAAACCTGTTTTATGGTTATAAAGTTGATCTTTCCATATCTGCTCCACTAAGATGATCATACTATTAACTGAAAACTACTATATGAAGGATGACTATAAAAACAGCAGGAGTTTTGGCATGGACTCAAGTCAGGAAATCTGGATCTCTGTGTCCTCAACAGCAACCCCTCAGAGAAATCTGAAAAGCATTTTAATTTTTCTCAAAATTTTATTGCAAGATACATTAGATTGACTTAATGCATCCATTAAATGAGTAACAACTTGGAGAAGGTTGTTTGAGGTATCTCTACTTATATTTAAATGTTCTTTAAAAAGGTTGTTTGGACCATCTTATTAGGATCTGCTAGTACTTAAGGTTGTGTTTTAAAACTAAACTAAGATGTAAAAATCATGTACTGTTAATATAGTACTCTTCTGCAAAGTTTAACTGGAGTCTTACTAAGACATACTCTTAAAAGAAATTCATATTTTGACCAATAAGGTCAAAAAAGTAAGATGCAATGTCTCAGTAACATTCAAGACTGGTTGGGGCAAAGTTTTGCCAAAATAAAATCTCACCAATCCTTCAAAAAATATGGAGATTAAAAAAAAAAAGGAGATTGTTGTATTCAAAATTAAATTCACAAGCACTTAAAGACTTGTAACTTACCACACAATGGACAAGAATGCTGAGGGGAATCCACAAAATCAAAGAAAAGACAAGGACCGAACCAACAATGTTGTCTGCTAAAAACTTCCCTGTGAAAAATTTGAAAAACTGTAAATGTACTCTGTTGGTATTTGACAAAATATAAAAACAGTGTAAGCTAGTGATGTTTTTGTCAATAGTAGTATCATATCTATAATTCTTTTGTTATGGAAATATTTCACTAAGAAGATATGTAATACCAGCTAAGATAGCACATGCAATAATTAAAGAGATGATACTAATTCAGATTGTTACTAATACCAGTTGATCAAGAAGCCAATCCTTATAAAATATGGACTGTTCAAACTGAAAAGAAAAAAAAAAAAAAATCCTACCTTTTCTGAATTATTCTACACATATAAATGATTTCTTAATCATCCACAAATAGATTTATTGAAAATAAATCTTACTACAAAATAGGTGAATAATTCTTTGGCACTACAGTGGATCTCTCTTATTTTTTATTTTTAAAGCACTTTACCCTCTTACCATAATTAGTCTTCTAACAACAGTGAAAGTTCTCCAATGATCTGCATGAAAAAGAGTCTGGAAAAGAACCTACCAAAAGTATTGATGCTCAGCTGATCAATGAAATCCCAAAATCGCTCTATCACATCCTGCACTCGCTTCTCACATTTACCCTTTAAAGGAAAATGTTAGTATGAATAATTGATACCATAAATAATGAAGAGTCTCAAAGTCGCTAGACATTACAGTGGATACAGTAAGCCTAGAGTCAGTAAGCCCAAGTTCAAATGTGACCTAAGGCACTAGCTTTGTAATTAAGCAAGTCAATTTTTTGCCTAATCTGTGAAAAGATGATAATAATTGCAGCACCTACTTCTCAGGGTTGTTCTGAGGATCGAATGAGATAGTAATTTTAAAGTGTTAGCACACTATATGCTATATAAATTCATATTATAACTACTACACAAAAATCTAACTTCATAGACAACTTAAATTTAGCACAATAAAACTAAACAACTAATTTGAAATGTCTTTTAATGACAGTAATGATTCATGGGCTTACAGACAGGATCAAAAGCTAGAAGCAATGTTTTGTAAGAAAACCTAAGACAACATCCAAAGAAAAAGCATTATTTGGGAAATTTAGCAATTGCACTGCAAAGGATCATTTTGCTAGTACTATGGAAATATTTCCTAATCAATCTCCATGCATTTTAAAATTTGCTTCTATCACACACGTATGTATGTATATGCATACATATAAGTATGTATATGAAAGAGAGAGAGAGAGAGAGAGAGAGAGAGAGAGGAGAGAGAGAGTGTGTGTGTGTATGTGCATGCAAAAATGTCAATGGAAAATGAAGGGGTTTTCTTTTGGTTTAAGCAAACAAAATCTTGATTTCAAAGGCCCAAGGATGAAGCAGGCAACTCCACTTTCTGACAATTAAACAGACTCAAGAGTGCAGAATGAGACATATTTTGGCAAATGGCAAATGCAGGGAATTTGTTTTGCTCAACTATGCAGATATGCTATAAGAGTTTTGTTTTTCTTTCTTTTTTAATGGAAACAAGAAAAGTTGGAAAGAGAAAAATAAGATTCTTGTTAAATGAAAAAAATTAAATTTATAAAAACAAAACATAAATTCATGGACATCACACTAATGAAAAAGGAAAAAGAAAATTAGACTACCAATCTGTTTATGCTTTGCTTAAAGAAAAGTCATTTAATGCTATGCTATACTATATAACATGTACAGCAGATAGTATGCATAAAGCAAATCACAGGATACCACAGAATAGCCTGGTACATAACATATGTGTACAGAATGATATATGGTAAAGCATAAAGTAACATTATGTACATAATCTATCATTGCAAAGTACTGTATTAAGCAGATTAAGTGACATCACTTAGTCATGTTTTTATTCAGTCATTTTCAGTCACATCTGACTCTTCTAGACTCCATTTGGGGTTTTCTTGGCAAAAATACAAGTGGTATGCCATTTCCTTCTCCAGCTTATTTTACAAATTATGAAACTGAAACAAACAGGGTGAAGTGACTTGCCTAAAGTCACAGAGCCAGTAAATGTCCAACACCAAATTTAAACTGAGAAGATGAAATTTTCCTGACTTCAGGCCCAGGGCTCTATCTACTCTGACAGCTGACTATCATCACTTTGTAAGAATGAATGATTATTATATTGTATTTAATATATACTTTAACATATTTAACATGTTAAATATGTTAACATGTCTACCTGCCATCTGGAGGAGAGAGTTGGGGGAAGGAGGGGAAAAATAGCAACAAAAGGTTTTGCAATTGTCAATGCTGAAAAATTACTCATGCACATATTTTGTAAATAAAAAGCTATAATTAAAAAAATGATTATGCCAGCTTAATATGTTACTTATTATACTGTTGTTATATACCACTTAATGTGCTAAAATGCCTAAAATATGACATATATGATGAATAACAGAAAACAGAAAATAAAATATATGTATATATAGAGAGAGAGAATAGGCAGAATAACTCAATTAGTATGCCAGTGTAGTACATGGCTTAGTACATTATTTCATATTTAAGAAATCAAAATTCCCAAGCTCAGGCCAACAGATTGTTACTTACATTCATATCACAAAATCCCACGGTACAGGGTTTTCCTTTCCTCAAAAACAAGAAATTATTGTCAGCATCAAGGTATGGAACACATCGACCAGATTCATCCCTACAGCACACTTTGCAAGAATGGTCAGTTTCTAAAAGAGAAGACAGTGCATATTATCAGTTGGAGTTTCCAAACAGTACCAATGTCTTCCTCCTTTCCTTTACCTTACTGGTCACAACACTAACATTCTCAGGAAGGGGAATTAATACAACTTCAAAAAACAATTACGAATCAATGAATAGGCCACCAAGATGATCATTTGGTCCCCAGGCCAAAACTCTCACTACTAGGCTATACTGTTTCATCATAATGAACCCAGTAATCATTTAAGGTAT